>NW_028227265.1:119509473-120714473 GCF_978045245.1 Mus caroli | reverse complement strand
ATCAGCAAGTGTTCTTAACCATTGAGTTGTGGCTCCAGCCTACAATGCCTGCTTTTGGCATGGTGTCCACTCAGGGTCCAATGTTAACAAACATTGTACTTTGTAGGTCTGGCTCTCAAGGCTCAGATCTCAATATCCTTGGGTTCTATTAACTGATTCCAGGAGAGAAAATTGGGAAAGCCATACAAAGGAAAGAAAACCAGCAAAATTCTCTCATCTTCTAGTCCCAGAACTCAAAGGGAAGAGGCCCAGCCTTCTCATGTTTGTCATATGGGGGTCTCTGTTCTCACCAGGCCTTGAATTTCCTGTCAGGTAAGACAAGTGCAGGAGAAGAGAATGACAGATAATAGTGAAATTGAGTGTGATACCAACCAGGGTGCCCCCAGGATCAGCCACAGGGCCCGGCAAGTAAAGAGAAATGCCCATCAGGAATGTCTGGGAATAAGTTCTGCCAGAGGAAGGGAGAAGACAAGAGCAGCGAACCCCAGGAAGGTCAGGTCGTGCTTAAAGGTTCCTGCCTTCACTCAGGGCAAAGGGAGACCGGGTGAGCAGAGCCCTTCATGGCATGCCAAAACCTACATTGTTCAACATCAAAACAGGTATCTTGGGAGCACGGGAAATGATTCTTATTACAAGAACAAGGCATGCATAAACCTTTGTCTCAAAAAAAAAATCTACAGAAACCTAATCCTGTACAACAGAAGACTGCTTAAGTCAATGCTACACTGGAATTGATGTTTGCCAAGCTCTGCATGGCAATCCTATGATGCATTTTGGTGTGTTTCTAGTTCATATTATAGTGGTTTCCTGATAAGTAAAACCATTTGTATATTTTTAATAATAGTAAAGAAAAATGAAATTTAAAATGTCAGTTAAGAAAAACCCTGAAAAATGTTGCTTGTTGCAATTCCAAGTCTGCTGTATAATTTAACGAAAGTCTATGGAGAATAAAATTATTAATAAAACAATAACAGACAAATTACAAGTTTTCCTTTGCGGTGCTCAGATGACCTAGTTTTTCCCAGGGAAGAGAGCCTGTACGCATAAAATTAGCCGTATTGCATTTCAATTTCATTGGTAAATACTATTTTAAGAAGGTGATTAGCAGAGAAACACAAAATTTGGAGTATTTTTTTAAATTTGGCATTTCCCCAGAATACTTATGAACTCTTGGTACTTAAAATATGTGCTACAAGGAAATGATAAATTATCACATTATTCTAAAGCAATAATAACATACAGTCCTACACTTGCTTCAGAAATGGGTCACTAAGATGGCAATACAACCAAGCTACTTCCTCATACAGATTTCTTTTCCAGCTCATGAATTTATGTGAGAGTCATTCATCAGAAGAGATTCACATCTTGTCACTATTTCTTCCTGGTCACCTACCTGGACCTCACCCCCAACACCCACCAGACCAGGTGAGTCCCCCAAGCCGGAAGCCTGGGAACACCTTCTGTCTTTGCATTGCTAAGGTTTGTCATTGCATCTCCTCAGGTTTCCTTAGACCTGAAGGTGAGCTGGGTCCTGTTTCTCTGGGACCTCGATTGTACTCCTCCCTAGAATATGCACACAGCTGCTCCTTCTCCCTGTGAGTGCTCCGACTCCAGACTGTAGTCCTCGCTAGAATATTTACTTATCTGTTCCTCCCTGTGAGTGCTAACCACAGAGCAAGGGCCGTCTCTGCTTCTGGGTTTGGGTTGCTGTTCTCTGACACTGAGACCAACAGATTTTACTTGATCTCAGGTCAGAATTGAGCCAAGCTAACTGGTTGCCTCTGATAGCCATGCACCTTGCCATTGACACTGTCACCAACTTTGAACACTTGTGTTTGGACTGGCCCGAATCAAGTCCTTGCAGTATTTAAAAACTGAACATAGCGACAATTGCTCTGTCAAGTTCATGGGAGCTATGAGGGAAAAACAAACAAACAAATAAAACAAAACAAAACAAAACCAAAAAAACTAAAGCAAAACAAAAAAGCCAAACCAAACCAAACCAGAACATGTCACCTGATTTTATCTCTTTGGGCACAGACACTGGTTCAAGTCAAGTCTTAATTTTTTTCTGCATATCTAGGCCCTATAGATTAGGCAACTTGAAGCCTGACAGCCCTGTTCCTAGACCTGTTGCATCCAGGTTGGTTCTTGAGAAAAGTCTCAGGTCCCCATGATGGTAAAGGCGAGGGTGGCATCATTTGGAAATGCCGTGAGAAGCTGAGGGGAGGGTACCTGGAGGGGGAGAGAGAGAGAGAGAGAGAGAGAGAGAGAGAGAGAGAGAGAGAGAGAGAGAGAGAGACAGAGAGAGAGAGAGAGAGAGAGAGAGAGAGAGAGAGAGAGAGAGAGAGAGAGAGAGAGAGAGAGAGAGAAACAGCCTAGGAACTGATGATGTGCAGTGGGAGAATAGCTAAGGAGCAGGCCTAAGGCCCTGCCAGGCATTCTGCTTGCCTCCTCCACTCTTACTTCTTTAATGCTGTATGAGGTAGCGAGTATATTTATGTTCATCAGAGAAGGAAAGAGGCAGTCTCAAAGGCTGAGATGTTTGTGAAAGTCACAGAGATAAGAATGTCAGAGCTGGAAATTGATCATGGTATAGGTACTCACATCTGCTAAAGCTATTCCTAAGCCCTCTGGTTCTGCAGTAGAGTAAGTGGAGTTCAGCATGGAGTAAGAGAAGAGCGTAATGGAGGTGTGCCTTAGGGTTCAGGACTTCTGAAGAAAAGTCATTCATTCATTCATTGATTCATTCATTCATTTTAGGTACCTGTGTTTTATAACAATCATGGTTTGTGATACCCCCAAATTCATACGCTGAAATCCTAACAGTCGTGACTCCAAAATGGGGCCATATTTAGAGACAGGGTCTTTACCTGCAAAGGTAGCAATGTAAACTGAAATTATTAGCATAAGCTCTAGTCTAATACTACTAACATTCTCATAGAAAGGGAAATTTGGACGTAGGTGGACTTTATTCTTTAATAAAACGAGAAAAAAAAATCAAAACTACTCTTTAAGACAATGGGTGTACAAGCCAAAGAGTGTGGTCACGAATAACCCTTTCCCTCACAGCCCCAAGAGGGAATTAACCCGGCCAGCACCACATGTTGGACTTCTGGTCTCTAAAACCACAGGAAAGCTGAAGCCCTCCAGTACTAGGTTTACTCTGCTCGCACAGCCCCAGAAAACAAGCACAGCCTGGCTGACGGGCATTCTAGAAGGAGGAATCCCTCTTCGCAATCCCATCCGCCTCCACGTCGGTTATGAGGGCGGAGTGATTCAGGGTAGGCGGCACATGGAGATGGTGCCGGATTCAGAGAGCTGCCACCTGCTCACCAGCAGATACTGCAGAGTGCGCAAGGGCGTGGCCTGCTTCTGTCTCAACGCCGTGGTTTGTGTGGCATAAGGGATCCTTAGGGCCCACGGCAGTTAGAAGCTTGGTCTTCAGGATGGCACTTTGGGAAGTGCTGTGGAATCTTTGGTAGGTGGATTCTATGTCACTGCTCTGTGCCCTTGAAAGGTGGTTTTTATGAGGACTCCTTGGTGTTTTATGGGGGGAGACAACTATTATACCAGCCCAAGCTTGGCTCTAGACTCTACTTTCTCCCCTAGGGTTAGCATTCCTTCTAGGCTCCGTCCCACAGTTTATGCCTGACTCACTATAAAAGGGGCTGTTTGCCCTCTCCTCAGTCTCTCACTCTCTTGCTCCCCTACTCTCTTTCCTTCTCTGTCTCTCCTCTCCTCAATCCCCATCCTCTCTCTCTTCATGTCTTCCTGGCCAGCCTTTACTCTCCCCCCCCCAACTCTCCTCCCCATGCCATAAGTAAACTCGATTCCATACTATATCTGTCTTATGGTTGGTACCTCAGGGGGAAGGGGAGCCTATCATAGGGCTGCTAAGGCACCCCATTCCCCCACACCATACTGTGCCTCTACCAAACATATCCTGGTTCTTTTGTTTTTTAGAAAACACAACACCTAGGGTCCATAACTTCTTTCTGTCTTTCATGAGGATGCTTCTCATTGATTTTGGACTCACTCAGGTATCCCAAAATCTTCTCATCTCTGAGACCATTCTTCTACTTAAGATCTTCTCCATAGGTTTGAGAACAGGCATCTCTTTTGGAGGGCCACCATTCAACCTATTCTGCCAACTATGTTCTATAAAGTGTTCAACTTAATCTCCATCATAGCTCCCTGCAGTCTCCATTTCTAGAAAATGAGCTGGGTTCTGACCATTGCCCAGGGCGGCGGCAGAGCTTGGATGACATTATTAATATTCGTGGCCTTCAGGCCCCAGCCTGCCCCCCACCCATGCTTTGAGTTAAGCATGATTTAAAAACATCTACAGAGAAAGATCTCACTTCAGGCTATGAGCACTGCAATACAAGGTTTACCCGTGAGCATGAAGAAAAGAACTAAGCTCCCAATTTCTTTCACAAAATACCAGCTGCAGAAGGAACAGGATCTGCTTTGCAATGACAGCTTTATATTCCTGCATTGTGCCTGTCTTCACAACAAGGATGCTCACTTCTAATATTTAACTTACAGCTGGTAAGGGAAAATAGCTTTGAACTATTTTCAAGGATTGTGCCAAATACTTAAAGATTCAAAGGCAGAGAAAATTGTCGTCGTTTTCCTCAGCAGACTTGCTCTTCCTGCTTTATTGTCTAGTTTCTCCACACTTAAGCAAAGATATTAAAAAAAAAAAACCCACTAAGTTGTATGTGTGTTCGTGTTTGTGTGTGTTTCTGTTTGTCTGTTGTGTGCTTTTGTGTATTTTGTGTGTGTTGTGTGTTTGTGTATTTGTGTGTGTGTGTGTGGTTGTGTTTATTATATGTGTGTTATGAGAATGTTTATTGTGTGTGGGTGTTGTATGGTGTGTGCATGTTTGTGTGTGAGTTGTGTGTGTTTGGTGTATATGTGTGTATGTGTGTGTGTTTACTTCTTTTCTGGAAAGCTCTCCTTTCCCACCCTTTATATTAAAAACTCAAACCAGAACCAGTGTGTATGATCATCAGTTTGGCCATCGTGGGTGTCCATTTCATGGACAGATGGGAATTAAGCAGAGTGTCAAGACTTGGCTCTCCTAACCTCAGCGGATTCAGAAAAGTGAAAAGACAGGAGACTATAGCACTCAACATACTTCTTCCCCACGTCAGCTCTGCGGCTTGGACAGATAGGGTCAGCTCTTCACGCCTCTGTCTCCTCATTGCAAAGTGAGAATTGTGTCCATCTCATGGACTCCCATGGGAGTTACATACAATGTGTGCTCAGCTCACATGGCACTGGCTACAGTCAGCGTCCCCTTTCTCCTCCCCGTCCTCTTCCTTTCTCTAGAGGTTCCTCTGTTTTGCTCTTCTATTGAGCTTTTTTTGTTGTTGGCAGACAAACTCTCCAAAGCTGTTTTGAATTCTAGGACAATCCTTGCTGCTTAGCTTTCGGCTTTTGTGATTTTTTTTTTTTACAAGTCAGCCCTTTTTCTTTGGATTCTGTCTTCTCAGTTTTCTTTACTGGCATCTTTCTGGTTTACTAACTCTAAAATGCATTTTGGGGTAAGTTTGTATGTAAACAATGGGCAACTGGAGTCCCTGGGTATCTGTTTCACAGGAGATGGGGGAAGGTGCAGGAAGGATGTGAAGGGCCAGTGATGGCTTTTAGCCTCTTTAGTCTTCAGAGCCACACCCTTCTCTATCAGCCTATGTGAGCCTGTAATGGACCCAGTTTTACTCTGTAGTGGGGCTTAGTTCACCTTTACTCTGCTCTGGATGGAAAGCTGGAAGAGGAGCTGTGAGGGCTGTGAACTTCCTGGGTCACAGTGGATATTCTAGGATGGCAGAAGGCACCAAGAGGAGCAGGCTGAGCTCCACTCCTCCAGCAGAATGACACGAATCCCAGGGTTGGTCACTGATCCGAATGTGGGGAGGGCTGCTCACAAGCATGTGTCCTCTGTGCATTCTGTTCTTGAAGTGGGGATGACAAGGAGTTGAGGTTCTCCCCAGAAACCTCTGCTCCCAGGGACACTGCAACAACCTCAACGCAGGTGAAGTCTGAGACTAAGATAACCCAAATCACAACACTAGCAGGTTCACGTCCCAGCTTCTGCTGCCATCGAGCGTCTTTGGAAGTCCATACTTTCTGACTGCGTTACCCAAGTCGCCCAGGTTCTGCCTCTGTGGTAGTGTGGTGTCTATGCATTGTGTCTGTCTTCAGATGGAGGGCTTCTCTGTGTGAGAAGCTTAGGTCTTCTCCACTTTTACCCTTTTATTTATGATTAAGGCACATGGTGCTACTTTCCTTTTATGAGGCTGACCTCTTCAGCCCTTGGCTTTTGCAGGTCTTTCAGCTATTAATGTTCTTGGTCTCATGTTGACACTCCAAGATGCTTTCTGACATGTCCTTCATGACCAACCCCTGTGTGAAGCAACTCCATAGTGCATTGAAATATGCACAATTCATTCAGCTTCCGGTCTAAGTCACAGGCCGTTTATTTTGCAGAACCATTGATGTAGGAAACGGTGATCCATTTCCCTTCCACTTTCTCTTAGTTGTTTGATAAATTCCCACTGGCTTTAAATCAGATCCAATAAAACTGTACTTGTATAAATAGACTCTCCACGGCAAAGCAGAAGAAACCCTGTCATTGACATCACAGGACAGTGTGGCTTGAAGGGACTACTGAAGGAACTCTCTGTTGGAAATCACGGCACACATGCCACACGGCCTTGAAATTCTTTGAACAGTCGGCATTCATCAGGTGCAGTCTCTTGGCTGCCAGAGGATCTTAGACAACTGGATGAAGAAGGTTTGGGAAAGAACAACTCAGAAAGTATCCTAAATGAAGGACTGTCAGTGGGCAGGGATTCCATTAAGTGGAAGCGCCCTATCAATGCCTTATCACCTGTGTGTGCTCCATGACTGTGAGACATCATCCCGACTCTGTGCACCCGACTCTCTTCTGTCCCCCTTTGCTGCCTTTGGAGACCTCCATAGGCTGCTCCTGAAGATGAAATTTCTAGTCAAGAGCTCAGATCTGCATGGATCATTGGACATCTACAAAGTCTATGGGGGAAAACCCAGCAGGGCAGAGTGAGTTCAGACCAATCAACATGCTGCTCTTCTTGCAGCCTTCCCTACCGACTAGCTTCTCTTGAATGCTACATGAGACTGCCAGGACAACAGGCTTCCTTCTCCCAAGCAGCATGAGATGACATCTTTCTTTTATTCCTCACATAACACAAGGATACAGGAAGACACACTGATTGGAGCACACAACAGAATTTGTTTCTTTGTATAAATAAAGCGCTCTCTGTACGAACCCCCTCTGGTCTAGGGATCATTGTTTCCTTTCTTAATCCGGATACTTTGTTACCCAGGCCTGTTTGCTACAACAAACCACATCCACAGTACGATTCAATTTCCTCCACTCTCTCTTCTCACCAACGCCCTTCATAAAAAGCTGGCTATTTTAACACCTTAGTATGTGCAGCAAAACTAGGTGGTTTGCAAATTAGAGTTTTATATGAAAGCATTTATAGCTATTTTCCTTCTAAACTGCTACATTTTTTGGTAGCTCAAAATATTCTGTTTCTTCAACAAATGTACAAATTAAAATAGGATTTACTCTCATTCTAATGCTTTGCTTGCTTCTAAATTAGCAGTTTTAAAATGCTGTTCTTATAGACACAGGCATACTTTCTCTTCTGTTTTATTCCCACATGGTCACAACCTTTGCTTTATTGTGACAGGGCTGAATTAAGTCTCCAGCTTTCAGCTGAAGTCACATTGCCCATGCCACATACTACAGAGGCCACTTTAAAGTTGTTCGTTTCCTTCATGGCAATTTTGACTGCGTGAAAAATATCCCACCAAATTTAATATGTCCATAATAACAGCCAGGTTTTATTTATTTATTTTTATTTTCCACGTTTTGATAGTATGCAAAAATAGTGGGTTTCATTATGACATTTTCAAGCATGCATCTTTGTTTACTTTCCTCCCAGACTTCCCTTCCAATCTCTTACTTTCCTTCCCCTCCTCCCCCCAGTAGTCCCCATCTTTTCCTACACCCACACCAGGTTTTAAAATTGTCTTGATTTAATCAAAAGCTGATATATAAATGTCCATATGTTATAATCTCTCTCAGACATGACCATCGTGGTATTTAACAAGGTAAAGGGAACACGTGTTTTGAGCCAGCAACTAAGCTAACTGTGTTATGCCTACAGACCTAGGCCTGAGGAGGAGGCTCTTCCAAAGCAGCAGTGTGGGATGCTGGCTCTGCTTCTTGTCTTTATTCTCCGGCTGGTTCTTGGCCTCCTCACAGATATTCAGAGTCACTGGATGGCTTTGAGTTCCTTCCTTCCTTCCTTCCTTCCTTCCTTCCTTCCTTCCTTCCTTCCTCCTTCCTTTTTTCCTTCCTTTCTCCTTTTCTTCCTTCTTTCTCCTCCATCATCGCCCTCTTCCTTCTCCTCTTCATCTGTTTCTTTGACCTGGTCTTAAGTAGCACAGGTTGGCCTCAAACTTGCCAAGTAGTTCAGGATGGTCTTGAACTTCTGGTCTTCCTGTCTCCACTTCCTGAGTTCTGAGATTACAGGTGTATCGCCCCACCCACTCTACAGAGAGGTAGGCCCAGCTGGTTGTGGGTGGTACCATCCCTGGGCAGGTGGTCTAGGTTGTATATGGAAGTTGGCTGAGCACTGACCAGCGAGAGTGAGCATTCCTCAGAGTGAAAGTGGAATTCCTCTGTGCTTTCTGCTTCAGTTCCCACTTACGTTCTGCCCTGATTTCTCTCAGTGATGGCCCGTGACATGGAAGTATAAGCTAAATAAACCCCTCCGCACAAGCCACTTTTGGGCATGGGCTTTATCGTAACCACAGAAAGCAAACTACACCTTCCTTGCAGTCTAGGCTAGTCTCAGATTTACCATGTTCCTGCCTCCCTCCTGGGTGTTGGGATTATAGGCACACACCACCTGGCTTCCATGCAGCTCCCAGAAGAGTTCAACCTCACGAACACTTTGACTTTGAGCTTCTACAGCCAGAATACATCTCTGCTGTGGTGTGTGCCACCCAGTCTGAGGTTTATGAAAGTTCCAGTAAATGAACATTTGAGAAATGCTCTGTATCAAAGCCTGAGGGGGGAATTGAGGTGCCTATTGTTCATCAGTACTGTATATCTGAGTAGGATGGGTCAGATACCAATAATTAATTATACCATATTGTGAATAAACAAGTGACGTGGTTTTGAGTCTTTAAGGCATTTAGAAGGATTAGCTGTGGTAACGATGCAATAAACAAGTCAGTCCTCTTGACACTTGGTAGACAATGTGGGAGAACACTACTATTATTCTGCTAACAGGACGTAGTTTTGAACTGACTCCTAATGACCTATGGTTACACCCAAAGACTGGAGTGTGTCTCATCATTTGGTTTCTTCACCAAATGTCAATTTGCATAGAGAATCCCAGACCTTTCAAGGTGCAGAGAAAATGAGACGGTGCAGTTCTTGGCCCTCTGTGGGACATCCATGTCAGACCCTCTTCACCCAAGACTGAGGGATCATGGCTGAAGGAGGTGGGGAGGTATGTAGGAGGCCAAGGTTGGTAAAAGACTACAAGGACAGCTGCACATATGAACTCACAGTGCTTGTGATGGCATGCGCAAGGCCTGTGTAAGTTTAGTTGAGACTCTCCTGGCAGGGAGAGGCGAGATGGGAGAGGGCAGGAAGTTTGGAGAGTTGGGTTTCTTTAACTGTGTGATTCCTCTCGGGTCCACCTTTGTCCAGTGGATGACCACACACCTAAGTGTCCATGGGCAGTCTGGGTTGGACTAAATGAAGACACAAAGTTGGGTAGGTAGAGAAGGAAGTGTGGACCTCAGAGGATTTTTAAGAAGGGGAATATGATGTAAATACACTGTATAAAATTCTCAATGAATGAATTAAAAAAAAAAAAACCTTCACCAAGCACATGAATCTAATGACACATGGGGTATTGAAACAAAATTTGGAAAAGACACAAGCAATCTAGTATTCGGCTGAACAGAAAGCAATCTCTAAGGAGGACCTGTAGGAACACACAAATGGGACGGACATTCAGCTGCATCAAAGGTTTTTCCAAAACCAAAGTTCCTGCCAGCTGTACAACTTCACCATATTCCTTGGCCATTTGTTTTTTGCCAAGTACGAACTTGCAGAGCCAAACCCGACACACCTGCATTCAGTTAAAAGGATTGCATTGTTTTCAAGATATTTACTCCGTAGCATACTTTACCGTATGCAATTTTAATTGTTAACAGTTTGAATCTTTGCTGATTTTTTTCCTAACTATAATTTCCATTACAAACCAGACAGTCTTTTACTTCTTCGGACACACCTCCTTCAAGAAGCATAAAGAAGGGCAATGGGCTAAAGCGCACAGTCCCACCGTGAAGATCACTCTCCTTGGCATTTAAATGATGTACTCGAGTGTGTTTAGTGCGCAGTTCAGTGGCACAGGCGAGAAAGAGTAAAGCTCACCCTTCACCCTCCTCACATTCTTCTGAAACAGCAACCATTCTGCTTCTTATACGCCTTGCCAAAATGTTTCAGCTGAAGTTTATTTATTTATTTATTTATTTATTTATTTATTTATTTAACTTGAGATGTTGGAGACTTGTATACAGTTGTCTAAGACAATGACAAGAGCAGAGGAGGAGAGTATGTGGACAGAAGAAAACTACACAGAACCCTGGAGCAGCCCTAAGTAGATCCTTATGATGATACACAATGGGTTTAAATGGTTTCAGGTTGAAATGGGAAGGTCTTCATATTTTCCTTCAAAATTAGGAAATACCATATTTTAAATCTAACCTCAGAAGCCATTCAGACTTTAAAGCATGCGTGGGAAAAAATCTTAAAATCCAAGATCATTTGTCCCGAAGTTGTATTGCCGTGCCGTCTTCAGGCAATATATAGAAATGCAGGTATGTGCTTGTGAATTTAAAACTTTAGGGTAAGTCCTGGGGATGGCTCAGTGGGTAAGAGCTCTTACATTGCAAGCCCTAGGAACTGAGTCCAAAAGCCCAGAACACTCTCTCTCTTTCTCTCTCTCACACACACACACACACACACCTTGGCCTCACTGTGGGAATCAGGCATCACTGTTGTGGGAGGCAGACACAGGCCCTTGATGACCTTGCTGGCAAGGGCACTAGCCTAGCTCCAGCTTCAGAGTGACTCTGTTTTGAGGGAATAAGTAGTGTGGAAAACTGTAGAACAAGACAGATGTGCTCTTCTTGCCTCTGCGTGTTCCACTGCGACTTGCACAGCTTAGTCCTGGAAACATGACTAGGTGGTAAGGGATCGGAGAAAGCACAGACACACTTATAGAGAATAGCTGGGATGAGGTAGGCTGAGCATGCTCAGATGGTGAGACGTGAACTGTACAACAACCTGGAACCCCATCCTGTTTACTATGTTTAGACGGCTAAGGAGGGGCTTGCGAG
The DNA here is from genome assembly GCF_978045245.1 of Mus caroli. NCBI lineage: Eukaryota > Metazoa > Chordata > Mammalia > Rodentia > Muridae > Mus > Mus caroli. The sequence continues at coordinate 120,702,986 of NW_028227265.1, read as the reverse complement.
TGGTAGGAGGTCTTTGTAGGGCATCAGTCTCAGGTTGTCAAGTCAGAAGAAGGGAGCTGCAATTGCCCAGTTTTCACACTGGTCACTTGTGAATAAATACTAATACTTACACTGTCAACATTTGAATTTAGGCCAGGGGAAAGCTTTGCCATCCCCGAGCCTCAACAAGATGGGTGAAGGCTCTGCATTACCACGAATCTCAGGCCATGCCCATGACAGCCATTCAGGTTCACTGAGGACTTCATCTGCATTCATTTACACATTTGCTTAAGGCTTCCTCTGCTCCGTACAGTGAACAAATGAGCACATGCCTCACACACATGCTCACACACATCACACACGGACGCCGTGGACACACATCACACACGGACGCCGTGGACACACATCACGAACAGAGTGATTAACTTTAGGGTAGTGTTAGTTACAAAGAGATCAATTAAAATCACTTTAAAGAGAATTTCATGCATTCATGCGAGGTATTTTGATTATATGCATTCCTACTAATTCATTTCAGATCCAACACCTGTTTCCTTACATCTCTTAACTCCTGTCCCCCTCCCCCTGCCCCCTTTCATGGGTTACCATGATTGCACTTTGTGCTACCCATGTATTCATGAATGTGAGGTCATCTACTTGAGCTTGCTTGACCTTGACCTATGAGTGCCCTCACTCTTAAAGAAGACTGACTCTGCCTTCCCCATAAGCCATTGACTCTTGACAGCTTCTCTGCTATGGGTGGGGGCTATGCTGCCTAGTTTGATCTAGTGTAGGTCTTGTCTTGTGCATCTGTCCTATTGTTTCCAGAAGATGTTGTTTTGTCCCACTCCTCCCCAACCTCTGGCTCTTACAGTCTTTATGCCCCATATTCTAGAATGGTCTCTGAGCCTTGTGAATGGGGTACGATACAGATATCCTATTTGTGGCCATGTATACTATATACTCTGACCAGTTGTGAGTTCCTGTGCTAATCATTGTCTACTGTACAAAGAAACTTCTCTGATGAGGGAGGCCTGAGAGCTACATTAATCCACGGATAGCCCAGATCCCTAACTTGGGTAGGTAATTCCCATCTTGGAAGAGATGACAGAAATGTTTTAAGAGCCAGAGGTGGCATGGGCCAGAGAGGCTTGAGCAAAACTGCCTTCTGGTCTTGCAAGGCTACAGCTCTCACAGACTCAGAGCTGCTGTGTCTGACACACAAGGACTTCCCAGGATCAAGCAAACATGGAAGCATGGGATGGTAACATGTTCATGAGCCCCCGCCCTTAACTGAGGAGCTACGGTTAGTTGATGACTGTAGGAGAGAGAAAGTCAGTTCTCTTTAGGCGTATGGTTCCTGGTAAGTCAAACACGCTACAGTGGATGGATCCAGGCAGAAGTAAACAAACAGTATAAACTGGAGTTGATAGATTACTAAGTGAAAAAAAAAAAAAGAGCCAAGGAAAGGAGTTGGGGGTAAATATGATCAAAATACTATGAAATTCTCAATTAAGAAAGATGTTTATTAAAAGGAATATTATATGCCCTATATTATATTAGAATATGCTTATAATCCCTGCACTCAGGGGTTGCGGCATAAGAATTGTAAGTTCGAGGATAGCCTGGGCAACCTAATAAGATCCTGTCTACAACAACAACAATAATAAAATAACCAGAGAAAGAAAATATTACATAATAATTAAAAATGTCTGCAAAGAGTGCTTAATGACCTGTCTTATGGTAGTTTTTTGAAACAAAGCAGAAGTGGGCCATGGAACTATATGTGAAGAATGTCCTTCACACAGGAGAAACACGGGAAGGAAGGCAAGGCTAATTTATGCCAAGAAATAATTTTTTGAGATATAAGATACTTTTTTTTTTCAAATTTTCTAGGTACAAAATGGAATAGCAGTGCTCAGTGAAATGTACTGAAAGCTATAGGTTTGGACTGAGTGCTAAGCCTCCTCAGATCAAACCAAAATGGGGTCTCTCATACAAAAGGCACATGTCACCATGCCGAAAAATAAAATAAAATAAAATAAAATAAAATAAAATAAAATAAAATAAAAAAGGCATCTCTCTGACATCTGGGAAATCATGGGAGCTCATGGGCCATCCCCAGTCAGGTCAGAAGGCTCCTTCTACATTATTCCTTGAAACCAGAACTGTGGCCCTGTGGTCAGGAGCACTTGCTATTCTTACAGAGGACTGGACTTCACAGCGGCACCCACACTAGATGGCTTATAGCCCCTTGTAACTCCAGCTCTAGAGGATTACGCCCTCTTCTGCTCTTCTAGGATCTCCTACATGTGAACATACATACACACAGATATACACATAACTTTTTTTTTAATCTATGAAAACAAAGTGACTTTAAAATGGTGTGCTTGCTCTTCTCTCTCTTTCTGAGTTCGTGAGCTGTTTTGTGTATTTCCCAGCACTCTACCTGCACTACCCGAGCTGCAGAGCCATGTTCACTTAAACTGTCCTGGTTCTCAGGGTGGCCTCATTCCAGATTTGCTAAACTCTGTTGAGGCTGGAGGTTAAATTGAGTGGAGAGCGTGACCCTAGCTCACCTAAGATGCTTTACTCTGCTTCCCACCCCACAGAAGACGCAAAGTCAGCTCTGAAAGAACCCAAACCCTATGTGCAGTTTCCCCTGTCAGAAATGTTCTTTTTATCAGCATTTAACATTAGGATTTTGTCAAACTCATGTTTAACTTTAAGATTTCCTTCACAGCATTTCTCTGGAGAGCCAGTGGGCCACCAGTAACCATGGCAGCAATGCACCAGACCTGCTCCTCAGGGTCAAAGAAGGCACTGTTGGTCCCTGGCTGGTCATGAGGAGGGAAATAGAGTTGTCAAGCATAAAATAGTTAAATGACAGCATAAAAATTCAGGTCAGCTGCTAATATATCAACTGTTTTTCTGAAATACCGAATCTTTAATTCAAATCTTAAGCGCTAATAAAAGTGGGCATGAATTGCCTACCTCACCCACATCTCTTCAGAATTCAATCACTATCAGCAATCCCCAGGGAATGGAGAAGGAAATAAAGAAGCACATTTCCCCGAGTTTAAGAGATTCAATAGACACGGAAGGGAACATCACTTACTTGTGTATGCATAGACTAGGAATAAGCAGGAGATCGGAGGATCAAAAGCTTCAGGCTCTGATGAGGAGGAAAGCCCCCTGTTTAGCCAGGGGTGAGAAAGCTGCACCCTGCCAGAGGGCTTTAAATGCGCAGAGCGAGCACAAATCAAAACTTCACCACCTACACCTAAGCATGAATCCTAAACATAGCTTTGCCCTTCCTGACTGACCCTTTCTCTGTTATCCAGCTAGAAAGCTACCGTGTTGGATTTCTTCATATTCTTAGGAGAGGTAAGGGAAGACCCTGGTTTTCTGTGCTTTCTGCTTTCCTCAGTGTGTGTGAGCAAGTCCACAGAGAAGGAGAAGGTGCAGACGACTAGCTGAGGGATACGTCAAGCAGACTTGGTTTCTCTCTTTTCTTTTTTCTTCTTCTTGTTGTTTTGCTGTTGAAGCTGTGTTCTGAGTTCTGGGAAGGACATATTGTATGTTATGCTCTATTTTTAGATGTTTATAAATGGACCAGTTATCTTGCAAAGTGATAAATAGGACTCTGCTCCTGGTAAGGGAGAGCCAGTAAAACATACAAACAAAAAAATAAACAAACCCACCAACCCACCAACCCACCAACCCACCAACCCACCAACCCACCAACCCACCAACCCACCAACCCACCAACCAACCAACCCACCAACCCCAAACCAGGACAGAAGACATGTCTCAGAGGTCAAGAGCGTGGCTGCTCCTTCAGGGGACCCAGCTTTAGTTCTCAGCACCCATATCATGGCTCACAGCTGTCAGTAACTCAAGTTTCAGGGGATCGCATGCCTCTCCTGGCCTTCAAGGGCACCGGCGTGTCAGTGGGGCTCAGACAACCATACAGGCAAAACTCATTCCAGTAAAAAAGTAAAGTAAAGAGAAACAACAAACAAACAAACAAATCAAACCAAAGCAAAGATTCTTTCTGCTGTTTTAGAACAGCAGACCCAACAGCTTTGCTGTTTATTATTCTGACTGGATACAAATTTGATTTTGAAGTTGCAATTTGTTATTGCTTTAAAATGACCTTTATTAAAATGGCATTCAAATAAATCACTTAGTTTCAAAAACGATTTCCAAGCTCATGGGCATGCTCATGACCAGAGGCAGCGTTTGGGATACTGAAAGAGCCTGGTTCTGTGTTTGTCCCTTTATGTAATGAATCAAAACCTTGATGGTTACTTAGCATATGTACACTCAAATTGGTCATGCACACTTGGCAATATTCCATATTTGATAATAATAGCAGTGGAACACTTGTCATTTACATACATGCATATATACACAAATACATACATACCGAACACATGTATGTGTATGTATATTGTATGTATGCATATATATGCATTCATACCATACCTGTACACACACACACACACACACACACACACACACACAGAATGTGCTTGTACCTGTGCACATGCATATGCCATGGCTTAGATATGGAGGTCATAGAACAACTTGTGGAGTCAGCTTTTAATTTGTACCACGTGGATTCTGGACACTGAACTCACCCCTGTCATCTGGCTTGGTGGCAGGACCCTTAGCCACAGAGACATCTTTAAGACCCCTGTTATTATTTTTAATGATGTGTAATAACTCTGCATGCCCCTTTGCTTTCATATGCTGTTTGGTTTCTCTTTCATATTCTTACATGGCTTTCATTTCCAGCCTTATTTTGCAAATGGGAGAAACTGGTACCCAGCAAGGTCAAACATCTCACCCCAAGTCATCTGCTTAGAGGATGCAAAAGCCTGCAGAATTAGCTTGCTTCCACTGTGTCCATTAAGCTAGCTCAAAATGAGAGAGACGTTGAGTGGGAGCCCCAGAGATGAGGGAAGGATGGGTCTCCAAGGCTGTGCTAGTTTTGATCAGATTCTGTGGAAGCAGGGTACCAGTGCGCACTAAGGCTCAGGATGCTTTGCCTTACTTGGTATCTACTGAAGCTTTCCAGGCATCAGTGGACAATCAGAACAGTGCAGTGCGTACCATGGAACACCTGTGGGGGACGGGCAGACTCAAGCATGCCCTCTGTGTTTTGAACCCTGCACATTCCTTCTCTGTCCCTTCTGATGTCCCCTTATCTTTGCCACTTGGCTGACAGGCTGACATCTGAAAGCTCATTGTGTTGTGGAATACTGCCTTCCCCCCTCCCCCCTCTTTTCTTTTGGTTTTGGTTGTCTTACCACCCAAGATCAGACTTCATTACTGAACACTCTAATACCAACTAAATATTTCTCGTTTTTAGACTTTTTTTTTTCTACTTGAATTCAGCCTGAACCCATAACACCATCTAATTAATTTTCTTGAGACACTTTGATCATATAACCACCCTGATCTCAAAATGTTAGGAACCCATCTGGCCTGTCGGACAAAGCAAAGCCCTTCTGCACAGCACACACGGTGGTGACGGTTGTGGACCAACTCTGTAGAAATGCGTCTACATGTTTGCTTCCAAAAGTTTTTTTGTTCACACCCTTTAAGGCAATAAGAGAAATATCTCCTTTCTTCTCTACTAAGCCAGTCATCCCAAATCTCAGGGTTGAAATGAACCTTTACTCTCAAGATGTGCCCTCCCACTCAGGCACTTAATGATCTGGCCCGGGAACTCTCTTCTCCTTCATCTCCAATCACATCAAGAGAAGCTGAAGACAGAGAATGCAGGTGAGGGCACGGGACTGATAGGAGACTTAGAACCAACATGGCTGTCCTGTGAGCGACTGTAAGGACAAGTGCCTCTGTGGCTTTAATGGACAAGGAGTCTGGCGAAATTCTAGAACCAGTCTGAAGTTACAGAAAATAAAGGTTACCACCGGGAGAGGCAGGAACAACAGGGATTCCTGTCATGCAATGACCTGTCTTAGCCAGCACTGACACAGCTGCTGGTGTTTCTTCATGGCAGTTGTTCGAGGATCCGTATCTCTGAGAATGTAGTATGATCCCTGCTCCTCAGCACCTCAGGGAAAGGGTCACTTTGAAGTCTGAACAGCCCAGAATTCCTTTCAAACATGGAAGGCTCGAAGCTGGAAACACACCTCTTGTAATAGGTTCATAAAATTTCTACTTGGGCCGTTTCCCCACCAGGTCCAAGAGACATGGCCACTTTAGTTCACACCATTGTTCACAGAACTTTTGATGGGGATTATTTTTTTTAATCAAATCCCACAGTTCCCCCCATCATTAGTGACATTTTACAACACACGTATATCACATACCATGTCAGCCACAGTCTGTCTCCAGCACCGTAAGTCCTGGAGTCATGCCTTATAATTTTGAAGTTTCTGAACCATATATAATATCAAGGACATGGTGTTTGTAACTAAACAATATGCGGGAAGAAACTCATGGTAATGGCATTTGGCTGCAGTTGAAAGCTTAGCTTTTAATGTTTCTGAAGATCTGAAAGATACTCGGGTTTTGTTTTCTCCAAGGGTCCTTCACAGTTAACTGCATAATGCCCAATTAGGAATCGTAGAAGAATTAAGGGTTGAGAAAACCCAGCCTCTATTGGAATCTTTGATTCTGCGGGCCGTACTTTCCCCAAACCAGTTTTTACACAAGCAAACTCCCCGTGGGATAGATGGAGCTGATTGTCAAAACTTTTGAGTTTGCCTTGCAAAACCGCAGACCCATTCCAGCAAATGCTGCAGTTTAAGATGTTTAAAAGTCTACAATTGTAGCTGATTTTGTTCATTACTTGAGCAGGAGAGAGAGAGAGAAAAAAAATACCACAACCCTTTTTTTTTTTCTTTTTCCTTCAGGTTTTAAATGAACTGAGATTTTAATATTTATTTTCTAACTTTTGTAGCATGTTAAGCACGATGTTTTTCTTTCTCAAAGGTGGGGGAATCCGAAATCATGAAAAATATCTTGATCAAAAAAAACGGGAGACAAGGACAGTTATCATTTGTCGCTTGCGAGCAGGGAGTACAAGGGAAGCCTTGTTTAGTCTCCCTGCACTGTGGTCAGGGTATGACAGGCTACCCTGCCAGCCACAGAGACAAATTTGCCAGAGCTGCAGGTGTCACGCTCATATTGTAAGGTGTAAGTCGTTTGTCATGCATCTGGTTTTGCAGAAATACTGGGGCCGTAGGAATTTATAAACACAGTTCCCCTTAATTTGTGGAAGACATTATACAGATAGCATTTTTCTCGGGCCTAAGGCAGGAGGAATCAGACTCATTTCCCTCTCAGGGAGTGGAGCAGCCGGACTGCGTTCTCAGTTTGGTGAGAGGAGTTATGGAAGTTAGCAGATGAATCACAGATTCAGTTACTAAATTTCATTGCTCTGCACCAGCGTCTCCCAGCTCAGAACTGCCCACATTGCAAACCCTGTAGCTCTGGACAGTTGGGGAGCTGGCCTGTCCATACCTTGCTTCTCTACCGGTTGTCATATTTAGGAAACACCCCAGGACATTTTAAAATGTTCCTTATGGCGGGGTGGGGTGGAGGAGTGAGGAAAGAAACCATTTTGTGTTGGTTAATTTTTATTTTTTAACTGGACATAAACTAGAGTCACTGGGAAGAGGGAACCTCAATCGAGAAATTGCCTTCATCAGATCGGCCCATAGGCTTGTCTATGTGGCATTTCCTTGGTTGGTAATTGACCTCGGAGGGTCCAACCCACTGTGGGCGGTGCCATCCCTAGGCAGGTGGGACTGAGCTGGGGGAGGAGCCAGCCCAAGGAAAAAGCCAGTTAGTATCATTCCTCCATGGTCTCAGCTTTATCTTTGCATGGAGCTCCTGCCGTGGCCTCCCTCAACGCCTGTGATGTAGAAACATAAGTCAAATAAACCCTCCGTCACCCGACCCCAGGCTGCTTTTGGTATGTGGCAGAGACACAGACTGGAACACTCCCAGTTGAAGACCGCTGCTGTAGATTCGCTTTATATTTGGGGCTGCTCACTTCATATACGTCCTACCATGTTAAAGGAGAGCGTCATTTCCCAGGGACAAAGGTCCAGCCTTGTTCCAAGGAGAGCAGGTGTTGTGACTTGCTTGCTTAAAAGGAAGCAGCGAGCCTTTCAGAACGCCCTGGCAACCATGGCTGCCCCTGGGGCCAAGCTCAAGGAGTCTTTTATTAGACTTTAGAGCGTTCAGAAGAGCTGTATTTCCTAAGTCTCCGCTTACCTTCGGGGCAGTGCCCACTTCCGTTTCAGTCGTAAATGCCCCCGTTGGCTCTTTTTTCTCACTGCTGAAATAACAACCTGGCAGTAATGACTTTACGCCCAAGGCGTTTGGTTGGGGATATGGTGCACCGTGCAGGGCAAGACTTGCCACTGGCATGTGAAGCCATAACATATGAGCTGGGGGTGCAGCTTCTTATATCTTGAGGATACTGGGGAAAAGGGGTCTCTGGTTGAAATGTGGGCTGGTTATAGCCCATAATGTCCATACCCAAGAAATCTATTTAAGGCGAGGGAGGCCCCTCCCCGTAAGCCCCCCAAGTCCTCCCAAACGCTACCGCCAGCAGGAGACTAAGTTTCTATTAAATATAAGTCCAAGAGGGATATTTCAGATCTAAACCATAATAGTAACTATAAAAAATACACAATTATATAGTGGAGAACTCAGCATGTGTGTGTGTGTGTGTGTGTGTGTGTGTGTGTGTGTGTGTATAGACTCCTTTCTCCATGGCAGGCATCTCCATGACTAAATCAAACATTGTGCTCCTTACCATTGAACTAAAAGGTCAAGTCTCATTTCAGATTTTTTTTTTTTAACGCCTCAGCAGTGTGTCAGAAGAAGGGCTTAGGTGGAAACCTCTGTGTCACAAGTTATTTGGTAACTAATGGTAGCTATGGACGCAACTTTATTTGAATTATAGTGGTGGTGGTGGATGCACATACGTCTAGAAATCAAAGGATGTGTCTGGCCAAACTTCATGTTTTCATAAATGAGCTTATTGATTTTTATAAGACCCGAGGGAGTCCAAGACGATTGCAGGTGCTAAAAAGCTCCATTATTTTCATGGGGTACCCACCTCAGTTTTAGAGGTGCGTACCTGTATGACCCGCTTCTCTTATTGCTGTGGCGATGTTCGCTGCAGAACGACTTAAAGGGTGAAGGTTGTGCCTGTGACATCAATGTCAGGTTCTCTCGAGGGCGGATGGGCATTAGCTTCCATGAGACACTTTGTGGGTGTCAAGCGGAGACTGGTGATTAAGGACCGGAGCTCCAGGCAGGCGGAGCAGGCAGCCTGCACAGCCATGACAACGGAAAGGAAGAGAGTCATTGAAAACACGGTGGGCTCTGCTGCCCCTGCTGGTGGTGAGAAGAGACACTTGGTATAGGTCGGGCCTGAGCTACTGAGCCAGGAAAGGAGTCAGAGAACTCACCCTAGACATCATTTGCTGAGAAGGCACCTCCCTCTAGGGTGAACGCTCACTCATTTTGAGGTGTGTGTGTGTGTTTGTGTGAAGATCTTCTCTTTCAAGTTCAGGGAGCCACAGAACTTGGCACACATTATCAAAAGATGGAAACCAAACTACCAGGTCCAGTTTCTTTTAGGAGCCATATTCCATTCTGGGGGGGCAGAACGAGCCATCAGTGTGGACCCTACTTTAGGCTCCTCCTATACCCACAGGAAATTCTGATACATACTAAAGTTGGAAAGCATTGATCTAAGCCATACACACCTGGTTTTTGGTACACTTTCTGGGTGTTAGCGTGTAGTGACTCAGGGTGGGAGATGTCTCAGTTTTTGCACGTGCTATTGGTTTGTGAATGCAGCCCATGATCAAAGAGGGCAAGATTCTGGGTTTCTCTCCAATCCAGGTGTCCTGGCCTTGTGGGCCAAACCATATCGGGGAATGTGTTGGAGGCGCGGAACAAATATAAGGACACCTACCTCAGAGGGTTCTGGAGGAATGGTGAAGCAGTGGAGATCTGGGGAAGATCAAACTGAGGACAGGCTGGGGACAGTGCATGCTTCCTTGGACCCCAGAAGCCATCCACTCCCTGGGATCCTCACATCCCAGGAATGTGGTGGTTTCAGCAATCAGTTTATCACAGTTTAACACTTCCAGGTCTATTCCAGCGTCAGCCTATGTCCAAGGAATGTGTGTATGTAGGGAGTGGGGTGAGTCTCCAGGCCGGGGGACGATGTAGCAGGAGGAGTTTCTTGGCTGGACTGGCTTCTTAACACTAACACATTTTCACACATTGGGAGAGGAGTTTCATGAGGTCCTCTTGTTCCCAAATAGCTTCGACTCACCTTATTCAGTGGCCTGCGTTCAGAGTGGGATCTGATTATTTGGAGAACTCAAACAACTGTGCAAGAAGGAAGCCAGACAGGTACCAAGGCTGTGGGGAAAGCCTGGTCATTGAAGGGGATGCCCTAGGAGCTGAGATATATTGAGACCAAGAAATTCAAAGGACTTCTGAGAAGGGCTGAAAAGCTATTCTCTTGTGTAGGCCATGCTCACAGGTACATGACAGGGGTTATCGAAAATAAGGGCCTTGGAGTACAGTGGTGTCAGGGGCCAAGGTGAACACAAGAATACTGTGGACCTTGAGAACAGAGGAGGGGAGTGGGGGACGCAAGACTGCAGAGAGAAGGCGTCTGGTTTGCAGCTTTATCGGCCACCTCCGCCTCAGCTTTTGCTAACCACTGTGTGGTTGTGAGGGAGAGGAGGTGGTCACCATGCCATTGTGGTTCCTGAGTCAGCCAGAGACCATTGCCGCCAGGGAACCAGACTCCGTGAAATGTTAATTATCTGTTAGAAAAAACAGTTTATTTTATACAATGTTGAAAACAAAAATCCAATCCCCGAGCGGGCTCTGTCATTTGACTCGCGCAATGTACATTTATTTATGCCCCATAAAGGTACAGGGAAAGCCATACAGTGGTCTTTTTAAAAAGGTGATAACATGTTCTTTACACTAAACCGTAACACCTACGCACACAGTGATTGAGTTATAGTCAGAAAGGCACCGTAAATGACATTTCCTCCCACTAATTTCACATTGCCTGTGCAGTTCTGGGGAGTAACAGAAAAATGTCCTATACCACCCTGGCACCGCCTCACAGCACTTGTATTCCCGTCAGTTTTTTTTATCAGCTTGACTTCCCCTGTTTCTTCAGGGGTAACTTGTTCTCTGATGCTAGTCTGCATTTTATGGAGTGTGGAGTCATAGCAGTTTCCTTGTCCTGGTCCCATTAGCTTCCTGGTACCATTGTTTGGAGTCTCCAGATCCTGATGTGTAATCCAACTGTTTCCCACTATGTGGGAAGCGGAAAGCTGCCGGCCTATGTCTTGAACAACCCAAGCTAGAGCTTTCCTTTCCCAGGAAGATGCTGGCAAGACTTTCTGAGATGCAGCTCACACGCCAGCTGTGCACAGGGAGTGTGTCTGGTGGGTCCCGTCACCGTCACCGGGTTGGAATCTGCTGGCAGCATGATTTCTGAGTTAAGTCTAAAACTCTGAAAGGAAGATCTCAACAGTATTTGGGTCTGTTTCTTGGTGGGTTTCAATTTTTTACACCAGGTTATGTTTTTTATTCTGCTGTTTTCAAGTTCTTGATTCTACACCCTCCCCCAACCATTTTCTCCCCCCTCTCATTGTTCTCCTCTTCCTCCTCCTCCTCCACCGTATTGTAATGAACTCACATTTAACAGTGCACATAGCTAGATGAATGTAGACCGTGCAGGTAGAAAGAGACAGGAGTTGTAAATGATAATAGTTTTTCTAGTTTCGACCCTGTCACAGTAGTTCTTTTTCATCCTGATGCTCATGTCTTCAGAATGCAGAGTTTTAGACTAAGCAAACCCTTGCTTGGATGGTTCCCATTTCATGAGACCAGTTGACTCTCAGTTCATTGTGGAAGAAGTCACCTGGCTCACATCCCTTCAGTTTCTCTCCAGCTTCGAATTCCTCTATGCAGCTCCTGACTTTTCTACTTTGATCCAACCCAGAGCTGGCTTTCTTTTCACAGACAAGTGCCCCTGCCCACAATGCTGCTTGACATATCCCTTCTTCGCCCTGTAAGCGTCTTCTTTCACAGAAGGAAGGTGAAAGAGTAATCTATTTATTTTTGTTTTTGAAACAAGAGTTTCCCTGTGTAGCTCTGGCTGTCTTGGAACGCTGTAGACAAGGCTAGCGTTGAACTCAGAAATCGCCTGCCTCTGGCAGCAAAGTGCTGGGATCAAAGGTGCGTGCCACCACCCATTGAAAGAGTAATTTATAAATAGTAGATTGTACAGAGCCTTGTCCCATGAAGGAGGTGATCTCTGTCTTAGGCCCTTTGCTGTCACTGTTTTTCATGCCAAACATTTTCACGTTGGATAAATAACCAGTGGAACCCGTCTTGGTGTCCCACTCTCCCCCTTGAAGCACACCAGCCTTCCTCTGAACTCCTCCATAAATGTGCAGAGCTTAGATTCTGGCTTATTACAAAGCAGGAAGAAAATGTGGGGGCAGAAAAAGCCAAGAAGGACTGGAGGCGGGGACACCTGTTAACAGCAATCAGGAGTCTAAGGAATCAGGAGGTGATGAAGATGGGCACTGGGTGTGTCAGGCAGAACAGGAGAACTCAGGGAGAAATGTCACACTGGCCTCATCCGTAGGCAGCTGCTGCTACAATGACAGTGTGTGGGGTTTGCGGGGCGTTTAAGCAAATATGGGCCTGTTACAGATAGAGGAGAATTACCTGATGTGGGGATTAATGACGAGATGGATCTTAGGCACACTGATATAGGACGCTAGGATGGCAGGAATCTTAATTTTTAAATTGCTATTGGAGAAATTGCAGTGAAGCCAACGTGACCAAGGCAACGTGTCAAAGAAAGCATTTAACTCAGGCTCATGGTCCCAGAGGGTTTGAATTCTTGACCTTGATGGTGGACAGCATGACAGCAGCAGGCAGCACGAGGCTGGAGCAATAGCTGACAGACCAGTGTGGTGCACAGAGAATTAACTAGCCCAGCCTGGCACGGGCATTTGAAACCTCAAAACCCACCCTCAGTAGCACACCTCCTCCAACAAGGCCACAGTTCCTAAACAGACTATGAACTGGGAACCAAACTCTCAAATATCTGGGCAGATGGAGGCCATTCTCGTTCACACCACCATAACTGGCTTTGTTGCTTTTGTGCCTAGGGTCAGGAGAGCATATAAAAGCAGGTAGAGTGGGCAGGGGGAAGTCAGGAGGCTCCAGGAGAACAAAGAGAATGGGCTGGAGTCCTGTTAACCCTTCTGATAAACTGTGCCCTTCCTTCCAACCTCTTAGAAATCTCATTGTTTACTCAACACCCTCAGGGACCAGGCTCCACCACTTTGACTTTTGGGTGACATTTCACACCCAAACTTCAGCAGAGGTCGTTGGGCCCTGCTAATTAAGCCGAAGTCTACTATTATCCAGACAGTCCTCTGAGTTTGCTGCTAAATGGGGCACTCCCTTTGTCAGCAGGGCTTTTCCTTTCCTGACCTTGTCTGGGGAGCTGCTAATCCAGATTCCCTCTACCTGCATAAAGTCGCACAACCTTGGTGAGATTACAGGTTCAGCTTCCTTCCTCCTGATAAGAACCTGTCTAGTCAGTACCTGAGAGTCCTGGAATGCCTCTCCATGCAAATGAGGCATACAGAGAACTTTAAAACTCTAGCCAGTGATTTTTTTTTCATTTACCCTGAAAATTCCTTCCCACTTTCCAGAGTCCATATTTAACCCTGGTTCACCCTAAATAAAGTGTATATGCTCACATGCTAATATCAACTCAGTGAGCTGTCTCATTGAAGATCCTCAGAGAGGCCTTCACCTAAAAGACCTTAACACTAAAATCCTGGAAGAAGGCCTTCTCACCCGGTCACCCCCACCCCCTCCAGCACTCAGTCCCAGGGGGACCGGAATCTTCAGAGCTCTACCTATTCAGGACTCTGATTCATCCTAGCCCAGTGTGCAGAGGTGTCTGCACACCCTGAGAGGAAGGAAGCAGGAGACTCTAAGCCACAGCTGGTGTCCAAAAAACGCATACCAGAAGAGGTTATCTATACTACCTTCCACAAGATGACTGCAGGGTACAGTGGGCAAAGCCCTGTTTTAGAAACGAGTCTGTAGATAAAGATCCGCAAATCCTGTTCTTGCCCTCAGGATGCAGGCTCTCTAACAGTGGAGGCAGAACAGCAACAAGGAGTTGCCATCCGGTTCCCAAGTGTCATCACAAAGGCTAAGAAGTCTGTCCTTGTCTCCAGTGTGGAGTGGGTGGTGTAATAGCCTGCTGTCTCTCTACCACTGAGAGGAAATGAATACAGAGAGGTGAGGTGTCCGTCCTCAAAGTCACTCACCTACAAAGGTCGTTTTACTCACCTTCTCTTAGACCTGCCCCTGTGAAAGAAGTTTCCACACCGTGCTATGGGGAGATCCACACCCTTGATGCCCGACACTGGTCAGATGAGACACACAGCAGCTCATCTGTCACATGTGCTCACGGCTTGGGAAGAAAGAGACTGCAGCAGTACAGGGCCATTGGTGAACATTCATGAATAAAGCAAACTCAGGAAGAGTCAAAAGACAAACATTGAGAAAATACATCGAGATAGAGACTTGAACAAGGGCTTTCTGGAAAGGACTCCAGCAGCCCAGGGAACGACAGTGTGAAGTGACAAATAACACCCTATAGAAGGAAAACGTTACACGTGGCAGAGTAGCAAGAACCCACAGACTGGGAGGAAACCTGGAGTTGTATATCAGGGATTGGTACCTAGAATCTCAAAATATGAGCTGGAGAGATGGCTCAGCGGTTAAGAGCACTGACTGCTCTTCTGAAGGTCCCAAGTTCAAATCCCAGCAACTACCAAGGTGGCTCACAACCATCTGTAATGAGATCTGACGCCATCTTCTGGCATGTCTGAAGATAGCTACAGTGTACTTATGTATAATAAAAAATAAATCTTAAAAAAAAATTTCAAAATACCTTCAGAGATTGAAGCCTCAAACCAAACAGTTGATAAACAGGCAAGCGAGTTCAACAGACAGTTCTCTAAAGAAGAAACACAAGTGGCTGATAAATATTCAGAAGCACATTGAGCCACGGGGCAATTTGAATTTAAATCGGAACTGAGACCCCCACCTCACCCTCATTAGACTGGCTGCCAATCACACCTGTATTTCTAACCTCCGGGAGGCAAGAGAATTGCTGTAAGTTTGAGGGCAGCCTGGGCTACATGGAAAGTGTCAGGCTAGCAAGGGTTATGAGGCAAGATACCGTCAAAGAAAACAAACAAGTAAGTCCCCATCAACTCCCCCCAACACAAAGGACAGCAAATGCTGATGAGAAGCAGCAGAGTGGAGGAATCTCAGGATCAGTTAGGAAAATACTCACAGGGCTCCAAGTCAATACACCACAGAAGTGCTGAACCAACCTTCCTTCCTTCCTTCCTTCCTTCCTTCCTTCCTTCCTTCCTTCCTTCCTTCCTTCCTTCCTTCCTTCCTTCCTTTCTGAGACAGGGTTTCTCTGTATAGCCCTGGCTGTCCTGGAACTCACTCTGTAGACCAGGCTGGCTTCGAACTAAAAAATCCACCTGCCTCTGCCTCCCAAGTGCTGGGATTAAAGGTGTGCGCCACCACTGCTGGGAGGTGCTGAACTTTCTGCCGAGCTGCCAGTCAACAGACAGAGGTACAAGTCAAGTCAGTGACATGTGGACTCAGTGGGGTTTTGTTCACCCTGAAACAAGAATGAGATGATGTCACCGAGGGGAAGCGGGGAGGAAACGGGGATGATCATATTAAGTGAAGTAAGCCAGACTCAGAAAGACCCATGCAGTGCGCTTTCATTCATGTGCAGAATCTAGATTAGAAGAAGACGACATAGAAGGGAACCATGTGTAGGGTCTAAGGGGAAGGAAGAGAGTGGAGCAACAGAGGGTGGTGGGGGAGGGGAGAAAAACAAAATATAATATGCTCTCCTTCATATGCAGATCTCTCTCTCTCTCTCTCTCTCTCTCTCTCTCTCTCTCTGACATCAAAGCAGAAAATGAGACTGTTTGGGAGGAGGAATGGGAGCAGAGAGAAGAGGAGAGGAACACGGAAGGGTTTGTTAGTAGATACGAACACACCTGAGGTAAAATTGCCTGTATATATGCATATAATTCCATATATATATGGAAATGTAATGACAGCCATCATTCTGCATAGCAGTTAAGATTTCATTAAGAAGAATTCCCTCCTCTTAAGCACCGTGGATTTCTACTGAGCCCTCTGTTATTGTCCCTCTCGGTGCAGTCGACGTTCTCTGCTGTGTGCTGTGTGGTTCTGGCTGAGCACCGGGCATCCTCTCTAAGTCCTCGCCCTGGACAGTGCTGCTTCACCTCCTCTTGCAGCCTGGGATGCTTGGGCTGGTGGAGCTTCTGCTACATGGCAAGCAGCTGAGAACTTCAGAATTCATCGTGCAGTGTGTTTAAACCTTCTAGGATTATTATTAACTCGGGGGAGCTATATGTCTGTATGTGCTATTTGCAGAGGTCTCATAGATGACAGAAAACAGAGTAAAATAATAAGCTGAATGAATGGCTCTGTGAGTGGGTGTCCATATGCTCTAATCAACAAGAACTGACAGCACAAGAGAGTGTGGTCCAATTACTGATGATGACACTGGACTCACCTTGACTCCAGCATCACAGGTGTCCTTCTGTTCATTTCTATCAGGCGTGGGTTCGATTGTCTTCTGTGTCAGCTTCAGGCCGTCTTCCACGTTTGCAGCTGGCTTTGTGAATGAGTGACTAACAGGGACACACACACAGTCCCGAGTTTTCAGTTTGGCTGTTATAAGTTAATGAGGGCCCAAAAATCTCTCTCTCTCTGTTTTTTTTTTTTTTTTTTTTTTTTGGTTTTTTGAGACAGGGTTTTTCTGTATAGCCCTGGCTGTCCTGGAACTCACTCTGCAGACCAGGCTGGCCTCAAACTCAGAAATCCGCCTGTCTCTGCCTCCCGAGTGCTGGAATTAAAGGCATGCGCCACCACCGCCCGGCATGCCCAAAAATCTTAATGGGTAAAGTGTTCAGAATCCACAGAGGGTTTTTATTTTTATTTTTTATTTCAAATTCGGAAATTGTAGCCCGTCAACTGAAGTACATATTGAACATTTTATCAAATAAACAACCCCACATAAAAACAATTAATTCCCTATACATTTTGGTTTAAAGCACAGAGGTTATTTTCTACCCTGTCATTCGGCTTTGAGAAGGTATAATAACATCCACAAGGCAGGGGTCCTTTCCGACTTCCCCATGGTTATATTCTCCGAAGCTCACAGAGTGCTAGGCACACAGTGCTTGCCCTGCAGCATTTGCTGAATGCAGGTGAGATGAAGCAAGAGAATCATGGAGGTCTAAGGCAGTGTGGGTCACACAGTTTATTTTAAGCCTAGTTTGCTGTGGCTGAGATGTATAAAGTCCCACACCAGGAACCATGAATAGAATTCAATCATAAATAAGAACAATCAAAGCCTTTAGTTAGTTCCCCACTCCTCTTCATTAAGCTATTCATTTGCCTGTTCTTCCCATAAGGGGAAAAGAGTCATTACCAAACTCTTTTGTGTTAAAATTTAGTTCCATGTTAAGTTGGGCATGGTGGCGCACAC
Organism: Mus caroli; assembly: GCF_978045245.1. Classification (NCBI taxonomy): domain Eukaryota; kingdom Metazoa; phylum Chordata; class Mammalia; order Rodentia; family Muridae; genus Mus; species Mus caroli. The sequence continues at coordinate 120,685,303 of NW_028227265.1, read as the reverse complement.
CTTTAATCCTGGTAGTCAGGAGGTAGAGTCAAGCAAATCTCTGAGTTCGGAGTCTACAGAGTAAGTTTCAGACTGAACAGAGAAACCCCACCTCAAAACCCAAAACAAAACAAAAATTAGTCCCATGTTGATGGTGTGTAATTTTTCTCATATATATGATTTAGATTTAAATAAATAAGGTGTATGTGTCTGTGCACATGTGACAGAAAGGCCAGAGGAGGCCTGTTTGAGGGGAGGAAGGGGAACAGAGGGTGGTAGTGTGGAAGAGATGAGGGTGGGTATTGAGGGCATGAATATGAGCAAGACACCACGAATCTTGTGCTTGGAAAGCACAGCACACTATTTTGCATGTTAACTTTAAAAATAAATGGAAACAATCACTGGAAAATAAAAAGTCACCATTAGGACAAATCTCTAATCCTAATCTAATTCTAGAGGTGAAGGCAGTAAAAGAAACAAATATATAAATAACAATAAATAAGATTAAAATAATCTTAGCTTGACTCTTATCTTCTAATGAACCTTATAGTTTAGACCCAAAAGACCAAGTTGTAAAAAAGGAGAAAAAAACAGTGTAAAGATCAAACTGATCACAAGGCGTAATAATATGGGTCATTAATTCCCAAAAGTTGAAAATCCCCTGGGGTGTTTGAAGGTCTGGAAAGAGCAGGACTAATCAGTATCACCTCAGAACTGCCGGGGAAAGGTACCTCATATCAAATCGGGTAAAGGAAGATTTAGTCCTAAGGTCTTCTGAGAGTAAAAAGTTTGAAGGGATAATGTAATCCAACTTCTAAAGTGATCTCATTGCGGTAGCTAGTATAAATAGGGAGACGGAGTCCCTTAAAACAGAATCCCTGAGCCTTTGAGCTTCCGGTTACCTTTATACACTAGTACACTTAAAAGCTTAAAACTTCGGGCTTAACCAGTATCAGCTACTCCGTAACGAACATAAACCATTCAGGAAGAAAACAGGAATCCCTATAGATCCCAATTTGAAGTGGGAAGGAATATTTAAGCCATTTTGTCCAAATCCTCTCTTCTGGGAAGGGAATTGAGGTCAATAGAGGCCAGGTGAGTGGAAGCTGCTCTCAGAGAAGAGCACATTACTCCTGGTGCCTCATTCTGTCACACCACGCGGCCACACGGACCCCATGAGATGAGAAGTTATCCTCCTGCAAACGTTACCACAGTGCTCAATTTTGAACAGTCCAATTTAAGGTGGTCAATTTGCAAGCGGTTTCCATATGGCCTCTCAAGCCCCGCGCTGTCCCAGCCAGCTGGCATCCGCAAGAACAGCACTGTGTGATGGAGCGCAGCACAGTGAGAGCAGCATGGCAAGCGCAGCACAGTGGCCTGCTTTGCTAAGGAGCTGGATTTAACTGATTGGTTCAACTCAGCCCTAAGTGGAATTGTGTATACATTATAGCTTCCAGTTTAGTGTTTTTGTGGGACCCCAGAATGTGCACCCAAGCGGGCCTCTGCCCATCTGCCTCTTGTGCCCTTTCTTGGGCTTTTCTTCTTTTCGTCTGTTTTGTGCTATTCTGATGAATTTCTGTTTAACCTTATATTTTATTTTAAAAAACTGAAACACAAGTAAAATAATAAATTATTTACTCCAGGGATGCCATATGTCTTTATTATACGTCATTGGTGGTGGTGATTTGGATGTTGACGTCAGCAGGAAACCTAGCTTCACCAGGCAGATATTGAGTATGCCACTCTTGAATAGTCTTGATTTTTTTTTTTGTTTTAATTTTCAATTGTTTGCTAGTATTATAACATCTTCATACATATACTAATTTATTAATATGTTCTTTCCTTAACCCTCTCTCATACATCCCTGCAAAACATGTTTTCCTTTTTAGTGTTATAAGACAAAGGCTCACTCTGTAGCCCAGGCTGGCCTCAAACTCATGGCCTTCTTGCATGTAGACCCTGAGTAAATGGAATTTTAGGCTTGAGCCTCTGCACCTGGCACTTGAAGGACTCACACATTGCATTTATTCTCCCTCATGTGATGTGGAACATCATATTACAGACGAGGAAACTGAAGGCTGGTGACAGGCTCATAGTATATATTTGCTGAATCATCATTCAGACCCTGGTTTGGTAGTCCTGTGATGGCCAATTCCATGTCCACACAGTTGGTCAGAACGTCCAGTAGTTTGGTGACATATGAGACTAATCTTACTGTGAACACACTTCCAGGATGTGATCAACTATTAAAACTGGTGGACTTTGAGTAAGGCAGATGACTGTGTGGATGGCAGACCTCAGATACTCAGTTTCTGGCTTCAGAAGAAATGATTTTTGTGCTTCCCTAAGCAAGAAAAGATTTTCAAAGTTGCAGTCCAGAAGTCTGCCCAAGCCCCAGTTTGCTGCCCAGCAGAATCCAGAACTTTGAGGACAACTCTTTTTTTTCTTTTTTTGGTTTTTCCAGACAGGGTTTCTCAGTATAGCCCTGGCTGTCCTGGAACTCACTCTGTAGACCAGGCTGGCCTCGAACTCAGAAATCCACCTGCCTCTGCCTCCCGAGTGCTGGGATTAAAGGCGTGCACCACCATGCTGGGCTTAAGGACAACTCTTGCTTCTTCCTCACTTCCTGTCCTGCTGGCTTGCTCTGCAGGCTTTAGTTATTTCAGTCTTCTCACCTACAGTCATTTAAGTTGAGGTTCTGACAGTTTTATCTTTTGAGAGTCTTGGGCACCTCTCCCTTCACCCCATTCTTTTTGCTTTCCAGTATCCCACAGTCAGACTTTGTATTAATCAGGAAGTGTGAACTCTTGAAGTCTCTGGAGTCAAAGAATGCACACTCCCTCTGAGAGAGATGGTCTCAGAGATCACGTGACGTGGAAGGGCCTGGATGGGCAGCACAGGAGTTTGCGACACGTTACCTCAGCTGCCCAAGGAGGCCCTCATTGGATCCAGGCCTGAAGCACCACCAAGAAGCATTGTTCAGGAGAGGTTCTGCCTGCCCCTGGAACCGAAACAGAATATGGATATAAAGTTAATCTGCAGAACACCTTTTTAGAGAGAAAGAAAAAATCTCTTGGACCCAATCTGAGGTATTAACACTTTCTTGACTAGGAAGAAATTTTGATTCTGAATTAAATGCTTTCAGGAGGAACTGATAATAAGTGTGAACCGAAACTAATTTGTATTTCAGATCACCAGGCCCCTTGAAAAACTGTGTGTGGTTAGGTCTGGGCTTAAGTGTCCAGTCACGTTTAAATGCCTAATTAACCATCTTGACCCCAAGAGTGACACAGTGGCTCTTCTGCCACTGTGCCACACTTAGGCATGTGATTCAACTGACAGTCTGGACAGAGGTGATTTTTGTAGCTGAAGCAAAAGCTTCTTTCTCCCAGAGGAGGTTTGTGTAGGTGGCCCCTGGATAATGACACTGTCAAACACAGATGTGAACGTTGTCTTAACTTGAGCACTCAGCCTGCTAAGGGGAGAGAGCCAGCAGGTTCTTGTTGAACAAAGGAAAGGCAAAGAGACAAGGTGAGGGGTGGCTTAACCATGGTTTATTCATTTTCTTTCCTTAACCTGGAAATAATAATTAAAAGCATAGAGGACTTAAAATAATTCTTCTCTTAGTGCTATAGGGTTGCTGGAGGAAGTGTTTGCAGCAAACGTGTCAAAGTATGCCTGGGTTTTCCCCTTGCAGATCGACTTCACCTGGCTGAGGCCCCTGGGTTTGATGGTTTCGAGAACAGCAAGGACAGATGGAGGGCTTTGGAGGGGTCAGGAGGGCTTGCTTGGGCTATCATTGCAGGAATCATTTCTCTGGGCTTTGAGAATGGAGAACTTTTCTGGAAATTGAGTAATTTCTTAAGGGGGGGGTGTGCCCAGGAGTGCTGTATTGAAGGCAGAGAAGGGTGGTAAGGCATCTATTCATCTTCCGGCTGTCTCCTCGTGGCTCCCCTCTCCCTTCCATTGCAGTGGGATGTCTGTGTAACGCAGACATTCTCTCAGGGCTGATGTGGTAGAGCACACCACCCACAGCTTCATAACCCTAAAAGAAAAGGCGTTTCTGTAACCACCTTTTCCAAATATCTCTATAATATGGGCGTGAGGTAAGGGGAAGGCCTTGGTTTTGTTTTGATTTTAGATTTTGTTTGTCTGTTTGTTTTCTGTAATTAAATGAAAGACATTCAAAGTGCCAAAACTGCCCCCACAGATATTAAGGCAAACATAACATTATTTGCAGTATTCATATCTGGATGAGACCTCTCAGTTACTTATGAAACTCTCGTATCATATGGCGGCAGCATCTGGTCCTGTAGGTGACAGAGAGTTATTCTGAGAGGGGGACAGACACAGACAGAAGACCTGGAGGCTAGAAGCCAGCTAACTGCGAAGAGCGAGGAGGAAGAATGAGCCGATAATGAGTCAAGGTTACACTAATGTGTGCCAATCACGTCTTGCCTTCCTTTGCTTAGAACTCTCGAAAAAGGAAAATAGAGACAAGTTGGGCATTTGGGACATTGTGTCCTGTGGCTATACAATACATTCATACGCGTGTGTGTGTTCACATGTCTGTCCATTTATTCTTGTTCTTGTTCTTCTTGTTCTTTTGTTCTCTTCCTCCTTCTTCTTGATATGCTCTCAAAGCTGGCTTTGAGCTCTTTATAGCTGAGACTATCTATACAAGTGAGGCTGGCCTAGGACTCTTAATCCTCCTGCCTCCAACTTCCGACTGCTGAGGTCACAGGTGTACATCACCACTTCCTAAAGTCATTTCTTTCTTTGTCTGATACGCCAAGCAGCCCTTTGCCTCAGATAGCTTCCAGGATTTCTTCCTACTTAACTGATTGCTGTTGAGCAAGTCGATGGGTGACTCCTGTGTTCTGAGGCCACAAATCCTTGAAGTCGATGTCAGAGCCTGATGATTGGCTTTCCTTTCTGAGATGTGCCCTCCCCCTTCCATCAGCTATTTTATTTATTTACATTTCAAATGTGATACCCTTTCCCGATCCACTCCCAGAAAGCCCCTATCCCATTCCCCTCCTCCTAGTTCTATGAGGGTGTGCCCCCACCCACCTACCCACTACTGCCTCCCTGTCCTCACATTCCCCTTCACTGGAGCATCAAGCCTTCACAGGACCAAGGACCTCTTCTCCCATTGATGCCCAACAAAGCCATTCTCTGCTACATATTCAGCTGGAGCCATGAGCCCCTTTCATGTATACTCCTTAGTTGGTGGTTTAGACCCTGGGAGCTCTGTTTGGTTGGTATTATTGGTCTTCCTATGAGTTTTCAAACCCCTTCAGCTCCTTCAGTTCTTTCTCTAACTCCTCCATTGGGGACCCTGTGATCAGTTCAATGGTTGGCTTTGAGCATCCACCTCTGAGATGTGTTATGTTGTAGGTGACTCATGTTCATCTTCCTCTCCTTCCTTCTCCACCTCCTCCTTTTCTGATGGCACAACATGCTAAATTCCCATCTCAACTTCTCTGGAGATCCTCAGTCCCATCATTCTCGATCATAACTCTGTCAGTCCACACCTGCCCAACTGCCTATGCCAACAGACCCACCTATTTGGGCATCCAGGTATAATTTTTCTCCAAGAAAGTTCAAGTCCCTCAGACATGGGTATTTCCCTGAAGCAATTCCTGGGACAAAGGTTCAAAAAGTCAGAGTTTCAGTGATATTAGTTCTGAAACCTTACTTCCATCTCTCTTGTAGTCTAAGGTATGCCCCGGCGAGGAAAAGATAAGCCAGGGGTAAGTACTTTCACATACAGAATGGCCCTGGCCTTGTTTGACAGGCACTCAGGGCATGAGAAGCAAGGTGTAGCCCTTGAGAAACTCCCAAACACACCAGACCCCAGTCTAAGACCACACTGGATGCAGACTTTCTCACTGCATGGTCACTTGTCTTGTAAAAGAAACAATCTAAAAGTGTGTGACTTACCTAAGCAATTGTAAGCAGAAAATGAATGAAAAGCAACAAAAGCTGTTATGAACTAAAGAGGACAGAAGGCTGGGAGGAGTCACTTCAGTGGTGTTGCGATTCAACCCTGGGAGGCAGTGTTGATTTTACTGAATCTTTCGCGCCCTGGGCAGAAGGCTGTGGGGGTATTTAAATGGCTTCTGTTTGGTCAGAAAAAGGATTCCTCCTTCAAATGACACCTGTGTGCTCACCTGAGCATCATTCATCTACTCAGCCCTGCCTCTTCGCTCCTGCCTCCCTGTTTCCCACTGGCCTCATCTTTCCTACCCTACTTTCGGATGTTGTATATGCCCAATGACTTCCTTTCTTTTACGCTTTGTCCACAATGAAGTCGCACTCTATGCTCAATGAAGAGGTGAGTAGCTTTACTTAGTAAATTGTTAAAATGACAAATGGTATTTAAAGCATTAGTATCTGGATTTGATGACTTGATGGTGTCTACCAGATGAGGAAGAAGTGACAGCCCTGAAGGAGTTGTGTTGAGTAAACACCATCGTGACTGCTGTAACTCCTTCAAGAATGGGTAGGTGGTGAAGCAGACAGAAAAGAATTCCACATGAAAAATAAAAATCATTTCTTATTTTTTTTAATTTATAAACTATAAAACCCAGGGCAAATGGTTTCTATTAGCTTCATGGCCATTTTCTCATAGTGAGAACGACATGAAAGCATGATTGTTTACGTGGGCAGTTGTAAGCAGAAGAGATAAACATTAACCCAAAGAGGACGGAAGGTTAGCTCGCTGTCCTGCGGTTAAACACTGGAAGGTTTTAGAATCTCTAAGCATGTTTAATTTCTAAATATAGGATCAAAACTAGCTCAGGAAGAATAGAGCCTTCCTATGATAGATAGTTTTGCTATTTAAACATATAGTACTTATAGTCATACTTAGGTCAGAACAATAAAACATGAAACCTGAATCCTAATTCTGATCTGAAGTAGTAAGAAACCGTACTTAAAATTTTAGTGTTATAAATACCCATCATGGAACTGGGCGTGGTGGTGCACGCCTTTAATCCTAGCACTCGGGAGAGGCAGAGGCAGGCTGATTTCTGAGTTCGAGGCCAGCCTGGTCTACAAAATGAGTTCCAGGACAGCCAGGGCTACACAGAGAAACCCTGTCTCAAAAAACAAACAACCCCCCCCAAAAAAAAAACATCATGGAGAGGTGAGGTGGGATCAAATCTCTCGCTCCTAGCTGAGGCGCTATGGTGCAATGGGGAGAGGGGGAGAGAATCAATTTTTCTAAAGTATGCGGCCCATGGTAGGTCCACTGTGTTCCAGTAGAAGGCCACACATGCAACAGTATATGGGTAGCATGAATCGGGCTTGATGGGTTTAAATAAGAAGAAGACATGAAATTGAGTGGGTAGGAAGGGGGCTCAAGTCTGGGACAACTTGGGAGAGGGTGAGTATGACCAAAAAACGTTGTACAGAATTCTCAAAGTAATATGAGAACATTTCAGTGTTATAGAAAATTTCATTTCAAAGGGGGAAAGTTAGAGAACCTTTTTATAGATATTAGAAAAATTTTAAGGATGCTGGGTAAGGTGGTATTAAATATTCATGAGACTTAGACTTGATAATGCAGTCATGCGAGGAGCATTTTAAAACATGGGAGGAAAAAAAAAACCAAGACAAATTGAACCTGTCACACTTTATGCCACCGTCGCACCCCCATTGCGTAAGCTGGAGCTGCAGCGTGGGGTTCCAAGCCTGTTACTGTTGTTCCATATCAAGTAATTCAGGCCGTTATGATCTCGTGTCAGGAAGCCAAGAAAAGAAGAATTGGAACAAGTGCCATAAAGTGAATCTTATTTCTATTTTTTAAAGTTTATATTCAGAAGGAGAGGGTCAAGAGCTTCTTGTCCCCAGGTGCTGGAGGGAGTGGCAGCACTCGCCACTCTTGTGCCTCTGTCATCAAAACACCTGACAGAAACAGTCTCAGGAAGGCAGGTTTGATTTTGGCTCACCGTTTCACAGGGCACAGTCAATCACAGCAGAGAAAGCATGGCAGACTTCATGTCTGCAGAAACATTTGGGGGAGGCTCACACTACCAAGAACCAACTAGTAGAGCATGCTGGCTAGAAATGGCTGAGTAGTAGAGCATGCTTACTAGAAATGGCTGAATTTAACCCTCCAAGGCCCATGTCTGGTGACCTGTTTTTGTGAATCAAGCCCTATTTTCTGAAGTTCCCACAGCCTTGGGAATCATACCACAAGCTGGCTCCCAGTGTCCAGGACATGATGCGCCCGTGAAGGGCATTGCATATTAAATCCACAACAGAGACATAATCTCTGCTTGTGCGCAAGGAAATCAAACTGTACAGAGCACTGTCTAATCACAAATGGAGACTCGTGTACTGATAAGAATAATGATGTGATGAGCTTGAGATACCAAGCCTGGGTGGTTCCCCTCACCATTCCCTTGTATACTTCTAAAAGATTTATTTTTAAGTCTCTCTCTCTCTCTCTGTGTGTGTGTGTGTGTGTGTTTATAGTTGCCCATGGAGGCCAGAGGTAGCAGATCCCCAGGAGCTGGACTTACAAATAGCTGTGGGCTGCCTGACCTGGATGCTGGGAACCTAACTCAGATCCTCTGCAAGTGCAGTCAGTGTGAGCTCCTAACCACTGAGCCATCTCTCCAACTCTTCCTTGAACACTTTTTATAGTGTGAAGTTCTCCTGTCCTCCCTCCTGCCCCCGCTACCCCAAAGCTACAAATGAGAAAGTCCTGCCCTAAGACAACAGACACATCTCGCCTTTGACAGCAGTTTCTAATTTTCATTTTTTTTTTTTTTACAACTCATTAGTGGATGCTCAGTTACTCATGATTAGTGGTACTCTTGCGAATGTAATTTTCCCTTCATTATATTTTTCTAATTATCTGGTTCCTGGGACACTGATGATGCGTGCATATCTGTAAGGTCTGTATATAGATAGGGTTCCTTCTCGCAATGTAGGGGTCGAGTCTTGTGGATAAGAGGATCTGCAAGGTGGCCTTTTATCACATGTGTGCTTGTGCATTGGCATCTCTGCTGCCCTCTCTCTACTCTATGCCTCCAGGCAGGGGCCCTGTCTCTTCACACCAGGAGGCTGCAAAAGAAGGGGACAGAGGGGTACTCAGTCAGAGCTGGCTTTCAAATGAGCAAGAGCCTGCTCTCTACCCTCTCTTCTCATTTCCTTGGCCAGGCTGTAGTGTGTGTACAGTGGAATAGCTTTGTGCACGTCATGTGTCATTTTCCTATGGCCTCGATTTGGCCAAAATGGTTATTTATCTTTATAATGGTCTTGAGAGTTTGAATTCTTGTCAGCTTTCCCTTGTCAGCAGATTCAATGTGCTATGAAGATGGACATGCTCTGTCCCTAGAACTTGTATCTTGTTTTGTTTTGTTTTGTTTTTTATTTTTTCAAGACAGGGTTTCTCTGTATAGCCCTGATTGTCCTGGAACTCACTTTGTAGACCAGGCTGGCCTCAAACTCAGAAATCCACCTGCCTCTGCCTCCCAAGTGCTGGGATTAAAGGTGTGCGCCACCACCGCCCAGTTGGAACTTGTATCTTAACATACACGATAACAGGGGTTTTGCACGTGTGTGTTACTTGTAACATCAGGGATCTACACTGAGCCCGCCAGTCCTAAGGAGGGCAGGCTCTTCAGAGCTGTGGAGGCTTTGACTACAGATGGTCACAGATGATCACAGAGGTAGGGCTTGAGAGATGCTTGGCCCACATCAAAGATGGAGAGAGTCAGGAACTAAGAGACAGGGAAAGCAGGAGACAGGATGTTCACTAGTTCCTCTGGAGAGAAGTAACTCCATGGATACCCTGATTTATCACAGTGCATGTTTCTGGGAGCAGAGCTAGAGCAGAGAAAATGTGCACCTCCCTACGTTTGTACAGTCTGGATGTGACAGCAGCAGAAAGCTAGGGGATCAATACATCCGGGGCAGTAGAGTTTGTCCTTAACAGATCCTGCGGACCAGTTTCTCACAGTGTGTCACTGAGAGGAGAAGGACAAGAGGGCAGCAGGGGCCAGCTCTGCATGAGCCAGCTCTGGTGAGGGCACTCTTCCTTTGTGACTTGTAGATGGCCGGCTCCCTATCTTCTTCACACATGGACTGGGGAAGGGCAGGATAGGGAATGGCAGATCTGTTGTGTCTTGTGAGGACATCGTTCCTATTGGACACTAGCACCACTTCAGCCTAAACTCTCATTTGACCCAATTACCTGAAAATATTGCTTTCAAACACAGAAACAGTAGGGTTAGGGCTTTGACATTTGAACTTTGAGAAAATATTTTTCAGGCCACAGACCTTGATTTTTTTTACTTTAAAATATTTTTTCCTCTTCATTTCAGTGGTGTACATGTATCTATGTATGATGTGGGTAGTGCACAGCAGTTCCTACTTGGGATAATATTGCTGCTTTAACATCCCTATTGTCAGGCCTGGCCATACAGGCCCTGTATTCTCAGCTCCTTAGAAGGTTGAGGTGTTATGATATCAAGTTCAGTGCCAGCCTGGGCTACAGAGTGAGTTCAAGGCTAGCTTGGGCTACATAGACCAGTGAGACCCTGAATCAAAATATAAAGTCAAAAGAGGGTGGAGGATGTATCTCAGGGGTAGAGCACCACATACTAAAAATTAGCCCAATGGAAAACTTTTGGTGTTGAACGTTTTAACTCCTTTATCTGAAGAACAAAGACACTTTACACAGCTCACTCCTGTGGTGTCTCAGGGTTTTCCACCAGCTTCCTCTCTGTTAGCATCTTGTATAACCTCGGGCAGGGACCAAGCAGAGGAAACTGGGAAGTGCACAGCACTATATCAGCTGAACCAGAGAGCCTGTTGGAACCGACCGGCTTTTCTACTGACTCTTGTTTTCTGTCCTGTAGTTCCACAATTTAGTCCTATTACTGTTCTAAATTACAGTATAATCATGCCTCAGTTTCCTTGTCTGTCCAGTCTTTGATGTTTTGAAGGGTTTGGGTTCATTGTTTGAACAAGTGCTTTCAATTTGGCTCATTATTCCTCTTATAAAACTCACCTTAAAACTTATGTAAAACTGAGGACTGGGCAATCAAACGACCTGGGTGTCTGGGAATCTCTGACCAATAAGAGCAACTTCAACTTCTGTACACCTCTACCATTTCAGGATTTCCATTTACACAACTCCATTGCAGTTCTACTATTTAATCCAAATAGTTCTAAGAAAATTTGAAGCAGCTGGAAGCAACTGCACAGCAGAAGAGTAAGAAATCGCTGCGGCAAGCTGACCACACCTGGGTCTGATTTGTGTGTGTGTGGGTGCCTGGTGGAGACAGAGATTTCAGAGCTGGCATTCGGTAGTAATGACTAATAGTTGTGACTATTATTTAGCAGTTTCTGTGCATTCTATGCACCAGGGTTTATGCTTAATTCTTATGTAAATTGTCTAATCTGTTCTTTACAACCACCGCTGGAGACAGGTAGGAAATCGCAGACCCGAAGGCTAAGCACTTTGCTTTTGGACACTTCATTTGCAGGGTACAAGAGCCTGAAGCAGGATGGTTTGGTGGTTAGTAGACGAAATGGCAGTCCACCAACTGGTCTGTCAAGTAAGGGTATGCTGGGAGGTGGCTCCGGGAGGCAAAAACTTCTGAATTAAAGACCCTTGGAGTTGAGCTGGCCATGGTGGCTCATGTCTGTCATCCCAGGATTTGGGAAGCTGAGACAGGAATAGCTACAATGGACATGCAGCTATCCTGGGTAACACTGTGAGAACTCTTCCCAGAAAACAAACAGCAAACAATCCCCAAGGCTCTTGGAACTTGACGATCCCACATATGTTCCTGCCTTCCCAGCTGCCATGTTCTTGTATTATTTCTCTATAGACACCAGGCCTTCATGCAAATCTTCACAGACACTCCACTGTGTTTCTGTCCCACTGCGGCTGTGCAGAATTTCCCGTTTGAATGAACGTTGCCACCTATCATCAGCTTACCCAAGTTTTCTGGACCTAACGAAATAATCACAAACAACATTTTCTCAAATGCTTGAAGATAACGAGTGCCCTCCTTGAGTATTTCCAGTTTCATTTCCTAGTTCTTCAACCCCTTCCTCGGGGATGCGATTAGTGGTCCTTACACTGGGCAGCCATTCAGTCCCCTGCTTAACAATTCAGGCAACTTAGATGTCAGGAAAACCCATCGGGCCAACAGTAAGTCATCGGCAGAATGTGAGAAAGCAGTCCATGGGAGGATCTTTCGTGCCTAGAAGTCTGGAAGAACTCAAGACGCTATCATTTCAGTAATTACTCCTTTTATGATTTCCCTCAGAAGAACGGGTAGCTTACACTTCCCCAGGAGTATAATCTGGTGTGCATCTGAAGGTTCACACGCTAGCTCCTGCCTGGCAGCTAAAATGCCTTCCTGTGGAAGGGATTTGATTGGCAAACGGGGCTTTCATCTTTTGACGCCATGACTGATGGCCTGAAGAGGTGGATGATGGATGTCTCTGGAACACATGGGCCTTCTGTATGGCACTCTTTGGGCCATTCTCTCATGCTTCACTCGTAATTGATTCCTAAAATAGAACTCATGTTGTCAGTGGTGTTCTCCATCCTTTCTCTGGGCCCTGCGAATGCTATCGTAGTGCCAGACCCAACTCTATGTTCATGACGAGAGTCAAAGTAGCTCAGCTGAGAAAATGGCTCTTGTAACTATGTCTAAAACTCTGGGTGTACATACTGTCATTTAAAAAAAAAATGCTTTGTAGGAAAAACATCTCCAAATAAGGCATGGTGAAGCTGTTTATATTTGCCTAATTGTACTTAAACAATCTGTGACTTAAATATTAAACACAATGGCTATCTGGAGTCTTCTGACATCATTTCATGCTGTAGTGTCCCTTTGCCACTATTCTACATAGTCCTCAAATGCTACCAGCTGGAGCTAGTTGTAGCTCTTCTGTTTCTCAAAGATACCACCTACAAGATAGATCAACAACAACAACAACAACAACAACAACAAAAATCCCCACAGCTTCTCTTAAGATAGTGAGTTTTATTCACCTCGTGACATGTATAGTGCTTTGAAATGGTTTTCAGCTTTAGGAGCCATGATAAAAATAATGGATTTGGATTCTTTAAGAAAGTTTTTTTTTTTTTTTAAATTACATCTTTATTTCTGTTTTCTGTGTTCACACGTGGGCTGCACCGTGTCTTGGCACGTGTGGAAACCGAAGGGCAACCTGAGGGGTCGGTCAGTTCCTCTCTTTCACCACATAAGTCTTAGAGACTGAACTCAGATGGTCAGGCTTCCTGGCAAGCCCCCTTACCTACTGAGCTGCTTCTTAAAATTCGTCAGTGTTGATTTTATGAGGTAATTTTCTTCAATTTACCCCATAAGATTCGGCAATATCGGTTTTATCTGAACGCAGTTGGGATACAAGGTTCATCTTAGGAATACAGTCAGAAGGAATGAGAATTTGCTGTTACATAAGTCCTTTGGAAGATTTATTAAAAATTAAAAGAGATGGCTCAGTGGCTCAGAGTACTTGTTTCTGCAGAGGACCCAGGGCTGATTCCCAACACATGGCAGCTTCCAGATATCCTTAATTTCAGTTCCAGGACACCCATGATACATGGACATACATGTGAGTAAAACACTCATATACATAAAATAAATAAAAAACATTAAATTAAGAAGACAATCTAATTTTTTAAGTGTATGTCTAGCAAAATCAAGTGGTATAAGATTTAAATTTTTGTTGTTGTTCTAGATTGATGGTTGATGAAAGACATGGCTTGAATTTGGGATAAAAATGGCAAGTGCAGTAAAAATATTCTACTGAAATATGGTAGTTCTAATTTTTAGAATGATAGTTGTCAGGGTCTACAGCTTTCCACGTCATGGTGCATCATATAAGCAGTTCCATATTGGTAATACTCAGCCTGTCTTCCAGAGAGTCTACAGACTCTTTCCTTCTCCTAAAGGAACAACACACTGCTTCAAACTCTCTCTCCTTCTCCTACAGGAACAACACACTGCTTCAAACTCTCTCTCCTTCTCCAACAGGAACAACACACTGCTTCAAACTCTCTCTCCTTCTCCTACAGGAACAACACACTGCTTCAAACTCTCTCTCCTTCTCCTACAGGAACAACACACTGCTTCAAACTCTCTCCTTCTCCTACAGGAACAACACACTGCTTCAAACTCTCTCTCCTTCTCCTACAGGAACAACACACTGCTTCAAACTCTCTCTCCTTCTCCTACAGGAACAACACACTGCTTCAAACTCTCTCTCTCCTTCTCCTACAGGAACAACACACTGCTTCAAACTCTCTCTCCTTCTCCTACAGGAACAACACACTGCTTCAAACTCTCTCTCCTTCTCCTACAGGAATAACACACTGCTTCAAACTCTCTCTCCTTCTCCTACAGGAACAACACACTGCTTCAAACTCTCTCTCCTTCTCCTACAGGAACAACACACTGCTTCAAACTCTCTCTCCTTCTCCTACAGGAACAACATACTGCTTCAAACTCTCCTTCTCCTACAGGAACAACACACTGCTTCAAACTCTCTCCTTCTCCTACAGGAACAACACACTGCTTCAAACTCTCTCTCCTTCTCCTACAGGAACAACACACTGCTTCAAACTCTCTCCTTCTCCTACAGGAACAACACACTGCTTCAAACTCTCTCTCCTTCTCCTACAGGAACAACACACTGCTTCAAACTCTCTCTCCTCCTACAGGAACAACACACTGCTTCAAACTCTCTCTCCTCCTACAGGAACAACACACTGCTTCAAACTCTCTCTCCTTCTCCTACAGGAACAACACACTGCTTCAAACTCTCTCTCCTTCTCCAACAGGAACAACACACTGCTTCAAACTCTCTCCTTCTCCTACAGGAACAACACACTGCTTCAAACTCTCTCTCCTTCTCCTACAGGAACAACACACTGCTTCAAACTCTCTCTCCTTCTCCTACAGGAACAACACACTGCTTCAAACTCTCTCTCCTTCTCCTACAGGAACAACACACTGCTTCAAACTCTCTCTCCTTCTCCTACAGGAACAACACACTGCTTCAAACTTTCTCTCCTTCTCCTACAGGAACAACACACTGCTTCAAACTCTCTCTCCTCCTACAGGAACAACACACTGCTTCAAATGAGAGACACAGAGTTATCACCCTTGAAGAGTACAGTGCTCCACCCAGAAGTCGTTCACCTAGATGCTGATGAGGTTCGGCTCCTGTGGTGTTTGAAGTGAGGCTGCGGGCTGAGGTGTCTGAGGGAAGTCAACACACTGAATGTCAAATGAGTCCGTTCAGGGATACTGATGCCTGTCTCCCACAATGGCTGTTGTGAGCACAATCGGGTCAGCATGGAAGGTTCTCCACAGAGCTCCCCAGCTTTGTCCCTTTCCAGAAGGAGCTGTTCATCATGGCTCTGCTTGGCATGCCAGAGGAAGGAGACTCACCTCAAGTTAACCCTTTGAAAAAGAACCTTTAACAGAGTCTGTAAAGGAGCCAAAGTTTGGAGATGACTCTGGCAAGGACTTCAGGGACCCTGAAGAGTAAACTACCTTCCCCAGTGCTGAGGTCTTCAGTTACCATGGTCACCCGTTCAAGACAAGCTGTTGATTCTTCAAGGTTAAGGTTGGCAGCTCTCTTCCCCCTCCCTATCCTCTCTCTCTCTCTCTCTCTCCACTAAACTCTCCTTCCCCCAGATCTTTACCTTCTTCCTTCTCTTTCTCACTCCCACCCTCTCTCTCCCTCCCCTTTCTTCCTCCCTCTCCTCTATCTCTGTCCCCTTTAACTCTATTCCCTCCCTCTTTTCTTTTGCCTTTCTCTGTTTCTTTCTCTTGTTCCCCAACTCTTTCTCTTTGTATTTCTCTCCCCCTTTCCTCTCTCTCTTCCTCCCTCTCCTTGTTCTTTTTTCTCTCCTTTACTCCCTTACTTCTCTCTCTCTCTCTGTCTCATTCCTCTCTCTCTCTCTCTCTCTCTCTCTCTCTCTCTCTCTCTCTCTCTCTCTCTCCCACCCCCATCTCTCTTTCTCTGTGTGTACTCGCTTCTCTTTCTCCCTTCTCATTGGTAAGTGCTCAGAGTAAGCCTTTTCTCTTTAGGACAGTTTACAGTTTGTGAGAAACCTCAGAGATACAAGGGTTTGGTTAGAAGTCAGGCAGGAACTGTTATAGGAAGATGGGTGCAAAGACTGCACCTCGGACTTCCTCTGTATCTCTGGCTTCCTTGGCATTATGCGGTAGCCAGTGCAGTTAGTCATTGAAACCACAGGACAGTCACTCTAGCTCTCACATGAGATCATCTAAATGGCTGTACCAAGATCCTAACCAAGTTACTCAGGCATGTTAAGACCCCATCCCAAGGCTGTCCAAGTTAGAAGACTAAGCTCAGGTCCCCTTTCTCGGTTGCTACCTTCCAATGAGGTCCTGCCTCTGCTGCAGGCTGCCCATAAGATGGGGGTGGGGGGCATTGCTTGATGGCCTTCCACTGTTGCTGCTTCCAACTTCAGGTCAGCAATCTCTAGAGTCTTACAGAAATATTTAAATGAGCGCAATACTGCTCAAAGTGTAGCTGACATCCTTTTAAAGGGCTGTCTGGTGCCTAAGCATGCATCCCTGCAGACTTGTCCCCTGAAATGGGCACACGGTAAATCTGGGTTTTGTAATTAGCACTACATGATTCCTAACTCAATAATTAGGAGATAAAGTAACTCTGAAAAATAAAAGTAGTAAAAGAAAACACGGAAAACACTGCTTTGGGGAAAAGTAATGAGTCCCATTCGAGAGAAAGAAAAACAGACAATAAATCAGTTGAACAAATACAGACTAAAATCTGGACAGAATTATCTCAAATGAGTTAATAGGTTAATTCAAAATAATATTTTAGGCTTCCAGCCACAGGCTCGCAGATTCACTGAGCCTGTCCTCAGCATGGGCTTTTTGAGTCTGCTCTGTGTTTATTTTAGTGGAAATGAGTGGAGAACTAAGGAGTGATTAAATGACTTTTCCATGATGCACACGGCGGGGTGGGGGGAAGCCGATGCCATAAAACAGCTTCCTCGGCATTTAATTCATCAATCCGACTGCTAGATTAAAATAAAGATACTCCCTGGACATATACAAATATACCATGTGTGCATGGGCATACATTTATCTCTCATGATGCTCTGAGGGCACTGTGGGCATAGGATGTGTGAGTCACCAGCTCTGGGACTGGCTTAATGGATTGACAGCCAAGTGAAGCCATTGCTGGAGGGACACTGCCCCAGCTTTCTGGTTCCCAGACTCAGACTCAGCAGCCCGAGAACCTGCTTTTCATTGTACAAATTGATTTTAGCAATATTGGTTACTGTGTGAGGGTACCCAAACTATGAACATTAAGGACTGTTACATCTTTTGAAATATGTGGAAGAATATACTACATGTTTCAGGTAAGCCGAAGTAGCCTCACGCTCAGTCCCAGACCTAAAAGAGAGAAAACTCTAGAAATGCCTCAAGCCATATTAATAAGTTGAGGTTGATGTTTTAAGAGTACCCCATGTACTGGTGTGTGTGTGTGTGTGTGTGTGTGTGTGTGTGTGTGTGTGTGTGCCTATGGAAGCCAGAGGTGGACATTGGGTACCTTCCTTCCTATATTGATTTACAGCTTACTGTTTTAGTCAGGGTCTCTCACTGAAGCCAGAACTCACTGATTCTGCTAGAATGACTCACCATCAAGCCCTAGGGACCCTCTCGTCTCTGCTATCTCAGTGCTCAAGGATGGCACTGCTGTGCCCAGCTTTCTTATGTGGGCTCTGGAGATCTAAAACCAGGTCCTCATGCTTGTCCAACAAGCACTACCTGTGAACTGTCTCCCCAGCTCTTGGTTATTGCCGGTGTTGATTATAGAACCAGCAAAAATTATACAGAATACATAAAGAATTCTTGAAAATCAATGAGATTAAGTCTAAATTCTGGCTGTGGGAGGAAAAGAGTAAATGGCAAAGGATTTGAGAGAAGAAGTAATAAGTCAAGGACTGTCCAAGCACACTGGGTTTAGGGGGAGAGGAACTAAGACAACAGTTTCACAATTACTCTGCCAGCCAGTGAGAAGATAGCAAGGTGGAAGGTGGGGCATTTCAATGCCACCCACGGGGGCATCGAAAACAATGGCTCATCCATAAGGAGAAATAACGTCACGTAAAGCTGGGGAGGGGGACCTGTATGCTTTGATCCAACAGCATGGCTTCTAGCCTGCAATGGAGTATAAAAATCAGGCAGCAAGCATCAGGAGGTCACTTCTGTGAGTTCTGTGACCCCGAAGCTCGGGTGCACACATTTCATATGTGCCAGTGCATGCAGATAGCTCGGAGCAGGTATGGGGAGGGCCCCAAGCACTGTCAGATGAAGAAGAACCTCTGCAGAGAGGAGCAGACGAGGGTTGCCTCCACTTCCACTTCATCTCCACCGAGAAATGAGATGGCTGCCAGACACTGCCAAGTGGGGATTCTTGGCTCTTCGGTGGGTCTTAGCGGTGTGATGTTCCTTGGTACTTCCGTACAGGCTTGAAGTGTTTTGTAAGTAGCTGGTTCCTGAGGGAGTGAGTCCTGAGCTGGAAAAATAGGTGCTGGGGGGGGGGGGAGTGGACAGCCTGGCTTGGAACAGGGTAAAGTTTGAGGATACTTTTCCTTCTCCCCACTCATCTCTTCAGTCATAGGCTGAAGGACTGTGGGTAATGATAGCCATTACCTAAGACGAAGATCGAAGGTTGCACTTAGTTCTGGTGAAGAGGGGGCCTGGGTGGGGGTGGAGTGGCGTGGCGTAGTCTTCTCAGGCCGATAGCTGAGGTGCTGCCTGCAGAAAGGAGCATCAGTGGATTTGCACTTCCATCTCTAAAAGGACAATGGATTTTTCAAAACGCCAATTCTTTGTTCTGACTTCACAAAGCTAGAAATGGCGTCTTGTGGTAAAACCGGAGGTGGAAGCCAGCGTAGAAAATTGACATATTAACAAAGTACATGGAATTAGTGAACGTTTACCTGCATTCGATGCTTGTATGTCTGGGAAACGATAAAGGGAACTAAGCCTGAGAAAATGTTAAAGACACATCAGTCTCAGCTCCTACTCCAGAGACGCACATGCCTTTCCTTTCCAGAGTTCTAAAGAATCCTTTTATTTTCTGTATGCCCAGATCAGCCAGCTCATGGCAGAACTGGGTAAGCTGTTCCATGACACCACTTCTTTTTAAACCGAGGCGTAATGTTCTCTTCGGCTGCATCTCAGAAGGTAAACAAGTGCAGACGTTCCTTTGAAGACTGCCTGAGTCTGTTGTTCGTTAAGCCTTGCTTGCAGAAATCAAACACGGTTTCCTGTTGCATGTTTACCGAGCCTCCTTCCCCATAAAGCTCACGACGCAGGACTGCAATTTTCCCATTTGTTAATTTTTCCCATTGAGCTCATTTCTGCCTTTTAAACATCCCCTTTCTTGTAGTCCACCTCGTTTAGCAGTGAACACAGAGGATTACAAACATTCCTGGGAGATATAAAACATTCCAGGAAATTTAATTTCTCCAGTCATGGATTTTAGCAGTAATGATACTGTGCATTTGTATACGATCTCCAAGAAGAGAAATAGGAACTCCTTACTCATTATCTGCAGACAAGCACTATTATCATAATTTTGCATCCTATGTAACTGAGTCACAGGAAATGAACCAGAAATAAATCATACCTGGAGTGTGTCTTGCAAAGGAACGCAGCAGAAAGGAAAGATGGGAGCCTGGACACTTACACTCTGGCACAAGAGTAGCTGCTTTACCATCTAGAGGGCAGAGACCCATTGTTTAGGTGGGGAGATGGGGGAGGGGACAGTGAAAGTATGTAGAGAGCCAATCCTGGGGAATGGGAATGTGGAAAGCCTTTTCTTTGTCCTCCTCCAGTGTTCCTGTGTCCTCAGGCTGGCCCCAGGCCACATCTCCAGGGCTAGGGAGATGAGCTGGATGCCAGGACCAGGCCTATTTCTCTGGGGTTTGACCTTAACGATGAGTTATTCACAGACCATGGAATAAGTCTCTGACTCTGTCAACCTTCCCAGAATTGGGAAGTTCAAACTTTCACTCCAGCTTCTCTGAGAAGCTGGTGTTTAAAATAGCTAATGTTTTTTGATAGTGAGTGCCAAGGGGAGAAGAAAAGGTCCAAGGAGTTAGCCTGGTTAGTAAAGTCCTCATCATGCATGAGGACCTGAGTTGGTACCAAGAACCCACGGCAGGGGGGTGGAGAAAGGATGTTGATATATCATTGTAGTCCTTGTACTGGGGAGGCAGAGAAAAAGATCCCTGTGGCTTGGTAGCTGGTCAGCCTAGTCTGTTTGGTTAGTGCCAGGATAGTGATGAGCCCTTGCTCAAACAACAACAACAACAACAACAACAACGAAGCAGATGATGCCCGAGGAATGATACCTTAGATTGTGCTCTGACCGCCACATACATGTACCCACTCACACACATGTGCCTGAACACACATGAACATCACACACAGACACGGAGAAAGGCTGAAGAGATAGCTTAGAACCTTGTTCAATTCACAGTACCTACACGGTAGCTCACAAATGTAACTCCAGTTCAGGGGATCTAACACCTTCTTCTGGCCTCTGGACACTGCACAGATGTGATGCATAAACATGTATGCAGGCAGATTGCCTATGCACATGAAAAGAAAGGACCTAAATGAAAACTGTTTTTTGCAGGTTCTTCCTTGTGTACCTACATCCAACTGGAGAGTGTGAGACTTGATAGATGTTCTACAGTGGAGTCCAGGAACCATCTGGATATGCACAGTGTACCATCCAATGCAGACAGTGAGGCTCTTTGTCACTGTTGCTCCTAGTTGCATTTATCGGATGTATAGATGTAAAATTCAGTGAAAGAAGTCTGTTCCCACACAGAAAGCGTGATGACCAGCCCTTAAAATCCAAATCCTTCCTGCTCCAGGCAGAAGGGTTGCTGCACCCTGGTCATGCCAATTAGGGAACTGCATGGGAAGAGTCCTAGTTACAGGCAATACCCCAAAGGTCAGGTGCTTGGGTACAGCACGACAGCCTTACTGACACATATCAAAAGCAGGATGAGGTGCCCAGGCACACCCTCAAGGGGTTTCTGTACCCACGGTGCAGGTGTAAGGACAGAGAGCTAGAGTGGGACTCGGGAACTTCACAGGACTCTCTCCCCCATCCCCCACATCTTTCCTCCATCTCATGCAGTGAGAGGTCACATTGTTAAGATGGTCTGAGAGGCAGCCAGGAAGAGGCAGGAAGCAGAGACTGGCTAACAGGCTGCCTTTTTTGGTGCATTGGGAGCCCAGTGCAAGAAAGTCTCATGAGAACTTCTAGAAAGGAAACACACTCTGTCTGTCACCAACAGAGGGAATAATGTCACCGGCCCCGTAAGCCCTGACTGGAACAATGAGAGCTTCCTGGTTCCAGGAGTCAGAACAAATGTGTGAAATGGGATGGAGGGGCATTGCCACCCGAAGCTCTCACAGGAAATTGCTCAGTCAATGGAGGGCTCCGTGTCAATATTTGGGTAAGGAAGCATGTCTCAGTTGGATTCCAAGGTGCCCCACAAGCAAGAATTCCTAAGAGACATTATACTGTACTTGGGTTCTGGGCTGTCCATTCTCATACCAATGTCATGTGTGTGTCTACAGTGGTCTCTATCTGTAAGCTCAGGGGTTACATTTTTCCAGATCTTATCTGAAGGAAGCTGGCCACTTGGCCCACACCATGCAGCACAGCTGCAAAGTTTTCAACTCTTCAAAGGCAGGGAGGCCCACAGAATTAGGGACCATTTCTGCTTCATTTATGTTCGGTGCAATTTATACACAGTGACCATATTACTCAGCTCACATTTTATTTGTTAAGGTTTTTTGCTTTTTTTTTTTTCCCTCCAAAGCTGAGTATATAGATCCACGTGCAAGGCAGCTGTGGTTCCAGTGAGCAGAGTAGGGAGAAAATTGCAGGCATGATTGAAATGCAATAGAATGGGCAATTGCCTTCAAGGGGCCCAGAAGCCCACCTGCTCTCTCCAGCCATCTAGCGGGGAGGTTGGCCATGCTCTCTCTTCTGTGTCCTGACATTCAAGAGCAGACATCAGGGGCTGCAGGACTATGCAGTAATCCACCTGTATCCGTGATCTCGGGTCTCAGTTCCCTCATCCTGGGGCTCTGAAGAGGAAAGCAGAGAAATTCAATTGAAAGAAACAAAAGCAGCTTTCTTCTTCTTTAGCAGAGAGAGAGAGGGGGGGGGAGAAAAAGACTTTTCTATTTTAACACTTTACTGTATAATAGTGTATGAATAATTTCATCTTTTCCTGCCGTTTATTCAGATGTGAGAGAAATCAGTGAATAATAATAGCTGCTGTCAAAGGTATTTATATTTAAAAGGTTTTTATGTGAAAAAAAATTTTTTTTTTTGTCAGGACTGATTTTTCTCTGAGAGGATCCCTCCATCTCCTAGCAACCAATATGGCTATCCTTCTGAATAGATGCCACACTCACAGTGAGTGCGTAACCTTTATGTAGACACGTGGGCAAATTTAGCACTTGGGACTCATGCGAATTCAAAGCAAGTTGTTAATGTGGTCCCAGAGCCAAGCTTGTGGTGGATGTCTTGGGGGTGGGGGGTGGAAGGTGGGGGGTAGGAGATGTGTCTCCTTCAGGAAAACTGAACACGTGATCTGCACATATCCCGCCTCTGTGATGACCGAGTCTCACATGTCCTGTGGATGCCAACAGCCCTCTTAATAACCTGTTCACAGAACTTCTTACCTATTCAGAAAGAAGAATGTGCAGAGATTTCCCTTTGCAAATTATTATTCTAATGGAAAGAATATCTTCCCAGAACGAAAATGTCAGCAGGGACTTACTTATTAAAATCTCCCCCTTTCCCTGGAAGAAGAAATAATGGAAAGGTTTGGAATCAATCATCCCGCTTGCTCCTGCGTTTTGATTACTCATAATATATGAACGTCGTATTCACTTCCGTTCAGTCTCACAGTTGGAACTTTCTACATGTTCTAAAAACATTAACTAGGGCCCTTCATTGCTCTCTGAAATAAATACTGCAACAACCAGGTTATGAATGAAATATCTGAGACACAGATTTATAGAATGAGGGGGAAGATATGGGGACAGAAATGGCTTAGTTCCGAGAGGATGTGTTTCACAGTAGAATGCAGAGCATCGTTAAAATTAAAAAAGAAGGGAAAAAAAAGAAAGAAAAAGAAGAAAAACAACTCATGGGCCAGCACCCTGCCAGAATGAGTGTGTGGTATTAAAAAGAAGTACATTTAAACAATTTTAAAAACCTCTTTAAGGACAAATCTCATGAAACCATGCTTTTGAAATATCCCGAATACATAGAAGAAAACACAAGAATCTAAGGCGATCAATTGCACAACCTGCAGTGTGAAACTCCCGGCCAACACCTAGGCACATTGCTCACCTGAGTCTCAGACCACCAATCACGGCCATTGATGCTGACGTCACGCAAGCTTGTCCAATCAGCAAAGCAGGACACCAGGCTCCCTACCCTGCAGGGCCTTGTCACATGTGTCTTTGCCATCTACACTGGAAACACTTGATCAGATAGTATACTTTTTCTTTTCCCAAATCATTTTAGATTTCATACACTAGCTCTGCGTAACTTTACAGCCTCGTTGGTCCTAAAACATGGCCGCCCTTGTTAAGTATCTACAGGCATCGGTAAGAGGGTTCTTTATAACCTCCCAGGGAATTTTGCCCTTCTTAGTAGTCTTCACAATGACCTTGTCCAATGCTTATTGTTTTTTAAAAAAAATTATGCCCCCATTTTTTTTCCATGAGGAAATCAAGTGATGTGCCATTCCGACGTCCCCAATGGTTACCGAGGTTCCCGACTTCATAAACTGACTAACAAGCAGCTCTTGAATGGGCAGGTTGGTCGGCTCTAGAAACCATCCACTCTTTCATGGCTCCTCTTACTTCTCACAAAGAAGCTGAGAAGTACTTCCCGGGCAGCCACTCGTGCTACTGGCTGCCGGTTAGAGGGACCTGAAAGGGCCTCTTCTCATCCTTTGGAGTTTGTGGGAGGTTGAGGAGAAGAGCACTTTTCTCCTCTGCCTGTCTAGACAGTATTCTATGGGACACTGACTGTGGCCAATAACCCCATCCATCAGGGTCATGGTGGTTCTAGCACTGTGGATAGTAGTATTGTAGCTGGAAAATCTTTCCACGGTAGCTGAGGGTCTCAGTTTCATATACAGGCACAATCTCGGCGGATACAAAGGACTTAAAGTTTACAAGAAGTGTGTAGGTACACATGTGTATACTTATCCATCTGTTTTTGCATGGGTGTGAAGGTCAGAGATCAACTTCAGATGTCATCCCTTGGGAACTTTTCCTTTTGAGTTAGGGTCTCTCTCACTGTGGCCTGGGGCTTGCTGATTCTGCTAGACCCGCTGGCCAGGGAGGGAGTCAAGGGACCCTCCTATCTCTTCCTCCAAAGCGCTGGGATTACAGGCACGGCCACATGTACAACTTGGCTTTTATAAGGGTTGTGGGGGTGACACTCTATAGTCTCTGTGTGTGCTGCAAGCTTGTTGCTCACTGAGCCGCCTCTCCAGCTCCACTCATCAGTCTCTCAGGAGATCCCTTTTCAGTCAGGACCACCACTGTCAAACCAGTCCCCACGTGACATTAAGTGGGACCCCCATTTCTAAATCAGAACCTGCACCCAACTGACTTTTAAAAGTGCATTGATTTTGCTCCATCTTTTCTTTTTTTAAATCTTTAATGGGAAGTTTCTAACTCTGTGTCAGAAATGAACAAATCCCCATGTTTCTGAAAGATAACATTTACCTCCTCAAAACAGCTATGGAAAGAGAAAAGGAGAACATTTCTGAGAAAAGGACAACAACAACAAAAAATTGCATGAAATAAATTAGGGAAGAAAATGTTTTGCAATGCATGTTAGATATAGGTATTGATTTGTTCTGGAAATGGCTGCACTTCCTCCAGAGGACACAGAGGGAGGATTTTAGAGGCCACCAGAACCGCAGGGCTGGCTTCGGCGCCTTCCTGTAAGTAGGAGACTGTGGATCAATTCAGTTAAGAAGGCAGTGATGTCAGAGAGCAAAGTCAGGAGGGTTATTTGTGGCTGTTGGGTCAACCTACTACAGCAAGAGTTCCCTCAGAGTGTCTGGCTTTGCTGTTCTGGAGAGGGCTTTAAAACGATTTCAGGGTGGATTGCAGTACAGTTCAGCTGGTTGTTTCTTTATCAACAACACTCTAGATACGGCTTTAAAAACACCCGTGTCAGTTCAATATTTAGAAGACATTATATTATGTTGTTCCAAGCAGCATTTGTGTGCACACTCATCCAAACTGGCTCATCTCATCCCCAGATGTATCTCAGATCTTTGTCTCCGAGGCTAAGGAAAATAAGACATCTTGCCATGTTTGTCTCTGGCTTGAAAGCTTTTTCTTTTTCTTTCACTTTACATCCTGCTCACTGCCCCTACTCCCAGTCACCCCTCCCACAATCCTTCCCCCATACTCCCTTCTCTGAGTGGGTGGGCCCCCCTTGGGTATGCCACGCCAACCTGACCGGCTAGGCCCATCCTTGCCTAATGAGGCCAGACAAGGCAGCCCAGCTAGAAGAACATATCCCACAGACAGACAACAGGAAAGCTTTTTTTTTTTTTTTTTTTTTTTTTTTAACTTTGAGGAGCTCCTGAGCGGAAACAGAGTGGCCCACCAAAGATGCTCAACATAAACAGTTGATTTAAAAAATTTTTTTAAAAATTTATTTTTATGTACATTGTTTTTTTGGGTATATATGAAGATATCAGTCAGATCTTGGAGTTAAGTTGTAAGCTGTTATGTGGGTGCTGGGATTTGAACCTGGGTCCTCTGGAAGAACAATCAGTGCTCTTAATTGCTGAGCCACCTCTTCAGTCCTGTAAGTGGTCATTTTGATTAAGTGTCTAGGTTCCTCACTGATGCGACTGGAAGTGGGCTGAGGAGAGATTTCAGCGCACTCGTCTCTGTAGTCAAAGTGCGTAACTTTGCAGCCTGGGCCTTGGATCCAGCTTGATTCGGTGCTTCTGTGTTGCTCTCCTTTAATAGCTCCATAAGGAAGCGTCAAAGCGGCATGACAAATGGGCTCTGCTCAGACTCCAGCATCTTCTCCCTGATACCCATTCATTCTCTCTTGTCAGGTTACCAGTCTCATCCCCAATTTCCCCTGCCAATTTATAGTATTTAAACAAATACATTTTTCATTTATACCTAACTGGCATTGGCACTGGAAAGAGCCAAGCCAACACTAAGAACAGTGTGTTTTCTCCAGAGAGCAGAAGAACTGGCGCAACCGGGTTAGAAAGTTGCACAGTTGGGGTTGCGCGAATGCATGGCATTTTATCCATCGCCTCTCCAGACGCATTTCAAGCCCCGTCTTTACTTTGCAACCTGCCATCTTCCTTTAGGGTCACCCTGTGAGGTGCTATCCTCCCCATCCCCTACTTCTTAACATATGGCAGTTTCCAAGGTCTTTTAGGAAGGGCAGTTTTTATCTTGATTTTTTTCCTCCAGACAATCTGAGACATTTTCTTTGTAGAAATAATTTAAAGTACTTGAACTGAGACGAGCTCATTGTAGTGTTCGGCTTGTCTCCTTGCAGGCTGCTTAGAGACAGTCACTTTCTCTATTCGTGTGCTACTACTCCTCAGTGAAAAGTATGTAGTTTCCGTCCTCAAAATGGAACGATGCTGCAGGCCATGAAGTAAAATCTTCTGGGGGTGGTGGTGGGATAATTTAAAAACTAAGTACAACTAAACACTGTCAGGGTTACAAGGTGTATCAAGGTTCCCTTACACCTAATGTAATTGATGAACTTGTAGTCAATAGTTTAGATGGGAAGCTAACAACCTGCAGTGCTGGCCCCCCAGACCTCCGACGGGCCTCCCAGCCATGTATGTTTCCTCTATAAAAACCAGCATTGCTGTTTGGTTTCCAGACGTCTTCAGGTAATCCTGTGACCACAAACACTATCTCCTTCACTGGTGTTACTTCCAGAGTGCACACTTGTTGTTTGCCCGTGGTCATGGTTTGCTGCTTTTGAGTAAGGGCAGACGGGCTGAGGCTGGGACCAAGGCACACTCATCACTTACGAGGGTTAAAAGAGAGCTGTTGGGCTATTAGGACAGTGTGTTAAGAGTTCTCTGGGTACTCTGTTCTCTTCTTGTTGTTAGCTCTTATGGGCAGTAGATGGTGAAGATATGGTGTTAGCGTCCTTGCAACCTTGTCATGCTTAGTGACTTCTCATGAGCCTGGCCCCGTGACCTTCATCTCCCTACCACCATGATGGCTGCCCTGCCTGATGTCCACCACCTCCACCCTGCCTTGTTGCTCCATCATGAGGTAAGGGCTCAGTTTCTGTCCTACACCGTGTTTCATGAATCGAAAAGAAGATCCCGGGTGCCCAGAGTGACCAGGTATTGAGGGCACAACAGTGAGGTTTTCAAAATTGTCTCAGAAGAGAACTCAGGGAGGAAGCTGGGAAGTTCTTGTATACAATGTTCTTAGGCCAAAAGACTCAACATTTTTTTAAAAAAAATGATACGATATGGGTTACCAAATGAATCTCTAAATTCAAAATAAATCTAGTCAAAATCTCAATAATATGTCTTATTTGATTTAGAAATTGTTGCTGTAATTCCAGAAACCACAGACAAGGTCAAATTTCTAGAATTGCCAAAGCATGAGGAAGAAGGAAAAAAAAAGAGTGAGATTGTCCAATGTTATGACGAAGCACAGAGGCACCTTGGTTTTCATTGAAGCCTTCTCCTGAAGTCAGAGTAAATAGGATTACATGATGACACCACAAGGCTAGGCAAGTCGATCATTGAATAGATGGAAACACATGGTCACCCAGGTCTTCTAGAAAGGTACGGGAACAGACCAGGTCTAACACCAGAGTCGGAAGGATGAGAGATCCAATGTGCGCTGATGGTGGCATTGCTCCAGCGTGTATCGAAGGCGCCCAAGGAGAAGCATGCAGGACCAATTCAGACACGGTACAGCCCTGCTGGTGTTCACAAGTCACTCACCAGTCACAAAGACACCCAAGGCTATGCCCTCAGAGCTCAAGGGAGGGTGGCAGTGGCTACTGATGGACAGAATAAGGAGCCAAGGGAATGAGAAGCCAAGGGACAGAAGGATCTGTGGCTTCCCGCCTTCTAAGCAGTCTAGGCGAGAACAAAAGGAAGGTTTCAGGGCCCTGAAACCTTCCGAGGGTGACCCTGTAGGAGGATTAGCAGTCTCAACCTGGACCCCCAAGATCTCTGATACTGGACCACCAACCAGGCAGCATACACCAGCTGATATGAAACTCCCAATACATATACAGCAGAGGACTGCCGGGTCTGGGGCAGGGAGAGGGGGAGGAGGTATGGGATGTGGAACAGTAGGAGGGCGGACCGGGAGGGGAATAAAATCTGGAGTGAAAAAGAAAGAAAGAGAGAGAGAGAGAGAAAGAGAGAGAGAGAGAGAGAGAGAGAGAGAGAGAGAGAGAGAGAGAGAGAGAGAGAGAGAGAGAGAGAGAGAGAGAAAAGGAAGGCTTCAATTGCGACAAACAGTCCTGCTTCTTCTTCCCCATTCTCACTTTGATTCTCAGCGTGAGGGTGGAACCCGCTACAGTATAGACAGGTCTGAGGTGGCTAGAGGGGACTCTCTGAAACAACCCTGAATGGAGAAGCAACTGATGACAATAACACGATGTTCTCACTGTTGGGTTCACTGTGGTTACTGGAAGCTTCCAAGTCGTTTTTTTCTCAGGCCAGTGTGGCATCACTGGAAAACAGTTCTTCATGAATTCCAGTGTGTCTGGGTACTTATGGATTCTTATTTGTGAGCCGTGTTATTTGTTTGGATTGCCACAGATACAAGACTGCATGTATGCGCCTTATCTCTACTTCCCAAGACCAAACACAGAGGGCAGCAATCATGGTTCCAAGGGGCCACTGGCTTCCTGTTTACTATCACAGTACCTCCCTGATAATTTCCCACTCAGCCTTGAGAGGTACAGTGAGTCTGAGGAAAATTCCAGGAACTAGGATTTCAAAACAAGAAGCCAACGACAAGCGAGCTCCCTAAATGATGGATTCTGGGAAGGTGAGAATGCTCAGTGGATTCTTCAGAGATGCAGAGATGAGAAGGCAGGTCTCCAGGATCCCCCCAACCCTTGTCTTGAAGGGGGACAGACTCATGCTGAGATGTTTCCTTGCCTTGGATTACAAGGAGCCGCCTCTATCACGATGATAGCAAACTTGTGGCCAGATGAGGTCCAACTGGGCTTCCCACCCCTCATCAATCTGTAACAGAGTTGACGGTTGTCACTAAATAAAAGCCAACCTGCTTGCACTTAGAAAGGAATTGGCTTAATACCTTGGGTGACCACAGGGCGTTTGTCTATCCCACTTCCCCCAAACATTGTCAGATCTGTGCACAGAGAACACATAGGAGAAGAGCATAGCTCTGGGAGCAACCATGGGAAACACACCCAGAGCTTAGCCTGTTCCTTCATTCTGTCACCAAGCCCTGCCCCTCAATTCCCTTACCATCCGAAAGAGAAGGGAGGGAGTTTATTAGAAGAGTCTTGGGCTGTCCCTGTGCTAACAACAGCATTTTCTCAAGCACTCCATGTATCCGAGATTTGTCTCGACATGGTCCATTTATTTTAATTTGGAACTGTCAGTGGGGGAGGGTGGGGGGAGAAGTAATTAAATTTTGACCAGCATGGAAAAACATTTGAAGTCTTAAGGCCACAACACATTCCTGCCAGCCTTACTCCACTTCTTCTGCTAGTCAGATCAAAGTCTCCATCCTGGAAACCTACCCATGCTTACATTAATTACTTCATACGATGATTTTTTTTTTTTTTAAATTATGGCCCTGTGCGATGCATGTCATCTTTAGCTCCCACCGAAGGGTAGTCGTTTTGGTTGCTCTATTCACTGAGTCAGTCAGCCTTCGCCTTGGAGAAAGACTGTTTTCAAAACGGTGTTCCAGTGTTTTTATCCTTAGAAGAAAGGTACACAAAGGTTTTCAATGGCGTCTTACACTGTAAAGAGAGCAGAGAAGAAGCCTTTTGTCCTTTGTGAAGCTTGGATTTGACAGAATTGATCCCCTCACCTCTGCTGGTCGGTCCTGCCTTGCCTTACTGCCTTCTGCTGACTTCTCCCTGCCTGAATAATTTACCTGAGAAATGGAAAGCATTGGTTTAGAGGTTTTTTACTCCTTATTCTTCTCCAGTTTCATGTCAGATAAATAAGGCTGATTTTATGTGAATCTGGTAAAAGTTTTTGTCCAGAATTAAAATTAGCATTCAGGAAAAAAAAGTCAGAAACAGTTTTTTTGTGCTATCCTTTGACTATGATATAAAAAGTACCCCCACACTCTGCCAGCCCCAACCCTTCATCAAAACTGCAAAATCAATAAATACAAGTGAAACCGCACCCTCCCATCTGTCACTGAGCCTTGGCCGGCCTGGCACCTTACCTGCACCCTATCCTTGACCTGGGTTATAAAATACAGCTGGCTCTGCTCTGCCGGCCTGAAGTGGTTTTCTATTGAGGACTGTGCTCACACCTTAGAGTCTGGGGGTCCTGGCTTTGGGGCTTTGCAGGGCTTCTTGGAGGAGGCAGCTGTCTCAAAGATAGCATTCAGGCAAAGCAGGAAGGGAAGAAACCAAACAAAGCCACAAGGAAGCCCACTAGCCAAGATCCAGGCTCCCTCATGCCCAGCTCAGGGAGCTGCATGCTGAAAACCGAACAGAAAACAAGAACATGTCTCTTAAAGCAAGTGCGACCCACTCGGAGCAGCAGACCTCAGCACAGATTTGACACAAGCATGACATAAATTTCATACATAGTAATAGGGCCCTTCTCACTCAAAACAGTGCTCATGGCAGAATTGTTATTCATGTGGCCCAAAGAGAATTGTATCACCAAAAATTTCAATAAAATACTTTTATTATAAAAGTAATACAAACCATATCCCAGGGAATGCAGGGAGACAGTATCTCGGTTTCATCTCCCTGTGCGCCTTCGCTTCGTCTATGTTTCTGCCTCTGCCCCTTAAGTGCAGACACATGCAAAGCACTTTTATTTATTATTTCTTTTTATCGTAAACACATTATATTATTTCTGGTTTGCACATTCTTCTTAAGTGAGCACCATGCAATTTAATTTCTTTGATTCCTTATTTTTCCCCCTGAGGGTTTTGGTTTTTTTTTCTTCTTTTTTTGCTCTTTAATAATTATAAACAACACTAAAATAAACAGTTTGGGGCCTACAAATATTTCTAGTTAGTTTCTTAGGTTAGATTCCCGTATGTATAACTAACAGGACAAAGCTCTGGGCTGCATCTTCTGCAAAATTACTTTTTTCCTTTTAAAAGGATGCCTCGGTTGGTAACGTTAAGAGCAATATATAAAACACAAGTCTACCACACTTCAGCTGACGTCTTGTTATTATTAGTTGAGAGAGCCAATTTATTCATTTCTTAGTGAGAATGCCTCTTTAATCTTTGTGCGACTGACTATTCTCGGCTCTGTGTGTTTCATGTGTAGACTTGCTGGTTGCAGCTCCGCCTTCCGGAGATATCCATTCTCATCATTTCCAGATGTGTTTCATTCCCGCCCTCCCTCGCCTGCTTTGGGACTGGCGTTTAACCCCCACCTCACACCCTTGACTCTTCTTCTCCCTTACAGCATTTTCTCCACTGTTTGCCAGCCCTCACTGCTTTCTCTCTCCTTGAACGTCCTCTGTGTCTTTTGTGGGCCCCCCTCCCCTCAGTTACCCCTCAAGTATGTGAGGTCTCTGTGCTATGCACACCCGTCTGATGCTTCATCTTCTTGCTGGAGGGGCTCTGTGTTATTTTTCATAGTTTACATTCAATTAATAGATGACCACTGAAAGATCTGGCCTTTTGGACGCTGTTTGGGAAGAAAGACTGATGGAGTCTTGGCAGAGTCCTGCAAGAGGGATTCCAGAAGCACATTCCCGGGTGTCCTGCGAGCCAAGGCAATCCCAAGGCTCAAGGTGATGAGTGTCCAGAGCAAGGTGCTAAGACACCTCACAGGCTCAGCAGGAACCCAACGTCAGCTCAGCAGCTGGCCAGGTCACTTTACAGAGGCAGATTGGTGAGCTGGTGGGAGGGGCAAAGGTGTTGTGGGAGGTTCCACACTGGGCGAGACGCTGGGGCAAACACATGTTGAGTATTTCAGGTGTCTAACTATGAAAAAGAAGCGAAGCGGGGTGGTAATGATGCAGTGTGGGGTTGAGGGAGGGGCCGCAGGCAGGCTTCCTCTTACTCTGTGTGACAGCAGAGACCTGGTAGAGGGGTAAGAGGTTGGACTTAGAAGGAAAGAGGCCGGTAGGGGAGCAAGCCCAGTTCATTTGCATGTGTGCATGGTGCAGTGAGCAGTCTAGTTGCAAACAAAAGATTGACAAACACTTTTTCTTGAGACTGAAGCAATGGCTGTGAGTGTTGTTCGTCTTCTTTGAATGTGGGGGCTAATACATGATATCTGAATACACAAAGCGGGGATTAACTCTCTAAGGAGTCTTCACCCAGACTTGATCTAACCATAGAGCTCACATTGACTGCCATGGTTGGGGTTCTGTTACCTGAGAAGCCACTTACAGGCCACATGCACAGCATCTTTTGCTAATGAGCCAGGTTCCCCCAAACACAATGAACGGATATTTCCACTCTCATTAGTCTCAGCATTCTACAGCTGGGCACTATTACAGGCTTCATCATATCAAAGCATGTCTCCAGCCCGTGCCCACACTTTGCAGCTGAAATAGACTTGTTCTCAGTCTATTAGTTAATTCACCAAAGTGGGAAGATCACTCTGAAAGACTGAGGGTGGCTTTGCTGTTCTTATGCCTACAGCAGTGACACAGGCCCTGACCTCACACCTGCTCTTCAGGACCTTTAAAAACTGCTCTGTGGTCCCTTTAAGCACCGGGGGGTATAGTGAAAATACAGGGAACAGGGTAGAGCCACAATGTAGCTGAGACAGGTCTTCATAGTCAGCTGTATAATAAGTCCAGAGTCTAACAAAATAGTCAGCCCATTTACCTGTGACCCTAAATTCTCCATGTGATACTTTTAATACGGGGAGAAACCTAATACCGAGGTTCCTACTTCCTGTGTTTGCTCTGGGTTCTTAAGGAAGAGGGAAGATTTCGTTCACATCATGAAAGTCAGTATCTAGAGCCAATGTACTGAATCATGTTGAGTGACCTCCGGTTAATCTTGATTCGCTGGTCTGACAGGCTGAGCAGGCTTGGGTAAGGAAGGATAGCTTCAGCAGAAAAGATTCTTTAAACGGTAAATCTTACCAAAAAATGCGAGAGGGTATTTGTTGACATAAGAGTTTTATAAAACAAATAGATGAAGTTTATACTGTGCCTCATTAATTCTTTTCCTTGTTTTCTTGAGCTCAGAAGCACTTTTTATTTCTCTCTGCTTGCTTGTAGTTGGACTCTGGGAGACACATGCAGACTTCAGACTGGAGTAACGGGGGTGTACTTAGAGAACTGAAGAAACCTAAAGTTTTTCTGATGGACAATGTGAAGGTGAAGGTCTTCAATAAGGACAGCATGCCTACAACAGCTTAGATTATCATGAAACCTCAGAATTGCCAGGTGTAGACTTTCCCAGACAAGTGGAATCCATCTGCAAGCTCTTTTAGAAAATAGTGCCTACCTATAGATCACCATTGACTCTCATGTATAACTTGCATCAATCTGTAGAAAACCCACTTGGTAGAGTGATTTGGTAACATGCATTTATGTCCCCATCACATACCTGAATGTGCTTACTTCATGCTAAGAGAACACCAGTAAACAGATATGCACAACTCCATCCTGTAAGCCAAAGGCACAGCAAGCAGAGAGCTCAGGGCCCAGCATGGGCCTCAGCAAGGTGGATCCCACCGAGGTGGCTCTGTCTATGGGTTAGGAGTTCATTTTGTGGGTCACTGTGATACTCAGCTGAAAGAATGACTTTTGTGTCTTCTGATTAATGGCTGCCCACAGGCTGAGTCCTCAGTCCCAAGTTCACTGTGACTTTAAGGGATTCTAAAAAAATTTAAGCTAGAGATGCATACTTGTAATTTTAAAACGTAATTATTTAGTTGAAATAAGTCAACAAGGTATTTTGTCATTCTAAACAACTTAAATATTTTTGTTAACTATGTAAAAATACAAAGAAAGGTAAAAGATCGAAGTGTAGTTCTGTAGCATGTATTTACCTCTAGACCTTTGGACCTTGGTCGTGACTCTTCAGTGCTCTCAGGGTACCAATTAATAGATGAAATAACAATACTCACTCATGTCCCAGTTCGTCAACTTCTCTTTACAAGTGAGAATATCTAGTGGTCATTATCTGTCTGAATGTTTTCTATGGTTAGTTTGTTGATGCTTGTCTTTTCTCTTTTTAAAAGTTTATTTTTATTATTTTCGATTGGATGTGTGTTGGGAGAAATGACATGGGCTGGTGAGCATGTTGCCTCATATGCTGGGAAGATGGTGTGTGCTTGTGAGCACACTGTCTTGTGTGTTGGGGAGGGAATGGAGGGTGGTTGTGAGCACAGTGAACCATGTATTGGGGGAATGGTTTGTGCATCCAGTGTTGGATGTCCTGGAACTTGGGTTACCTACCAGTAGTTGTAGCTACTCAATGTAGGTGTTGGAAATTCAAACTGAGTCTTTTACAAGTATAGCAAATATTCTTAACAACTGAGCCATCTCTCTAGCCATTTTGTTTTTCTTAATTAAAACAGGTGTGTGTGTGTGTGTGTGTGTGTGTGTCTGTGTGTATACATGGAAGTAATTTCCTTTGACCTGTCTCAGTTGCTCTCAAACTTCACTACACAGGACACTAATTCATGTGCTTTGAATAAACAAGAAACCCTTCTGTGTGGTTTGGATCTGATGGGCCTGGCCTGCCTTAGATCCCTAATGACTTTAGTGTTCAGTCAGAATTGAAGGCCATGGGCCAAGACTGTCCAGAAATTAACCGGCTGCCTTGTCATTTTCTATTTCCTTCTTAACACATTTCCCAATTGTGCTGGAGAGTTTTAGGGTAACCTAACAGAAGCTGGTACCATCCAACAGGAGGCAAAGTCAATTGAGAAATGTTTCCATAAGACAGGTTTGTAGGCAAGCCTGTAGGGTTTTCTTACTTGGTGATTGATGTGGGGAAGCCCAGCTCATTGTGGGTGGTTCCTTTCCTGGACTGGTGGTTCTGGGTTTCATAGGAAAGCAGGCTGAGCAGCTCACAAGGAGCAAGCTAGCAAGCAGCATCCTTCCACGGCCTCTGAGACAGCTCCCGTGTCCAGGTTTCTGCCTCTAGGTTTCTGCTTTGTTCCAGAGTTCCAGAGGCAGTCCCTGACTGCCTTTGATGATGGACTGTGATATGTAAGTGTAAACCAAATAAACTCTTTCCTCCCCAAGTTGCTTTTGGGTCATGACGTTAGAAACCCTAACTAAGTCAGGGTTTCTATTCCTGCACAAACATCATGACCACGAAGCAGTTGGGGAGGAAAGGGTTTATTTAGCTTACACTTCCATACTGCTGTTTATCACCAAAGGAAATCAGGACTGGAACTCAAGCAGGTCAGGGAGCAGGAGCTGATGCATAGGCCATGGAGGGATGTTCTTTACTGGCTTGCTTCCCCTGGTTTGCTCAGCCTGCTTTCTTATAGAACCCAGGACTCCCAGTCCAGAGATGGTCCCACCCACAAGGGGCCTTTCCCCCTTGATCACTAATTGAGAAAATGCCTTACAGTTGGATCTCATGGAGGCATTTCCTCAATTGAAGTTCTTTTCTCTGTGATAACTCCAGCTGTGTCAAGTTGACACACAAAACCAGCCAGTACACTAAGATACCAATATTCTATCTTTTCATCAAATCTGGGCACCTGGGAGTTTGTGTTATGGATTACAAAGCCAGACTGCTTGGGTTTAAACCCGGCACTGTCCTCTGTAAACTGTGGTATACTGAGTGGGCCAATGCTCTCTCTTGATGATTTCATTTTTCTCTGTCATCCATTGTCACTTCTTAGAGCACTGGCCTGGTGTCTTCATTAGAAGTATTGATTTGATTGGTAACTGTAAAGCACAAAACCTAGTATCTAGTACATTATAAGAATGAGGGAAGAATAGATTATTAAAATTCTTCTTTTCTTTGGTTTTATTCTTTTATCAAGATCAGATTAAACCAATGCATAGTCATTCTCAAGTGTTTACCATTCTCAAGTGTTTACCGGTTTGTACTTCTCACTGCTTTTTTGGGTCTGTGTTTTACAGTTCAGGGACGAAGCTGGCATAGAAGGAAGAGTCACCTCCATCGGCACTCTGAACATGATGGTGGAGAACAGTTTCCCTAGCTCCGCATTCCACTGAAATTTCTTATTTCTAATCTCAGGGCCCCAGTAAACTTTGTCTTCTGAGGCTACCCCCCGACTTTCGACAGCCACGCAAAGTGGTCCTGAGGCACACCTAGCCAAGTTTTTGATGTCAGCACGACTTGATCTTTAGTAGCCCATGCTCATATGGTCACTTTTCCAGATCCCAAAAATCAAAAACAAGACACTGTAAACTGCTTCCCAAATATGTGTTATCTGCAAGTTCAATGTACATCTCCAAACTTCCAAAGGGCTTAGTATTATTTCAGGCATGAAAAGGTATGCAAAATATGCCTTGGTCATTACTGCAGAGGTCACCTCATGGTACTGAGAGGACGTTTGTTTACAGGGTTCAGAAATGAGCCCTAGCAGCAGTACAGAAAGCACCTGGACAGATGGGATTCTCTCCCTGGTAACCACCTGCTGAGTACACAACCCCCTTCTCTTCCCATTCTCCAACAGGCTGCGTGTCACCCTCAGTGGATGGTTTCAAGGAGTAAAGCTTATGGCGATGTAAGTGATTTCAGCTGAACTGCAGCAAAAACAACAGTAAAAGTTTTATGAATTCACTTCAGAGAGGAGTCGAGACGTCTTCTTTGCCTTTATCTACTTTTGATCAACTCTTTTGAGTCAGCCCACCATATAGAGCTTGCTTTCAGGGACGATAGCATCAGTCAACACAGGACAGACAGCAGGGCATGCTGGCGGCTATGAGGACGCTGGGACATCAAGAATTTCAGTTGGCGCTGGAGAGATGGCTCAGTGGTTAAGAGCACTGACTGGCCTTCCAGAGTTCAATTCCCAGCAAACACATGGTAGCTCACAACCATCTGTAATAGGATCTGATGCCCTCTTCTGGTGTGCGTTTGAAGACCGCTATGGTGTACTTGTATAAATAATAAATAAATAATTTTTTTAAAAGAGTTTCAGTTGGTGTGTCTGTACCACCTTCATTTCTGGGGCCTCTGTGTCCCAAAGTGCTTTAATAGTGAATAAATAGTTCTCTTCAAAGGAGACTTGGTCCAGTTTCTTGGGGTTGTGGCCATCTATATCTTGATACATCATTGTTGTTGTCTGGGACATCTTCTGAGACAAGAATGCTTTCATTATGCATCTTGGAATGCTATCCACACTGCATGTTTTTTTTTTTTTTAAACTGTTGTAAATATTTGTTATTAAGGGCAGAACTGTTATAGTAACAAGTGTTCATATTTGCAAAGGCATTGAAGGAGAAGGCACATCCACTGTTGCGTTAAGAGCTTGCTCTAGAAGAATCTTTTACTGAGTGGATGAAAGGCCCTTTAAAAATCCAAGCAACAGTAACTGCATCAAGCACCTTGTTGAACCACACAGTCTGCCTTCCATTTAAATGAGGGACCGGACTCCACTCATTCAGCCTAGCGTTGAGTCAGGCTTCTTCCAGTCATATGTAACTACTGCACAGGGCGGCCACCCAAGTATCCTTTGGTGAAATAAGAGCATGCTGATTAAATTTCCACTCATGCAGCTTCTGTCCATCTTCAAGCTACTCCCAAGGAGTAGTCCAAGCCTTAGGAAACCCCTTCTGTCTGAAGTCTCCTTCTCAGGGAGAAACGCGGGGGGAGGGGTGGGAATGGGACAATTATTTTCATAAACTGCTATGCTTCAGGAAGCCGCCTGTTACAGCGAGTCACGTTTCTCTTGTTTACTGGCAGGGGACATTTCTGTTGCGTAGTTCTTTTGTTCTCTCCAAGGGTAATCTCTGTCACACATGGAGTTCAGACAATGTAGATGACCCTGTCTTCGATGCACACAGTTCTCTGTCAAGATATTGTTGTCCTTCCCTGGGCCCAAGTCCCATTTTAGTGCAAAAGAGAAAAAAAAAAAAAAAAGAAAGGAAAGAAACAATGGAGATAAATTTAGACACTGATGGGAAAAGTCAAACTGCTCACTGTCCACCCTTTGAAGCCACGCCCAACAGGCCATTTCCTCTGACCTTCCCAGGGATCCCCAGCCATACAGGGTAGCTCTTATGAGTCAAGGTGGACAGATGATTAACTTAGGACT
Source organism: Mus caroli (assembly GCF_978045245.1). NCBI lineage: Eukaryota > Metazoa > Chordata > Mammalia > Rodentia > Muridae > Mus > Mus caroli. Next base: position 120,646,777 of record NW_028227265.1, on the reverse strand, counting down.
CACACCTTCCATGGTAAGTTCATACCCCAGGCATCCTTTCTTTAAAACAACAAAACAAAAATACTAACACACAGACACACACACACACACACACACACACACACTCACATGTACACACATGTACATGTATACACCAGCACACACACATGTACACACACATGCCCATATGTATACCTATACACACGAACACCCCCCTGCATACACACATATGCTTTTATGCACACATATACCCATGTATACACCAGCACACATATATGCACACACACCACACATGCCCATATGTACATATACACACACATATACATACACATACCTCATATACACAATGCCCATATGCACATACATGCACATGTATACACCAGAACACACACATATACCCCACATGCTCATATGTACACCTATACACACACACACACACTCCCATATGCACACACATACTCATGTATACACCAGCACACATATATGCACACACACTCCACATATGCCCATATGTACAGCTACACACACACACACACACACACACGCATACATACATACATACATGCAGAGCAATACAGTTGCACCTAGCCTAAATCTCCCTGGACTTGATCCTCATCAATTGCTTTCCCTTGCAGTAGAACAACCCAAGCCTTTTTGACTTCATTATTCTGGGTCCCTCAATGGTCTGAAAAGAGGTCTTTATCAAGCTTGTCCTTCAGGCATTCTCATTCAGAGCCAACAGCTTCCTCCAACACCACCCCATATATGTGTGTGCTCTCTGCTCCCCCTAATTCTAGACAATGTAAATTGACCCAGCAGTGTGGAGAGACATTTATCAGCATCTAAGGTGGGTGACAGATTCTGAAAGTATCTAAACGGTGCTCTATTTGTGTCAGGACCTGTGTGTGTCTGCTGCCATGGCCCAGATAATAAGTGCAATCTCTTCATGGGCTGTCCTGTTAATGAACTGTGAAACTAGATGGATACAATCCGAAACACATAGCACTATGTCACCAGGAAATAATGCAAGCTCCAGGTCCTCTACAGCGGCCCTGGCAGGTCTCCTGGTTTGTCATCACTGTCACCCGACTTCCAGTGTCTTCAGTGATTATAAACATACTGAGTAGGAGTTATAGCTTATAAATATAGGATATTAGCATAAGTACATTTCATAGCCAGTTTTTCGGCGCAAATGTAAGAAACTCATGACATTTCTGTGTGTGCACATCAGACTTAGTTATTTGGACATGCGTATGTGCCAATACACTTTACTTTATCCAGTTAAGTGGGTACAATGACCCGAGGACTGTTTTCTAAGCCTGCAAGCCTTCCCCTTAGCTTCGGTTCCTGATGGGGGAGGATTCCCCCCCCTGCAGTATTTCGCTCCTTAAATCTCCCCTTTTCAAACAGAAGAAAGAGAACATGGCACTGCAGAGGCAAGAAATGCAAGCAACACTCAAGAGCACACTGTTGAATGTGTAACTGCTGAGACAGGGCTGAGAATGAGTAGCCTGGTGACTGCTTGCCCCTTATTCCCAAAGAAAAATGGAGCTGGCCGTTGGCCAACAAGCTCATAGTGACAGTGTATAAAATGGCTTAGCAGGGAGACACTGGAACATGAAAAGACCCAGTTGTTTGCATGAAAGTTTTATAATCTCACAAAGTACAAATGGCTTGTAGTCTTTTTTTTTTTTAAATTAACAGAACCCCATCAAAATCCTAGACATATTTTGCAATAGAACAGGGTACTTTCACTTGACAGGTATTCAAAATACACACACACACACACACACACACACAAACCATCAAGACTTTTAACTTTTGAATTCCTTTTCTGTGTGCCCTGTGCACCTTGTATTATGTATCATCTTGCCAGAATGGCTCAAAGCTATCTTGATGGTGGTGCCCAACATCTAGAATGTGTCTCTTCATGCTGGCCAACATTCCCCATGTCCAACCTCAACACCACGTCTTCTTCCTTTCACCTTGTCATTTTTATCTCTTTGGGTTTTTATCGGACCCCTTTAGTTACTGCCATGTGGTTTGCTGCCAGCTGTTTGCAAACTGGGGGCAGTGATGCTACATAAGACCAGATAAACCTGTGCTGTGTGTCTGAATCAGGGGATACGACACAGAGGAGCTTCAATGTATGTGAGGGGTGTTTGCAACTCAATTCAACCATTAAGGTGTCATCCTGAACAGGTTATTGTGTGTTCCTTCTGTATGCAGTTTCTTACTCACTAGGGTGAATGCTGGATGAGCACTCTCCTCATAGTTGTTAGTAAAAGCTTATTTGTCTTCCCTTCTTCTTCCTCTTCCTCCTTCTTCCTCCCCCACCCCCTCCACTTCCCTCCTCTTCCTCCCCCTCCCCTCTCCTCCCTCTTCTTCTTCTTCTTCTTCTTCTTCTTCTTCTTCTTCTTCTTCTTCTTCTTCTTCTTCTTCTTCTTCTTCTTCTTCTTCTTCTTCTTCTTCTTCTTCTTCTCCTCCTCCTCCTCCTCCTCCTCCTCCTCCCTCACCCTCTCTTCCTCCTCCTCCTCCTCCTTCTCCCTCACCCTCTCTTCCTCCTCCTCCTCTCCCTCCTCCTCCTCCTTCTTCTTCATTCCTAAATTTCTCTTCTTAGTCACAGGGTGCCACAGTCACCAGAGGAGATGGATCAATGTGAGAGAGTGGACAGGGGGTTGTAGGACAGGATTTCTCATGCTGGGCATGGGTAATATCTTAGGCTGCATGCCTCTTGATGGAGGACTGCCCCATGTATTGTAGGCTGCTTAGAAGCATTCTGACCTCTATATTATCCATCCCAGGAAAACGTACAACTCATATACCACCTTCAGACTTCGGCCAGCCTTCCTCCAGCTTGAGAAGGGCCTAGCTCAGGTCTTGTGGCAGCAACAGTAATGTATTCTCAGTTCCACTCTGCTTCAGAGCTTTAAATCAGATGGCATCTTCCTCCTGCACGGGCCTTCCTGAGGACTCCACAAGCATCCTGATGTCACTCGCTCACAGGTCGTCTCTGTGTGGACAACAGTGCAGCACCTCCTCCTCTTCCCTGTCTCTCTCTGTATCACATGGTCCCTCCTGGACTGACATTCACACTGCTCAGCTACTTTGTGCGCGACCTCACTCACTAGAACTTAAAATCCCGTGGAGCTGAGAGTTGGGTTTGCTTGCTGATGTGTTCTATTCAGAACCTCACATGTCCTGTCTGTGAGTGATGTCAGGGGTCTGCCCCGTTACAGGCAAATCCAGGACCTAGAACAGTCTGCTGAGGAACAGAGGGGAGGAGGACTTCTCTCACGGCCATGGATAGACTGACCACAAACCCTTTGCTCTTCATTTGTGATTATTGAATGCTATGGATTCTTCCCATCATGGAAGAGTTATAAAAAAAAAGTGATAGTTCTCATATGCAAGTTGAATAGGTCCTTGGAAGTTAATTTCCCTTTCCCATGGAAAAGGACATCGTGAGGCTATTGTTTCCTTTCCCTTTGCTAAGGCGTTTTCAAAATGCCAAGAAAGTGAAGCTAGGAATTCAACCAATGGCTTCATGCCTGCCTCAAAGGCAAGTGGTTGTTTTTGTTGTTGTTGTTGTTTTGTTTTGTTTTTAATTTAAAATACTTAAAATGCATTTTTCTCTTTTCTTTTTGTCTTACTGAAATAGTTTCTCATCAAGAGGGATATAAACTGGGAAGCAAACTAGACTAAAATGTACCAGAGATATCCATGATGATCAGCACTGGCTATGTCCTGTCTGCAGAAGGATTCTGTATTCACAAACAACTCTGGGGCTCCCCAGACATGAGTGGTTGCAGGAAGACTACAACGTGTCTTGTGAACAGGTGTATTCTTGAGGGACTTGAAGCAGTGATCATCTGTGTGTCGGTCTCATTATGACAAAGGAAATGTGACTTTGTGTTCGGAGTCAGTATCTACAATCCAGACGACCAGGGTTCAAGTACAGCGCCACCATCACTGGCTGGCACCTCGGCGAGCATGCCTCACCATGGCTCAGTCTCAGTTCCCTCATTGGTGAAGCATAGACACACGTTATGTTACTCATGAAGTTGTTGGGTTTATTAAATGAGAATACTTGTAGGAAATCAGGGGTGGCTCTGGCTCTCAGAAACCTCTCAGGCCTGCTGGTCTCATGTGAATGCTGTGTTATCCCTTTTCCAAAGTACGGAAACCCCGAGAATACTGGCATAGGAGGTTTCCTGGTTCTGCCGGGCTCAATTCTGGTGCAGTCTAGGCAGGAAAATTGAAAAAAACTATGGAAGAACAATTTGTTTTCTCATTTATATAATACTTATCCCAGTCATTTGCACAAATATTTATGGTGGGAATTCGAGAGAAATCATAAAGGAAAAAAAAAAGAATTATGAATCTTCAGCTTGTGTGTGTGTTTGTGCAGAGGAAAAGGGGACCTATGCTTACCTCCTTTAAAACAAACTAATTTCATTATGTTTTAGTAAGAATGGGCTATTTTTGTGAACCCAGCATAAACACACTCATGCAAAAGAATGTAAAATCAAACATACTTCCCTACTGTTTCCAGACAACACCATTAGCATATTGTTCAACTTCTTTTCAGAAATTGTCTCACATAAGATTTTAGAATCTGTTCTAAGATCTAATTTTATATTTTGAAATTTTTAATTATACAAGAAATTAAAAACTTGAAGTGGGCAACATATGGAAAACTGGCCTAGAATGGGCTCTCCTTTTCCATGTGTTGGTAGATGCATGTCTGTCTGCCTGCCTCTCTCTCTCTCTTTCTTGTGTGTGTGTGTGTGTGTCTGTGTGTGTGTGTGTGTGTCTGTGTGTGTCTGTGTGTGTCTGTGTCTGTGTGTCTATTGCTAGGAAGGGATCCCAGAGCTTTGCCCATGCCAGGCAGGCACTCTATCACTGAGATATACACCAGCCCTTGAAATCAACATTTTGTAAAGTAGTGAGATCTGGGTCTGGGAACCAGCTGTGTGATTTTCAGTGTTTAACTCTCAAGGCTCATTGTTCCTACTAGAGAAATGGGATCATTACACATATGGATCAAAGCAGTTCCAACCTCTGGAGAATGAAGATGCAAGACTAATGTCACTAGTACAGCCACTGGCTTGAAGCTCAGCTGAGTTTCCTGCTGAACATTTAGAGTCACCCAGCCCCAAGCCTACCCTTCACAGAATTTTCTACATTGGAGTCTCTGATTTGAAAACTAAAACTCTCTTGCTAACAAAAATATTCAGAAACAACAGCTGTAAACAATATTGTTGTTATAAAGAGTTTCAGGAACTTGAAAGCATTTCTTACGGTCTCCGTTTAATAATGCTCAAAGATATTGCCTCTCTCTGCATCCTCAGATGACGATCCAATACGCTGTCTGTCTCGAGTATTTTATAGATCCCTCTGGAGCTCCTGTTCTATTTTAATATTTTTTCTGTGTGTGTGTTTGACTGTTTCTTAAAGAAGGACTTTAATTGTACCTGGTATTTGCCAACATTAAATACAGGTATCTCTTATTTTTCCTTCCATATCCACCATGATGGGTACTAACAGACACATGAGGCACAAGTTGCTACAAGAGGTCTATGTGTAAGAGAAGCATTCTTGAGTTAATGCTCAGGTGGAAGGTATGATGGTATCCTTTGCCCATGACAAAGTTAGTGCTCCCTTATACTCAGCAATTTTGCCATCTGAGTAGATTTGACTACTTGCATCGTTGATGAGTGGAGTTGTGAATATTCACTATGTCCTTCCAAAGCTATTTACTGTTTTCTACATTTCCTATAGTGAACACTCACAAATGTTGGGAAATGATGTAATTCTACAAAGATCCGATTTATCAGATGGTCCAGTCATGCCTACAGTACTTAAAACTATATCCTTGGGTTGTGATCTGCATAACACGCAGGTCCTTTGTGTGGCTAGGTTTTGGGGTTTATATTACTTTGATAGATTAGAAATGGCTCAAGGTCCGGCATGGAGTCTTCCATTGTTGAGTTATTCCTGCCTGTTTTTTAAAAAGAAAGAAAGAAAGAAAGAAAGAAAGAAAGAAAGAAAGAAAGAAAGAAAGAGCTCTACTATTGTCAGCGAGCCACTCAACTGACCATAAGGAGAAATGAACAGGGATTAATAAATGATACTTCCCTTTCCCCATCAAATTTACAGTTCACTGTTACATATAAAATGTATAAAGTCCACTCTGGGCAAGCTTTAGTTGGATTGTTAATGGTAGCACGGATACAAGAAAACTTTTACATGAAAAAGAAGCAACTTTTCCCGGTTATAGCCCAGCATAAGCAGTTCTGGCTTTTCGAGCACTTAACACAGGTAATTTTCCTTCTGTGCTTCTGCTGGATGCTGCTCAGATGTGGGTGTGGACGATAAAACTGACTCAGTGCCAAATGCCTCAACTATCTCCAGCAGTTCTTGCCCCTTGAGAGTCCGACTTGCTGTGGAAATCCCTCCAAAATCAAGGCAACATCTGTGATCTTAAGCCTGCCATCTGTAATAGGTTTCTGTTAAGATGAAAATATGATGTAAATGATGGAACTGAGGTCCTCAGACTTGATGCACAGAACTGCCATCTGTGAGAAGAAAAAAAACCCCAAACATCTTGTTTGTCTGCTCAGAAGAGATGTGGAGCTTGGGAATAGAAAGGAGACAGTTAGGCAGCAGTGGCCGGAGAATCTCAGAAGCCAGGCATCAGTACAGGACTTAAGGGGGACTAGTTAGAAATGTCTTAGTAATTTTCTGGGTGAGGGGCATCCTAATTCTTTTTAGGCTCAACAGTACTTGAACTTGTCTTCCATGTTACTGAGGCTTCTACACTGTTAGAGGTGTTTTGATGGGACTGGTCCACAGGGCACAGTGTATGTAGTCAGCAATCTTCAGCCCAAGGCATGCTCGAGGTTAACAGAAGCCTTGAGCACTCCCTGAGGCCCAGGGCCTCTTTCTGTGTCTGGCAAGAGAACAGTAGTACACGCCCTTTGCCTCACACACAAGGACAATCCTCCGTGGGAGAATGGGAGGTGAGCCAATTTGCTAATATGAAATGAGCAGAAGTATTATGAGCACTCCCCGAGTAATTAGGGAAGGTGATACGAGCAAATTGGAACCTCAGATGAACTCCCTAGGAAAGATATTCACGGGCTGAAGGAAGCTGAAGTCTGTAGGAGCACCCTTAGACTATGAAGTGAGGGGAGGGACGAAACCAAGGCTGGTTCCTAAGGATAAGCCACGAGGGTATGTTACTGGTGCTGCAGGGGTGGGTGTGGATATCTACTCACTTGGGAAAAACACCAAGGGTAAACAACAGAACTCTGAATAAAGTAGGTTATTTTGAAATACACCAACACAATCTGGTTATAGGGCACCCATTCAAAGGCATGGCTCTCTGTGTAAATGGGACCACATGTCACGGATTATCTTAGTGACAGAGGAGATTCTCACACACGTCCTACGTGGGCATTTTGTGGAGCTATCAAAACTCTTTTATTCTTACCTTGTGCCCATCTTCAAAAATCAGTGTGTCAGCTCTTGCTGAGGCACCCGGGCACACTGTCTGACCAGTGGGCAGGTCCTTGTCCAAGTAGCCAGATCTCACTCTTGCAAGGGAAGAGCACTGTTTACTAAAATAGTTTGTCTTTAGATGCCAAAGGAAATCAAATTGTAATCAAAAGCTGAGAACAGGCTGAAGTCATCAAGGCTGTCCACTCCAGATTTGGCATCTCTGCATGTTCCCAGGACTATTAACTACGTTAACGTTTACAAAAGGGAAAAGCTTTATTGCTTTCAGAATTTGTTTTAAATAATGGCCCAGCGAGGCACTGATGCAACAGACAGCACTGGCGTCTACAGTGGTTCCTGTAGTTTTCAGGAGCACAGAGATACAGGGAGGGAGAAAGGTTTTATTGACGTGGCTCAATAAAGACAGAATGTATTTAGCTGAACTTTGAAATCCCAGGAGATGCTGACCAGACTACCAGGAAGACTCTGCTATGGTCAGTGTGTTGTGTTGTGCCAGCGATGTGGAGAGATGCTAGATCCGTGGGTAAAGGCTCCATCCCTGGGACCTACTTGGCAGTAGAAGAGCAAATTTTCACACCACAAGATTTTACTTCTCTCCCCACTCTCATGCCATGCTATCACATACATGTACCCTCATACATAAACGAATAGATTTAACTTAAAACAGCATAAACCTTTCTCTGTGGGCTCAAAAGGTATCTCTGTGTTGACTTAGTTGAAGGGGCTGGAGAGATGACTCAGTGGTTACTAGCACTGGTTGTCGTTTCAGAGGAGCCAGATTTGGTCCCCAGCTTCCGCACAGTGGCTCAAACCATCTGTAACTCCATTCATGGGGCATCGATGTCTTCACCTGGCCTCTATGGGTCCTGCACGCAATACACAGGCATACACGCAGGCTAAACACCCAAACACATAACATTAAAAAAAAATAATAAAGAATCCAAGTTAAAACTAGATACAAGGATTAAATGCTTATTCTGCAAGACTGGTCTTTAAATATGTCGTTTAATTTCACCCTTGAGCCAAAATCTGAAGTTAAGTTTGCCTCATTCTGTGAGTCTGGAACCAAGGCTCTTCTACTCATGTCATTGGCCTCAGGTCTGACTCAGAGCCAGGGGGTAATGGATGCAGGATGCAGCTCAGGTTCTTTTCAGCCAACAGCTATGTTCTTTCCCATAGGCTCCTCATGCTAGACAAGTTGATTGGTGTCCCTGTGAAAGGAGGCAGAGAAAGCAGTGACTCCATCACCATCACCACCACCACCACCACCACCACCACCACCAATCATCATCATCACATACCTCCCCTCAGTTTCTATGGGACCCAGGTTGGCCCCAGGTCTCTTCACAGCATTGATTTGCTCCACTCTGTTTGCCTCTGTTGAGTCCCTCATAAGCAGCAATGTGGAAGCAAGGCTTTGAACCCAACAACACAGCATGAGTTATTTTGGCTGTAGGATGAGTATGTAAATTAAACATCCCCTTCTGCGTTTGGTGGGACAAAGAATATAACATACAGAGACTAAGGACTAGCCTAGTCGGGGTGGAATCTGTAATCCCAGTGTTTGGGAGGCAGAGACAAGAAGATCAGAAGTTTGCCGGGTGTGGTGGCACAAGCCTTTAATCCCAGCACTCGGAAGGCAGAGGCAGACGGATTTCTGAGTTCGAAGCCAGCCTGGTCTACAAAGTGAGTTCCAGGACAGCCAGGGCTACACAGAGAAACTCTATCTCGAAAAAACAAAAAACAACAACAAAAAGAAGATCAGAAGTTCAAGACTGTCTTTGGCTACAGGAGGCCTTGTTTTAAACAATGAAAAAAGAGAGTAAGAGGGATGTCTCTCCATGTCCAATATATATAGAAGAAAGCATGATCCAGCGGTTCTCAACCTGTGGGTCGAGAACCCCCCCCCCCCAGAATCAAAACATCCTTTAATAGGATGTTTAATAGGGGTCGAATACCGGATATCCTGCATATCATATATTTACATCACAATTCATAACATTAGCAAAACTAGTTATGAGGTAGCAATGAAAGAGTGTAATGGTTGGGGTCATCCCAACATGACTAAACGTATTTTTAAAAGGGTTTCAACATTAGGAAGGTTGCAAATCACTGGTTTAGAGAATAATCCTAGGATATCTGATTTGTTTGAAAGTCTTTTGGTCTGTTGTTGTTGCTGCTGTTGTTGCTTTGTTTCCTGCCAAAAAGAACTGATTTCTGTTAAAATGGAAAACGCTAAAGAACACTGTTCTTTCCATTTTCAAAGCAGGATGTGTGTGCAGTCGGCCTCTGTCTCGTGGGCTTTATCACGACACTCAGCAGTGGCTCCTCTTTCTTGGGTGATTTTTTTTTTTTAATGAGAAAATGTTAGGCAGTACAGCAAATTTCAGTAGAAGTCACAGGGTAGGACTGCACCCCCACACTCTATTTATTTCTTTTAATTTCATTTAGCAGAAAGTTAAGCACCCCATTTCGGCATGCAATTCCCCTAAATAAAAAGAAAAAAGAAAAAGTAAAAGAAAAGAGCCGAAAGCTTTGAGGACTAATGGGCTAGCCAGCCGGGGCATCTCACTGTAACATCGTAGTAAGGTTTATATATGGAGTCCGTTTTCCGTCTTGGCACCGATTCATGTGTGCTACAAGCAGGCTACTATAAAATAAACCCTTCGCCTCAGCGCGGCATGGCCGAGCTGTCTTCTCATCAAGCTGCAGCTTTGTAGTATGTGAGTTAGTTGGGGCCAAGGCTAGAGAGGAAACGATTATCCCACCAGAGGCTCAGAGGGGAGAATTAAAGTCATCAGAGCTGGCAGGACTGGGCCTTTCCTTTGAACACAGGAATCCTGCTTCAATTCATCATGACCCCTCGTGGAGGGTAGCGGGGAGAGGACACGCTTGGATTCTTCCTGTACCAAAGGAGTCATTTATAAGGTCTCTTCTCACCCTCCAGAAATAGGAGAGACTTGCTTTTTGGCAGAGGAAGGAGGGAGGAATGTGCGAAGTAGGGCGGAGAATCTACAACGGAGGTCTTCAAAGCTAGTCTAAAATGCAGTGGGAAACCTATCCCAAAACCACCCAGGGCACTTGAGGAAGCAGAGGTCGGAGGTCAGGGAGCCAGGGTGGTGCTGGGTCAGGGTGCTTGGCCAAAGCGAAGCAGCTCTATTTCCTTCTGAGGGCCACCTCTGACTCCTCATGCTGGAGGTGTGGACCACTGCCTCTGGCCTTGATCAAACATTGTGATCTTCCCGGCGTGCCCTAGACCTGGTGGAGACAGCCACTTGGGGAATATAGGTAATCTCCCCCAGTGAGAAGGTCTATCTCTCCATAGCTTCTCTTTATAGGCAGTGACCTACATTGTGATGAAGAGAATAAAGCGTGTCCTGCCTAATTTAGGAGCATACCCAGCGCCCTTGGCAAAACGACTGTCCCCATCTTTGTAAGGATCTCATCCTGTGGAGAGACACCTGGGCAGAAATTTAATCCAAAGAAAGTCTTTCCTCAAAGTCTAGTAATAAAAGAATAAATCTGAATAAAATACCAAAATACTGTTTATAGATGCATGCTAAGAGCTTTTTTTATGCCCATCAAAAAACCAAACCAAACAAAACAAAACAAAACAAACAAACACCCCAAAACCAAAACCAAACAAACAAAAACCAGGGCCAAGAACCCCACAGGAATCCTCACCGCCACAGACATTTTCTAGAACCTCTCTCCTTGTTGGTTTTTTGTTTTTTTGTTTGTTTTTTAAATGAACATTAGTTTTGTAATCCTGTGAGGTTCTCCAGAATGTCAGCTGAAAGCTGCTTGTTATCACCCAGGCAGTACAGCCACAGCGAGGCATTAAGAATATAATACAGTACACGAGCGTTATTGCCGGAGATCATTCAGCATCAGGCCCCAGCCGCCATGCAGCCACAGAGCACTTCCTTTGGGGGTGACCTAATGTGGGGAACAATACAGAACACATAAATGGATTTCCTCCCCTTTGGTGACTGGGCTGTCCCCATTGTGTATCTTTATGAGGCATTGAAAACTGGGAAGTGTCTTGACAAAGGGCCTCTCCGGCCTCCAGGGTCGATGGCTCTTTCTCACTATTCTTTGTTCCTTAGATAAGTTCATAGATTGTTTTCCCCATACAACCGGGGTGCTGACTAAGCTCGGGGTGGCCACCACTAAACTGGGCACCAATGGTTGGACTGGCCAGTGGCGAGATCCTTTGGAAATATCCATTTATTGTCACAGAATAGATTGGTTCATGGGACCTCTGTGGTTGGTCAAAGCTGGGGGTAGGGGGCTTGGGGCAAGATGTGGACTCTATATAGTTACTGGGTTACTCAGAATAAGAGCTCAGAGTTGGAGTCTAGTTCAGTCACGGGGCTTCAGTCTGATATGTGTAAAGGACAGGGTTCTACCCTCAGGAGAGAGAGAGAAACGGACAAATTGGGATAATGAGAGACTGAGAGAGTAAGAGAATCTAGAATGAACCCTCAATTTTTGTCCTGTAACCAGAGAATGTTCTGTCCCTCCTTCCTAAACCAAGAGGAAGGAGGGGCTTAGACAGTTCACTCACAGTGCTTCCAGGGTACTGAGTGGGAGAAGAGAGGAGCCACCATCCAGCTTAGAAGAGGTACTTCTGATCCCTCCTGCCAGACAGACACCAGAGGCCACCCTGTGGGCTGCCCTGGAACTAAACTGAAACACAGAGGTGCTCATGGGTTCCATTCGTATTTACTATGAGCGGAGCATTGTGAAAGAGGCAGATGTGTTAAAGACGCCCTCCCACACATCAGGATTATGTCATGGCCAGATTTAAGCACCCACAAGGTCTAAATGACTTCATCACAGAAAGGCCATTGTCTTGGATCCTATTATATGACACGGCTCTTTTCTTGAACATTCTCGGCCTGCCACCTCAGCTCTGCCTTTGTTTCCTCTTTTAAACCTGGGACACACTTGGTCAAGGAGCCATTGTGTGTTCTTGTGAAGGGCACCTTCACGTCATGGCTCACATGCCTTTGTCTCTCAGATGAGGGAGTCTCCCTGTTGAGGCTGAGGCCCTTCTGGGTGTCCCGAGAGTGGTCAGAGTAATTGTGTAGAGGCTTTTGCTGACCAAGCTGTTTTGCTTCCTTGTTTTAAGTAATTCCTATGCGTTGCTCCTCAAGACCAGACTCCATCACTCTTCAGTTACTCAACTCATAGAGTTCCCAGGCTGTGGCAGTCTATGACCTAATAATCATGGGCTAGAAATCAATGTCTAGACAAGAAGTTGGGGGAGAAGGGTTCAAAGGTTGGTACCGGAGTCAGAGGTAGCCCCTGTTAGTGGTCCTGCTGCTATGGAGATATAAAGTTGATTAATAAACAATAGTAATAGTAATGAATATTTAAACCGAGCCAGGCAATGGTGGTGCACACCTTTAGTTCAAGCATTCAGAATCAGAGGCAGGCAGGCGGGTCTCTGTGAGTCTGAGGGCAGCCTGGTCACCCTGAAATTCCGCAAGGGCTGCTGAGGTTTTCTGACATCTTACTTTATTGCTCTGTAACTTCCTCTTCCCAGATGATGCTGTGATTCAGCAGAGCCTGACCAACACTGATTCCCACCTAAACTATACTTTGTGCTTTAGCCCTTTGTTGATACTTTGTTATTTTTATAATGGTATACAATCCTACATAATCCCTCTGTCTTACCAGTTTGCTGTCATTTGCTTTGTTTCTCTTTTGCCTGCTTATTGTCTTGTGTGAACAATCCAAGAGTTTTCAGCATGTTCACAGGGTCCTTTGAGCATCTGCACAGCCAAATTCCAGGATTTTTTTTTTTTTTCACAAACCACTAAAGTAATCCTGGCCTCACCAGTAACTACTTTCCATTTATCAGCAAGGCAGAGGGAACCTACATTGGAAAAAAATCTCCATCATATTGGCCTGTAGGCAAGTCTGCGGGGACATTTTCTTGACTGATGATTGATGTGGGAAGGCCCAGCCTACTGTGGCTGGTATTATCCGTGGGCAGGCGATCCTGGATTGTCTAAGAAAGCAGGTTGACAAACCATGGGTTGTGAGCCAGTAAGTGATCCTCGTTTGTGGCCTTTCCTTCATCGTTTGCCTCTAGATTCTTGCCTTGAATTTCTTACCCTGACTTAGCTGAATAATGAACTATAAACTATGAGCTGAAATAAACCCTTTATAGAAACCTAACTAATACAGAAATTGACACCATACATTGAATATTTCCATGGCAGACCTGACCATGTTGCCTTTGGGAGGATTGTAGTGGAATTTGGAACTTTGGCTAGAAAAGCCATCAAGTGCTCAGAGCTGAAAGGATTGTTCTCTGTAAGTACTTGACAGATAATGCAGAGAGCAATGCAGATCACGGAAGACTGGATCGTGATGTTTCAAAGGGAAGCAAAGATCATCATCACACTGATCCTTTGAATTGAGAATCTGTAGTTTCTGGTTGACCGGAGTCAGGTGTGATTAACAAGAGACCTTCATCACTGAAGGTGAAATCTTTTAGAAGGTGTTTCCTCAGAGTCAGCACACAGAAGCTGTGGTCCAGAGAGGGCCAAGGATGCCTCTCAACCTGCCAGCCGAGCTTGGTAATGTGTTTGTGACACTGGTTTTGGTGTCATGAAGGCTGCAGGATTGAAGAGACTATGCAGAGCCACTGAGGCTTTGTGAGAGGCCAGGAGAAGCCATTGGTGAAAGTGCAGTCTCAGTTGCCATAGGAACACCAAGATTGAAGGGTCATAGAAAGAAGTTAAGGCTTGACACTGTATAGCAGGATCTAATTCCCGAGGAGAGGCCACTAGGCCATGGGTGCAGGTACAGTTCTAGTGGCAGTGGAGACAACAGCATTGTCTACACCATGGGATGTCTACTCTCCTCCCTTCCCCTCTCCCTCATCTGTTCTCCCTTCTCCTCCCCTTCCCCTTCTCTGTTTTCTTCTTCTCCCCCTTCTTTGCCATCTCTCTCCTCTCCTCTTTTCCCCTCCTCCTTCGTCTGCCCTCCCCTTCCCTTCCCATTTCTCTTCCTTTCCTCCCCTCCCCTCTTCTCTCCCCTCTCTTTCCTTTTTCTTTCTTCCCCTCTCTGTCTCTCTTTTTCCTTTTCCTTTCATTTATGCAGTACTGGGAATTGAACTCAGGACCTTACCAGACAAACACTTTTCCTTTGAATTGAGCTATGCTCATAGCCCTGATAAAAAGCTATTCCCTTTGAGATCTGAGTCTGTCAGTTTCCCAGTTGGTGTGTGGTGTGTATATGCAGCCCTCCCGCCTCAGCTTTCTTAGCTGGGGTGAGGCCGGCACCTGCACAGCAGATGCATCTCCTATGCTTTACTGCCTTCTGGAATACTTCAGTCTTTAGTTTTAAAAAACCTTTGTTTACCTTTCTCTTCTTTTATGGCCTAATTCAAGCTCATGAAGATGTAGAAGGTTCCTACTAGGAGTTCCATGATTTATATCCTGTTAGGTATTTGATCAATTTTGAGTTAATCTTTTATATCATTTGGAGACCCAGCCTCACTATGTAAGATGTGGGTACCTAGCCACATTCTTTCCATATAGAGTCTTCTTGGCACTCTTACTGATGACCAACAGATGACTACAAGGGTACGGCTGGACTTATGGACTGGGCTGGACCCTGTGCCTCCATCCTTATGGCACATCTTGCTGTTTTCATTCCCATCTTGCTGCAGTAAATTGTGAATTTGGGAAATGTGACATCTCTAACTTTGTTCTTTATTTGAAAGATTATTTGGGCTCTTGTGGTTGCCTTGCATTCCCTTGCATATGAATTTTGGGATCAGTTTGTCAATTTTTGCCAAAAAATAAAAATAAAAGGAAGAGAAAGCCAGCCGGAGTTGTGATGGGCCACGTCTTGAATCTGTGGATCAGCACAGGGTTTGCTTGAATCTGTAACACAGAATTTGCCATCTTTACATTGTTGTCCTCATTTAAAACACATGACATGTTTTCCCATGTATTTATATATTCTTTGATTCCCTTCAGTGGTGTTCTGTGGTTTTCAGTATCTGTCTCTCATGTATTTCGTTCAATTTCTCTCCTCAATATTTTATTCATTTTGACATTGTGTTTAAGTGGAATCAAGTTCTCAATACTGCCTTTGTGTTGTCCATTGTTGGCGTATAAAATAAAATTGATAATTTCATATTGATCTTTGTAGTTCTAATACTCTCGCTTTACCCACCCCCCACTTTCGCTGTTTTTTTCCCCCCTCTCTGTGTGCATTCTTGGACAATTTCTCCTTTCTCTGGCCAGTATCTCCTCCTCCGTCTCCCCCCCTCTTCCTCTTCATCATCCTTATCTGACAATGAAAGCAGTTTTATTTTTCTCTCTCTAATCTTATACTTTGTACTTAAATTATTATATTTTAATGGTGTGTATGTGTGTGCACGTGTGTGTGTGTGCGTGCATGTGTGTGTGCAAGTGTGTGTGTGTGAGAGAGTGTGTGTGTGTCTGCACATGGTTGCATATGCCTGTAGAGCTCAGAATCGGGCATCAGGTTCTCCCGAAGCTGGGCTTACAGGCTGTTGTGAACTGTTCAATGTGTGGTGAGGGTGACCAGTCCTCTGACATAAAAGCTCATGCTTTTAACTATTGAGTCAACTCTCTACCCCAATGTCCTTTGTGTGTGTGTGTGCTAGAAGTAAACTTGGTGGCTAGAACCTCCCAAGCAAAGCCACTTAAACGGGCAAGAGTTTCTTGCCTGAGGCCTCAGGTTCTCTCTTCTTCACCATCGGGGGTAATGTAATTTTCTCTTTCCTGTATGTGCTCTGAAAAGGTTGTTCAAGTTTGCTGTGTTATTTTAAATACTTTCCCTGTCTTCTTGTTGTTGAACATCAGACATTTGGAGTAATATAGTATGGCCAACACAGAGCTCAGCTCCTCTGTCCCAGGATTTGTTGTTCTGTTGTGTAACGCTATATATGTTGTTTTGAAAATCTATAAATAAATCATATTTATAGCTGCTAACTTTTCCGTTGGTTCATGTTCAATAGGCCTAAGATTAGGCTGAGAATGCCTGAAATATCTTGCATCAATAATTAACCCAGAAGCCATGATGCTCTGTGCCTGCTTATTGGGACATACTTTCAATCATTCAGAAAGAAGGTTTCTACTCATCGATAAAATTTACTTCCCAACTCTCAGAAGCTTCAGATCCCCCAGCTGTAAGATTCTGGGGTCTTCTCAGGCCTTTTCTGAACCGGTTCATAGTTTTAAAAGTACCTTTCCTTGAAACCCAGCAGTACATTGGATCACTCAGAGACTGGCTATACAACTCTCTCCCTAAATTTTCCTTCGTGTTTCTTCTCTTGGTGGAGAAAGACTGTGGGTTGACCTAGGTTGCATAGTTTAGCGAGTGCTCTACAGCAAGCCCCTCCTCCAGCCCTACAGCCAGCCATGCCTCCAGCTCTACAGCCAGCCACGCCTCCAGCCCTACAGCCAGCCACGCCTCCAGCTCTACAGCTAGCCATGCCTCCAGCTCTACAGCCAGCCACGCCTCCAGCCCTACAGCCAGCCACGCCTCCAGCTCTACAGCCAGCCACGCCTCCAGCTCTACAGCCAGCCATGCCTCCAGCCCTCTGCTTCAGGAAGGTTTCAGATGTTGAACTACCTTGGGCAGCCATAATTTAAGCAACCTTTAGAGACTATTTTTAGACAATGCCCTTGGGAGTCAACTTATTCATATTTTGATAACAAAGTCCTGTGAAATATATATGTAATTTTGAGAGAGTAAATAAAAATCTTTAAAAGAAACTAATAATGTTAAAATCTGCCTTATTTAGCTTAGTACAGTCGGGCCTCTAACATTCAGTGTTTTAATCTTTGTGAGTTCAAGCAAGTATAATTTGAAACTATTTAGGGAAAACGTGCATCGGTACTGACTATGTATGATTCTTCTCATGCAATTACTCTATAAATAACAAAGTTGAGTGGTTATAGGTCATTCACAGTGTCCAGGGAACCGCAAACGCTCTAGAGTTTCTATAGGATGGGTTATATTCATGGTTTAATAGAAGGGGCTTGAGTACTTCTGAGTGTCATTTGGGGGGTGGGCTGCTTCTGGGAACAGTTCCTTGAAAACTACCAAGGAATGACTATATACCCAGCCAGTATGACCCAAGTAGAAGGTCCTTAATAGGCATGTCTACTGGGTCTCCCAAATGCAAAGCTCAATAGCACATATCAATTTATTTAATGCTTTTTTTTTGGAAACAACTAATCTATTTTTATATTTCACAAAATTAAAAGATTCTTTGTTCGAGTTGTTCTAGAGATACCAAAAGTTTTCCAGTAACTAAATGAGGTTTCAGTTAATTTTCTTAACCTTTATTTTTATGTTTTGTATTGTTTTGCCTTTGTATGTATGCAGCACATGTATGCAGTGCCTACAGAGGCCAGAAAAGAGTATCTGCCCACTGGGGCTGAAGTTACAGACAGTTGTGAGCCTGCTGTGAGTGCTAGGAATCAAATCTGCATCCCCTGGAAAACAGTGAGGGACTCTTAATCCTGAGCATCTCTCCAGACCCGACACTTCAGTTTTAAATTTTAAATTAATGAAAATTCAATTAAACTTTACACTGAAGTCCCAGTAGCTGCTAGCCACCGTTCAAGTACTCCACAGCCATGCTATAGACAGCTCAGACCCCGAGGGCAACCTTCGTAGGTTCCTGCTTGAGTTGGCAAGGTGCTTGGCTGACAGAGAGCAAGCAGTGAGTGTTTGCTGGGTCGATTAAATGAAGCAGCTGAGACCCAGTCAGGTTAAATGACACGCTCAGCAATTCCAAGATTCTAAAGTGTAGCGATATAAACTAGGCGCAGGCTCCCTGCCAAACGGCGAAACCTTAAAATAGGATCCAGTGTTTGTGTTCTTAAAACGAACCAAGACTTGGATAGCAAGAGATCTTTCTGAAATGTTAGCGAATCTAAGTGGTTCTTGAACACAGAGAGGGAGAGAGGACTCTGAATTCTTTGAAGAATTCTTTGAAGAATTCACGAGACATCGCACCTGAGTCTGCAGGGCTGAGGGAAGAGGGTACAGCCATGACAGAGCCGAGGACGGGCGCAATGATTTTCCTACAGATCCCCACTGTAGTCCTGAGGAGAATACAATGTAAGAGCCTGAACTGCAGACCCATTTCCAAAAATATGTAACTCTTAAACTGCACGAAGGTGTGTGGGTGTCGTCACTTCCGGGGTGGAGCAGCTGTGATCCTGGAGTGTTGTGGGTCTCGGTTGTGTAGTTCCCTGCAGGAGGAAAGGTTGGAGTTTACTGCCTTTCTGGGGGAGTAGAAACGTCTTACCCATTCTCTTAGAGCTGAGGCTTTACGGGCTGGAGAAAGGGCCATGTCAGTGCCGGGGAAAGATAGATTCATGAGGCTGACTGTTGCTCAGGACCTTGCTTTGTGATGCTCCTGCACTGCAAGAGTTGAATTGAGAAATCTTCCCTTTAACTAACCATTTTGGCAGGATCTGGGGAACTGAAGACCACAGTTGAGTAAGCACAATGTTACTAGCAGGAGGCAAATCTTTTTTATTTACAAATCTGTACTGTTTGATTATAAGATTATTATCACATACAACCGAAATGAAAATGACGGCATGACCAGACATTTTAAGTAAATTGGACCTATTAAAATGAAATACCTTGTATAAAGCCTTTCTAACATCTGTCAAAGGCTATCCCATTCATCTGTTTATATGTCTGCTTGTTTAGCTTTTGGAATTCACAATTATAAGGAAAACATTGTTATGTCATAATGGATACATCTCTTACAAAAAGAACGCCAGACAAAGGCTACTTGGCTCAGTGGGTAAAGTGCTTCACTGAAGTCTGATCTCAGATCCTGCAACCCCGTGTCAAGCCAGGTGTGGAGCTAGCTGTGTATCTGTGATCTCAGGGCTCTCACCAGGAGGTGGGAGGCAGAGCCAGAATCCTTCCTGGAAGACCTCAAGACAAGGGAAGACCTGGAGAACAACAGAACAGATTTTATTTCAAAATAACAACCAACAGCAGAAGCCGTCCTCTATGTCACATGTGTGTGCCTGTACATATTTGCACATATGCTATGCATACATGCACACAAAGATAAATAAAAGTTCCTTTTCAGGGGCCATGTAGTCACCCCCTCCAACTCATACATCCCCTCAAGGATGTTAGTCTCTGGAAGGATTTAGTATCATGCAAAATCCTCACTGTTTCAGGAAACCTAGACAAAACAGGGGAGGCACCCACCATCTGCTTTTTGGTCATTCTTTAAAAACTTATTTTATAACAATGTCAAACCCAAGTTCTGTATGTAGAACAGAACTTATGTAGAACAAATACTGAGCAGTATGATATAAGGAACCTGAGTAGTGAGAGATTTTCTTGGATGAAGCAGATGGTGGTGAGCGGCTGAAGGTCCACTGTATGCTAAACACAGAACTAGCCACATTGACAACTGACTACTGAAAGTGGCTGTTTTTCATGGGGAACAGAATGGCACTCCCTCACCAACGGCAAGAGATCTTGAAGGCTGTTGTGCTAAACATTATTAGAACAGTTACTAAAGGCACTGAGTGAGATGCCAGGTATTTTAATGGACGTCTGAGACATTCAGGGTGGGGGCTGCACATAACTCCTGCTAGGGCCCGAGATACCTGTAAGTTTCACAGGCCTCCTCCGTAATCGTCTCCGAGTTAAACGGGTGCTCGCTTCTTCAGCCCTTTAAATGAATCTTTTGATTTCTAGCGCGAGCTAAAAATAACAGAATGGCTCACACTTAAAATAAATGGTTGTCTTTTTAGCATAACTGAGGATATCAGTATTGCCCCAATCCCTCGATTGTTTCAAGGATACCTAGACAAAACCATCAGACAGAAAGGTGGATTCTGCAGATTGGACTAATTTGCTAATATGGTTTTAGAATGATAAAAATTTTATAACCTCAACTTGACATGGAAATCAGGCTTGGTAAGGTTTACTGACGTGAAGACACAAAGAAGCTTTTAGGATGGTACAGGCCTGATTTCCAAGTAGAAGCCGGCTGATTGCAGTTGCGGTGTATGTTTAGAGATAAGTCCCTCTCTTCATGCTGTACACGTCTGTCCGTTTGCTGAAACTGTGTGAAGTGTGTTCCCGACCCATACTCCTCAGTTGGTGGTAAAGCCCAAGCGCGAGGCCAATGACTGCCCTCACATTCTGCCCACATGGATAAGTTCAAGAGAGAAACGCAGACATGGGAGCTAGTTTTAGACTGAGAACACATTTTGCAAATACACAGGAAAAGAAAGATGCTATGGATGCTTTTTTGAGTATTTTATTTATAAGGGACAGATAATAATAATACTATGCCAATTCTGAGAATATTCCTTTTAATTTAAAAGCTCACAGATTTCCTGGACTATGGATAAGCATAACATTTCTGTAGCTTAGAAAATACGGGCACTATCAACTCTTTATTGAAGTAAATCTAATATAATTTCGGGGTTTTATGAGACAGTGGGTAAAATTACACCTTCACGTGCAAAGCAAATATTAACACAGGCATCCTTCAGCCAATCTCCCCAAGGACTGCATTGTTCTACATAAATGAATTTTCCTAATAGCTAAAGTTCTTTAAAACAGAAACAAGCTTAGGAAGAAAGCTTGCTTTCCCGTCTCCAGTCTTGTTAGATATTCATTTGCAATGGTACACATATCTCTCAGGTACTTTCTGGGCCGTGCTCAAAGCCTTTTGACTTTCGTGGTGATTTAAGGATACTGAGCAAGCGCCACGTAGCAGTAACATTTTTGGCATGGCGTGTCCAGAAGTTTGGTGCACAGGACCACCTGGGAGCTTGTCAGCAGTGTGATTTTTCAGGACCTGTCAGGGACATCAGTATGCCACCAACTGGAGAATTAGAACTTAAAACCAGGGTTCAGGTTCAACTACCCTAAGCACTGTACTAAGGGCTGGGTGTTATGTTACACAGCTTAAATATGCAGAGATAGGCACTTTTCAATGTCTTATTCATTTGCATCTTCAGTGGGAACTCTGCCAGGCTTTCTGAGACTCTAGAAGGGTCACAGTAATCACGAGGACATGAGGTTTCCATCAGATGAGACGGACTCACCTGAGACAGTCACCTGCTGCCCAGAAACCATTCCTTCACTCCATCCCCCCATCATCCTCATCTGGAACTGCATCCCATCTGCACAGGAAGTGTGTCTACAGCATCAGCTCCCAGGCTCTGAGCAGCATTGAAACCACCTCTGCCTAATGAGTCATTTCCTTAGAACAGTGCACAATGCTGATTGTGTGATGACAATATAGTCTCATTGTGGGAACGTTGGAAAATCATAAAAGTATGGGATGGATAGCATGCATTGATCAGAGAGGGCACTACTCTCAATGCCAGGATCTTTTAAAAAACATTTCAACACATTGGAGTATAAGCATACAAATATAGATATAATACATTTTTAATTTTTTCTATCATTCTGCAAGAGTGTGTTTAGGTGCCATGTACTCAAATCCTGATCTCTGTGTCAGATGTGCATGGCCACAGCATCCTCATACCCAATTTATGCCTATGCACGTGTGCACAGGTGCATGTGTGTGCATGTGTGCATGATCACAGCATCCTCATACCCAATTTATGCCTATGTATGTGTACATAGATGTGTGTGCATGCAGAGACCAAAGGACCATATACATGTCCTACTATGTAACTCTCTACATGATTCCTTTGGGATTGTCACTGAACCAGAGCTGAACAAGCAAGCCCCTGTAAGCCTCCTGTCTTTGCCCCTCACAGCTCTGAGGTGTCAAGCACACATACAGTCGGTCACACCTGGCCTTCCGTGTAAGTGCAGGGATTTGAAATCACGGCTTAATGCTCACACTGCAAACCCTCATCAGATGAGTCATCTCCTCGGCCTTTTGGATTTTGATTTTTCTATTACATCAGCTTCATTATTCTGACAAATAACAGTGCATACTGCATGATTGGACATTTCTGATGATTTAAAGGAGCCTTTTAATAATATGGCTTCACTTCTTATTTACAAACTCTTAGAAATTCATTTTAAGTAATTACAGAAAACATAAATATTCCTGAGTTCAAAGTCACAACAGCATGAGTAAGAATGAAGATTGGGTCAGACTATTTATAGGGATTAAAATTGCTCGTTATTAAAGCTTTATAAATGAAATACACGTCTTTACTCAGAGCATGGATATTTGATTCAGAAAAAGACAAAACTGATTAACCAACTCCTAAAATATCTATCAAATTCTTGCTGGCTTGGGTTTTACAGACCTACTTGAAAACTCTGTATGAATCACATATAAACATATACGTGTCTATATTTTTGCATACATGCATACTTGTACATGTATATGAAAAAGAAGTATTTTTTTAATTGGGGGAAACTATTAGAGTCTTAATATTGACCTTGATAGCTTTAAAATATTTAAATAGAGAGCAAAGGAAAGAAAAATGAAAGGATGCACTATGAGGAGAATAAATTGCTGATCGTAAAGACCCCCTTTCAACAGAATGAATTACAGAATGCAGAGACATCGTTAAATTGACTCCTGGCAAGCACAGCCTGTGGTTGATAAGCTGGAAGGCCAAGGAAGCAACCATGAGCACTGGAGGCTGGCTGACTTCCTCAAGGCAGCCCGCCCAGGGATCACAGCACCTCCACACATGCCTGTCCCCCTAGTCCTTTCTTTCCCTCATCTGTCCATGGTCCTTGCTAGGACCTATAGGTGGTAGCAACCTTTGGTCTTTGGTCCTTCTTCTAAGTGCATCCAACTGAGATCAGCATCACAGGACCAGTGCACAGGGGCAGAGCTACACCCATGTGAGGTACTTAACACTCAGGGGTGGAGGAAGATAGCAAAGCCGGGGCTAGCCTTGCTTCTCTCTGAAAAGCAAAACAAGCAAGCAAACAGACAGACAGACAGCACCTCCTAACAGTTCCATTCTGTACCACTGAGTGGATTCAGACAAGGGTGGGTCTTTTCTCAATCCCCTCTTTCCGTGGTCATCAGGCATATCAGTGCTGGCTGTCACTCATCCAGTGATAGAATTTTAAGTGGGGAACAGGTGTGGGGAGAGCTGTGCAGAACCCCTAAACAAGGCCACTAATTAAAATGACAGGCCATCTTTCTCAAACATCTGGACTCACATTTAGCATATTTGGAGTGTGGCACCTCCGCTCCCAACCCAGGATCTGTAATTGTGTACTGGGTCATATACTTCACCATTTACATCTCTTAGGGAGGAGGAGGATGGCCTGCCAGGAGAGCCAGTATCTGTTGAGATGCTGATCTGGTGGTTGCTCAGAGAACCTGACCTCCTGCCCTGTGCCTAATGTACCTGGTTGTGACACCTGCTTCACATTATCTGTGTTGGAGAGATGAATGACACGGGTGAACAGGGACATCCATGAATGTGACAGGGAACTCTCAGCTCCCGATGCTCTGCAGTAGGTAAAGTGCTAGAAGCAGGCAGGAGAGTGGGGTGCCAGGAGGAGGGATGATGAAGCACTGGGGAACAGGAGGGTTCTAAGATGGTGCGGGATAGATGCATCTCCCATGTCAGGGTGGGTTGTTTGCTCGAAAGCCTGGGCAGACATAGCCTTTCCATAGCCTCTCCATTTTCTCTGCCCTCTTTCCTCCTCTCCCTCGTAGCCTCCTCAGCCCTGGATTCTAATCGTAAGGTTCTACAAGGCACAGGCAGACATTTATTCTTTTGCCAGCCATCTCCTCTTCCATTATATTAACATTTTAGTTGATTGTCTTATGTGCATGGTTTTTTATTTTTTGAAACCCATGAATTAATCAACTAATCATTCATTAGTTATGTTTTGTTTTCTGGCTTCCCTTGGGTGCCTCCTGTCTGAATTATGTGTGATAATGGTCCTACTTGTAGAGATGGGTCATTGCTTCTTTATTTCCTGGGCCTTCGTGCCCATGGCATCAACAAAGGGGTTCCCACAGGTGCAGCCACTAAAAGCAGAGCCCAATTATAATGCGATGCACAGATCTCCAGAGTCCCCTTCTTGCTCCCCTCATGTAGGCAAGGCCTTTGTGAGGGGGAGGTGAGTGTGTTCTGCACTTGTGTAATTGGCTTTGATAACAGCCTGGTTTGTCTATATATGCCAGAGACACGGAGGGGAGGGGATTCATTTTTTTCTTTTCTTAATTTTTTAATTATTAATATTATTTAATCTGTTTTTTCAGTCCAGTCGTATCCCTCTCCCAGTCTGCCCTCTGACTGTTGTTCCTCATCCCATTGCTCCTCCCCTGTCTCCAAGAGGATGACCTCACCCTCCCACCGCACCCCACCAGATCTCCCAAGCCCTGGAGGCAGTCCTCAGCTATATATGTATATATGGGGCCTCATATCAGCTAGTGTGTGCTGTCTGATTGGTGGCTCAGTGTCTGAGAGATCTTAGGGGTTCAGGTTAGTTGAGGCTGCTGGTCGTCCTATGGTGTCACCCTCCTCTTCAGCTTCTTCCAGCTTTTCCCTAATCCAATCACAGGGGTTCCTGGCTTCTGCCCATTGGTTGGGTTTAAGAATCTGCATCCGACTCTTTCAGCTGATTGTTGGGCCCCTTGGAGGACAACCATGTAAGCACACCATAGTATCAGTAATAGTGTCAGGCCTTGGGACCTCCCCTTGAGCTGGATCCCAATTTGGGCCTGACACTCGACCTTTCCCTTAGCCTCTTCTCCATTTTTGTCCCTGCAGTTCTTTTAGACAGGAAGAGTTCTGGGTCTGAGTTTTTGTCTGTGGGATGGATGGCCTTCCCACCAGGGCGGGGATTCTCTAGCGCACACATTTCTGTACAGATGGGCTTCCATGTCAAGGTGACTCCCAGCTTCACGGCTTCCATCACATTCCTGCCCTGATACCTAAATTATTCAAATGTCAAATAACGCTCATGAACACGTATAGAAGTTTAGGAAAAAAAAAATGGTTAATGCTGAGGTATGGGACCAAATCAAGGCAGCCAGCACTGGCAGAGAAAGACGTCTGCTGAACATGGAAAGCTTTGCCTGTAACTGAGCCACGTTTGCTATCTCCTGTACAGAGCTTTGCTCAAGAGTCGGGGCTGATTACCAAGCTTGTACAAATAACATTTTATAGACATATTTATAATGTGCCAAGCAAGACCAAAGATAGCAAACTATCCTGGATTTTTCCATAACTGTATTATTCCACCAGAGAACTTCATGTCCTATAGCGTTACAGGATTTGTGGTAATCCTTAGAGGATTCAAAAATTTTATCGTGTCTTTTTTTTTTTTTTTTCTGTTCGAATTCAAAGCATTTACTCCTGGGGCTGAAGAGGGGGCTTAGTGGTTAAGATCACTGGCTGCTCTTGCAGAGTTTCTGGTTCTGATTCCCAGCACCCACGCATGGCAGCTCAAAACCACCTGTAACTCTGGTTTCGGGGGATATGACACTTCCTCTGCAGGCACTGCTCATACAGTACACAGACATAGGTGCACAGAAACTCATATACATAAGATCAAATAGTAAAAAAGTTCAAACACTTCAAAACATTTACTCCCATGGAAAAATAATGAAGAGTACTTTTAGGATCTAGAAATCTAAGAACATTTTAAAGTTTTTTTCAAGAGTTGACTTTGTAGCTCCCACCTGGACTTTATGGTCTTTCAAGGTGAGAAAGGGTTGGCTGATCTGCCATATAAATAATCGTAATCCTGGCAGCATCTCCAGATGTCCCCAGTGAATGTCTCAATGTCCCTAGTGGATGTCCCACTGTGTGCCATACAGAATTCCCATCATGCCTTGTGACTTGGATAAATATAATTGTGAGAAGAAAGGTGCATGCTTGCCCAAAAGGTTAATACAGCAACAGGCTGGGCAGCCACCAGGTCAGGTGACAAAGGGCAGATGAAGTGCACAGAGCCATGCTATTTATGGTTGACTCCTTGACCAGCACGTAACAGAGAAACCCTGAACCCTGGCCCATGTCCTCAGCTCCCCCTCAGTGCCTCTTCCCACTCCCAGAGCCACTGTAGCACAGCTCCAAATGTCATCACACACTAAGCTCTCAGTGCTACCTTCCTGCTCCTTGCAGATGAGCAACATTGGCCCTGTGAGGGGTAGATGACCACTGGGGGCCACAGCTGTTTGTCTGCTTCTGTAATTGGCTTGGATGATAGCCTAGTCAGATTCTATGCAACAGAGACACAGCTGGGATGTTGTTCAACATGCATGTCTCAGTTACTTAATTACCCGATAAAAACCAGGACTCTGATCACATCTCTCACACCAATGACGAGATTCAAGTGAAAATCAAATCCATATACAGCCGTGGATTGGGGCAGGGGTGGAGTTTCTGTGAAAACTGAAGGACAGCTAACACCGACAAGTAAAGCAAAGAAAGATACAGATTAACCCCAGACATTGACATTTATAAAGTGTAAAATAGACACTCCTGCTATAAGGACACTAAAGGATTTTCTTGTGTGCATAATCATTCATTCACCATAGTATAAAACCTACTTCATACTCTAGAAACACTTGGTGACCTGAGACACCCTGCATCTTTTTAATCAAAACCCAAATCCTCCAAGAAGCTGTCAGTGCCACCTATGGAAGGCAGTTCTGACCTCAGTTGGGGATACTGTATTTCTAAATTCCTAATTGAAGCTCAGACGATGTGGCCACACAGCAATAACATCCAGCAACACCATCTAACAGGTGGTCAGTTCAACAGGAAGGCTAATGTGGTGTTATAGGTGAGGTAGGCTACTAATTAGCGCTAAGAAGCTATTTGAGAGACTAATTAGGAAAACAACCTTTTAATTGCTATGTTAATTTTTATTGGAAATATGTTCACCATCTCTTTCCAGTACACTTGCAAGAAATGGGTCTCTGTGTGTGCAGCTGTCTGTAGAGGAAGTCTCACTTACAATTTCAGATTAATTGCCAAATTAGTATCCTCGACAAACACTATTAATATGGCTCAGAGGCAGAGAGGGATATCTTCTCACTCCTAGGACAGTCCAGACACAGTCCCCTGTGATCTGGGGACCTCAGAATGGCAATGCACCAGCCATTCCAACTGATACTTGGTACCTGGCTATTTCTGAGATGGAATGCCCAAGGCAGAGATTTCTGAGATAAAATGCCCAGAGAGGGTTTGCAAAACTCAGCAGCCAGCACAGTGAGGGAGAGGGAACCTCGCTCCCAGGCTGGGACTACAGTCATTCAACATATTTTCCCCTTCAGAATGTATCTGACCAAGAAATAGAGGGTTGGGGGTAGTGGTGATGGATTACAACAATAACATTAAAGCCCAGTGTCTACTTTTGAATTTTATCTTTTAAGGCTTAGCTATATCGAGACAAGGTTTCACACATGGTAAACCAGCTCGGCCTTCAACACATGGCAGTACTCCAGCCTCAACCTCCCCTCTGCTGGGAATGTAGGTGTGAACTTTTTTCCAATGCCCGATTTAGATACAACCATGTCTGTGTGTATATGAGCATGTTTATGTGTGTTCAGGTGAGCATGCACATATATGCACCAGTGTAGGCAAAAGGGCAACGTAGGGTGTGGTTCCTCAGGCATTATCTTGTTTTCTCTGGGATGGGGTCTGCTGTTGGTCAGGAGTTCCACAGCTAATTGAGGCTGCCTGACAGTGGGCTCCAGGATCCATTCATCTTCATCTCTCCAGCTCTGGGATTCCAGGTTCATGCCACCACAGCTGGCTCCCCTACGTGGGCTCTGACACTCAGGTCCTGCCTCCAGGCACAAAATTTTATATTGAAAATGAGTATGTTTTCTGCAAGACAGTTGGTGTGCAGGTTTCCTGTTGTGGTTACCTTTAAGTAACTAGCAAAATCGATGAATTCTCACTCTGGGACAACTTCTTCCTGTTTGGTACATCATAACTAGTCACGAATTGAGTATTCTGGGCTCCATCACTTCTCTGATTTCCCTGCCTTTTGTGATCTCTCTATGTCCTGAGCTTTAACGGGGGATGTCTCCTGCCTTTACAAGGGAGCACAAAGGCCATGTCTCACCAGGCTTGCTCTCTGCTCAGAACTCTACTCTCATTCAAGGACTCTGGACTGCAGCATCCTAAAAGGATACGTCTTATCTTGTTTGACTTTGAAAGGCTTTCAAAGGACAGTTCTGACCCAGGCAGAGCAGAGTCCCGAGACAAGGCATCCAAGCAGGCAGAGAGCTGTCTTCCACGCCCATGATTTTGATCATAGCCCGAGTCTAGACCTTAGGCCACTCCAGCTCGGCCCTACCACTCTGAGGTTCAAAATTTCTGAGTCAGAATTCCTCCCCAGCAGTGTTGGGGCTTTTGCTTTGTACCGTTACGTAGGGCTGGATCTTTCTCTGAAATCTGTGTCTGTTTTAAAAATGAATTCAAATATTTGATGGGTCCATAAAGCCATGGTCTACGGTATGCATGCACAAAGTGTGTTAAGAACTTTAATTTTTGAAATAGAAATAGAATGACATCATTCCCCCTTCCCTTTTCTCACTTAGACACCCTTCCTCCATGCCTTCCACTCTTCTCAAGCCCATGGCTTTTTTTTTCCTCTTCATTATTGTCATACAACCTGCTGAGCCTGTTTAGTGTTGCTTGTGAGTACAAAATTTCAGAGCTGACCATTTGCCAATTAGGGGACTCATCCGTGGGAAGACTCTTTTGCCTGTTCTCAGGGGTCCTTTGCCTGTAGTTCTTTGTCAGGGGAGGGGCCTTGTGATATTTCCCCTTCCACATTAACATGTCTGTTGGTGTTGTGGGTCTTGTTCAGGTAGTCCTATTGATTTAGCATATGCCTTTTGACCAGTTGCACCCACACAGTTATATATATAAAGTGACGTCATGATTTTTGTATCCAGAGAAGCAAACAGCATCACCACTCAACAAATGATGCAAATGGTGAAGGCTAAAGGAAGCATCACCACTCATGATGCAAATGATTCTTGTGATGAAGGCTAAAAGAAATGAGTCTGGAAGGAATTACATTTAAATGACAAAACACCAACGTACCTCCTTGTCTATGTTCTACTGAGGGATGGACAATCTGTCACTAGCCATCTGCTATGTAGAACATGGAACCTGCCCAGGTTCCCAGTTACCACGGCTCTGTTAGTTCTAGAGGTGCATGCTGGATCCTCCGAGCTGGAGTCATAGGTAGTTGTGAGCTGCTCATGTGAGTCCTGGAACTGAACTTGGATCCTCCACAAGAGTGGTGTGTGGTCC
Organism: Mus caroli; assembly: GCF_978045245.1. NCBI lineage: Eukaryota > Metazoa > Chordata > Mammalia > Rodentia > Muridae > Mus > Mus caroli. The sequence goes on along the minus strand of NW_028227265.1, from coordinate 120,617,009 downwards.
TAACTGTCGGGCTATTTCTTAAGTGTATATCACGTGTTTTAAAAAACACTTTCGTGGGAGGTGCTCACTTTGTAGAGTGTAGGAATGGGGATCCTTGGAATGGGTGCTTGATTTCTCAGAGCAAGTAATTCCTGGATGTAGCAGTTCTCATGAGCTCAGCCTTCTCTGGAGCCAGAGCTGGAGGTACTATTAGGGCATGAAAACAAACAAGATAGCATATGGCTTTTTCTTTTTTTTTTCTAAAAAATAAAAGTGTGTGTGCATGCGTATGTGTATGTGTGAATGTGTGTGTATATGCATGCATGCATGTGTATATATGTTTGCATGTGTGTGTGTATGCCTGTGTATGTGTGTGCACTCACATGCATGTGTGTGTGTGTGTGTGTGTGAGAGAGAGAGAGAGAGAGAGAGAGAGAGAGAGAGAGAGAGAGAGAGAGAGAGAGAATGAGCACAGAATGAGCACCCTTCCCTCAGGCTCTTCTGGTCTTGAAGATTAGTGAAACAATACCGTTTAATTCTCAATGTGATTTTACATCACATTGTGTGGCTCTGGGATTTTGGTAACATATCTATGAATAAGACTAAACAGAAGCAAAGAATGTTAAATTGATCTGCGCAGAACATCCCAGCAGTCTTACCCCAGGATGTTCCTGGCTTAAGTAGAATGTGAAGGCCTGGCTTTTGCTGTTTTTGAAGCCATAAAATGATACAAGATGAGCAAGCTGGATGAAATTTGGAGTCCTGGGTCAGGCATGCCACTGTTGGACATGCAGCTTAAAACCCATCACAGGGAAAAATGTAGATTGAAAAAGAACTGATACAGGAAAGCATTAGTGAGCCCGGCATGTTTTTACAAGGTGTTTCGAATTGATTGGTTAATCCGCACACCATCTGGAGTGAGGAGCCACAGAGAGCAGCCCCTTGTGGAAGCACACACTGGGATTAGAACTCCTTAGCTAGAGGATTTACTCCTCTAGGTGGGAAGCACACTTCTTGCATTCTACCTGCAGGAGAACAGGCAAAGCCTCATGGCAGGGAAGGGGGTTGATGAACTTTTCAATGCTTTCATGTAATTAAGGTAAAGGTTTTAGTCTTTGCGTTTTGAGCAAGAGTGGCTTTGAGACTTTGTCCCTCTACAACAGAGGAGCCTCCCCACTCAGGAGCTCACCCAGCTTCCACCATCCTTTCAGGGTAAGAATACTACAGGGAGTCTTTTCAGCTTTCCTAATAGCTAGGATGTGCTGCTAAGAACTTTATTTCTCTCCCTTTAAACGCTGGGAACATTTCAAAGATGAAGGAGCCGGGATGTGAAGCAGTCGTGTTTGTGAGGCAAGAGTCAGAATGGAGCTTGAGGATGCTTTGAGCTAATGCGCACGACTTCCCAGAAAACACCCCCCCCCCCCCAGCCCTGTACTATGTGATGAGTTTGTCTTTATGGTGATTGTTTTGTAAATACTCCTACATTGTTCTGACAGTTTACCAATATTGCGATCTCTCCAAAGCAAAACACTGTAATTCCCTGTCTCTCGAGCGGGTCCCAGCATTGACACCACTTCCACAGGGAAGATGTTTCCATGCTGTGCCTTCGCTTCTTTGAGCAACCACAGGGAGAGGATTGAGGACTTGCACCAGTGTCTATTCTAGCCTTCACTGCTGCAGCCCCGGTGAGGTATGAATTGTCAGGCTGCTCTTGCACTAGGGTCCGTTCTGAATGTCCCTAGTATCTCTTCATATTAATTTATATTAACACACATCTTTGTCTGAGGCTTGGGAATGAGCCTCAGGAAACTGCATCACCTTGTACAGCGAGTCCCATGGATTGACCATTTGTTAAGCCAGTAAATGACTGAATGCAGGGATCATCTTCCCATGAGGAGACTAAACACACACACACACACACACACACACACACACACACACACACACAGAGAGAGAGAGAGAGAGAGAGAGAGAGAGAGAGAGAGAGAGAGAGAGAGAGGAGAGAGGGAGAGAGAGAGAGAGAGAGAGAGAGAGAGAAGAGAGGGAGAGAGAGAAAGAACAGTTGTTTCTTTATGTAGTCAGCTTAGTGCAGCTTTGAGAGAGTGTGGCCTCATCTCCACGGAGAGATGCTTCTGGCTAAATGTGCTTTAATGGCCATCCTTATCTCTATTGCCTTGGCAGGGAATTTGAAGTCTGGGGCTGGTGTCGTCGCACTGCGGTGAGACGCCGATTGAGCCTGTAAATGTGCAGATGGACCTGTTCTTATCTCGGAATAGAACTTACAGTGTCTACCTCCGTACTACCTTTCTCTGCAGAGCTGCCATTTTGGTAGTAACAGTCCTTTCCTGTACAGTGTCACCATCCCCTTCCTAAGGAGACACCACTGAAACATGTTATCTTGAAGACTATAGAGGACCTGGAAGAATGTGCTTTATAAACACAACCAAGGTCAACAACAGACTGACTCTCCCACCGACGACTAAACGCTGATTACAGTCACTCAGTGCATTGCAGTAGACTAGATGAGGGAAGCAGGGAGAATGGGCCACAATAATGCTTGCCATTGGAGATCAAGAGAAGAGTGCCCAGTGCCTGGTCCCGGAAGATACTTTTGCCGCATAGTTATCTTGTTTGATTCATGATGCAGAATGTAGGGAAGAAAGAAATGTGACTGAAGAGTGTGGCAGCCCCCCCTTTTCCACATATCGTACATCATGTGTCACATTTGTATCAATGAAAGTCAGAGTTAAAATGTATCTCAGGAGCCTGTTAGCACAGCTTGGTTTTCCCTGAGTTTATTATTCTTGTCTGATGTATATGAATCCCTTAAGGCTGTATGGCTGTGGCTTGATGGGCATGGTTCTGCAACAGGATAGATTAAGCAGCACTGCTCCAGAGAAATGGTTCAGTCACGACTCAGTCAACCATTTGTCCAACACACAGGCTGAGTGACAGCTGTCCGTCGGTCCCTGTGCCACTGATTTCCAGGGATATCAAAACAAGCGAGTCCAGGACTCTGCCAAAGAAAAGATAGTCCCAGCACTGTAGCCTCAGAGATTCATGTCTAACTCTGATGTCCCACAGTTGTTAGGAATGGATGAGTGTTGGTGAAGTGGGAATGCAGAGAAAGTAATAGACAGGAGTGGGGGCAACACAGTTAGCATTTGAAAATGGACGGATTCTGATTTGTTAGAGAAGAGAGAGAAAAATGAATAACAGTCCAGGCAAGAGACAAAGACATATGGAGAGCTGACAGAAGAATAAATAGTTTGATCATGTTTGAAGTGAGTCAGGAAGAGGGAAACAACATTTGTCATTTAACCCAAGCTTAACTGGTCATGGACAGCCATTGCAAAGATGGTGCTGTGTAGCCACTGGGTATCCGTTTCTTTCTTTTAGACCTGAGCCGGAAGTGGCACTCCAGAATCAGGACCCAAGCTATGTAAACAGCTGCACAGGCTTCACAATAACCTTGTTTCCCCATAATTAGGCAAACAGGAGCCATGATACATTATCAAAAGCAAAGACAGCTGGCAACAGCCACCCTCTCCAAACACACAGAGACTTTTGACATTTCAGAAGAATAGAAAGTACCACTTTTCCTAAATAGATATTCTCCATGTTGGAGGATATTGTGTTACCAAACTTTTTTTATACCCCATTAGAAACTTTATCTGCAGCCCAGGTCTGCCCATTGATTTCCATAAAGCATACAGACAGAGCCCCACAGTTCCATTTGATGATGAACTTTTAAGAGTTTAAGCTGATGTTGAAGTCACAAAAGAGTTCCCCCGACCCCCTCCCAAACCCAATACTCAATCAAGTCAGACAGCTCAGCATAAGAAGCAGCAGCTTCAACTTCTCACCCTTGGAGAGCCGTAAAACATACGATGGCTTTTAAGGACAAGATGCAAGTGTAAAAGCAGAAGAATAAAACCTCCTAACACTTCTTTGAGACACTTGGGAGCAATTGGCATCGTATTTTTGTGTTCACATGTTCTCTGTGAAAACATACTTAGCAAAAATGCCTGAGACTGGAAGCTGAGAAGAACTATTCAAATCACAGCGGCTGGCCCTTTGTTAAATTAACCCAGCCATACTTTCTGATCAGACTTAATTCTCTGGTTATGGGACGTTTGCAGAGTCCAGGCTCTGCTCAGCAGTATCCCCCCCCCTTTAATTTTAATTAAGCTGCTTTATTTCCTCAATTGTCTTTCCAGCTTGCAGAAGCCCCACCAATTCCAAGTCCTTTACCACTGACTTGCCTGTCCTCCAGCCAGTACACAGAATTTAAACAAAACTTGCTATTTATTCTTCTCTCACCTATTACGTCCTAATTGCAGTTTCCCCTTCCCATTCTCCTCCCAATCTCTCCACCCACCCCAATCCTATTTTTCTCCCATGAATAGCAGGCATCCATGGATATCAAACAGACATGGCAAATGAAGTTGCAATAAGACTAGGCACCTGCCCTTGAATTAAGGCTGGACTAGGCTACCCAGTGGGAGAAAAAGGGTCCCAAAAGCAGGCAGAAGAGTCAGAGATAGCCCCTTCTCTCACTGTTAGGAGTTCCACAATAAGACCACGCTACACAGCCATAACATATATGTATGCAGAGGGTCTAGGTCAGTCTCATGCAGGCTTCCTAGTGGGCTCAGTCTCTGTGAGCCCCTATGAGCCCAGGTTAGTTGACTTTGTGGGTTTTCTTGTGGTGTCCTTGACCCCTCTGACTGCTACAATTCTTCCTTCCTCTCTTCCATAGGATTCCCCAAGCTCTGCCTACTACAGAGCTATAGAAACTGCATTGCATAAAAAACAGACAGAGTGTTCCATGGAATCAAATTGAAAACCCAGATATAAACACACACAACTATAGTCACCTGAGTTTTGATTAAAAAAAAAAAGCCCAAATTATACAATGGAAATAAGAAAGCTTCTTAAACAAACGGTGCTGGTCCAATTGGATGTTTGCATGTAGAAGAATTCAAATAGATCCATATTTATTACCCTGCACAAAACTCAAGTCCAAGTGGATCAAAGCCCTCAACATAAAACCAGATACACTGACCCCGATAGAAGACAAAGTGGGAATAGCTTTGAAGACATTGGCACAAGAGACAACTCCCTGAACAGAACACCCATAGTGCAGGCACTAAGATTGACAGTTAATAAATGAGACCTCATGAAACAGAAACACTTCTGTAAGGCATAGGATACATTTTGTTGAAAGGACAAAATGGCAGCCTCCAGAATGAGAAATGATCTTCACCAAGTGCACATCTGACAGAGGGCTAATTACCAAAATATACAAAGAGCATGCAGAATCTTTAAAGAGGATAAAATGCCTCCACAGAAAATCGCATGGGCCAGATTGTTATGCTCTTTAAGACTGCTGACTATGAGGGGCAGTGTAAAAGCAGAGGGCTTAGCAATAGAAGCAGGAAACAGAGGTGACCTACCCCACAAGCCATAGTCATGGGTTAGCACATAGCACAGCCTTCTCTACTGCAGTCAGCAGCACTGCTCCATTGTCTTAGTTTGCTGCCTTCAGGTAGAGTCTTCATGCTGGAAGATGTGTCCCCTTGTGTTACCTACTGTAGTTGTATTTCATATCTGTTTCTCCCTCTCTATTTTCTTTTAAAAAATATTTCTTACTCTCTCTGTCTCTGTTTTTCTGTCTCTCCCCCCCCTCTCTGTGTGTGGGTGTATGCATCAGTGTAGGTACCCTTAGGTTCCAGAAATGGGCATTAGATTCTCTGGAGCTGGAGGTACAAGCAATCGTGGGTTGCCTAACTTGGCTACCAGGAATCAAACTCTGAAAGAGAAGCAAATGCTCTTCTTAACCACTGAGCATTTTAATTTCCTTCTGTAATTTTTTTTAAACACTTGAATGCACCCTCAAATCCATCCTTCAGGGAGGCTAGAGAGATGGCTCAGTGGTTAAGAGCACTGACTGCTCTTCCAGAGGTCCCGAGTTCAATTCTCAGCCACTACATGGTGGCTCACAACCATCCGTAATAGGATCCGATGTCCTCTTCTGGTGTGTCTGAAGACAGCTACAGTGTACTCATAATAAATAAATCAATCTTAAAAAAAAAGGAAAAATCCATCCTTCAGATGTAGTCACCATTTGTTGCCAAACAACCTTGGTAAGTTCTGCAGCCCCGGATGTGATATACTCCGCCTTCTCCAGTCTTGGACTCAATGGATACGTCTTGATTCATTAGGGAATGAAGAAGGACTATGTTTTCAATGCCTGTTCTCCCTGCAGTTTTCACGGTTATGGTCCTGAGTATACTCATCCATAAAGACAAACACAGAGACAGATAGATGACAACAGATAAAGACACACAGATACATATACAGACTCACACACAGTAATACAAACAGACACATACAGAGACACATGCACAGAGACTCAGACACACACACACACACACACACACACACAGAGGCTCCCACCCAGTCACACACAGAGACATATGCGTAGAGACTCACACACAGATACACACAGAGACAGACTCCATACAGACACACAGATACATAAACAGACACGGATTCACATAAAGACACACAGAGACAAGCACACATGCTGACCTTTACATGACAGCCAGGCACTTTCAGGGTGTGCATTATTTATCTTAATTTCGCTAGTGCATTGAGCTTTGAGTTTTTTGGAGGTCATTCCAAGTGAACGTTAAGGCAAGCATTAATAACTGCACGTAATGGGCTGGCAGCTGTTTTCTGGGTAACCTCCCTCTGCCTCCTGATTATCATATGCTGTTTGGAGTTTCACAGCACCTGACAGGAGAAAGGAGACTTATACAGGATGATTGCGAAGGCAGAACCATTGGAACCTCTCCTTGGAAATCCCACTTCAGAAAAGCGGATGTGTTAAAAATATTGACGCTAAAGTACATACTTACACGAAAGAGGTTGGGGGATTTTAAAGTGAGGGAGATTGACACACAGAGAGAGAAGCCTCTCTGAACAGGTTACCCTGGACTTGAATTTAGGGGTTTTGAGATTCTGCTACTTTTCCTGGTGGGAGGAGGTACTCCCACAGCAAGGATCGGTGGCAGCCTCTGCGTCCTCTGACGGTCATCATGTCTTCCACGCTGCTTTCTAAGCTCGGTTGCTCACTGCCACTCTGTCTTCTTAGATCGCCATACCTGTTTGTGTTTATTGTCTCTGTTAACTGGCTGCGACTCTTTCTTTCCAAATGAGTTATCGTCTGTCTGTCTAGGATGGATTTCATTTTCTTCGGAGGGCTAGCTCATTTCACACGGCGGAAGCTGAATGGTGGATTGTGCTCAGGTCTCCTCTTAATCACCTTCCGCCGGTATTATTCTTTGTGTTTGATGGTTCCGGAAGGTACAGCCCTGCTTTCTCTTAGCTAACCCTTGGCTTTCCTACCTCGAGCACAGTCCGTGCCTCCAAATACCTGCTCTGATGGCGCTGATTCATCTTCACGACACTGGAAGAGCATCCATGAAGACTGAGGCATTGCAAAGAGCGTGGCTCTCTCTATCAGCCTGACTTTCTGAAACAGATGACAATAATTTTTCCTGAGAAAAATGCAAGGAGTTAGAAAGACTCTTAGTGAGACTCATGCTCAGCATGCAAGCTTAAACAGTAAGGAACATGTATGTCAAGGCCATTTTCCTGATGTTGTTCTCAAGAAGGGCCCCAAGTCTTAATCCGTAGAGGCCATGCTCCTTGCCTGGACCTCAGATCAGCATCAGCTCAGATATGGGGGTTGGTTTGGTTTCTTGTGTTTTGGTTTGTGGATGAAAGAATAGTTTTAACCCGAGAACCACCTTGACATTTCTCTTATACCCATTGAAATTATACACCCTGACTGCGTTTCTAAGCAAAAGTGACTCTTGAAAAGGGAAAGGCACACGGCCCAAGAGAAAGGAGACGAGTTTTGCTGTGTCATGAAGGGCTAGACCCTGCTCCTCTGCCGACTCACTGGTGTTACCTTGACCTGAAGGCAGCTGTGGACAAACAATTCTGGGAAGAGGTAGACTGGCTTCTTTACTTAACATTGTTTGAAAACCTTCTATGAACTTTGCACCAAAGAAGATGTTGCTATGTTCTCAATTAAATATGACTATAATTAATTGGGTGTAGAATAATTTTCCTACTGTTTTTGAGATCCATTAAGTCTTAACTGTGTACTCCATGCAGAAATGGAAGGAGAGGCCTTTTTTTTTTTCCCAACACAAAAAAATTTGATTGGAATGAGAACAATCTGTTTGAATAAAATACCTCCTTGCAATTCTGGAAAAGCCAATTTCTACCTGTGACAGGAGCATTCACTGACCGACAATCCTTCTTGCTCTTCAGATGAAAGGGAACGCATTCTTAACGCTTACCTCAGTGGCTAAAAGGTAATTTTAACAAGCTACCAGGAGAACGTGAGGAGTTAGGCAGGTGGCAGTTGTTCAGACTTCTCTGGTCCTTTCTAGAGAACCTTGGACTTTTATAGGACTATCTTTTTTTTTAATTTATTACTTTTAATTAGGTATTTTCTTTATTTACATTTCAAATGCTATCCCAAAAGTTCCCCAGACCCTCTCCCCCCACTCCCCTCCCCACCCACTCCCACTTCTTGGCCCTGGTATTCCCCTGTACTGAGGCATATAAAGTTTGCAAGACCAAGGGGCCTCTCTTCCCAATGATGGCCAACTAGGCCATCTTCTGCTACATATGCAGCTAGAGACACGAGCTCCAGAGGTACTGGTTTGGAGTTGAGGCGAAAGGATGGACCATCTAGAGACTGCCATACCCAGGGATCCATCCCATAATCAGCCTCCAAACGCTGACACCATTGCATACGCCAGCAAGATTTTGCTGAAAGGACCCTGATATAACTGTCTCTTGTGAGGCTATGACGGTGCCTGGCAAACACAGAAGTGGATGCTCACAGTCAGCTATTGGATGGAACACAGGGCCCCCAATGGAGGAGCTAGAGAAAGTACCCAAGGAGCTACAGGGGTCTGCAACCCTATAGGTGGAACAACAATATGAACTAACCAGTATCCCCTGAGCTCGTGTCTCTAGGACTATCTTTATCGTCAAGGAAGACTGGAAAAGTTCACACACATTCCCGCCACCGTCTGCTTCTAATTTGAGGATTCAGTTTTAAAATATAGTACCTGCAAATGTTTTTGCAAGGATTTTGTGGTGTAAAGAAAAAGATTTCTTTTTCTTTAATTGTCATGTCTCATAAAGTCAACAAAAGGTCACTGTGTAAGGATATCAGAGATAGAGGTTTTTTCAATTGTTCATTTGCTTGATTTTTTTTTTAATTTTTAATATTTTTTATTACATATTTTCCTCAATTACATTTCCAATGCTATCCCAAAAGTCCCCCATACCGCGCCCCACTTCCCTACCCACCCATTCCCATTCTTTTGGCCCTGGCATTCCCCTATATTGGGGCATATAAAGTTTGCAAGTCCAATGGGCCTCTCTTTCCAGTGATGGCCGACTAGGCCATCTTTCGATACATATGCAGCTAGAGACAAGAGCTCCGGGGTACTGGTTAGTTCATCATGTTGTTCCAACTATAGGGTTGCAGATCCCTTTAGCTCCTTGGGTACTTTCTCTAGCTTCTCCATTGGGAGCCCTGTGATACATCCAATAGCTGACTGTGAGCATCCACTCCTGTGTTTGCTAGGCCCCGGCATAGTCTCACAAGAGACAGCTATATTTGGGTCCTTTCAGCAAAATCTTGCTAGTGTATGCAATGGTGTCAGCGTTTAGAAGCTGATTATGGGATGGATCCCTGGATATGGCAGTCTCTAGATGGTCCATCCTTTCATCACGGCTCCAAACTTTGTCTATGTAACTCCTTCCATGGGTGTTTTGTTCCCAATTCTAAGAAGGGGCATAGTGTCCACACTTTGGTCTTCATTCTTCTTGAGTTTCATGCTTTTAGCAAATTGTATCTTATATCTTGGGTATCCTAAGTTTTGGGCTAATATCCACTTATCAGTGAATACATATTGTGTGAGTTCCTTTGTGATTGTGTTACCTCACTCAAGATGATGCCCTCCAGGTCCATCCATTTGGCTAGGAATTTCATAAATTCATTCTTTTTAATAGCTGAGTAGTACTCTATTGTGTAAATGTACCATAATTTCTGTATCCATTCCTCTGTTGAGGGACATCTGGGTTCTTTCCAGCTTCTGGCTATTATAAATAGGGCTGCTATGAACATAGTGGAGCATGTGTCCTTTTTACCGGTTGGGACATCTTCTGGATATATGCCCAGGAGAGGTATTGCTGGATCCTCCGGTAGTACTATGTCCAGTTTTCTGAGGAACCGCCAGACTGATTTCCAGAGTGGTTGTACAAGCTTGCAATCCCACCAACAATGGAGGAGTGTTCCTCTTTCTCCACATCCTCGCCAGCATCTGCTGTCACCTGAATTTTTGATCTTAGCCATTCTGACTGGTGTGAGGTGGAATCTCAGGGTTGTTTTGATTTGCATTTCCCTGATGATTAAGGGTGTTGAACATTTTTTCAGGTGCTTCTCTGCCATTCGGTATTCCTCAGGTGAGAGTTCTTTGTTCAGTTCTGAGCCCCATTTTTTAATGGGGTTATTTGACTTTCTGGAGTCCACCTTCTTGAGTTCTTTATATATATTGGATATTAGTCCCTTATCTGAGTTAGGATAGGTAAAGATCCTTTCCCAATCTGTTGGTGGTTTTTTTGTCTTATTGATGGTGTCTTTTGCCTTGCAGAAGCTTTGCAGTTTCATGAGGTCCCACTTGTCAATTCTCGATCTTACAGCACAAGCCATTGCTGTTCTATTCAAGAATTTTTCCCCTGTGCCCATATCTTCAAGGCTTTCCCCCACTTTCTCCTCTATAAGTTTCAGTGTCTCTGGTTTTATGTGAAGTTCCTTGATCCACTTAGACTTGACCTTAGTACAAGGAGATAGGAATGGATTGATTCTCATTCTTCTACATGTTAACAACCAGTTGTGCCAGCACCATTTGTTGAAAATGCTGTCTTTCTTCCACTGGATGTTTTTAGCTCCCTTGTCGAAGATCAAGTGACCATAGGTGTGTGGGTTCATTTCTGGGTCTTCAATTCTATTCCATTGGTCTATTTGTCTGTCACTATACCAGTACCATGCATTTTTTATCACAATTGCTCTGTAGTAGAGCTTTAGGTCCGGCATGGTGATTCCACCAGAGGTTCTTTTATCCTTGAGAAGAGTTTTTGCTATCCTAGGTTTTTTGTTATTCCAGATGAATTTGCAGATTGCACTTTCTAATTCATTGAAGAATTGAGTTGGAATTTTGATGGGGATTGCATTGAATCTGTAGATTGCTTTTGGCAAGATAGCCATTTTTACAATGTTGATCCTGCCAATCCATGAGCATGGGAGATCTTTCCATCTTCTGAGATCTTCTATAATTTCTTTCTTCAGAGACTTGAAGTTTTTATTATACAGATCTTTCACTTCCTTAGTTAGAGTCACGCCAAGATATTTTATATTATTTGTGACTATTGAGAAGGGTGTTGTTTCCCTAATTTCTTTCTCAGCCTGTTTATTCTTTGTGTAGAGAAAGGCCATTGATTTGTTTGAGTTAATTTTATATCCAGCTACTTCACCGAAGCTGTTTATCAGGCTTAGGAGTTCTCTGGTGGAATTTTTAGGGTCACTTATATATACTATCATATCATCTGCAAAAAGTGATATTTTGACTTCATCTTTTCCAATTTGAATCCCTTTGATCTCCTTTTGTTGTCGAATTGCTCTGGCTAGGACTTCAAGTACAATGTTGAATAGGTATGGAGAAAGTGGACAGCCTTGTCTAGTCCCTGATTTTAGAGGGCTTGCTTCAAGCTTCTCACCATTTACTTTGATGTTGGCTACTGGTTTGCTGTAGATTGCTTTTATCATGTTTAGGTATGGGCCTTGAATTCCTGATCTTTCCAAGACTTTTATCATGAATGGGTGTTGGATCTTGTCAAATGCTTTTTCCGCATCTAACGAGATGACCATGTGGTTTTTGTCTTTGAGTTTGTTTATATACTGGATTACATTGATGGATTTCCGTATATTGAACCATCCCTGCATCCCTGGGATGAAACCTACTTGGTCAGGATGGATGATTGTTTTGATGTGTTCTTGGATTCGGTTAGCAAGAACTTTATTGAGGATTTTTGCATCAATATTCATAAGGGATATTGGTCTGAAGTTTTCTATCTTTGTTGGGTCTTTTTGTGGTTTAGGTATCAGAGTAATTGTGGCTTCATAGAATGAGTTGGGTAGAGTACCTTCTGTTTCTATTTTGTGGAATAGTTTGTGAAGAACTGGGATTAGATCTTCTTTGAAGGTCTGATAGAACTCTGCACTAAACCTATCTGGTCCTGGGCTTTTTTTGGTTGGGAGACTATTAATGACTGCTTCTATTTCTTTGGGGGATATAGGGCTGTTTAGATCATTAACCTGATCTTGATTCAACTTTGGTACCTGGTATCTGTCTAGGAACTTCTCCATTTCATCCAGGTTCTCCAGTTTTGTTGAGTATAGCCTTTGGTAGAAGGATCTGATGGTGTTTTGGATGTCTTCAGGATCTGTTGTTATGTCTCCTTTTTCATTTCTGATTTTGTTAATTAGAATTCTTTCCCTGTGCCCTCTAGTGAGTCTGGCTAAGGGTTTATCTATCTTGTTGATTTTCTCAAAGAACCAGGTCCTTGATTGGTTGATTCTTTGAATAGTTCTTCTTGTTTCCACTTGGTTGATTTCGCCCCTGAGTTTGATTATTTCCTGCCGTCTACTCCTCTTGGGTGAATTTGCTTCCTTTTGTTCTAGTGCTTTTAGGTATGTTGTCAAGCTGCTAATGTGTGCTCTCTCTAGTTTCCTTTTGGAGGCACTCAGAGCTATGAGTTTTCCTCTTAGAAATGCTTTCATTGCGTCCCATAAGTTTGGGTATGTTGTGGCTTCATTTTCATTGAACTCTAAAAAGTCCTTAATTTCTTTCTTTAATCCTTCCTTGACCAAGGTATCATTGAGAAGAGTGTTGTTCAGTTTCCACGTGAAGGTTGGCTTTCTATTATTTATTTTGTTATTGAAGATCAGCCTTAGTCCATGGTGATCTGATAGGATGCATGGGACAATTTCAATATTTTTGTATCTGTTGAGGCCTGTTTTGTGACCAATTATGTGGTCAATTTTGGAGAAGGTACCATGAGGTGCTGAGAAGAAGGTATATCCTTTTGTTTTAGGATAGAATGTTCTGTAGATATCTGCCAGATCCATTTGATTCATAACTTCTGTTAGTTTCACTGTGTCCCTGTTTAGTTTCTGTTTCCATGATCTGTCCATTGGTGAAAGTGGTGTGTTGAAGTCTCCCACTATTATTGTATGAGGTGCAATGTGTGCTTTGAGATTTACTAAAGTTTCTTTAATGAATGTGGCTGCCTTTGTATTTGGAGCATAGATATTCAGGATTGATAGTTCCTCTTGGAGGATTTTACCTTTGATGAGTATGAAGTGTCCCTCCCTGTCTTTTTTAATGACTTTGGGTTGGAAGTCAATCTTATCAGATATTAGAATGGCTACTCCAGCTTGTTTCTTCATACCATTTGCTTGGAAAATTGTTTTCCAGCCTTTCATTCTGAGGTAGTGTCTATCTTTTTCTCTGAGATGAGTTTCTTGTAAGCAGCAAAATGTTGGGTTTTGTTTGTGTAGCCAGTTTGTTAGTCTATGTCTTTTTATCGGGGAGTTGAGTCCATTGATATTAAGAGATATTAAGGAAAAGTAATTGTTGTTTCCTGTTATTTTTGTTGTTAAAGTTGGCATTCTGTTCTTGTGGCTGTCTTCTTTTAGGTTTGTTGAGGGATTACCTTCTTGTTGTTTCTAGGGCGTGGTTTCTTTTTCTGTTAGGCTGAGGTATAAAAATTAAGACAGAGTAGTGAAGGGGAAAAAACAAGGTTACTAGGTAAATTAAAAATTCCTTCAGTAGGGGTAGATATCGTACAGACAGACAGTAAATCTCTTATGTCCCCTGAGTGTGCAGAAGGCAGCTTGCCAACCATGTATTTGACCTTTGGGACCCGAGCAGCTTGGCTCACAGTACCTTCCTCTGCCCTGATCAGCATGAACAGTGAGTGGTACCTTCTGCCCTGGCTTTGGTCAGGTTAACAATGTAAGATGGTAGTGACGTGGATATCACTTTCTCTCCACACTCTCCATCTTCTGCAAGCGTCTCACATCCTCCACAGGCCTCCTTATCCTGGCTTCCTCTGCCCCTCACTGCCTAGGACAGCCTGTGCAAGCTATAAATCAGCGGTTGGCTTTGATCATGTTTGTGTGCATTTTACTCCAAGGTAGAATGCTGACTGAGAGGATGTATGCTTTAATTCTAAATTCTGTCCCTCCTGGTCCTGGTAAGATGGAAGAGCAAAAGGTGGACTGTGTGAAGTTTTACTCTCTTTCCTGAAGGGTATCTAAGATCTTCTGTCTTGACGGTTCAAAAACTGTTTACTGCCCTGGGGTTTTCTAGGAAGTCACCCGTTAAAACCTCTTTGAAATCGTCTCAAAAATCAAAAAGAGTCCGCAGCTTTTAATTGAGGTTTAAACAGGCAAAAGGAGGAAGAAGTGGAAGTAATAAGTGACAATGGAAACTATTTCTTAATTATACATTTTTCACTTATTAATTCACAAAGACATTCAAAGCAGATTAATCCTTTAGTTATACGCAAAGTGTAACAATTATAGTATGAAGAAAACACAAAGTAGTAAAGAGTAGACACCATCAACAACAGGAGCAGGCAGCGTTAAGCTCCGGAGGTTTTAGCATATGTTGCATTGCCCTAGGTAAGAACTCATCTTGCTGCTAATTGAAGTGAAAGGAGACAATAAAGGAGTAGAGGCATTCTCAATTATTATTACTATTTTCAAACTTTTTACTTTATGTGATGGACATTTTGCCCTATGCATGTCTGTGTGTACTGTGCATGCCTGGTGCCTATGGGAGCCAAACAAGGATGCTGGATCCCCTGGAGTTAGAGTTATGGATGGTTGTGAGTTATGAGCTAACGTGTGGACACTGGGACTCCAACTGGGTCCTCTGCAAGAGCAACAGCTACTCATTACCACTAAACCATCTCTCTAGGCCCCTTCTTGGTTATGTTGAGGGTATTTTGGGGTGTACAAACTTACTGTGTAGCTGGAATTAATGTTGAAATTGGGTCCTCATGGTTCTACCTCCCAGGTGTTAGTTTATGCCACCAAGCTTGGGATATCTATCTATCTATCTATCTATCTATCTATCTATCTATCTATCTATCTATCTATCTATCTATTTATCAAGATCAGGTGTCACTTTATCTAAGACTGGCCTTAAACTGATAAGAACCTTCCTGCCTTAGCCTCTCGAGTGTTGATGACAGGTCCATGCCCCCCCACACCTGGACTGTGAAACATTTTTAATTGACTTGGTTCTGTGGCATATGCCTCAGATATGAGTTCTAACAAAAACACATTCCCCCGGACCATTTTGACCATTATTTTTCAGGATAACTTTCCTGTCAGGGTCAAATCCCATTATTCTCTGTCTACATAGCATCACGTTTTTCTACTGCGTGGAATTTATTGGGGCTGTAGTTTGTGTGTGATTACTGTTCATGTTTTGAACTAAATAATTACGAATTTTTGAAGGTTTTTTTTTGTTACTTTAAATTGTGTGTGTGTGTGTATGTGTGTGAATATGTTCAGTTGAGTGCAGATGCCCTCCTGAGCTGGGGTTAGAGGCCATGGTGATCTCCCCAAATGTGTGTACTATGAACTAAAGTCAGATCCTCAGAAAGAGCAATATGGACGCTTGCCTGACGCCCTCCCTTCAGCCTACAATGTAATCACTGAGGATAGTCACCAGAGCTGCCCTGACTCAACACTAGATCTAAGGCTAGCCTATGGATGTTTAATGAGGGAAAAACTCTAATGAATTCTGTGTATACAGTCTCCTCAGATTCCTAGACAGTACATTAAATTTCACTTCTTATGGTCGGTTTTCCCTAAGAGAGCGAAGACAATATAACCCAGCCGCCTGTGCTTTTGAGGATACGGTTTCTCAGCAATATGACTCAGAAAACCTAGAAGTTTATGTAAATCGACTGACCTTAAATTGTCCCTCCAAGTACTTCTTTGTAACTTCTGGCAAGTGCTAGTCCACAGGGAATTCACTGTTAAAAGTTCCTAGAAACAAAATACTTGAACTGTTACCCACTGAGGAAAAATCTTTGTCATTGTTAAGCCGAACCAGCACATTCTTCTAAGGTGTTGAGTCTGGGCTGTGTTCTGGCCTCCATGGGAGGCTGAGGTCTCCTGAAAAACCCTGAGGTGCAATAAAATGAGAAGAGCACATGGGCCCGGTGAAACGTGAGTTCTAGGCTCAGACCTGCCACTTGATAGCAGTGCGACATTGGGCACATACGCTTTCCTGAGCCACAGGTTTTACTCAGAGCCGCTGTCAGGAATGCAGAGCCACAGAGAAGCAGTCAGGAATTTTATGTAGGCAGATGGCCATGAATTACAAGGGCCCAGCACCTGCAGGGGAATTTGTTAATTCCTTTGTGCAGTTTCCCTGGAGCCTGCCTGGACTGTGGGCCTGAGTCCTGTCATTTTTCTTCACAGGGGCAGGCTGATTGCCTAGTGGAGTTTTAGAAACAAGATGACTTTTGCAGTCAAGAGCATTAGTAATAGTTTTTGAGAAGTTTCCATACTGCTCTTCGGAGTGTAATCTCTAATGCCTGAGTTAGGAATAAAGGAATACATGATTAAAGTTATATATGACATTCTTGATTTTGGTTTAATTGTATCTGGAATAAAACCTAATGC
Organism: Mus caroli; assembly: GCF_978045245.1. Taxonomy (NCBI): domain Eukaryota; kingdom Metazoa; phylum Chordata; class Mammalia; order Rodentia; family Muridae; genus Mus; species Mus caroli. The sequence goes on along the minus strand of NW_028227265.1, from coordinate 120,600,157 downwards.
TCAGTGTCATGGGGTGGTGGTGAATGCCTTTAATCCTGGCATGTGATAGATAGAGAAACAGAGATCTCTGGGTTTGAGGCCAGCTTAGTGTACAGAGTGAGTTTCAGAATAGTCAGGCCTATGCAGAGAAATCCTATCTCAAAAAACCAAAATCCAAAGTCAAAACAAACAAACAAACAAACAAACACCTAAGGGTCAATCCATATTGGGCTTACTTCACATTTTACACTAGCTTTCCCTTGCTGTCACCTTATTTTATGACATCTGGAAGGCTGGTGCATTTACCATTAAATTGTAATTACTTTTACAAAAGCTAAAGTGTGTCCTTCTTGGTTTTGTACAGCACATGTCAAGACTCAGTGTTAGTGGTTCTGTGGCTCAGTCCATACACCATACGGTGTTTATTACCCACAACTTGTCCAGTGGGTAGGGAATATTACTTATCACCAGCATACTTTCTTGCAACCCTTTGTATTGCTGGAGGCCAGCAAGTATCCAGTGACCTTGGGGAACAGAAGAGCAGTTATTGTCCCTCTAATGTCATTTCGAACTAGCCGTGGCTAGTATTAGTAATAAAACTGGGGTATTCAGATTTTCCTTTATAAAAAGAAAATCTATGCTTTGTTGGGAGATAAACAATTCTCCTCTTGTCCGGGAATCCGGCTTAGGTTTTAATAACCTTCAGTCTTCCACCTGCTCCAACCATAAAGTGTACATACAATTTATCATTATGACAGGATGGTGCCAGGTCAGAATCACTGGGCAGGAACAGCATCCTGAGTCCACTCTCTCTGAAAAAGTCACCGGGTCCTTTGTCACTCCAAGCAGATTACTGTGCCAGGCTGGGGAGCTGCCATGTGCCATGATGGAAATGGACACATGTCCACTCCAAGCAGACCCCAGCTGACCCAGAAATGGATGAGCATTTTAGAAAGAGGTAAGACTCCGCTCAAAACAATGCGCCCATTCCAGTTTCCAGATCTTACAGCATTTGCACTGTTTGACAGCAATACAAATGAATAGCCGGAGCTTAGGAAAGAAGATTTTGTATCAAAGCTATTTGACAAAATAAAAAGGGGTGGGGGGAGGCAAAATGGGTGTCTGTCCATCAGTTTCCAAATATTTGAAAAGGAAAAACTGGTGAAAGTAGAAAGGATTATAAACATCAACCATACGATAAACAATGAGGATTCCCCCCTCAGTGGTTATCTCTTCAAGCCTGTACGCTGTCCCTTTAAGGAGAGCATGCAGGAGCCAGCTGTAGATCTGTGATACTCTGAGCCTCTCTCTGGGATCCTGCTGTGCATTACAGCTGCCTTGCTGTATTGCTTGTTAATTCTGATAAAATACCGGTTCCATTAAGGTCCTATGATTTCTTTGTTTTTTAACCTATTGAGTTGGCATCTTCTAGAAGACTGTGATTACCACTGTAGAAATGAAGACATTTTAAGTGGCAACAGAAAAATCATAGAGAGACTGTATGTATGATTATTGCACTGCTGTGTTATAGGTGGCTTGGGCTGCGACTCCAGGGCCGAATCACCCAGTCAGTGGGCCAGGTGTCAGCACAGCCCACCCATGATGCTAACTTTAGCAAGGAGTCTGCAAACAGACCGGGTGGCATCCAGAGCACAAAACAAGATGATGCTTGTTGGGAATAAAATCTGACAGACATGGGTCCCTCTGTAGATAACTCAAGCAGTGGTGCAGACCCTGTTAGTTGTTTATGTAGAAATCTGTAGTACAGGTGTAAGTACCTTACATTGCACATGCATATGTATGTATGTATGTATGTATGCATGTATGTGATATATATATATATATTTTTTTTTCAGTTCTGAAAGACTGAAGATGAGGTGAGCAAGCTGCACCCTCGACTATTCAATTGACCCTGGTGACTCCATCTGTTAAGTGATGGTAAGATGTTTGCCCATCACAGAGAAACCATGTGTGCATATCTCCGAGAATGAGCCTTTTCAACTTGTAAAAGAACTTTGCGAGCCCCCTGGCTTCCAATACCTTTCTTGCCCCTTTTCAAGCAAGAACTGGAGCCCCTGAGTTGAGGGCAATGATAATGAGTGGTCATTAGCACAGACAAGGCAGTGGCCTGGTTTGAATGTGAACTCCATTTCTGGAAGTTTATCTTAGTTTTCCTGTGCATCTCTTTCCTTACCCTGGACCAACGGCATGAGCTTATGTGAGACAAAAGGGACAGGACCCAGTGCTCAGGGTTAGTGTCAGTGCTGGGGTCTGCTGCAGAACTTGAGTCCCCTGCAATGGGTGCTTTGAGGAAGGTAGGGCTCCCAGGAGGGAAACACTGGGTAATTCTGGCCTTGGACTCAGAAACAGGGCTCCCAAGGCCACCTCCATCCCCCGGGCTCTCCCCACCTTTTCTTTTCTTTTCTTTTCTTTTCTTTTCTTTTCTTTTCTTTTCTTTTCTTTTCTTTTCTTTTCTTTTCTTTTCTTTTCTTTTCTTTTCTTTTCTTTTCTTTTCCCTTCCCTTCCCTTCCCTTCCCTTCCCTTCCCTTCCCTTCCCTTCCCTTCCCTTCCCTTCCCTTCTCTTCTCTTCTCTTCTCTTCTCTTCTCTTCTCTTCTCTTCTCTTCTCTTCTCTTCTTTTTCTTTTTTTAAAAAGATTTATTTATTATTATATCTAAGTACACTGTAGCTGTCTTCAGACACTCCAGAAGAGGGGGTCAGATCTCATTACGGATGGTTGTGAGCCACCATGTGGTTGCTGGGATTTGAACTCAGGACCTTCGGAAGAGCAGTCAGTGCTCTCAACTGCTGAGCCATATCTCCAGGCCCTCCCCACCTGAGATCTGCTGAGATCTCTGTGGTGTGCTGTGCCACCACACCCAGCCTTTTCAAAATTATTTTTTTTATATGTCTGGGCATTTTGCCTGAATAAATATGTCTCAGGACCCTGGATCTAGAGTGCTGATAGCTGTAAGATGCTAAATGAGTGCTGGGAATCTAACTGTAGTTCTTCGGAAGAATAGTCAGTGCCTTTACCTGCTGAGCCAACTCTCTAGCCCATATATTTCTAAACCTGCTTGGTCTGTATAATGTTACATGTATGTGTTCAGGACAGACTGTTGGACACTGACATTATTTCATTTATCTTGGTAGAAGTGTTACAAGAGGAAGTTCACTGATGTCCACATAGCTTAATTGATGATGAAGACATCTGGGAAGCCTTTAGGATATGTTATTCATACCAAATAGTTTGAAAAGATGGGAAAACAGGATATGAAAAAGACAGTGTTTTAAAGGGGAGCAATTCATTTAGATATCACATGCATGTGATGTTCATCATAGAAGTCAGAGGAGGGTTTGAGCTCACAGAACAGCATGGGGTCCTGGGGATATGCAAAGCCTCTCACATAGTTGGTTTGAGTCAGAAGATGGAAGTGTGTGTTCTCAGCACAGTGCATGGGTGATGATGTGAAGACATGTAGATTTCATGTTTTTCTTGTGCTCCTTTTTCATGTCAACATGAGCTTAAGATATTTCCAGGTCTTCCTTTGTCCAGTTTTTCTGGAGAACTGTTCGTATGTGTTTCTTTTTTTTTTTTTTTGTATGTGTTTCTTTACACATAAGTGTATTTCCTATCCCTCCATATTCAGCCAGCATTAAAAAGAAAAAAATAAGAGGTCAGTGAATTCATTTCTAATAACCCTTTTCTGTAATTCCTCAGCTAAAGGATAGTGTTTCCTTCTGCCAAGGAGCAAAGACAACAGGGTAAGACACGGCATCTTTACTGACAGGAAGGTGACTTCAAAGCACGGTATGTCCTAGATCTGTTCTTAGGACCTGGGGTGCGGGAAGTTGGAAATCAGATATATGGGAAATTGGGGAAGATCTTTAACTTTTCCACTTTTACAGCCCATCATTTCCATCATTACAGCCCATCATGCCCTTAGGTCTCCTGGGCAAAGGAGAGAGCAAGAAACTAAGGCACTAAGGAGAGAAGGAGTCCAGCATTGGTGTGGTTGCAAACCCAGGCAGGGGCGGCTATGTGCAGCTAGGCTGTTTGAGCTGTGGAGTAGACAAGGGTGTTTCTAGAGCCCAGAGAAGCTGCCAGGGAAGCATGGAGGTCGAAGTGTCTGGACCCCAGAATGTAAAGAGGAAACAGCAGACTGGTTAACACACTGCTGCCTCATTCCACGGGAGGTACACAGGAGAGAGGGATGACGAGACTGAATCTTTAGCCCAACAAGGAAATCCAACACTCCAGCACATTTACCCTACAAAACAAGCTTCATTTCATTCCCGGCGATGGGGAGGCAAAGTGACATTTTGGGGTATACAAGATGACTGTTTCGGCCACTGGGCCATGGAGAGCCTTGCTACAGAAGGTAACTCTCAGTCATGGCTGTTTACTCAATGCCGAGAGCCACTGCAGGTCATGCTGCTTGCCTGGTGCCACTTGGTCTGCCTCGCTGCCTTCCTGGACAGGAAGCCCTTAAGATTAAAGATTATATTTTTTTATGGTTGCATGCCTGCCTACTCCAAACTATTAGCCAAAGAGAAATAAATGTAGCTAGAAGTCCATTTGCAGAGAGGATATTAACAATCATTTGTGTGTGTGACATACTAAAAAAATAAAGGCAAATCAAGGAGAGGGATGGGGGGGGGCAGCAAACTCATAGAGTGGGACACTGGGGTGGGTAGTTTGAGATGGGTGTCACATTGTCATTAAAGTGAAATTGAAAAAGAACTTAGCACGGGACATTAGCAGACAGAGGGCCTCATCTTTCTCTCTCCTCGGTTGTCCTTCACAGAGCATTGTTTTGCAGAGTCATATCTGGACGAATGGAAGCAGATATGTATCTGGAAACTGAGGCTTCACGGGCCTGCAGGAGGGAAAGGGAGGCTGCTTGTTCCTCCCCGGCAGCCTCTGTGCTGGGCAGCCTCTGCTTCTGCGGAAGAGTTGTGAAAACCTAGCTTCTTCCTACGAAGCTGATGGCGAGCTGTGGTTCCGTGTTTCATAATCACGTGATTTGGGTTTATATTTTTGTACTTAACATTTGTCAAAGTAAAGCAGCAAGCTCAACGGATGGATAAATACCATCTTTAAGAATCCTTAGCCTTTCAGAGAGAATTGTTGCTAATGCAGAAGGAAATTCCCATTGTTTCCTCCAATGCAGGCTGCTTTTATATCGTACTTAAACACTCAAGGCTCTGAAAGTAAGCTTTAAGAGATGAGATTTGGGGAGTTGTAGACCTGTGGGTGTGTCCATGTGTATTGAGGTATTCAAGTCAACAGAGACAAAGGTGTGTTGACAGTGTCTACAAAGAAGTTCTAAGATGTTTGACTCCTTCAGATTGGTTGTTCACCATCAGTGGATCACAAAAAAATATTTAGACAATCCATACCATAGAAAGCAGCATCACCAAATAATTCCTATGTTTTTTTAATTAAAGCAACTGATTTTGAATGTGTACTAGTTATTATCCACATTAATTTGGTGTTCTTAGAAAAACTAGATGATGAAATGTTTGGCATTAGTGAAAGGAATTTTTTTCTGAAAAAATATAGCAGTTTCATATTCTAAGCAGGAAAATATTATAAAATATAACATTTGATTTAAAAGCATGATATACACACATATTTTAAAGAAAAAATAAAACATTCAGGGGAGAAAGCAGTTACTGAGAATCCCCTTGCAGAATAATAACTGCGAGTATGTTCCAAGTGCAAGCATCTTTAAGCAGCTCCATAACTGTCTGTCAATGCTGTTGGTTTCCAAATGAGTCTTTAATAATATCTGTACTTTATGTATTTTATGCAGTGAGCATCTGTGGTTGCTTACCTAGTTTTGATACGATCCCCTTAAATAACAGGGCAGTCATGTTAGTGTTCTTGACGGTACACGAATGCGTGAGGGCAGGTTCGTGCTGAGGTCAGTACAGTGCGCTTACATCTTCATTCTCCCTCTGATTTCAATCCTAACGCCCTCGTTATAAACATTGCACTTAAAGCCCTCTCACTATCCCTTCCTATTAGCAGACACCAGGCTGCTAAATTTGCCTGGGGTTTTACACCGTGAAAAACAGTTCTGAAGAGTTGTGTGTGAAATTGCTCCCCGGGTTTTATGGGTTTCATCTGTGGATATAATCTTATCCATCACAGGTACTGAGCAGTCAGTGGTGCTTAAACACTGAAATATGGTCCATTTCCTTGGGCTCTCTAAGTGCAACTTCCTTACAGGCCACAAAAGCCAATTCTGCGCTTATCTCACGGAGCTGAGAATGCTGGCTTTCCTGTTGTTTTCGTCCTTTCTGTCTCGATAGAGATTATTTTCTCATAAACAAAAGTGGACATTCTAGGCTAGGGTTGGAGCAGTCTGGGTGGGCTCAGCCTGTGGCCTGTGACCATGGATGACAGGTCAGTGGGCTGGCCACCTGCAATGTGCTCTGCAGGTGAACTTGCCTGTGCTGAAAGAGACTCTTGACTGGTTTGTGTAGTATTGTCCTCACCCTCAATGGCAGAGGAGCCCTCCCATGCACATCACTGGTAAGATGTGAAATAGCTTCTCTCGCAAGCCGGAAGTTCTGTGTCTTTGAGCACTGCCCATGTGCATTTTTTTTTCTTACGGTCCCAAGAAGTCAGATTCACAAATGTGGAACAATCTCTACACAATTACTCTCATAGGCCTGTTTTGCAGGTTGCAGAGAACTATTTATTTGAGACAGAAGATGAGGAATCACCGCCTTCCCCACTTCTCTTCTCTTCTCTTCTCTTCTCTTCTCTTCTCTTCTCTTCTCTTCTCTTCTCTTCTCTTCTCTTCTCTTCTTTTCTTTTCTTTTCTTCAAAATTAAACTTATTAATAACAAGATAACATTACAAGATTAAAAAGACATAAGGTGCCTGTCTCAGCATGGAATATTCTGACCATTCTCCCTATCGTGAAATCTCTACTGTACTAAGTGGATTCTCACAGGTGTCAACATGTGTGTATGTGGATACTTGCCATACTCTACCTCCCAGACCTGAGATTTCTGTCATACCACACTGAAATGGAAGAGAATGTGGAAAGGCCCCGAGATAAAAAGCATGTGAAAATTGTCAGCTCACACAAATGAAACAAAATAAGCCAGAATCATCAGAGTGGGGAGAGAGAGAGGAAAAAAAAACAAAACCTCAAACAAACAAAAAAACTGTCCAAGCTAATTAAAATCTTAATGACCCCTCTCTCCATCAGAGTGGCTCCATGGACACTTCATCGTTAGTTAGTCCATTGTTTTCAGGGCAGAAGTTCCCACAGCACAATAGGCCCTGCTTGGGAGCTTGCAGACAAGTGCAGGGACCATGCAGAAGCCCATGGCTCTATTGAAGAACCATCTGCAGGCAGCTTCACTTCTGACCCGCGGGCACCCCAGAGGGTGGTCGGGCTTCAAGCCTTTCTCTCCTGCCTGGAGCTGCTTGCTATTCACAGGGTGAAGCTGGGCCTGTGTTGTCCAGCATCAGGGAAGCAGATGCCTGCTTTCTCTCAGAAGCAGGAGCAAAATGAACTCTGAGTGGGGCAGGCTTTCAGGATGGTGGCCAGGCTCAAGGGAGACTTTTATTGCTGGTAATCCTTTTAGATCTCCAACCCAGATTGATAGCCTTTATTTGAAGCCATTGTCAACACAGATGGCACTGGGGTTGGGATGTAGAGGCAGACAAATCCTGTTTGTATTTATACAATTTGTGCTTTTATTCTAAGAGATTTAACTGTGATGTTATCTGCTCATTATAACCAATTACAGCCCCCACACAGGCTCAAGGATAAAAATGATTAAGTAAAAGTAAATGGCCATATCACCATAGGTATTTGTAAGTACACATATGCCTAAACCAATGTTGTGTGTGAATTTATGAGCCTCGAAAGAAATTTCAAACATTTGAGCTTCACGAAAGCACTCGCCTCTTGATATAGTGCTCACGCTGCTAAGGTGGGAATGTTTGGAATTATTTTATTTTTAAAAAATGAGAACTGTGCTTGTGTGATTTATTTTCTTGTTTGTGTGTGTGTCTGTTTTGAGTCGGGTTCTGTCTGTCATCCTGGCTGGCTGGAGTCTCACTGACAGTCAGACTGACTTCTCACTCGTGGATGATCTTGCCACCTTAGCTACTCCGCTTTGGCTCCTGGAGGGTCACACACTTGCCCAGGAGCAATCTGGATTCGAGAATGAAACACACACACACACACACACACACACACACACACCATTTAATTTCTGACATGCTGTGACTGGCTCAAAGGCTGTGCACTCCTAAACCTTTCCCTGCTATCTCAAGCCCAATCTGGAAAGGGATCAGTAGCCACTTACCCATATTCTTATATGTCTGGTTGACTTTCCCTCCTGCAGCTCTTACGTTCCATCTTTTGCCCCCAAGTCGTGGCGATTCTCTGTCTTCCTTTTTCTCAGTTTCTAGCCCACATGAATCTAAAGGTCTGGCCTCAGTCTACCTGCCCAGACATTGGCCATTGGCTTTTTATTGATCAATCAAAAACCGATTGGGGACAAGGACCCTCAGTGTTTGGACGTGCAGATTCCCGATTTGGGGGACCAGATTAGTTCAAATCATTGGAACCAATCCCCAACACCAGAGTGCTGGGACTGCAGACATGTGGCATTTCTGAGTTAAACCTGCTATTCTCACATGGTTGAAATGCCCTGGATTGGACCTGCTTATTTTGACATACATGAAGTATGATGGCTACTGGATTTTCTTCATCTATACTCACAGGGCTCATCTGGTCTGTGGGAGACATGTGCCCCTCACACATGAGGGAGGGCCTTGTGTGCACCTTAGGATATCACAGGGAGCAATGGGATGCAGGTCTGTCAGTCAATGCACTGCAGGGTGTTGTCAGCTCAGGCTTTGTACCCCAGCACTGGTGCATTTAAATTTCAAAGCTGTTCCAACTGCCTGGGTTGTCCTTCCCAACCCCTCTCCTTGAGTCTGACTTTTCCACCAAGGCTCACTCCAGGGTCACTCTTCCTTCTTATTGACTCTTAGGTCATTCCTTCTTGCATTAGAGGATGCTCCTCCAAGCCTTGTAAACATATTTTGTTCTATTGTTCCCTGAGATTCCTGTGGGCAGTAACTGTGGTTCTGGTCACCAGCACACTAAATCTCTCTTTGGACCTGATGCTAGGATGTTCCATAGACACGTGTTCTGTAAAAGATAGTGGGGTTTGGCTGAGGGACAGGAGGCACATTACAGGAGATGATGTGTGTGCGGCACATGTTCAGGCTCAGCTAGCTGCCTTTCTAAATGGAGTCTCCTCAGATGCAGGTGCTGTGGCAAGCTGGGGGCTGGGGGCTGGGGGCTGGGCATTCCTCAGCATTTAAGTCTCCATTACTTTTTTTAGGACACCAAAACTTCATTCACATCCCAAAAAAATGGTCAATAGAAGCGTTCTCATAGTTCTGGATGATAAAAGTCTGAAATTGAAGTGTGAGTAAGGCTGAGCTGCCACTGCTATTGCAGGAGCATTTCCTCCTATGCTTCTTCCAGCTTCTTCTATTAGGTCCAGCCATCATCTGACTTATAGCTGTGCTGTGTCATGCTCTGCTTCTGTCTCTCTGTGGCTCCTTCTCTCTATGGGACTCTGGGCAGCTTTAAGAGCCCACCCGGAAGACACAAGCTCATTTCTCCTTGAGAGTCTTGTGTTAATAGTATCTGCAAGGCCCTGGCCATGGATAGTCCTCTGGAGGCCAAGCAGGTGAGGAAGGAAGGCTGAAGCAAGCTGTGTGAGATCCTTGGGGGCAGGAGGAGCTGTTAGCCCTCAAGTCTTATTCTGGTTAATCTTACTTCACAGCCAGCAAGCTCATAGCTTCCTCCTCTGGCTTCAAGATGGCGCGATCTTTCATCTCAGAGTAGAATGCGTATCACTGTTCTCCCGTGAGCACAAGGGTGACATGAGGCACTGGGAACTGCCCACAGCCTCCTGATCTGGTTTGCAGCAGATTCTGGGTTGTAGAATGATAGTGTTGCCAGAGCCATAGTCTCAGTTATGCAGTCACTAGGAAAGAAGGGGCCAAGTCCTGTCACCCTGAGAGTAGGATGACCCTAGGGTGCCTGCAAGAATGCTATATGCTAACCTGCCTCCTAAGCTAAGGGTTATCCCTAACAATGAGTTGCAGAGCACTGTGTTGAACCCATATAAATTATCTCTCTAGTTTGGCCTTTCCCAGTTACTAATTTGAAAGACTGTGTTAATTAAGAAAAACCAAGAGGGCTGGTAGGATGGTTCAGCGGGTTAAGGTATGTGCTACCAAGCTGGAGGAAATGTATGTGATTCAGTGGGACCCATATGGTGGAAGAAGAAAACTGACTCCTTCAAATTGTCCTCTGAGCTCTGCACACCCCCACATGTATCCCTCCTATCCCCACTAGGGATACCAGATACCACCTAGTTCTCTGAGCTCTTTTCAGTGAAGAACTGTACAGTAAAGGATGCCAGCACTGCTACGGTAAAGGATGAGCCACGATGGACCCTTTTCATTTTAGACATTTACATGGTCAACTTGCAGACAAAGACTCATCAGCAAGATTATCCCTGCATCAGGAAGGGAGAACCTCAGTTAAAAATTGTCTGAATTAGATTGCCCATGGATATGTCTGTGAGGAACTGTATTGATGGACAATTGATATGGGAGAGCTCAGCCCACTGTGGGTGGTACCATTCTTATGCAAGTGTGCATATGCTATCTTAAAAAGTTAGTCGAGCATGAGCCAGTCAGTAAGCCAGTAAGAGCCTTCTTCTAAGGTTTATTTCAGGTTCCTACCTTGAGCTTCTGCCCCATCTCTCGTCAATGATTGGCAGTTTCCTGTAATAGAACCTTTCTTCACCAAGTTGCTTTTAGATCATGGTCATTTATCATAGCAACAGAAAACAAGCAAGAACAAGATGAAAGAACTAAGTTAGTATTGTAGGACAGGGTTGCATTTACCATCAACCAGAAATATTTGCAAGGGATTTGCAAGGGACCAACCCATTAAACTGGGACTCAGTGTGTATTCCTGGCAATGAGACAGGGGACATATATAGAGGGCTAGAGTGTCTTTACCATAAAAACTTGGACTAGATGGCAACTGACATATCTGCCTCAGTTTTCACGATCAGTTATGAGACTTTCAAAGCACGTGACATAATCTCAAATAATTTCTCTCAAATGAAATATCTCTCTGGACAAAATGATTTCTTTTGGTGGGGGTGGGGGGTGGGGTAGGCTGCACAGGGAGAACTGTTCATCTTCCAAGTGTATCAAAGAAGATCCGAAGAAAACAGAAAGCTAACTCTACTTCAAGGTATCCATTTATGTGCAATACCCATTAACTAGAGCCTTCAAACTTCTGTTATCCATTCGCTGAGAATCAATTACCCAACTTGCTGGAAGTTAATTAGCCGGTGGTTCTGATTTGCGTGACAGAGATTCAGGCTTAGCAGAGAGAATGCTGAGGCTGAGCAATAAGCAGAGCTCTAGCAGCTGCCTCTCCTTATCAGGGGAGTGGTTATTAAATTCTGCATATACATTGGTGTGCATGCACGCGCGCGCGCGCGCACACACACACACACACACACACACACACCACACACAAAGCTTGTGTGGATACATGGAGGGTTTCTCAGAGGGTGAACGTGATAGAGGATTCACCCCTTTCACCCCTGCTGGCTTGCTGTTGAGTTCTATTAGTACTGAAAATTCCTGGGCATCCTCTCTGTTCTAGATCCTTAGGGATGGGAGGCAGATAATGTGTATGTGCGTGTGTGTGCCTGTATGTGTGTCTATGTGGTGTGTATGTCTGTCTGTCTGACTGTGTGTGTGTCTGTGTGAGTGCATGTCTATCTGTGTGTGTCTGTGTGTATGGGTGTATTGTGTGTCTGTGTATATATGTGTGTGTTGTATGTGTATATAAGTGTGTCTGTATGAGTGTGTTGTGTGTACTGTGAGTATGTGTATGTCTATGTGTGTATATATGAGGTGATGTGTATAAGTATGTGAGAGTATGTGTGCATGAGTATGTTGTGTGTGTGTGTGTCTGTGTATGAGTGTCTGTATGAGTGTGCCTGTATGTTTGAGAGTGTGTGTGAGTGTATGTCTGTGTAAATGTGTCTCTGTGTGTATGTGAGTGTGTGTGAGTATGTGTGTGTAATGTGTGTGGTATGTCTGTCTGTATGATTATGTTGTATGTGTGTATGTGTGTGTATGTGTGTGTGTGTGTGTGTGTGTGTGTGTGTGTGCGTGTGTTACACTCAAAAGTAGTGTCAGTGGGAGGGAAGGCAGCAATGAAGGACCTGGAATTTTATTCTTTTTTGCTTTCTCCTTGAGTTTCTTCCTTATCTCACTTCTTTTGACTTTCTACATGATTAATACAAATTCTATAGGCAGAGCTTCTCAGGAGATGCCTTACCGCCACACTGTCTCCATGGTCACTGTTTTCAGGAGCCCCTTGTTCTTACAACTTCTGATGGTGGCAGTTGTTGAAGAGAAACCTTTTCAATTTTAAGTGGATACACTTCATACCTTAAATACTTTGTATGGCACCATGATTACCAACATTATTTTATTTCAGCAAACTTGATGGTGAGGCATCTTGGAATTCCAATATTCAGATAGAATCAAGAATCAATAGCCAGACCCCTCCTCGGCTCCTGCACTGACTCTCCCTACCAACCTCTGCCCCACACTGCCAATGACAGGAGGATATGGTGACCGTCTTAAGCAGTACGCTGACTTAGTCAGAGCTTTCAGCCATAGCCATTCTCTCTCTCTTCCAGCATGGCTATATGACCTTATCTATATGTGGTAGTATTTCCTGTAGGATGATTTTTTTCCAGAAGCTAGTATCTTCTATAAAAATGAAGTATCATTTTCTTCCTGAAAATCAAATCAAAACAACAAACAAAACCCACTTCTCGCAGTTGTTGGGTGACAGATGATGATACACACCTTGTCTGTTGTGTTACTTTGTCCATTGGGAAGGAATAATTAATTCTTGTGATCTAGACAGGCCAATAAAAATAGGAAATAGGCCCTGGAAGAGGCAACAAATGAGGCCTATGCTAAGAGAAGGGAATTTGGGAATCCAGACAGATGTACAGTAAGTCTTTGGGGGCCGCAGGGACTAGGCTTGGAGGAGACCCTGCTGGATTCTGACCAGTCAGGCTCTTTCCAGTCTTGTCTCTGGCTCTGTAGCCCATGGTGTCCTACACAGATGGCAGAGGGAAACTTCCTCTTCTGGAAAAGGGGAGAGGTGTTACGAGGTACTTCCCAGACCAGGGATGTCCCTTAGGAGTGTGCAGAAAGATGGCTGTGGTTTTCCCAGTTCTGTGAGAAAGCCCCGGGCTCTGCTTCTGGCAAAGGTCCTGAGCCATTTGCGAGTCCCAGGTGCCACCACCAGAACTCTCCACTGCATGGAAGCGACTGGATCCTGTTCCTGGCTTGTCTACTAAGTAAGTGAAGGACTTGGCTAGCTCTCAGTGTAATGGAACCTCTACTTTCTTTTCCGTAGAAAGAGCGAGGCAGGCTCCACAAGGTCTTAAAATTGCTTCCAACTTTAATATTCCACCAGTGTGTAAAATGGAGATTTTGAAATCTGTAACTCAGTTATGAAGGGCGGGGGGAGTGGTGAAGGTAGGCAAATGGGAGAGAGTATCAGATGCAGAGTAAGGAGTGGGGGAAGGGCAGTGCTTCTAGAAGCAGGGAAGACAACGGGCCAGGCTTCACAGTTTTCAGTTCGGGCTACAGAACTGGGTCCCTGTTCTGCTCCAGCAGACCTTCAAAGATGAGTCCACGTCAGCTTGCACGGATTGGCTAGTGATGAGCTATGCAGTCACACTACCTTGGTTTTTCTCAAAAGGAGTCCTGAAGCAGCAGCAAGGCACCCTTCCCCCACACCTTAACCACAGAGACGCAGGGGGGATCTCTACCCAAGTGAGCGTTGTCCTCAGCTCTTTGCTTCTGAAGATGAGCATTTGTTGGCCTCAGGAATTTGATTGGCAGGTGTGTGACTCTGAATTTCAAAGACTTCCTTAAGAAATGTTGCTCTATGTCTCCCACTTGAACCCCCTCCACATTCTCTGGACCTCTGTGGCTCCAGATGTTACAAAAGAGCAAATTTCTCAGTCTGGTCCATACCAGTGGTTTTATTAAGGTCCTAGTCACAGCCTGCACCTCACTGCATCAGAGGCTGGAGAGCTTCATTCACTTATCAATGAGCAGCCACCGAGAATCACATTTGGCTTTGTTTGAAGGAACCAAGTGCCCTCATCACTTTTGTTTGTAGAAGCATCCACTGGAGTGCACATAAAAGTGTGTGTGTGTGTGTGTGGGGGGGTGCACATAAAAATGTGGAAGGCTGTGGAGACCCAGAGGGGAAGGAAACAAGAGTCTGGCTGCGGCTGCCATCCTGACTGGACTTGAAAGGCCCCTTGGCTGATCTGTGGTTTGGATGCAGGTCTTCTTGAAGGACTCTGGAGTCTGTGATGGTCACGCACGCACGGCTGGGTTTAGCAGACACTCACTAGGTGAGGGGAGACTAGGTGGATACGAATTGGTTCGTTCCAGCACATCTTCTCAGGAAGTGTGACAGACTTTTAGTTTCCAGCAGCCGGGAGACAAGCACAGCATGCACGAGAGATGCCGTTAAAAATAAAAACGATTTTCACTGATTGTTTTCCAAGTTCTCTTGGAGAAAAAAAATAAGTATCCCTTCAAAGAGGAATGAATGGCCCTTGCCAGTGTGAGATTTGCAAGGAGGTGGGCGAGAGATGTGAGGCCTGGTGTGCTGCTGGGCTGTTATTTGAAGAACTGAAGGTAAGAGGATGGGGAGCCTGGATTTCTTGTTCTATGCAGTATAATGATTATAGGCATTTAGGGGAAACTGGGAAAGACCCTATGCATAGTACTTGCTACACACTTGGAAGCTTGAACCTCCTGCAAAAGCTGTAAGTCTTCTGCAACCAAGCCCTGAGCAGCTGCTGTCACCAGATTGATCGTAGTTCAATGCAAAGGGGAAAGGGTCATACAGTTTTGGATCATTTTTACCAGAGCAACAGATAACTCGATGTGAAGGCAATTCCCTAAAAGAGCAAGAGACAGATTGCCTCAGAGTCATTCAGAGGTTGGTGCTGGTGACATTAAGAGACACCATCATGAGTTACAAAAGGACCAGAGGCATAGAGAGCTACTCACCCAGAGTGAGACAAACTATATTTTCTGTTGTCTAAGTTGGTTCTGACAGCTTTCGATTCTTCTTCCAACTGACTGGTAAAGGTGACTCCTCAGAAAAGGATAGATTTAGCATTCTCGCTTTCTCTTCTCTTCTCTTCTCTTCTCTTCTCTTCTCTTCTCTTCTCTTCTCTTCTCTTCTCTTCTCTTCTCTTCTCTTCTCTTCTCTTCTCTTCTCTTCTCTCCTCTCCTCTCCTCTCCTCTCCTCTCCTCTCCTCTCCTCTCCTCTCCTCTCCTCTCCTCTCCTCTCCTCTCCTCTCCTCTCCTCTCCTCTCCTCTCCTCTCCTCTCCTCTCCTCTCCTCTCCTCTCCTCTCCTCTCCTCTCCTCTCCTCTCCTTGTTTCGTTTTCTTTCTTTTTAATGTTTTTGTGTTTATGTTAGGATCTATTGCTGACGGTAAAGGATTGAACAATACAGAATATTGAACAGAATTCACTGTTCTGTTTCCCAACTCATTGCCCCTTTCTGCTTCACTCACATGGAGGGCAATCATTGCCCACCACCTCCCTCGACCTTGGCCATCTTCACTGCAAGCCAGCTGTCCTGCCAACACATTTGAACAACCCCTGTTCCAGTGCTATGAAACATGGCTGGAGAAGTCTCTCCCAGGCCCTGTTGCTGTCTTTACTGATAGGGTCAAAAACATCTGCTGTCTTTGCAGATGTAAATGGAGACCATAAGATATGCAGATATCACCAAGATTAATTTATCCAGGTAGGTGCCAAGCGCAGCCACATCTCTCCTAGTGAACTGGAGTCAGAAGGAGATGTGAAAGCACATGTAGACAGATAGGAGGAGTCCACATGACCGAAGACACAGGGCCAAGAATTATGAAACCACTAAGCAAGAATGGATATGGAAAGCTACTGGTGGCTCACCTGGACAGGCACAGAAGACTTTCCCAGAACCTCAGACTGTTTCTGTCTACACCATGAGCTTAGCCCCAACAGACTCTTCAAAAAAGTTGGGTTCTAAAACTTTGTGGTTTTTTTTATGGCAGTGTTTGGAAATGACTCGCTCTGGTTACTCATTGACTATTAATTAGTCCACTCTGAGCATACCCTCTCCTTTGAAGTTCCTGCCCTCAGGTTCCACCTCTTGAACATTTTTTTCTGTTAATTGTCATAATTCCACACCACTACCCTTAAATCACTGCACTTTGGCTTCTGACTCACACTTTTCCACCCTGAAGCCTGTTGTCATCCCATGTCTTTAACATCCAGGATGACTTCCATCTCCTTAGCTAGAATTCAAGTTGCTTGGCTCCCCATGCTCCACCAAGAGTGTTCTCACTTGTGTTCTTCTACACTCTCATCCTTGGCTTCAATGGGACTCAAAATCATTTTACCCTCAGAGGCTCTGACTCCATCTGCCTTGCCTTAATCCTCCCTCATTCTTGATTTTCCTGGGACGCTTTGGGTGACTTCCCATCCACACTCTGACCACAGGCCAGTGAACCACAGGAAGATACACCTCAGCCATTGGTCTCAAGGACCCAAGCTCTCTCATCTGCTTGGTTTGCAATAGAAACTAGAATGGAAACTTCTAACCTCAGATCAGCTAAGTCAGATGCCAACACATCTCCTTCACTCAGCAACACAACTTGTCCTTTTCAGACTCACTTGGTCACCTGTGGTCTGTTCTTTGTCCTCTTTCCTAGGATATACGTCCAGCCTTCTTGACACCATACTTAACTTCTCTGGATAGTTTACAATTGAACTTCTGTTCTTTCCTAAGGATCCTGAGACTGCAGAGCCAGGGAGGAAGTGTTTAGTGGCTACACCAGAAATTTTCCTCTTTCAGATCATTTGTTAGCTGGTCATTACCTGTAGTTGCTTCTCTTTCTTTTCATTGTTTCAAAACACTAGAGATTACTTCAGCTTGTAGTCATGAACATGCTCCTCTCGGGTTTGGAGAGAGGGCTCAGTAGCTAAGAGCACTTGCTGCTCTTTCAGAGAAGCCAGGGTTGAGTCCTGGTACCCACACGACAACTCATCTGTGTAACTCAGTTCCAGGGCATCTTATGTGCTCTCTGGCCTTGGTAGGCAGGCACAAATTCATATGGTGCATACATACAGGCAGTGTTTACTTTTATACACATAACAATAATTTTTTACAAAAATGTTCCTTTTTGTTTGACACACATCTTTAATTTTGGACTCTAGTATAGGGATTAACATTAAATGTGAAGTCCAGACAGTCTGTCTCCCCAAAGTGGCTATTATGGCAAGTCCTCTGAGCTCATTCTCTCTCTCTCTCTCTCTCTCTCTCTGTGTGTGTGTGAGTGTGTGTTGTGTTCCTTTCTGTAGCTGACCCACCCTGTGACATTTCACATGTCCTGCATTGTTTTGTTGGAATTTACTTCTCTGTGGCTGTTCTGTGTTCTGGCAGACAGGTGACCTCCACCCTCTGCCTAGCCAGGAGAAGCCCACGTTAGTCCCTCTTCGGTGACTTAAAAGGTTGCAGCTTAAGGAACGGTAACCAATGCTTTGTACACTGTCTCTTGGACTGTCAGGAGAAATACTGCTATCTGACATGGTGGGCAGCTGAAGTGACTGTAGGCCAGGTTGGCATGGGCAGCCTCTGTGTCTCAGCTAAAAGGAGAAGATGGGAGGAACATGGAATCCTGATAATACAATTCAAACTCACCAGCTGGCCATCTTACTTGTGTTCTTTTAAAATAAGTTTTTAAAACTCAGTGATGAATGGTGACTCAGCGCCTTCTAAGTTGTGTTTGCTAACTTCTACTGATACGTCAGATGAGCCTCACTTTCATTCTTTAAAAAAATATAATGTCTGTAATACACATGCTTAACCTTCAGATAGGGACAAAGATGTCTCTTACAGATTTCTACTACATATATTATGTTAGTCTATGAGCAACTAATTATTCAATGTATTTTAGGAATTGACATTTCTTTTAACTAAGACCTCACTGTTCACAATGACACTATAATCTATCTTTTCAGAAAAAAAATTCAACATTATTTGGGCAATATTTGCCATAGACTTTTGACTATGTTGATAGAGGTTTCCAGAAGAAGAGGAATAAACAAAGTTCTCTGGACAAAGATCAAAACTCCTTTTCTAAGAGTCTATGTATAATTTTGAACATTTTTAAAAAATTTATTGTTTGAGGATTTCAGTCATGTATGCATTGGTCTCTCATATCCGGATTCTAGCTTCAAATCCTTTGCATGTTTAACATGGAGGCCCTGTGGAAGCCAGGGAACTAAAAACACTGCACTGAGGAGGGAGATGGATTAATAGATCAGAGAGTAGTAGAAAACAGTAGTAGAAAATAGAAGAGACAGTGGAGCTGGGAAAGCTTAAACTGCTATGGTGAAATGACGAAGATGGGGAAAGATGAATCAAAATCAAAGATATGGAAAAGCCGTACAGCAAACCCCTCTCTTGCAACTGAATTACAAAGATAATTGGAAGGGTCCTGTACTTGTTACTTCTCTGTTGCTATGGTAAAACACCATGACCAAGAAAACTTAGAGAAGCAAGAGTGTATTTGGGCTGGTTGTTCCAGAGGCTTAGAAACCAAGATGGCTGAGCATAGGCATAGCAACTGGAACAGGAAGAACAGGAACAGGAAGTTGAGGGGTCACCTCTTGAACCATAAGTATAAAGCAAAGAGAGAAAAAAATGAAACTGCATAAACCTTTAAACTGCCACTTCCTATCCCCAGTGACATACTTACCTCCTAACCCTCCCATATGGTGCCACCAACTGGGTGTTCAAATGCTGCAGGCTGTGGGGGCATTTCTCCCTCAGCCCACCACAGATCAAGAGAACACATGGAATGAAAGAAAAGAGAGGACACTAGGGGGTTAAAAAATGTGAGCAGGGGTGGGGCAGAGGAATGGGGAAGGCAGGGATTGGGAATGGGTTAACCAAAACTAGAGATGTATGAAAAAAAAAAAAACCAACCTTGTGTAATCTGTTTTCAGTTTGTATCTAGTCCATCAGCTAGAGGTGACCTCTCACCCCATTTCCTCCAGCACCCAAAGTTCCTCAAAGATGAGGTAGCTCAGATTTAACTTCTAGCTAACCGACTCAGATGTGCATACAATGCTTGCTATTGTAGCCTAATTCGTGTCTGGATCCTGCTTTATTGTACCCTCATCTAATGGAGGTTTCAATGTTCTCCTAAACATGTTGACTCCTTACTATTATGAAACTGGCCTCACTGGGAGTCAACACAAGATTTGGGACACTCATCTTTTTCAGTTCATATTGCAAATGCACACACAAACTCAAGAGCCTGCACATGTCTTATTTCTGGCTTCCTCCCATACATCATTGGTGTTTTACAATAAATACACCCTTCAACTTTCTTCCTATACTATTGTTTCACTTGTTAATATTTTGGTTAACAATGTATCTCTGAAAGCATAGGACAATTGCTCTATAGGCAATTGCTAAGGTTCCCAGGGGACATAATATTTCCTGCTTATACATCTCGAGGGAAGGCAACCAAATAGCAATTTTTGACTGTGGCTGAGTTAAAATGAAATGTTTTCAAAACCTAGCCCATTGTGTGGATTTAACTTATCACTTACCACTTTCCTTTGTATTGTATTAACCCTAAATTTTATGGACTGTACAAATTATAGCATTGTTTTAATGTATGACATTAAGCACCCTTTTAATGTATTTGAAATTCACATATGGCCTGCTCCTATTTCAAGTAACTTTTTTTTCAACATAATGTTCTATGTGAGATTTTGTAGCCCTTGCACTAACTTGAAATGAGGCCCCAGAGTAGAAGTGCTTGTTACAAGATTAAAGTAGTTCTCTTTATTGCATTTGCACACATTTAATACCATATGTGAGCACAAGGATTCTCAGTGATACATCGTAATGAGATAGCTGGGTGACTAGGCAGATTCCAGGTTGGAATGAAGTTGGCAAATGTTAAATCAGAAAAATACCAGGAACTGAAATTTACCTTTGATGCTAGTTCCCAAGGAGCCCCAGAAAGTAAGAGTCAAAATCATGTAGCAGTCAAATCCAAAGGCTTACATCTCACAGACATTACTGGACACTTTTGCTGGTTTGATTTTTGTCTATTAGGTTTGTTCCAAATGGACAAAGAGCAGTATCTCCTAAATCAATTAAATATTTTTGTAATCAAAAACCCATGTACAAACAGTTCAGAAAATTTAACTTTAAGGTTCAGATGCAAATTATAACTGTTCTCAACAGTTTGCCATGTACCTGCTTAACCTCACAAGTAATGGTAAACACAGTCAATCTTAAATCAACTAAATAAATAGCTTCCTCATTTAGAATTAGATTTTCATTCCCTAACTTTGTGTATATATATATATATATATATATATATATATATATATATATATATACACACACACACACACACACACATACATATATATATAATTATTTTTATTCGAGTACATCTAGGTAACTCTTTTCTCCAGGACAGCATCCGGGTAAAGAAAACAGCTTTTGTTTTATGACAATGACATTGAGTTAAAGCTGGGTTCGGACTCCTGCCCTCCTGAGTCTTGTAGCTGAGTCTTCCCTTTGCCACACCGGTGCCTTCACCTCTACAGATGGGGTCAATCTCTACACTCGTTCTCTTTGCATTGCTCATGGCCAACACTTCCAGTCTTCTGACTGCTTTACTTATTCATCTTAGTGGTTGCTGGGAGGCGATTTGGGTATGGGTAGAACCCCTCAGTTCTCAGGAAAGTAGGAAGCAGTGATGTGGGATGCTGGCACTTAGCTGGCTTTTTTTCTCTCCCTTTTTTTCAGTCCCATATCCCAAGCAATGAGATAGTACTACCCAAATTCAGTCTGAGTTTTTCCTCTTCACTTAGACTCCTTTGGAAATGCTCTCAAAGAGGTGTATCTCAGAACTGATTGAAAGTCTGATCAACGAAAGATGGCCTAGTCGGCCATCAATGGAAAGAGAGGCCCATTGGACTTGCAAACTTTATATGCCCCAATATAGGGGAATGCCAGGGCCAAAAGAATGGGAATGGGTGGGTAGGGAAGTGGGGGGCGCTATGGGGGACTTTTGGGATAGTATTGGAAATGTAATTGAGGAAAATATGTAATAAAAATAAAAAAAAAAAAGAAAGTCTGATCAAGTCAACAATGAGGACTAGCCATCACATCCACCACTGAGATTCACATGGCTCCTGTGTTTTCTCTTGCTGCTGTACAGCATCTGTGGCTCTTAGCTGAGTTCTCCAAGTTCCTCACTGGTTGGGTGCTGGACCTAATCTTATTTCTCAAGAAGGGTCTCCACTTGGCCATTCTGTCTCTTCACAGGTTATTTTTCATGTGCTACTTCTAGACCTCTCCAGGGGATCTCCTAACTGTGCAGATGCAGGCATATTGCATGTAACAGTGTCTTTCCAGAGACCAGAATGGGAACAGAGCAAGAGACCATCAGATTCTACATACTTGGCTGTTTTCACCTGGTGCCCTAAAGCTTAACTTTGATGTCCCACATTGGGCTTCCTGATGCTCTCCTGTTTCCACCATTATTCTTCATATGCCTATCTTTTTGCCATTAGAAGCACCCTACATCATACTTCCTGTTCCTTTGTGTGCTTTCTTGGTTTGAGAGAATGCCTATCCTATCTTTGTAAGAGTATTAAGCTTCAGGGTTTAGTCTCCATGCAGGGCAAGGTGCACAGGATTTAGTTTATAGGAAAAATGTCATAGCTGTCACATTTTAGAGGCCCCTGCCTTGTCCCTGTCACATGGGACTATAAAGGTGTCCAGAACTACACTTTAAAATTCTCATTCCTCAATGCCTGTCCCTTTGGGCTTGCAGAATGTCATTTTCTCAGCTCAGCTCTTCAGTGGCCAGCCTGCTTCCCTTACCCATTGTTCCCTTTATTAGGTAAAGCCTCTCACATTTTGGACTTAGATCTGTCATGAGATTATGAAAGACAAAATAAAAGACTAGGCTCTGGAAAAAGATTTCCTAGTATCAAATACTTATTAATTGTGGGAACCAAAGCAAATTATTTAATGTCTCTCTCCTTCGGTTTTGTTGTCTTTAGTCATGGGTATAATAATAGTTATTGTGCCAAGGAAATGAAGCAATGCATATAAAATGTGTAGGACAGGACCCTGCGTGTGCCAACTGCCCTGTGCATTTTTCCTATTATTATGGTAGAATCAAGCCACTTAGAGCTGGAAAAATGCTAGGTGTAGCCTTCCTGTGTCGGAAGTGTCATAAGTCTTTTTGAAGAGCTATGTAACTTCTTGAATGTACCAAATAAAAAGAGACTCAGTAGCTCCATTCATTCACCCAGTGGAAATCTCTGGATATTCACAGTTCTCCTTTAAGTAAATATTCATCTTCCTGCTCTGCTATTTATTATCTCCAGAAAGGTTCCTTGGAGACCTTTAGAGTCAGTCTAATCCTCTTCTGTCTCAGTCCTTTAATATCTGAGGATATTCAGGATGCCAGCTTCTTTTTCATACAAATTCTTTTATGAAAGTTAGAGTCACATATTCTCAAGCTGTCCTCCCTAGATAGGATTCAAGTTCCCTCACCACCTGGCCATGGAGGGTTATGGGAGCTACTGTCATTTCAGTAAGATCCCATTAGCCTGACAACTAATGACTTAGAATCAAGTATTTATGCTGCTCAAAATCAGTTAGACATATCCATTTGTCTTAGTTCTTTGGAGAGTCCACATTTGAGATTGGTAAGTTTCTATTATCTAGTGTCAAGGAGGAATGAAGTATTCAACAGCTGAGAGTCTCCCATATACCGGCATCAAAGATTTGCTGGGTAATTATTAATTGTGAATTATGATTTAAATATCTCCTTACATCTAGAACCTTATGGTAGATATGACAAGAGCTTATGTAGCTTCCTCAGATAGGAAAGTATAAAGGAAATAACCACACACAAAGCTGCATTCACTATTGTGGTAGTTTGAATAACAATGGCTCCCATGACCTTATATATTTAGATGTGTGGTCATCAGGGAGTGACACTGTTTGAGAAGGATTAGGAGGCATGACCTCATTGAAAGGAGTGTGAGCTTTGACGGTCATACTAGCTTCTCCCCCACCTCAGCCTATAGGCCAGGATGTGGCTCAGCTACTGCTCTGGTGCTCTGTGTGCTGTCATGCTCCCCACCATGATAAGAGTGGACTAAGCCTCTGAAACAGTAGGCTAGCCCCAGTTAAATGCTTTCTTTCCTACAAGTTGCCTTAGTCATGGTGTCTCTTCACAGCAATAGAATAGTGACTAAGACAGTTCTCGTTTTCACAGCCCACTGAAGGAAAAGGACAAAGTAAAGAGCAGTAGTAAGCCCTGAGGGGCAGAGCAGATTTCCGAAGTTGGCTTGTCATGCAGTACATGAATTCCTTTCATCATAACTGTGACCCAGGAAAATCAACTTGAAGAAGAAAGGGAGTATTCGGGCTCACAGTTCAAAAGCGCAGAGGCAGAGTAACTCTGTTATGGCTCCTCAGATTTCAGTGAAATAGGAAGCAAAGAGCAGGAAATGCTGGTGTCCAACTGACTTTCTGATGTTTCTGTTCCTTCACCCTGGATCCCTGCCCATGGATTGCTGCCCACAGTCAGGATGGAACTTCCTTCCTTAGTCACATCAAGGGAATGCTCAGATGTGGGCCTCTTAAGTGATTTCAAATCCAGTTGAGTGCCCATGCAGACCAAGTGGGGAACAGTAGGAACCCACAGAGTGACAGAGTGAGACAAACTTACAGTTGGGGGGGGGGCGTTACACGTGTGAGGTGATTGTTTCTAATCCACGTGGTGGGATACATGTAGGACGAGTGTGCTTTACTGGAAGATAAATTCCAGAGAGGTAAGAGTCAGAAAGCAAAAGGCAAGCCCAGAGCTTGAGTAGCAGTGATATCGAATAATACTTGATCAAGCTTTAAGCAAACGCTGGAGGGACGAGGTTCTTTACAAACTACATCAGAGATGAATTGTGGTGACAGGGCACAGTTGGGGAGTGACTGTTGAGCTCAGAAAAGATAATCTGAGAGTGAATCCTGCCCCTGCACACAGTTTTAGCAGAAAGTGGAAGAATAGCCAGTCTGAGAGACTGGGACCCTGACCATTTGCCATTACCAAGGCAAAGATGCCGTTTTAAAATCTTATTTCAACTGAAACACAACCTACACAAACTTTCCTGTCTCCATGACTGTAAAAGCCAGTCATCACTCCCCTCCAATGCGTATGACGTTTGACTCCCCCCTGTTTCTCCATGGCCCTGTCACTCTCTACACTGAAGTATGATTTTTTTTTTTGACAGACACATCATTCCTATAGACTATGAGGTTCTAGCTAGTATCAGAATCTATTTCTTATTCTTCTTTGACTCACTCAAAGCACTGAACTGAGAGATGTGCACATAATAAGCACTTGGTTTTTATTGAAGAGAAGAGTGATCTAATTTGTGTAACAGAAAGATGAATGGTAGACTTATGTATAAAAGGGATTGCCAAAGAGCGAGGCAACGCACTGGGTATAGACGTGCTACAGTGGATCTTCTGGGAAGCAAAGATTAATGGCAATAGAAAACAGAGGAAGAGACATGTTTGAGGGACTTCCAAAGAGAAACTGACAGGGGATCTTATCCAGTTGTGTGGCTTAAGTTCTTTAATATGCTTGATGACTCTCTTATTTAAATAACTTGGCTTTGCCTCTCTTTTGAGCTCAAAGCTCATATGTTTTAGCTGTCAGCTTGTGTCCCTCCCATGCTCGGTTCTTCGCTTCTCTAGACGTCCCTGAATTCCTTTAATGACATCCCCAATCGCGGATTCCTCAGGAGTCATAGTTGATTTATGACTCTCTCATCTTTTCTCACCTGGCTCCATATCTATCCCATAATCAAATCTGGTTCCCCAACTCAGTACCGCACTTGATATCTCTCATCATATCCCGCTCCAGCAATCCTGGCTTTATCATCAGTCATCTTCCGAGCACAGAAGCCCCCTAGCTGGGATGCGAGCTCCAAGCTCTCTTGCATTTTCTCCAGTCCATTCTCCAGCCAGCCAGTAGCATGATCTTTGCAAACTTGAGCTATCACTTGGACAGTGCACTGTTCAGAACCTTGCAGTGCTGGCCTCTGTATGCAGAATAAAGCCCAATGTCCCTCTAAGCCTTCAGCTTCCCTCTGAAACATATGAATCTTTCTCTGACTTTTACCCTCATGCCCTTCTCAGCCAAGTCTTTATGAACATGAACCCACAGTGTCATAGGCATGAATTACACCTATCCTCTCCTATGAAATTCTAGCATGACTCCAGACACAACTGAACTTTTCCCAGTGAGCTGGAGAAAGGCTGCTGCACACATAAAGGTGTTCTTTGTGTATTTGGAACATGACCATTGACTCTGGGCCTCTGCCCTTGGTCTTTTCCCTGAAATACTACATGTTCCCAAGCCCTTCCAGAACCCGCCTCCTTTTGACTGTACAGGACGGAGCTCTGAATTCAATGTCAGTTCCCAAGGAAGCCTTTCTTATGATTTAAGGTAGCTTTATCTTCCAAGGCATCCATGTTTTATTATCCTGTTATTTTCTCCTTAACCGTGTGTGTGAGTGTGCGTGCGTGTGTGTGTGTGTGTGTGTGTGTGTGAGTGTGTGTGTGTGTGTGTGTGTGTGTGTGTGTGTATCTTAGAGTTAATATTGCTGAGATGAAGTGCCATGATCAAAACACAAGGGGAAGAAAGGGGTTATTTGGCTTATGGTTCTACATCACTATCTTTGTTGAAAGGAGTCAGGACAGGAACTCACAGAGGGCAGGAACCTGGAGGCAGGAGCTGATTCAGGTGCCATGCAGGGTGCTGCTTACTGTGTCACATGACTTGCCCATGTTTTGCAGCTTATATGGCTTGCTTTCTTACAGAACCCAGGACTAGCAGCCCAGGGATGGCACCACCCACAATGGGCTGAGCCTTTCCCATCAATCGCTGATTAAGAAAGTGCCCTACAGCTGGATATCATGGGGCCATTTTCTCAGGTAAGGTTCCCTCCTTCCTGATGACTATAGCTTGTGTCAAGTTGACATAAAACTATCCAGCACAACTGAACCTTGTCAACTTGACACTCAAACATGTTACTGTCAAGCTGCAATCTTTCCTTTCTTGTTCACCCCTAAGATCATACATTAATATAAGCAGCATAATATAAAACATTTTACAAACTTAAAAGCCCCACGGTCTTACAAATTCAAACACTTTAAAAAGTTCAGTCTCTACAGTTTGCTAAACACATGAAACTCAAGAAGAATGAAGACTGAAGTGTGGACACTATGCCCCTCCTTAAAATTGGGAACAGAACACCCATGGAAGGAGTTACAGAGACAAAATTTGGAGCTGTGACGAAAGGATGGACCATCTAGAGACTGCCATATCCAGGGATCCACCCCATAATCAGCTTCCAAATGCTGACACCATTGCATACACTAGCAAGCGTTTGCTGAAAGAACCCTGATATAGCTGTCTCTTGTGAGACTATGCCGGGGCCTAGCAAACACAGAAGTGGATGCTCACAGTCAGCTAGTGGATGGATCACAGGGCCCCCAATGGAGGAGCTGGAGAAAGTACCCAAGGAGCTGAAGGGATCAGCAACCCTATGGGTGGAACAACATTATGAACTAACCAGTACCCCAGAGCTCTTGACTCTAGCTGCATATGTATCAAAAGATGGCCTAGTCGGCCATCACTGGAAAGAGAGGCCCATTGGACATGCAAACTTTATATGCCCCAATACAGGGGAATTCCAGGGCCAAAAAAATGGGAATGGGTCGGTAGGGAAGTGGCGGGGAGAGTATGGGGAACTTTTGGGATAGCATTGGAAATGTAATTGAGGAAAAGATGTAATAAAATATTTTTAAAAATCACTTAAAAAAAAAGTTCAGTCTCTTTAAAAGATCCAAAGATTTCTATTTTTAAATGCAAAGGGTTTGTTTGTTTGTTTTGTTTTGTTTTGTTTGTTTGCTTTTTATAAATGGGCTCCTACAAAAATAAAAAATAAGTTGAGCTGGGCGAGGTGGCGTACGCCTTTAATCCCAGCACTCGGGAGGCAGGCAGATTTCTGAGTTCGAGGCCAGCCTGGTCTACAAAGTGAGTTCCAGGACAATTAGGGCTACACAGAGAAACCCTGTCTCAAAAAAAAAAAAAAAAAACAAAAAACAAAAAACAAAAAAAAAGTTGAATACTTTCTTATTTTAAGCGGGAAAAACCAGGGCACAGTCACAATCAAATCAAAGCAGAGCTGAACTCCAGCTGTGTAAATAACTCAACGTCTAATGTCTTGAGATCAATTCACAATCTTCTGAGCTTCCCCAAAGGACCTGGGTCACTTTCTGGCTTCCCCCTTCTGCAACATTTGGTTACATCAAGTTGACATAAAACCAGCCAGCACATATGTATATGTGTATGCATATGTATATATGTATATTTGTTTTTTGTTGTGTTAAGTATATTTTAAAAATTGCAACCCAAATGATATGTATCTTGATGAAGTGTTCTACATTTCTCTATGGAAATGGGAATCGTCCTTCTCTTTCTACCGTGCTGCTCTCAGGGACTGAGCTTAGGGACTGAGTCTTGGTGCCAAGGTCTAAAGCACTAAAGAACAGC
The DNA here is from genome assembly GCF_978045245.1 of Mus caroli. NCBI lineage: Eukaryota > Metazoa > Chordata > Mammalia > Rodentia > Muridae > Mus > Mus caroli. Next base: position 120,572,291 of record NW_028227265.1, on the reverse strand, counting down.
TCACGGTTCCTGTGATCCTCTTGGATGACCACGAACCTTAGTTTGCTTCTGCAGTACATGACAACAACCCAGCATGGTCAATCATAGCTACAGTCCACCAGTCCTAATTTTGATCTGAGCGCTCACCTTCCCTTCTGAGGGGCACCTAAAAAGGTCTCTCGATGATGCCTTTTTTCCTGAGGGTCAGTGATGCTTGGTCTTGAATACACTGACTGTAGTCGATTGTTGTTTTGGCTGCAGCCTCCAGTCATGAGAGGAACAACCCTTCTCCCAGTCTTTGCTTCTGCCTTTTCCACATCACATGACTTCTCTGTTCTGACCCTTCTTTCTTGGGAATCCCAGGATGTTCTCATTCTCCTGGGTTATGAGTATTGTCCTTGTGTTGCATGGAGTCTCATCAATTACATGGATGAGAGGTTTGTGGGTGGTTTCTGGTTCTAAATTCTAATTGTATCAGTAAGGATATTATAGATTATACGGTGGTAACAACAAAGATCCATGGGACAATGGTATAGAGACATATCCTTTAGTGGCCCTTTGGAGGCTCTGTTCCATATCACTTAAGATAGAGAACACACAGCAGTTGTCACCTGCAACATAAAATATGTCATTTGCATTCACATTTTAATGACAAATGGCATATCTATGACTAACTGTTTAAATAAGGATAGTACAATCCATGGCAGCCATAAGGATTCTATGGGAAACTTGATGGAGAATATTGATCAGTAACATGCCTGCTGCTGTCTCATCTGATACTCCCCCTGTCTAAAACTCAAGTGTGTGTCAACATCACTTGGTAAGTAGACTCAGCCTACCTTGAGAGTTTATGACTGGGTAGATCTGGTGAGGCCCAGAACTCTGAAAATCATGGTGCAGATGATTCTGTGAGTGGAGAGACAGCTGGAGATTCAGGAGACTTCCCTAGAAATGTGTACACAGCCTACTAGAGAGGACTTATAAATACTGCTTGCATTTCCTCAAACAGCATGGATTTCTTCTTAGAGGCTCCCTTATGTTGGTATAGCTCTACCCTGAGAAAATCCAAGGAGGACTGGCTTTCCAAGTCCAGGTAATGGAGTCTCCGTCATCTTTTATCCAGACGTTCTCTTCTCTTTGTTGGTAAATAGGCTTGGCTAGATAGCAACTCACATGCCTCTAAACTCTTTATATGGTCATTCTGTGATACTAGTGGGGAGGTTTATGTAAACTAACAACTAAAATTGATGCTGCATTTCAATAGAGAAACACCATGTGTGCAGTATAACTTAAGTTATGCCTATAACATATCCCATAAAGAACTTGCTTCAGTCATACAGGTAACACTATTTGAAACCATTTTCGTGAATGTGAAACATTAGCATACCCATCTATTGGTACTATGGGAAAAATCATACATTGCTAAGATCAAGGTTTGGTTCATTTCTGGTCCATACGTTTCCAAATGCCGTATTATTTAACTTGACATTGATAAACTTCAGCTGCACTTACAATTCACATCGAGTACAGTCAAGCTTGATTGTATATGTGCAGTCTTTGGGATGGCAATGCTGTCCTTAGAGAGTAAGTGACATGTAACAACCTGGATGCCAGACTCTGCAGCAGTTGGCTCAGCCTCAGGTATTTTGAGAGACTGTCATTGTTATCATTGTAAGTCCACACATATGCATTTGACCACTCACAGGCAAAGGAACTGGCCGTGGGACAGGAAGCATGAGAAAAAGACTCACATAGATGTGAGCAAGCTAAATGTCGTGTTTCACAGCATCATAGCCTTCTGAGAATATCAATTTATTTCTCATCATGGAAAGGTTTAAAGGTTTATAATAATCTCTCCTTCTCATTGTAAAATCATACCATCTTCAGAAAATTAAAAATACATACACACACACTACACCACACTATACACTGCACACATGCACACATACACACACATACACTATACACATACACTGCACACACCATACATACTACACACATACATTACACCACACACAGACACACAGACCACACCACACACATGCACTGCACACACACACATAGTAAACACATACACTGCACACACCACACATACTACACACATATACTGCACATACCACACATACTATACAGATACACTGCACACACTACACATACTACACACATACACTGCACACACTACACATACTGCACATACACTGCACATACTACACATACTACACACATACACTGCACATACCACACATACTACATACATATACTACACCACACACAGACACACACACCATACCACACACATACACTGCACACACACACACACACACACACACACACATACACCAAGGAAAGAAAGAAAAACCACCTGTAGCCCTGGAGTCTCCAGCTACTGATAAGCATCAGATCCCCTGGAACTGGAGTTACAGATAATTGTGATTCACTGTATAGATGCTAGGACTTGAACTCAGAAAAGCTGGGTGAAACACTGCTCTTAACCTCTGAGCCAACTCTCCAGCCCCAACTGTAAATATTTTGGTCAAGATTTAACAAAAAACCACCAAAGCACACTTAGAAATTTGTCAATTATTTGGAAGCAGTTATGATTATTAATTTTTAGGTTTGTTTATTAGATGTATTTTTACTTCATGTGAGTGGACGTTTTGACAGCATGCATGTTATATGTGCTGTGTGTATGCATGTTAGATCCTCTGGAATTGGAGTTATGGACAGTTGTGAGCTGCCCTGTGGATGCTGGGAAACAAAATGGGGTCTTCTGGCAAGAGCAGCGAGTGCTCTTAGCCATTGAGCCATCTCTCTCAGCTCACCTTTGTTATTATTTGTGTGTGTGTATGCATGTATGCCTAGTTTCCTGTTCAAGTGTGTGTGAGATATGAATGCATTATGTGACCTGCATGTGCTAGTCAGAGGTTGGTGTTGGGTGTCTTCATTTTTCAGACAGGGTCTGCCACAGGACCTGGAGCTCACTGATGGTCAGACTGACTGACCAGCAAGCTTCAGGGTCCTACCAGTCTTTACCTCCCTAGGATTGGCTTTATAAGCATGACTCACTGAGCCCAACTCTGTGTGTATATGACTGTGGGTGGTGTATGTGTACATGTTGTATGTGGGTGCGTGCACACATGTGTGAACAGAGGGAAAGAGGTAAGATTTAGCCTCTCTCAGTTTCCCTTATTCCCTTGAGGCAGGAACTCTCACTGTGCCTCGTGCTCACTGTTGTTACCCTAGATTGATAGCCACAAACCCCAGAGAACCTCCAGAATTGGAATTACAAAACTACCGTGTCGTGCCCAGCTTCTGGTGTGGTTTGTAGGATCTGAATTCAGGTCCTTACACATGTGCTGAAAGCCCTTTACTGACAGATAGCCCCCTGTCCCCTCACCTCTGGAAGCAGTATCTAGGGAATTTATGATCTGGCATGGGACTGGTCACATTAATATCTAAATACTGTTTTCTATCAGTCTCTCTGTAGTAACCTCTCCTGTAGTAGGTTTTAGGGTAGTGGTTCCCACACAGGAGGTAGGTGTGAAAAAGGTTGCAATAGTCAAAGCTGGATTCAAGTCCCTAAGACTTGCAGTCCCAAGAAACAGGAGTTCCCAGCAGAGCCTAGAACTAACCAGCATTGCTTTTGTCACCTCCTGCCTCTGTTAAGCCTCTTCCATTGCCTTGGATATTGCGTTACTACCCATGTGACTCTCTCCAGCTCCACCCTCGCTGCACCCACCGCTGCACATTTTTGTGCAGGGGAGGAGGAACAGCCTCCTCCTTGGGTATAGGATGCCTCTATTGGCGAGTAGAGCTTGCAGGGGAGAGGAGTTCTCCAGTTGAGTGTCCACTCGCTCATCCTGCTGAGGTATCAGAGTGGGTACGTGACACCGCGGGTATCCATATCACTTACAGCTCGGATTTATTCCCACCCACTGGGTGTGTGGCACTCCATCCCAGGAAGTGTTTACTGAGAAAGCCATTGTGGGATTTAGTGAGACCTACATCACTCACTACTTTGTGAGTCTTCATTGTGGTGTGTTTGACACCATTGGAAGTGGTGAAATAGAAACGACCATTTGGAAGTAACTTCTCCCTCTCTTGTTTACTCAGCCTGTGTGGGCTAATTGCTGTGCTGACAACTCCTGACTGCTCTTCCCTTGGCTGACTCTGTGACCATTAGAACGTTAATTACAGGTTTCCTGGCTCTACCGTTGGGCCTGCCCCTGTTTTCTAATGAAATGGATGCTGGTACTCTGTAAGTTTGAACGGCTTTCAGTTCATTGAAATGCATAGTTCAGTTCATTCGTCTTGGTTGCCTATTCTCACCCCACCCTGGGAAACCCATATTGAGGACACCTGTGGATTTTCCCCAAATTAGGTATGTGATTGGCATGCGCAGACTCTCAGATTCTCACCATGGGTCTTCATTTCTACTTTATTATTGTTTTTAGAATGACTTTCATATTAGGGAATAATGACTTGCTATGTTAATTTACGAATTGAGTGTTCTCCCGTCTTCCACATCAAAGCTATTAATTAATAACTTACATTAAAGAGTCTATATGCCCACCATAGTACTAAGTGTTTATAAATTCAGTTAATTTCCATCCCACCTCTAAACCCTTGTGAGGTAGATGCTACTTTTAGCCCATCTCTACAGAAGAGGAAAGTCTATAATGAGTTTCAGTAGCTTGTGCAAGTTTACACCATCAGGTTGGCTAGGCCATAAATGGTATGCTTGAAAATCCAAATCTCCATGGGAACTCTGAGGGTTTCAGGCTTTACAATATCACTGGGACATTGGGAACAGAGTTTCCAGCTCTCCCACTAAGAAAAGATGGCCCTGGACTGGGGTAGAATGTCCTAGTGGAAGAGGATGGAGTTACAGCTGTCTGAGAATGATGCTCAGACTGGGTGATTCACAAGCTCAAACAAAGCTTTTGAGGGTAAAGTCCAACACAGAATGACGAAATAGTCTTTGTGGTTCCACAGCCTTCAAAAGACCTAGCAGTAACAAATTTGTCAGAGGCCATGTGAGTACAGGCAGGGTTAGAAGGTTCGAATGGCTGAGAGGTGGGGACAAAGGTCCTTCATGATGTCACCAGCATACAACCAGGTTGGTCTGAGCAAATCTCACTGGAGAGTTATAGGCCGTGTGACCCTAAGGAGTCACAGATCCTTCCCCGTGGGAGGCACAACCCCCCAGGAAGGACTAGACAAACAGAATTTATAATGGTCATCATCTGTTTCCTCATAGAGGTTTAAATTAAAAAAAGCACGTGAGTTGTTGATAAATACAGGCTGCTGATGGCCTGATACAATAGGTAGATCTCATGTAAAACTTCTGCACTGCCATAGGATAGTTGCTAGGCAAGAGACTTTGCTTTCTTCTCTTATAATTAATGGTAGGTAAGGTGCATTTTTAAAGCTATGTGCTATTTACTAAACAGATTGTTGGTTAAGCTGATCTACTGGGGATCTTGTCTGAATACCTGATCAAGTTTTAGGAGTCATCCTTAAGGACCATGTCCCTACATCAAGAGTTGCAATGTCTACTTTAAGTAAATCTTAAAAGAAAATACATGTTTTCAAAGGTCAGCAGTGTAGTCACCTTGGGAGTGAGAGTAGAAATTGGAAGAGAGGATGATGGTATATCTGGAGCACTCTCTGGGTTGTAAATCCCCCAAAAGGTACAGAAGTCCCACCCTAGTACCTTACCCCCCAGTACATGTTACCTCATTTGGAAATGTTGGAATATACTCATATAATCTAATATGCCTGCTGTCCATATAGGAAGAGAGGAGGCTTCCAGAGCCAAAGATAGACAAACAGAGAGGCAAGGCTATATGAAGACATAAGCACAGACTAGAGTGTCATTACTACTAACCAAGCAAACAACTGTCAGCTGTCCCCCAAGCCAGGACAGAGGCTTGGCCCAGATGTGTCCTGGAGTATCCAGAAGAGAGGGCAAATTACCTCTGGTCTCCACTGCCTTGTTTGTGGGAAAGTTCCAGCTACTCTGGGAAGCCAACATGCAGGTCATTTTTGGGTTTTGTAGCCGGAGCATAGGTTGGGGACGTGTAAAATCTCACCAACTTTTGGAGTTAGAGAGATGGCTCAGTGTGTAAGAGTACTTGCTGAGAACCTGAGTTTGGAGCCTAGCACCCACGTAAAACACTGCTTGTGGCTTGCAACCCCAGCACTGCTGGAGGCAGACCCAGGAGATTTTCTGTGGCTTGTTCCAGCTTAGTTACAGGCTCAGAGAGAGGACCAGTCTCAATGGTAGAGAGTACAGAGCAAGAGCACCAGCCTTTGCACGCAGGAACCGTAGGCATGCACACCCGTACACACACACACACACACACACACACACACAGAGATTCAAAAAGCTATACACTTAAGAATTATGTGCTATACTTCAACAATAAGAACATACAGACCATGGGTGGGTGTGGTGGCATAGACCTTTAATACCAGGATTATACAGGCAGAGACAGGTGGAGCTAGATCTATGAATTGGAATATGGCCTAGTGTTCTAGAGAGTTCCAAGACAGCCAGAGCCAAATAATGAGACACTGTCTAAAATAAAGATGGTGGTGGTGGTGGTGCTGCTGCTGGTGACACGCATATTACAAGTGCAGTCTTGAGGAACTGGAGGAGGGCAAAGTCCCTTCTTGTCCTCAGTGGGAAGAAAGAGCCTCATGTTTCATCTACTGCACATTCTCCTTGTGTGTCCTGGACAGTTCTTTAGAAGAAACCAGTTGATCAAACATTATAAGAAAACGGTGGAAAGAGAAGCCCGACAGCAAATGTGTGTGACTGGGCAGTGACTGCCAGTGACTGATGGAATGACAGAGAGTTTAAAGGAAATTTGATTTCTCCAAGAGTTTATCTGTTCTCCTGATCTCAGGCTGTTAAAGCCTGCAGTAATTAGAAGTAGCTTTTCTAGTCCCCACAGCCCCTTGTTAATGAGGCTTCCCCCATTTCTATCAGCGCAAGCTTTGTTTCCTAATGGGTTGCCCCTCAATTGTCATGGGAGCATCCGCAGATAAGAGAAAAAGGAAAGTGGTCAGGAATGGAAGCTGCCTGAGCAATGGGGCGTCTCCTGTGCCTTGGAAACCTTTGGTGACTTTGCTTACAGCTGTCACTGGTGCTAACTTCTAACCCATTAAACTTGCTTGCAGGGTGGCTGGAGTCAATGGAGCAGAGGGCAGCCTTCCTGGGCCTCCCCCTTTCCAATTGCACTGAAAGAATGGGACACCAAAAGTTCACAGGGGGACTGTGGCCGAGGAGGCAGTGCAGGGAGCAAGTCTTTTAACTCTTAGCTTTACCATCCTCTGGCGTCTCAACTTTTATCTGCCCATTAACTCCTTAAGTTTGTTCACCCATCCATCGATCTATCCAAAGGCAAGAAAGATAAAAAGAGCCACAGGATGTGTGAGAAAACCTTCTAGGTGTCCTGCGGATGCTCCATTGAATCCCAGTGTTGCCTAATGTAACTGGCATCCTGAGGATGCAGAGTCTCTGTAATGTTGTGGTTTTTAAAAAAGCATTTGGCTCTGAAATCCTTTGGACATCTTTAAACTCATTTCCATTTCTGAAAAAAAAGAGAAGAGGTAACTTTCACATAAATGTGGCAAGATTGCTTTTTATATAATAGTAAAAAGGGCTTCAAGTGAATTCCCCATGTTTCTATACATCTCACACACCTGGAAAACCACACAACATCAGCACTGGGGAGGATGAGACAGGAGGATTGTGATTTTAATATAAGCCTAGGATATTAAGAGTGAAGCTCTATCTGGAAAAAAATCATTAATATATTCCATACATGCTCACATACCTTTTTATACTTTTAACTATTCTCTTTATGTTCCAAGATTTAAAAACAAACAATCAAAAAAAAAAACCCAACAACAACAAAAACTGTTCCAAGCTGGATAATGAAACAGAATTTTTCTTTATATCAATGTTTTTCAGTTTGCTAAGTTCACATATGATTGTTCAGATCTTTGCTAACAACATTCTGTTGCCATCCAAGAGAAACCTAATTTTTGAGAGGAAATGGACCCCGGTAATTAGCTGGGTTTTCCTGGGTTTGATGGGGTAGATGGAAGCAAGAGTGCTCATAAAAAGCTAAGGGGTTCTTCAGAAAGGGTCCTCAACACAGTGCAGGCTTTCCATATATCCATCCAATCATAGAGTATTCTATGACCGTACAGGAAATTAAGTCCCTCCAGCAGAAACCTCTATAGTTTTATAAAAGATATTAACATAAAATCAAGGCAGTTTGGATATATGTTGCCATAGAACAAAGAGCACATTGTGATCTTAACATGCTGCAACGGTGTGGGATATTAATGCATCTGCCAACTGGAGATGGAGTCACTGGCTGGAGGATGACACACGCAGAGACTGAGTTATCCTTGTCCACACCATTGCTCCTTCACCTCCCAGGTGGGCTGGGTGCCACCATGAATAATAGTGAGACGGACATGCTTAGGATAACACTCAAGACAGGTGCGCCTTTCATCTCCAAGCCAATTTCATGACTATTGGTAAAGCCCATACTGGGACAAAAGTAATAGATTCTTGTACTAAAATTAAACAAGAAACCAATTTGGTCACACACACACACACACACACACAAATATCAGCAAGCAGCAACAAAAACTAAAATAATTTGAACTTGCAGTTTCAGACAATGTTTTTATTTTTTTTCCAGAGTCTTTTACTTGCAACACCTGTGAACTGACCGGTTGTGGCAAGTTCCGCCTGCAGCGGCAGGAGTCACAATCCACATTCAACTTTCCACCTGACCCCAGTTCAGTTCAGTTCAGTTCAATTGACACGGTTTCTAGTAACTTCCAAGCATGGTGCTAGGTGCGGAGCCTGTACAGCCAGGAAGCCCAGCTCCCAACTCTCCAACGGGACTTAGGACCTTCTCGAACCCTTTGTGTTCCCACTGTCGTTCTCGATTGCGGTGTAGACATGGCTCCGTCCTTCTCTGTGATGTCCTTTTAGGAGGGAAATGAATGAAGAGAAGAAAATCAATAAGGGATACAGCTCTGTGTACAGCCATGACAGGAGCCGTGCACAGTGTGTCAAGGAGCCTGAGGTGCGCTCATTAATTCTGACTCGGAGTGGGCTGGATGACACAAGAAAAGGGATTCAATCCAAGTGAAGGAAGTCTTTTAAAATCCTTCATGTAAAACAAAACAAACGAAACCAAGAAAAACTTGTGGTGGGTAGATCATCACTTCCCACTTCGGTAATTTCTTCAGAAGCCCTCGACTACAGTTCCACTCTGTTCCCACCTCCGCGTGCTTGTGGCCACCTTTGCATGGTTCCGCAGAGCACCTCTGTATTCATGAGGAGACATCTTGAAAGCCATAAGGAGGTGCAACTCACTTCCTGCTGCAGAACATCCTGAGTTGGTTTGTGCCAGCAGCATCCCTGCTGAGGGTTTCTTCTCTGAACCTTGCTGCAGGACATAAACCCGGACCCTGCTCTCTTGGGGGCTCCCTGAGATGGTCAGGACAATGGTTTTCTCTGTTTTCTACCGTACCTTATTATCCATTGGGTTAGCCCTTGAGTATGAAGTGAGGTGAGGGAGATGTCCAGTGCCACGGAGGAGCAGCCAGAGTGTGCTGTGTCAAGGTGTGAGTGTGCACATCTCCGGAAGGAAGAGAGCATCCTTCCGTAAGCCTGGTATCAACCTTTGTAAGCATGACTGAATGCCAAGTCTATGCTACCTAGATTCTCCTTGCATTTAAATAGTTCAAAGAGTCCTTTCCCCTGCTCAGCTAATTCACAGGCCATTCTGACAGTCAGCAAAGGCATATCTGGATAGTAGATAATACCAGTAAGTGGATAATAGCAGGATCTCCCTCTGAGGAAAAATCTTTAACAAGGTCTAGTCATTATCCCAATGTGTTTCCTCTGTGTCTTTCTCTTTAGGATTCCAGCAGGCTACTACTCTAGCTGTGGGGAATTTCACAAGAAGAAGATAAAGTTGTAGAAAGCTAGAAAATTAAGGTTGACTCTCCTCTGATCTTAAATTTAAAGACTCTGTGTGTGTGTGTGTGTGTGTGAGAGAGAGAGAGAGAGAGAGAGAGAGAGAGAGAGAGAGAGAGAGAGAGAGAGAGGTTGAGAGAGAGAGAGATCTTGCTGAGCCCAGGCTGGACCTCAAACTCGATAATAAGAAGCCCAGGCTGACCCCAAACTCCTCCTGATTGTCCTGTCTCTGCCTCCCAAGTGCTAGGAATAAAGAGTTACACTCCCACACCTTGTCAGAACCCTGCCTTCCATCTGCAGAAGAGAAAGCCTATGCAGGAGACTGACCCTGATCATATCTGGGATGCTTCAGCTCATGCAGAGAGCAGGGTGCAGGACATAGCTGGTCCCAGAGTGACGAGCAGAAAAGGCCTTTGATCTTCCAGAAGCCACAGTGGAGTCGTTGAACTGGCAAGGACCCTGTGAGGACTGCACAGCCCCCGGGGCAGGAGATGACACTAATATCTGGGATCACATCTCTGAGTGCGGTGGCCTGGAGCTATTGCTAGAAATGCTGATGCGCAGAAAATAACATCCTGTTTCCTGGACTCTTCATGAGTTCTGACTGAAAGATACCTCTTGTACAGTAACAACACCACATTTCCTGCTTCGTATTATAAAATGAGCTCAATTGATCTATCTTCAATTTACCAAATTTATCAACATAATCCCGCTTTTGAACCTACTTTAATTGAAGTCTCATTATAATGGAAACCAGAAAACTACATATATCCACCAATAAATGCCTGTTTCTTCATTATTTAGCATGCTGTATATTTAATAAAATATTAATTTATATTTTATAGCAGAACATTAAGGGACAGAAACCAATGCATTTTTAAGCACTCATGGTTATAGTTTTAAACCGTGAGCCTTTCTTTTAGAAACTCTTCTGTAATTTATTTCACATTTTGAGTTTTTCCTGATTAAAAACTCTTGCAGGTTCTGTGTGTATCACATTCTTCCCTTGGGGTTTATATCCTGGTAAATTCAAGTGTCCAGACTGATGGCGTGACCAGACTGATGGCGTGACCTTCCGCATGCAGGCATATTGTGCTTGGATGTGTTTGCGGGATGATGGTGGTGGTGGTGATGATACTTATTAGCTTTTTAATTACTGTTCCTTATTAATTTTGCACTGCTAGCCACTCACCCTTAAAATACAAAGAAGCTTCGTTCACAAAATTATCTGAGATCTGTCATAGTTTCAGTTGCCCACTTGACCCAAAAGTAGAATCATCTGAGAAGATGTAACTTCAACTGAAGAATTGCCTAGATGAGAGCAGCCCGTATGTTTGTCTGCAGGTCAGACTCTTAACTGCTAGTTGATGTAGGAGTGTCCAGCCCACTGTGGGAAGCACCAGCCCCAAGCAGATAAGCCTAGGATATACAAGTAGCCAAGCAAGCCAGAGGAGACAAGCCGGTAAGCTTGTTCCTCCATGCTCTTTGCTCCAGTTTCTGCCTCCAGGTTCCTGCCTTGACTTCCCTTGGTGAAATTTAAGTTGTTTCTGCCATGGTGTTTATCACAGCAACAGAACGGAAAGCTAGGGTAAGACAATAAATTGAAAAAGAGAAAAGGTGTGGCCAAGAATGAACGCACTTGTCTTTCTCTTGTTGGTGAATTTTCAGATGTTCCTTGTTTGACACCCTGGACAGTCGAGGAGACTGACCAAGTCTGGTGTAGGATATTATTGTTTTGGAGGTGATGTTGATGTTGCGATCGGGGTTGGGGTTTCAATAATTAATAATTGGGAAGAAATGTTCTGCCCTTCAGAAACGAAAATCCAGAGTCTGCATCAGCAAAATCTCCACTCGAGACGCAGGGCAATGCTTTCTATGTTCTCATTCATTGACAGATGTGGAAAATGATGTTGACTCCATAGGCTACAGACTCCATTGGTTACCTCACCCTAGCATAGACTGACATAACGATGCAGTCTAACCTCTGCCCCTCGGGTTATGCCATGCTCGTCTTGGTTCTCTCCAACAACAAATCCCTGAATGTTAATGGGGCAAGCACACAGCAGCTCACTGAATCGTCTGCTGTTTTCAGTTACCCGTGTTATGATTTGACAAGGATTTCAAGTTTGAATATGACATAAACAGTGGAAGCCCCACACCTGACTGTGTTTTCTTTCTCATGTGTGTGTGCAGTATCTGTGGTGTGTATCTGTGTGTGTGTGTGGTGTGTGTGTGATATGTGTAGTATGTGTAGTATGTTTGTGTATGTGTGTATCTCTCTCTGTGTGTGGTACGTGTGTGCGGTGTGCATTTATGTGTACACGCATATGTGTATGCAGTGTGTCTGTGTGTGTGTTGTATGTATATGTGGTGTGTGTTTATGTGTAGGTATGTGCGTATTCAGTGTGTTTGTGTGTGTGGTGTGTGTGTGTGTGGTGTCTTTATTGAGGCAGGGTTTCTGGGAAGTGCAGGAGCTCACTAACCCCAGCTAGTCTAACTTGTCCTTATCTTCACTTTCTAGACTGGGACTACAAGGACTACTGTCAGTGCAAAAACCCAGCTCTCACGCAGAAGGTATTAAGAAGTAATTTATTCTGGAGCCAGATATAAGCAAGCATGGCCAGGGAGCACAGATATGGGTTTTCCCAGCCTCCATGTTCCAATGAGGTAGCAATTTCCTGAGGTGTTTAGTAGTGGAACAAGGAAGTCATAAACTCAGGCACGTTTCAGATACATTGCTGAGTGCATCATCGGTAGATACTTCTTTCCAGTTCTTGTTCACACTGCTAAACTTACCTGATTTTTATGGGGGTTCTGGAAACTACCAGTCTCATGAGTGTCCCTGTCAATGGCTTCCACCATCTCCTTCTTGCAGAGCTCAGTCATATCTTGCAGTCACACACTTGCGTTATCAAAGATTTCTTCTGATGCACTTCCTCCAGTTAGGCCCCAACTCCCCAAGATTCCATAAGATCCCTAAACAGTGCTACTGACTGGGGGCAGGACTCATAATGAGCCTGTGGAGAAGGGATGCTCTAAAGTCAGCCCACCACATTTCCTGTACCTCAACTCTCTATTCTGTTTGCCCTTTCTTACTTCCCTTTGGCCCTTGCCCTATCTTGCCCCTCTATCACAATCTTGACAGAACCCCAAACACATGACATTACTCATTATTTCTCAAACTGGGTTGCCCAGTCTTGACTAAGAATCAGAAAAAACACGTGTATGAGAAACGCATATTCTTTTTTTCCTTTTTAGTTTAAAATCTTTTTTTTTTAGTTTTTCTTATTCTTTTTTTTAATTTTTAAAATATCAACTATTTTTTAATTAGGTATTTTCTTATTTTACACTTCAAATGCTATCCAAAAAGTCCCCCATACCCCCCCTCCCCTACCCACCCACTCCCACTTCTTGGCTCTGGTGTTCCCCTGTACTGAGGCATATAAAGTTTGCAATACCAAGGGGCCTCTCTTCCCAATGATGGCTGACTAGGCCATCTTCTGCTACATATGCAGCTAGAGACACGAGCTCTGGGGGTACTGGTCAGTTCATATTGTTGTTCCACCTATAGGGTTGCAGACCCCTTTAGCTCTTTGGGTCTTTCTCTAGCTCCTCCATTGGGGGCCCTGTGATCCATCCAATAGCTGACTGTGAGCATCCACTTCTGTGTTTGCTAGGCACTGGCATAGCCTCACAAGAGACAGCTATATCAGGGTTTTTCAGCAAAATCTTGCTGGCATATGCAATGGTGTCTGCATTTGGAGACTGATTATGGGATGGATCCCTGGGTGCAGCAGTCTCTAGATGGTCCATCCTTTCATCTCAGCTCCAAACTTTGTCTCTGTAACTCCTTCAATGGGTGTTTTGTTCCCAATTGTAAGAAGGGGCAAAGTGTCCACACTTTGGTCTTCGTTCTTCTTGAGTTTCATGTGTTTTGCAACTTGTATCTTGGGTATTCTAAGTTTCTGGGCTAATATCCACTTATCAGTGAGTACATATCATGTGAGTTCTTTTGTGATTGGGTTACCTCACTCAGGGTGATGCCATCCAGGTCCATCCATTGGCCTAGGAATTTCATAAATTCATTCTTTTTAATAGCTGAGTAGTACTCCATAGTGTAAATGTACCACATTTTCTGTATCCATTCCTCTGCTGAGGGGCATCTGGGTTCTTTCCAGCTTCTGGCTATTATAAATGAGGCTGCTATGAACATAGTGGAGCATGTGTCCTTATTACCAGTAGGGACATCTTCTGGATATATGCCCAGGAGAGGTATTGCAGGATCCTCCAGTAGTACTATGTCCAATTTTCTGAGGAACCGCCAAACTGATTTCCAAAGTAGTAGTACCAGCTTGCAATCGCACCAACAATGGAGGACTGTTCCTCTTTCTCCACATCCTTGCCAGCATCTGCTGTCACCTGAATTTTTGATCTTAGCCATTCTGACTGGTGTGAGGTGGAATCTCAGGGTTGTTTTGATTTGCATTTCCCTGATGATTAAGGATGTTGAACATTTTTTTCAGGTCCTTCTCAGCCATTCGGTATTCCTCAGGTAAGAATTCTTTGTTTAGCTCTGTACCCCATTTTTATGGGGTTATTTGATTTTCTCAAGTCTACCTTCTTGAGTTCTTTATATATATTGGATATTAGTCCCCTATCTGATTTAGGATAGGTAAAGATCCTTTCCCAATCTGTTTGTGGCCTTTTTGTCGTATTGACAGTGTCTTTTGCCTTACAATTTTGAAATTTTATGAGGTCCCATTTGTCGATCCTTGATCTTACAGCACAAGCCATTGCTGTTCTATTCAGGAATTTTTCCCCTGTGCCCATATCTTCGAGGCTTTTCCCTACTACCTCCTCTATAAGTTTCACTGTCTCTGGTTTTATGTGGAGTTCCTTGATCCACTTAGATTTGACCTTAGTACAAGGAGATAAGAATGGATCAATTCGACTCGCCAACTGCCCACAACACCCGCCACAGGATCTTAAGACTTCTGGTGAGGGGAGCACAGCTTCTGCTCCAATCCAATTGCGCGAGACCTGAGACTGCATTAGTTAGGGAAGCAGAAACCAGCCTGAGTAGGGCCACAGGCCTCACCCGGCCGGATCAGTGCCAGGGTAGCGGGAGCGCAGGGTTGCCTGACACCCGCCAGCTACCCACGACCCCCGCCGCAGGATTTTGGGACTGCTGGTGAGTGGAACACAGCTTCTGCTCCAGTCCAATCACGCGGGACCTGAGACTGCTCTGGTTGGGGAGAGAGAAATCCGGCCCACACAGGGCCACAACCCTCTTCCGGTCAGAAAAGCACCTGAGCAGCTGGGGCGCAGGGTCGGCTGACACTCACCAGCTACCCACAACACCCACCACAGGATCTTAAGACTTCTGGTGAGGGGAGCACAGCTTCTGCTCCAATCCAATCGCGCGGGACCTGAGACTGCATTAGTTAGGGAAGCAGAAACCGGCCTGAGTAGGGCCACAGGCCTCACCCGGCCGGATCAGCGCCAGGGTAGCGGGAGCGTAGGGTTGCCTGACACCCGCCAGCTACCCACGACCCCCGCCGCAGGATTTTGGGACTGCTGGTGAGTGGAACACAGCTTCTGCTCCAGTCCAATCACGCGGGACCTGAGACTGCTCTGGTTGGGGAGAGAGAAATCCGGCCCACACAGGGCCACAACCCTCTTCCGGACAGAAAAGCACCTGAGCAGCTGGGGCGCAGGGTCTGCTGACACTCGCCAACTGCCCACAACACCCGCCACAGGATCTTAAGACTTCTGGTGAGGGGAGCACAGCTTCTGCTCCAATCCAATTGCGCGGGACCTGAGACTGCATTAGTTAGGGAAGCAGAAACCGGCCTGAGTAGGACCACAGGCCTCATCCGGCTGGATCAGCGCTGGGGTAGCGGGAGCGCAGGGTTGCCTGACACCCGCCAGCTACCCACGACCCCCGCCGCAGGATTTTGGGACTGCTGGTGAGTGGAACACAGCTTCTGCTCCAGTCCAATCACGCGGGACCTGAGACTGCTCTGGTTGGGGAGAGAGAAATCCGGCCCACACAGGGCCACAAGCCTCTTCCGGTCAGAAAAGCACCTGAGCAGCTGGGGCGCAGGGTCTGCTGACACTCGCCAACTGCCCACAACACCCGCCACAGGATCTTAAGACAACTGGTGAGGGGAGCACAGCTTCTGCTCCAATCCAATTGCGCGGGACCTGAGACTGCATTAGTTAGGGAAGCAGAAACCAGCCTGAGTAGGGCCACAGGCCTCACCCGGCCGGATCAGCGCCAGGGTAGCGGGAGCGCAGGGTTGCCTGACACCCGCCAGCTACCCACGACCCCCGCCGCAGGATTTTGGGACTGCTGGTGAGTGGAACACAGCTTCTGCTCCAATCTTTAAATAGTGACAACGATAACAACTAACCCCAGAGATTACCAGATGGCGAAAGGTAAACGTAATAATCTTACTAACAGAAACCAAGACCACTCACCATCATCAGAACCCAGCACCCCCACTTCACCCAGTCCAGGGCACCCCAACACACCGGAAAAGCTAGACACGGATTTAAAAGCATATCTCCTGATGATGATAGAGGACTTCAAGAAGGACGTTAATAACACACTTAAAGAAATGCAGGAGAACACTGCTAAAAAGGAAGAAGACAATAAAGAGGAAGCACAAAAATCCCTTAAAGAATTGCAGGAGAACACTGCTAAAGAGTTACAAATCCTTAAAGAAAAACATGATAACATAATCAAACAGGTAGAAGTCCTTACAGAAAAACAGGAAAACACATCCAAACAGATGATGGAAATGAACAAAACCATACTAGACCTAAAAAGGGAAGTAGACACAATAAAGAAAACCCAAAATGAGGCAACACTGGAGATAGAAACCCTAGGAAAGAAATCTGGAACCATAGATGCAAGCATCAGCAACAGAATACAAGAGATGGAAGAGAGAATCTCAGGTGCAGAAGATTCCATAGAGAACATCGGCACAACAATCAAGGAAAATGGAAAATGCAAAAAGATCCTAACTCAAAACATCCAAGAAATACAGGACATAATGAGAAGACCAAACCTACGGATAATAGGAGTGGATGAGAATGAAGATTTTCAACTCAAAGGACCAGCAAACATCTTCAACAAAATTATAGAAGAAAACTTCCCAAATCTAAAGAAAGAGATGCCCATGAACATACAAGAAGCCTACAGAACTCCAAATAGACTGGATCAGAAAAGAAATACCTCCCGACACATAATAATCAGAGCAACAAATGCTCTAAATAAAGATAGAATACTAAAAGCAGTAAGAGAAAAAGGCCAAGTAACATATAAAGGCAAGCCTATCAGAATTACACCAGATTTTTCACCAGAGACTATGAAAGCCAGAAGATCCTGGACAGATGTTATACAGACACTAAAAGAACACAAATTCCAGCCCAGGCTACTATACCCAGCCAAACTCTCAATTAACATAGATGGAGAAACCAAAGTATTCCACGACAAAACCAAATTCACACATTATCTCTCCACGAACCCAGCCCTTCAAAGGATAATAACAGAAAAAAACCAATACAAGGACAGGAACCACGCCCTAGAAACAACAAGAAGGTAATCCCTCAACAAACCTAAAAGAAGACAGCCACAAGAACAAAATGCCAACTTTAACATCAAAAATAACAGGAAACACCAATTTCTTTTCCTTAATATCTCTTAATATCAATGGACTCAACTCCCCGATAAAAAGACATAGACTAACAAACTGGCTACACAAACAAGACCCAACATTTTGCTGCTTACAGGAAACTCATCTCAGAGAAAAGGATAGACACTACCTCAGAATGAAAGGCTGGAAAACAATTCTCCAAGCAAATGGCATGAAGAAACAAGCTGGAGTAGCCATTCTAATATCTGATAAGATTGACTTCCAACCCAAAGTCATTAAAAAAGACAGGGAGGGACACTTCATACTCATCAAAGGTAAAATCCTCCAAGAGGAACTATCAATCCTGAATATCTATGCTCCAAATACAAAGGCAGCCACATTCATTAAAGAAACTTTAGTAAATCTCAAAGCACACATTGCACCTCATACAATAATAGTGGGAGACTTCAACACACCACTTTCACCAATGGACAGATCAGGGAAACAGAAACTAAACAGGGACACAGTGAAACTAAGAGAAATTATGAATCAAATGGATCTGGCAGATATCTACAGAACATTCTATCCTAAAACAAAAGGATATACCTTCTTCTCAGCACCTCATGGTACCTTCTCCAAAATTGACCACATAATTGGTCACAAAACAGGCCTCAACAGATATAAAAATATTGAAATTGTCCCATGCATCCTATCAGATCACCATGGACTAAGGCTGATCTTCAATAACAAAATAAATAATAGAAAGCCAACCTTCACGTGGAAACTGAACAACACTCTTCTCAATGATACCTTGGTCAAGGAAGGAATAAAGAAAGAAATTAAGGACTTTTTAGAGTTCAATGAAAATGAAGCCACAACATACCCAAACTTATGGGACGCAATGAAAGCATTTTTAAGAGGAAAACTCATAGCTCTGAGTGCCTCCAAAAGGAAACTAGAGAGAGCACACATTAGCAGCTTGACAACACACCTAAAAGCACTAGAACAAAAGGAAGCAAATTCACCCAAGAGGAGTAGACGGCAGGAAATAATCAAACTCAGGGGTGAAATCAACCAAGTGGAAACAAGAAAAACTATTCAAAGAATCAACCAATCAAGGAGCTGGTTCTTTGAGAAAATCAACAAGATAGATAAACCCTTAGCCAGACTCACTAGAGGGCACAGGGAAAGCATCCTAATTAACAAAATCAGAAATGAAAAAGGAGACATAACAACAGATCCTGAAGACATCCAAAACACCATCAGATCCTTCTACCAAAGGCTATACTCAACAAAACTGGAGAACCTGGATGAAATGGACAAGTTCCTAGACAGATACCAGGTACCAAAGTTGAATCAAGATCAGGTTAATGATCTAAACAGCCCTATATCCCCCAAAGAAATAGAAGCAGTCATTAATAGTCTCCCAACTAAAAAAAGCCCAGGACCAGATGGGTTTAGTGCAGAGTTCTATCAGACCTTCAAAGAAGATCTAATCCCAGTTCTTCACAAACTATTCCACAAAATAGAAACAGAAGGTACTCTACCCAACTCATTCTATGAAGCCACAATTACTCTGATACCTAAACCACAAAAAGACCCAACAAAGATAGAAAACTTCAGACCAATATCCCTTATGAATATTGATGCAAAAATCCTCAATAAAGTTCTTGCTAACCGAATCCAAGAACACATCAAAACAATCATCCATCCTGACCAAGTAGGTTTCATCCCAGGGATGCAGGGATGGTTCAATATACGGAAATCCATCAACGTAATCCAGTATATAAACAAACTCAAAGATAAAAACCACATGGTCATCTCCTTAGATGCGGAAAAAGCATTTGACAAGATCCAACACCCATTCATGATAAAAGTCTTGGAAAGATCAGGAATTCAAGGCCCATACCTAAACATGATAAAAGCAATCTACAGCAAACCAGTAGCCAACATCAAAGTAAATGGTGAGAAGCTTGAAGCAATCCCTCTAAAATCAGGGACTAGACAAGGCTGTCCACTTTCTCCATACCTATTCAACATTGTACTTGAAGTCCTAGCCAGAGCAATTCGACAACAAAAGGAGATCAAAGGGATACAAATTGGAAAAGAGGAAGTCAAAATATCACTGTTTGCAGATGATATGATAGTATATATAAGTGACCCTAAAAATTCCACCAGAGAACTCCTAAGCCTGATAAACAGCTTCGGTGAAGTAGCTGGATATAAAATTAACTCAAACAAATCAATGGCCTTTCTCTACACAAAGAATAAACAGGCTGAGAAAGAAATTAGGGAAACAACACCCTTCTCAATAGTCACAAATAATATAAAATATCTTGGCGTGACTCTAACTAAGGAAGTGAAAGATCTGTATAATAAAAACTTCAAGTCTCTGAAGAAAGAAATTATAGAAGATCTCAGAAGATGGAAAAATCTCCCATGCTCATGGATTGGCAGGATCAACATTGTAAAAATGGCTATCTTGCCAAAAGCAATCTACAGATTCAATGCAATCCCCATCAAAATTCCAAATCAATTCTTCAACGAATTAGAAAGTGCAATCTGCAAATTCATCTGGAATAACAAAAAACCTAGGATAGCAAAAACTCTTCTCAAGGATAAAAGAACCTCTGGTGGAATCACCATGCCGGACCTAAAGCTCTACTACAGAGCAATTGTGATAAAAACTGCATGGTACTGGTATAGTGACAGACAAATAGACCAATGGAATAGAATTGAAGACCCAGAAATGAACCCACACACCTATGGTCACTTGATCTTCGACAAGGGAGCTAAAAACATCCAGTGGAAGAAAGACAGCATTTTCAACAAATGGTGCTGGCACAACTGGTTGTTAACATGTAGAAGAATGCGAATCGATCCATTCCTATCTCCTTGTACTAAGGTCAAGTCTAAGTGGATCAAGGAACTTCACATAAAACCAGAGACACTGAAACTTATAGAGGAGAAAGTGGGGAAAAGCCTTGAAGATATGGGCACAGGGGAAAAATTCCTGAATAGAACAGTAATGGCTTGTGCTGTAAGATCGAGAATTGACAAGTGGGACCTCATGAAACTACAAAGCTTCTGCAAGGCTAAAGACACCATCAATAAGACAAAAAAACCACCAACAGATTGGGAAAGGATCTTCACCTATCCTAAATCAGATAAGGGACTAATATCCAATATATATAAAGAACTCAAGAAGGTGGACTCCAGAAAGTCAAATAACCCCATTAAAAAATGGGGCTCAGAACTGAACAAAGAATTCTCACCTGAGGAATACCGAATGGCAGAGAAGCACCTGAAAAAATGTTCAACATCCTTAATCATCAGGGAAATGCAAATCAAAACAACCCTGAGATTCCACCTCACACCAGTCAGAATGGCTAAGATCAAAAATTCAGGTGACAGCAGATGCTGGCGAGGATGTGGAGAAAGAGGAACACTCCTCCATTGTTGGTGGGATTGCAAGCTTGTACAACCACTCTGGAAATCAGTCTGGCGGTTCCTCAGAAAATTGGACATAGTACTACCGGAGGATCCAGCAATACCTCTCCTGGGCATATATCCAGAAGATGTCCCAACCGGTAAAAAGGACACATGCTCCACTATGTTCATAGCAGCCCTATTTATAATAGCCAGAAGCTGGAAAGAACCCAGATGTCCCTCAACAGAGGAATGGATACAGAAATTATGGTACATTTACACAATGGAGTACTACTCAGCTATTAAAAAGAATGAATTTATGAAATTCCTAGCCAAATGGATGGACCTGGAGGGCATCATCTTGAGTGAAGTAACACAATCACAAAAGAACTCACACAATATGTATTCATTGATAAGTGGATATTAGCCCAAAACTTAGGATACCCAAGATATAAGATACAATTTGATAAACGCATGAAACTCAAGAAGAATGAAGACCAAAGTGTGGACACTGTGCACCTTCTTAGAATTGGGAACAAAACACCCAGGGAAGGAGCTACAGAGACAAAGTTCGTAGCTGTGATGAAAGGATGGACCATTTAGAGACTGCTGTATCCAGGGATCCGTCCCATAATCAGCTTCTAAACGCTGACACCATTGCATACACTAGCAAGATCTTGCTGAAAGGACCCAAATATAGCTGTCTCTTGTGAGACAATGCCGGGGCCTAGCAAACACAGGAGTGGATGTTCACAGTCAGCTATTGGATGTATCACAGGGCTCCCAATGGAGAAGCTAGAGAAAGTACCCAAGGAGCTAAAGGGATCTGCAACCCTATTGTTGGAACAACATGATGTACTAACCGGAACCCTGGAGCTCTTGTCTCTAGCTGCATATGTATCGAAAGATGGCCTAGTCGGCCATCAATGGAAAGAGAGGCCCATTGGACTTGCAAACTTTATATGCCCCAATATAGGGGAATGCCAGGGCCAAAAGAATGGGAATGGGTGGGTAGGGAAGTGGGGGGCGCTATGGGGGACTTTTGGGATAGTATTGGAAATGTAATTGAGGAAATTATGTAATAAAAATATTAAAAAAAAAAAAAAAAAAAAAAGAATGGATCAATTCGCATTCTTGTACATGATAACCGCCAGTTATGCCAGCACCATTTGTTGAAAATGCTGTCTTTTTTTCCACTGGATGGTTTTAGCTCCCTTGTCAAAGATCAAGTGACCATAGGTGTGTGGGTTCATTTCTGGGTCTTCAATTCTGTTCCATTGGTCTAATTGTCTGTTGCTATATTAGTACCATGCAGTTTTTATCACAATTGCTCTGTAGTACAGCTTTAGGTCAGGCATGATGATTCCACCAGAGGTTCTTTTATCCTTGAGAAGAGTTTTTGCTATCCTAGGTTTTTTGTTATTCCAGATGAATTTGCAGTTTGCACTTTCTAATTCGTTGAAGAATTGAGTTGGAATTTTGATGGGGATTGCATTGAATCTGTAGATTGCTTTTGGCAAGATAGCCATTTTTACAATGTTGATCCTGCCAATCCATGAGCATGGGAGATCTTTCCATCTTCTGAGATCTTCTATAATTTCTTTCTTCAGAGACTTGAAGTTTTTATTATACAGATCTTTCACTTCCTTAGTTAGAGTCACGCCAAGATATTTTATATTATTTGTGACTATTGAGAAGGGTGTTCTTTCCCTAATTTCTTTCTTAGCCTGTTTATTCTTTGTGTAGAGAAAGGCCATTGATTTGTTTGAGTTAATTTTATATCCAGCTACTTCACCGAAGCTGTTTATCAGGTTTAGGAGTTCTCTGGTGGAATTTTTAGGGTCACTTATATATACTATCATATCATCTGCAAAAAGTGATATTTTGACTTCATCTTTTCCAATTTGTATCCCTTTGATCTCCTTTTGTTGTCGAATTGCTCTGGCTAGGACTTCAAGTACAATGTTGAATAGGTATGGAGAGAGTGGACAGCCTTGTCTAGTCCCTGATTTTAGAGGGATTGCTTCAAGCTTCTCACCATTTACTTTGATGTTGGCTACTGGTTTGCTGTAGATTGCTTTTATTATGTTTAGGTATGGGCCTTGAATTCCTGATCTTTCCAAGACTTTTATCATGAATGGGTGTTGGATCTTGTCAAATGCTTTTTCCGCATCTAACGATATGACCATGTGGTTTTTGTCTTTGAGTTTGTTTATATACTGGATTACGTTGATGGATTTCCGTATATTGAACCATCCCTGCATCCCTGGGATGAAACCTACTTGGTCAGGATGGATGATTGTTTTGATGTGTTCTTGGATTCGGTTAGCAAGAACTTTATTGAGGATTTTTGCATCAATATTCATAAGGGATATTGGTCTGAAGTTTTCTATCTTTGTTGGGTCTTTTTGTGGTTTAGGTATCAGATATAGGACTGTTTAGGTCATTAATCTGATTCTGATTTATCTTTGGTACCTGGTATCTGTCTAGAAATTTGTCCATTTCATATAGGTTTTCCGGTTTTGCTGAGTATAGCCTTTTGTAGAAGGATCTGATGGTGTTTTGGATGTCTTCAGGATCTGTTGTTATGTCTCCCTTTTCATTTCTGATTTTGTTAATTAGGATACTGTCCCTGTGCCCTCTAGTGAGTCTGGCTGAAGGTTTATCTATCTTGTTGATTTTCTCAAAGAACCAGCTCCTTGATTGGTTGATTCTTTGAATAGTTCTTCTTGTTTCCACTTGGTTGATTTCGCCCCTGAGTTTGATTATTTCCTGCCGTCTACTCCTCTTGGGTAAATTTGCTTCCTGTTGTTCTAGAGCTTTTAGGTGTGTTGTCAAGCTGCTAGTGTGTTCTCTCTCTAGTTTCTTTTTGGAGGCACTCAGAGCTTTGAGTTTTCCTCTTAGAAATGCTTTCATTGCGTCCCATAAGTTTGGGTATGTTGTGGCTTCATTTTCATTGAACTCTAAAAAGTCCTTAATTTCTTTTTTTTTTTTCCTTTCACATTGGCTTATTTATTTTCACAATGCCACAAATAAGTCCCAAATCTTTACAATTCTTTACTTGCTTCTCATTTTTTAAAAAAGAAAAGCCCTAAATATCAAATCATGTTTTAAAAAATTTTAACTGAATTATTTAAGTTATGACAATGATAGAATGTGCCAGTCAATCAAACTTCCAAACTACTAAACCTCTGAAGTAAGAATGAACCATGACTGGAGCTCACCCCATTTCACAGCTGTTCAGGCTGAGCAGCTATCACGAATGCCAGTGCACAGCCAATGCCACTCACACTCTGAAAGCACGTGTTCTCTACATCTGACACGCTGAGGTAAAAGCCAGGTTTTACCAACTTTTTTTCTTTATTTCATCCTTGACCAAGGAATCATTGAGTAGAGTGTTGTTCAGTTTCCACGGAAATGTTGGCTTTCTATTATTTATGTTGTTATTGAAGATCAGCCTTAGTCCATGGTGATCAGATAGGATGCATGGGATAATTTCAATATTTTTGTATCTGCTGAGTTCTGTTTTGTGACCAATTATATGGTCAATTTTGGAGGAGGTACCGTGTGGTGCTGAGAAGAAGGCATATCCTTTTGTTTTAGGATAAAATGTTCTGTAGATATCTATTAAATCCATTTGTTTCATAACTTCAGTTAGTGCCCATGTGTCTCTGTTTAGTTTCTGTTTCCAGGATCTGTCCATTGGTGATAGTGGGGTGTTGAAGTCTCCCACTATTATTGTGTAAGGTGCAATGTGTGCTTTGAGCTTTACTAAAGTTTCTTTAATGAATGTGGCTGCCCTTGTATTTGGAGCATAGATATTCAGAATTGAGAGTTCATCTTGGTAGATTTTACCTTTGATGAGTATGAAGTGCCCCTCCTTGTCTTTTTTGATAACTTTGGGTTGGAAGTCAATTTTATTCGCTATAAGAATGGCTACTCCAGCTTGTTTCTTCAGACCATTTGCTTGGAAAATTGTTTTCCAGCCTTTTACTCTGAGGTAGTGTCTGTCCTTTCCCTGAGGTGGGCTTCCTGTAAGCAACAAAATGTTGGGTCCTGTTTGTGTAGCCAGTCTATTAGTCTATGTCTTTTTTGGGGGGAGTTGAGTCCATTGATGTTAAAAGAAATTAAAGAAAAGTAATTGTTGCTTCCAGTTATTTTTGTTGTTAAATTTGGGATTCTGTTCTTGTGGCCGTCTTCTTTTTGGTTTGTTGAAGAATTACTTTCTTGCTTTTTTTAGGGTTTAGTTTCTGTCCTTGTGTTGGCGTTTTCCCTTTATTATCCTTTGAAGGGCTGGATTCGTGGAAAGATATTGTGTGAATTTGGTTTTATCATGGAATACTTTAGTTTCTCCATCTATGGTAATTGAGAGTTTTGCTGGGTATAGTAGCCTGTGCTATCATTTGTGTTTTCTTAGGGTCTGCATAACATCTCTCCAGGATCTTCTGGCTTTCATAGTCTCTGGCAAGAAGTTTGGTGTAATTTTAATAGGCCTGCCTTTACATGTTACTTGACTTTTTTCCCTTACTGCTTTTAATATTCTATCTTTATTTAGTGAATTTTTTTGTTCTGATTATTATGTGTCGGGAGGAATTCTTTTCTGGTCTAGTCTATTTGGAGTTCTGTAGGCTTCTTATATGTTCATGGGCATCTCTTTCTTTAGGTTTGGGAAGTTTTCTTCTATAATTTTGTTGAAGATATTTGCTGGCCCTTTAAGTTGAAAATCTTCATTCTCATCTACTCCTATTATCCGTAGGTTTGGTCTTCTCATTGTGTCCTGGATTTCCTGGATGTTTTGAGTTAGGATCTTTTTGCATTTTGCATTTTCTTTGATTGTTGTGCCCATGTTCTCTATGGAATCTTCTGCACCTAAGATTCTCTCTTCCATCTCTTTTATTTTGTTGCCTATGCTCGCATCTGTGTTTCCAGATTTCTTCCCTAGGGTTTCTATCTCCAGTGTTGCCTCACTTTGGGTTTTCTTTATTGTTTCTACTTCCCTTTTTAGGTCTCGGATGGTTTTGTTCAATTCCATCACCTGTTTGGTTGTGTTTTCCTGTAATCCTTTAACGACTTTTACCTCTTTAGCAGTGTTCTCTTGTATTTCTTTAAGTGAGTTATTAAAGTCCTTCTTGATATCCTCTACCAGCATCATGAGATATTAAATCCGAGTCTTGCTTTTTGGGTGTGTTGGGGTATCCAGGACTGGCTGAGGTGGGAGTGCTGGGTTCTGATGATGGTGAGTGGTCTTAGTTTCTGTTAGTAAGATTCTTATGTTTGCCTTTTACTGTCTGGTAATATCTGGAGTTAGTTGTCTCTGGTTGGAGCTTATTCCTCCTGTGATTCTGTTTGCCTCTGTCAGCAGACCTGGGAGTCCAGCTCTCTCCTGATTTTCAGTGGTCAGAGTACTCTCTGCAGGCAAGCTCTCCTCTTACAGGGAAGGTGCACAGATATTTGGCGTTCTGACCTGTCTCCTGGCTGAAGATGAAGGCCTGAAACAGGGCCTGTCCCAGAAGATGTGTTGCCTCTGCAGTCTGCATGCTCACCTGCACAGACTGGTCTCTAAGGGACATGGGACACAAGATGGCTCTCTCACCTGCTCTGGTGGTCAGAGCCCTCTGGGGCAAACACCTCTCCTCTGGCGGAGAAGGTACCTGGATGTCTGGAGTCCAAAATGGGTTATGTCCCAGAAGCTGTGTCACTTCTGCAATCTGCTTGCTCACCCTTTGCAGTCAGTGAGCTGACCTGCACAGACTGGTCTCTGAGGGACCCAGGACCCAAGATTGAGAAATGCATATTCTTATTTCTGTGATACAAGCTATTTATTCCAACTTAATCAGTGTGAAGATGATATTTCAAAACGTGAAAATACTTTAGATCATAACAGAAAATATGATTGTACTAGTGAGACCCAAAAGGATACTTAGGATACTAACAAATATTTTTACCTTCTAATGCACACACACACACACACACACACACACACACACACACCATAACACATACACACCATAACACACACACACACACACACACCATAACACACACACACACACACACCATAACACATACACACCATAACACACACACACACACAATTTAAAGAGAAACAAGTCTCATTGTTGAAATTGTGGAGATAGCAATGATAGATACATTTTCAAACAGGACTATGAACTTTATCATAACTTTATGTTACCCCTTTTATGTTGAGATACACTTTTTAAAACATTAGGTGTATTTAGCAGAAAGTTCACATTCCACACAATGCATTCCATATTAATATTTCAAATCTAGAATGCAAATTGACAATCCCATGGGAACTCAACATTTCTCTTAAGAACAGGACACGTGAAAACCCTCTGTTAAGGTCAGAACCACCTGGCTGACCTTGGGGCAGCCACATCCTCTCCTCTGCTCTCTGCCCACTTGCCAGAGGCTGAGTGTTTGGTTCATTTTCTTTTTTCACTTGTCATTTCAAGAGTGGAAACTGTGGTACAGTTTGTGGTGTCCGTGTTGGAGTCGCCCAACCGACTCATGGAGAGACTCCTTTATAGGCAAGCTCAGCACTGTGCTCAGAGGGATGCTACTGAACTCACACTCTGGGTTCCCTCTCAGAAAGTGTAATTTGATCTTAATACTTCTGTCTCAAAGTTAGGTCATGTTTCCTGTCTTATCATGGGCAAAACTTGACCAGATTCGATTCATCATTACTTTGAAAATGAATGCATTTAGCTTTCTGAAGCTGAGATTATGAGGGTGACAAAGCAGATCTAAACTCAGAGCTAGCACCTTCGTAAGCAGCATCCTGACTCATTTGGGATGTGAGATGAGATAATCAGGATACCCAAGAGAGAAAAACAAGTGACAGTTTCAAAGCCTCACATCTACAAGTGATAATTACCCAACTCTCTGTTTTTCACTCTGGGGCATAAATAAACTTTATTCCTCTGTACTTCCCACTAACCTGGCATATGTTGAACTGACAGTCTTTCTCAGGGGGACTTTTCCGCCTGGGGTCACATTTTGTGCCTCCTTAAGTGTCTGTATTGTTAGGTTTCTTTTGTTTCATTGTTTGAGATGAAAATGAAGATCTTCAACAAGTACCCAAGTGTGTTGAACAAAACAATAAATAAGTTGGTGATGTTCCTGGTGGCCTGCCTGAGTGTCCCAAATCTTCTTGGACAGTGGAGTTGTTCATTAGGTGCTGCTGGATCAAAAAGTAACAAGTTTTTGCCAAAGTCTTTAGCCTAAAACCTCCCCCTTAGCTCTTGTGATTAACTCTGCTGTGCCTGGATTAACCCCTCTGAATCCTGTTATTGTTTCTCTTCATTACACTTATCCCCAGGTCCTCTGTTGTCTTTGCTCTCATGGGCAGGAACACAGCAAAGAGCTTAAGCCACACTAAGCTTCTACAGTTGGGAGCATCTATTTGGGATTCTTTGACACTCGTCCTTATTCAGTGTAAACATTCACTTTGAATCCAATAACCTTGTCAATAGAAATCATTAACACTAAGTCCCGAGTAGTCCTCCGTAAGCAAAAGCCCGCATGTTACATCCATTGTGCAAAAAGTAAGGTCAGAAACAATCCAATGGTCTGTTGACCCCAGTAGGAAAGATGCTAGCATACAAGAACCACATCCGTTTTCATATTATGAATTTCAAGCATAGGTCCTTAGAGGTTATCAAGCAGAGGTACTCATAATGCGCTCGCTCCTTCACTTTATGCCAAATCTTTTAAACAGGCTGGGATGCTGCATGTGTTTAGCATAAATGTGTTGCCAGGGCAATGAATTGAAGGAGGCAAAGTAAACATAATTCTATGCTAGCTGTGGATAGAAATAATTTCATCCTGATCTCCACTTACCATTTCACTTGACACATTTGATTTTGATTCTGACATTGTCTCCAAGGAGACTTGACATTGATTAGAAAGGCCACAGGCAAAAGCCACTGAGCTAAATTCCAGGGAAGGACAAGAATGATATTGTTTTCCTTAGACGTGAAGTGGCAAGACAAAGAATCAATACTGTGAGCATTGTATGATGTCATAACTTGGCTTTCTTAGCCGCCCTGCCAGCAATCAACGGTTGGAGAGGATCCAAGGCAAGTCTCCTGGCCTCACTGCACAAACCTGGGCCTTCTATTTGCAGTGGAAGTTGCATCTTGACATGTTAGGCATGCCTCAGAAAAATCAGTCATCTTGTCATGATTATGTGAAGATACTTACAATGCTGAAGTGCTGAGATCTGGAGTTATTTGTGGCTTCCTAGTGTTCAGAAACTTCTTCCCGCAAGAGCGTGGGCCACCTGAAGCTTTCACCTCATCACTAGAAATGATGCCCAGATACTAGGTGCTGAGGGCCATGGCCATGTGGTTTCCAAGACAGGAAGAGATTCCCCATGCTTAGTGTCTGTTTTAATAGATGACCTAGAAGAAAAATCATGTCTTGGTGCTCTTTCCACAGCACAAAAAAAATTAATCTGCCTGTATGGTTTGTTTTGTTTTGAATTGGTCACATTTATCAGAGAGCATTGAGTGTTTGAGTGCAAGGAGAGGACCTGTCACATCTTTTCAAGAGTCTATTCCCTTTTATTAAAAAATCCTGAAGAGTATCAGTCTGGGAAAGCAGAGAATACACGTGATAGCAGGGACTTGAGGGAGCCAGTTCCAGTTGGGGGAATCATGTCTTTTTGCTATGTAATGGATTAGCTTGGAGTCAACTGAGAATGCCTGTTCCTTACTTCAAATCTCAGTGGCCCCCATTTGGAAGCTCTGAAGTACATGATGAGGGAGATATCAAGTTGGCGTCCCCATTCCTACTACTAGGATGGAACATTGGATCTGCACATGGTCGCCAAACTTAAAGCCACACATCTCAACCCCGCGCCAATTTTGCGGTGCCATCTCTCTCTCTTGTAGGGTGGGAGTGGAAGAGATGAAGGTTCTAGACCTTACAACAGAAAACAAACTATAGACTGATTTGTAAATTGGGGCTTTATTTTGGAATGAAAATGTAACATCAACTCTAGAAACTAGTCCATACTAACTTAAGGTCAAAAGTAGGCATTGAATTTACATTTAAGTAACATATACCAGGAGATGTCATACAAATAAAGCAAATTAGATGCCTGGAGATGTCATACAAATAAAGCAAATTAGATGCCTATCTATCTCCAAGCTTCTGTTAAGAATGGCAAACTAGTGTGGAGAACTACTAACAAGTTAATAAATTAATGTGAGTTTGTTTGTCAAATAATAATTTAAATGTAAAAAGACTCAAGATCTATCATTCTTTGAGTCTAATTTAGGGTATGTCACCACATCTGGGAACACAAAGTTACATAAATTCTTACACAAAGTTACACAAAGTTACATAAATTCTTACACAAAGTTACACAAAGTTACATAAATTCTTACACAAAGTTACACAAAGTTACATAAATTCTTACACAAAGTTACACAAAGTTACATAAATTCTTACACAAAGTTACACAAAGTTACATAAATTCTTACACAAAGTTACACAAAGTTACATAAATTCTTACACAAAGTTACACAAAGTTACATAAATTCTTACACAAAGTTACACAAAGTTACATAAATTCTTACACAAAGTTACACAAAGTTACATAAATTCTTACACAAAGTTACACAAAGTTACATAAATTCTTACACAAAGTTACACAAAGTTACATAAATTCTTACACAAAGTTACACAAAGTTACATAAATTCTTACACAAAGTTACACAAAGTTACATAAATTCTTACACAAAGTTACACAAAGTTACATAAATTCTTACACAAAGTTACACAAAGTTACATAAATTCTTTGTGCACCTTGATCCTGGCATCA
This sequence comes from Mus caroli, assembly GCF_978045245.1. NCBI lineage: Eukaryota > Metazoa > Chordata > Mammalia > Rodentia > Muridae > Mus > Mus caroli. The sequence goes on along the minus strand of NW_028227265.1, from coordinate 120,541,366 downwards.
ATGCTTGCTTCTGCTGCAAGCCTTCCTATCTTAGCACATTCTAACATTAACACTTTCAATCTTTCCCATTCTGGATGTATAGATTTGAACAACACCCCCTCCCCCAGTCTCAAATTATTTAGTGGTAAAATATGTGGGAAATAGTGTGGACCCCTAAACTTATTATGAAAATGTTATGATTGTCTAGAAAACTGTTTAACAAGGTGTGTGCAAAAATAAGTGTCTGGCAGATGCTAGCCATGTTTGAATGTCAAATTTAAAAATATTTATTCATTTTCCTGTCATTGAATTCAATGCTAACCTCTTGCTCTGAATGCATTGATCTATGAAGTATTCATTATCAACTTAAATTACACTTGTAAATTATGGTTGGCACCCGAAGTACTTTAGATGTCTTGATTTCATATGAATCTGTGTTCTCCCCCTCATTGTATCTTTGTTGTATCCTGAAAACTTTCTCCAGAACATTCTACTGGATTTTCACACTGTGTCTTTAAATATCTGTGATATTTAAAGTAAGAAACTGCCCCAGGTTAAGCACCATCTCTGTCACATACCACACACACACACACACACACACACACACACACACACACACTAGTAGGTACCTGCTCAGCTCAGATGAACACTTTGTTTTATTTACTGACTGAATTAGGTAATTAGGCCATATATTTGAATGGGCCACACAGAATGGTTTACTGTCCCAGCTGTGCAGGGGTAATGTTAAATATGGGAGAAACATATATTTACAGTGTTTAGTTAACTAAAGCCCAAGCAATGCATAACCACCCACACTAGGAAACCTCTGAACACATAGACAAATCTTGGGAGATGTATAGCATCTTATAGATTGATTATCCCTGCCTTCTATATTTCTGTTGCTGTTGCATACAGATCATTAGGCAGAAATGGCTCTTATTTCAGACCCGTGTAAATCTTTCAATGGGACGCTGAAGCAGTCTGCTTAAAAATGTTATACTACAATAGTTAATGGGATTACCTTCTAAGCTGTGAAGTGAGGGATAAATTATTTGGGGAAATCTAATCAATGATGCTATAAAAATTAATTGCAAAAGCCTGGGCTCATTTAACTTCTGTTCTATAAAAACGGTCAATGAAGAAAAACACTGTCAATGCCAGTGTGGGGTAAATCTGTCAGGTGTCGAACAGCAACTGCCATAGTGTCCAGCAACTCATGGGGCCTAGCCCTGGACTACTAGCATGGAAAGCTACAAATGGGGATGACCTCGTATGACATGAACCCGACAGTGTTTTTGTTGGACTTTTATTATGGTTTGAACCAGGCAACTTTCTTGTGCTTCTCAGTGCCTGCTGTGGTGGTGTTTTTGAAGGCTGTAAGACATTGAAGGAGATGAAGCTCGGTTAGTGGATGTGAACCATTAGGGTCAACCTTTGAAGGCGATACATGTCTGTGGTTCCAGCCCACCCATCATGAGGAAACCCATTCGAACAGAGACAGATGGGGTCACTTACTCTCCCCCGCCATGGCAGACTGAGAACTCTGATCAAATGATCTAGAAGACAGCTCTCCTCCATTAGGTCGTGTCTGCCCCTGAGAGGTAAAACATTACAAATATCATGGCTTCGTACTCTCCTGGTACACCGAAGTTATGACTGATTGCTCTTCTATTTATTTATTTATTTATAATTAATTAATTAATTAATTAATTTTTAATTTAATTTTTTTTTTTTTTAGTTTTTGAGACAAGGCTTCTCTATGTAGCTTTGGCTGTCCTGGAACTCACTCTGTAGACCAGGCTGGCCTCGAACTCAGAAATCTGCCTGCCTCTGCCTCCCAAGTGCTGGGATTAAAGGCGTGCGCCACCACACCTGGCAAAAATCCACTTTTCTTCTTCTTCTTCTTCTTCTTCTTCTTCTTCTTCTTCTTCTTCTTCTTCTTCTTCTTCTTCTTCTTCTTCTTCTTCGTGGTCTCTGCCTCCTAAGTGCTGGGATTAAAGGCGTGTGCCACCACCGCCCAGCTTCTTTTTATTTTTTTAAAATGTTTTATTTAATGTATACTTGTGTTGTGCCTGCTTGCATGCTGTGTGTGAGGGTGTCAGACCCCCAGAACTGGAGTTATAGACAGCAGAGAACTGCCATGTGGGTGCTGGGTACTGAATCCAGATCTTTTGGAAGAACAGACGGTGCTCCTAAAGGCTGAGTCATCTCTCCAGCCCCATAATTGCTACTCTTGATGGTCAACTTGACCACATCAAGAGTCAACTAAGGCCCAAGTGGCTGGGCACACCAGTGAGGGATTTTGCTTGGTTGAATCATTGGAGATGGGAAGATCTACCCTCAACCTGGCTCTTTTGAGATGGGAAGAGTCACCTTAAGTGTGGGCCACCCCTCCTGGTGGCTGCCTTGACAAGGATGTGGAAGATGGAAATGCTTACACTCTGGTTGCTTCCTTCACTTTCCTTGACAAGGTCACCTGCTCAATGGCACTGGGGCCTGCTCCTTCAGGAAGACCGCCTGAGATCTGAAGCCTTGTGGAGTAAACAGCTATTGGATGATTAAACTTTTTATCAGGAGGGAGACAGCCACTGTTCCAAGAGTCAGACAGTAACCCGAGAACCTCTCTAATGAATGCTGCTGTGTATATGCCTGTTCATCCTATGAGTTCTGTTTCTCTAGAGAACCTAGCTAATGGTGTTTTAGTAGAATCTTCCAGAAATAGTAATGATGAAGGGTTTCTAGGTAGATTTGAATATGATGACCTAAATTCTCTCATCAGCACCTAACTTAGCTTTTGCTATCATCTTCATCCAGTTTTCTGTCCTTTGTCCGGCAATCAATCACTGCATGTTTTTAAGGTCTATAAAGTAAGTCTCACATATCTTTATAATTTCTCCTAAAATGTAACTGTGTACTGCATTTAAGTTGGAACTTAGTATTTATTCTTTCTTGTTGGAAATGTTATGTAAAATCAAATATGCAAATTCAAGGTATCCGTTCTCTGAATTCCAGCAGAAGGTCCCCTGTGTCAGCTGGTACCCTCCTTCCTAAGAAATGCTGTGTCTCTGAGAAGTGAGCAGTAGAATATCTCTGGGTTATAGCTATATGTTTGGGTTTCCCCCCCAGGAGCACTTTATATATGCTAGCATACTAAAGTCCAGAAACCATCTATAAGATAAACACTCTTATATTCCTATCTTACAAATGAAGAGATAAAAAGGCAAAGATGTTCCATGATAAAGGCGAAATTAAACCCAGTAAACATTTAGCCCATGACAGGTTCAATATTTGGACCATTTGGAAATATTTTCAGGAAACAGACGATGAAGACTCTTACAAACTAATTTAAAGTATTCCGACTTTCTTTTGTTTGGGGAACCTGCTCCCTCTGTGCTACTGGAGGGCACCCACCTGCTCAGCTGTTTGGAGATGGATAGGAAGCTTAGGAAAACTACAACTAAGGTATTTCCATCCAATTCTTGCTACAAGTGCTTCTCAAATAAGGGCAGTCACTTGAACCAGGAAGTAGCCCTTCCTGATGCCCCATCATGGCCGTCTTCTGTACTTGCGCGGACTTCAGCAGTGTGGTTTGTCCTGGGCAGAGCTTTTGGCAGCACTCATCTCACCAACACTTGCCGAGGTCTGAATTCAATGCATTAGCTTCGCAGCTCACTTAGAGCTGCCGCAGCTCCCATTCTGCAATCTGACCTGAGGAATGCTTTCCATGAGTGATGCCACACTGCTGGGGGCTGTCATCTCAAATACCACTCACCCCAGAATAGCATCAGCAGTATCCTTATATACATTACATACTGAGTGATAAGATATAGTGAGTATGTACAAGGAATATTTAAAAATAGAAACAAAAATTAAAAATAGTAATTAAAAAATAGATAACCCATTTCACATGTTATTACTAAGCAGCATAGGCTATTTGGACACATTCTGTGTGTGTGTGTGCACTTGTGTCTGTCTGCATGAATGTGTATGTGTACATGTGTGTGTGTACATGTACATGTGTGCTTGTGTGTGCACATGTGCATGTGAGTGTGTATGTATGTATGTGCACATGTGCTTGTGAGTGTGTGTATGTGTGTGCACATGTGCATGTCAGTGAATTTGTGTGTGTACATTTCCATGTGAGTGTGTGTTTGTGCACATGTGTATGTGAGTGTGTGTGTGTGTGTTTACATGTGCATGTGAATGTGTGTTTACATGTGCATATGTGTGTGTGCATGTTTCTCTGTGAGAGTGTGAGTGTGTGTTGATTTTTCTTTCCTGGATCTGTAGCCTGCTTCCCAAACTGCTGATCTCATGCATGCATCCTACTGCTTTATCTCCATCATCATTCCCCTCCAGGCAGGCCTAGATGACCTTCCCACATATTGACCTTTAATCATTCAGCAACATGGCTCGGGAACACTGCTTGAAAAATGAGTTTATCCTGAAGTTCTTCTACATCATCATGTTTTAACTGAATTTAAGTCACATTGTTTAGACAACTCTTCTTTCAGTAATTCTATTTATTTTTAATTTATGCTCTTCTGAAGAACAATTTTTAAAAGCAACATTCAAGAAGGAAAGCCGTTTATTACATTTTCTGAGCTAAACTGCCATTGTAGACTCCAGAAAGAATGGCTGCTTCTTATTAAGATGATTCCAGATTTCTGCTGTATACCTGCTGGACACGATGCCATCCCATAGAGGAACTTGCTCCCACCCGGGTCCAGGTTATGGAGGAAAATGATCCAAGGAGGAAAATAAGAATATTTTGGGGTTATTGGCATACTTTTAATTTATTAATGCACATACTTTTTAAATATCAGAATTAAATCAAACTGGAAGGTTCGAGTCCATGGGAGATTATTTTTAAAAAAAAATCACCATTGTATTGGATCTAAAGACATGGTTGTTATCCTCTTTACATGGTAGGGTGTGGTGTGTGTGTGTGTGTGTGTGTGTGTGTGTGCACATGTGCTTAAAAAATAAACCATGATACCTCATTGTTTTAAACTGTTATTATAATTAAGTAGAGAGATTTCTCACACTGATAAGCAGTTGTAAGTATTTTTCTCATTTCTTAACTGAGGCTATTTTAATTCTGTCATGTATTTTATTTTCACTGTGAGTTTATAAGGTGTCAATTTGATTCCAAGTCCACAAAGGTACATATAAAATACTATAATGGAGATAAAGGAAAGAGAGCAATAATATAGTTCAGAAAGTAGAGACCTGCATATGTTATTCTCCTCAAAAATATGCAGCAGTCTCCTCTTGCATACATGAAAGTGCAGATCTGTTAGCAGTCCACAGATCCTGGACCTACCATGCATCCTAACCAGTCTCCTCATTGCCCTGACTCCACCCCCACCGTTAACTGTCTTCTGTGGAGTGCAGGTCCCTCTTCTCTCTGATCAGAGCCTTTTGCTTACAGTACTCCTGTACATTTGCTCAGTTTCCTTTTTTCCTAGATCATCTCTTCTCTCATTAAAGAGGGATTCAATTTGCCATCTGAGGTTGAGATTCTGAGTCATCAGACATTTCCCACTTCAGGCTTTTGTAGCACTGTACATTTTCCTGGTTGTGAAACAGTGAGTCCCATGTTCTGCTGCCTCCCTCCTCCATGGTGTTTCAGATCCCCTGAATACCCCAGTAAGTGTATTGCACTGAAATAGCAATTAGTGTTGTAATTGTTTATTAGATGGGTATGCACATGTTTTGGTTTAAAATCTTTCTGATGTTCATGTCAACTGAATACTTCCTAAAGTATCCATCAGCTTCATCTTCTTTCTTTCTGGCCCTTACATACAAACAGCCTGTCACAACTGTCTCAAAAGAAATACTGTACATTAACACAAGAAACTATGTGGAACTGCTTTGAAAATTGAAAAGCACAATACACAAACTAGTTGGCATTACACAAACAGTATTGACTTCAGTATCCATATCCACTTCTCCCTGTTCTCCAGCCATGTAAATAATTCTGTTTCTTGAATGATGCACAAACCATTTCCTCTTCTTCCTCACGTGAGCATTCCTGGCTCCCAGTCAGGTGAACAAACAGCCACGAGGTCTCCTGGGGAAGAAGGCACCAATCCCAAAAAGCTGTTGCCAGTATTCATGAAAATAAAAAGTACACAAAATGAGCTAAAAGATAGAGCTGAGGTTTCCATGCTGCTGAGGGAGCACAGGACTGCCACTCATTGCTTATAGCAAAACTAATACAAATGAACTGAAGGAAAAAATTGGAACATAAGGGGAAATGAGAAATCTTAGTTTGTAAATCACAGTACTACCAGAGGATGTATTATAGGATTACTCATCTTGTTGCTATAACAAAATACTTGACACAAACAACCTAAAGAGGAAAAGTTTATTTGGGTCACAATTTTAAAGGGTAAGGGCCATTATGGCAGAGGGTGCTGAGAATAAAGCAGTTCACCTCATGGCTGCTTGGAAGCAGAGAAATGTCTGTCCTTGTTCCCCTTCCCCTTCTATTTCATCTGGCTCCTATTGTGTGAGTTTGTGTAGAGCTTCCCTTCCTTGGTAATTCTTCTCTGGAAATACTCACAGGATATACCTACAAGTCCATTTTAGGAATATCCTAGGTATTTCATAAAGCAATCAATTAGACAATTAAAAATCATGTGAGTAGATACCAAAGCTAAAAGTGGTCTTGTATGTGAAATGTGGAAAGAAGATACAGTCAAAGCTGTGACTTTGAAGTCCTCTGTTAAAACCTCAGAAATAGCTAGTGTGTATCTTAGAGGACAGTTGGAAAGGATGCTTCTAAAATTCCTTACAATCTCCAGGTATCTGTGGTACAGCTTCTTCTCCCCACCCCCCTCCTTTTTTTTTTTTTTTTTTTTTTTTTTTTTTTTTTTTTTTGATTTTTGAGACAGGGTTTCTCTGTATAGCCCTGGCTGTCCTGGAACTCACTTTGTAGACCAGGCTGGCCTCGAACTCAGAAATCTGCCTGCCTCTGCCTCCCAAGTGCTGGGATTAAAGGCGTGCACCACCACCGCCCGGCCTTCTTTTTTTCCTAATGAAGTTAATATCAACAGGTACCATGTAAGATACAGAAATTTTTACAAAATAATTTAGTCACAAAGGCATTGCTCACATGAGCAGAAATGGAGAGGAATAAGACAGGGGAAGAAGCCGTTGGAACCCGACACTTAGGTTGTCTCACTAGGGAGAGCTTGAGACTGTGGAGCTTAAAATACAAAATGCATTTCATGAAAAAGAAGCAGCAGTGGTTCACAGGGAATACCAAATGCACAAAGGATAGACAAGAGCTAAAAGGATTGTATCAGACCTTGACTCTTAATCAAGGGACAGCAATGTGTGCTCTGTTAGAAGTCATGATCATTATAGACTAGTGATTCTGGGTGTCGCCCATGTTTCCATTTTTGAGGATGTTTACAGTGCCTTCATACACTTGACTATTATATGTAGTGTACATGAAAGCTGCTTAGTTTATGGATCTTCATGCAAAGAACCATATTTAAGAAATTTCATTTGCAGTAGAACTTAAATTAGGTCTTAGGCCCTTGAATGCAATTAATGATTAATAAGTGGTTTCAGCAGAAAACATTTTGCAATCGACAATGTATATTTTGCCTGTGTGAGAAAGGCTAATAATTTATGCTCATGCTTTGATGGTTTCAAGCATGTCCAAAAGTTCTTTGATATACTTCTGTGAGATAAAGCTTATCTATCTATCTATCTATCTATCTATCTATCTATCTATCTATCTATCTGTCATCTATCTGTCATCTATCTATCTATCTATCTATCTATCATCTATCTGTCATCTATCTATCTATCTATCTATCTATTTGTCATCTATCTATCTATCTACCTATCTACTATCTATCTATCTATCTATCTATCTATCTATCTTCCATTATAGATACTCTGAGATTCTGAGAGCCAGAGGTGCTGATGTCCCAAGGCAAGAAAAGTGAATATACTACTTAAATAGGGAGTTTGAGCTCATTGTTCCTGCTCCATCTGTGCCTTATTCAATGAGCCCTCCCCGGTTAGTGTAGGTGATCTTCTGAACTCAGTCTACTGGCTCTACTGCAATGACCTCCACAGACCTGAAGCACAAAAATAATGTTAGATATCTGGGCATTCCTCAGCTCAGTCAGGTTGGCACAGGAAATTAGCTGCCATAGTCGTAAAAGGCATAATTCCTCCTTGGTCTCTTTTCTTCCAGATAAAAGCAAGAAAAAGAATAGAGACCACATGCAGACATTTCCAGCTGCCCAAGTGAGCCACATGGAATCAGACCCATATGGCAGGCTTACCAGTGACTGCCATCTTGGCCAAACTTCTGATGACACTTTTGCAAGAAATACCAAAGAGGACTACGACATAAGCCAAATGTGCAGTCCCACCAAGTTGCACCAAGCTGTGCAACAAGTTATCTCAAATGTAGTAAATTAAAGAAGCAAATACATTTTTTCAGCTCCAGTGTGGTAGGGGTTCCTGGATGTGCTGTGTAGGCACCACTACCTTGGGACTTCTCATGAGGTTGAGGTTAAGGTGCTGTTTTGAGACATGGTCATCTGCATACTTGACTAACAGGATCTGCTGCCAGATGGCTATCTCAGTTGTTTATGAAGGGTGGCATTGGTCTCTCACTGACTCTTGGCAGCAAAACTCAGCTTCTTCCCATGGATCTCTCCCTGAGCAGCTGAAGTGTTATCATAACATGGCTGCTGAAATGGTCCAAGACACAAAACAACAAATAGCCAGTGTTTTTTATGACAGCTTGTGTCGTAGTTGCATTTCTCATGACTGTTTCTCTTCAGATCATGCTTTGAGGAGACAAAGGCCACCAACCCAGGGAACCTATGCAGCTGGAGTGGCTTTAGCTGTGCTGGCAGCAGCTGCCATGTAGGCGACCATATTGTCTCTGGTGAGGAAGCAGCAGCAACACAGAGAGATGAATGCCGGCACATTACTTATTTTCTCCTTTTACTTCAGCCTGGTACCCCAGCTCTAGGAACGATGTTTTCCTGAGTTAGGGCAAGTCTTCTCCTCAGTTAGATTTCTCTGGAAGGGCCCTCATAGACAAGAAAGGTGTGTTTCATAGGTCACTCCAAATCCACTGAAGCTCACAATAGAGACGAGCCACCACATCTTGCTATTCGTGTCTTTTCTACTACATCCTATTTATTACACAGGTTGGACCCATTCAGTCTATGTGTGCACTCTATGGGGATGGGAGCACCAAGAGGTGACTATCTCTGTGGGGTTTGTTTGTTTGTTTGTTTGGGGGGGCGTTGCAAGGTGGTTACGGTAGAACTAGGCGGTGGGTCCCTCACGTGGGAGGTTTATTGGGCAGAAATATTGAGGCAGCCTCTTGGAGAAGAAAGAAAGAATAAAAGCGGGAAGCAGAAAGAACGTAACTTTAGAGGGGCCATAGCACATGCGCAAAAAGACATACAAAAGAGGCTGTGACGTATGCACAAGGAACATGTGACAGGAGCAACACCGTTGCCTCTTGGGCAGCTAGAGATGACAGAGATGATGTGTCTCTTCACTGGGTCCCTCAGAAGCTGGCTGTGAAGATGCCTCATTGTGGTGGAGTCACCTTTAGCTGTCCGTGGATGTGCCTGATTGCCAACAACTGCCATAGTGAAATCATAAGTAACTGTTATTGATTTATGTTCCTTAAGTTTTAGGGTAATTTATTATTTACTGTTGAATGACTAATGTACAAGTAAACCAATTTGCAATATATGGGCTACCAGAAGCGCTTTGAAGACTGGGAGTGATGCCCCACCCCCACCGCAGTTCCTGAAGTAGCAGGAGATGAGATCCTGAGGACCCAAAGGACACAAGCTTGCATCCGCTTCAGGAAAGCTCCGTGGTGCTTGGTCAGAGCAGTGAACACAGATGCTGCGGAACTAACTGGCTTGATATTCAAGTGACTGGTGCTAGGGTATAAATATTTGTAATTCCTTAGCTGATTTAATGCATCTGGTCTCCCCTCCCTTTTTTTTAATAGCAAAAGTTTTACTCTTTTGCCTAAATTTCCATTGGAAGCATCAGACCTTAGAGTTGTCTCTGGTACACAAAATGCCATTTGCCCTTGCCATACTTTTTAAAAACACACTGCGTTTGTTTTCTACCATAGACCTTTTTTTTTTTTTTTTTTTTTTTTTGAGCTGGACAATTTAAGTCTGTCTCCTCAGACGGAAGCATCAGTGAGAGATGACCCGGGAAATACAGTGTATTGTTTCCCGCAAGGTGGAAAATTCATCTGGAATGACAGGCATCTTGGGTAATGACGGATCTCTGAGGAGTCTGTGTCACAGCTAACTAGCTAATTGGTGTGTGCAACTGAGCAATAGTTTAATATTAATACTTATTTTTCCCCTTCGAATTGATAGTGAGGCAGTTAAAGGTTACTAAATCCGAGTTTTAAGTTGCTTCTGATCCGCTTGGGTTTGTCACGGGCCTGTTTCTGCCTCCCATGTTGGGAAGGACCATCTTGCAAACCTAAAGTTCAGAGACTTTATTTTGAAATGGGCCGCGTTCCAGAAATAGGTTTTAACTTTATTATTTTTCCACTCTCTCTGGGGACACCTTGACAAAACTGGCAAACCAGAAGGCTTCCTGAAGGTTAATCTTTTTTCTGGGTCACATGATTCTTTTCAGTTTTCATCTGCAGAGGGTTTTCTGATAACAATGGGTTTGGCTGTTGGTGAACTAAAGAAAATCCCATTGCTTTAGAGTGAGAACAATGGGCAGGATTTGAGTGCAGTCAGGGCATTTGCTTAATACAATAGAAGTTGGTGCAGACTGGACTTGTGAGTGTCAGACAAACTGTGTGGGAAAAAAATCTAAATGACCACAACTGAGTCAACAAACAGACTGGAGTGCAAAAATGCTGACCATGCAGCAACAAGTGGTTTGACTAACTTCATTTCATTCTCAAAGATTTAACAGGACCGGAAAAAAAAAGCCATAAAGCAATAGTTAAGTATTTATACATCAAGAAGGATCTGAAAATCATCGAGAGGGAGACAGAGTCAGTGAAATGAAACAGTAGAGACACAAAGCCATTTGCAATTAAGAGCACCTATCCCAGCAGTTCTGTTCCAAGGGAGAAACCTGGGAAGATCCGGATGATCAAAGAAGCCGCCAGGAATCCTCAATCTCAGTGCTTGCTTGCATCTCAAGCAAAACAAACAGAGGTCAGATTGCTATCCCCAGCCTCCAGCGGCTTCAAGCTTTAAATCTATTGAGTAAACAGTTTTCCAAGTACTTGGGGGACTTCTCTGGAGCCTGCTACAGCTGAGCTCACTGGCCTGCACACATTTCCAGGTGTGACTGGAATGTTGAACAATAATACATTGCCTTCTGTCCACACACATCCAGTCCAGCAACATCTCAAAGGGTACTGGTCAAGAGCAAGACGTGGGCAAAGTCTGAGGCTATATGAGCAACAAGGGGGACCGTCAATGGGATACCCCAAGCTCAGATTTCACTCCTGAGAAATACACTCTTAACTTTTTTCCTCTTTTGTGACTTGAACCTCGAGCCTTAAATGCTAGACAAGAAGTTCTTAACATTGAGAGGCATCTGTGGTCATCTCTTATTTTATTTTGAAGCAGGTACTTTTTAAGTTGCCTAGGCTGGATGTAGAGGCAGCCATGTAATCCTCCTGCTTCAGTCTTCTAAGCAATGGGACTACAGGTCTATACCCAGCCCGGTCTTTGTTCTTTATATACTTGCTTCCCAAGGCTGTTCTTTAATAAAGGTAAAATTAGACACACACACACACACACACACACACACACACACATGAAAGAGAGAGAGAGAGAGAGAGAGAGAGAGAGAGAGAGAGAGAAAAGAATATATAAAGAACAGGTTTATCAAACTGAAGTTTATCAAAACAATGTATAATGCTTGGCATATTATTATTACCAATATTATTCAAAGGATATCACTGCTGTATTTCTGTAAAATGGTCCTGGGTCTCCTTAGATTTTTGGCCCTCTGCAGTAGTCAACAGCTGAAGGATGAAGAAGGAAAGGTCTGGAAATATAGGAGTGGGCAGATGAAGTATTATATTCTGTTCTTATTCAGTAATTAATACGGAGGACATCCGTGATCTCTGGTCTCTAAATGTAGGCAGAGATTCTCCCTCATCAACAAGCATCTAAACTCTCTGTAGAGAGATGGTGCTAACTAGAGACACCATCCAGTGACTTCAGCCCTGGCACTCTCTACCCTGGAAATGGAGATGGAGAGCTCAGACCCATAAACTGTCCGCACATCAGAGTGACTTTCTGAGTTATAAACTTTAAAGTGGGCTTGCAAAGAGTGGAGCCCTTCCTTGGGCTCAACTCATTTGCTAAGATGGCTCTTAGAGCCCAGGGCAGCATTGTGTTAACAATTGAAGAGGTGTATAGAGCGAGGCATGTAGGTGGCCCACTCTCTAGAAACCTCCATGTATCTAGCTCTCTGAAGCTCTCTAATATAGCCCTTCTGTGTCTTTATGGAAACCTCACCACTATGTAGGCATGATTGACAAGATCATTAGCCATGGATGACCAATCTAATGTTCAAGTCATTTTTCTTTTGCATAGTTGGTGGGTAGGCTGAAGGATCAACCCACAAATCATGACTTAGTCATTCCTATGACAAGGCTACATACATTCTGAAGTGACCTAGTGATGGCTAGGCACCAGTCAGCTCATTAGCATACAAATAGACATTCACTGGGGAGAGGTCAAGGATTTTAATAGCCACAGGCCTGGAAAACTGGGAAGAAGACCAAATACGCATTTTACAACATCACAAAGGAATTAAAGGTAAGTTTCATAAATGTGAAGTGTGACAACGTCTTTAATAACCTAGGCATGTATCGGTTGTAGATTCCTGTGGGATTCTGGGTAATGGCTGAGGCAAAACTCACCTACTCTGCTTGGCAGGAATGTTAGCAAATAACAACCAGCACGTGTCCTATGAGTTTGGCTTGGGTCTTAAATAGCTATCAGTTCAGGTCCTACTCTTGGAAAAGTAGCTAAACTTGGGTCAGTCGTTTGATGTGATTTTTTTAAGTTGTTTCTCTATCCATGGATGTTATTGGTCATCACAGGAATGAAGGAAAACCAGCCCCTGCCCATGCATCAGTCCAGCTCTGATAGAGATGCTGGCCCTGAGGCCAGTGACAGATTGAGCCATAGCCATGCATCAGTCCAGCTCTGATGGAGATGCTGGCCCTGAGGCCAGTGACAGACTGAGCCATAGGTTCTTCCTCGTGCAGCCTACCTGGGCATTCTAGTTAAGTCCATCTGCAAACTCTGTTCTCACCTGAATTTTGGCAAGCAAAAAAATGCTTGCATTTGAGTGTTCCCTTGAGCTGCAAAAACTAAAAACTGTTGTTCTAAAAGTGTCTCTGAAAATCATGGGTGGTTGGTGACTTACAGTATATAGGTACAGCAGTGGGAAGAACTCATATCTTGTATGCAAATTCTACATCAAGGAAAGGTCAGTAAGAAATTAAACTATTTATAAAGCAATTTCAAATTTGTGTATGCTTCAAATAGCAGTAAGAGTGTTACCTTCTTATTAACACATAACTTTATGTTTTAATCGATGAGCAAGCCATTCACTTACCCTGCTAACTCTTCTCTTAGATCCACTTAATTTCATTCCCAGTAAGATCCTGAAATAGAATATCAAGAAAAAAGTAATACTACATAAACCAAACATATTAAATGTAGTCGCTGATGCGTTTCTTCACATTTTACGGATCTGAGAGAGTTTCATCCCATGTACTGACAGGGATGAAAGGCACACACCTTTAGTCCCAGCACTTGGGAGGCAAAGACAGGCAAATCTCTGAGTTTGAGGCCAACTATGGTCTATAGAGCAAGTTCTAGGTCATCCACAGCTACACAGAGAGACCCCATCTCAAACAAAAACAAATGAAACCCAAACAACAAAAATTAAACAAAGAAAACAAAACAACAACAAATGAAGAAGAAGAAAGAAGGAGAAGGAGGAGGAGGAGGGGAAGAAGAAGAAGGAGGAGAAGGAGAAGGAGAAAAGAAGAAGAAGAAGAAGAAGAAGAAGAAGAAGAAGAAGAAGAAGAAGAAGAAGAAGAAGAAGAAGAAAAGTGGATTTTCGCCAGGTATGATGGCGCACGCCTTTAATCCCAGCACTCGGGAGGCAGAGGCAGGCGGATTTCTGAGTTCGAGGCCAGGCTGGTCTACAAACTGAGTTCCAGGACAGCCAGGGCTACACAGAGAAACCTTGTCTTGAAAAAACCAAAAAGAAAAAAAGTGGATTTTCATTCTTTATACATCTAAAGCAGCAGGGATAGGTCTTATTAAGGTTCACATATGTGTACACAGAGGGTGAACTGACCTCCTCACAACATTCATGTCAACTTTGAACCTCAGAGTGCAAGCTTACAAGAAACTAGGATCATGATGGATGCCACTGAGTTGGAGATCAGGGAATATCATTTCAAATTAGGAAAGAACTTAAATTCAGTCACTGGTGTCCTTCTGAGATGAGTGAGCCCAGAGACATGGGCAGTATGAAGACCAAGAAGATTTAGTGATAGCACTCTGGCCACCAAAGGCAGTGTATGGAGTCAACTCCTTAGTGCTGGAGGAGGAAACCACTGTCCTAACTTTTAACTCTGGCCCCCAGAATGGAAATGGAATGAGTTTCTGTTATTTAAGCCATCCAGTTTGCAGTGATTTGTTACAGTACCCTGGGGAAGCTAATAAGCTGTGTTTGTGGATATTGGTATGCCTTCTATTCCCAAGAATTCCTGTAAAATTAATTGAAGCCTTATGTCTTTGATCAGTCTAGTGTAATTTTGTTTTGTCTAATCCATCTGCGACCAGAGTTAGTAAAGCATTCTACACAGGAAAGGGGCAGGATCAGTCTTAAACATTAAGGAATAGCAAATGGCTGAGGAGGTGGCTCTATCAGTGAAGCGCTTTCCACATGAGCTTGAAGACCTGAGTTTAGAGTCCTAGCGTCCACATAAAATGTTGTCATGTGCTTATCGTCTCAGTATTAGGGATGAGAGGATCCTGGGGGCTTGCTGCCACCCAGACTAGTCAATCGATGAGCTCTAGGTTCAATGAGATATCCTGTCTGGAAAACCAAAGTGGAGAACAGTGGAGGAAGACACTTGACACTCACCTCTGGCCTCCAGATGTTCATGCACATATATGCACACACATGCACAGAGATGAATACATAAAAATGCAGATACCACACGCAAACAGGTAATAAAAGTAAGGGCATGCCATCTACTTATACTAGATCTTGTAACTTTGGAGAATATGTAAAGAATGTATGTGAATATGTCTATGAACCCTGGACATGCTCATATGTAGATGCAACAGGAAAAAGAACAATTGCAGTTCACTGTCCCAGCCCCTCTAGGAGAGTAGATTCAACTAATAAGTGAGGGTCAGAGTCTGACCCAGCCAGGGAAGATATGTCCTGATCCAAAGAGATAACTTCATCTCAAAGGAAGAGTCATTAGTATCTAAGTTTATTCATTTATGAGAAATGAAAGTAACCAGAATGGAACTAGACAGTATGGAGTAGAGAAAATAAGAGAGGAATTGCTGCTTAAAGAACTCAGCAGGGCTGGTGAGATGGCTTAGCGGTTAAGAGCACTGACTACTCTTCTGAAGGTCCTGAGTTCAAATCCCAGCAACCACATGGCAGCTTACAGCCACCCGTAATTAGATCTGACTCCCTCTTCTCTTGTGTCTGAATTCAGCTACAGTGTACTTATGTATAATAATAAATAAATCTTTGGGCCGAAGAGAGCAGGGACTGAGTGAGTGGGGCTGACCAGAGAGAGCAGAGGTCCTAAAACTCAATTCCCAACAACCACATGAAGGCTCACAACCATCGTACAGCTTCAGTGTTCTCACATACATAAAATGAATAAATACATCTTTAAAAGGAAAAAAAAGAAAAGAACTCAGGGAACTTGGACTAAGGGGATTGGAGTCAGAGAAAGCAAACCAAACCAGGCCTCCATCCTGGATCTTCTTCACTGGCTAGGACATGAAGTTAGAAATAACAGGCATTCCTGACTGTGGATAATCCTCTTAGGGGTTTCTTCCTCAACCTGGGACATGCTAGGTACTTATGTTAGAATTTTAAGGTGACCAGACACTCCTGTAGGACTCTGGTGAAGTAAAGAAGTGAGGAAAAACCAAAAGGGTGAAATTCAGAAGCAAACCTCAAAATCAATATTCAAATGGATTGCTGGGAAGGTCCAGGTACACTGATGTGACTGGCTTTACCGTGGGAGAAGCAATAGCTGGGTGGGTGGGTCAGAGGTCACCTGTGGTCACCTCATGATAGCCTTCTACTCACTGAGTGACTCAATTATAATTAAGAGAGTGGAGAGACTGGTGCATTTATACACACACACACACACACACACACACACACGTATGTGTATGCGTATGTGTGATCAGCTGTGTCTGTCTGTCTGTCTGTACATATGAGCTTGTGGATGTGGAGGTTCATACTTAGGTGTTGTCAACATTATTTTTTCAAGACAGGGTCTCTCTTTTTTTTAATTTATTTTTTTTAATTAGGTATTTTCTTCATTTACATTTTAAATGCTATCCTCAAAGTCCCCCAGACTCCCCACTCCCTCCCCACTCCCCTACCCACCCACTCCCACTTCTTGGCCCTGGTATTACCCCGTACTGAGGCATATAAAGTTAAGATAGGGTCTCTTATTGATTGATAAGTGTCTTAGTAGGTTAGGCTGACAACCAATGAACCTCTTGGTCCCTGTCTCTGCCTGCCCTGAACAGACACTAGGATTACAGGCATGCACCACCGCATTTGTAATATTGGTCCTGGGAGATCTAACTTCTAGTCATGTGTGCAAGGCAAGCGCTTTGCAGACCAAGGGCAAATTTTATTCAAAAATGAACTTTCTCTTCTTAAAGTATTTGCCATCTTCAGCAAACAGAATCTAATGTTTATGTGTTTCTCCTCATGAGAGCAGTGACGGTCCATGCTGATGGTCAACTTGACAGAATCTTGAATCCCCTGGGAGGCAATCCCCTGTGGCAGATGATCACCTACATAGATTAGCTAGCATGAGAAGGCCCACCCTAGATCTGGGCGGCACCATTCCCTAGGCTGGGCCCATGAAATAATAAACGTGAGCAGGGTACCAGCATTCTTTGCTCTCTTGCTTCCTGACTGCAGACATAATGTGGCCAGCTGCCTCACATGCTTGCTGCCGTGACACCTCTACCATGATGGACCACCTGGAACTTTAGCCAAATAAATCTTCTTTAAGTTGATTGTTTCAGGGTAATTTGTCACAGCAACAAAGCAAGCAACTAACACAATAACGAACAACAAACAAGTCTAAATAACAAAATTTCAATAATCGTAATTTGGAATCTTATTCTAGCGCCCAGAAATTGAAATATAATTCTGAAGAGATAAGTTAAGTTCTTTTGCTATGTTGCTCCTTAGTGATATTGGTAGGAGCTCAACTACATCTCAAAGTCAACTTACAAGGGTTTTTGAACAGATATAATCATCTATTTTTAATGATTATCATCTATTTATCATCTATCATTATTATCTATCTATCATCTATTAATCTTTTATCTATCTATCATTATCTATCATCTATCATCATAATTATTTATCTATAATCTTATTATCTATTTATATATCATCTATCTGTCAACTATGTATCATCTCTAATCTATCTATCTATCATCTATCTATCTATCTATCTATCTATCAATCATCTGTCATCAATCACTCATCTATCACTCATCTATCTATCATCTACCTATATTAAAAATTCTTCCTATTTTATTTTATTTCACCATTTGGGCACACATGCCATAGCATGTGTGTGGAGGCCAGAGGACAATGCGTAAAGGTCAGTTTTCTCCTTCTCCCATGTGGGTCCACAGTACTGAACTCAGATCAACAGGCACCTTTAGTCACAGACCATCCGGCCAGTCCATTGTGGTGAAGGCTTAGATTTCAATAGGTCTGCAGAAAACCTGGCCAACGTTTAAAACTTGGCAGCTATAATGCAAATATCAAAATGCATTGTGTCAATAAGATGTACTCAGAAACTTGTGCTTCACCTAACAAGCAGTGTTGGTGTTGTAGTAAGGAGACATTTCAACACAAGTCTGCATGTACTCCTAAAGAGACTTAGCTGATAAACTGCCTGTTTTAGCACAAAGTGCATTTTTGGTGAGGAGCCCTCTGGATTTAAAGGGAAGGTCCTTTGTCAAAATAAAATTGGTATTGGACATGTCACAGGGAAAAGCTTGGTTTCTAGTCATTTCTTCTTTCTATAAAAAAAAAGTTACTTTTTTTTTTGATGCACCAAGAACACCCTTGGTTTTTATTTACTTTCTTTTCTTTTCTTTCTTTCTTTCTTTCTTTCTTTCTTTCTTTCTTTCTTTCTTTCTTTTATGTTAGTTAGTTGACAGGACCTCCAGGTAAAAGAAATGTTTTTAATAAAATATATTCCCTCACACAGTGTGGAGTAGAAGGTAGCTGAGCGAGAATAAAGATGTTATTGCAGGCTCCTTGGAGACGTCTACAATGTTCGCTTTAATCTATTTGATCGTCCCTGAATGGCTGATTGCAGCTCTTTTCTCTCCAAGGCACAAAAGAGAAGCTTAATATATTTATATATGTACATATGTAGACTGTACAGCCAATGTAGGCATGTTCATTTGCTTTCTTTTTGACCTCTCTCTGTTTCTGCCTTTCTTCTTGCTGTGAGCTGAAAAATGGAAGCAATTTGCTGCAGTCATTCCTAAAATTCTCTCACCCGATATCTTGAGTTTTATAATTGCTTCGATATTTCACTCATGCCAGCCGCAGTGAGTGAAAGCCGTGAGTGGGCTGCAGTGGGGGGTGCGGCGATGCCGAAGTGCCACAGGCAGCGACCTATAAAATATGTGTGCCCCAGTTCTCCCTGGACACAGTATAAACAGCAACTACGCCAGCGCCCAGCCAAGACGGGTAGGCTGGGTCACGTGACTACCTATTTCCCCCTGGGACCCGAGACTTACCGCACACTGTACAGACAAAGCGAGGCTCCAGGCTAACGATCCTTCAACCCTTTGCCACTCCGCACAGAAATCCCCCACAATGGAAGGATACTTTGGTTATTATGAAAATAAACCATTCATTTCAGGATAACTAGTTCAATCACTCTGTGTAAACTGTTGTGATGAAAGCGGTAAATATCTTGGTGCACTACCCGAATTGGTGGTTTGGTCCTATTCGATAACGCTCTTCCTTAGTTCAAATGGCATTGTACTTTTCTTGGTTCCCAGATTCATGGCCATTCAACAGTCCCTCTGTTGAGTCGCTTGCTTGCTCCCAAAGCACATTTATTTTCTTCTAGTTTCCAGCAGGTTGACGCTCATCACTGTTTAATTAATGTGTTGACAACTCCCCCAACTACACTTTACTCCACAGACAGTCACGGGCTCATCGTCTCTCTGTCGTATGGAACTCTGCTTGATCAAAACAATTGCACTTCTCTCTCCATCAATAATGTAGTGCTGTTCAGATAGGATGAGCATCAGCCTCCAACTTAAGTCAGCCAGCAAGTCCCCATCAATTGCTGTAGACGTCTCGCTGCATTCCATGTTTCTATAATGTAAAGTCCTAGGAGTTTTTATACACTTTAAAAAAGAAGATATTTTATATGTATGTATGAGTGTTTTGTGTTTCTGCCTGCATGCCTGCCTGCCTCTCTGTCTGTCTGTCTGTCTGCCTGTCTGTCTGTCTTTCAGTATGTGTATCATGTGTGCATCTGAGGAGGCAGGAGAGGGAATTGGATTCCCTGAAACTGGAGTTATATATAGTTGTAGACAACATACAGGTGCTGAAAACCAAACCCAGATTCTCTTTAAGAGCAGCAAGTGCTCTAAAAGACCGAGCCACGTCTCCAGCCCCTCATGAAGGTTTTTCCCCCAGCTTGCTGAACTGCATCCTGGTTGTTTCTATTAGCAGAAGCCCCAGTTAAAGTAGAGTGTTTATTTTAAATGTATGAGAGGCCCAAGACAAGAAATTAAACTCTGGCCATCAATAGCACAAGCCAGAAAGCAAAACCAATCTTACACATACATACGCCTGTAGGAAATTTTACCCAACATCACCAGCAAACTGATCAAATGTACAATGGGCTCATCATAGTAGGAACATAGTAGGATCTTTAGTGATTATCTTTTCATTATCATTTTTATGTTCTGGTTGAGATAAAGGCTATTCCCTTTGGGAAAAGTAGCTTGTATTTCTCTTTGATTTTACATAAGAGAGACAGCATGTGTTTTGCATTGTTGGAGACATTTGTAGTGTATATCACATGTTGTTTGACTTACATGAGTTCATTCTCTGCATGTTTCCATGAACCTCTCTTTGTACCTCACACTTCTCAGCTTCTGGTTGCTAAGGTAGAGGTCAGACAAGTGTGAAATTGAAAGACAACATGGCTAAGTCAGTCACATGGTGAGACACACACACATGTCAAATGGAGAGATTTCTGTGTATGCCAGGAATGTCTCAGATGCTACATGGGCCTGCTTTAAAGGTTGTATGGTCTGCATCTTTGCTGTGTGGTCTAAGGCCATTGTGACTTCTCTGTGTTTCAGCATCTTTGTTTTTTAAGGACAATGGCTACTTTGCAGATTTACTGTAGGGTTCACTACATAATCAGGTCTATAATGTTAACACTGGGGAGGCAGAGGCAGGAGGATTGCTATAAAATTGAAGTCAATCTAGGTTACATAGTAAATTTTAGGACATTCTGGGCTACAGGACAAGAACCCAACTAAGAAAAATGAATGAACAAAATGTTAGGTCCCACACACAGTATATGAAGTATGAAGGAAACATGCTTGACACTGCGTTTCTTAAAGGCAGGGAGCATATCTTGTTAAAAACCGGTTGGGACAAGACAATGTCATTTTCCAGCTCCTGTCAGGAACTCTTTGAAAGGCCTTTCTTTCTTAGGACCATGTTCTACAAGGGTGGTAAACCATGTGCTTCCTTGGGAAATTGCTCCTCGTCAAGCAACTTTTTGACTTCACACACACACACACACACACACACACACACACACACACACACACACATATATATATATATATATATATATATATATAGTACCTATCAAAATGTAAACAGAAAAAAAGATGGAAAATAAAAGAGGAAAATGGAAGAGAAAGGTAATAAATGGAATGCCTTAGAATGAATCACACAGAAGCACGAGGAAGGTGAAAGAGTCACATTTAGAAGAAGAAAACAACTTAGTAGGATTTTGTAGGAGTTGCTGCGTACAGTGCTGATTGACTTGAAGCTTCTTATAGGTGAAGCAAAACGGACATTCAGCCGTGCAATTTACTGTGAGCTAGTGACTGCAGAATTCGGCGTGTCCGCACACCTACCCGATGACCTTGCTCTTTTGTTCAGCTTTTGCCCCAGGACCTCACTGGCCAGTGATGTCCATTCTCTTGAGGGTCAGGCCTTATATTGACTGCACTCCCTTCCAGGCCCTCCCAGTGTTGCCTAGAGTCATCACTCTCACCACCATCCTTGCTAGGCTTACTTGTATCTGTCTGTCTGCTGTGCACTCACCCACAGTGAGCCCTCACTCTGAGCTCTCCTTTGCGCACTGCTTTTGGGGGGGGGGGGGGCTCCATCAGTCCATCAGCTCACGATTCCTGACCATGCATCAGGGAAACGGGTCTGCCAAAGACCTTCTGTGAGATTTGAGATCTTGAGTTCTTGGAACCCATTTACGGTTCTAGGCGTCTATGCCTACTTAGCAGGATTGTCGGGAGAAGTAAGAACCAACGGAGCAACAAGGAACCCAGAGACTGCCACACAGCAGGCATGAAAAAGGTTATTAAGAATGAAGAGCATTGCAGTTGCTAGAAGCAGGACCCGAGAGAGAGAGAGAGAGAGAGAGAGAGAGAGAGAGAGAGAGAGAGAGAGAGAGAGAGAGAGAGAGAGAGAGAGAGAAATAGTAGCTATACTTATTGCTAATTCCAAGCGCTCCTCCCAGTGGTCCAGGCCGATAGATATGACGCTTACAGGTCTGGAACTAAATTGGAAAAGCTGGCAAGGGTGTGAGAAGAGGGCAGCACCCCCCCATTAAGGAATGCTTCTTGGGCTCCAATCAGGTAGACATAAACAGAGATAGTAACCACAGTGCTTCTGCTCCTCCACGGCACCGGCTGCAGAGCCATCTGACAACCTAAGTCCTAGCACTGTGCCGAGGGGAGCAGTGGGTCCGATGGTCTCAGAGAAGATCCCGTTGAGTCTGGCATGGCACGCGTTGAGTGATAGATGGAAAGAGACAGAAAGCACCCATAGAAGTCCAGAAGAGTAGAGGGTCTCTGGAAAACACAGTCTATTGTATCCAGTCTTGGGTTCCCTTCTGGAAACGTCCAGGTTAAGAGACAATTGACGCTATTTTCTTATTTGGATTCAAAGGATAAAAATCATATCAATGAGCCCAGATGAAGCAGCATCCTCTGGCCTCAGGAAGCCGAGGCAAAAGTGTAGTTCCAGCCCTGTTTTGAGTATCTAGCAAGACTCTGGCTTAAATTCAAGCCACTGTCAGCAAATCAAGAGGCATTTGGAGAGTGAATATTACCTGGTCCACAGAAGACGCTTCAATGACATCACTCTGATACCCACCAGCATTTCCTAGCAGAGTGCTTCACTTCGTTAATTTTTTTTACATTATTAAATGCATGTTCCTCTTTAAAGCGTACCTGTTACTTTGGTAAGTAAAATATCTCATTGAGAAAACTCTTAAACAATACCAAAGTCTATAAGGTGGGAAGGGAGACCAGTTCACAATCTGGGTCATGCCTTTTGCTTTCTTAGTTCATATGCGTATTTATCCTTGCTGAGAAGTCATATTGTACTTAGGATTACAGCAGCAGGCATTGCTCCCTTGCAGGGAGCAGGTAACCCTCTATGTCTGTCTGCATACACACCTCCTTCTTCCTGCTGGCTTCATAGTGTTCCCCTACAATTACATAGCCAATCACCATGGTAACCATTTGGATTGTTTTTGATTTCAGTATGATGTCATCTTCACGGCACAATAATAAGGAAAACAAAACAAAACAAAACAAAACAAAACAGTGACTTCACACAAAAGCTTCTTGCCTGGATGTTACAGGGCTAGAGTTAGGGTCAATGTGGATGAGCCCCCCTCCTCACCCCCCCCCCCTCCTCGGCAGGCTCTATTTCTTCTTGTCTCCTTCCACTTTCCTGTGGTGATCCTTGGTGGTGTGTCTAAGACATGTCATGTGACTTTTTCTATGGAGATGTAAAGAGACAGCTATTTACTCCAGAGAACACACCAGCAGACGAACTCAACGGAATATAATCTATCCAACCCCAGCTTAGTGAACCAATAAATTTATGGAGACCACCTTCATGGGCTTGGGTAACTCAGGTAGCTATACTACAAGGAAGTCTCCTGAGAACTCTGGGTAGTTGTACTAATCAAGAGCCTCCAAGGCAAATGATGGCCAGTGGTGGTCCCCAAGAGTCTTACCCACAGTCAACTGTTTACATCTTATACAACCTCAGGGAAGAGAAAGGCTCTATGAGGGTCTTGTGAAGTTTCCTGAGCCTGTAAGCTTCATGATACTCTCTCACGGAGATGATGTGTGTGACGTGTGTGTGTGTGTGTGTGTGTGTGTGATGTGTGTGTGATGTGTGTGTGTGTGAGTGATGTGTATATGATGGATGTGTGTGTGTGTGTGATGTGTGTGTGTGATATGTGTGTGATGTGTGTGTGATGTGTGTGTGTGTGAGTGATGTGTATATGATGGATGTGTGTGATGTATGTGTGTGTGTGTGTGATGTGTGTGTGATGTGTGTGTGTGAGTGATGTGTATATGATGGATGTGTGTGTGTGATATGTGTGTGTGTGATGTGTGTGTAATGTGTGTGTGTGAGTGATGTGTATATGATGGATGTGTGTGTGTGTGATGTGTGTGTGTGAGTGATGTGTACATGATGGATGTGTGTGTGTGTGATGTGTGTGTGTGATGTGTGTGTGATGTGTGTGTGTGATGTGTGTGTGTGAGTGATGTGTATATGATGGATGTGTGTGTGTGTGATGTGTGTGTGTGATGTGTGTGTGTGATGTGTGTGTGTGTGATGTGTGTGTGATGTGTGTGTGTGAGTGATGTGTATATGATGGATGTGTGTGTGTGTGATGTGTGTGTGTGATATGTGTGTGATGTGTGTGTGTGATGTGTGTGTGTGTGAGTGATGTGTATATGATGGATGTGTGTGACGTATGTGTGTGTGTGTGTGATGTGTGTGTGATGTGTGTGTGTGAGTGATGTGTATATGATGGATGTGTGTGTGTGATATGTGTGTGTGTGATGTGTGTGTAATGTGTGTGTGTGAGTGATGTGTATATGATGGATGTGTGTGTGTGTGATGTGTGTGTGTGATGTGTGTGTAATGTGTATGTGTGAGTGATGTGTATATGATGGATGTGTGTGTGTGTGTGATGTGTGTGTGTGATATGTGTGTGATGTGTGTGTGATGTGTGTGTGTGAGTGATGTGTACATGATGGATGTGTGTGTGTGTGATGTGTGTGTGTGATGTGTGTGTGTGATGTGTGTGTGATGTGTGTGTGTGAGTGATGTGTATATGATGGATGTGTGTGTGTGTGATGTGTGTGTGTGATATGTGTGTGTGTGATGTGTGTGTGATGTGTGTGTGTGTGAGTGATGTGTATATGATGGATGTGTGTGACGTGTGTGTGTGTGTTTTTCTGTTCATGCACATGTTTCTGGAGGTGTCGTCTTCAGTTGCACTGCGTATTACTTTTTGAGACAGAGTGTCCACGTAACCTGTAATTCACCAGTCTCCACGCTCTCCATGCTGAGATCACAGGCACATGCTGCCACATCCAGCTTCTTATGTGGGAACTGGAGATCTCAACTCCGGTTCTCACACTTGCATGAGAGGCACTTCACTATATGAGCTATTTTCTCATTTTTAAGAGGATGGTAAGAGGCCCAGTGTTGTGAGGGTTTCGTGAAGGTGATTATAGCTACTGAGATTCAAGATGTCAGTGGTCCTTATCTCTGTCTATCTTTCTATGACCTCCTATCATTTGTCTGCATCTCTGGGTCTCTTCTTATAGGTACGCTGACTGTTAGAGTTTGCCCTACTCCAGTGTGATTCAAATAACTGTCTGAGAGACTCTGAGTTCTAGTCAGCTCACAGGGTTCTGGAACAGACCTGAATCCAACTGAGTTCACTCATTATACATAAAGCCCATTGAATGGATAGCAGACAAACATCTGATTAGTTCTTAAAGGACCGGCTGGCAGGTTAAAGTGTGTAATGTTTCCTTGGCTTGCTATGTGCAAAGATGCATGCCTTACAGAGCAGTGTGCCTGTGTTCCCTTCAAGCCTGCCCACAGCAGATGCCGTTCTATCTGCTAAGCTGCTGTGTTAAGAACAATGTCACCTTTTGTTCTGAAATCTCTGCTTATTTGTAGGTTGAGCATTAATACAAGACAAATTGATGGTCTTTTGTATTCTTTTCTTAAAATGTTTATTTTTACTTTGTGTATGTGTGCCTGCATGTATGTACGTGCAACCACATGCATGTCCCGTAATCTCAGAGGACAGAGTCTCTGGAACTGGAGTTACAGGCAGTTGTGAACCATCATGTAGAAACTGGGAACTGTGCTCCTGTCCTCTGTAATAGCAGCATGTGCTCTTGAATGCTCTACAGCCCCCATATGTATTCTACTTTACATCTTTATTCAGCTACTAGTCTAAAAACACGCTTGTCTTCTTAAAATCTTGATATTAAAACTATGTTATATAATACTTTATGTATTAAAGGTTATTATTTAAGCTAATGATTATTCTATATATAGAAATAGATATAGATGATATAGATACAGAAACAGATACAGATATGGATACAGATATAGACTTTGAATTAAACCAGGGTCCTGTATTTGCTAAGCCAGCACTTTACTACTGAATGATAGATTTTATTTTATTTATTTATTTTTTTTTTTATTTTTTTACTTCTAGTTTTAAGACTGAGTCTAAGTTACCTAAGGTGTTCTTGAACTCACTCTGTCAGCCAATTAGTCCTTGAACTTGTGATCCTCCTGCCTCAGCATTTGAAGTTGCTGGGATTTTAGGCCTCTGTCACCAGGCCCAGCACATATGTTAAGATTCTATCTGCCTTGGGCAGTCAAGATGGCTCAGTGGGTAAAGGCTTTTGCTGCACAGGTCTGGTACAGAAGTAAGATAAAATGGAAGGAGAGAATTAACTCACAAAGTTGTCCTCTGATTTCTGTGTGCAACATAGCACATGTACTTCCTTCATGTACGCATGTGTGCCGCATACAACTATATGCCAGTAATGAATAAAACTAAAGATTGAATATCGTTTATGAAGCAATGATGTTTCTTACTGTTCTGCTATGGTTTTTTGGTTTGTGTGTGTGTGTGTGTGTTTGTGATGTCTGTTTGTTTGGATTTTTAAAACAGGGACTTTCTCTGTAGTCCTGGCTGTCCTGGTGTTTGTTACATAGACCAGGTGGCCTCAAACTCACAGAGACCTGCCTCCTAAGTCTTGGAATTAAGGGTTTGCATCACCACACTTGGCTTTCCATTCTCATCCCTCCATTTTAATTTCATAGAAATGCATATATTTAATATAAAGTAAAATACATCGTTATTTTTGTTTTTTTTTTCCTCTGAAGTTACAAGAGTCTAATAGACATTATAGGAGGTTTTTCCAAGTTTTTGTTAAGAAAAAAAAATCCAGCAAACTTTCTAGCTTCAGCTAACCTTGCCTTGTTTGACTCCTGAGAGAGGCCAAATAATGCATAAGAAAAAGTCCCCCCCACACCCCACTCCCGATTCCTGGGGCCTGCGTGTCTTGGATATTCTTCAAGGTTTGGGTCCCTTGATGGGACTATGTTCTACTTTCCAGGGAAGAATAGATTTTTATTTTCTTTTTCTTATTTTTTTTTTTTTGTGATCTGTCATTGCCATGCAACTTAAGGAAAGTGTTATCCTAGACTTGGTGCCATCTGGTAAACAGGGCCCAGGAATGTTAAACAATACACATTAGTAACTGCTTCTGGCCTGGGAAATGGATTTGTGTGGGACTCGTAGACTTTATTTGCTCCAACGGAATTAAATAAATTCTTCTCTTTCCATTTATAGTTTTTGGAACGGCTTAATGGGACCTTACAAATCTGGACTCTTCTTTAAAAATAAAACAAACTTAATAAGCAAACACAGAATTCTGGCTAGGGTGGTATTACAGGCTTTCAGTTGGGAAATATAAGCTTCCATTTAGTCCTTAAAATAATGGTTGGCTCTGCAGTAAGTATCTGGCTTGGCCTCCACTAAATCCAGCTAACTGCCTACCAAACTGCTACTGTCATGTGTTTTCAGTATGACATGGTTTAACCACCCTGCGGCCCCTACTCAGAGGTTTACAGCCTAAGCCAAGCAATTTCTGCTTTTACTTTAATTGCAAATCGGATTATGTCATACCCCGCTTCACCTTTTAATGGCTTCCTACAGTTCCTAGGGTACAGGATGGATACCCACGCCTTGCCCTCCAGAGAGAGCCTTTCTGAGATGATTCCTGTATCTTTCTCTGGTGTTCCAAGCTCTAGCCCGTCAGTCCCAAATGTCTGGGTGGACAGCCCTATGCTTCTGGGCTCAGGAATGTTTTCAAAATAGTATTTTGCTTCCCGGGGACAGTTCCCAGGCACACCTGGATTCTCTGTCCCTGGGAAAATCTTGCCAGACATCCCCAGGAGAAGCACAGCTGCTCACTCTTTACCCTCCCCCCCTTCCTTTCAGCATTTATGGAGAACTAAGGAAGTTATCTATCTGAGTGACCATATTTTAGGTCACTAGAGTAGAAAATATTCCATCTTCAGTCCAGAAAACCTGCATAGCGGGAAATGCAGATTCATCAAAGGTTTCTGAAATCAGAAGAGTAGCCCCAGTAATAAAAGGTTGAACTAGGATGGTTTGTGTTTGTATTCCTCTGTCCCACCCCCTGTGTTCGTGTGTGTGCAGATGTGCGCACTAAATGTGTGTGAACAGATGTGTGTTGCACAGAGTGAGTAACAGTTAAATATTCCAACCAGGACTTCCATCCAGTTGAGTTGTTGTCAATAAATCCCATTTTCCTCTTTTCCTATCACACCCCCTTTGCTCTGCAAACACAAAGGCCTTCCATACAAATACGAGTAGCAGAAGTTGGCATTCCCCCTCAAAATCCCTTTGTGTTTTCTCCATGGAAACATCTTCACTTCAGTATGAGTTACATGTTTATATAGTCAATTTCAAAAAATCTCTAACTTCTTTAAAATGCTTTCCAGGCATGTGGCTGGCATGCCTGGAAGATGCTTGTCTCTTCCTTTCTCTGCATCGGGGCCACAGCACCAGGCTTGCTCTATAAAGATGAAGAAAGAGGTCACAAAGCAAGCGAGAATAAAAGAAAAAAAAATCAAATGTCTAAACTATGTGGCTTAGGCTTCTGTAAGGAGCTGACTCAGGGACAGATTGGCTTCTTAGGGCTACACTTGCAACATGGAAATGAACAGAAATGCCTGGCATGTTCCCTTTGCTTTTTATTCTTTCTTTCTGTTCATTTTGAACCTACTGTCAACTTGGCTTTTCCAGCAATAACTGGTGCTGTGCTAGACTCTGCTCAAGAGTCATAATTAAGTCAGGCATAATCCTGTCTATAATCCTGGCCCTGGAGAGGAGGAGGCAGCAGGATCCTTATGAGTTCAAGACCAGCCTGGTCTATGCCACAAATTTGAGACCAACAAGTGGGTGCCTAACAAACAGAGCTACAATTAGGTTTTTATTAGTTTTGAAAACCTGGCGATACTCTGTCGGCAACATGAACTTAGCTATAGTGAGGAACTTGACCAAAAGACAAAAACAAAACAAACAAACAAACAAACAAACAAAAATAGGCACATACCTCAAGCCATGGCTCCGTGGCACCTCAGGGAAAAGCAGACTGTTGGCCATTCAGGGAAGCAGGTTTGCTTGCTGGGAGATGCTTCCACCCGGGGTCTCAGAAGGTGACATCAGTCAGGTGGAATGGTGTCTTGATTCAAGTTCATACTATTCTAGATACATTTTCATCTCAACCTTAATTTTAAATTTTAGGCCACACAGACACCTGAACTATTTCTTGAATGTGCACCTTTGATTTTGAATCTTACAAAACCGAACAAAGAACCTGGAAGAAGTTTGAGAAGGGCCTTGGGTGGGGATGCAATGAGCCCTTACTCCTATCCCAGAGCAACTTACCAGCCCTCCTGGGTTCTCATTTTCTTCATCTCCAAATAGAATAGTTTTCAAAGATTATTCTAAATTATTATGGATACACATACATACACATATGTATAAATTATATCCACATTCAACATACAGACATCCATCTCCATTAACTACGATTATTCTAACTTTTTGGAATAATTTTAGATCTACATAGAAGGTGCAGGGGTGAGACAGGTCTCTAGAAGTCAGTCATTTTCTCCTGGTGTTGATAACTTCTGTAGTTATCATTCGTCCACCCAAACTAGGAATCTGCATTCTTTTGTGCCTTGCTATTAACAAATCTACAGGCCAAGCCCACATTGGAGCAGCTCCTCCTACCGCAGCTCCTCCTACGGCAGCTCTTAGAAGGCTCCATTTGTTTTCTCCTTTGCATCTGCTGATTCGATCGATCTCCTTGTCCCACTGCACGCTGTGTGTTGTTTCTAGAGGCTTCCGTTGTCTTCATGAACCTGACACATTTCAAGTAAGTCTCTGAATTTGGTTTTGTTTTTCACTACAAGATGGAGGTTGAACATTTTAAGGGAGACAACCACAGCCTTTCTGATGCCCCATATGGCAGGGGAGGGACCCGACGTGTTTTGGGAGATACACAATGCTGCTCATGCTAACTCTGGTTCAAAACCTGTCTTTCCTGTTTCTCCGCCGCAAGTGCACTATTATTCCCTTTGAAATTAAACAGCATCCTACATGGCGTAACTTGCTTGAGAAAATGATATATTCCAAGTAAATCTGCTATCGTTTTTCTTGCTTTGGCCCACTGGGATTCCATTCCCCAGTGGCTCCGTGATTTTCATTGGCCTCTCACCCTGTAATTACAAAAGTGAAGAGCGTTCCAGTGACATGCTGGGCAGATCTGTGCACTAGCTTCTGGACACCACAGTGATCAAGAGACCAGCTGCCAGTGTTTAAATGCTATGTAGTTTGTACACAGAAACCCCTGGAATTATCTCTTTCAACAGAGAGAGTGGATCAGACATTCGCGACGAAACCGAATGCGGACATCTAAAATGAGCAGATGATTTTTTGGTAAAATTCAAAGAATGCCATACCTGAATCCATTTGAGGTCACAACCATTGTGGGTTTTAAGAATGATGGAGCAGGCGTCTGGCTAGTGCTGGAATGTGCTTAGTGTCAAGGACAAGCTCACATGTCCCAAACCAACAGAACAGAGATGCAGGGGAGCCTCTCCAGCCCCTTCACCCACAGCATTCTAGGCTGGGGTCTGGAGCTAAACCTGAACTGGTCATTTGGAATATTTAATAGTAGGCAGTTTTTCACAGGAAAAGACTTTTGTTTCTGTCTTAGGGTTTCTATTCCTGTACAAACATCATGACCAAGAAGCAAGTTGGGGAGGAAAGGGTTTATTCAGCTTACACTTCCATACTGCTATCACCAAGGAAGTCAGGACTGGAACTCAAGCAGGTCAGGAAGCAGGAGCTGATGCAGAGCGATGGAGGGATGTTCCTTACTGGCTTGCTTCCCCTGGCTTGCTCAGCTTGCTTTCTTATAGAACCCAAGACTGCCAGCCCAGAGATGGTTCCACCCACAAGGGGCCTTTCCCCCTTGATCACTAATTGAGAAAATGCCTTACAGTTGGATCTCATGGAGGCTTTTCCTCACCTGAAGCTCCTTTCTCTGTGATAACTCCAGCTGTGTCAAGCTGACACACAAAAGCAGCCAGTACCGTTTCTATCCTGTTTACTGCAAACACAAACACACATCCCACTTAGACACATCCCACTTTGGAAACCAGAAGGGCAGCATGGGAACTAAAGCAACAGTTCTCTAGATCCATCACGCTCTCTGTGAGAGATTTCTGACCCCAGCACACAGTGCTGAAGAGATCCCAAGCAGCACTGGAAGCCTGACATGTTTTACTTTGTTCTCCGCCTCCCAGACTCCCAGCTCCATCCTAATCAGAACAAGAATTCCATTTTTTGTCCCTCCAATCTTCTCATTACAAGATAACCAATTAAAAGTGGGAAATCGTGCTTCAGCTATGAAAAGGTTCCAGCTTGTGAAGAAGATAAACCAGAACGAAAGATTCCTTTGTTCATTTTTCTTTCCTCTGGGAAAGCTACCTTTAAGGGCTGCAAGAATACAGCGTGCAATTACTCTAAAAGGATGTGCTTTGAGATTTTAAATTCATTTTAATCGCCCTTGTATTATGAAAGCTATACTTCTTTTTAAGTCTGTCAGACAACCAGCTTAATTTTCATATTGATTCATTCGGGGACAAAACAAAACTTCGTATAAACTGAATGGAAAATGACTCTTTTGTGGTTAAGGAACTGTGCTTGCATTTAATTACAATGCATGGAAGTGTTCCTCCCTAATTAAACATTTAAATGAAGAGGAGGTATAAATAGAAATTTTAAAACAGAGAGTGAGGAGGACATAGTTCACGCACTCCAGGATGAAGGTCTTCATCTGTTTTCACCAAACCCAAGCAGTGTGGTGGTGTGGGCTTCCAAAAGCTTGCCTACCCATTTTAAAAGACAAATAAGGCACTGTATTGCCAATTAGTAAATTAGCAATATTCATCATTTACGAAGACTTACCAGGGTGGGTTAAAGTGCTTTATTATCTAATTAAATCTCACAACATGATGCGATTTTATTAATACATACAATGTGAGGACGTGCAGTTAAGTTTGTGGCTTTATTGCCTATGATGGATAATGGATGAGAACATAAATTTGAATTGGGGACTAGCAGCACACTTCCACGGGAGGCCCGTTTGCTGCCACCATCTCATCATACATGTATCTCTTGGTTAGGCTATTTTGGACTGTGTTCGGTGGCTCACCCCGTAGTCCCACCATTCAATCAGCTGGAGACAAGAGAATTGCCAAGAGTTTGAGCCCATCCTGGACTGTTTAATGAGTTCCAGAGTCGTAAGAATGATACTCTTTCCAAAGAAATCTAAAGATAAAAGAAAAACTTAGCAAATTTACTGGCTCCAGCAGGAGTAAGAGGGACATGAACTTCTCCACAGTCATCCTCAGCTGCCTTTCTCTTCCCTACTTCGAGATTGGGACCCCAAAACACTTGGAGGAACTGCTCAAATGCCGGGTGACTTTCCTCTTTTCATTAAACCTCTGTGTGATCACCCTGGAAGACACACCCGGAAGTGTGTCTGCGTGCTTCTAAATCCTGCCAAGTTGATGATGAAGAGGAGGAACTCTGTTGTTGTTGTCTTTTTCTTCCGGCCCAAATTTTATTCCCACCCTTTGGTGGGTAGTCTTGGTCATCAAGGCGATTGGCTCTGTTATATACTGAGACTCTTCTGGATGGATCTGTGTTGTGCTGAGACACACCTCTGGATGGATCCTTGAGGGCATCTCCAAGGAGCCTTAGCTGGGGTGGGAAGACTGCCTCCCAGAGCGGACAATGTCTTTTGGCTGCCGCTGTGATATGAAAGACATCTCAGGACTACGCTGTTTTACTCTACACCTAGCTGGTGAGCACCTGCCCTACTGCCACTTCCTTCTTTGCTGACACCTGAACCCAGCCTTCCAACATGTCCTAAAGACTAGGTCATAGCTTCCTAGAACCCTCCAGCCCTCCAGCTTCAGGTTGGGACTGCCAAGAGTCTCAGTGTCAGGTTGGATCCAGCCCTGTGGACTGGTACCAGTTCTCAGCCTCTCCAGGGTGCCGATGGCCATTGGAACTACACAGTTCCCACTGCACCATCTAACACATCTATCTCCTTTTACAATGTATGCTCATTCTATCAGTCCTGTGCTAGAGAACCCCAATGAACCACCACTTCTACAGGGAGAGAGGGTGGTTGTGGACTTTGAACAGGTTGATGCCTGCTGTTTTTCAAGAGAGGGAGACATATGAATCCCCCTCCCCTCTAAGTTCAGAGGTGTTGGGTTCCTGAAGCTGCAGCTGCAGCATAGTCTTCTTTCTCTGTCTGCAGAACTGTTCATGTTAGCATGAACTGGAGAAGGTGCCAAAGTGGCACTTTAAATAACTTTGTGTGCGTGTGCATGTGTGTGTGAGTGTGCGCGCATGTGTGTACCCACAGAGGCCAGAGGAGGGTTCTGGATCCCTTGCAGCTGGAGTTATAGGTGGTTGCAAGCCACCTGACACTAGTACTAAAATCTAAACTCAGGTCTTCTCTTGAGGGGATATGGGAGGCTATATGAGTCACCAGATAGAGACATTTCATTTTAGTATTCCACTCTGACCATGCCTAAGCAGTTCATTAAAGAAAGAAGGAAGGAAAGAGAGAAAGAAAGAAAGAAAGAAAGAAAGAAAGAAAGAAAGAAAGAAAGAAAGAAAGACCCAGCTAGTGGTTACTGTGATGTGTGCCCAGAAACAAACAAGGCAAGATTGCAGAAATTGCACATTGTATGCAAAGATCCAGTGTATCACCCCCATTGGACCTGCTATAGAATAAAGTACTAAGTGCTTGGATACATGAATCCAGCAAGGTAGGTCTTCCCTGCTGTGTGTCCAAGGGCCCAACAGCTGTACTTGGGGGTAATGCCAGCTCAGCTGGGGAATGTGAGCTCTTCCCTCAGTGATCCCTCATCTGTGAACAGAGAGTTTCAGTTGTTGTTGAGGGAAAGCACGGTTGAGACAGCCCAGCTATCATTTCTTTGTTCTTCTGAACAAAACAATAAGGAAAGATTAGAGGCGTGGAACAGAATTCAGGTCCTGGTGAGAAAGAGAGCCTGTGGATAAAGGCAGAATTGCTCTAGTGCAGCTGTAGCACACTCACCAACCAGCTCTGTGAGCCAGTGTGGGGAATGCTATCTCCAACGGAGGAGACAGGAAAGCATCATCACCTGCCTTGGAGCTGCAGAGACGGACAGCTCCGCTCTCAGGAGCACGTGCTGCTCCCGAAGAGGACTTAGGTCACTTTCCAGCCTCCATGTCAGGTGGCTCGAAACAACCTGTAATCCCAGTCCCGGGGGCCTTGACTCCTCTTCCCTGTGAAGAGCATCTGTGCTCCTGTGCACACACCTCCAAAGAGGCACATACACAGTATTAATCTTTTTTTTTAAAATATTTTTATTACATATTTTCCTCAATTACATTTCCAATACTATCCCAAAAGTCCCCCATAGCGCCCCCCACTTCCCTACCCACCCATTCCCATTCTTTTGGCCCTGGCATTCCCCTATATTGGGGCATATAAAGTTTGCAAGTCCAATGGGCCTCTCTTTCCATTGATGGCCGACTAGGCCATCTTTCGATACATATGCAGCTAGAGACAAGAGCTCCAGGGTTCTGGTTAGTACATCATGTTGTTCCAACAATAGGGTTGCAGATCCCTTTAGCTCCT
This sequence comes from Mus caroli, assembly GCF_978045245.1. Lineage (NCBI taxonomy): Eukaryota > Metazoa > Chordata > Mammalia > Rodentia > Muridae > Mus > Mus caroli. The sequence continues at coordinate 120,506,630 of NW_028227265.1, read as the reverse complement.
TGGGTACTTTCTCTAGCTTCTCCATTGGGAGCCCTGTGATACATCCAATAGCTGACTGTGAACATCCACTCCAGTGTTTGCTAGGCCCCGGCATCGTCTCACAAGAGACAGCTATATTTGGGTCCATTCAGCAAGATCTTACTAGTGTATGCAATGGTGTCAGCGTTTAGAAGCTGGTTATGGGACGGATCCCTGGATACAGCAGTCTCTAAATGGTCCATCCTTTCATCACAGCTACAAACTTTGTCTCTGTAACTCCTTCCCTGGGTGTTTTGTTCCCAATTCTAAGAAGGTGCACAATGTCCACACTTTGGTCTTCATTCTTCTTGAGTTTCATGCGTTTAGCAAATTGGATCTTATATCTTGGGTATCCTAAGTTTTGGGCTAATATCCACTTATCAATGAATACATATTGTGTGAGATCTTTTGTGATTGTGTTACTTCACTCAAGATGATGCCCTCCAGGTCCATCCATTTGGCTAGGAATTTCATAAATTCATTCTTTTTAATAGCTGAGTAGTACTCCATTGTGTAAATGTACCATAATTTCTGTATCCATTCCTCTGTTGAGGGACATCTGGGTTCTTTCCAGCTTCTGGCTATTATAAATAGGGCTGCTATGAACATAGTGGAGCATGTGTCCTTTTTACCGGTTGGGACATCTTCTGGATATATGCCCAGGAGAGGTATTGCTGGATCCTCCGGTAGTACTATGTCCAATTTTCTGAGGAACCGCCAGACTGATTTCCAGAGTGGTTGTACAAGCTTGCAATCCCACCAACAATGGAGGAGTGTTCCACTTTCTCCACATCCTCGCCAGCATCTGCTGTCACCTGAATTTTTGATCTTAGCCATTCTGACTGGTGTGAGGTGGAATCTCAGGGTTGTTTTGATTTGCATTTCCCTGATGATTAAGGATGTTGAACATTTTTTCAGGTGCTTCTCTGCCATTCGGTATTCCTCAGGTGAGAATTCTTTGTTCAGTTCTGAGCCCCATTTTTTAATGGGGTTATTTGACTTTCTGGAGTCCACCTTCTTGAGTTCTTTATATATATTGGATATTAGTCCCTTATCTGATTTAGGATAGGTGAAGATCCTTTCCCAATCTGTTGGTGGTTTTTTTGTCTTATTGATGGTGTCTTTAGCCTTGCAGAAGCTTTGTAGTTTCATGAGGTCCCACTTGTCAATTCTCGATCTTACAGCACAAGCCATTACTGTTCGATTCAGGAATTTTTCCCCTGTGCCCATATCTTCAAGGCTTTTCCCCACTTTCTCCTCTATAAGTTTCAGTGTCTCTGGTTTTATGTGAAGTTCCTTGATCCACTTAGACTTGACCTTAGTACAAGGAGATAGGAATGGATCGATTCGCATTCTTCTACATGTTAACAACCAGTTGTGCCAGCACCATTTGTTGAAAATGCTGTCTTTCTTCCACTGGATGTTTTTAGCTCCCTTGTCGAAGATCAAGTGACCATAGGTGTGTGGATTCATTTCTGGGTCTTCAATTCTATTCCATTGGTCTATTTGTCTGTCACTATACCAGTACCATGCAGTTTTTATCACAATTGCTCTGTAGTAGAGCTTTAGGTCCGGCATGGTGATTCCACCAGAGGTTCTTTTATCCTTGAGGAGAGTTTTTGCTATCCTAGGTTTTTTGTTATTCCAGATGAATTTGCAGATTGCACTTTCTAATTCGTTGAAGAATTGATTTGGAATTTTGATGGGGATTGCATTGAATCTGTAGATTGCTTTTGGCAAGATAGCCATTTTTACAATGTTGATCCTGCCAATCCATGAGCATGGGAGATCTTTCCATCTTCTGAGATCTTCTATAATTTCTTTCTTCAGAGACTTGAAGTTTTTATTATACAGATCTTTCACTTCCTTAGTTAGAGTCACGCCAAGATATTTTATATTATTTGTGACTATTGAGAAGGGTGTTGTTTCCCTAATTTCTTTCTCAGCCTGTTTATTCTTTGTGTAGAGAAAGGCCATTGATTTGTTTGAGTTAATTTTATATCCAGCTACTTCACCGAAGCTGTTTATCAGGCTTAGGAGTTCTCTGGTGGAATTTTTAGGGTCACTTATATATACTATCATATCATCTGCAAAAAGTGATATTTTGACTTCATCTTTTCCAATTTGTATCCCTTTGATCTCCTTTTGTTGTCGAATTGCTCTGGCTAGGACTTCAAGTACAATGTTGAATAGGTATGGAGAAAGTGGACAGCCTTGTCTAGTCCCTGATTTTAGAGGGATTGCTTCAAGCTTCTCACCATTTACTTTGATGTTGGCTACTGGTTTGCTGTAGATTGCTTTTATCATGTTTAGGTATGGGCCTTGAATTCCTGATCTTTCCAAGACTTTTATCATGAATGGGTGTTGGATCTTGTCAAATGCTTTTTCCGCATCTAAGGAGATGACCATGTGGTTTTTGTCTTTGAGTTTGTTTATATACTGGATTACGTTGATGGATTTCCGTATATTGAACCATCCCTGCATCCCTGGGATGAAACCTACTTGGTCAGGATGGATGATTGTTTTGATGTGTTCTTGGATTCGGTTAGCAAGAACTTTATTGAGGATTTTTGCATCAATATTCATAAGGGATATTGGTCTGAAGTTTTCTATCTTTGTTGGGTCTTTTTGTGGTTTAGATATCAGAGTAATTGTGGCTTCATAGAATGAGTTGGGTAGAGTACCTTCTTGTGAGTGTTCTCTGATTCGCCCGCGAATAAGGACACCACACACGATAGGGTTCTTCTGCAGCAAGCTTTATGCGTCTTGAGAGGGAGAGCATAAGCTTCACAACCGGAGACCCCAGGCAGTCCCAGCCCCTCCTTTTTATAGGAATTCTCCCTGCCTCGGACGTAACAAGCCATGATTGGCTCAACACTGATCACCCCATCCCTGAGGCGGAGCTGCCCAGGACGGGGATTTCCAGCGCAGGCGCAAACTAGGTGTTTACTAGTTGGTGCTGAGGAAATGACTCAGCACCGGAAGATTAGCGGCGCCCCACATCTCCCCCTTTTTTGTCTAATAAAACCAACTGGACACCCAGTATGAGAGGATGGGAACATTGGCCGAATCCTCTTACTCAGAGATGTAAGAACTATGTCCGCAAGCAACAACTAGGCTTGAGTGGGACCCGAAGTTGCTCCGACCTGTCCCTCTGCCATTTTTTCGAGGAGGGGAAGACTAGGGCAGGAAACCCCCACTAGACGGCATATTCCCCAGGTGGGACGGGGGGACCACCTGTGCGATGCATTGCTCTACAATCCTCTAGGGCTGCTGAAGCTCACCCGCTAAAGCGTGGGCAGCCAGCGACCAGTGGTGCAAATCAATTTTGTTTAAGCGCCGCCAACCATACCTGTGCAGATTGCCCCTGCTCCAGGGCAGCAAGCGCCTGGGATATCATGATTTTGTCTCTATTGTTTTTCTTATATAATTTGCAAATTAACCATAAGCTAAGTGCTAGTCCAAAGCAGAGGAGGATTCCGAATAAGCCCACCCCCACCCATTCTTTAAAATAAGAGAAGGCCGATGAAATCCAGGACGCGAAGCCTTCAGTCAGGGAAAAATCAAGTCGCGTGGAGTTGATCTCTACTATAGCCATCCGAAGCTCTTGGAGAGTCTGATCAAATTCCATCGACCATTTATTTCTCAGCTGTAAGGACAAATTCTTAGAAAGGTTTGCAGCACGGGTAAAATTTTTAAATTGTATGGAGGTAATACAGAGGCCTGGCAGTTTCATTTCACATCCCAATTGGGCAATTTGCCAAAGAATGTCTATTTGTTCTTGAACCAAGTCTATACGTTGGTTCACCAATAACAGACCCCCCTGTAATTGGGAGTATGCGAAATGCCCCTTATCCATGGCTACAGTGATTGAGGCCGAGAGTTGGTTGATGGTATCGGCCGTTTGTATTGTCCCGCTCAAGGCTAACGCAGAGGCGGTAACCGAGGCAGTGATCCCCACTGCCGCTAAGGTACCAACTATAACTGCCGATACTCCAAAATCTCTTTTTTCTCTAAACAAGGCCAAAGAGCTGGGCGCCACCACCGGGACCGGAATAAATCGGGGCAAGCGCATTATCAAAGCTAAAGGAAATTTAGTAGCATTCCAGCACATCACATAATAACAGGCATTCTCACTACAATTTAACTGACTAAAATCATGTGAGCTGGTGGAATTACTAACTACCCATAAAAAAGGGGGCCAAACGCATACAGGCACCGGCCCAAAATCCTTAGTCTGTTGGAAGGCCCAGGGGGACTTATCGCCAAATGACTGTGAGCATAATACCCCCTTTCTAATACGTGCTCCTTGCACAAAGCCTATGGGGGTTAAATCTGTGCAACTGCCATTAAGGCCGCACAGCAACCACAAATCAAAAGGGTTGCCGGTGGCCCTGGGGTTATCCAGACCATTGAGTTTTGCAATATGGAATGATCCATTGGCCAGAGGGGGAGAAAAGGTAAAGTGATTCCCAATAGTCCCTGTTCTGCGAGATTGGCAACCGGACCATGGTAAGATTGACAATGTCTCTTCCTTGGTAGAGCAAAAGGGTGCCAATTTGGGTTGTTTAACAAGTTGGATAATGCTTTTAGGCCAAACTGCTATAATTGAAGTTGCATTTGCACACCAGTGGGTTCCATTAGCGGCCCATACATTGGAAATGAGTGTAGAGACCTGTGACAATAACCCAATACAGTAATTTGATGGGTTGCCGCTGATGAAACACAAGCTCCCTTTAAATATAAAGGTTCTATTATCTATTACCCGTTCAGCTTGTGGGTCCCATGGTAAATATGGTAAACCTAAGGTATCTTCGGTCACAAACAAGCGGGGGAATACTTGCGCATCATGTGTCACTGGCATTGGCAGCGGGAACGTCGACATTATTCCCCATCGGATCTCCTCCCGTTTGGATGTCACTTGCAGGGGCAGGGTGATTCCCAATATCAGCAGGGCGATCTTCATCATCTTGGGGTATTGATCGTGTTAGTCTTTCTGGGACCCAGAATGGATTTTGTTCGTTCTGCGGGAAAACACAAACAGCTCCCCTGGATCTTATTAGAATAGGATCCGGGCCTCTCCATTTGTTGGTTAGGACATCTTTCCATTTTATTAATTCTTTGGGTCTAGTTGGTTCAGAACAATGTCGTTCTGCTGCGGTATGACCGTGTGCGTCAAGATTTAAAAAATTGAGGGTGAATAGTGCCAATGACACAGACACTTTTGGCGTACGGGGTATAGCTTCGTCAGCGCCCCCTTTTTGTTTAACAACATAAGATTTAAGGGTCCGATGTGCTCTCTCAACAATGCCTTGACCTTGTGGGTTATATGGGATACCAGTTAGATGCGTTACTCCCATTTGGCGACAAAAGCTTTGAAATTTTTGTGAAGTATAAGCTGGTCCGTTATCAGTTTTAATAAATTTAGGTTGTCCCCAAGCGCTCCAAGCCTCGAGGCAGTGTTGGATCGCATGTGTTGCCTTTTCTCCCACATGGGGAGATGCAAAAATAATGCCAGAGCAGGTATCAACGGACACATGAAGATATTGTAATTTACCAAAGGAGGGGACATGTGTGACATCCATTTGCCATATTTGTAAAGGCTGAATGCCGCGGGGGTTGATCCCCACATGAGGGAGGGGCAGAAATTCACAGCAATTTTGGCAGCTAGTGACGATGTCACGAGCTTCTTTCCTAGTCAAGGAGAAGCAACGGCGCAACGTTTCTGCCGTTACATGAAAGCGATTGTGGAATCCTTTTGCAGCTTCCACAGAGGATGACAGGGCTGTGGCTATTAATTTGGTGGCTTTGTCTGCCAAGTCATTACCCAGGGACATGGGGCCAGGTAGGCCTGAATGAGCCCTGATATGAGTGATGAAAACTGGGAATTTTCTTTGAAGCAACACTGATTGTATTTCTTGAAAAATTTGTGCTAAAGTGCTAGAGGGTTTGATTACTCCAGCCACCTCCAGCAAGTTTACTGCATTTACTACATAACTAGAGTCTGACACAATATTGAGGGGTTCAGAGAAGGTTTTTAATACCTCCAGAACCACTAGACACTCTATTACTTGAGGTGATGCTTCTTTATATTGTTTGGAACATATTTTGCCATTGACCACAAAGGCCCCTACACCATTCTTGGAGCCATCGGTATACACCATGAGCCCTTCCTTAATTGGGTTTCTTACCGTTACATGCGGGAACACAATTGACTGGCTCTGGGCAAAGTGTAGGATCGGGTGTTTGGGATAGTGATTGTCTATGCTTCCAGGGAAAGTTGTAACTAGTATAGCCCAGTCATTAGATGTGGCGGCCAAGGTCTGAACTTGCACAGAGGTATAAGGCACCACCAAGAGGTGGGGGCTACGCCCGAAATGGGTGATGGCTGCTTTATAGCCTCTGAGTGCAAGCTGAGCTATGGCTTCAGGATACCAATGTATTATTTTTGCTGGGGATACATTTGGGTGAACCCATAGCAGGGGCCCATTCTGCCAAAGAACGGCAGTTGGCAAATGGGCAGTTTGTAAGACACACAGACTAAAGGGTTGTGATTCTTCGATACGGAGCAACTGCGCTTGTGTCAGGGCTATTTCCACCTTTTGTAGGGCCAGATCAGCAGCTGGAGTCAATGTTCGGGGGGACGTGATGTGCGAATCTCCTTCTAAGATATTGAACAAAGATCTTAATTCCGAAGTGGGGATTTTTAAAAAGGGTCTAAGCCAGTTAATGTCCCCCAACAATTTCTGAAAATCATTTAGGGTATGGAGGTGGTCCCTTCTTATCTCTAATTTTTGAGGTATGATGTTATTTGGTGTCACCATGGTACCCAGGAACTGTCCAGTATTTGAAATTTGGACCTTTTCTACAGCTATTTGAAGTCCCCATTGACTCAAAGTTTTAAGTAAAAGGGGGTAGGCCCTTTGAAGCAGGCCAAGGTCCTTGTGGCACAGAAGGATGTCGTCCATATAATGGAGCATGACTAACGAGGGAAATTGATCCCTTACTGGAGAAAGGGCCTCCTGCACATAAAGTTGGCACATAGTAGGGCTGTTGGACATTCCTTGTGGTAGAACCTTCCATTGGTACCTTTTATCGGGTTCCATGTGATTAACAGAGGGTATGGTGAAAGCAAATCTGGGCCTATCTATTGGACATAGAGGTATAGAAAAGAAACAGTCTTTAATATCTATTATAATCAAATTCCAACCCCTGGGCAGGGCGGAGAGCACAGGAAGGCCTCTTTGCACAGGGCCAAACAAATGCATTTGTTCATTAATGGCTCTAAGGTCATGGAGCAACCTCCATTTCCCTGATCTTTTCTTAATAACAAATATGGGAGTATTCCAGGGGGAGGTAGAAGGTTCTATATGATCCAATTTTAGTTGTTCATTTACTAATTGTATTGCGGCCTCCATTTTTTCAGAGGATAGGGGCCATTGAGGGACCCACACCGGGTCCTCTGTTTTCCACGGTATAGGCCGAACCGTCCCCATGGCCCCTAGGAAAAACCCAGTCCTTGTCGGGCTATATTTCCTACTGGTGAAATAGGCTCAATTCCTCCTTGCTCTGACCGTCCTAATCCTTTGCCTGTCCTGTAGCCCATCTTTAGCATCATGTTTTTTGCCTTGTTCAAGCCTTCCCCCAACACAATTTTTTCATTGGACAGGGTTAGGCCCAAATGTTGCATAATGTCTCTCCCCCAAAGGTTTACTGGGAGCGGGAGCACATAAGGTTCAAACTTACCCTTTTGTCCCTCAGGAGCCTTCCAAGTCAAACTCATTGAGCTTATGGCAGGGCATGAATGATATCCCAGGCCTTGTAGAGAGTGGGACGATTTTGTAGTGGGCCAAGCTTTTGGCCACCAGTGCGTGGATATAATACTTTTGTCTGCCCCGGTATCAAGAATACCTTCAAACCTTTTTCCATTTACTTCGAGGCAGAGTTTGGGCCTTTCATTCAGGGATACAACAAGGTAAGCTGAATCAGTTCCTGACGACCCCATCGTTTTGGGACTGGGGCCTGGGGAGCCCTCCCAGAGGGTGTCGGGGAGGAGCAGCAATTGAGCTATCCTATCTCCTGCACTGATGGAAAACACGCCCCTGGGGCTGGAACATAAGACCTGTATTTCGGGGGAATGTAGGTGGTCAACAACCCCAGGATGGACCACTAGGCCCCGTAAGGTGAGTGATCCTCGTCCAAGGATAAGGCCCATGGTCCCAGGGGGCAAAGGTGACATTGGCTCTATAGGTACTGGTTGGATACTCATTTGGGGCATTAGTAGGAGGTCGGAGGCGGCGCGCAGGTCCACCCTTGTGGGTCTTCCTGGGTCGCTTCTTCCGCCATCCCGGAGGTTCTGACAAACCGGTTCCCATATCTTTGAGGGCCCTGGGACCGTGGGCCCAATGACCCGTTTTTTGACACATTGGGAGCAGGAACATTTAATGGAGGCAAAAGCCTTCCCTGTATATCTCGCACTGAGCGACATTGATCTGCTCTGTGGTACCCTTTACCACACCTCGTGCAGAGGGTCAAGACCCCCCCCTTCTTGTCTGGGGCTTTGCAATCTCTTTTGAAATGTCCAGGCTTACCGCAATTAAAACAGGTCCGTTCACCGGTCTTCTTTTGTGGAGGATGCTTTTGTGCTAACATGATGGCGGCCGCGAGGCCAGTATTGCTAAGTGGACCTCCAAGCTCTCTATACACTCTTAGCCATTCTTGCAACCCTTTTGATTTTCTAGGAGCAATGGCATTCCTGCATTCCTGGGTGGCTTGTTCAAAAATCAGTTGCTCAATAAAGGGTCCTATCCCCTCTGGGTCCCCAAAGATTTTTCCTGCCGCCTCCATCATGCGTGCGACGAAGTCGGCAAAGGGCTCCTGGGGCCCTTGAACAATTTTTGTAAGCTGATTGGTGGTTTCTCCCTTGCGATTAAGTGACTTCCAGGCCCGTATGGCTGTGCTGGAAATCTGGGCGTACGCCCCCCAATGGTAATTAATTTGATCTGCGGCCCACGGGCCTTGGCCTGTTAAAAGGTCAAATGTCCAATCCCGCTGCTCCTGCGTAAGGGCTATTGCGTTGGCCCTGGCCTGGGACTGGGCTGCCTCATGCCACAAGGCTTTCCATTCTATGTATTGTCCCATAGTAGGCAAGGCGGCCTTAACCACCATTTGCCAATCACTAGGTGTCATGGCAGTTTGTGCCATTCTTTCAAGAATCATAACAGTAAAATTAGCATTGGGACCATATTTTCTTACTGATTCTGCAAGATCTTTTATCTGACTATAGTCTACAGGAGCGTAGATTCTCCCCCCTTCTTGTTCATAAACAGGAAACGCTAATTGTAGCTTGCGGAGGATCTTTTGGGGAAAAAAGGAAGTTGTGGATGACCGGGCCTCATAAGGTGGGGGAGCGGAGGGAATGGCGGCAGCCAACAATCTCCTATTCTTAAAGAAGACACCGGTCGCAGGCTTACTTGACTTAGGTCGCCCGCCTTCATCTGGGTGATACCTTTCTCCTTTAGATCTAACTGCTTCTTCTTCTAACTCGCCCTCTTCCTCCGAGGTCAGTTTACTGTCCTCGGTTTCGGAAGAATCCGAAGTATCTCTTAGGTGGAGGGCAGCCAGTTCTCGGGTCGGATATAACCCGGGCTTGCTGCTCCCCTTCTCTCCCTTTCTATTTCTCCCGGGAGGTCCTTTTTCACTTCCCTTTTTTGCCTTTTTTACGGTTTTTGTGCGCACACCCATCCTCTCACTACGCTCGGATTCTGACATACCTTCCTGCATAGCTTCTAAAACCTTTTGCCCTTTCTTTCGCTCCTCTTCACAGGCCTCATCTTCAAGACAACTCTTAACTAGTTTCCATATGGCCTTAACTCCCAACCTGAGGTCTGAACAGGTTTCTAGATCGTTGCCTAGCTTATTCCATGACGGCAGTGTCAGAGATCCTGACACCGCATACCAGGGAGCTACTCGATCAACTTCCTCAACAAAGCGGCGAAGAACTCTATCCCCAAGCTTCAGGTCCCTTCTTTTGAGAAGTTCTTTTAATGAAGTTTGTACTGATTGAGAAGCCCCCATGATACTCTAAAGGAGACTGCAATTAAGAACTTCAATTTAACACAACCTTCTATGTTCACAAAGAAAGAGGGCTAGGAACCATACAACCAAGGCCACGAGGACGATAATTAAAGCCTCGGGCAATCCCTCCCACGGCCCAGTTAGTTGAAGGGAGTGTGAAAGGGTCAGGTAAAATTCAGGCATACCTTTCCGAGACGTAGTTCCTGCAGTTCTGGACCCTCCCCGTCACCGAGGGATCTCCGACGGTGCTCGCGATGTTCTTCTGTTCTTCGTTTTCCCGGGATTTCGGCACCAGATGTGAGTGTTCTCTGATTCGCCCGCGAATAAGGACACCACACACGATAGGGTTCTTCTGCAGCAAGCTTTATGCGTCTTGAGAGGGAGAGCATAAGCTTCACAACCGGAGACCCCAGGCAGTCCCAGCCCCTCCTTTTTATAGGAATTCTCCCTGCCTCGGACGTAACAAGCCATGATTGGCTCAACACTGATCACCCCATCCCTGAGGCGGAGCTGCCCGGGACGGGGATTTCCAGCGCAGGCGCAAACTAGGTGTTTACTAGTTGGTGCTGAGGAAATGACTCAGCACCGGAAGATTAGCGGCGCCCCACACCTTCTGTTTCTATTTTGTGGAATAGTTTGTGAAGAACTGGGATTAGATCTTCTTTGAAGGTCTGATAGAACTCTGCACTAAACCCATCTGGTCCTGGGCTTTTTTTAGTTGGGAGACTATTAATGACTGCTTCTATTTCTTTGGGGGATATAGGGCTGTTTAGATCATTAACCTGATCTTGATTCAGCTTTGGTACCTGGTATCTGTCTAGGAACTTGTCCATTTCATCCAGGTTCTCCAGTTTTGTTGAGTATAGCCTTTGGTAGAAGGATCTGATGGTGTTTTGGATGTCTTCAGGATCTGTTGTTATGTCTCCTTTTTCATTTCTGATTTTGTTAATTAGGATGCTTTCCCTGTGCCCTCTAGTGAGTCTGGCTAAGGGTTTATCTATCTTGTTGATTTTCTCAAAGAACCAGCTCCTTGATTGGTTGATTCTTTGAATAGTTTTTCTTGTTTCCACTTGGTTGATTTCACCCCTGAGTTTGATTATTTCCTGCCGTCTATTCCTCTTGGGTGAATTTGCTTCCTTTTGTTCTAGTGCTTTTAGGTGTGTTGTCAAGCTGCTAATGTGTGCTCTCTCTAGTTTCCTTTTGGAGGCACTCAGAGCTATGAGTTTTCCTCTTAAAAATGCTTTCATTGCGTCCCATAAGTTTGGGTATGTTGTGGCTTCATTTTCATTGAACTCTAAAAAGTCCTTAATTTCTTTCTTTATTCCTTCCTTGACCAAGGTATCATTGAGAAGAGTGTTGTTCAGTTTCCACGTGAAGGTTGGCTTTCTATTATTTATTTTGTTATTGAAGATCAGCCTTAGTCCATGGTGATCTGATAGGATGCATGGGACAATTTCAATATTTTTATATCTGTTGAGGCCTGTTTTGTGACCAATTATGTGGTCAATTTTGGAGAAGGTACCATGAGGTGCTGAGAAGAAGGTATATCCTTTTGTTTTAGGATAGAATGTTCTGTAGATATCTGCCAGATCCATTTGATTCATAATTTCTGTTAGTTTCACTGTGTCCCTGTTTAGTTTCTGTTTCCATGATCTGTCCATTGGTGAAAGTGGTGTGTTGAAGTCTCCCACTATTATTGCATGAGGTGCAATGTGTGCTTTGAGCTTTACTAAAGTTTCTTTAATGAATGTGGCTGCCTTTGTATTTGGAGCATAGATATTCAGGATTGATAGTTCCTCTTGGAGGATTTTACCTTTGATGAGTATGAACTGTCCCTCCCTGTCTTTTTTAATGACTTTGGGTTGGAAGTCAATCTTATCAGATATTAGAATGGCTACTCCAGCTTGTTTCTTCATGCCATTTGCTTGGAAAATTGTTTTCCAGCCTTTCATTCTGAGGTAGTGTCTATCCTTTTCTCTGAGATGAGTTTCCTGTAAGCAGCAAAATGTTGGGTCTTGTTTGTGTAGCCAGTTTGTTAGTCTATGTCTTTTTATCGGGGAGTTGAGTCCATTGATATTAAGAGATATTAAGGAAAAGTAATTGTTGTTTCCTGTTATTTTTGATGTTAAAGTTGGCATTTTGTTCTTGTGGCTGTCTTCTTTTAGGTTTGTTGAGGGATTACCTTCTTGTTGTTTCTAGGGCGTGGTTCCTGTCCTTGTATTGGTTTTTTTCTGTTATTATCCTTTGAAGGGCTGGATTCGTGGAGAGATAATGTGTGAATTTGGTTTTGTCGTGGAATACTTTGGTTTCTCCATCTATTGTAATTGAGAGTTTGGCTGGGTATAGTAGCCTGGGCTGGAATTTGTGTTCTTTTAGTGTCTGTATAACATCCGTCCAGGATCTTCTGGCTTTCATAGTCTCTGGTGAAAAGTCTGGTGTAATTCTGATAGGCTTGCCTTTATATGTTACTTGGCCTTTTTCTCTTACTGCTTTTAGTATTCTATCTTTATTTAGAGCATTTGTTGCTCTGATTATTATGTGTCGGGAGGTATTTCTTTTCTGGTCCAGTCTATTTGGAGTTCTGTAGGCTTCTTGTATGTTCATGGGCATCTCTTTCTTTAGATTTGGGAAGTTTTCTTCTATAATTTTGTTGAAGATGTTTGCTGGTCCTTTGAGTTGAAAATCTTCATTCTCATCCACTCCTATTATCCGTAGGTTTGGTCTTCTCATTATGTCCTGTATTTCTTGGATGTTTTGAGTTAGGATCTTTTTGCATTTTACATTTTCCTTGATTGTTGTGCCGATGTTCTCTATGGAATCTTCTGCACCTGAGATTCTCTCTTCCATCTCTTGTATTCTGTTGCTGATGCTCGTATCTATGGTTCCAGATTTCTTTCCTAGGGTTTCTATCTCCAGTGTTGCCTCATTTTGGGTTTTCTTTATTGTGTCTACTTCCCTTTTTAGGTCTAGTATGGTTTTGTTCATTTCCATCATCTGTTTGGATGTGTTTTCCTGTTTTTCTGTAAGGACTTCTACCTGTTTGATTATGTTATCATGTTTTTCTTTAAGGATTTGTAACTCTTTAGCAGTGTTCTCCTGCAATTCTTTAAGGGATTTTTGTGCTTCCTCTTTATTGTCTTCTGCCTTTTTATCAGTGTTCTCCTGCATTTCTTTAAGTGTGTTATTAAAGTCCTTCTTGAAGTCCTCTATCATCATCAGGAGATATGCTTTTAAATCCGTGTCTAGCTTTTCCGGTGTGTTGGGGTGCCCTGGACTGGGCGAAGTGGGGGTGCTGGGTTCTGATGATGGTGAGTGGTCTTGGTTCCTGTTAGTAAGATTATTACGTTTACCTTTCGCCATCTGGTAATCTCTGGGGTTAGTTGTTATCGTTGTCACTATTTAAAGATTGGAGCAGAAGCTGTGTTCCACTCACCAGCAGTCTCTAAATCCTGTGGCGGGGGTCGTGGGTAGCTGACGGTACCCCGGTGCTGGTCCAGCCGGAAGAGGCCTGTGGTCCTACTCAGGCCGTTTTTCTGCTTCCCTAACTAATGCAGTCTCTGGTCCCGCGTGCAATTGGATTGGAGCAGAAGCTGTGTTCCACTCTCCAGAAGTCTTAAGATCCTGTGGTGGGTGTTGTGGGTAGCTGGTGAGTGTCAGCTGACCCTGCGCCCCAGCTGCACAGGTGCTTTTCTGACCGGAAGAGGGTTGTGGCCCTATGTAGGCCGGATTTCTCTCTCCCCAACCAGAGCAGTCTCAGGTCCCGCGTGATTGGACTGGAGCAGAAGCTGTGTTCCACTCACCAGCAGTCCCAAAATCCTGCAGCGGGGGTCGTGGGTAGCTGGCGGGTGTCAGGCAACCCTGCGCTCCCGCTACCCTGGCGCTGATCCGGCCGGGTGAGGCCTGTGGCCCTACTCAGGCCGGTTTCTGCTTCCCTAACTAATGCAGTCTCAGGTCCCGCGCAATTGGATTGGAGCAGAAGCTGTGCTCCACTCACCAGAAGTCTTAAGATCCTGTGGTGGGTGTTGTGGGTAGCTGGCGAGTGTCAGCAGACCCTGCGCCCCAGCTGCCCAGGTGCTTTTCTGACCGGAAGAGGGTTGTGGCCCTATGTAGGCCGGATTTCTCTCTCCCCAACCAGAGCAGTCTCAGGTCCCGCGTGATTGGACTGGAGCAGAAGCTGTGTTCCACTCACCAGCAGTCCCAAAATCCTGCAGCGGGGGTCGTGGGTAGCTGGCGGGTGTCAGGCAACCCTGCGCTCCCGCTACCCTGGCGCTGATCCGGCCGGGTGAGGCCTGTGGCCCTACTCAGGCCGGTTTCTGCTTCCCTAACTAATGCAGTCTCAGGTCCCGCGCAATTGGATTGGAGCAGAAGCTGTGTTCCACTCACCAGCAGTCCCAAAATCCTGCGGCGGGGGTCGTGGGTAGCTGGCGGGTGTCAGGCAACCCTGCGCTCCTGCTACCCTGGCGCTGATCTGGCCGGGTGAGGCCTGTGGCCCTACTCAGGCCGGTTTCTGCTTCCCTAACTAATGCAGTCTCAGGTCCCCCGCAATTGGATTGGAGCAGAAGCTGTGTTCCATTCACCAGCAGTCCCAAAATCCTGCGGCGGGGGTCGTGGGTAGCTGGCGGGTGTCAGGCAACCCTGTGCTCCCGCTACCCCGGCGCTGATCCAGCCGGATGAGGCCTGTGGTCCTACTCCCACAGTATTAATCTAAAAAATCAAATTAAATCTAAAAAAAAAAATCCTCTTAAACTGCAAGCAGAAGAGAGAAAAGAAAAATATTAGCTTTATAAACACAAACACAAGCATGTTTCCTTAAGAAAGATAAATCTTTACATTTATAAGGGAGAATATCGATGCTTCCTGTTAGTTAGACTTTTCTTAGCTACAAGATGCCTACCTGCCCCATCAACTTAAGGGAAGAAGGATTCACCCTGACTTGGCATTTCATAGGATTTGCCTGTGGTCTGGGGTGACACTGATTCTGCCCTTGTGGTACTCACCTCATGGTAGACAGGAGAAAGAGAGGGGGCAGACAGAAAGACAGACAGACTGGAAATGGCCGCTGTAGCTGGCTTTCTGCTTTTATTTCTGTCTGGGCTGCCAGCCAATGAAATGGAAGCATGCGCACAAACCTCTTCCGGTCAGAAAAGCACCTGGGTAGCTAGGGTGCAGGGTCGGCTGACACTCACCAGCTACCCACAACACCCGCCACAGGATCTTAAGACTACTGGTGAGTGGAACACAGCTTCTGCTCCAATCCAATTGTGCGGGACCTGAGACTGCTTTGGTTGGGGAGAGAGAAATCCGGCCTACATAGGGCCACAAACCTCTTCCGGTCAGAAAAGCACCAGGGTAGCGAGGGCGCAGGGTCGGCTGAAACTCACCAGCTACCCACAACACCCGCCACAGGATCTTAAGACTTCTGGTGAGTGGAACACAGATTCTACTCCAATCCAATTGCGCGCGGGACCTGAGACTGCATTAGTTAGGGAAGCAGAAACCGGCCTGAGTAGGGCCACAGGCCTCATCCGGCTGGATCAGCACCGGGGTAGCTAGAGCGCAGGGTCGGCTGACACCCACCAGCTACCCACGACCCCCGCCAAAGGATTTTGAGACTGCTGGTGAGTGGAACACAGCTTCTGCTCCAGTCCAATCACGCGGGACCTGAGTTTGCTTTGGTTGGGGAGGGAGAAATTCAGCCTACATAGGGCCACAAGCCTCTTCCGGTCAGAAAAGCACCAGGGTAGCGAGGGCGCAGGGTCGGCTGACACTCGCCAGCTACCCACAACACCCGCCACAGGATCTTAAGACTTCTGGAGAGTGGAACACAGCTTCTGCTCCAATCCAATTGCGCGCGGGACCTGAGACTGCATTAGTTAGGGAAGCAGAAAACCGGCCTGAGTAGGACCACAGGCCTCTTCCGGCTGGACCAGCACCGGAGTACTGCCAGCTACCCACGACCCCCGCCACAGGATTTTGAGACTGCTGGTGAGTGGAACACAGCCTCTGCTCCAATCTTTAAACAGTGACAACAACAACAACTAACCCCAGAGATTACCAGATGGCGAAAGATAAACGCAATAATCTTACTAACAGAAACCAAGACCACTCACCATCATCAGAACCCAGCACTCCCACTTCGCCCAGTCCAGGGCACCCCAACACACCGGAAAAGCTAGACACGGATCTAAAAGCATATCTCCTGATGATGGTAGAGGACTTCAAGAAGGACTTTAATAACACACTTAAAGAAATACAAAGGAACACTGGTAAACAGGTAGAAGACAATAAAGAGGAAGCACAAAAATCCCTTAAAGAATTGCAGGAGAACACTGCTAAAGAGTTACAAATCCTTAAAGAAAAACAGGATAACCTAATCAAACAGGTAGAAGTCCTTAATGAAAAACAGGAAAACACATCCAAACAGATGATGGAAATGAACAAAACCATACTAGACCTAAAAAGGGAAGTAGACACAATAAAGAAAACCCAAAATGAGGCCACACTGGAGATAGAAACCCTGGAAAGAAATCTGGAACCATAGATTATGAGCATCAGCAACAAAATACAAGAGATGGAAGAGAGAATCTCAGGTGCAGAAGATTCCATAGAGAACATCGGCACAACAATCAAGGAAAATGTAAAATGCAAAAAGATCCTAACTCAAAACATCCAAGAAATACAGGACCCAATGAGAAGACCAAACCTACAGATAATAGGAGTGGATGAGAATGAAGATTTTCAACTCAAAGGACCAGCAAACATCTTCAACAAAATTATAGAAGAAAACTTCCCAACTCTAAAGAAAGAGATGCCCATGAACATACAAGAAGCCTACAGAACTCCAAATAGACTGGACCAGAAAAGAAATACCTCCCGACACATAATAATCAGAGCAACAAATGCTCTAAATAAAGATAGAATACTAAAAGCAGTAAGAGAAAAAGGCCAAGTAACATATAAAGGCAAGCCTATCAGAATTTCACCAAATTTTTCACCAGAGACTATGAAAGCCAGAAGATCCTGGATGGATGTTATACAGAAACTAAGAGAACACAAATTCCAGCCCAGGCTACTATACCCAGCCAAACTCTCAATTAACATAGATGGAGAAACCAAAGTATTCCACGACAAAACCAAATTCACACATTATCTCTCCACGAATCCAGCCCTTCAAAGGATAATAACAGAAAAAAACCAATACAAGGACAGGAACCAAGCCCTAGAAACAACAAGAAGGTAATCCCTCAACAAACCTGAAAGAAGACAGCCACAAGAACAGAATGCCAACTTTAACAACAAAAATAACAGGAAACAACAATTACTTTTCCTTAATATCTCTTAATATCAATGGACTCAACTCCCCGATAAAAAGACATAGACTAACAAACTGGCTACACAAACAAGACCCAACATTTTGCTGCTTACAGGAAACTCATCTCAGAGAAAAAGATAGACACTACCTCAGAATGAAAGGCTGGAAAACAATTTTCCAAGCAAATGGTATGAAGAAACAAGCTGGAGTAGCCATTCTAATATCTGATAAGATTGACTTCCAACCCAAAGTCATTAAAAAAGACAGGGAGGGACACTTCATACTCATCAAAGGTAAAATCCTCCAAGAGGAACTATCAATCCTGAATATCTATGCTCCAAATACAAAGGCAGCCACATTCATTAAAGAAACTTAAGTAAATCTCAAAGCACATATTGCACCTCATACAATAATAGTGGGAGACTTCAACACACCACTTTCACCAATGGACAGATCATGGAAACAGAAACTAAACAGGGACACAGAGAAACTAAGAGAAATTATGAATCAAATGGATCTGGCAGATATCTACAGAACATTCTATCCTAAAACAAAAGGATATACCTTCTTCTCAGCACCTCATGGTACCTTCTCCAAAATTGACCACATAATTGGTCACAAAACAGGCCTCAACAGATACAAAAATATTGAAATTGTCCCATGCATCCTATCAGATCACCATGGACTAAGGCTGATCTTCAATAACAAAAAAATTAATAGAAAGCCAACCTTCACGTGGAAACTGAACAACACTCTTCTCAATGATACCTTGGTCAAGGAAGGAATAAAGAAAGAAATTAAGGACTTTTTAGAGTTCAATGAAAATGAAGCCACAACATACCCAAACTTATGGGACGCAATGAAAGCATTTCTAAGAGGAAAACTCATAGCTCTGAGTGCCTCCAAAAGGAAACTAGAGAGAGCACACATTAGCAGCTTGACAACATACCTAAAAGCACTAGAAGAAAAGGAAGCAAATTCACCCCCAAGAGGAGTAGACGGCAGGAAATAATCAAACTCAGGGGCGAAATCAACCAAGTGGAAACAAGAAGAACTATTCAAAGAATCAACCAATCAAGGAGCTGGTTCTTTGAGAAAATCAACAAGATAGATAAACCCTTAGCCAGACTCACTAGAGGGCACAGGGAAAGCATCCTAATTAACAAAATCAGAAATGAAAAAGGAGACATAACAACAGATCCTGAAGACATCCAAAACACCATCAGATCCTTCTACCAAAGGCTATACTCAACAAAACTGGAGAACCTGGATGAAATTGAGAAGTACCTAGACAGATACCAGGTACCAAAGTTGAATCAAGATCAGGTTAATGATCTAAACAGCCCTATATCCCCCAAAGAAATAGAAGCAGTCATTAATAGTCTCCCAACTAAAAAAAGCCCAGGACCAGATGGGTTTAGTGCAGAGTTCTATCAGACCTTCAAAGAAGATCTAATCCCAGTTCTTCACAAACTATTCCACAAAATAGAAACAGAAGGTACTCTACCAAACTCATTCTATGAAGCCACAATTACTCTGATATCTAAACCACAAAAAGACCCAACAAAGATAGAAAACTTCAGACCAATATCCCTTATGAATATTGATGCAAAAATCCTCAATAAAGTTCTTGCTAACCGAATCCAAGAACACATCAAAACAATCATCCATCCTGACCAAGTAGGTTTCATCCCAGGGATGCAGGGATGGTTCAATATACAGAAATCCATCAATGTAATCCAGTATATAAACAAACTCAAAGACAAAAACCACATGGTCATCTCGTTAGATGCGGAAAAAGCATTTGACAAGATCCAACACCCATTCATGATAAAAGTCTTGGAAAGATCAGGAATTCAAGGCCCATACCTAAACATGATAAAAGCAATCTACAGCAAACCAGTAGCCAACATCAAAGTAAATGGTGAGAAGCTTGAAGCAATCCCTCTAAAATCAGGGACTAGACAAGGCTGTCCACTTTCTCCATACCTATTCAACATTGTACTTGAAGTCCTAGCCAGAGCAATTCGAAAACAAAAGGAGATCAAAGGGATTCAAATTGGAAAAGATGAAGTCAAAATATCACTTTTTGCAGATGATATGATAGTATATATAAGTGACCCTAAAAATTCCACCAGAGAACTCCTAAACCTGATAAACAACTTCGGTGAAGTAGCTGGATATAAAATTAACTCAAACAAATCAATGGCCTTTCTCTACACAAAGAATAAAAAGGCTGAGAAAGAAATTAGGGAAACAACACCCTTCTCAATAGTCACAAATAATATAAAATATCTTGGCGTGACTCTAACTAAGGAAGTGAAAGATCTGTATAATAAAAACTTCAAGTCTCTGAAGAAAGAAATTATAGAAGATCTCAGAAGATGGAAAGATCTCCCATGCTCATGGATTGGCAGGATCAACATTGTAAAAATGGCTATCTTGTCCAAAGCAATCTACAGATTCAATGCAATCCCCATCAAAATTCCAAATCAATTCTTCAACGAATTAGAAAGTGCAATCTGCAAATTCATCTGGAATAACAAAAAACCTAGGATAGCAAAAACTCTTCTCAAGGATAAAAGAACCTCTGGTGGAATCACCATGCCGGACCTAAAGCTCTACTACAGAGCAATTGTGATAAAAACTGCATGGTACTGGTATAGTGACAGACAAATAGACCAATGGAATAGAATTGAAGACCCAGAAATGAACCCACACACCTACGGTCACTTGATCTTCGACAAGGGAGCTAAAAACATCCAGTGGAAGAAAGACAGCATTTTCAACAAATGGTGCTGGCACAACTGGTTGTTAACATGTAGAAGAATGCGAATCGATCCATTCCTATCTCCTTGTACTAAGGTCAAGTCTAAGTGGATCAAGGAACTTCACATAAAACCAGAGACACTGAAACTTATAGAGGAGAAAGTGGGGAAAAGCCTTGAAGATATGGGCACAGGGGAAAAATTCCTGAATAGAACAGTAATGGCTTGTGCTGTAAGATCGAGAATTGACAAGTGGGACCTCATGAAACTACAAAGCTTCTGCAAGGCTAAAGACACCATCAATAAGACAAAAAAACCACCAACAGATTGGGAAACGATCTTCACCTATCCTAAATCAGATAAGGGTCTAATATCCAATATATATAAAGAACTCAAGAAGGTGGACTCCAGAAAGTCAAATAACCCCATTAAAAAATGGGGCTCAGAACTGAACAAAGAATTCTCACCTGAGGAATACCGAATGGCAGAGAAGCACCTGAAAAAATGTTCAACATCCTTAATCATCAGGGAAATGCAAATCAAAACAACCCTGAGATTCCACCTCACACCAGTCAGAATGGCTAAGATCAAAAATTCAGGTGACAGCAGATGCTGGCGAGGATGTGGAGAAAGAGGAACACTCCTCCATTGTTGGTGGGATTGCAAGCTTGTACAACCACTCTGGAAATCAGTCTGGCGGTTCCTCAGAAAATTGGACATAGTACTACCGGAGGATCCAGCAATACCTCTCCTGGGCATATATCCAGAAGATGTCCCAACCGGTAAAAAGGACACATGCTCCACTATGTTCATAGCAGCCTTATTTATAATAGCCAGAAGCTGGAAAGAACCCAGATGTCCCTCAACAGAGGAATGGATACAGAAATTATGGTACATTTACACAATGGAGTACTACTCAGCTATTAAAAAGAATGAATTTATGAAATTCCTAGCCAAATGGATGGACCTGGAGGGCATCATCTTGAGTGAAGTAACACAATCACAAAAGAACTCACACAATATGTATTCACTGATAAGTGGATAT
This sequence comes from Mus caroli, assembly GCF_978045245.1. NCBI lineage: Eukaryota > Metazoa > Chordata > Mammalia > Rodentia > Muridae > Mus > Mus caroli. The sequence continues at coordinate 120,485,410 of NW_028227265.1, read as the reverse complement.
TAGCCCAAAACTTAGGATACCCAAAATATAAGATACAATTTGCTAAATGCATGAAACTCAAGAAGAATGAAGACCAAAGTGTGGACACTGTGCACCTTCTTAGAATTGGGAACAAAACACCCAGGGAAGGAGTTACAGAGACAAAGTTCGTAGCTGTGATGAAAGGATGGACCATTTAGAGACTGCCGTATCCAGGGATCCATCCCATAATCAGCTTCTAAACGCTGACACCATTGCATACACTAGCAAGATTTTGCTGAAAGGACCCAAATATAGCTGTCTCTTGTGAGATGATGCCGGGGCCTAGCAAACACAGGAGTGGATGTTCACAGTCAGCTATTGGATGTATCACAGGGCTCCCAATGGAGAAGCTAGAGAAAGTACCCAAGGAGCTAAAGGGATCTGCAACCCTATTGTTGGAACAACATGATGTACTAACCAGAACCCCGGAGCTCTTGTCTCTAGCTGCATATGTATCGAAAGATGACCTAGTCGGCCATCAATGGAAAGAGAGGCCCATTGGACTTGCAAACTTTATATGCCCCAATATAGGGGAATGCCAGGGCCAAAAGAATGGGAATGGGTGGGTAGGGAAGTGGGGGGCGCTATGGGGGACTTTTGGGATAGCATTGGAAATGTAATTGAGGAAAATATGTAATAAAAATATTAAAAATTAAAAAAAAAAAGAAATGGAAGCATGCACACAGCATACATTCACTGTGCGTCTTCCATTCTTTGCTAATCTCCTCTGTAAACACCCTCATAGACAGCACAGGTTCGACTTACCAGTCTCCTAGGTATTCTCAAACCAGTCAAGCTGGCAATCAAGACTGACTGTCAAAGATGACTAAAGTGTCTATACAAACGTGAGCTCATGTCTCCTAGGAATGTCAAAACCACACCCATAAAGTCTCACCAACATGGTTGCCAAAGTGTGACCTGAACAAGAACAACGACAATAGACACACTCACACAGGTCAGGTGATACTCATGAGCCTCAAAGAACTACAGGCAATTAAAGGGTGCTGAGAGTGGTGGAAATATTTTCCCCAGGGAAGACTGCACCAGTTCCTTATTTAATACTAGATGGTCAGCTCTGGAAACATATACACGTAACATACAGCCTGGCAGTGCTGGCGCATGCCTTTATTCTCAGCACTCAGGAGGCAGAGGCAGGCAGATCTCTGAGCTTGAGGCCAGCCCGGTCTAGAGAGTGAGTTCCAGGTCAGCCACGGCTACACAGAAAAACCCTGTGTTGAAAAATCAAACCAAACCAAACTAAACCAAACCAAACATTACACAGGAAGGTGAAAGAACATAATTATAGTATAACCTTAAAAACAAGAGAAACTATAAAAGAGTTTAGAAGATGAAAAGACAAATATAAGAATTTGGTGAAAAAAAAGTGCCTACAACGACATCCGTAATACACATTTATTTTTCATGCTAAATAACTAACAGATTAGTTAAAAATGCCACATAAAAAATTTCAGGGAACACTAGGGAGACACATAAAAGGAGAAATAAAGATTTCCCTTTAAAAAAGAAGGAAAAAATAACACCAAAACACGTGGCATGAGAGGCTTTCACTGTCACATAGCTATACTGCCAAAACCCGAAGGGGCGTGACTGTTCCCCGCGGCGGCGCTCTTTGAAGCTAATACTTCATCTGCAAATTGCAGGAATACTGCTCTATTGGTTGGATAATAACTGGAATTAAGTCTTATTCCGAGGTGTAATTACTTCGTGCCAATGGCCACCACATCACCCTCATATGCCAGTTTGTAGATGGTAAAGAAGATGTTTCACTTCTTCAAACTGGTGGACCTCGAGGTGTGTCTGTGAGTCATGGTTAGGGAGGCCTGTCTCCAAGTCTTGTTCTGCAAGGAGTGCCTGTAAACTGTGTTTTGTAAGGTGCGTTTTGGAGGTATTTGATGCCTTATAGAGAAAGCACTCTTTATGTCTTTAACATGCTGTTTTCATCTATAAGATTAGATTTAAAAAGGAAAGCACACACCACCCTGCCTCATTTCTCCTCCGAACACTAATTTACCAGAATTCGTAAAGTCCGAGTGTCTCCTGAACTTGGTTTGTTATTCTAGGGGATCCTCATGCACATGGACCCAAAAAGAAACAGAAAAAGCTCAGGCTTTTTGTTTTTCTGACGTTTTTGGTCACTGAGAGCTCTGTTCACAGCCTGGCAATTACTAAGCAACAGCTTTTGCTCAACTGACTCCTGTTGGTCATCTCATCCCCGAAGCTAACTAAGCATCATGCCTGGGTCCCTCATCTGTTTGCATGTGGACACACGCGACATGTGGGCCCTCCAAACCAATCTTTTCATCCCAAAATGTAATTTACTTTTTTAATCAAATTAAGCAGAGTACGACCTTTTGCGTTATCCTCTAAAACGTCAGTGATAAATTGAATTTGTTTTGAAAGTCAAGGTGAATCTGAATAACTCTTGGAGGACCTTCCATATTGTTGAGTATTAGACATCTCAGTATGAAAATCAACTCCCCTGTCCCTGGGCTAACCTGGAACAACGGATTAAAACGAAAAGCAGAGAGTGATTTGAACCACCAGCATGTATACTGCAGTGATGAGCAAGGAAATGGAGGAACAGCTTGATCCTTACACGATAGCTCGTTGGAGCATCAGATTAGAAAACGTATTTCTGATGTAGTGGAGAATAAGGCAGACATCATTACATCATTATAAATGTTGGTGTTTCCTTGACTTTTTTAAAAAAAGAGTGAATGTGAAATTTACATCTGCAAATGATTTTATGTCTTCTTGGGTTGGCCACAACAGTTTCCCAACAACCTGGTGTTGGGAGCCTTGGACAAGGAGGAGACCACGATGTGAAACCTTCCTCTGAGGGAAGGTCTTTCAGAGAGTTCTCCTCTCTATATTTCAAGTCAACAACAGGCAAACAGCAAGCCTGCCTTCTCTCCCTCTATTTCCCTCCCCTCTCTCTCTGCCTCCCTCCCTCTTTCTTTTATTCCTTTCTCTCTTTTACTTGTGGATGTATTTATATGTAGACATTAGATTTACTCACTTTATTATGTGTGTGAGGGTTTTGTCTGCATGTATGCATATATACCACTTGTGTGTGGTACCTATGGAAGGAAGGGGATAATCAGATCCCCCAGAACTGGAATTGTAGATAGTTGTGTATCACCATGTGGATGCTGGGAATAAAATCTGGGTCCTCTGAAAGAGCAAGAAGTATTCTAGCACTGATCTCTCTCTCTCTCTCTCTCTCTCTCTCTCTCTCTCTCTCTGGCTCTGTTTGTCCCTTTGTCTCTCTCTCTGTCTGTCTCTGTTTCTCTCTCTCTCTCTCTCTCTCTCTCTATCTATCTATCTATCTATCTCTCTGTGTGTGTGTGTTGGTGCTGGATATATACCCTATGGCTCTATCTATGCAAGGTACCTGCTGTACCACTGAACCACTTCTCCAGCCAAAAGAATTTTCTTCATGTGTGTTTATGTGTGGTAGCATTCAAGTGCTTGTTCATGTGTTTAGGCACATATGTATCTGCATGTGAGTGTATATGTGTATTCATATGTGTGGAGGACTAAAGTTGAAGCTCTCCAGCTTATTCATTGATGCAAGGTCTCTCATTTAAACCCAGGGCTCACTGATATAACTGGTCTATCGATTTCAGCTTCCTCTAGGAGAATACTGTCTTCATCTTCCAGCCAGTATAATCACAAAGGAGCCAGTTCGACCAGTCAGCATTTGTCTGGGTTCTGAGCAAAAGAATTTGGTTTCTCACACTGCACTTTATCCATTGTGCCATCTTCCTGGCCCTGGTGTTTATTGCAAAATCCACCAAGTCAGATTAACGTCACATAATGGTTTTTTAAATATAAGAATTCAACTTTGCTTTATCAAGTAGTAATACCATGTGATTATATCAAAGGCTCAGCCAGGCTACAGTCACAAAAAAATCTAGTTACTCATTTCCAAAGCTTGGTGTAGTGGATATTGGGGTTGCTTATAATCACCCAAACAGATATTCTCTGGCTCCCAGAGGAAGAGCACCCTGTCAACGAGAGAATATTTCCAGGCAGTAGAAGTGCCACACATTCGGATAAATAATCAGCAAAGCAGCACAGGTGACAAAGTTTTTTTCTGTCACAAACCTCTCAGATGCCTGAGGGCTTAGAGAGCAGGCAGTACCACTTCAAGTACCTTCTTACCTTTAAAAGACAATTATCTTCAGCAGGTCTGGAAAGAGAGCCAGTGCCACGGAGCTCCTTGGCAACAGTTCGCACAAATTAACTAGCTGGGTCCTCAGTGTGAGATGCACTTGCAGACTGCTCTGAGAGATTTGTGTATTAAGGATCTGTCTGCAGCACCCTCCTGGGTTTCATCATGTGCGTGCTTGTGTGGGAGTGAGGTTGCCAGGAGGACATTTCCTAAATTATTCCTGCAAAGCCAGTGATTACCAGAGGCTCACCTAATCAGAAAGCCTGCTCTGTAGCAGGGTGCATTTTGCAAATCACTAGCTCACAGATTTCAATTTGCTCACATCATGAAAGAGGAAACTCCTGTGGATTTGAAAGGGAAGACGTCAGATCCAGGCTGGCAGTGTTGAGTGATAGGGAACATTAGCCCCAGAGGGCAGAAAATGAGAAGGCATTCCCTTTCGACGCTGTGTACACAGGTTTGAGGTGTTTAGCAAACAGATGATTTGTGAAGGGTGAGACTATGCAGCCATCAGGGTGCTAGGATTTCAGTGTTGGGCTCGGCCTCTAGGACTGCTCAGGTTTCAAGGGTTGGGGGCCTGGGCTCTTGCCTAGTTGCTTCAGGAGATTATTTTAGAAAGGACTCTGGGACTAGTCAACCAAAGTTTGTGAGTGTGTGTGTGTGTGTGTGTGTGTGTGTGTGTAGCAAAGGGACAACTCTTCTATCCTGTTCTAAGCATGCCTCTCCTCCTCTATTGTTCCTCCTGCTTGAAGTCCTTTAGGACTGAGTTTCCACAGTGGGTAACTGAACTGACGGTTCCCCTTCTACTTCCTTTTCTCCTTTCCTTATTTCAGTCAAAGCAAAAGCACTGTGACAGGAAGGAGAAAGGGAAACACACGCACGCACACATGCACACATAGGCACACATATGTGTACACATACATACACAAACATGCACACACATACACACACTCACATGCACATACACATATGCATACACATGCACACATATGTACACACTCAAGTATGTGCATGTACACATACTTCTACACACATGCATGCATATATACTCACACACATATACACATGCATACACTTGCACACACGTGCACACATACATCCAGAAACACACTCACACATATGTGTACACACATATGCACACACGTGCACACACTCACATGCATACACACTCACACATATACATATGCATGCACACTTTCACATGCATGTTCATATGCATACACATAGTCACACACATGTACACACACTCACATGTACATGTACACACATGCACACACATATACACATATACACATGCATGAGCAGTCACATGCATATACGAATACACATACATACACATGTACACACATGCACACACACATGCACACACATGCACACACACACATGTACACACACTAACATGTACATATACATACATATATACATGCATATACACATGCACACCCACCCACATGTACATACATATATGTATGCACATACACTCACATGTACCTGTACACACATGCACACACACATACACATGCACACACGAACATATACATGTACATACACATGCACATATACATGCATATACAACACTCACATGTACCTGTATACACATGCACACACACGCATACATCCACGCACACACACACACAAACACACACACACACACAAGTACACACATTTGTATAAGTGGCCCTTCCTTTCTGGCTAAAGCACTTCCCTCAGTCCTTTATTAAAGGAGTCTAACTGGGGCCTGTAGCTCAGTGGCAGAGCACTTAGATAACAAGGATGAGGCCCTGGACCCCTTTCCAAAACAGAAAGAAAAAAAAAAAAGAAGTTTACAGAACGGATTAAAACACAGTACCAGGCACCTTTTATTAAACTTCTACTCTTGAAAGTTATTGGAAATGGAAAAATGTTTAATACAAACAGCCAGAATTTGAATCATAAAACGACAGTAGATGCCAGTCCTCAGGCCTATAGTAGACTTGTACTTTTTAAATAGCATATCCAATTAAATTCTTCAATAACCTTCATAGCATAGGTGTTATTGTCCATAATTCACAAAGGAAAACTGAGACCAAAAGAACTTCAAGTCTCTACAAAGTTGCACAGCCTGGGTCTGTGCATGGTGGCGCCTTTCTGTTTGGTTTTGTGTCTCATGGGTGTGAACTCACCACAGCCTGCCTAGCTGTGCTGAAGTTAAACATCAGGAAAACATCGTCATTGCCGTAGCCGGGACAGAATCACTAAAGGCAGGAAGCACTTAGTTTCGAATGATGGTCGATCTGGTGTGCTAAAGTCCTTGCTGGCAGGAATGGGTAGTAGTGAGAACAGCTAGAGTGGCTTGTCCCTGTCAGCTGGAGTTTGCATCCTGATCTAGTATATCAGGATGGATCAGGATACAGAGAGCTCTAGTAGGAAGCTTGGTCCAGCTGTAACAATCAAAATCTTCCTCCCAACAAAGTACTTCCACTCACCAGGCCCCACCTCCTAAAGGTGCCACAGCCTTCCATGCCTTCCAAAACAACCTCACCACCCAGCAAAACACAGTCCTGAAGCACAGGCCTGTGAGGGACGTCTTGTATTCAAGCCACACATAGAATTGTGCATCCGGGAAATTGTCCAGTGCTGGGGACATCATCCTACATACATCACTGCACCTTGGCATTTGAGAAATCAGGACAAAAGATGACATGCCTCCAATCACAAAATGTCTGTGTCTGAGTGAAGTGTGGGGCAAGTTGCTGTATTTCAAATCTGATGCCACCTTGAGGTAATTCTACCATAAATGTAAGATGACTTTAAATGCCGAATTTTATGTATGTATTGGATATGAATTGATTTTGTGTCCATTTGTAAATTGATTTCAGCATTATTGATTGCCTATGTGTGCGTGTATTTATACTCTTTAAATTTATTCTTTTAACTTAACACTTGAGTGACTCCATCTTTTATTAATGAGTTAAGTAAAATCTTTAATGGTTGGTTTTATATGTACAAGAAAGTGATGATTTTTACACAGAAAAGTCAAGTGGCCCCATCCTTTTTTTTTTTTAAAGATTTTTATTTATTTGTTTTTGTAAATATACTGTCACTGCCTTCAGATACACCAGAAAAGGGCATCGAATCCTATTATAGATGGTTGTGAGCCACCATGTGGTTGCTGGGAATTGAACTCAGGACCGCTGGAAGAGCAGTCAGTGCTCTTAACTGCTGAGCCATCTCTCCAGCCCCAAGTGGCCCCATCCTAACAAGGAAATCCAAGTCCTAATAAAATCTGTGCTTCGCAGTGTCAAGTGGGAAACGAGAACATTCCTCCAGTTGCCTGTGTTGCTTCCATCACTGTATCCTTTCTCATGTGCTATACGGAATCACAGAACGTAGTGAAGCAAAGTTGAAGATTAGCACTGGGAAATCAATAGAAGTTCTTTGTCGGATACACGAGCAGGCCATTTCCACCCTGTCTTCCTGTTGGGGTCTAACAACAATGTCAGTACTCATGTACTGGGCTTATACTTTGTTGCTGTAAGAATGGGGCATCTTATGCCTTAGGTTTGCCCATCATATCTGCTGAAACTTGAACCATAATGTGGCTTGGCCCTAGGAGGCACAGGAAACACGGTTGATGAATGAGATACATGTTCAGTGAGGTCTTCTGTGTTTTCTGGGCTTCTGTCTTCAGAAAAGGTTGTTTAGATAAATATAAAGACAGTTTTGTTTAGCTGAGAAAGTGACTTATGAATTAGAAACAGAAGCATGCCCGAGAATCAAGAAAAAGCAGAGTTGAATTATGTCGTGAGTATCTGGAAACCCCGGAGAAAGGTCAAGAAGTGTCAACGGCTTCTCAAAGGTCTGGCATAACAAACACAACCCACGTCTCATGCGTCTGACAACATATAACGAACCGTAACTCTTATCAGGCTCTGTTTGGAATAGATTTTGAGTACCAGAAACTGTATCCCTTGGTGGTTCTCAAATCCTGCTTACAGTACAGATGGAGCACACATACTGCTGATATTCCTCAGACTGCCCAGAGAGCCTGTGGCTGGAACTTGGGGCAGTTCATGGAGAGTTAGCAGAAGTTCACTTCAAGACAGAGACACCACAGTTCTACTGGAATTTCTCATCTCCTAACTGTGGTCCCTGTCACAGCAGCGGTATCAGACACAACTAAAGCGGGGCTTTTAAAGCCAAATAGAAGCAAGAAGAGAGTGATGCTGACAGTAATTATTAAAGCGATTATTAAAACAATTGGGAATTAGAAAAATATTCGGCAAAGGATGCTGAGTGAAAAAAGACACGCCTAATTTGCTGAGATCGAGGAGCTGCGAAGACAAAGTGATTTGAAACCAAGAGGCTCTCGGGGTTGAAAACCTCTAGGAAAGGGAAATGGGTCATTTCTTTTAACTTAATTGTTTTTCTTCTATTCTTTATGCTCATTTTAACAACACATTATTTATGTTTGAAAACAAAGGGGGGGGGTAGGGAAAGAGATGAAAAGAAAACAGCAAAAGCAAAAAGGAGCCTTCTTGAAGGAAAAAAAAAAAGCTTTAACTAGACACAAAAGCCCAAGACTCAGGCAGAAAGAGAGGCCTCTGTCCTCTGGACCTTTGAAGCCAGAAGCTGCTGGAGGAGCCTTTGCTGAGGGCAGGCATCCACCTCATGTGCTTGGCCTTTCTGCACTTGGAATCCTGCATAGCAGGGAAGGGACTATTTTGTTTTTCCCTCCTGGCAGCAGTAACAACAGATTTATTCCTTCACGGTGAAAGGAGAGAGTTAGCCTTCCCTGGGTCACCTTTGTTTTAGTTGATTGGCTTGTCTGAGCAGACACAGGCAGAAATCCACCCTGCAGAGTCATCTAAAGTGAGGCAGAGATGAGGAGGAGCTACAGGACAGGCAGGGCTGGAGTTCCTTCCCATTGAAGGAACTTCAGTGGCAGGGTAGCTCCATCTGCAGTGGACTGACAAAGGTCTCCCCTGCGAAGTCTCTACACACGAGAGAGCACAGCTGGCTATCCACAAGTCAAAGTAATTGCTGCATTTGGGAGACAGCAGCCAGGGAGGAGCAGTTCCTAGAGTTTATGTCTCAGCAGGAAGCTACAGCTAGAGACTCCAAGTTAAAAAAAAAAATTCATGTGTGTGCAGGTAATGGTGTTTCAACTCCTATCTCCCCAACTCTTGCCAAGAACAGCAACTGCCTGACATGGCATTTACAATACTTACTGGATATGGTTACAATGCCGTGGCTGAGTTTCAAATTTCTTGTTTGTTTGTTTTTTTTTTTTTCTGTGAGTAGTAAAATGTTTTGTGTATAATCCTTGAAATTTTCATGGAAGATGGCACAGGTGGTAGTCTCTAACTTAGGAAGGAACTCCAGGGTATGATGTCTTTGGGGTCACAAAGAGTTTAGCACCTCAGCAGTGTCTGATTGCAGAGGAGTTAGTGTGATACCTGGTTTATCCCTGTAAACTAATGTGTGTGGCTTCTTTACAATGATTCAGTAGAAGACTTAGTCCCAAGGCTATTAGGTGGGTGTTCAGCAAATAGCTAGAATTTGCTAGTTAGGGATTATTTTCACAAAGGCATTTCAACAGCAGTGTGAGTGAGGCTTTTCTTTATCATTTTGTAACACAGTTTAATAGTTTTATTTATATAGGACACATCTATCTATAATCTTGCATTAAATAACAGAGCTGAATATAAATAGGCACTATTATATATATATATATATATATATATATATATATATATATATATGTATATTTGCCGCTAGAAAACTAAAATATCTATCCCACCCGAAAACTCATGGAACATTGAGGAAGATAGGGTGGAAAACATCTGGTCATAAAACAGCCACTGCGCTCATGAACGCACTGCAGAGTGGCTCCTTGCACAAGACCTGGACCTCAGCATCTCATCATGACTGGCAGGGCATGAGGCCCTCCCACCACAAGGGACTATTAGTCATTAAGAGGTGTTGGGGGAGGAGTGCCATTATCTAGAGTGGTGTAGCCACTGATAAGTAGCCTTTGAGCCACTAAATAATCCACCCACGATCAGGCAACAAATGTCACTTGAACACAGTCTATCATGCTTAAAAAGAAGACATGAGGATTGAGGAGATGGCTCAGCAGTTAAGAGCACTGCCTGCTCTTCTAGAGGATCCAGTTGCATTCCTAGCACCCATACTGTGGTTCACAACCATCTATAGCCTCAACCCCAGGGAATCCATCTTCCGCTTCTGACCTCCACTAATACCAGGCATGCAAGTGGTGCACATATGTACATGAGGGCAGGCCACTCATACACATAAAATAATAAAATTAATATCTCTAAAATTACATAAAATAAAAGAAGATTTTATAAAATTAAAGAAGACGTGAAGTAGAAAGGAGAGATTGGGAAGAAGGATTCCAACAGGGTAAGAAGTGAGACAAGGGGAGGGGGGTGAGCAATCTGTTATATAATGTATGAAGCTGTCGACCAATAAAATTAAAACAAAGAAAAACAGGCAAAAAGGGAATAATAACAGAAAAAATGTATTTCACAAGGATGCTGAGCAGTTCCCCTTAAAAGGGGGTCAAAACTCTGAAAAATATAATATTACCAGAGATTATGCTGAAAATTTAATCTTATATATGTTAGGAAAAGGTATTGTTGCCACATCATTTGTCAAAGAGGAAAAATAAGTCAATGAGATTTATTGTCTAAGCTAAAACCTCAGAGTGTAGATCCCAGCACTTGGCAAGCAGGCTCCTCCAAGACCTATGGAAGGAGGATTTACAACATGTATGCAGTAACAGGGCATAGCCCCAAACACATAGTTAGAGAACTATGTCTATAAGAACTCACTTATTCAGAATGCATCCACCCACTGAGAACATGCAAAGAGCCCTCATTCAGCTGAGCCACTGGAAGTTGACAGAAAGACGGGACAAGGGCCCTGGTATATTGTGGTTCCCTCACTGCTATAGCCAGATTCCTGACATGAAGCCATTTAGAGAGCAAGGTTTTATTTAGGCTCACAGTTTGAGGATACAGTCCATTTTGAGTCCATGATGGAAACAGTGCATATGGAGCAGCAGGGACACAGCCTGTTTGCCTACATCTATGCAGATCAGGAAGCCAAGAGCAGGGGAAGGACTGGTGGCCTATGTTCCTCAGAGCTTAAACAATCTACTTCCTCCAGGTCTACTCCACCCCTCAGCAGCTGGCGGGGACAGGATTTTAACTACACAAACCTATGGAGGACATCTTACACCCAAATGATAGCAACTGAAAATATAAAAAGAAGGACATGCCCAGGAGGACATGTTTGGAAATGAGGCTTCAGCATCCAGTGGGACACCAGTTGACACAACACAGACAGTATGCAGAGATGGAAGGAATCAGACCTTAGAGAGTCATTGGAGCTAGCCAGGATGATATTGCTGCCTCTAAGTACAAAGGCCACCCAATGCTTTGGACAGAATCCTGTGTGGATGCAGCTACTACATAACACCGTGACTTTCAGTTAAGGGGACAGTTGGACCAGAGTGACCTGCAGGAAAGGGTCTGGGAAAGAGGTACTTTGCCCTCCCTCCACAGGAAACAGGAAGTCTACTGAAACAAAACACATCGTTGGGTATGTTTTCAGATGGCACAGAGAAAAGCTATCCAGGGCCAAGTCATGCAGAGCTACACACAAGATGCCATGGAGTTGGGTCCACATCTTACATAACACTGGAAGACCCTGGAAGTCTTATAGAATCAGTTGGCCATACCTTGCTCAGGTGCCTTGGGACTGCACCCAGAGCCCTCAGAGCCATCCAGTAGAGACGGAGGCTCAGTAGAGAGACCTATTGCAGTGTGAGGAGTATGGTGACAGTGGCCCTAAGGGAATGTGAGGGGTGGGGGCGGGGACCGCAAGAAGCAGCATGGAAGTCCACCAAGGGAGGCATGGGGTGTTTGTGCTTAGAGTTAGTGCCTGGCTGTAGCTAAAAATAAGACAGAGATTATAGGTTGAGGAGGAGGTAAATCAGTTTCATGATTTCAAATTCGTTTATATGATTATAAGATTCATTGAAAATATGTTTTGTGTAGGTTTTCCTTCCTTCCTTCCTTCCTTCCTTCCTTCCTTCCTTCCTTCCTTCCTTCCTTCCTTCCTTCCTTCTTTCCTTCCTTCCTCCCTTCCTATGTCTTCTCTTTCCTCCTCTTCTTCCTTCTTTCTCCTTCTTCCTCTCCTTCTTCTTCTCCTTCTCTTCCTTCTTTTCCTCCTTCTTGTCCTCCTTCTTCTTCTCCTCCTCTTCCACCTCCTCCTTCTTCTTCCTCTTCTTCTTCCTCTTTTTTTTCTTTCCCATCTTCCTCTTCCTCTTCTTCTTCGTTCTTATCAAGGCCTCGTGTAGCCCAGGCTGGTCTCAAACCTGGTATGTCCTCGAGGATGACCTTGAGTCTCCACATCTTGAGTGCTTTTATCACAGGACACTATGCCCCCCCCCCTTTTTTTTTTAATGAAGAAGTGGCTCTGGGGAGCTAATTCAGGGTCGTGTGCATGCTAGGCGAGCACTGTATGAGCTGAATCTTCTTATGCAATGTGAGCCCAACCTTCTTATGCAAATGTGAAATCATCTTGACTTAAGAACCACTGTCCTTGGTTTCTAGATGAAGGCCATTCATGGCCTGCTCTTCATCTTTCTCACTTCAGTGGCTTGCAAAATTCGAGGAGTCAAAGCCTGTGGCAGGTATCATGAGTTCAGATTGTTCAGTCTTTGTTCTAATTATCCCTCACTCTCTCTGTGTACCATATTTATCTGTGTGTAATCTGACAGTAGATCACAAAAGTGCATATTTAAATGTGTTATCTTATCCAAATAAACTAAAAACATTGAGAGTTTTACACTCTTGGATTTTCTTCTCTCTAGACTGTTATTACCAGTGGCCTCAGGCAAGTCACTTCTGATTCAGTTTTCAGTCAAACATAGCCTCTTGTAGTGCAATAAATGACTTTTCATGAAACACCCCCATATAGAAAAACTAGAAATAATAACACTTTACACAATTGAGGTCATAGGCATTAATTATTTCAAGTTCTAAGCAGGGACGTGGCAACAATCTGTTTCTGGGACAGGATGCTTGCCTGTCACAGTGCTTTGTTCTCCTTGGTAATTACACATCATTTAAAAAGTATATTTTAAACAGGACTTCATGCTTAAGTCTTCTCAATACCATGTTCAAAGGATAACAATTTCATTATGGAAACATGGCTCTCTTTATTATCATGTTCTTTCCTGTAAATACTGGCTTGTGAGAGCCTTGAATTCATTCATAACCGTTACTATTCGAATTCATTCTGTTCTACCCTGCTTACTATTTGAGATTTTGTCAGTTAATAGAATAAGATTGATTTTGAAAAGCATACCCTCTTGTAGGTGTTGTTTATTTCTTTTTGGTACTGTGTTGATAATTTCAATAACTGCCATATTTCCTGTGTCTATTAGAATAATCCAGTCCTTTCAGCTAACATAAGCTGCCAGTCCTGGATAACTTAGAGCGTTTATTAGCTAATTCATCTAATGTTTCTTTAAAAATATTTTAAAACTCTTGACTATTAGTATCTTCTGCATAGAACCATTTTTTTTAAAGAGTGATGTATATATAACAAAACAAAACAAAACTAGAGAGGTGGGGAGCCCTGTGGCATTAATCCTAACCACCATGGGACATGACCTCACGTTTGCTTAACCTTTGCGTACCACAGCTCACCTTTTCCTGGGATTGTCTCTTTGATAAGTGCCCTGCTTTGATGGCTCATTGGGACTAAGAAAATACTCCCTTACTTCTGACCAGGAATCCCTTAATTAGATGTTTATCTAATTACTCCAGAGAACTTAACACATTCTTGTTAGTTTGGGGGATCTTAAGCCCTTTTAGGAACTGGCCAAATACTTAAGAGTGTCTTCCTGTTTTGTTTTATTTTACTACTAGGTAAAAGCACACATGGGGGAGACACTAACCCAAGACACTGGGACTCCAGCAGGAGCTCTGTCTTGACTTCACTACAATTGTTCTACTCTACCCCATCCCCCACTTCTTGTAACTGAGTCTCATTCACCAGAATGGACGAGGTTAGAGCACCTTCAGATGTTCACAAAGGATCCAGGCATTTTTATGACATGTAAGGTAGTCACTCATTGTAAAGTGTGAGAGATCACCATAGTTGCCATGCGATTCAGAGTCAAGTCCAGACTGGTTGAGAGAATCTTTATAGCCAGCTTATTTTCCTGAAAAGATAAAAGAGAGAGAGAGAGAGAGAGAGAGAGAGAGAGAGAGAGAGAGAGAGAGAGAGAGAGAGAGAGAGAGAGAGAAAACAAACTTTCTCTTATGAGGTGCTATCAAGGACTGAGCTGCAAAAAAAAAAAAAATTAAATGCACTTAAAAAAAATGCCCTAGTATCAAAAATTTAAAAAGCCCAAACTCCTATCAAAATGTAGTCACATTTTGGGGATGTTGCTCTGCTATTTACAGAGGCAGTTTGGAGACTCAGTTACCAAAATCCTTCTCCAGGTCTTCATGGAGACAGATGAATGGTCTTCCTGTTTAATAATTACATTTAAAGGGAACTTCAGCAACCTCTTGTGATTTCACGTCTGACAGAAAGGAGACGTGAGAAATTAAGCACGGTTACCAAGCCCTACCTGGACCTTATGTTGGAGAGGGGCGTGTCTCTATTTCCAGCTTGTGTTTGGAATGAGCAGAGTTGGTCTCAAGCGAGTGCCACAACCGAAATTAAAAACAAGTCTTTGCATTAAAGTTAGACCTTCAAGGTGCAAGGAGGCAATTTTTCCCACAGTGCTCAACCAACATCTTCAGCTCTGACTTCATCCTTTCGGTGTTAAGGAGTCAGGTAAGTTAGGACAGACACATTTTCTGTGTTACCTGATCAAAAGATGTATACTGAAATAGTTCTTTCTTGGTGTTTTGATTGTATCATCAAATAATTGATCTGAGAAAGGAAGGGAATATCAAGGGAGGAAAACAGAGTCCCAGGAATTAGGAAAGCCCAGGTGGTTGCTTCAGGCTATCATCCAACCCTCTACCTAGGAGCCCCGGGGAGGCCGCTAGTTGGCTGGATGTCCTCCACCCACCTAGGTCCTGGGAACACCTGATCCATGTTCAATGTAGCCTCTCTGCAACAGCTCCAAACAAGGACAATCCAGTCCCTAAGGCTTCCATTCAATAAAGCATGAATCCTGTATCAGTCTGCCCTGAGTAGTTTTGTTTTAAATGTCTGATTTTGCTACTGACTATCTTAAAGGGCCAGAGGACCTGGGAGGAGCAAATTGGAGCAGGAAGGAGATCCTTGAACCTCCAGGCTATGAGCTGTGTTTGGGAACACTGCAGCTCCTCTGGATAAGGCTAGGTGAGAAGATATGATACTCTGATTCTCCCTGCTGACTCAAAACAGGCTGAGGACCTTCCAGCCACACTGCCTCACCACAGCCTGTTTTAAATGTCTGTAGAGTGAACATTTCTTTTTGGTAATTTCCTTTCTTGCTCAGGGTTTGTCCTTTCACAAGGTTTTGCTTTCTTATCAGCTTGGCCACTGTTGCCGCTATTGTAACTCAAATGTTGACAAAGCTGTGGGGCTAGGACTCAAAACAAAGCCACAGGGACAATTTGAAAAAGTTTTTTGTTTTGTTTTGTTTTGTTTTGTTGTTTTGGCACATTGCCTTCAAAAGTCCAGTTGTGGGTAACAAAGAAGGAAGCAAGTCCCAGACACACACAGGGAGACTAGACAGGAGTCCCTGACTTTCATCTCTTTGGAAAACAAATAACTCCAAGATGACTCTAAGAGCTGGACGTTACTGACAGACTCAGGGCTGTGTCCTGGAGGAGAGAGCTGATTGATCAGTGTTGGTCTGTGACTCTGTTTCTACTGGTTTTGAACATATTTCTTGGCATCTACCAACATGTCACAAAGGATATCATCAGGCACTGGCTTCCAGCCACAGGATGGATAGGAAGATGTCTGGCAGTTCTGTTCTAGATCTGGGCACACTGGTCAGGGTCTGTGAGTCCCGATTTACTCTGGAGAAGAGTCACTTCTGGACGGGCCTCTCTCTCCTTGTAGTAATATGATCTTCAGCCACCTGTCAGGGATCATGCTGGACTCTGGCCACATGCAGATGGTGAAGGCTCCATCCCATTCTCCTAGAGTTGAAAATGCCAAGAGATAAACAAAGGATTCTCAGGAAGTCCATGCTGAAAGACACGGGTCAGAGAGTACTCTCTGCAGACAGGAAGAAGAGTTCTCAAGCAGACACAGGGAGTGCATGGCTTGGCCCCTCCAGCTGGCCAAGGAGGATGACATGAAACATCTGGTTTAGAAGGACACTTCCCCTAGAATACCTTACATAAGAAATGAATGCAGTTTATGGTAGACTTGAGGTTTATGCTCAACATTGTTCATGAGTATACAAATTTTTGAAGCTATAAAGAAAACCCATACTCTAAAATAATTCTGGCTCCAAGTAGTTTGGGTGAAGGTAAGGTAGAACTTGTCATGAGAGCTGATGAGGCAGAAGCAGACAGCTTCACTTTGCAGACCCTGCTTGTTGTCTTTATTGAGTGCTCAGCCTGTGCTAGGTACGTCCTGGGATTGTTTCACCAAATCTGTGTTCCAAATCTGAGTAGACCAATTTCCCAAGGAAGCTGAGACTCACAGAGACTGTGGCACTGTCCCAGGATCCCAGAGCTTGTAAGTGATAGGACAGAATTTCCTTCCAGGTTTGTGCTTAAGTGACCAAGTGACTGATTGTCGTTCATTCAGAGAAGAATGACAGCCGCACCACAAGACCATGACCCTGGCCAAGTGCCTACAGTGACTTGTGCAGTACTCCAGGTTCTTTGCAGGAACTTATTGACCTAAAAATCAGCCCCAAGAGCATTCTACCATCTCCTCTTTGTAGCTGAGCCAATGAAGGCACAGGCAGGTTCGGTCTTTTGACCAAGGTTATACAGCTTATGATGTAATAGGTCAAGGACTTAAACCCAAATGCTAACTGCAGAGCCCACACTTTTAAAGATCGTGTTAGAAGTATGGAAATGCAATTTAAGATATTGTGATAGTTTGTATATCCTCAGGGAGTACCACTATTAGAAGGTGTGGCCTTGTTGGAGTAGGTGTGTCACTATGTATGGGGGCTATAAGACCCTCATGGTGACTGCCTGGAAGACCATATTCTACTAGCAGCCTTCAGATGAAGATGTATAATTCTCAGCTCCTCCTGCACCGTGCCTGCCTGGATGCTACCATGTTCCCACCTTGATAATAATGGACTGAACCTCTGAACCCGTAAGTCAGCTCCATAAATGTCCTTTATAAGAGTTGCCTTGGTCATTGTGTCTGTTCACAGCAGCAAACTCCTAACTAAGACAGGTGTGGAACTTCATCTGAAGATTCATGTCTTCAAGAGAGATTAATTGATTAGAATTCAACATGGTTGTATGACCTCAGGTGGTGGGTTTGGAAGTCACTACCTTATACGTATTTGAAGTCATCAGTGTACATGAGACCATGCTGGGGAAGGTTTAGCTTAGGTGTTCATGGCCAAGCATCTCTGGTTGGTTGAGTATCTCTTCATTACTGAAGGTGCTACACCCCTTCTCAGAGACAAGCAGTCCCTGCCCTCCCTGGCACCTGTCTCATGCATGTGAATATTTGTCCACACAGAGAGACACACTGAGAAACCCTGCAGTGTGATTGTCACGATAGGTTTTGATTTGTTTCTTTTCAGCATTTCTTGTCATTGGATATCTATGATACTCTGTCCTTTGAAGCTGCAGGGTTTGTAGTAGGAATGAAGTGGAGGCCTGGACAGCTACACAGAGTTAAAAGCATCGTTTGCCAGGCTGTGATGATGGAGAACGGCCTTTGTTTTCTTTTATTTATTATTTGACTGTTTGTTTGTTTGTTTTTTGAGACAGGGTTTCTCTGTATAGCTCTGGCTGTCCTAGAATTCACTTTGTAGATCAGGCGGGTCTCAAACTCAGAAATCCACCTGCCTCTGCCTCCCAAGTGCTAGGATTAAAGGCATGTGCCACCACCGCCCGGCTATTTCACTGTTTCATACATGTATGTGACAAATCTTCATTTTATCTACCCCAACTCCCTCCACCCACTACCAGGCCTCCCCTACATATTCTCCTCCCACCTCCTGGCCCATCAAATGTTCCCCTTGCAGCCCCTGGACCATTCATGTATTCTCTTCCCGTCCCAAGGCCATTCCCGGTATCTCCCCCCATTTTCTAAGACCATCACCTTTTCATAACCTCCCCATCTCTTCCACCTTCCCAGTCCCCCAACTTCCCCTCCCCAACTCTTGGTTGTATTCAGTACTAGCTATCAGTTAATACTAATTATCAGATAATACTAATTGTCACTTTTCTCTGGATGGTAGGAAGGCACCTAGGGCAAGATTGTGGTCATTCTGAACAAACCCACACACTGGCTGCCACACACACACCAGAGAAGAAGTGAAACACATAGGAGCTCTTTCTCAGAACTCTATATTTTCCTCAGAAGACAGGAAAAGCTCAAAAATCTACTGAAAATAACAAGAACATTGTCAGAAAAAGAAAATGCTTCTGAAGTACGCAGGCAGGTATTTATTTCGTGTCCTCCTTGAATGACCCAAACACCAAAATGACCTGTAAAGACACCAGCCACCAAGGAAATGGTCATTTTATTTGTGGGAAATTGAATTTGCTCCAACTGAAGTTCATTCTGTTCTTCCCCTAGTGTTTGGAACACATGTGCGAAACATGAACCTTGGAAGCTGAACTGTTTTCCCGTTGTGTTTTAAACAAGCCTCTCTGGGTTTTTATTTCACTGTTTTGGGGTGCCTCAAATCAATGACTATAAGTGCAAGGGAGTTCTAATGCTCAGGAAGGCCACACCAGGTTACTTTGTGTTAGGCAGCTTTCTGTAGGCAACAGCCATCCAGGGAACAGAAGATTTTAGGGGAATGGCTTGTGGAGGAGCATTCACTACACCATTGCATCTATGTGGCTCTTCTAAATCCCAGCCCAATGTTGATGATAATGTGTCTCTACTTTTAACTGTTGAGAGTTAATATTATAAAGGATAGATTGCCACCATCATGGGGATTGTTACATAGTAGACCAAAGACTTGGGTCTATATCAAAAGAATATCAAGTCCTGTTACCATTTGCTTCTTAAAAATAATAGCTGCTCTGAGAAGAGTTTGCACTGCTGTGTATTTGGTCTCCTGTAAACTGAAGGACCTTCCAGTCCCCTCAGCAGTAGGTGTAACCGCAGGGTTTCTTTCTGAAACCCTGAGAGTTGACCCCAGTGACATCTGTGGACTGCTTTCTCCTGCTAGGCCCTGCAGCTTCTCCTAAAAGAACATTTCCTTGTATATGAAGCACCAGGAAGGCCTGTCCTCTAGGCCTCATTAACTCAGCCCACGTGACAGGAGTCCATCAAGGGTAGGCAAATTCAGCCTTAAACCCTTTACCCTCAGAGTTGGTGACCCGGGCTGTCAACTGGGTGATATGGAGAAGAATGTTCCTAGAAATGAATTCTTTCATAAACATGTTGACTTCATACTCTGGCTGAAAAACTTAAAAGATGTATTAAAAAAAGGGTTCCAGAGATTTCCCTCTCTTGCTTCAGCCTGAGGTCAGATAGGACAAGATTGCTGCTGCTGCTGTTGCTGCTGCTGCTGCTGCTGCTGCTGCTGCTGCAGTACATAGCTAAGGCTGTGCACCTTGCAGCACAAGACAGACACAGGAAGAGACCAGAACAACATATTGTTCCCACAACGTGCCACAGTGGGTTGCTTTCTCTTGCTAGACCCCTCACTAGAGCCTGCAGCATCTCCCAAAAGACTGCCTCCTGCTGGAGACAGAGCCCACATCTGGGGACACAGCTTGCAGGAAACACCCCTCATTCGGCTCTTGCTAGATATGAAGATGACTGTTGTCTTAGTCAGGGTTTCTATTCCTGCACAAACATCATGACCAAGAAGCAAGTTGGGGAGGAAAGGGTTTATTCAGCTTACACTTCCATACTGCTGTTCATCACCAAGGAAGTCAGGACTGGAACTCAAGCAGGTCAGGAAGCAGGAGCTGATGCAGAGGCCATGGAGGGATGCTCCTTACTGGCTTGCTTCCCTGGCTTGCTCAGCCTGCTCTCTTATAGAACCAAGACTACCAGCCCAGAGATGGTCCCACCCACAAGGGGCCTTTCCCCCTTGATCACTAATTGAGAAAATGCCTTACAGTTGGATCTCATGGAGGCATTTCCTCAACTGAAGCTCCTTTCTCTGTGATAACTCCAGCTGTGTCAAGTTGACACAAAACTAACCAGTACAACTGTGCTATGGAAAGAGCCACAGAAAGAAAGAGACAAGCGTGCCTGCTGCTGACATCCATGCTGTTGACAAAGCCTCAGTTCCCACTGAGGAAGCCAGAATAACTTCCTGGTTTTCACTCAGACAATCGGAATTTATTGTTGACTATAATAGAGAGTCCCTTTTGTACAGACTGACCTCTTTCTATTCTTACTTGTGTGTATGTGTGCATTCATGTATGTGAGCACATGTGTGAAGGGGTACCCAAACTGTCTGTGTGCATGTGCATGTGCATGCAGAGGCCAGAGGTGGAAGTCATCTGACTTCCTCAGTCTTTCTCTAGGATACTTTCTGAGACAGACATTCATTGAGCTTGGAGCTTTCTGATTGGCTAGATTAGTAAACCCAAGGGATCTGCCTGCCTCTTCTTCCCCATGGCTGGGGGGCTAAACACAGGTGTTACTACAGCTGGCTTTTGGGGCGTGGAATCTGGAGACAGACTCAGGGCCTCCTGATTGTGTAACAAACACTCCTACCAGCTCAGACCCAAAGGTTCGGGAAAAGCTTTCTTTTAAAAGTTATTTCATGTATCCGTATACTCATATAAACATGCCTAGATTTCATATGTACAAACAGTGTTATACGGCTACATATTCTGCTACTTATACCATATATAAACATTATATATGTATGTATTCCTGTGCCACTCAGTCCCCACCTGCTTGAATATGTGCACTGAGTCACTTTTGGTGTTTCTTCCCGCTTCAGTAACACTGTGAGGTTACTCTAGAAAAAGCTCTTGTTATGTTGATTCTGAGATTCAAACTATGTAGGCTTTGTCATTATCTCAGGACCGTTGAGGGTATTTTAAGATCATATAAATAATCCCAAGGTTTCCAAGAACAGGACCTGGGACTAACCCACTTCCAGCTATTTCAAGTCTCATCCGTCCACAGTTCTCTAGTTCTACTTCCAAATACACGAGTCCTTGCTCAACCAACCCCACCCCCAAGAAAGATAGCTTGCATTTTTCCTTGGTAGGCTTCACTTTTGTTCGAAACCATTTTGAGGGGGCACAGTGGTCCATCTGTAGTGAGGCCCATTCGTCCCTGACTTGAAGTCACCAACAGTTCCCCACCCCCACCTTTCTGTGCACATTCAGCATACTTTACTTGTAAAGATTATAACAGTACACTTTTTAAGTTTATCATATTTTCAATGAAATGATGTAGCTGTTGCGAGTGAATACTAATTTTGGCTAAATTTAGGTTTCAGCTGAAACCTTGGCCAGAATCCTGAAGCCCATTAGCAAACAGAAGCACATGATGGCCTATGTGTATTTGCTTTGCATCCAAAGCTGCTTGTCTGTTGACAAAATACACTGGGTCCCTTAAGATGACTTCCTGGAGCTAGTGCTTGGTGTTGGGTTTCTTAGCCAGCACGTACAATGCCCTGGAATGTAGAAAGTCCTGGATTACCCAGCCAGCCAAGCAGAAGAGGACCGTTTAAAACAAAGAAGAGCTAGGGAGGGCTGGGATGGAGAGCCTTAGGCTTTCTCTGTGGAGCCCTCTCTTCTCTTCATTACAGGAGAGGGCAGAGGTCACATTCTTACCATTTAGAGAAATACAAATAACTATTGGTTACTTCAGACATTTCCTTTCCTCAGATTCCAAAACTCACTTTTGTTCGAAACCATTTTGAGGGGGGACAGTGGTTCATGTGTGGTGAGGCCCATTTGTCCCCTGACTTGAGGTGGCCACTGGCTCCCCTCCCCCCCCCCCAGTTGTCCCTGCACATCCAGAAGCTTACGTTTCTTTCTTCCTGGATGACACCTCATCACCCTCAGGCATGAAAAGAGACTTGGTGATGTTTGCAACAGATGATGTAAGACAGCAATAATGTCACAGTACTTAGTGATGTGACAGTTGCCAATAGAGAAATTGAAGAGATAAGGTGTTTTAAAAGTGTTGTCTTGGGAGCAGGCCCACTGAGGGTGTTTGGGAATGGGGGTGGGTGCTGAGGGTGTGTGGGGGTGGGGGGGTGGAGGATGCTGAGGGTGTGTGGGGGATGGGGGGTGGGTGCTGAGGATGAGTGAGAGGGGTGGGGGATGTTGAGGGTGTGGGGGTATGGGATGGGGGATGGGGGTGGGTGCTGAGGATGTGTGGGGTGGGGTGTGTGGGATGGGGGTGAGTGCTGAAGGTTTGTAAGGGTGAGGGAGGGCCAGAAAGACTGTGTGGCAGTAGGGCACAACAAGCACAGGTTTCACCTCACCTGCTCTACACAGCCTATCTGCTGCTGTCCCCTCCTCCCCACCTCCTTAAAAAAAATGGAGATATTTCATTTTCTTCCACTCAAAACAAACTCACTTGAAGTTAAATTTCTTTATTGCTTGCATCCCCCCCCCCGTATACCTCAGTCTATTTCTTAAGTAAATATCATTTCACCCACATTTAATGATATTAAGGCATTTTTCTCATCAAGTGTTTCAGATTCAGGCCCACGGTATATGAGAGTGGGAACCTGTCTAAGACACTTTGTGTTAATACACTTTACAGAAGAGCAGTGTTTAAATGAAAGAGAAAATACATAGCAGGAGAAGGTGAACAGTCCACTTAGTTCCTCCCTTCCTTCTATTCTTTTTCCTTTCCTTTTCTTTCCTTTTCTTTCTTTCTTTTTTTCTTTTTCCTTTTTGCTATTGTAGAAAAATTCAGAGTACTGTATGGTTTAATTACAATATGTGGTTATTTTTTTCTTCCACATAGTTAGGTCTATACGTTTGCACTCCCATTTTTTTTATTAGATATTTTCTTTATTTACATTTCAAATGCTCTCCCAAAAGTTCCCTATACCCTACCCCCACCCTGCTCCCTTACCCACCCACTCCCACTTCTTGGCCCTGACATTCCCCTGTACTGGGGCATATAAAGTTTTGCACTCCCATTTTTATAAAATGGCCTCAAGCACAGCACCTGCCTACAAGCATGAAGTGAGTGAGTCACTTAAAGGGCTTATCCCACAGAAATCATATAGTGTATTAAGACTATTGATAAACTAATAATTCAGTGCACACATTTGCTATGATGTGCAGGTAGAGAGCAGCACATGTCACACACAGCATCGCTGGGATGCAAAGCCTATTCCTACAGCTGTTATGTGTGTCTGAGTGTCACAGAGGATGACATTTCCCCCTGAGGAATGTAGGTGATCCTCAGCAGTCAGGTTCCTATGCATACCAGACGCTCACTAAGGCAGAACGGTTTTGTAAAGGACCTCAGTGGTTCCACTAAAGCAACACCAATTCCCAGCACCGAAATAGAATTTTCTCCTGCTTTATAGTTTTACAGGAAGAATTTTATTTCGTAGGAAAACAGGAGAAAGTCCGTTTTTAATGTTGGTAGCTGTCCGATAACGTTCAGCAAATCATTTAGAAATTGGATCTCTGAGGACAAGACTTTCCAAACGTAGTACTCAAGGGTAGATAATTGTCTTTTTACCCTTTTCTTTTTAGTTAAGAGGAAACGGTTTCAGGTTCCTTGCAGACAGGTAGGCAGTCCGGGAAAGAGAAGTTTGCTGCTTTCTGATTGCTCTGTCTTCCTTCCACTTCAAGTATAGACATGAGACACTACTCAAGAGCAGTCTCTAATTGATCTGAGAATTGGGCCGAGGCAGGGACACACACATAGACACACAGACATACATGCACACACATACACACACATGCACACACGCACACACACACACAGACATATGTGGACACAGAGACATACATGCATACATACACATACACGGACACAGACACACACAGAGAAAGAGACAGGTAGACAGACACAGACAGACACACAGAAACACAAACACATGCACACATACTGCTCTTTGGATGTGTATGCCCTTTTAACAGTAAGAGGCGCGCATGCTCCTGACTCAGTACTGAAGCAAACTCAGTTTTGGCATCTTCTGATTTTGCTATAGGCTCCGAAAGTCACAAAAATATTAAAATATTTATTCAGTGGAAGAAAACGAAACCAAATGGACACGGGGAGGTAAGAACAGCAGGATATTGCGAGACCTCTTGAGTCCTCCCTGTGCTCCTGTACCGGCCTGTGAGTGTTGATGGTTCTGGCCGGGCGTTGGAGTCACCTGCAAAAGCAGTTCTTCCCCGTATGCCTCTAGAAAGGTACATTCTCTACAGTGCCTTAAGTAAGTGCCCGGTGAGTAACAGCAGGACATTCTGATGGCTAACCTCACACTTTTTACTGTTATTTTAACGTCGTTTTAACTTAGGATGTGTCGAAGACTTCAGTTGCGTGTGGATCCTGTCTCCGCTCCACTGCATCTCTTCACTGTCCCTTGCATGGATCGCCACTGGTTTCAGTCATCAGACAGAAACTTCCCAGTCCCTACTTTCTGTTACGCAAGCTGCTTTTCCGGGCGCAGGCACAGGAACCTAGGATTGGATTTTAAATAACTTCAATAGGCTGGTGGAACCAATTTCAGACTACATTCCCTCAAACCGAAAGCTGAAATAACCCCTTTTCCCTTACATAATCTTGCATTCCAACAAAGAGAACCGTAACTGACACACCTCCTGTGCCCTTGGCAGTCAGCCCAAAGTTCCTTTCCTTTGCTTCTACGGTCTGGCCTCTCTGCACATCGGGCAGGGAACCTTGACTTACTTCACCTCTGCTTCCAATTTCCAGTCTCTCATTTGTTCCCACTAAAGTAATCCTAAAGCCAAGATGGCTCTCATTATCCACTTTCAAATTGTAGTGAATTTTAAGTGAATAAAACAGGCCTAACTCCACTCCTAAGTAGGCCAGTTACATCATTTGCGGCGCCCTGTGAGGTAGCAAAGCGGATCTCCCTGACCCACAATGATCCCACAACATGCCCCACACCTGACATCACTACCACAGAGCCCTCAGTGCCTGGGTCTTCGGTAGGCAGGAGCCCTCTCAGAGCTAAACAGTGAACCTGCCAACCCTGTTAGGGAGAAGCCAGCACCTTACCGCTTGGGAGCAGGACTCAGTCGTGATCTGGTTGCGAAGGAGAGGCTGGGCAGTGGGGAGAGCAGGAAGGTGAGACGCAGAGTAATGCCACTCTTTCAGGAAGTGGGAGGTGCCAAGCCTCCTGCATGTACCCTACAGGCTCAGCGGACTTCATTAACCAAGCCAATGTCAATTATAAGACAACTAAAAATTTAAGGCAGTAAGTGTGAAGTTTGAGGGTGGGATGACTATAATCTGTTTTCATCCCCTCAGATCTACTTCTGACTCTTTGATTTCAATGTCTCCATTGATAGCCTCTCCCTCAGATTTTTCGATGATCCCCATTCTGTCCCAGGAGGCATTCCCGTTTGACTGTGCGCTTGGCTTTGCCACCCATTCCCAGCATGTGCCAGCATCCTAGATTCTAAAGTTCAGATTGCTAACCTTGCTCTTGACTGAATACTTCGTGGATTTGTTCCAAGTTTTCCCCTATGTATTACACTTGTATTCTAAGTTGGGGCCAGAAAAAAATGCTTTAGAAATTATTTTGCTAAGCCTTTCTCTCACAGAGGACCCCGAGGGACCCCATGTTCAGTAAATAGTTGCCCGATTCTGTAGTGGTCCATATTTCAAGCCCCCAAACAGCTGACAGAGTTAGGCAGAAGAGCAAAGCAGTAAGAAGACTGAGTTTCACCCACAGAACCCTTGTAAGTAAAATGCCAGGCCTGGTAGCTTGCATATAATCCCACTGGTGTGGAGGCAGACAAGAGGATTCTTGGAGTTTGCTGGCTGCCTAGCCTACCCTATTATGTAAGCTCCGAGCCAATCAAAAAGCAAGGCAGACTGTGCCCCTGGGAGCAACATTAGAGGTCGGTATTTGGCCACCACACACACACAGACACGTGCACTCATATGAACACACATAATTCATCATTACATTTTTTATTCTTCTCCCTTGGTTTGGAAACAGAGAATAACACTGTAGCCCAGTATGAACTGGCCTGGAAATCCTGGGAATGCTTTAGTCCCAGTCTCCCCTGTGAACCAGAATGCCCATCTCCACAGTATATGTTAAGTTCATTGTATTTATTTTGTTAAAATGCTTTTCAAATTTACCATAAAGAACGAAAACTTCCATCCTTCATGGCTGAATTTAAATGTTTTAAACATGACAGTTCAGCTGACTTCCTCCTTCAGCTGCTGAGTACAAAGGTTACTCATGATCTTCCTGGTTATACAGTCCCTCAACATGCCCTAGTACAATCTGAAACTCCAACTATGGAGAGAAAAAATACATATCTACCTGCTACCTGCCTTAAAATCAAAACCAAGGCCTGACACAGAAGGTGGGTGTAGGTATCACTGTTCAATGCCGGAAACAGCGATTGCAGGCATCCATGTTTGTGGCTACATAGACCTCCTGGGTAGAGCCCTTACTGTAGTCAGTTGTGAAGGAGTCCTTCCCTTCCCTCCAGTCTTACTGTGAGGTTTTTCTTTTGGTTCAAGCATTTAAATTTGAGCTAGATTGGAATAGAATTATGACTTCTGACAAATATTGTTTGGAAAGAATGTCTGCTGTTATTTCCTGTTCAAGTGCATGTAAGGAGTAAATTTATGTTTCAAAACAGGGCAAAGACACCCCTAGGTTTTGCAAACAAGACAATTTAAATATTTTAAACACCTATTTGCAATTTGCTATTTCTTCATTCTTCCTATTAGCCTGGATACATGAATAATGTTTGCCAAGAAGAAAACATCCCTAGGTAAATTATGTGTCTATGTGTGTGTGTGTGTGTATATATATATATATATGTATATGTATATATATATGTGTGTGTGTGTGTGTGTGCTTACATATCTAGGTATATATATTTAAATATGTGCATATATAAAAATCACATCTGAATTTTAATGTGTTTTTCACAGGGTGATGTAGAAGTTTTGCTTCAGAGGCAACTGGGATGCTTATTAAATACACTCATCTACAAATCAGAACCTTTTGGTAGATCCAGGGAGTGTGTATTTTGAAATAAATTGCCCTTCCCCATGCACAGACTCCTAGCAGTGGAAGGCACACAATCATTTTGTGCACAGGGGTGGGTGCTGGATGTGGCTGGACCACGTTTTCTTTGGGCAGCAATTGTAGTCTCCTAGCATAGCGCTAATGCACCTGTGAGTGCTGCAGAGAGGGGTTTGCATGGCTTCGCTCCCTGACTCTGCTCATGTATGGTAGAATTAGAAGCTAAACAAAATGTCATAAATTCCTGTTCTTCTTTACTGAAAATGTTTGAGTATCAAACCACTGTGCTCTGTTGCAGGCCTGACATCTGGGGACTTAACAGTGAATATGATAAGAGATAGTCACTCTCCAATATTTGTCCAGAGAGACAATCACAGATTCCTCTTACTCCAGTGAGTCATGGCACATGTCAGTCAAAAGTCAACAGTCTAACTGTTTGTATGTGTCAGTCTTGCTACTGTGAGAAAAAGCCAACAGTCTTTCAACCAGTATATTAAACAAGTTTTGTAAATAGATGTGGTTTTATGGTTTGGGTTTGTTTGTTTGTTTTGGTACAGAACAAAAGAAGGTGCTGTAAGATGTGGGTGGAATGAGTCTGGATGAGCTGGCCCTACCCACCCAGTCTTAGGTAGTTGAACAGGGAGTGAGGAGGGAGCTTCATTGACTACCAACAACTTTCTCTCAGCTGCTTTCCAAACTCTTCCTGCTGTGTTAACTTCAAAAGTCACAACATCCCACCCTTTTTTTCCTGGTCTCGTGTGCAGCAGTCCAGTTTAGTGAGATATTAATTAGTGTTCCTTCCCTGGGCTTTTCTCGACTGTGTGGAGAGAAGATGGCATTGGTTTCTCTGTGGAAGGGCATGGAGCAGATACCTGCGGACATACCAAACCCTGCTGCATCCCAGCAACCCACAGAAGTTGACGGGATGATGCTGGGCTGTTCGAGGTAGAGTGGAGAAGGGGAAGTCGGCTGTGCCTGGAAGAAGAAGGGGAGGCACTGCAGAGCCTGGGTCCACTTGACTCCTGAGAGAACTGAGCTCAGAAGGGTAGCCAACCATTGAGCTATGACCCAATGCCTGAATCCACTTTTGCTCACAAGGCAACAGTTAGTGACTTCTTCCTTGGACAAGGAACTTGTCGGTGGGGAGAAAGACAGAAAGGACCTCCTCAGAAGGCTTGGATGGTACAAGCTTTGGACCTTTATACAAAATGAGGTCGGGGACCCAGAAAGTGACAGAGACCCATCAACAGGGAGAATGAGAAGACACTGAATAAAAATTCAGACCTGCTAAACAAATAACCGCCTTTTCCGGCAGTCATAATTTAAATTGTTTCTACCTGTGTTTCGAAGCAATTATTTCCCCATTAGACACACCAATGTCATCAATTTTGCATCAGTAAGTCACAGAGTGTTTGACAATTAATCTTCAGCTGCGAGGAATGCGGCTTTAATTTCTGAAGTAAAAAGTTACATTTACGGAACAAGGCTTAGTAATATGAGCATCCTGGAGTAAGTGAGACATTCTTATTTGAATCTTAATTTTAATCACACTGAATGTGATCACAAGGCACTGCAGCAGACAGAAGGAGGGACAAACTGGAGATAGCTTAGAGGGGATTGTGACCTTCCTGAAATGAGGGTGACGAAGAAGGTTTCTGTAGCCTGGGCTAGTGATACATACCTGCAAGTAAGTTTCCGGCCAGGGAGACGCACAGGAAGCCGGGTTGGACAGATGGCTCAGTGGTTAAGAGCACTTCCAAGCAAACAACCGAGCTTAGTTTCCAGAGCTACTCACACCTGTAACTCTATCTCCAAGGGAACCAGAGCTACTCACACCTGTAACTCTATCTCCAAGGGAACCAGAGCTACTCACACCTGTAACTCTATCTCCAAGGGAACCAACTCCCACCTTCCTCTTTTGACCTCTGTGGGCACATATTCACACTTGCATTCCCTTACATAACACACACTAAAAATAACGACAACAAAAATAATTTTTTTTTAATCCTAAAGAAAGCAAGCAAATGAAAAGCGATCCCAGGATGTGTAGCCAGCTTATATAAATAAGGGAGCGCTGGGCTCCTCCCATCCTGGAGGGACAGAAGCTCAGAGTTTTACGCTCTTCTCACTCTGCTTTAGTGTCCTTGAAAGGAGCTAAAGATCATCAGAAAAGAGAACTCTGCTAAGTGTTTCTGGAAGCTTTAAGCCTAACATCATCTCTGTCTCCACCCTGTCTTTGTGTGTTTCACCGTCTCACTGACACGTTTGGCTTCTATCTGGGGCTGGAGAGCAAAGAGGAGTCACTTATAAGCTCATCATCAGATGTATCTCCAGTCACCTACTGACTGTACAGCTTTCTGATGGGATGGACCAGGTTCCAGCACACTGTGAAGTCTCTGTAATCTATTTTGCCTGTACATTTTGTTTCTGTGCCAGAATTTTCAGCAATACTCTCAGTAGTTCTTAATACACCATACAGAGAAACTTTCCACTTTGGTCTAGTTTTTTTTTGTTTTGTTTTGTTTTCATTTAAAATTTAAACTAAGCTTGTTATATTTTTGCTCAAAGCTCTGTTGTAACTGAGATTGGATTTGCAACATGTCTTGTATCATTTGATTTCTGCTTGGATTTTCCTTTGTTGAACATGATATCAAAATACAAATCATATTTCTACCTTTCCTTTCTATCAATACGCTCCATTGGCTTATTACTTATTAACAATAAGTAATGTTGTTACTTATTGACAATATCTCCTCTCTACCACGAATACCAGCAAGAGAGATTCCTTTCCTCTCTTAAAGGGAGGGTTATCTTAGCTGGTCTCTCCTGACTATTCATTTAAGGATACAACTTTTATCATGTGATAGGATTTCTGGCCTTCCCTGCCTCCCTGAGATTTGGTTTGTTACTTTTATTTGGAATTTCTACCGCTTCAGCAATCGTTAGTATTATATCATCGCAAAGCTTTTCTCCCACTATTTTTAGCAACCTAGTGTGTGTTCAGTATTAAAACAGTAAGGTAGGCTAAGGGCTAGCACTTTTATTTAATTTCCAGGAACAGATCCTGATGGTAGGAACACTGTGCCTGAATGCTTGCCAGGATCCGCTTTTGCGGTGAGACCCTGGTGTGAGGTTCTACCTCCATGCACCGACTCTGTGTGTTCCCAGCACAAACACTGACATTCTTCATTTTATCAGAAATATCTAGATTTAAAATTTCACTGGTATGGAGGTAATATGGCTGGTTTTAAATTTGCCTCAAGTTGGTATCAACTGTATAACTGCCTTGGTGGCCTTAACTTGTGTGGAAACCCACTTGAAATGTAGGTGGTACCTTTTTGTAGTGTTCCACGCACGTAAAAAGGATGTTATTCTGCTCCCAACGAGAGCCCTGACTTAAATAGTCAATAACCTAATACTTTTGCTAAATTGCCAACTCTTTTTGTGATTTATTGGTTTATCTTTTTGCATCCTCTGTTTTTCTTGTTTATAACCTTTTCATTGTTTTCTCTTATGACCAGAAATTGTGTGTGTGTGAGATTGTGAGATATTGTATTTTTGTTTTCTTCTTCCTGTTTCTTTCAGTTTTTTTTCTTCTTGCCTGTCTTCAAGTTCTTAAATCTTAAGTTCATGTATTTTCTAACTTATTTTGTTTATGCAGATTACTTAGATGATACAAGCTGTAATCCCAGCTGTGCATGTTTAGATATTTATTATACTTAATCAGTAAGTTTAAATATTCAATATTTCCTTTAAACTTTGTCCTTAACGTAGTCACCTACAAGTAATTAAATCACCTATTAGGTCCAGATACCTGGATTTTCACATTATTTTTTTCCTTTTACACTTGATTTTCAGTTTTACTAAACCTAGAGTATGAGTCGTTGGTGCTTAAGTATATTATTCAAAATGAAGTTGTAAAATAACAAAATTATAACTCAGTGATCCTTTCTGCATTTGTTAGGTGCAATTCTTCCTCAAACAAGAAACATCTCTCATTAACTTTTTTTTTTTTTTTGAATTGGTAAAAGAAATTCAGGATGAGTCTTTTCATCATCTTTACACAGTCAGTTTTCAGAACTGTGGTGGCCAATGTGCTAGGTTTCAAACACTAGCACTCTCTGTCTTTCACTTATTGATCATGAATCATTTCCTGTGCAACTAGTTGCTTGATTAGATATCATTAACGGCTGTACGATGTTCCATAATGTTAATATTTTATAAAGTTACTAATCATGATGTTTTTACACTTCAAGACATTATTGGTTGGGAGCACAAGCACTAAAAGACATGTTTAATTTAGCACCCTTTGACAGATCCTGAAAATGGTTTTGTTTTCTTGCTTCTTAACTAGAGGTTGACAGCAGGCAAATAACAATTAAAATCGGTAGAGATGTTCATTAAAGGTTGAAATAGTTATTATATCTGTGCTGCCTAGGTTTCATTTTGTTTTGTGTCAAGTTGACTTAGGTTAGGTTCATCTGGACAGAGACAATTCCTCCATCAGATTGGTCTATGGGGCTTTTCTGTTCTTTTTCTTTTCTTTCTTTCTTTCTTTCTTTTTTTAACATGGGAGGGCACAGCCCACTACAAGGTGTATCACTCATGGGCAGGTGGTTCCTCAGAGACATAAGAAAGGCAGCTGAACAGAGTCCTGAGAGCAAGCCAGTAAGCAGTTTTACTCCATGGTTTCTGCTTCAGTTCCTGCCTCTAGGTTCCTGTCTTTAACTCCCTCAGGGAGGGAGTGTGACTCTAGAGTTGTAAGCTCAAATAAACTCTTATGTCCCAAGTAGTTTTTGCTTAGTGTTTTGTTGTAGTGACAGAGAAACCAACGACAGCATCATCTAAGTAGAATTACTGCAGCTTTTTTTTAAAACATTGAATTATTCTATCGCTTTTCAATATGTTTTTACTATTCATAAGACTTACTAAGAAAGTGCCATGCTTCTGTGTTCTATTTAGCTTGGCTAGCAAATGTTTCCATGTGGGACTATGATTTTCATGGAATGGATGGAGAAAGTGAAGCACCAAGAATACAAAAATTCCATTTTTTAATCCACCAAATATCTCAAGTTATTTTTTAAAACTCAAAGCTTAAGTATTGATGTCTTCATTTTTATGCCCCAACAACTGTGGTTGGAATTTTTAACTGAAATTAAATGAAAAATATTTGAAGCTTCATTGGTCTCGCCTAATGATACATCTTGATACATACTGGTTTATGTTGTCTGTCGTGAAAACAAAATTAATCAATAATTGTTTTCTTAATGTGTAATTAATGCAAAATGTTTTTTTTCCAAATATTCATTGCTTCTGTCCATGAGAATATCCAATAATTTAAAAACATGTTTCCTAAAAATTATGTCGTATATGTTGGATTCTAAGCAAAAAGGCAGGGCCAGTGGAAGATGAATAAATATATTAATAAATGGATAGATAGTGTGCTGGCAAGTTCTATGTCAAACTTGACACAGGCTATAGTCATCTGAGAGGTGGGAACCTGGTTTGAGAAAATGCCTTTGTAAGACTGCACTGCAGGCAAGTCTGTAGAGCATTTTCTTAAGTAGTGATTGAAAAGAAAGAGCTGACAGGCCTCACCCGGCCGGATCAGCGCCAGGGTAGCGGGAGCGCAGGGTTGCCTGACACCCGCCAGCTACCCACGACCCCCGCCGCAGGATTTTGGGACTGCTGGTGAGTGGAACACAGCTTCTGCTCCAATCCAATTGCGCGGGACCTGAGACTGCATTAGTTAGGGAAGCAGAAACCGGCCTGAGTAGGGCCACAGGCCTCACCCGGCCGGATCAGCGCCAGGGTAGCGGGAGCGCAGGGTTGCCTGACACCCGCCAGCTACCCACGACCCCCGCCGCAGGATTTTGGGACTGCTGGCGAGTGGAACACAGCTTCTGCTCCAGTCCAATCACGCGGGACCTGAGACTGCTCTGGTTGGGGAGAGAGAAATCCGGCCTACATAGGGCCACAACCCTCTTCCGGTCAGAAAAGCACCGGGGCAGCTGGGACGCAGGGTCTGCTGACACTCGCCAGCTACCCACAACACCCGCCACAGGATCTTAAGACTTCTGGTGAGTGGAGCACAGCTTCTGCTCCAACCCAATTGCGCGGGACCTGAGACTGCATTAGTTAGGGAAGCAGAAACCGGCCTGAGTAGGGCCACAGGCCTCATCCGGCTGGATCAGCGCCAGGGTAGCGGGAGCGCAGGGTTGCCTGACACCCGCCAGCTACCCAAGACCCCCGCCGCAGGATTTTGGGACTGCTGGTGAGTGGAACACAGCTTCTGCTCCAATCCAATTGCGCGGGACCTGATACTGCATTAGTTAGGGAAGCAGAAACCGGCCTGAGTAGGGCCACAGGCCTCACCCAGCCGGATCAGCGCCAGGGTAGCGGGAGCGCAGGGTTGCCTGACACCCGCCAGCTACCCACGACCCCCGCCGCAGGATTTTGGGACTGCTGGTGAGTGGAACACAGCTTCTGCTCCAGTCCAATCACGCGGGACCTGAGACTGCTCTGGTTGGGGAGAGAGAAATCCGGCCTACATAGGGCCACAACCCTCTTCCGGTCAGAAAAGCACCTGGGCAGCTGGGGCGCAGGGTCTGCTGACACTCACCAGCTACCCACAACACCCACCACAGGATCTTAAGACTTCTGGAGAGTGGAACACAGCTTCTGCTCCAATCTTTAAATAGTGACAACGATAACAACTAACCCCAGAGATTACCAGATGGCGAAAGGTAAACGTAATAATCTTACTAACAGGAACCAAGACCACTCACCATCATCAGAACCCAGCACCCCCACTTCGCCCAGTCCAGGGCACCCCAACACACCGGAAAAGCTAGACACGGATTTAAAAGCATATCTCCTGATGATGATAGAGGACTTCAAGAAGGACTTTAATAACACACTTAAAGAAATGCAGGAGAACACTGATAAAAAGGCAGAAGACAATAAAGAGGAAGCACAAAAATCCCTTAAAGAATTGCAGGAGAACACTGCTAAAGAGTTACAAATCCTTAAAGAAAAACATGATAACATAATCAAACAGGTAGAAGTCCTTACAGAAAAACAGGAAAACACATCCAAACAGATGATGGAAATGAACAAAACCATACTAGACCTAAAAAGGGAAGTAGACACAATAAAGAAAACCCAAAATGAGGCAACACTGGAGATAGAAACCCTAGGAAAGAAATCTGGAACCATAGATACCAGCATCAGCAACAGAATACAAGAGATGGAAGAGAGAATCTCAGGTGCAGAAGATTCCATAGAGAACATTGGCACAACAATCAAGGAAAATGTAAAATGCAAAAAGATCCTAACTCAAAACATCCAAGAAATACAGGACATAATGAGAAGACCAAACCTACGGATAATAGGAGTGGATGAGAATGAAGATTTTCAACTCAAAGGACCAGCAAACATCTTCAACAAAATTATAGAAGAAAACTTCCCAAATCTAAAGAAAGAGATGCCCATGAACATACAAGAAGCCTACAGAACTCCAAATAGACTGGACCAGAAAAGAAATACCTCCCGACACATAATAATCAGAGCAACAAATGCTCTAAATAAAGATAGAATACTAAAAGCAGTAAGAGAAAAAGGCCAAGTAACATATAAAGGCAAGCCTATCAGAATTACACCAGACTTTTCACCAGAGACTATGAAAGCCAGAAGATCCTGGACGGATGTTATACAGACACTAAAAGAACACAAATTCCAGCCCAGGCTACTATACCCAGCCAAACTCTCAATTAACATAGATGGAGAAACCAAAGTATTCCACGACAAAACCAAATTCACACATTATCTCTCCACGAATCCAGCCCTTCAAAGGATAATAACAGAA
This sequence comes from Mus caroli, assembly GCF_978045245.1. Taxonomy (NCBI): domain Eukaryota; kingdom Metazoa; phylum Chordata; class Mammalia; order Rodentia; family Muridae; genus Mus; species Mus caroli. The sequence continues at coordinate 120,449,977 of NW_028227265.1, read as the reverse complement.
AAAAACCAATACAAGGACAGGAACCACGCCCTAGAAACAACAAGAAAGTAATCCCTCAACAAACCTAAAAGAAGACAGCCACAAGAACAAAATGCCAACTTTAACATCAAAAATAACAGGAAACAACAATTACTTTTCCTTAATATCTCTTAATATCAATGGACTCAACTCCCCGATAAAAAGACATAGACTAACAAACTGGCTACACAAACAAGACCCAACATTTTGCTGCTTACAGGAAACTCATCTCAGAGAAAAGGATAGACACTACCTCAGAATGAAAGGCTGGAAAACAATTTTCCAAGCAAATGGCATGAAGAAACAAGCTGGAGTAGCCATTCTAATATCTGATAAGATTGACTTCCAACCCAAAGTCATTAAAAAAGACAGGGAGGGACACTTCATACTCATCAAAGGTAAAATCCTCCAAGAGGAACTATCAATCCTGAATATCTATGCTCCAAATACAAAGGCAGCCACATTCATTAAAGAAACTTTAGTAAAGCTCAAAGCACACATTGCACCTCATACAATAATAGTGGGAGACTTCAACACACCACTTTCACCAATGGACAGATCATGGAAACAGAAACTAAACAGGGACACAGTGAAACTAACAGAAATTATGAATCAAATGGATCTGGCAGATATCTACAGAACATTCTATCCTAAAACAAAAGGATATACCTTCTTCTCAGCACCTCATGGTACCTTCTCCAAAATTGACCACATAATTGGTCACAAAACAGGCCTCAACAGATATAAAAATATTGAAATTGTCCCATGCATCCTATCAGATCACCATGGACTAAGGCTGATCTTCAATAACAAAATAAATAATAGAAAGCCAACCTTCACGTGGAAACTGAACAACACTCTTCTCAATGATACCTTGGTCAAGGAAGGAATAAAGAAAGAAATTAAGGACTTTTTAGAGTTCAATGAAAATGAAGCCACAACATACCCAAACTTATGGGACGCAATGAAAGCATTTCTAAGAGGAAAACTCATAGCTCTGAGTGCCTCCAAAAGGAAACTAGAGAGAGCACACATTAGCAGCTTGACAACACACCTAAAAGCACTAGAACAAAAGGAAGCAAATTCACCCAAGAGGAGTAGACGGCAGGAAATAATCAAACTCAGGGGTGAAATCAACCAAGTGGAAACAAGAAAAACTATTCAAAGAATCAACCAATCAAGGAGCTGGTTCTTTGAGAAAATCAACAAGATAGATAAACCCTTAGCCAGACTCACTAGAGGGCACAGGGAAAGCATCCTAATTAACAAAATCAGAAATGAAAAAGGAGACATAACAACAGATCCTGAAGACATCCAAAACACCATCAGATCCTTCTACCAAAGGCTATACTCAACAAAACTGGAGAACCTGGATGAAATGGACAAGTTCCTAGACAGATACCAGGTACCAAAGCTGAATCAAGATCAGGTTAATGATCTAAACAGCCCTATATCCCCCAAAGAAATAGAAGCAGTCATTAATAGTCTCCCAACTAAAAAAAGCCCAGGACCAGATGGGTTTAGTGCAGAGTTCTATCAGACCTTCAAAGAAGATCTAATCCCAGTTCTTCACAAACTATTCCACAAAATAGAAACAGAAGGTACTCTACCCAACTCATTCTATGAAGCCACAATTACTCTGATACCTAAACCACAAAAAGACCCAACAAAGATAGAAAACTTCAGACCAATATCCCTTATGAATATTGATGCAAAAATCCTCAATAAAGTTCTTGCTAACCGAATCCAAGAACACATCAAAACAATCATCCATCCTGACCAAGTAGGTTTCATCCCAGGGATGCAGGGATGGTTCAATATACGGAAATCCATCAACGTAATCCAGTATATAAACAAACTCAAAGACAAAAACCACATGGTCATCTCCTTAGATGCGGAAAAAGCATTTGACAAGATCCAACACCCATTCATGATAAAAGTCTTGGAAAGATCAGGAATTCAAGGCCCATACCTAAACATGATAAAAGCAATCTACAGCAAACCAGTAGCCAACATCAAAGTAAATGGTGAGAAGCTTGAAGCAATCCCTCTAAAATCAGGGACTAGACAAGGCTGTCCACTTTCTCCATACCTATTCAACATTGTACTTGAAGTCCTAGCCAGAGCAATTCGACAACAAAAGGAGATCAAAGGGATACAAATTGGAAAAGATGAAGTCAAAATATCACTTTTTGCAGATGATATGATAGTATATATAAGTGACCCTAAAAATTCCACCAGAGAACTCCTAAGCCTGATAAACAGCTTCGGTGAAGTAGCTGGATATAAAATTAACTCAAACAAATCAATGGCCTTTCTCTACACAAAGAATAAACAGGCTGAGAAAGAAATTAGGGAAACAACACCCTTCTCAATAGTCACAAATAATATAAAATATCTTGGCGTGACTCTAACTAAGGAAGTGAAAGATCTGTATAATAAAAACTTCAAGTCTCTGAAGAAAGAAATTCTAGAAGATCTCAGAAGATGGAAAGATCTCCCATGCTCATGGATTGGCAGGATCAACATTGTAAAAATGGCTATCTTGCCAAAAGCAATCTACAGATTCAATGCAATCCCCATCAAAATTCCAAATCAATTCTTCAACGAATTAGAAAGTGCAATCTGCAAATTCATCTGGAATAACAAAAAACCTAGGATAGCAAAAACTCTCCTCAAGGATAAAAGAACCTCTGGTGGAATCACCATGCCGGACCTAAAGCTCTACTACAGAGCAATTGTGATAAAAACTGCATGGTACTGGTATAGTGACAGACAAATAGACCAATGGAATAGAATTGAAGACCCAGAAATGAATCCACACACCTATGGTCACTTGATCTTCGACAAGGGAGCTAAAAACATCCAGTGGAAGAAAGACAGCATTTTCAACAAATGGTGCTGGCACAACTGGTTGTTAACATGTAGAAGAATGCGAATCGATCCATTCCTATCTCCTTGTACTAAGGTCAAGTCTAAGTGGATCAAGGAACTTCACATAAAACCAGAGACACTGAAACTTATAGAGGAGAAAGTGGGGAAAAGCCTTGAAGATATGGGCACAGGGGAAAAATTCCTGAATAGAACAGTAATGGCTTGTGCTGTAAGATCAAGAATTGACAAGTGGGACCTCATGAAACTACAAAGCTTCTGCAAGGCTAAAGACACCATCAATAAGACAAAAAAACCACCAACAGATTGGGAAAGGATCTTCACCTATCCTAAATCAGATAAGGGACTAATATCCAATATATATAAAGAACTCAAGAAGGTGGACTCCAGAAAGTCAAATAACCCCATTAAAAAATGGGGCTCAGAACTGAACAAAGAATTCTCACCTGAGGAATACCGAATGGCAGAGAAGCACCTGAAAAAATGTTCAACATCCTTAATCATCAGGGAAATGCAAATCAAAACAACCCTGAGATTCCACCTCACACCAGTCAGAATGGCTAAGATCAAAAATTCAGGTGACAGCAGATGCTGGCGAGGATGTGGAGAAAGTGGAACACTCCTCCATTGTTGGTGGGATTGCAAGCTTGTACAACCACTCTGGAAATCAGTCTGGCGGTTCCTCAGAAAATTGGACATAGTACTACCGGAGGATCCAGCAATACCTCTCCTGGGCATATATCCAGAAGATGTCCCAACCGGTAAAAAGGACACATGCTCCACTATGTTCATAGCAGCCCTATTTATAATAGCCAGAAGCTGGAAAGAACCCAGATGTCCCTCAACAGAGGAATGGATACAGAAATTATGGTACATTTACACAATGGAGTACTACTCAGCTATTAAAAAGAATGAATTTATGAAATTCCTAGCCAAATGGATGGACCTGGAGGGCATCATCTTGAGTGAAGTAACACAATCACAAAAGATCTCACACAATATGTATTCATTGATAAGTGGATATTAGCCCAAAACTTAGGATACCCAAGATATAAGATACAATTTGCTAAACGCATGAAACTCAAGAAGAATGAAGACCAAAGTGTGGACATTGTGCACCTTCTTAGAATTGGGAACAAAACACCCAGGGAAGGAGTTACAGAGACAAAGTTCGTAGCTGTGATGAAAGGATGGACCATTTAGAGACTGCTGTATCCAGGGATCCGTCCCATAATCAGCTTCTGAACGCTGGCACCATTGCATACACTAGTAAGATCTTGCTGAAAGGACCCAAATATAGCTGTCTCTTGTGAGACGATGCCGGGGCCTAGCAAACACAGGAGTGGATGTTCACAGTCAGCTATTGGATGTATCACAGGGCTCCCAATGGAGAAGCTAGAGAAAGTACCCAAGGAGCTAAAGGGATCTGCAACCCTATTGTTGGAACAACATGATGTACTGACCAGAACCCTGGAGCTCTTGTCTCTAGCTGCATATGTATCGAAAGATGGCCTAGTCGGCCATCAATGGAAAGAGAGGCCCATTGGACTTGCAAACTTTATATGCCCCAATATAGGGGAATGCCAGGGCCAAAAGAATGGGAATGGGTGGGTAGGGAAGTGGGGGGCGCTATGGGGGACTTTTGGGATAGTATTGGAAATGTAATTGAGGAAAATATGTAATAAAAATATAAAAAAAAAAAAAAAAAAAAAAGATAAAAAAAAAAAAAAAAAAAAGAAAATGTGATTTAAAAACTAATAAAAAAAAAAAAAAAAAAAAAAAAAAAAAGAAAAGAAAGAGCTGATTCCACTGTGGTGGGGTCATCCCTGCGCTGGTTAGTCTTGAGTTTCACAAGAAGCAGAGTAAGCTCTGAGGAGAAAGCCAGGAAGCAGCACTCCTCCCTGGCCTTTGCATCAGCTTTTGTCTCTAAGTTCCTGACCTGTTTGAACTCCTGCCCTGACATTCTTTGATGATGAACAGAGATATAGAAGTGTAAATCAAATCAACCATTTCATCCCCGAGGCACCTTTGCTCGTGGGATTTTATGACAGCGATCGATAGTCACCCTAACTAGGATAGAACTTGGTACCTAGCGTATTGCTGTGATAGACCTGAGCATGCTGTTTTGGGAGGTATTGTTAAACGGATTTTGGAACCAAAGTTCTAGAAAAGCCATTTAGTGTTCACAGCTTGATGTGCTGTTCTGTGGGAGCTTGGAAGATAAGCCTTTCAAGGGAAATGCAGATGAAGGAGGCCTCACTCGTGAAGTCCCAGAGGAAAGTTTGAGAGTCACTCAGAGACTCTATGGGGCCACTGCATAGTTTAAGGTAAAAAAATCCGTAGTTCTGGTCAGCTAGGGCTGAAAACTCAGCTCTGATTACAAGAGACCAGAACCACCAAATTCAATGTCTACTTTACTGAGACAATTGATACTGTTTAGCTGGAGCCAAGAAATTGTCAGGGATTAGGAAGAGATTAGTGTGGCTGGAGAGATGGCTCAGTGGTTAAGAGCATGGACTGCTCTTCCAGAGGTCCTGAGTTCAATTCCCAGCAACTACATGGTGGCCCAGAACCATCTGTAATGGGATCTGATGCCCTCATGCTAGTGTGTATGAAGACAGAGTACTCTTATATACATTAGCTAAATAAACAAATAAAAAGAAATGAATAGATTAGCTTCTGTTGAGATGAAATCTTATGGGAAGTATTTCCTCAGGGCCAGCCAGCACATCTAGATGTCTGTCTGTCTGTCCGTCTCTATCTATCTAGACAGATAATACATGATGGATGTATTAGCATGTAAAGAGATCAAAACATAGTTGAGTAGATGAATGGATAGGGAGGTAGATCGATTAATACATAGGTGTTAAATAGATGAATGTGTGCATGATGTACAGATGTGTGCATGATCTACAGATGTATGTGTGTGCATGCTTGCATGTGTAGGTAGGTACAGAGAAAGGTGCACAGGCAGGTAGATAGATGGACTTAGATCTGTGCTAATGAACTGGCTTACATGATTGTGAGATCTGTCTTAGAAACTCTGAAACCCATGAGTCAGGCATGAAAGGGATGCCACATGCTAGTTACAGCCCTAGAAGCTGGAGCACACAGCCTTCAGCCTCTACAAGGCTTACTTGATAAAGTCAGATGCAGCCAAGAAGCTCCCTCGTCAACCTTCCCCCATGTCAACTGGATTCTGATCATATTGCCTTAGTCCCATCGCTGAAGGACCTGGGTCAGTGCTTAATGAGACAAGTGGAACACTAAGCTTAATCAAGACGACACTTGAGGAGTTCACCATACGTGGAAACAAAAGACACTGAATTGATTTAAAGTCTCACTTTTAGTGCTGTTTAAGAGATGTCTGACAGTCTTGTCTGCTGTCTTTTCATCTGATAGACTTGGCAGAGATGGACAGGCCAGCTTCCTTATTCATCGTTACTTCTTAGCTTGTTGGGTTTGCCTGGAGTGCACAGAGGGACATATACAAATTTTTTATACCCTTATTGCCTTTGTTATTGACTTTTATGGTTCTGTAAGCTCTTAGCCACTATTTGCATTAATATTAATATTTAATCCAGTTGTGCCTAATATTATCCTCAGAATGCTTTTATATAATAATAGCTTTGCATTTGCACAATACCTCTCTTTCCCATAGCTGTGAGTGCTTTGTCGACAGTGAGTCAGATTTCTCTCCTAGCTAAGCTGCTCTCCCTGCACCCCTAGAGAAATATTAACACTTTAGAGCAGGATTCCATCTGTGCCTGTAGCAGAAACAAAGTAATCAGTGTCCTTGAAGCAGAAAATACACCTCCAGACAGTCCCAGGGGGTTATTTTGTATCTTAAGGACTTCTTGGAGTCTTACATGGAATAAGTTATTCCTTACAGTTCTGAAACTCAACACTGAACACTGGAAATTTCAGTGCTGCTGTTCACTAAATAAATTGTGGCTGGAACTTTCTAGTGCACAGATGTGTGGTGTTTTCAAAGTGGCTTTTGGAAAGCCACAACTGAGGTTTGGTTAAGATAGCTGTCTTCCTATTACACACACAGGAGAATATTTCATACCCTACAAGAGAAATGCTTTCTGTTGTAAAGATGGCCATAACCTAAATACTTTCTCTTTGGCTGGAGACACCAGAACCAATGTGTACTATCTTAGACACAGAGAATACCACCACATGCCTCGAGGCAAATAGCATCACTGCATTGTCAGCCAGTCTGATAATACGGTTGCCAACACAACACCGCGTCATGAAGCCTCTTGTTGGTACTATCCCAAACAGCCCTGCGGCTTACACAATCTATTCATTTCTGACTCTCTGTTTCCTCCTCTATAAGGCCAGAGAACTGATCTGTCATTTCTCAAAGCCTTTGTGTCGAAAGGTTTTAAAAAGAAGAGATTAAAATGTGTTGAGAACAGCTGAAAACTATCTAGAGCAAAGGTAAGGGTGTGACTTTTCCCATTCCATAATTTCTATATTAGGGAGCAAAGACATAGAACGTAACTCCACACAGACTTGCAAAGCTAGTATTTGCTCTAGAAGATAGTTGGTTCTAAATGTTTTAATATTACTTACAGATTTAACACGACAGGTCTGTGGGCTGGAATGGTGGCTCAGTGGGTAAGGCACATTCCTTGTGAGCCCGAGAAACTCAGCTTGATCCCACAGAACCCATGTTTTTGTTTTTTAAAGTCAGATGTGGGCTGGGAAGATGCTCCATAGAAAAAGCACTTGGCAGGCAAGCATGAGGGTGAGAATACAGATCCCCACAAACCCTGTAAGGCTAACCGTGGTAACACACGGCTGATATCTCAGACCTACAGCAAGATGGAAGACTGAGACGGGGTTTCTAGAAGCTTGAGGGCCAGCCAGGTTTGTGTGGAGAAACAGAGATCCTGTCTCAAACACAGTAGAAAGCAAAGCTGACATTGAAGGTTGAACCCTGACCCTCACATTTGAGTATACACATGCATATTCTCTCCTCTCTCTCTTCTCTTTCTCCTCTCTCTCTTTCTCTCTCTCTCCTCTCTCTCTTTCCTCTCTCTTCTCTCTCCTCTCTCTCTTCTCTCTCTTTCTCTTTCATCTCTCTCCTCTCTCTCCTCTCTCTCTCCTCTCTCTCTCTTTCTCTCTGTCCTCTCTGTCCTCTCTCTCTCCTCTCTCTCACCTCTCTCTCCTCTCTCTCCTCTCTCTCTCCTCTCCTCTCTCTCTCCTCTCTCCCCTCTCTCTCTCCTCTCTCTCCTCTCTCTCCCCTCTCTCTCCCCTCTCTCTCCTCTCTCTCTCCTCTCTCTCTCCTCTCTCTCCCCTCTCTCTCCTCTCTCTCTCCTCTCTCCCCTCTATCTCTCCTCTCTCTTTCTCTCTCTCTCCTCTCACTCTCTCTCTCTCCTCTCTCCACTCTCTCTCCCCCTCCTCTCTCTCTGCTCTCTCTCCCCTCTCTCCCCTCTCTCCCCTCTCTCCTCTCTCTTTCTCTCTCTCCTCTCTCTCTCCTCTCTCTCCTCTCTCCTCTTTTCTCCCCCCTCCTCTCTCTCTGCTCTCTCTCCTCTCTCTCCCCTCTCTCCTCTCTCTCCCCTCTCTCCTCTCTCTTTCTCTCTCTCCTCTCTCTCTCCCCTCTCTCCTCTCTTTCTCTCTCTCTCCTCTCACTCTCTCTCCTCTCTCTCTTCTCTCTCTCCTCTCACTCTCTCTCTCCTCTCTTCACTCTCTCTCCCCCCTCCTCTCTCTCTGCTCTCTCTCCTCTCTCTCTGCTCTCTCTCCTCTCTCCTCTCTCTTTCTCTCTCTCCTCTCTCTCTTTCTCTCTCCTCTCTCTCTCCCCTCTCTCCTCTCTCTTTCTCTCTCTCTCCTCTCACTCTCTCTCCTCTCTTCTCTCTCTCCTCTCACTCTTTCTCCTCTCTCTTCTCTCTCTCCTCTCTCCACTCTCTCCACTCTCTCTGCTCTCTCTCCCCTCTCTCTCTGCTCTCTCCTCTCTCTCTCTCTCTCTCTCTCTCCTCTCTCCCCCCTCTCTCTCTCCTCTCTCCCCTTTCTCTCCCCTCTCTCTTTCCCCTCGCTCTCCCCCTCTCTCCTCTCTCTCTCTTCTCTCGTCTCTCTCCTCTCTCTCTCTCCTCTCCCCCCCCACTCTCTCTCCCTCTCTCTCTCTGTGGTAGCACATACTTGTAATTTCCGTGCCTGGGAGGCAGAGACAGGTGGAACCCTGGGCCTCACTGGCTGAATTACTCATTACTTGGAAAGTTAAGACCAGTGAGAAACTGTCTTAAAAGCAAGGTAGACAGCACCTGTGGAAGGAAGAATGTTTACACCTGACCTTAAGGTTTCAAATCTAGGTCAGAAAATTGATTACAACCCCAGGGCTAGTCTTTCTAGGTCAGTAAGTCAATTACAATCCCAGAACATCTCTTGATTCTTTGCTGTGCTGGTTCCTCTTAAATTTGGCATTTTTTTTTTTTAGACATCAAATATACAGATTATTATTCTTGAACTTAACACAAATCCTTCACATGATGAATTTGATTGAGGTCACAATATATTTAACTCCAACCTCTCTGGAAGAGCTCCATCTTACGTTGACTGGACCATTTACTATCCTGTGTTCTATGATTAACATGCTGTCTGTGCATTCAGAGACCTGGGCTGAGGACTGAGAGGAGGGTGAGTGTCCAGGGTGACTTTTTTTCTCAAAGCTGTGAGATGTGGACTGAAGTCACTGTCACACTGCACTGTATGTCCACACTATACGGGGTGGACTGCATTGGGATATAAATCTACAACTCCCTGGTCCAGGGCTCTGACTGGGCCTGCTGACTCTACCTAGACCAGTTCCCCCTGAGTTTACAAACAATTGCTTTTGCTGCTGAGTTTCAATTTCAAGTCTCTTCATTCCTAGCTGTTTTGAATCTATGCAATTAGATTTTATCCCACTATCCTGGCAGCTCACAGTTTGGCCATAGATGAGCCACTGGTGTTTATATTCTGCTCTGACAACTGAATGGATTCCATGTTCAAATGTTCAAGCCCCCTTTGTGTCTTGCTTCTCCCTCTATGCAAAGGACAAATGTATTGATTTTCATCGTTTCAATCCCTTACTTATTTACTAAACCATACAACTAGCTAGTGTCTACATGCTACACAGCAGGTTTTGCTAAATTTTGCTACATGAGTTAAGTACTAACTCTGGTTTTAAAAACTTGCAGTATTAAAGCTGTTGAATACATTTTCCATAACATAGATAGAAACACCCATTCCTAGGTACCCCTACCTCTACCCCAGTGAGTAGAAAGTTGAATTCAAAATCACTGCTCAGCAGCACACGACCTTTGAATTGTAAGTTTGGCGAGTAGACCGCTGTCTGAGCCAGCAACGGAGAACTGTCTGGGTTCCATTCCTACTGCCTGCTCTGCAGTTGGCTTGTCCCTTGTATGACATACTAGGAGTGTGCTGCAGTTAGTGCCCCTGGACAAAGCTGGAGAACCTTTAGTTTATATTGACTCCCCCCATACCCAACTCACTTCTTCTTAAACCCAGACAGGACCTCGGACCTCGCCTCCCTGGAGCTGAGCTTTTCCCAAGTGGCCTGGGTAAATCAGGTTTGAGAATTCCTGGGAACTTTCCTTCTGCCTGCTTCCCTTCACCCCTCTCCACCCTCAAACATACACAAAGCAAGAAGACATATGAGTTCTTACTCATATAGGGGCATGCACAGGAACATAGCAACGAACAATTAGGTAGGAGCTGGTAAGCCAACACATTATTCTTTAGCATTTCCGAGTTAGTAATTACTATTTTCAAAGTGCTTTTAATCTAAGTAGTGCTACATATTTTATAAAGTGAATTCATTTATGCTAATTACATTTAACCTCCCGAAATACCTGGTCAAGCGAGAAATTATAGCCCCTATTTTGTAGGTGAAAACATCTAAACTCAGTGAATTATGCGCTTACCTTTGGACTCCCAGGTGCCTGTGTGTCCATGTATGTGCATATGTATGTCCTGGTGGTGTGGTCTGTGCGTGTGCGTATATATGTGCTTGTGTGAGTGTGTGTGTGTGTGCCTACATATGCCAGATAATGTTTATATGGTAGAGTGAACAGGGTACTACGGAGAGAGTGTCCATGCTCGGGGCTCACATAGATGAGCTAAATCACAGTCTCTGGAGGTGTTACAACTTTATCTTATTTTATTTTACAGTTTTCTAGATAACTCTAATACGCAAACAGGAATGAGTTATAGGACCCAAACACCATCCCCCCCCCCCGATTTCTAGTGTGTGTTTATGGATGCCACGGTGACCATGTGACTAGGATGGACATGGAGGATGCTTGTTTGACTTGTTCTAGGAGGCAGAGGGAAGATGCTCTGGAGGCTCAGGCATGTAGCAGAGGACCCCACGGTGCAGCTGCAGCTGGGATGGATCAAGGGGCTCCTAGGAGTCCTGCATTTAGAGGCCGACTTGGAGAGGTACATACTGCTTCTTGTAGTAGGTTGTCAGTTACTGTAGGTGATAGGGTTTTCCCCTCTACTGCCGGTGAAATGAGCCAGTTTATGCCAGATGAGATGTTAAATGCAGGCTTATTGGGAAGATGCTCTCAGGCAAGTTCACTGGTCCCAAGAACCAAGCCAGGGATGTCACCATGGGGAGATGACAGTGTGGGAGGGGGAAGAGAAAGAGAGAAAGGGCGTGTGCTCAGAGAGAGAAAAAGAGAAGTAAAATTGTCTGGATTCTATAGGGAGAAGCCTCTGGGGAAAGGGTAGCCCAGCCCCTGGGCTGGAAAGTTCTGGATTGAGGCCAGGGTATGCTAGATAGGGACTGAGGTATGCTGGGAGGACCTGGAAGTCTGCTTTGTATGTAAAATATGCACCCCAGTCCCTTATCTCAGGGTCTGAAATCAAACAGTAGGGAACTTAGAATCTTTTTTTCTTTTTTCTTTTCTTTTTTTCTTCTCTCTCTCTCTCTCTCTCTCTCTCTCTCTTTAATGTATTGCATAAGGAACTTAGAATCTTTTTTTTCCTTTTCTCTCTCTCTCTCTCTCTTTTTTAATGTATTGCATAAGGAACTTAGAATCTTGGAGCATAAACTCTGCTCACCCAGTTCTGTTGGGCTAAGACAGACCAAGTGTTTCAGGGAAAGGGTCTATGAAAGGGGCAAGCTCCTAGACGGAGCTGGAATTTGGGCTTCACACGGGGGTGGGGTGGGGGTGGAGTCCCATAATATTCGGAAGGTTGCTATTCTCTTACATGCATTTACATGGAAGAGGCAGACAGAGGGTGGAAGCGAAGATTCTGTGCTGGCCTCTTGCTGTTCTGTAGCAGTACAGATGCTATGGAGATATGTCCACCTGGCTGAGTGATAGTCTTGCTGTGGGAACAGCCTTATTTACCACTCCACGAGTTTTACTGGGATGATACAGACCCGTGTAAGTGGAAAAGCACACTTAGAAATGCAGCTGGATGCATTTTTAAATGTACCTGTTTTACCACATGGAGGACGAGAAAGTTATTTACACAAGAGCTAAGCCAGGTGGTTAGAGGGCAAAAGCATTTAAAACAAACCTGGGCTTCGAGCTCTTTTGTGGTTTGATTCTAGAAAAAAGAGTCACTTTCACTGACTGGGTGGGTTAAGATGCGATAATGATAAGGTGGTTAATAAGAAAAGCCATTGTTTGTCAATGGAAGATCTGATCAGGTCGCAGGGTGAAACCTGAGGGGAATGTCTCACAAAGAAAAAGGAAAAAAAGAAAAAAAAAAAAAAAAAAAAGACAGTCCGTCCTTGGTGGGTGGCAGGCGAGGGGAATCTTAGAGAGCTGGAGGAAAGGCACCTTGTTTTCTTGTAATGATATTTGCTTCCTGCCCTCCGGTCCCTCGCAGAGAGTAGAAACCCAGAAATCAGAGGGATGAGAAAAACCTGCTAGAATAGGAAGACACACCTAGACACCAACCTCTTAAATAATGCAAGTGGCCTTGAAGCAGAGAGGATGAAGGGTGGGTGGTAAAGAGAAAAATCTTTGGCAGGTGTGAGCTCTTGGGGTGGCCCACCCAGAAGAGATGCCTCTTGCTGGAGGCTTATGCACCCGGGTAGGAGGTGGGGTTAGGGGTGGGGCCTAAAACCTGAGCTCACAATAGGGGGAAAAAAAAAACACTTTCTAAGGAGGGGGTCATGTGACAGCTCTACAATAGAGGTACTGAAGGCTGCAAAATTTTTCTTTTACTTAAGCATTTAGCAAGTGTTTTTAGCTTCTCAGTACACGCGGCCGAGGTGTTCTTTTACCCGTGTCTTCCTCATTATTCCTGAGCGCAGATATGAGCTGCTTTGTTTTTGAGCCAGCGTTAAAACCTTGATGGTTCAGATCTCCATGGGAAGGTCCCACATTTGGTTTCCTCCAGGGAGAGCCTGCTGTGTGACAAGCAGAGGGTGACTCCTCTTCTGTGTGTCACACATGTGCTTCTCAGAGTTAGCAAGCTGTTCAAGGCGGATTCCTTGATCCTCCCGGGCGATAATTCAGCTCTCCTTGTGCCTGGTACCCGCTGAGAACCGCTGACATTTAAGTGACAGAGCGCTGGTATCAGGAAGCAAGGTCAGCTAACCACATCTCTTCAGAATGCCACGCACCGTGGTCTGGCCTGCAACACAAGGCAGACGCAGCTAAGGGAGGAGGCATGAACTATTTCCTCATCAGAGGAAATCTAGGTAGAGTCGATAGTTTCCTGGGGTGTGGGGCTGGGGCAGGGCTTCTGTTGCTCAAGAACACATGTGTGTAAACTGGGTATGTTTAGAGACACGGACACTGAGGTTTTAGATCGCATTGCTGGGACATCACTGATTCGAAGCTGGCTTCAGAAAGAAGCCTGCATCCCTGGTGTAGACCTGATTGCCTCCCCGTCACGTGACTGTTGGATGCTGTAAACCAGGTCACACTGGTGAAGCAGAACGGTACACAGTGGAACGGTCACACTGGTGAAGAGGCTTGTCCGCTCGGTTCATCAGTACACCCAGCACTCTTGTCATCATTTTCCCCGGTAACAGCGTCGTCCCCAGGTGTGTCTCTCTAGCATTCTGTGGTTTAATAACAGAAACTCAAATATGCGACGCTAGTATGCTGCCTGCAAAACCCCACGCTTACTCCTCTGCTTATAGATGGCGCTACTATCTCCAACTTAAAGTACCATCGCCACCAGGGGTAGCACCTCGCATCTCACCCCCACTTCTCTGAGCTTCCCCTCCCTCCAATTTGAAGTTGTTCTTTCATAACCCTCCAGCCTGCACCTTCTGTCCACACACTTCTTAAGCTCAAAGTCTTCCAAACATTATCTATCTATCTATCTATCTATCTATCTATCTATCATCTATCTATCTATGCCATCTGTGGACAAATTCCCTGGCCACACCTCTTCCAAGGCAAATGAGCATATTCTCTGTTGTGTGTAATAACTAGATGATAGGAGGTCTCTCTCCCATCAACATGAAATCTCAGGGGTCTACACTTGCCATGGGGCTCCAGCTAGCTCAGAATACTCCTTTTCTTTGCCTGGTTTCTGTGTGGGATGGTGAAGTCTTGTTTCCCTTAAGTGAGAACCTTGGCATTTGCTCCCATTTGGTGTCGGGACTGCTGATAATTAGAAACCTCCTTTCCAGTACTTTGCCTCTATTACAGAGGAACTCAGAATTGATGTGCTGTGCATCATAATTCCAGCCCCATGCTGGCCTGTGTCCTTGTGCTGTCTGCACTGACCTATGTGGATCTCTAGAACAACATGACACTGCCGTTCCATCTTCCGGGCCTGCCGATTCTCTCACTGCCCTTATGACCCTGGTGGCCATTAGCAGTAATTGCTCTCAGTCTTGTGATTTGCTCTATGCTGCTCCGAGGTCCCAAGTCTCCAGTGTCATCTGGTGTCCTTTGAGGATAGATTCTGGAAACACTGTCTGGAATACGCATCTGTTCGTCAGGATTACCTGTGTTATCGTCTGTGGCGACCTGCTAGGAGCACTTTGGGATAGTCACAGATGTGGAAACACAGATGCAGTTTCTGGTGTCTCTCCTGGTTGTTCCTCTGCTTGGGTGGAAATCAGTCAGTTTTCCCAAGCATAACGCTGGTAACACGGTTCTGCTTGGAAACATCTTCTCTACAGAGGAGTCCTTAGGGGCGCCAATTTGCAAAGCTTCCCTGTGTCTTCTGTGTTTCCCAAGGTTTAAATCTCCCTGACTGTGAGTGACCTCGCCATATGTACGAAAACAAATCCTTTCCATGATCGCTGTTGTCATTCTCTTATGTGTAAATCTTGATACCACTTGCAAGACTTCCCATAAAAGAAAAACACATTTTGGAACCATCATGTCCACACAGTACCACGGCCACACAACATCATAGCTATATACCACTACAGCCACAGAGCATCATGGTCACCTACTATGTACTACCGTGACTATAGACCATCAGGGTCCCATACCACCATGGAGACACAGCATGATGGTCACATGTGATGTGTTACATCTTACATCTCTAGGTCAAAGGTACCTTGCTCTTGCCTTTGTCTGCTGTCTTAGTCAGGGTTTCTATTCCTGCACAAAACATCATGACCAAGAAGCAAGTTGGGGAGGAAAGGGTTTATTCAGTTTACACTTCCACACTGCTGTTTACCAAAGGAAGTCAGGACAGAAACTCAAACAAGGCAGGAACTTGGAGACAGGAGCTGATGCAGAGGCCATGGAGGGATGTTTCTTATTGACTTGCTTCCCCTGACTTGCTCAGTTTGCTTTCTTATAAAACCCCAGAAAACCAGCCCAGTGCTGGCACCACCCACAATGGGCCCTCCTACCCTTGATCACTAATTGAGAAAATGCCTTACAGCTGGATCTCATGGAGGCATTTTCTCAAGGGAGGCTCCTTTTTCTGTGATAACTCCAGCCTGTGTCAAGTTGACACACAAAACCAGCCAGTACAGTTAGTTACTGTCTCTTGTTATTTAAAATATGAACACCTTTTCTACTGTCAGGCCAATATGGGGTCCTCACTTCTCAATTCTGAACACTTTCAAGTCACTTCTGACCTGACTTAGAATCACTGATTTCTCCAACCCTCTCTCTAGTTTTTCACAGATGAGGCTTCTGAGCTCCCACTCCGCGGTTGTGGTTCTTTTATCAGCCTCAGATGACAATAGGATCTTGCTAGCCAGTACCCCGCAGATTTGGTATTTATGTTAATCCAGAGTATTGAACTTTGACCTATTCCTTTGTTCCTCAGCTAAAACACAGGCCAAGCCCACAGCTGACCCCTGTCGATCGGAGTGTGTGGAGACGAGGCCTCACTACACATCTTTTCTGTCTTTAGCCAGTGCCAGGGGTAAAGTATGACAATCTGTTGAATAGTGAGCACAGCTGCCTTCACCCGCACCATGCCATATATCACTTAAAGCAAAGCTGTCCTTCAGCGAAGATGCCGCATGTCATTGACTAAAGAGACTCGACAGCCAAGGCAACTTCCACATCACTGTTCATTACGGAAGGAAGTCAGGACAGGAACTCAACCAGGGCAGGAACCTGGAGGCAGGAGCTGAAGCAGAGGCCATGGGGGAGTGCTGCTTACTCCTGGTTTGCTCAGCTTGCTTTCTTATAGAACCCAGGACCACCAGCCAGGGGGTGACCCCACCCACAGTGGGCTGGCCTCTCCTCCATCAGTCACTAATTAAGAAAATGCTGGCAAGGTTGCCCTCAGCCAGATCTTATGGAGGCATTTTCTTAATTGAGGTTCCCTCAGCTCAGGTGACTTTAGTTTGTGTCAAGGTGACATAGAGCTATCCAGCATACCCACTTCACCAGTCACATGACCCACTTCACCAGTCATGTGACCTGCTTCACCAGTCACATGTGGTTCCTCATCTGTTCTCTGCTTATATTTTTGTTACAGTAGCCATTGTGCATAGGACAGTTGCTCAGGCTTCTCTAATTGTTATCCATGAGAGAGCTTTGAAAATGTACATTTTTCAAATCCTTGTGTTCTAAAATGGCTTACCTCTTGGAGTGAGTCTGTGTTCTTTTCTCCTGTGTCCCGCCTTCCCCCGTTCTGATGACTCTCCTTCTTGGCAGTCCACTCATTGATGAGACTGAAAGTCAGGAGAATTCGCTGGGCCCTTCCCCTCCTCTTTTGTACGGCTCTCAGACTTCCTTCATGTGACTGACATTTGAGGAACCATCTTGATATATTTCCATGCGGGCCACGTTTAGTGAAGAGGGCAGCCACTGGCTCTCCCTCGCTCCCCGACTCAGCTAAAAGGCAGGGCCATGAGCTTTACACTGAATTCCCGGGGTCGCTGCTGCTTTTCCTATGGCATTTACTGGAATCAAATCCCTGATTACCTCTGCACTAAAGATCCCCAGTGAGGAGGATCTTCGGCAGTCGTGGTTGGTAGCCATACTTCTTTTCCCTCACTCTCTACAAACCTGCACCTCCCTGTTACCCTGCAGCCTTTTGTGTGGAGATGCCCCTTTCACCACTTCATAGCCCCATCATAGCTCTGTGCTGTGGGTTGTTCTTAGGCCTCTGCTCCTTACACCTATAGACTTGGCTTGCTGTCTTCCAGTAACTCACGTCTCTGATGACTTCCTTTCCTTTCTTTATTGCTATGGATTTATTTCTTTTTATGCCTGTGATGGACTTAAAGAGAAACGAGAAGCAATCTATCCCCATTTTTGCCAGTTTGAATTTGAAGCTCTTATAAGGAGTTAAAAAATTCATGAATGAAGACATTTTAAAGGAATTATTAATTATTAAATATAAGCTCTTAGAACTTATATTTTTTATTTCATTAACCTCTTGTAATGTCCCTAAGTATCTCCATTTTACAAACGAGAAGGTTGAGGCTCAGGATATCTCTTTATTTGTCTGAAGTTGTATGGCTGGTAAATGGTAGGTCCAGTGTTTAAACCCAGGTTTTTTAAGTATATATTATGCTTTCTGTTACAGCTGGAAAAAAATGGCAGGGTTCATAGATTTGGGGGGAGGTTATACATAATAAAGAAAGATGGAGATTGTGTACAGAATCACCTCAGGGACATACAGTCTCCAGGGTTGTGGCTGTTGTTGTTTTAATTACAAAAATAAAAACAGCAACCTGAGTTGTGTCCTTGGGAATAATCAGGACAGGAACTTCCTTGACGCTCAGGGATAGAAGCGGTAGGTGCAGGAGACAAGAACACTTGAGGACAGACCCAGAACAGACCCCAGGACAGGCCTCAGGTGCACCTTGGCCATAGAAAAGCCTGATTAGAAAAAAACAATCAGATCCAGACATTTCCATAGGGCACGGTTGCTGAAGTTGGTAAATATGGGCAAAGAGTTACATCTGAGCTTTGGAGAGGCACTAAATAATTGTTTTCATGTAAATAAGTCTCACTTAGTGTGTGTATGTGTGTGTGTGTATGTGTGTGTATGTGTGTGTATGTGTGTGTGTATGTGTGTGTGTATGTGTATGTGTGTGTGTATGTGTGTGTATGTGTGTGTGTATGTGTGTGTGTATGTGTGTGTGTATGTGTGTGTGTGTATGTGTGTGTATGTGTGTGTGTATGTGTATGTGTGTGTATGTGTGTGTGTATGTGTGTGTGTGTGTATGTGTGTGTATGTGTGTATGTGTGTGTGTGTATGTGTGTGTGTGTGTGTGTGTGTATGTATGTGTTAGCCTTCAGATTTAGTGGGTCACCTATATTTCACCTGTCAGTGCTCCACAAGAGTAAATGTAACATTTTTTGATTTAGACTCAAACTTGGGTATCTGTAGTTAGGGGTGTCTGGTAGGGTCTCTGTGAGATGTTCAAGTTGATCAACACCAGTATGGGTCTTAAAGCACAGTAGAGCCAAGGAAACAGAGTGAACGTCACCTGAGAACCAGACCTCTAAAGAAACTTCTCAAAACGCGCAGCGTTTGCCCCTCTTAGTTGGCTTATTTAAAAAGCAGTTTTCTGGGTCATTAGAAACATGCGTTTCTAAGAAAAGGGGCTTAGATGTGTCTATTTTTAGCCAGTTCCTCAGTCATTCGCGTGTACATAAATGTTTTAGCATTGCTGACACAGGTGAGCCAGTATCATCAGCCCATGTTAGACAGGCCACATGGAACACACTGCTCAATTCCCAGAGCTGTGGGTTACCAAGAACTTAGTGAGTGAGCTATATGGCCTTAGCAAAGCCAGGGGGTAGGCGATGACACCGTAGACACAGAGAGCCACGACTGTTTAGCCTGGAGAAGGTTCAAGACGACTTGGCTTCATTCTTTGCATGCTTCTGCAGAGGAATGCTGGTGTATTTTTCTATCCGGTGCCCAGATGTTAAAACCTTGACCAATGAAAACGAAGATGAACAAATTTGGGCTTAGGACAAGGGTGCATGGGCCAGCCATCCTACCATCTGACGAGAGTCAGCCTCTTTGGGAGACATCTCCAGCTTCAGGCTTGCTTATTTAGGAAATGGAAGATGAGGGCTTGCGCAGGCCTCCTTGGCTGCGTGTCTCTCAGAGTCTGGCCTGAAGGTCAAGTCTTTGAGTCACGGCCAGACACTTCCTACGGCCGGGGCCCATAAACCCCTGTGAGGGTTGAGAACCAGTATGTGCTCCCTGAGCTCAGTGGAAATCATTACAGCCTGGGGACACGCAAAACAGAACAAGCCCACACAGCCATCCTCTGGATTTTGACCAGCAGAGAAAATGTTGACAGTGACTTTCAAAATCACTCCAGATGCAGCAGAGAGCTGACACAGCCACCAGGTGATCATCACCCGAGGTCCTTTGTTCAGGGAAGCAGGAAGTCCTCATCTGGGGTGAGACCTTGCTGAAAGAGCCAAGTCTTTCGGAGTAGGGGGCAGAAATCCTGCTTGTTGGACAGTTTGAGTTTGTGTAGCTCTTAGAGACGTCATGACCCTTATTTAGTTTTAATTTCTTCCCTTTAAAAGTAAATAGGCATTATCAGGATGACAACACATTTCTTTGAAGAACATGAGTTCTTATTCTGCTTTGATTGGGAATATTTGAAAATGCTGGCTTCGTGTTGTTCCTCAGTTCAAACCAACATACAACCCCAAACACATATTTAAAGCCAAAGTGCCATCTTTTTTTTTTTTTTAAAGGACAGGACTTTTAAATCCTTACAGTTCAAGTCGACTTCAGCGGGAGAGGTAGCTACTCAGAAACTCGGTTTTTTCCCCCTCCTTTTCATAATACAATGAATTTTAAAAAGCAAGCCCACTCATTACTGAAATTACCCCAGTCCTACTCACCGAAGTCAATTTGATTGACTGCAGTTACATAAGGCGCAGCTGCCTTTGTTTCACGACACCCTCCGGGTGCTCACGTTAGTCCTTGCCCTTTACCCTTTGATTCGCTCTCCTTGGAAGAGGCCGAACCAGGGAAAAATCCGGAGCAGTTAGAAGTGAGACTCTTAAATAAGGACAGAAGCAGAGGCACGAAAAGTCCGGGGTGGGGGTGGGGGACAGTGACTTGCAGTTGCGATTTGTGAAGGGGAAGGTCATGGGAGAGCTGAGTATGGAAGACAAGGCAGGTGGCACCTGTGGGAGGGAGGCCCTCATAAACGTCCCTTGCCCATTGCAAGAGACAGGGGAATCAAGGGCTGTGCCCTAAGAAAGAATTTTTTCCTAACCCAGCGTCTCCGTTAAAGTTCATAGGAGAACCTGAGGCCCAAGGGTGAACCTGAAGCCTTGCTTGCATTTATGTTTCCTTCAGCTCTGGGTGATCAGGCAGAAGGTTTCCACGACGTCAGATGTACAGCGAAAACCCGAAAACCCGGACAGGGAAGGCCGTAGAGAAGGATGCTGCTGTGGGAGGGAACAGGGTCAGCTTCCCGCGGGGATGCGGACACAAAGCCCAAGGTGCTATACTCCTGTTGGCTGCTGACTCCTGGCTGACATCAGCCCCTGCTGATGCCTGTTAACACTGAGCAAAGGCGCCCTGTGCTTTTTCAGAATACAGCCCCGGCCCTTTCTGCTGCTTGGTGGGTTGATGCTAAATTAAACCAAGAGCTAGGAGGGGAAGTCAATTTCTATTTCTGGCTGCTTTAGACAATATGGAGTCCTGGGTGGGAAGGTTCACAACAGAGTGGATTTTCCAGGAAGTGCTGAGGTCTTCCTGCGTTTTGACGCCAGAATGTTGGCAAAAGCTTTCACGGTAGGACTTTTTTTTTTTTTTTTTTTTTTTTTTTTTGCCTACTAAAGCAAGCTTTAGCTTTTAAGTAAGCAGAAATTTTCCTGGGATCTACTGCCCTCTGCTGGCGATGGCAGATATTTCCCTTCTCTCTTATCAGCTGCAAAGGATAGAATGAAAAACGAGTTAATTTAATAAATAACCCTCATGGGCAATGAAGAAGTCACATGTGAATTCCCTTAAATAAAAGTTTACTGAGTTTATAATAAATGAATAATAAATAAATAAGTAAAATTAATTAATGAATTAGGCTTTTTAGCTCCTCCTTGGCTCCTCAAAACATGTACAACAGCAACCCCAAATTCTCACCACCCCTCTAAAAATTTAGGGATTTATTATATATAATAAACTGATCAAAGGATTCTATTCAGCTATTTATAAACCTCCCCACAACCTCCTAAAACATAGCAGGGGGGTTATTTTAGATAAACTCTGGCTGTCCTGAATTTATGCTTTAATGAGCTCCCAGGTGGACAGTTTCATAAATCCACCGTCATGTGTCCAGCACCTCCTTGGTTAGTTAATATATACTGAAGATTAAACCATTCAAACTCCCTACACAGTAGATTCATCAGTGCTCCTCCCTGGGCAGAAACTGCTACAGTCAAACAAAGCAGGAGAAACCAGGGATGGCCACAGAGCGTCTTCAAAGCCCAGCAAAACTTCCCCGCGGTTTTTGAGTCAAACTTGATAGTCCGTGGAATAGCTCACCTGCCGCCAGAGACTTGTTTACTGCACTCTGATATGATCAAACAAATGCTCAGAAACTGGGGTAGATGCACACTTAGAGAAACAAACCTGTAGTGAAACTCAGCTGCAGAACCCGGATGAGAATTAATTGTCTCAAAAACCCTCAGCCCGTGGCTCCACCAGCCAAACAAGGCTGTGTCTTTATTAGTAATCAGAAGGAATTTGGTACATTGAACACTTTATCACAAGCCATGCTCACGGGTGAATTCTAATTAAAGCAGTTTTATGGCTTAAGAGACAGCCCAAACTTAAAAACATTTTTAAGGAAGGGAAGCTGCTACAAAGCCAGAAGACTGTGAGCTGATCTGTTTGTTTAACCCAGGTGGGCTCTAGAGTCAGTTACGTTCTCTTGTTTATAATTATTTGGGGGGTTGGAGGAGTCTCGAGTGGCTTTTTCCTCTCTCCTTTAAATTAAAGAGCAGCGTGCAGGCTGCTCCATTCGGTTCTGCTTGGGTAAGCCTCTACAGTGAATTGGGGTGTCCCATCACTTCCTGGAGGAACAGTTGGCTGCTGAGAGCAGGTTTATTTAAAGCAAGAAATTTCTTTAAATAAGTCTTTGGTCACGCTGTGGAGGGGGTTGCAAATGCAGCCTGACTGAGACTACCCATGCATGGGGGAGCCTGTAAAGGAATCTCTGCTTGTCTAACCATGTAAGTCCTAAGGAAGGCTTTATTTTAAATGCAAGACTTTATGTTCATTTTATTATACACAGTCTTAATTTGCGCCTCAAAAGAGGGGGCTCCAGGGCGGACATAAAATTAACTTCTCTTTCAGTGTGCTAACCTTTTGGTTTTAATTTATTCACTTGTCAATCTTATGAATGCCTGGTGAACTCAGGCTATTGATTTCCGTGGCCAATGCTATTTTTCCTGTTTATTATAATATATTGTCCCATTGTTACCAGCGCTTGCACTCAGCTAGATTTCCCACACAGTGGACAGGAAACCGTTCCATGGCATCAGACTTCCTTAGATTGATTTTCCAGAGGCTGGGAGGGACCTGCCCACTCCTAGCTCTTTGTGCTGGGACAGCCCAAGGGCCCCAGCAGGCCTCCTTGGACACTTCCTCCCAGGCCCCAGAGTGGGGGTGGCCTGTCGCCCCTCCCGAGACAGTCCCCGCAGCCCTGGGAAACGCTCCTTATCAGTGCCAAGGTTATGTCATTTCTTTTTACATACGATGTTTATTGTTTTTAGAGCCAGCACTGTGGGAATGTTCTTTTCAAGCGCGACAATAGGGCAGCCACAGAGGCACACTGGTGAATCCCCAGCCCGGAGTTGCGGGCCGTCCATGCAGCTGGGTAGGGTGGCTCTGCGCAGGCTCCTGAATTAATTGATTCAAAGATTTAGCACCAGTCTTTAACCGGGATCTTGCCTGCGGGTTGCTTAAAATACCAAGAACGCTTTTAAGGTGGTCCAGGAAATGAATCTGTTCCTTGCTCCACCTCCCTTCCCCCTACTCTAACTCCTTCCGCTCTCCCTGTCTCCCTCCTCCACATCTTCTCTCAGTTCCCGGCTTTCCTTCTCTTCCCTTTTTCTCCCCTCCGCTCCCTCTCTTCCTCTCTCCCTCCCTCCTCTCAACACTGCTGTTACTATTTTTTTTTTTCTAAGTACCCCCAAGCTTTGAAGGCAAGCATCAGCACGCAACCCATGATTTGGGATTTAAGAGACACCTGCCCTACATAGAGGCTCCCAGTTTGAAATAATGTGAAACTCAACAAATTGCCTGAGACAACACATGTGGGGTTTTCATATTTTAGAAAAGTAGGTCGCTACAATTATTGACTTGCTCGAGTATGCACCATCAAACTAAAAATCATTATAATTTTTCTTATCATAAATTTGCTTTCTTAGGAATAGTTTACTGTGAAAATTTACCCATACCATGTAGTAGATAATATTATTTTAAAAACCTGGGTGCTATGCTTTGGAAGGAGTTATTAATTTACAGCCTGAAATCACATATCCCCCCCACTCTGCCCCCTAGGAATTCATTATCAATTAAAGAATCTCTTCCAGGAGGCGGGCAGATGAAAGAGTTCCAACCACAGGCTCAGTCCACCGAGGCGCTGGTGTGTGAAAGGCACTTTGGAGTCTCCTGGTTCCTCTGTTTTGAAGTGCAGGGGTTTGCGGGGATGGGAGGAAGAAAGAGCATTTGTTCTAAGGACTCCATCAAGGAGAACCCAGCTTGGGCATCTGTGAATACATCCTGAGGCCAGGGACGCAGCTTCTGCTGAAGGTTGCAGTTGTCCCGCAAGAATCCTTGCTACTTGTAGAGACCCAGGGAGCTTATTCAGATTCAGATCACTTGAAAAAATAGATCCCACTTGTTTACCTCACCAGGGGTGGCACTTGGGGGGGGGGGTAGCACTCACAGCCTTTGCTGAGTTTCTGTGAACCATCTTGCAGGTTTAAACCTACGAGAACCGGTGGGATCTCAGACAGGCTTTCAGATCTGTATACATTGGAGATCCTTGAGTTGCTCTTTGGCTCCCTTGGAAACGGGCTGTATTTGAGACCCACTTTTGTCTTGGGAAGAAGCCATCAAATAGATGGCTTCCCTCTTAGGGGAGCAGGCATTTCCTTCTTGGTGAATACATACAGTGACTCACTCATATTGGATTCAGTTTGACTTGACCAGGTACTAGGGGATGTGAAGGTAAGTTCTGCTTCACAGCAAAGTGGGAATATTCATAGACAAGACACTAATTCTGTCTCCCCGAAGGGGCTGGGAGTTACCTCAGAGTTGGTCTGAGTCATAGCAGGCAGACCACGGAGAAGGCCAGAGAACAGGTCATTTGTCTCTAAGGGGCATTTCCTGGTGTTGTCTGTATCCTTCTTTTCTTTTTAAAGACATGGTTGTAAAGACTTGCCTTTGTTTACCCTTGCATTCCTGTGTGTGTGTGTGTCTATGTGTGTGTGTGTGTGTCTGTGTGTGTGTGTCTGTGTGTGTGTGTCTGTGTGTGTGTGTCTGTGTGTGTGTGTCTGTGTGTGTGTGTGTCTGTGTGTGTGTGTGTCTGTGTGTGTGTGTCTGTGTGTGTGTGTCTGTGTGTGTGTGTGTCTGTGTGTGTGTGTGTCTGTGTGTGTGTGTGTGTGTGTGTGTGTGAGAATGTACCCCATGTATGTGCAGGTGCCTACCGAGGTCAGAAGAAGGTATTAGATCTCCTTGGCGTTGCCGTTAGTTGGATTCTGATAATGGATGCTGGGAACAAAATACTGATTCTCTTAATGAGAAGCTGAAAAACCAGCCTGTCTCTCTCTTAGGCTTAAAAGCCATCCTATAGTAACAACAAACTAAGTTTATCCCTGCTTATGCCTGTTATGCTATACCTCTGTTTCTCAAGGATTGGGCTATGCCTCACCTGTGACCTTACCCTACAATGGTTCTGTATTGCCTGTCCCAGAAATGGAAATCGAAATCGTGGGATTTTTTGTTTGTTTGTTTGTTTTGTTTTGTTTTCTTTGTTTCAAAAAGCTGTTTATAACCATCTTCCAACCCTACCTTGTTTTCAAAAGGTTGTGTGACAACCTGTGACTATCTTCATATGACTCGGTGTTGTTATGACTGCCTTGTTATGCCCACCTTGCAACCTTGTCTGTTTCAGGAGGGAGTAACTTGTTATATGTATGTTCTGCTGCTGTAACCCCATCTGTTTTGCCCACCAAATCACATTTGGAGCCCTCCTCCCCCTGAGCTATAAAACCCTTGTCTTTCTCACATCCAATGCTGACCTCTCAAACCCTGTCTTACGGGCAGGCGGCCCATGTTCATGATAAAAAAAAACCTTACCTTAATTAATTTGGCCATGATGATTTGGGTCAGTGGTCCCTCTCCTCCAAGCTTTGGGATTAACACAGAAAGTGCTCTTAACTGCTGAGCCACCTCTGCAGCTTACTTGCTATTCCCTTACCCGGTAGTTTTACAGTTATATAAGCCTTAAGTATCAGCTAGGCTGGCACACATCTATAATCACAGCACTTGGTTGGGGGAGGCAAGGCCATCCTTGGCTACATAGTCAGTTTGAGGACAGCCTGAGCTACCGGAGACGCTCAAAAAGGGGGACCAATATTAACAGATACACAGATTAAATGAACGGGACCCAGAGGTTTTTTGTTTACAGTTTTCATAGACGAGCCCCCAAGAGATCCCCAGCCGAAGCCTACAAAGGGTGTCACACGTGATCCATTCTGCACTCCATGGATGATTTATAGGACTTATGCAATGGAGGGAGGAAGTCTTCAAACAAGGGAATTCACCTACTGCTCCGGGGACTTTTTCCAAGCTCTTTTCCATACCATGTTTTGCTAAAGAATAGAGGAAGCCCACATCCCAGAGCCCCCAAACGTGCACAAAAGGTTGTCATACCATATCCTTAGTGTGAATCATCTCAAAGTCAAAACAGGAGGCAGGTCACCTCGCAGGGCAGAGCATCTACTAGGCCACACTTGCCAGGACTGGAAGTGGGCAAACGTCCTTCCTTAAATAGCCTTTGGTCTGCCTCAGTTATGAAACAGTCCAAGGAAGAAGAGGATGTCACCAACAATGGGAAGAGGAGTCTGCTCAGCTCTAGCAGGAAGGAAATAGGACTTGTTAAAGACAAACACGTCTGACTGACAGCTTTCTTTGAATCTTCTGTGTCTGTCACTAACTTTCGCAAACAGAGCAGGCTAATTACTACCTGGACATTGGAGAGGAGAGAGAGAGAGAGAGAGAGAGACCATCTCTTGAGAGTTGTCCAAGGGACATTTTAAAACAGAAGGACTGTAGTTTCTGGGAAGGTAAACGTTGGAAAGTGTTTGTGGGCTCAGACGATAAAAACCGTGTCAGCAACACTTTCCAGTCATTTCTGTGAAGTTTTTGAGAAGTTTTGGAGGGGAGGGAAGGAGGGAGGGAGTTATCACCTGGAAGCAGCAAGTCTGAGGAGAGAAAGAGCTGAAGGTCTGCAAGCTGCAGGGCTTTGTTTATTTTATTTTAGGGAATAATTGAAGATGCTCAGATGCTGGAATAAGAGGAGGGAGAGAGAGAGAGAGAGAGAGAGAGAGAGAGAGAGAGAGAGAGAGAGAGAGAGAGAGAGAGAATGGAAGGAAGGAAAATTGCGGAAGAGAGATGAGGAGGAGGAGAGGCTTCGTCCACAGTCCACTGACGTGGTTATAGTTATAGCAAGAACCCATCCGAGCTGATAAACCTTAAAGCGCATATATTTATTTCTCTCCATTCCTTAAGTCCTCAAGCTCTTTGATAAGAGTGCTCTTTTGTTCATGGACAAAATATTTGGCCACTACTCTGACACAGACGACAGGCAGTAGAGTTCCGCACGGTCTCTGTCAGAAGGAATTTGGAGACCCTGCCTCACTTGTGAGTTAATTATCCCATTTCCGAGGCTGGGACCCCGTGACTCTGTCATGCTCCAGAGGCCTCCTCCAAACGTTGTTGCCTTTGGAAGACAAGATTTCAAACGTTCCATGCCGTCTGTAGTATTCAATCCCCGCTTTGCCTCAAATGTATGTCTCTCCCACGCGCAAAATAGCAAAAGTTATTACATCTCAAGTCCCTACCCAATCGAAACGCATTGCAAAATCGACTCTAAAGCTTTAGGATCTGTAAAAATTTTGAGCTCCAGGACAGTACTGGAACATGCAGGAAAAAGGTATGTTTAGTCTAGACGGGAACAAGGGAGATCAAGAAACAAGAATTGAGAATAGGGCCAAGTATGGATGACCTTCAGATAGAAGCCATAAACCTGTAGGGCTGGAGAACCATCCTATTTGACTCCATGTTTTTCTACTTACTCATTTCTCAACTAAAATACTACCAAGTGGCTAATCGATGAGAGATTGACATAAATCAGCCATCTCAACAGAGTCCCAAAGTGGTGGCAGTGTCGCTCCATGATTAGAGACAGTGGCCTTGTGGCTGTTCCCTGCCCATGGCAGTCGGTCTTTAGTGTCTGCATTCATCACTGTTCTTGTTGCTTCGGCAAAACATGCAACAGGAGCAACTTCAGGAAGGAGGGGCTTATTTTGGTTCACACATAAGCGCGAGGCCACGCAGTCCATCGTGGTGGGGCAAGCATAATGGTAACATCGCCAAACGGCTGGGCGTCGTCTTAGACTCCTAATCAGGAAGCAGAGAATTGAACTCCTGGGTCCACCTGCTGCTCCTTTTACTCAGGCTCCGAGGCCACGAGAGGAGATGGTGCCACATCCATTTACCGTGGTTCTCCCCCGTCACTTAAACTTTTCTGGAAACATCTCCTTAGACATGTCCAAGAGCATGATTCCAATTCCAGTCAATCTGATTAGCCATCACGGGTGGAGGTGACTGTGCATTTTGGGTCTCTGTATTCCGTGAGCCAGCAGAGGGTGCCGCATGTTGTTGTCACTGTTTTGAGGTGGCCATATAATTGTAAGACGTTCTGGTACTAACTTAAAGTAGCCAGAGGTCCTAGTACCATTCGCGAGGAGTGGAGCCTGGGATGTGACAAGGCACCACGGAGGGGGTGCAGGGTGATCAGCACTCTATTGCTTTTCCTAGAAACTAGGCTTCACCTCTCCCCTCCCCCCGCAGGCTTCTGCACTCCGGGCTATGGTGCGGAAAATGTCTCTGAGACTGCAGTAGGATGAATATCCTTTGTGAGTCATCTTCAGCATCACCCTTCCCCTGCCAGAGAGAGCCACACGTGATCTCTGTTGAGATGACTGATTCATGCTAATCTCTCATCCATCGGCCACATGGTAGGATTTTAATGTCTCACAGTTGAGGAGTGAATAAGTGGGAAAAAAACCCAGGGTTTAAATTTCTGCTTCTTGTCTTCAGGTCATCCTTCCCCTCTTCCATTTGCTATAAACACCCAGGGACCACCCATTCAACACTGAAAATCAGTGCAGCTCAGTGTCTATAGTCCCTGCTTACAGAACATTATAGTCCCTGTTTCCACAGAACATTAGAACATAGACTCAGTTCATTATTCTCCACACGATTGCTCAGACAGTCTCAAAAAAAAAAAAAAAAAAAAAAAAAAAACGGCGAAGCTCTCTCTGCAGCTGTCTGTTTCCTTTTCTGAATTTTATCAGACATCTTTACTGGGCTCATTTTCAGAATGATAGAGGCTTCCTGAGAATATACCTCAAGCATTCCCCTCCTCTGTCCCCTGCACACCTCCAGAGATATTTAGCGGATTGGTCTATATGTTCCAGAACACCCATACTGCTCTTTCGTCTGAGTCTGTCATTTAACTGGCTACACAGATTATGTGGTTTGGAAGAAAACATTTCATGACCTGTGTTTCTAGAATCTAGAAGTCCAAGGCAAAGGCACGGATGGCTCAAACATCTACTCATGTTCGGTAGACAATATCTTCTTAGTGTGTCCTCACAACCACACAGTGGAGGAGACTCTTCCAGAGTGTCCTGTAAAAAGCACCAATTCCACTCTTAATCACCCACCAAAGGCCACTTTCAAATGTCACACACTAGGAACTAGGAATCAGTATAAGGAGTGGGGGAGAGAGGCCACAAATATTACATCTTCAGCAAGAAGAAGAGTGTGCCTGAGCCGGTGGGCATGAGAGAGGAGGCCTCTTGTTATTGACCTTCCTCCTACCCTGAAGCACATCCCCATTGCTCCTGACACCATCTCCTCTCCAGTTTTCTCACCTGGATGCAACCCCCTGGCTGTCCTCTCCTGACTAATGCTGCATCTCTTCATGGAAAATCCCACTCACTGCCTTTGAGGAATTCAATCTTTCCTGCATAGTCCTCCAAGTTTTGTTCTTACCTGATTGAAGAATGCATTTATCTTGCTGTCATAGTTACTTCTCCTGTTGGGATTAAAATATCCAAGAAAAGCAATTTAAGAGAGGAAGGGTTTATTCTGGCTTGAGTTCAGGGTTACAGTCCACCCTGCTGAGGGAGTCAAGGTGGCAAAAACCAGAAGCAGCTAGTCATATTGCACCTGCAAAAGAGAAGTGGAGAGAGATGCATCCTGTGCTCAGCTCCCTTCTTTTTCTTCCATGTAGGACTCAACCACAGAGAGTGGTGCTGCGGTCCTTTGGGGTGGGTCTTCTTTTCACATCTAATCCTGGGACGTAGATCCTTGATGATTCTAGGTTCTGTTACATTTACAATCAAAACTAACCACCAGATCTGCTGACACAGCTTCATTAAAGGATTAAAAAAAATAATCCTTCATTAGCTACATTTGGATAAAGCCCAATGCCTTACCTTGGAAAGAACAAGAAATGTTCCTCATGCCTCCGCAGGATCTTGTACCCTTACTTTTCACATATCTGGTTTATGGCCATGCTGGACTGTGCATTGTTTGTAAGCATGTCATAGGGTCAGAGTTCTCACTCACTACTTGTCAGTTTTATAGAGCTGAGCAAGTTAAAAATGTTACCAAATTGTTTCATCTGAAACATACTGCATGCACTCCACGGAATTATGGGGTTAAATAGATCAGCTCGGCTCGAGTGATGAGCTTTGAGCTCAGTGAGAAACTGTGTCTCAAGGAAATAAGGTGGACAGCACTAGAGGAAGACACTCATGGCTTGCTCAGGTACAGGTGCAGGAAATCTGCACTCACAGGTGCACAAACTCCACACTCACAGGTACATGAAGCCCACACTTACAGTTGTAGGAACCCCCATCCTCATAGATTCAGGAACCTCACACTTACAGGTACATGATCCTCACACTCGCAGGTGCAGGAACCCACACTTACAGGTGCATGGCCTCCACATTCACAGGTGCAGAAACCTCACACTAACAGGTCCATGATCCCATACTCACAGATGTATGATCCCCACACTCACAGGTGCAGGAACCCCACACTAACAGCTGCATGATCCCACATTCACAGGTGCATGATCCTCACTCTACTCACAGGTGCACAAACCCCACACTAACAGGTGCACAAACCCCACAGTAACAGGTGCATGATCCCTATACTCACAGGTGCAGGATCCCTACACTCAAGGTCACATCATAAACACAAGCCCTTCCAGACAAACAAGCAGACATGTAAATAGACAAGAACCATGTAAAACAGATACGTCTTCATTTTCTGTGGTTTTTAGAGCAGTCGAAGGCAAAAGTTCAACCCTTTGGTGAAATAAAATGGAAACAAAACCTGCTGTGAATCCTGAAGGTAAATGGCAAAGTTGGTAAGAGAAAAGAATCTGGAAACACAGGCCAGTTTTCCTGTTCTTCTGTAAGTGAGAGTCCCTTTCCTGGCAAGCGTCCCACAGTGTGGTGTGTACAGCAGTCAGTCCTGGAGGCTACAATAGGTGTCTCTGATGCTAACTGTCCAGCCCAGATGGAGGAAATCACTTTGGGAAACTTCTTAAGTTGATGTTTTACTGACTTGACTTCACTTGCCACTCAGATATTAGACAATACTGCCTCTTCACACCCTCTCTTCCCAGGCTAAGATTTAACTTCATCTCAGTGTTCTAAAGTGATCTTCTGAGCATGGCTAACGGTGACAGCCACCACAGTGCGACCCCAGCAAGAAGAGTGTCTAACATGGCAGGTCTCTGCATCTTTTCTTTTTTAAAAAAATCTTATGTGTAAGGGTATTTTGCAGGTAGGTATTTTGCAATTTTGTATGTGTGCCACCTGCACACTTGGTGCCCACAAAGGCCAGAAGAGGATATCTGATGCTCTAGCGCTGGAGTTACAGCCTGTGAGCTGCCAGGGGCTTGTTGAGACTCAAACCCAGGTCCTCCCCAAGAACAGTCTGTGCTCTGACTGTTTGAGCCATCCTTCCAGCCCCAAGTCATTGAGGATATCTTTGCCACTTGAGTTTGTGAAGCAAAAAGTAATCAACATTGTGATTCAAAAGAGCACACACAGACGTGATTGCTCTCATCTGAGAATAATAAGGAGGTTAAAACTTGACTCAATTAAAACTTTCAATGAATTGAAACTTTGTACAAAATTAAGTAACACTTGAGACATTTCCTGCTAAGATCCTCTTCGCAGAAGCAGAGGAAGCAAGGGATTCATGGCTGCTGTGCCCTGCAGAGGCTGTCAGGCCCCAGTCCCCTCTTCACCTTTCCCTAAGGAGACAAAGTCAGCCAACTGTCACCACCTTTTAGATGGGCAGCTCCTTGGTGGATTGCCAGTTCTAAGCCCAACTCAGGTCCCAGGGAAACTGGGTGGCACTTTAAATCAGCAAGCCTGGTGCTTTCACATAGCACTTCTTCCTAGCGGTGGTGTTACCGACTTTATTGATGCCATGGTGTGAATGGGATGTGTCCTCTACGTGGCTCCTACTGGTGCCACTGCCTAGGAGGTTCTATGACATTGGAGACTTGACAGAAGAGGGTCACAGCGCTTTGGGTTCTATAGACATGTCTAGTCTCTGTCTCTGGTTCTGCTGGGACATCAGCAAGCATCCTCATTTCTGTCACAGTGGTTGTAAGCACTAACCCCATACCTACCCCAGCATGATGAACTGACCTCAAACCACGTGAAGAAATATACCCTCCCTTCCTCAGTTGTTGCTCCCCAGGAGTCTGCAGCAATGTGAGACTCAGCTCACATAATTGGGCTGGGTGACCTGATTTTACCTGTTACCAGCAATGTCTTGTTTTCTGTCTTGCCCACAATGCATTTCCTCTCAAATATAATTGTTTCTCACATAAGGAAATACATAAGAACTTGGTTTTGTTACAAACAATACCTTAACCTGAGGTATGGTGGAGCTACTTCAAATTGCTGACATAGACAATGAGCTTAACTGATAAGAAGTATGTGTGTGTATGTGTGTGTATGTGTGTGTATGTATATGGTGTAGGTATGTGTGTGTATGTGCATGAGTGTTTATATGTGTGCATATGTGTGAGTTTGTGTGTGTATATGTGTGTATGTATGTGCATAAGTGTTTATGTGTTTGTGTGTGTATGTATGTGTGTATATGTGTTTATGAGTATGTATGTGCTTGTGTGTGTGTGTATATGTGTATGTGTGTATATATGAATGTGTGTGTGAAAAATTGTGGAGTTAAGTGTCAGTACACAGAGACAAATCACATGCTTTGAGCAAGTGAGCACAACTATAACCACAACCAAGGGAGGGCTGGAAAGGATGAGGGAGAGCTGGGAGTTGAGCTCTGAGGTACAGTGTTTGGGGAAGCATGCAAGATTCAACTCTCAGCACCACAAAAAAGGGAAAGGGAAAGGGTCAGTGAGGTGGAAGGTACTATTTGCTGGCAAACAGATGGCTATTGTGAGTGTTACATGAAGAAGGGTCAATGCTCAGCTTTAGTCTTGGAAGCTTCATTCTCTCAGGACAGAGAGAAGTGTCTCTCTGCAGGAAAACAGAGTCTTGTGTACAAGCCCAGAGATTTCCTGATTGCCCTTGGGCACGGAGGGAAGGCAGAACAGACAGACTCTGCCTCACACTGCACAGGCTCAAAGGGCTGGAAAAAGTCATTCTACTGAAATATTCCTCCTCAGGCTTCCCATTGCAGGCTTTGAGAAGCAGCCCCGGGTCCAGCCAGCTAACCAGCCAAGGCTAAAGCAATTAGACTCATCTTATTTTGATGTCCTGGAGAAGATTGGATGAATGTGAGCTACCCTGTGGTGCTGGGAGTGTCATTCTTGCTGACTCCAGGTATCTTCTAGCCTTCTCCCTGTTTGGAACTCAACAAGCATATGAAGATTGGTCTTGTGGATGTTTTAAAGCATTTATCCCTGGACTAGAAAGCAGGGAGGTTGGTGCTGAAGCACAATTTTCTGATTAATACATTTGCTTAACTCGATTTTTAGCACCTTAAAACATTACAGATGCAGCACCCGGTTCTAAAGATTTCTTGTTCTTTATTACTTTCTACGTCTTTGAATTTTCTTTTAAATCTCTTCACTATGTTGCTGATGAGTCTCCTTAAAGAATCGTCTCCTTTGGAAAAAAAATCATAATTTCCTTTTCTTCCTGGAAGTGATTGAGGGCCTGAAGTGTACTTGAAATATTGTAAGGATATTAACCGCATAAAATGAGAAAATGGGAACGGAGCTATGAATTTAGAAAGAGAATTTTTGTCATGTGGATATGTGCCAACTGGAGATTGTGAGGGGAAATCAGGCATTTGATGCCTGGCTACCCTCTGCTGTCTCTTTCAGAGAACAATTCCTTTTGTGAGAGGATGCTGCTCAGCATTCTTATTTATGAGTACTGATTCTTTCTGTGTTTGTTTAAGGTCAGAGACTAAGCTTCTCCTGACTGCTTTCTCTTTCCTCAGAAACAAACCAAAGAGGGTATGGGAGGGAGGGAAACGGATACACTTGGGTGATGTCATCGTCAGCTGGTGATAGCATTCACGTCACTTTTTTCCAGGTAGTTGTACTGGCTGGTTTTGTGCATCAACTTGACACAAGTTGGAGTTATCACAGAGAAAGGAGCCTCCCTTGAGGAAATGCCTCCGTGAGATCCAGCTGTAAGGCTTTTTCCCCGATTAGTGATCAAGGGTAGAAGGGCCCAGTCCATTGTGGGTGGTGCCATCCCTAGGCTGGGAGTCCTGGGTTCTATAAAAAAAAGCAGGCTGAGCAAGCCAGGGGAAGCAAGCCAGTAAATAACATCCCTCCATGGCCTCTGCATCAGCTCCTGCTTCCTGCTCAGCTTGAGTTCCAGTCCTGACTTCCTTGGTGATGAACAGCAATGTGGAAAGTATTAAGCTGAATAAATCCTTCCCTCCCCAACTTGCTTCTTGGTCCTGATGCTTGTGCAGGAACAGAAACCCTGACTAAGACAGCAGCCCTCAGTACAAGTATTGATGCGATAGGTGGAAATTCTTCTTTGAAGTGGGCAATTTAGGGAGAGATGAAGACAGTTGTGGTGTGGCAACAGATCTCATGCCATTCTTGAGATGTACAGAGCAAAAAGACAAAGCGGTGACCACAGAGTTGCCTGGGCAGTCCTGGAATGAGACATTTCCTGGGAGAGGCACTCAGAATCATCGTCATCCCCACTCGAGTTCCAGGAGATGTACATGTGATAGTTAAGGTTCATCTCAGTTGTCAACTCAATCTAGACTCTCCTGGCAAATGGGTGGATGAAAGATGATTCTGACTAGGTTAATCAGGGTGGGAAGATCCACCATGGGTGGTGCCATTCCTTAGGCTAGATTCCGGATTGTATAAAATAGGAAAGCAAGCTGATCACAAGCATTCATTCTCTCTGTTTCTCGACTATTTGTCAGTGTGACCACTGGCTTCAAAGTCCTGCTACTGTGGCTTCTCCCCATGCTGGCCTGTCAACTGAACTGTCAACTAAGTCAACCCTTTGTCCCATAAGTGGATTTTGTCAGCGTATGTTTTACAGCCCCAGGTAAAGTAACTAAGATGTGGTGATACTCTGATGCTGGAGTTGCTATGACATGAGTTTTGATATTTCAGATTGATCTCTGTGAATTTAACAACAACATGTACAATCTCAGTTATTTTATTTTTATCCTACTTTAAGGAATCAAGATGAGAGCTAATAAAACATAGAGGAGAGGAAAACCTCGACAGTTTGTGGTATCTTTACTTTCTTTTTCTTTAGAAATTGCAGTTCGAGGATTTCTATGACAACTTCTTAAACTTTTCCCCCATTTGTCAAAAGTCAAATACGTTCATTTATTCCTGTGTGAGCATCGCTTTCCACTAAAAGACAAGGGCCCGTGGTGAGCAAGTCAGCTTTCATGCCACCTTTCACGTAGTTTTTAAAGGTCTTCATGTTTTCTGTTAGTCACTCAAAACCTTTCCCTCAGAGTCGGGGCAGCATTGAACAAGAAAAATAAGCTGCTTTTCTCCAAGGCCTATGTAGGAATTGGAAGGATGCCTGTCCTCATCTCCGAGGAGAGATGCTACATAAGACATTAACTCATTCCATCCTTCATCTGGGAAGATGGTCTGAATGCTCACAGTGTTCCTCAGCTACTTGGAGGCTTCCTTAATGTCTCCACATAATCTGTTTCTTAAACCCTTCATCTTCTGTATTCATTGTGCGTGGCAGTGTGTTACATAATGACCCTTTTACACAGTCTGTATGCATGGCAGTGTTAACATAATGATGCTTTCACACGAGTCTGTATTCTATGGTGAGCATCCCCTACGACCACCCCATAACCCATCTCTTTTACTCACCCGCCCCCTGCTAATTTTTCTTCACCATAGATGCTTTTGCATCTACTTCCATGACATACATACATGTCATACATGCACACATGATTTTACGAATTTGTATAGGAATCTCATGTGAGACAACCTGCAGCGGCTTGACAGAATGTGATTACACCCCTCCCCCATTGCACCCACCTTTCCTGTGTAACCTCAAGCAGTTTTCACACCATTTGCTCTTTCCGGCTGATTGGTTATCACACAGGCCTGAATCAATGAAGAGTGAACTTGCTAGTGAGTAAAACAAACAGATCCTCAGGCCAGAACAGTGGACTGCTGAGCTCAGCACTTCTAATCAAGTTGATAAAGCACGTTAGGTTGGGGCCATGGAAAGCACCGTCCTTCAGACTTATATCTGAATAACTTCCCCTTTCCAAGAGATTTTTACCTCCCCTGTGTGCCTTTCGGGCATCTCATCCTCTGAGGGTGTCAATCTGGGGGGAAGGGACTTTCCACAGAAACAGTGACTTCCCCAGTGTTCTTTTGAAGAGTTTCCAATCCATTCCATGGCTCTGTGAAAGCAGAGTCACTCAGTCCTTGTGGTCACTCACTCACTTGGTATTTGCGGTCACTCATGTCCTTGATTTCAGGGCACAGTAGAGAAATATCAAAGCTGTTTGTGAGAGCTGGGGTGCCCATGTGAGGAGAAGTGCACAGAGGGACTCTCTAGACTTGGCTCCTGGCTCCTGACAGGAGGCGATGATGGAAGTGACAGTGAGAAAGAGGACATGGGAAATAAAAGAATGCCTGACCCCAGTTTGTATTCAGAGAAGCCCTGTAAATATAAACTAAGTATTCTAAAAACCCATGAGCAAAGCCACCACGAGGCAATGTCCGTGACCTGTTACTATGGCAAAATTCCTTCCTTTTGCATGAACATAGCTAAGGATGTATAAATTCTAAAAAGGCACAGCTTCTGGGTGTGATGGCACACACCTTTAATCCCAGCACTTGGGAGGCAGAAGCAGGCGAATTTCTGAGTTCGATGCCAGCCTGGTCTACAGAGTGAGTTCCGGGACAGCCAGGGCTACACAGAGAAACCCTGTCTGAAAAAACAAAAACAAACAAACAAACAAACAAAAACCAAACCAAAACAAAACAAAAGCTTCCGTCTATCTGTAGATCTTGGGGAAAGATCACACTCAGATAATCTTCCTGTAGCATCCGCAGAGGAGAGGGAGGAACAACTTTCTTCTGACTCAGTCTTGATGTTACATAGGATCCAAAACTGTGTTTAGACCCTGCCTGTCCTTGTCATGATTTCCCTGCCTGACCCACACTGGGTGGTAGGCCAAGTTTCTACACACAGACCTAGTTCCCTGGACTGTACCCTTGGCCTTCGTCTTTTCTCTTTCTGATGGTTAACTCTGTGTATGTGAACTTGGCTGACCTATAGTTCCTGTATACTTTCAGACATTATTTTAGATGTCTGTATGAGAGTATTTTAAAGATGAGACTAACATTTAAATCAGTAGGTTTCGAGGAAAGCACATTGCTCTCTAGAATGTGAATGGGCCTCATCCAAGGTGAATGTCTAAAGGGCACAAAGCTGGCTTCTCCCAAGCAGGATAGAGTTAGTTTTCCAGCTTGATGGCCTTCATACTTGAACTGTGACATTAGCTCTGCCCTTCATCTTCAATCTGAGGGCCTATCCCCCTCTGTGTATGTATGTGTATATAAATGCATATATATGTGAGGGTGAAGGCATGTGTGTCACATGCACACAGACATATACATGCATATATAAACACATAATACACGTGCACACACACACACACACACACACATGTTGGTTGCTCTCAGTTGACAACTTGATAAAATATAGTCACCTGGAAGACTAGTCTCTGGCGTACCTGTGAGAGACTGCCATGATTGTGTTAGTTGAGTTGGGAAGACCAATGCTAAAAGCAAGACCCCAAATATTCAAACAGTACAGATCCCAGTACACATAAAACTATGGCACTTTATTTCATAGAAGAAATCAGGAATAAGAGTGAAATTATGAAACCGGAATCCAAAGTTGCATGAACAATAGAGCTCTGACCCCTTCCGTCTCAAAGGAGAGGATGCTGGGTGCAGGAGGAGATGAACGCCTGAGGATCTGCC
The DNA here is from genome assembly GCF_978045245.1 of Mus caroli. Taxonomy (NCBI): domain Eukaryota; kingdom Metazoa; phylum Chordata; class Mammalia; order Rodentia; family Muridae; genus Mus; species Mus caroli. Next base: position 120,411,864 of record NW_028227265.1, on the reverse strand, counting down.
AGGCCACAGCTGAGGTCAGGTGAGACCATTTCAAAGAAACAGAATTTTGCGTCTGAAACTTATTTATAATCACTCTTACTAACAAAATTTGGAAGACTAAGTTCCCATTTGTCTCAGTGTTTGAATCAGGGTTTTATTTTAGTGTGAGAAACACATTTTTCAATGAAACTTTTTTTTATAGACCGAACGTGTTGTACGTATAAGGTAGGTGAACCACTACTGGCCTCATCTCAGCCCCAGTGGCCACCTCATCTGAGAATTAATTAATGTTGGCTTTAAATTACTAAACTGAATGAAGCAAGTTTGTTATGTTCTAGGAAATATCACACCTTTTTCTTAATTACTAATATAAAGGGTACATCATGTTGAGCCAAACCTGGAATTGGCTGTGGTGGAGTTATTGATAGTGTGTTTGCTAATTTTATGTCAACCTAATACAACCTATAGTCATCATTAGGAGGGAGCCTCAACTGACGAAATGCCTCCATAGGAGGCAAACCTGTAGGGAAGTTTCCTAATTAGTGAGTGATGGGGCAAGGCCTAGCCTACTATGGGTGATGCCATCCCTGGGCTGGTGGACCTGGGTTCTATAAGAAAGCAGGGCAAGGAACAAGCCAGTGATCAGCCCCATCCATGGCCTCTGCATCACTCCTGCCTTGTACTGTCTGAGAAGACTGTCCCAGAGGGATGTGCATGTGAGCCTGCATGTACATGCGTGCCTTCTGTCAGGTGACCATCAGGGTCCACAGAGTAGTAGATAGCAGCAGGAAAGGAATGTGGAGGCCCCTCTAACCTTATGCATGCAGGAGGCCATACTGGGACAGTATCTACCAATCCCACATGCCAGCTCTCATGTTCACATTGGCTCCATCATCCTCCCACACAAGAACATGAAGACATTTGTCCCCCAAGGCTCTTCATGTTAGTTTCTCTCTTCTGCTCACAGTCCCATTCAAGATCCCAGCAAAACTAGAGCCAGCCTTTAACTAGCAATGCCCTGTTGTGACTTGCTTCCAGTTACTGTCTTGCCTTTTGCATTGCGTTTTGGTGACCACCGAGTACCTTTTTGCTTCTCTCTCCACCCTACAGTGTGATCTTCACACAGCAGTGCTGCATATCTCCACCAAATCCAATACTCACTCCCTTCCCCCATCTCACTAAAAGCAGCAACTTTAGCAAGGTCAGCACACCCTCATAATGTGCATGCCTGATGACCACCCTAACTGAGACCACCCTACCTCAGCTGTTCTCCCTAGGCCCTTCAGTCTCATTGCAGTTCCTCAGAGCTGCAGGTGACCTACCTCAGGGCCTCAGGGCTTGTTGTGCTTAGTGCTAAGAGCGCCCATCTGCCAGTGCGCTGTGCAGAAATGGCTCTACATCTCATGGCCTTTGCTCAGTTGCATAAATGAAGCAAGTCTTTCCCAGGGAGGGCTGCAAACATCTGCAACATCCTCTGCTGACCTGGTGACGCTCCCTGCTTCCCTCTAACTATTTGCTCTGGATTGCACTTTTGCACTTTAGCATTATTTTATTAAAATATAAACTATTAGGGCACCAATTTTTAAAAATGTGTTACTGGAACTTAGTCTCCAGTTTGTTTGTTTGTTTGTTTATTTTCTGATCACTAATACATACTGACTAAGTTATGCTGGACAGAGCAACATTTCCATGTTCCTTTCTTTGAGAGTCTTATGTTGGAGTTGGGATACTTGAGGGTTAGAATGATAGAATAAGCAAAGATTTTCTCTCAGCTTTTACATGTGTGCAATGTAAAGCTCTGCAGAAATGTTCTGAGAGATTCTGAAAAAGAAAAGAATGTTGTGGGGTCCTTAAAATTACATTCTGGGAGAGATGGCTCAGCGGGTAAGAGCACTGACTGCTCTTCCAGAGGTCCTGAGTTCAATTCCCAGCAACCACATGGTGGCTCACAACCATCTGTAATGGGATCCGATGCCCTCTTCTGGTGTGCGTGAAGACAGTGACAGTGTAGTCATGTAAAATAAAATGACACAATCTGAAATGTTGATGGTTCTGCCATTGACCGAACCCAGACAGAGTCTCCCAGGGATGTGTATGTGTGGGAGGAGGCTGTCCTGCCTGAGTCCCCTGAATGATATGCAGACCAATATAGTATGTAGTGAGAATTTTGGTTTCCTTAAAACCCAGTTATGTTATGGGAAAGTGTTTCGTTTTATTCCAAGGTGTGGGATACATGGCTGCTTCAGATTGTCCACAGCAGCTGACTGTGATTTATCTCATGCTCTTGCAGGGATGTGATTCTGTCAGCTGAAGATAGTTTAAGTTTGAATTCTGGGGACTGAGAGGCTATGTAAATGTCAGAGCCTTGAGAGACAGCAGCTGCTGCTTTTGCTGATTGCTGTTGGCTGGATTGCTGGTTGGAGAAACCCTGAGGACAAAGATTGGACTTGTGCCAAGGAACTCCACTACCCTAATTGGCAGGAAGTAGCCTAACAAGACCGATGCCCCCTTTTCCCCTAACCTTCTCTCTCTCCTACCTAGTGTTGGGGGATTGGAAAGGATTGGGGTGGAGACCGAAGATAGGGAAAGGAGCCCGATAAAGTAGCCCAAAGCACTGGTGGCATTTTATCTTTTTATTTACTTTATTGGGTTCTTGTTTCTCTACCTCTCTTCCAATCTTTATTCTACCCTGGTTCCTTCCAGCTCCCCAACACTAGGTAGGAGAGAAATAAGGTTAGAGGGGGAATGGGGCATAGAACACTTTGAGCCAACAAGATAGACTACTTCCAGCTGATTAGGGGTGTTTGATTCCTTGGGGTAAGTCCAATCTTTGCCATCCAGATATCTTCAACTTCTTTTCATCTCTTTGTTTAGTTTGTTCACAACCACTTGACAAACTGAAACAGCAGCAGGGGGAGCTGCAGGGAGGAGTAGCCATTTCCTCCTTCTCCTTCTCCTCCTCCTCCTTTTCTTCCTCCTCCTCCTCTTCTTCCTCCTCCTCTTTCTCCTCCTTCTCTTCTACCTTCTCCTCCTCCTCCTCTTCTTCTTCCTCCTCCTCTTCTTCCACCTCCTCCTCTTCCTCCTCCTCTTTCTCCTCCTCTTCTTCCACCTCCTCCTCTTTCTCCTCCTTCTCTTCTTCCTTCTCCTCCTCCTCTTCTTCATTCTCCTCCTCTTTCTCCTCCTCCTCTTCCTCTTCTTCCTTCTTCTCCTCTTCCTCCTCCTCTTCCTCCTCCTCTTTCTCCTCCTCCTCCTCTTCCTCTTCTTCCTTCTCCTCTTCCTCCTCCTCCTCTTCCTTTCCCTCTTCTTCTCCTCTTCCTCTTCCTTCTCCTCCTCCTCTTCTTCCTCCTCTTCCTCCTCCTCCTCCTTCTTTTCTTCTTTGTGCCCCCCATCCCCCGGAGCCTGCTTGTGGCTCCGGCATCTATCCTCTCTCCAGAGTCCCCAGAGTTAAACTATCAGAGCTGACAAAGATCATGCCCCTTCTAGAGCATGAGACAATCATTCTTAACAACCATGGACAAACTGAAGCAGCCCCATATCCCACACCTAGGATTCAAACAAAAACATACTCGCATAGCTTAACTTGTTTTTTTATTTTTTTTAAGAAATCAAATCTCTCACCACAGTTCCAGATGATCACTGTATGTGTGTGGTGGTGGCTGGTTATATCTGCTCCTGGTACCGGTCAGGCCTCCCTCTGTCCTGCCTGCTGTCATGAAATTCTGTCATATGCTTCTGTTGCAACATTTCTTATCTTTTCAGTATGATGCACTGTGACCCTCTGAAGCTCAAAGAAATCTTTCCTCTCTTAAGTTGTTTCTTTCAGGCATTTTGCTATAGCAACACACAAGTGATGCCAAATATTGGTACCAGAAATGGGGTAATTTTGATAAAATTGACTGTGCAATTCTTGGGCTTTCAGAATAAAACTTATAGAAGAAATTTGGAAAAATTAGGAACTGTGAGCCACAAATATAATAGAATGTTGTACACACAGTTATTTGTAATTCTGAAAAGAGTCCAGGAAACCAAAAACTCGGATAGGCATGTGGTCTGTGAGGGCCCCGTATGTGAGATGTCAGATGGAAACTCTGTTGTATATTAGCTTAGAAGTCATTCATATTTGACTTTTATAATGACTCTTACTACATTCTGCTCATGAAAATTTGAGGCTGATTTTTTTTTAAATAAAGATGGATTAATTTATTTGGCAAAGGAAGTTTCAGTACAGTGTATTGTATAGTATATGTCAGTATAGTGTATCATCCAGCCTATGGTTATTGCTTGCTACTTTTAGTTGAGTTTATATAAGAACAGGGAACAAAAAATGATGAGAATGATTTGGAAAATATGCAGTTGGGGGAGGGGAAGAGCTTGAAGACATTCAAAGCTGTGGACACGATGGGTGCAGGCAGGGCGCTATAATTAATTCTAATGGGATTAACACCATTTAAGAGAAGGCAAACTCAGTGCTGGATAGTAAGTAACGATGCTGTAGAGGTGAGGCCTTATTCATAAGTTTCCAGAGTATAAAAATGGACATGAATTTGAAGGATTTTCTCATTGAAGATGAGTGTCTGAAGTGGACGTGGTCACAAGAGAGGCTGGTGGAATTTGGCCATGTAGGGATATGTTTTCTTTGGTTTGGACACCTGTGCACTCAGCCATTGTTAACTGTGGTCAAGGATTCCAGGATACCTCTTGAGCTGGCAGGGGAACTTAGCATTGTCCATGTAATGCTGGTATTGCCAGCATGCAGAATGCAGGAATTATGAGATCATAAAGGCTTGTACCTAGATTTCAGGAAAAGGCTGAAAAAGGTCAGGCAGTGCAGAGTCTGGAACCCTGAGTGTGCTGGGCATGAAGCTTTGAGGGTGAGATCTAAATTTCAGTGGAGATCCTAGGATGTTGGAGATCCTGGGAATGCAGAAGATCTGCCCAGGAATGCTGTAGGCAACAAGTATGAGTGGACCAAGAGAGACTCTGGTACTGCAAATGGCAGAGACACAGCTGGTTTTTTCCAAACCTGGGAGAACTTAGAGGATGGCCACTACACACTTTAAATGCCAGAAATGGAACTATAGCTTTGGACTTTGTCCTACTGGTCATCAGTCTTCCTTCATTCCATTTACTACTCTCCAGATGTTTGTCCCTCCTTTCATGCCATTCCATATGAGAAGAGTCCATTGCATATGGCTTGGGCACTTCCTTTATCCCTTTTAAGTTTATTGGATGTTGCAGCTAAGAATTTGCCTTGATTCTCAGAAGAGATTTCAGACTTTTGAACAGTCTTGGTATTGTTAGCAGTCTAAGGACTTGGAAGTTAGATTAATTGCATTTTTAGATGATAGGATAGTCATGAGATTAGAGTGGAGGGGCAGTCCGTGTGGATTATAGTGGCTTAAATCTGAAATGTCCCTCATAGGCTCACATTCAGAGTGATTGATTCTTAGCTTGTGGTGCTAATGTGAAGTTCATGGGAACAGACAGGGAGACAGAGAAACAGATAGAGGCAGACAGATGGACAGATGGAGAGACAGACAGATGGAGAGGTGGAGAGATGGAGAGATAGACAGAGGTGGACAGAGAGACCGAGACAAACAGAGAGATGGGTAGATGGACAGATAGATAAATAGAGAGACAGACAGAGACACAGAGAGCAAGAGACAGAGTCAGTGGGAAATTAGGGAGGAGCCCCATCTTCCTGTTTCTTACCACTGCAAACACCTGCCTGATGATCATGAAGGAGATGAAAATCTTACCACTCACTATCGGCTGAAATTCAAGATACCCCAGTGACATTAGGCCGCATCATAAAATCCTTCAGTGCTTCAGGCAAATCACATGAAATCTAAGATTTCTAAATCGAAAGTTACCGGCTTCTTTACTTCAAGTGCAAAATTTCTACACATCGTTATGCGACCGTCCATATTTTACCAAGTCACAGAGTACTTACTGCCTTTCACTTTGTTTTGTGATGATTTAATTATTGAACTGTTTTGGATCTGCATGAAATAGTTTCAGAAGTCATTATGTTTATATCCCTCTGCTAGAATCCGATAACTCAGGATCTCTACTATCATTGATGCCCCCACTCCCAGATGCTTCCCCCTGATCTGAGGTCTCCTACTATAGGATTGTTCTGGGTCAAAGTCTTGGATCATCCCAAACCAATCAATGACTGTAAGACTCCCATATTCTGGAGAATATTCTGGACACAGCCATGTTCTGACATGGGTTTACATAGAAACAAACCTTATACTGCATTTTTAGTGTCATAGTTATTGAAGTATTTTAAAAGCACAGAGGTAAAGGATCAGTCATGTGTAGATATCAGTACCACTTAAAAAACAAACACAGCAGTTTTGATTTTAAACATTTTAATTTTCATGTGAAATATTCCATGCAGAAACCAACTGGAATAATACAACAGACATCCAGGTTCTGACCACCCACATTTAACAGATGTTAACTTTAATTTTTTTATAAGTAGTTTCAGGGATCTCTTTTATGTTTTAAAAGAAAGAGTGAATGTGCAATGAAACCTGGGCTTCCATCCACAGCTCCTTCCTTCCTCTTGAAGGCCAACATTTTGTATATCATTACTATACATAACTTTGAGCTGCTTTGTATATTTATATTCAGAAGTGATTTATGTTATTACTCTGCTTAAACTTTTACTTCCAATTGTCTCATACAGTCTGTACCCCCTTCACTCTGCTTTTTATAGTGAACATGAGTTTATACATGTTGATATAGTTAATTTAATCATTCCTTTTAGGGAATTCTGAAATTTGAACAAACCAGCTTATTTATACATCTCTCAGCTAAGGGGTAATAATCTGTTATCTAATTATTTCATTATTAGAAGAACTTCCTTTTGGGGGGATAGTTTTAAAGAGAAGTCTATTATAGATTTATAGATGGGAATGAAAGAGGGAGGGAGGGAGGGAGAGAGAGAGAGAGAGAGACAGACTCTTGAATCTCTAAGGAACTAGGCTACCATCAAGCTCCTAGTATGGGTTCTTTTTGAATGACCAATGTTTTAGATGGAGATTTCATTTTATTCCCAGCTGGTGTGTGCTGTGTGATTTTATCAGGACTAATGAATAGCCTGAGATAGCTCTACTGGTATGTAGTGAATATAACATCTTCTGTGTATCATGGTTCTTATAGCAGTGTGTTTGCATTTGATCCAACACTTAATACAAAATAATCTCAAGCAGAAGAAATCTTAAAGTGTATCCTTGTATGTTACGTGTCTTTGTATGCAAACATTATATTTTATGGTGAAAGTATTTGAATCATAAGCAAGTTGAGAATATTTAACAACTGCACAAAATCTTGTCTGACTTTCAATAGAGTATGCCTATGTTGTTTCAGGTTAACGTACCATTCACCACAGGAAGGAGATTCCTCCCTCTGACTTTTGTTAGGATCATTTATGGATGTAAGCTAATCCATGTACAATCTGGTGTGAAGGTTATCTGAATACTTCAGATGCCCCCTCTTCCAGAAGCTTAAAATCAGATGCTGTAGGTACAGGGATACCAATCATATTAGCACATGAACTTTAGCCTAACCATAAAGCCCTTTAACTAGCGTTGTGTCCTCGATGCATTTACCAGGAGCAGCAAGATTCTCTGAGAGGATCTGAAAGTTACGTGTCTCTGATGGAAGACAGCTTGAGTGCAAACCCTCAGGAAGAGCATCATTACCAGTTCATGTTTTAGTAGAGATGTTTACTGCTCCCTGACTATCTATATATTCCCTCCACTTACCTACATGTTCCCAGAGATGTGTGACCACTCGACCAGTTCTATAGAATGGGTTGTAAATGATGAGAAATTCATAATGCTATGCACACAGCAACTGTGCACAGCTCTTCCTGATACCTTGATGCCTGACTGCTCTGGTCCCATACACTGCATGCATAGAACTATCACTGGGCACAGAGCTGGACCCCTGAGCCAGAAAGCAGGTCCCTGGAAGAACCAGTATACGTTAACTCCAGAGGCAGTGGTCTTTGCATATAAGCTGTTCCTGTGAGCTGAGCACTCACACCTCATGGGTTATTCACTCTTGTAAGAGCATCACACACACAACCCAGATCATGCGTGTCTTACTAGCTGATGTACATGTGGAGGGGCATACGGGAGCTTCATAAAACCACTATGATGAAAGTGTCCCTGTCATCTGAAGAAACTCAGCCTGCACATTTGGCTTGGACCCTATTGACCTCTCTCTCCAAACATCAGGTGACATCATCTCACTCGGGCAGGGGCATGTCCACACCCAGGAGTCTGAATTTTAACAAGACATTCAGGTAGTTTTTGAATAAACTGAAAGACTTAACTGGAAACCATGAAAGTGTTATTTATTTCAATATATTAAATATATTTGACATTGCAGCATGATCTTGTCACGTGTAAAGTTCATGCTAAATAAATCATATTGAGTTATCAAAATCCCCCAAAGTGCTTCAAAATTCTCAGCTTCCAGTTAGCTTATAATTGGTTGATTCTAGTTACATGTGAGCAATGTTTTGGGGCAATACATTACTGTAAACATCTTTTTTTTCCAGTCTTCATTAGCCCATGTTGTTACTTACTACATAGCAGTGTCTCTTGAACTTCTTGAGCTGACAAGACACATAGAGACAGACTGACAGATACAAATTCACACACACACACACACACACACACACACACACAGAGTAGATCAAGTAGAGAAACGATTTCACTCAGGTCAGTGTAACAAAACAGTTAGATCATGACCTTAAGAAATCTGCTCAGGAGAATGGCCTTATCTGGCATCAATGGGAGGGGAGGCCCTTCATCCTGTGAAGGGTTGATGCCCCAGTGTAGGGGAATGCTAGGATGGTAAGGCAGGAGTGGGTAGGTGGGTGGGGAGCACTCTCATAGAAGCAGGGGGAGGGGGTATAGGATAGGAGGTTAGTGGAGGGGAAATTGGGAAAGGGGACAACAGTTGAAATGTAAATAAAATATCCAATAAAAAAGTCAACATGTATAAATCTGAACTAATGCTTTTGTTATAATTTTTGGGAGAGGAATATGTACACTGGCAATTTGGATTAAATAGTTGTAGTATCTTCACTGGGGCAAGGGTCCAATGGAAACCATGAAAGTGTTATTTATTTCAATATATTAAACAACTAATGAATGAAAATATCTTCTATTGGATTGAGAGAACATGGAAATGTATAATCTTAGAGTTTTATTTAATCTTCTGATCAGAGTATAACTAGGGGAAGTTGTTTCAATGTGGAGAATCTGGAGAATGGGAGAATTCAGGGACAGAAAAACTGCACTGAAATGTGAAATATTTTGGATAGAGAAAACTACTGTAGGTATTGTATGTAAGGCAAGTAACTAAAGCATTTTTACGGCAAAAAAAAATGCTCAAAATGCCAACCTTGGTGAAACTATTGTCATTGTGTTGCCATTGTGAAAGAGCTTCACTGGTTAGATTATCTCCTTGTCCCTCTGTTCCTAAGTTAAAGGTAATTTTGGAGATGCTCTTTAGACTCAAGAGAAATATGTTGTATATGCTATTTGATAATTGAACATCAACTTTATATCTAAATGATTCTTGACTGTCTTGACTTCCTGTAGGTTTTGTAACAAGTCTTAGATATTGGTGGCCTAAAACAAAATTAATTTATTCTTTTGTAGGTGGAGAGCCAAGTGTCAATCACTCTCTCTGTGTGAAACCATGTGTTTCTGGGACCCACTCCTGCCTCTTTAGGTCCTGCTGGCTGTGTGTGGCTGGTGGGGGCAGCTTGGGTTCTCTCTTTGGCTTCATTGCACCTTTCAGTGGTGTGTGTCATGTGTCCTTCTCTGCCCTTCTGTGACTCATCTGTCTGTTTGGACCCTGTCCAGCTTATCTAGGACTCTCTCCCTGTCTCAAAACCTCAACTTTACCACACACCCAGGTTGCCTTTGCCCTGTCTGCCATTTATAGGTAATATTTACAGGTTCTAGAAATCAGGACATGTGTATTCGTGGGTATAGGAAGTGCAGTTTTCAAACCTCTACAATAATTTTACGAAGAAGAGTAGGACACAGTTTGTAGTTGTTGTTTGATAGAAATGTATCACCTGTCATCAGTTGACCTTGGTCTTTATTTTTTCTGCATCTTGGCTCTCAGCTGCCCCCGTAGCTCCATTTTCTTTAGTTAATTGCACATTTTTCTTCTCCAGCACTTCCTACTCATGCTCTGGTAGACACCAGGGCTTCCGTGTAGGTAAACAGTGTCAGTCAGGGTCAGGAGTAGTTTAAGCCAGATCTCACCAAGCCCATCCAGGTATTTGGAGAGGGGAAAAGAAGGGGTTTTTAACAATAAGCCATTTAGGGGCTAGAGAAATGCTCAGAGGTTAAGAACACTGTCTGCTCCTCCAAGAGGCCCTGAATTCAATCCCCAGCAACCACATGGTGGCTCACAGCCATCTATAATGAGATTTGGTGCTCTCTGCTGGCCTGCAGGCATACATGTAGGAAGAAAGCTGTATGCTGTATACATAATAAATAAATATTAAAAAAATAAGCCATTTATGTAGCAGAGTAGGAAGTGGGGCTGGACACCAATACTCTTTCCTGCATGTGAGGGAAAGCGGAGACCCTAGCACCACTCAGAGTGACTGTTGCACACTGCGTGAGCATTTTCCTCATGGCTCCAGGGGAAGAGGGTCCTGCTGGGGGTGGACATTTCACAAGAGTCTCAGGCCTGGAACAGAGCCTGGCACACATTCACTTTTGGACTTGGTAGTTTGTTCTTCTCTCTTACCTAGATATTTGGAGAACAATTATTTGAGAATTTTGATAAAATAAGAGTTAATCTTCACTTTGCTCTTGTGTCTAGAGCTACACGGATTGAAGTGCTTGGCACACAGAAGGAGCTCGATAAACCAGTAAAAAACATCTCTGCTGGAAGAGAAGCTTTAAGCAAAAACACCAAGAGAAAGAGTGAGAAGAAGGTGGGGGAATAGAGAACAAAGAAGGGGAGAGCAGAGGAGGAGGGGGAGGTGGGAAAGAAGGAGGATAGGAAGAGAGGGAGGTGAGAGGAGAAGAGGAAGAAGAGGATGGAGAGGAAGAGGAAAGCAATAAAAAAGGAAGAAGAAAAGTTAATATGAAAACCAACTATCTATGTGATATAGAGACCAAGTTAAAATATTTCCTTTTCCTAAGCAGGACTTCATGTGTTTTGGCCTAGGTCAAAGGCAAGTACTACTGTCATTTAGAGACATTTATGTCAGGTGTGTGGTGTCTCTATTGAATATGCCACCATTGAAACTGCCCCCCTATATACCATGTGAGGCTTTGTTTGAGGTAGACTGTGGTCTAATAGAAATTAATTACAGAGGAAACATGGTGTTGGCTCAATGTTCTGCAGACAAAGATTAAACTAAGTCTAAAGCACCTTGTCTAGAGGATTGAGTCCAGGTCCCAGTTAACATTTTACTCTTGGAATGTATGATCCCTTAATAAAAATATTCGTGGTTCAACTCAAGCTCTTTTCTTCCCATTGAAGGGGGTAGAATTGATAGCTTGGTATGATTCTGTCGGAGCTCACAGAAGGCACTGGGACCAGTGTTCCGTTCCTTGTGTTTGTCTATTTTATCACGTGCTTCACAGACAGGTGGAAAACGAACCCTCAATACTTCCAGAATTTGTGCCCATGGACGCTTAACACACACCACACAAAAAATATCTTCTTTGGAGGAGCTGTGACAGGAAACTGAGAAGGGAGGGGCCACTGTGGGGTGGAAGAGGAGTCTACTGGAATGCTCTCCTGATGGTTTCTGAGGACTGTGTTAGTAGAGATCTGGATTCGGATGCCACAGGTTATGTTTTGTTTTTCTTACAGTTCTCCAGGCTAGGTGGAAGACTACATCAAGGTGTGTGAGGGTTTCCTTCCTCCCAAAAGCTTGGGTGTAGTCCTACCCTGTTGCGTGCTAGATACTAGTCAAGATCAATTCTCCATCCTTAGTATTCTTTCATACTCTAATCTCAGTGTCTGCTGCTATCCTTTTGTGTCTCTGCAGCTGCAGGGCTATCTTATATCTGAGTCTCTCATGTTGCATTTAGGACTCTTCTTAATGGAATTAAATGGATCTCTAATGACTCCATGTTCAACTAAGACCATACCTTGGAACATAGATTTCCAACACCAAACACACATTGCAGATTCTGATCTAGTTTTACCTTTCTAGTGATGCTCTCCTGATTATAGGAGACTATTTTTTTATTTTTCCAAGAGGAATTTTTGATATATGTTGTTACTTGGAATAAAAGAAAGATTTACTCATGAGTTAAAGAAAACAGAATCACAGATGCCCAGAGATGAAAGGAACCCCAGGAAAAATCTCAAGCTTGGTAGTTTTATTTTTTTTTTTATTTAAAATGATAAAAGTTAACACTAATGATAACAAAATGGGCTGTTTGAATACACTTCCTTTTCCCTACCCTATTCTTGCTTGTGGGAGGAAATCAATGTTTAATTTTCATGTTTGTTTTTCTGAAATACTCTATTTCTCCAAGAGTATACATGTGTGGTCATGCATGTGCATTATATGTGTAGGCATATTATACTTGTATCACAGGTGTGTGCCTGTATTCATATACATGTATCCATATACTTGCATACATAAATGCGTGTGTATACAAATGGAGATAAATATATGTTATAAAATGTTTCTTCTTTACAAGGCTTGCTACTCATAGGTATGGAATAGCAGTTTTCAAAATGAGCTTTGCACAGGTATTTTTGGGGCCATGCAAATTAAATATTTATTTTTGCCAAGAAATTAAAATGCATACTTCCAGAAGGTTTTTAAAAAATCATCAGTTTTATCTATTTTTTTTATATTTGGGGGTTCCTTAATAAATTTTTGCTTAAAATTAGGAAAGCCTTACTACAAAGTGAGGTGAGATGGATAAAGATAAACAGAATTGTTGAAAAGGATTTGTCTAGTTTAATCTTATCACCATATTTCCCAGGAGCTAGAGACTCAGTGAAGGAAACTGAAGAACTATTGGTGTCCAGGAATGGGTCCTACTTGACTTGGGACCTCACATAGTGTTTGGTGGGTATCTGATTACATGTTAGTGAAATATTTTATTTTGTTTTCTTGAAATCTGAGGACTACTTGATGACCTGATCTTTGCTTCAAGATTTTGTAGAAAAATGAGGGATGGGGCTTTCTTAGAGGGGTATCTATATGAAAGTGAGACCTTCCTCAAGTTGTCATATGCAGACATTGCTATGGTTTTCATATGGAAAGTGCTGGAGGCTTGGTATCAGATGCAGTGTTGAGCGGCAGAGCCCATTGGAACGTCATTGATGACATTGGAAGGTCACCACATTGGAAGATCATTGGTGACACAAGCAGAAGGGATTAGTGTAGTTTGCACAGGACCCAGGCTGGATCTCGTGAGTACAGTTTATAATGGAAAGAGCAAGCCTGTCTGCAGAGGTCCCACACTCAGGACCATGCTTCTGCCATGACTACCTGTCAGAAAGTCCTCACCAGTGGTCAAAGTCAAGATGTGATCTGACCTTGAGCTTCCTGCCTCTCAGCTCGATTTAATAAGCCTCTATTCTTTATATATCACCCATATTTCTGCATCTTCTGAATTATTATAGCAACAGAAAACACACTAATATACAGACTAAACTAAACTGTGATAGAGTCAGATACTAAGAGAAGTATAATGTATAATATAGTATATAAAGTGTAATGTATAGAGAAGGTACTAAGGGGTAAAAAGAAAATGACAGCTGAAGAGAAGTCCGAGAGAGCAAGGGCTAAAATTTTGTAAGTTGAAGGTCTGTGGGAGGGACTTTGAAGTTGAAGAGCTAAATTCTAAAGATGACTATGAGCACGTAATTTCCAGATGTGGCCTGAAAGAAGAGAAGATACTGTCAAGGGGCGAACACACAGACACGTGTATGCTAGAAGATGCAGAAAGGGAAGCCAGAGAATGGGGAAGGATTCAGAGATGACATCATTGGCAAAGAGAAAGCTGAAGACTAGGAAGTTGCTGCTTAGCAGGTAGGGCGAGAAACCTACATACAGCAAGGCTTTGTCTCAGGATGTGGGGAGTAAGTTTATCTCTAGACTCTTGGTGGAATCCCTGCGTAGAGATTCACCACACAGCTGGCTCTGTTTGCTGCATCCAAGCCCAGACTATGAGGAAGTCTATGTTCTAAGGCACATGTACCCACCAGCATGTGGTAAATACCAGGGAGTTTTCCCAGGACTATGAAGGAGCTGCATCTGATGTGAAGTTGTAGAGGTGAATAATAAGTTAAAGACTCCACATCATAGTGTAAGCATGCCACTGGGGTGGTAGAGGGGGTTTGGATACAGCCAGACCTTCTGGAAGGGTTTTATAGACAAGGCATGATGCTGATGAGCCTGGAAGGAGGGATATGATAGAGCTACAATGGTTCTGGGGCAGGAGGAGGGCACCGCCAGAAAGGCTGGCAGGCATAGTACACTTAGGACATTTGGGTGGGTTAGAAAGAGACTGAAAGGTGTCAGAGCCATACATGGTGAGGTTCTTAAATGCAGGCTGCAGTCTGAGGACAGCCCTCCAGTTTTAGGCCTTTGAGAAGGAATGAAATAAGCCCTCTGAAGTGTTTTTGGCAGGAGTTAACTATTAATGAGGTCCTGACACCCTGAGTGGGAGACTGTCCTGGTTGTTGTACACGGCTGCTCTGGGTACACCCACTGAGGAACCTGAGCCGAGATGGTAAGACACAATAAACTAAGCCTTACTGATAAGTGTTCAGGCCCATACTAGGCTCACTTGGCAGGGCATCTAACATTCAGTCTGCAAAGCCAGGAGAATCTCCACATGAAGATCAGAGGTGCTCATGTGCCAACTGCCCTTTGGCTGAGAATTCTAAAGAGTGATGCAAAAATGGTAGCTGGGAGAAAGAACAGACTTTTACAAGGGGCTTGTGTGTGTGTGTGTGTGTGTGTGTGTGTGTGTGTGTGTGTGTGTGTGCATGTGTGTGTGTGTGTGTGTGTGTGTGTGTGTGTGTGTGTGATTTCTTATAGTGTTACCCACTATCAGCATGTGGGAAACCTCCCATAATGCTTTTTTGAAAAGTGATGTGTTGAAGATGTGGCTTTTGATGAAAAGTGCCCTCTTAGTACTTCAAAGAAGACTCTGTTGCTTCTGCCCTGAGTGACAGGAGAGGCTCCTCTGTGGTCCACTCCAACTGTGGTCTGCGATAGGAATCAGATAAGGGGAGATACAGAGACAGTCTGGGTGGATTACAGGCTTTTGATCAGGGGCAGCTCCTGGCAACTGATCTTTAGTCATCTTAGAGGTAAACAGTACTGTGGCCAGGGCTGCTTAATTCTCTCAATACATAACCTATTAACTTGGAGATATTCAAACAGTCTTTTATGGCCATTGAAACTAAAATGGGTCTGTGTATCATAGATGTTCTGGAAGAGGGATATATGCTAAAAAAAACCCTGAAAAATTAGAAAAGAAAAATGAACCATGGAACATTGAGGTACCGGAAAAGACAATTTCGTATTTATGGATTTCTTTTGCATTGGTTGGCCTTATTTCTAAAGCTTGAATGATGTTCATAATGCTGGATTCTCTTAATGTTTTCCCAAACACTGCAATGTTCTTTTCATTTTCTGGAAGTGATCTTAAATAAACCTGCCACACAATTTATACGACAGAATGCGGTTTTCCTCATTGACTGTGAATATCCTCTCAGGTTTTTGTTTTCCTCCAAGTATCTGTGGTGATATTAAATTCCAAAGTTGTGCCAAAACCATGTGACTGAAACAACATACCAGGAAGACAGAAGCAAAACGAAAAGGAATACAAAAAGCAAGTGTTTTTTTAAAAAATTAACTTACTTATTTTATGTATGAGTACACTGTTTCTGTCTTGAGGCACAGCAGAAGAGGACATCTGATCCTGTTACAGATGGTTGTGAGTCACCATGTGGTTGCTGGGAATTGAACTCAGGACCTTTGGAAGAGCAGTCAGTGTGCTTAACCACTGAGCCATCTCTCCAGCCCCACAAGGGTCTTCTTTTAAATTACTGGATTCACCAGACTTGACATCACTCTTTTACAAGGCTCTGAAGATTTCTAAGTGGCAACCTCAGTCATGAGCCCTAATTAGTAGGGAAGGTGTAGTAGAGAATGTGACAGCTCTGCTCTCATCCATAGCTAAGGTGAATGCAGATGCATTATAAACTCTCTGAGTAGAGGTCAACATCCTTCCGGCCCCCAGTGCCTGAGCCCTGGCTGTCCAAGTCTTCGGCTTAAATTTCTGATGCAGCTGGGCGGTGGTGGCACATGCCTTTAATCCCAGCACTTGGGAGACAGAGGCAGACAGATTTCTGAGTTCAAAGCCAGCCTGGTCTAAGTTCCAGGACAGCCAGGGCTACACAGAGAAACCCTGTCTCGGAAAAAAACAAAAAAACAAAAACAAAAAACAAAACAAAACAAAACAAAACAAACCCCCAAAAAACAAAAACCCGAAAGAAAAAAGTTTCTGATGTATGGGACCAGAAACCTCAGCCTGATACAATGTAGCTGGAAGCCTCTTTTATTAGTTGATTACTTTTAACATCAGATGATGAATCTGGTAGTGTAAACACAAGGCCTTCCCCACTCTCATCCTCTCCTACAGGATTGTTTTGTTGTGTAATCATCACACACATTCTTGCTTGAACTTAAATCTAGTTTACAAAGTGCATGCTGAGAGTTCTCTCAGTGTCCTTTCTATGGGCTTCCTGTTCCAGGGTCTCCTAGGCTGCGAAACTCTGTTCCATTCATTATTTCAGTACTACTTTGGATTCTATTACTGTTGTTAAAGGGATAATTTTCCCTCTCCGATTACTGTTTAATTAACATGTGAAAAGTCTATGTGCTAGAATTGGGTGTATGAAACCAGTCCTCAAGTCTCAAGTCTCTAGTAGACCCCTTACAAAATCCTACTGCAGTAGGCTACAAAATCTAAATACAAGTACAGCTTGATTAGTGGTTTTGGGAAACACTGCCACCATGCCTGTGCCCTGTGACTTTATTATGACCTCCAGTCTTAGGCAGATTGATTCAGATTACACAAGAATGTTACAAGGGACAATAAACTTTATTGGTGAAGAAGTACGATGGCGTTTCTGCCCTCTAATTTACCAGGCTATCACAATTGCAGGGAGAAATTATAAAGCCCTGACAGCCCGTCTCCTCAGCACAGCCCCTGAGTTATTACCCAGCCCAGTGTGTTCTCCTCAGAGCTTGCAAATTGATTTTTGGATGATTTGTTCCCGTTTTTTCCAGGTAGGGAAAATAAGCTCACACCTGGTATTCCAGGGTCATTGTTCCTCTCATTTGTAAATATAGACACATTTGCCCTTTTGATGTCCTCTAGAACCTCCCGGTGTCCTCCAGGAGTTCTTAAAAATGATACGATGTGGTCTGGTAAATATTTCAGCCATGTCCTTAAAGTGTGGCATATGAAGTTGTTACTTCCACGAACTCGAATGCATTTATTCACTTGTTAAAATTAAGCTTTTTTCCCTAGTCAGGGGTGGCAAGCTGAATAAGCAGGGTAAAGACAGCCATTTAATGGTAGTTTATCCAGTTCTGAAGAGAGCATATGCCAGACACTGTTGTAAAACTCCCAAAGATGCCATTCCTATGCTTCTTGTACAAGCAAAAGGTTGTACCATGTCATGGTAGGATGACTTTGTGCCTCTTCCCCCATGACAACTATAAAAGGTAGGCTAGCTCTTGTCGCTCTCATCAAAACTTTATCCTGATTGCAGATCTTGGGCACTGGGGAGGTCCAGGCCCCAGGCAAACACTGTCTCCATGCATAAGAAGCAAAGCTTGCAGGCAATGTAGGAAGGGCTGTGAGAACAGAGACCATGTTAGCACGTGCGCGCGTGCGTGCGTGTGTGCAGTCTAGGACATCTGGGGAACTCTGGATGAGTGATGGCCCAGTGTGAGAAGTCACCGCTGGCTAGGGTGACCCAGGTCACTCTGTTTCCAAGAGCTGCAGGATTTTCAGAACTTGGGATATCACAGGAGGCTCCTTCAGAAATCAGCTTTGTGTCTGTCCTCACCGTGGGCAAAGCATTATGTCTCCACTCACGGCAGACCACACAGTCAGTTCAGGACCCAGTTTAGATTTCCTATTGGGAGCAACCTAATGAAGGGCTTGGGCCTTCAGAGACCCTGATATGTTCATGAAAGTTCAAGTGTTCATAATCAGTACAACAGAACAAGCCTGAGGTCCCAGGGCCCCAAGACTCAGTTCCATTTAACTGTGATTTCTGGAACCTATTCCTGAAAGATGTTGAACCAGTCATTTGGCAAGCTCTGTTTATGGGTTAATTTGCTTATAAAATATTTAGGGAAAGAATATCTGTTTCCTGAAGCATATAGACATTACCATACATAAATCTGGCTGCTTGGAGCAGATGCCGTCGCAAAAGTCTTCCTAACTGTATGTCTGGGAGACACAGTATGCACACTTTCTAGGTTTTCAAGCCATCTGGAGTCTGAGGGAAGGAAGGGTACTGAATTTCCCCGAGCGAAGTTCTAAAGCCCTTTCCTGAGGCCAGCCTTTCTCTCCTCACCCCCTCCTCCTAGCAGAAGCAGATTGCAGGTGCAGACCCAGCAAATGTCTCCCCTACAATGTCCTTGCTGCCTATGAGTTCACTACCCAGAATCCATTCTATTCAGATCCAAATTGGCCACATGCAGTCAAAGCAGATATACGCAGGTGCTTCCTGCTCAGCCAAGGTCGGCCATTCATTCAGCAGAGTTAGGCCACTGCTCTGTCTAGGACAGATGAGAAAGTTATGGTCCAGAGGGCCCACAGGCGTCTCCCTTCATCTATTACCTGGCTCCACATTTCCTTTCTTCTGAGGAAATGGAAGCCTCGTGGTTATATCACCCGTTTGGCTTTCTTTGGCTCCGTATAAGACATGTGAATTAACTTCCATTCCCGTTTTAAATCCAAGCACCATTGGTTATAATACCGCACATGCATCCCCTCCCAGCCCCCAGTCCTTATGTGCATCGTTACAACTGCGTGCTGCTTTTATTGAGAACATAATCATAGGCATTGGAAGGCCTGTAAGGCATCAGTTTCCTGTTACTATAGGAATTTGATCTTCAAGTAAAGAAATAAAAGGATAATGGCAAAGGTAAAATGAGAGAGAGAGAGAGAGAGAGAGAGAGAGAGAGAGAGAGAGAGAGAGAGAGAGAGAGAGAGAGAAAAGAGCAGGAAGACAGAGAGAGGGACACAGAGAAAGGAAGAGAAATGGAGGGAGACATGTTTTATCCTTTATCCAGTTGCACTGAGAAGAAACGTACATCTGCCATGCCTGAACCGAGGGTGACCCGCCAAGCCAGCAGCAAGCGTGTTTTGTCCTACCACTTAATGATCCCCAAATACTTCTACCAAGGTGTCCGAGGCACTTTTTCTCGTTCATAGAAATCTCATGTCAACCTTTGCTCCCCAGTGGTTTAAATCACATTCTTAAGGGATTAGGCTGTTATGACAAAAGGAGAATGTTTAGATATTGTGCTTTGCAGCTCAAAATTTGTCAGATTAGAAACTGTGTGTTTTATAATCTTTGGATCAAAGACGCTCTCCATCAAAGCTTTGCGTCTACTACAATATTTTCCCAACCTCTGTTGAACCCCAATTGTTTTGGATTATCTCACTTTGGGTTCACTGAGTCTGCCTGGATTAACTCGAAGAGAAAAGCTTTCTCTCAGGTATTTCAAACACTTCGCATGCACAGGACTCGGGTGCTAAGCCCCAGGAATGAGTTTGCAGACCTGTGTAGCTGCCTTGACAGTCTTTTTAACTCTAGTTTTATACGAGATGCTTTCTGAGATTACAGTGACAGATACAACCCTATGGGGCAACCATTTATCTTCCATTAAGGACACTGCTTACTTTCCCTAACTGGCCGGCCGGCCGGCGGCTCTGTAAAGGGGCCTTTTTATAGAGTTTTTACATCCCAATGGATTAAGGATCATTACCCCGTTGGAAAAAGAACAGTTCAATTTCCTCAGAAGAATGGTTCGTCAGGGTACAGCCGTTTGTCTCCAGCCATCTCTAAATCCAGCAATCATGTTTCCCAAGCAAGCACAAAGCAGTGATCACTCAAAGTTGAAATTGCCAATGAATTTAAAATCCGCTCCCCAAATTCTCTTATTATTATACTGCCCCGAATCCAGTGAGGAGAGCAGAAAGCCAAGTGGATGGGGTTGGTGATAAATATCTGTATGCAAAAGAAAAGGAACCAATGCGATCTTTCTTTCAGCGGAAGACAGGTTAAGAATCATAACTGTTGTAGATGAAGGATTTTTAAGGAAAACTCACTTTAACATTCAGTGCCTTAAATCTCATTATTTTGATATAATCAAGGGCACAGTGTAGCACGTAGAAAATATGATTCTGTGTATTTATCTCTATACCTACTGCCTTTCATTCTCATAAGTAATTACTGAATACTCGGTGTTAAGAGGTGAGTGATTGCTCATTATATTCCAGAGAAGCAAGAATTACAAACACAAATGCCGTTTCCCCTGAGTTCAGTCCTCTGCATTGCGACACGCAAATGCATTTCTCAAAGCATCATGAGGGCCAGTGTTAAAAGGGCTCCATCCACCCATGCCTTTTGTTATGAGTAGAATCACATCTACCATGCAAAGCTCACAGGTCTGTCTGTCTGTCTGTCATCTGTCTGTCTTGGTTTTTTGAATCAGAATGGTTGTGATTCATTTTCAGCAACTGCTTTGCTTATACCGTGTCCCCTTCCTGACCAGCTCTCACCATCTCCTGTCTGAGCATTTCAAGCTGGACTTGTGCGAAAGTTCTAGCAGGTAGAGAAGTGTGTGGTGTTCATCTAAACCACAACTTTAGTCCAGACTCGAGCTTTACCTTTCAGCTTCCCCCATTCCATTTATTTTCTCTTCTTATTTGAAGTTCTGAAGCATTCTTTTTATCCTCTATTCTGTGTTAATAGAGTATATAAGCATATAAGGTGTAAGAATCCTTTAAAATGAGCATGCAGTTGAGAACAAAGGAAAAAATGGGGAGAGGAATCTACTTGTGAATTATCATGTGCAGTAAAGGTAAAAATGGAAAATGACAAAGCAAGGGTTGGTGGGATGGCTCAGTGGTTAAAGCAAGAGCTGGAGGGATGGCTCAGTAGTTAAAACAGGGACTGAAGGGGTGGCTCAGTGGTTAAAGCAAGGGCTTGTGAGATGGCTCAGTGGTTAAAGCAAGGGGGGTGGAGGGATGGCTCAGTGGTTAAAGCAAAGACTGGTGGGATGTCTTGGTGGGTAAGAGTGCTTGGTTGCTCTTTCAGGGGGACCTAAGTTTGGTCTCCACCACTCATGTCAAACAGTTTTGTGACTGACTATAGCTCTAGGAATGAATCCAAGGCCATCTTCTGTACTCTGTGGGCACAGACACACACACACACACACACACACACACACACACACACACACACCAGATCTCTCTCTCTCTCTCTCTCTCTCTCTCTCTCTCACACACACACACACACACACACACACCAATAAAGGTAAAAATAAATCTTTGAAACCTAAGAATGTGAGACTGTGGTGGCACACTCACAGGTCCACAGCACAAGGACACTCATAGGTCCACAGCAGGAGGCTGTCCTGCAATAGCGTGAGTACAGCTCACTCCCTTATTTTAGCCAGAGCAGCTGGACATGATTTTTTAGGCTTGCCCAGACCCCTAACAGGCTTGAAAACCTTATCAGCCTGCTGGGCATGAAGAAACCACATTACATAAATGTCTATACTATGACTTCAAGAGGATTCATGATGTCAGAAAATCTCATTGACCATGGAATCCAGTGTTCTGCTTAGTGAGACTGGAGATGCAGGGGCAGAATTGAATCGGTGCAATACACAGCTATACAAATAGAGCTGTACTAATCATAGCTGGGTAGAAGCGCCTTATACCTACCAGAGAAAGAATTTCTGAGATAGCTGAGGGAAAAAGAGCCAGGGCATCGTGTGTGAGACGTTGGAATGATAATTAGAGGTCAGGGAGAATATGAGACCCTCACAGGACACCTGCTGTGCCCAAATGACATTGCCAGGCTTAGCACACCTGGACCGACTGCCTCTATGATGGAAATCGTTGAAAAGTAAAGCTGGTTCAGTTTGGGAATTAAAAGACATAATATGGGGTGTTTCTAAAATTACCGACCGTGGAAATGACCTACTGGCTAATTTGAAAATTAATGCCCAAAGCAACTACTATTTATCCAGAATTTCTCTGTCCTGTGGTAGCCATTTCATAGTCACTGTCCCGTGTGATCGTTAAGCCTGCCCTAAGGAATTAGCTAAGAATATTTTATTTATAGATAAGGAAATAAATATATAGTAGTCTCTGTGTTCCTCAGAGTTCTCATGATAGACTGGAGTGATAGGATGGCTGTATTATAGATGTACTACAAGGTGCCAGCTCATGTGACTGTAGAGGCTGAGACCACACAGTGGACTGTTGGCAAGCTGGAGCACCAGAGAAGTTTGTGTTATAGTGTAAAGATTCCAGAGCCAAAGAACTGTGGATGGCAGCTTCCTGCCTGGGTGCAAGGGCCTAAGGACCAGGAACGTCTAGATCCAGAAGATATGGATACAGTGGTTTATATGGTCAGGCAGAGAAATCGACTTTCTCAGTGTGTGCTGGTTCTTGTCAAGACCCGTGTGGACTGGACGCTGCCAGGGTGTGAAGGCAGAACCCCCACAAGATGATGCTAATCTCTTCACATCTCAAAAGTAAGTTTTTGATGTCTCTTCATAAAAAATGATGGGCAAAGGACGTGATAGATATGCTGATTAGCATGATTTAATCATTCCACGTAGCATTTTTATTAGTGGCTTTTCTTGTGGCTATGACAAAATATCTGGCAGGAAGAAATTTAGGGAGGAAGGATTTTTTTTTTTTATTGATTCACAGGTTTATGATGGAAAAATGCTACACAGAGGTGATGGCAGCATGGCTTCTGTCCACGTGGTAGACGCTTGCAACTCAGCTTGCTCACATCTCAGTACATCAGGTGGCAGGAAGACCAGGCTGGGACCAGCTGGACAACTCAAGGAACAGCTCTCACATCCCCAGTTTCTCCCATCTCTACTTCACCCCCCCACAGCCTCCCTGAACCACAATCAGCTGTAAGACTTGCATCCAGACTGACCTGTTTGTCAAGCCCACCTCTTCATCTTCATAATGGCATATTTATGAGTGATTGACATCGGTGAATAATCTACACCTCTCTGAGTCTGATTTTTTTTAAAGAATGAAATTTAATTATATTTGCTTGCTCTACATAATTCTCAAAAATTATGCGACAGGTGATGTTTGATAGTTTGAAATCTTTCGTGAGGCATACTCTTAGTATTTAGTCTATCAAGTATTATGTATCAGTTTATTCATTTTTGGTGCCATTTCCAATTAAATTTATTTTAACTTGGTGTCTTAGTTAGGGTCTTACTGCTGTGAACAGACACCATGACCAAGGCAACTCTTATAAAGGACAACATTTAATTGGGTCTGGCTTACAGGTTCAGAGGCTCAGTCCATTATCATCAAGGTGGGCACATGGCAGCATCTGGGCAGGAGGGACTAGAGTTCTACATCTTCATCTGAAGGCTGCTAGCAGAATTCTGACTTCCAAGGAGCTAGGATGGGAAGAAGCCCACAAGCATAGTGACACAGCTACACCAACAAAGGCCACACCTTCTAGTAGTGCCACTCCCTGGGCCAAGCATATACAAACCATTACACTGGGATAAGAGAAAACAATTGTAAGCATCACCGAAGCAACTTGGGTTTTCGGTTCATTCCTGTTTTTGGAATTCTCAGATGAGAGTGAATGTATGTGCCTCCTCAAATAGTGATCAGTTCTTTATGGCAGAACATTTTCTGCATCCTCACTCTTCACTTTCACGAGTGCACAGAACAGCACAGCCAATAACACAGCAGAAACTCTTAGGCCTACTACTGTACCTTAGACCCCTCTCGCCATCCTTCCCTGTCCCTCCCTTAATGCTCCTCTCTTAAGCGTGTGATAATCACCCTCCCACTCACAAAATTCCATGTATGTGTCTCTGTGTCTGGCTTGCTTCATTTGACATCAGGATGTCAAGTTTCATCCTCAGATTCATAAATAAGAGGGCTTCATTATCTTATATTGTTTAATAGTACTCAGTTATGTGTGTGTCTCATTTCCTGTATCCGTTTGCCATTTGAAGGACATTGAGTATCATCAAATTAAAGACTATGCAATGTATCTACAACTGGCCCATTTATTATACCAGCAATGCACATTCAAGTTATTTCCTAATCTTTGGTTATTATAAATAATTCTAGTGCATTTGTCCAAATTTTGACATTTTTAAAAAAACTAAGTATAAACTAAGGATTTGTAATGGTAGGGTTAGCTTAATGAACTATAGAACTGTTGCTGTTTCTCTTCAGAAGTGGTTGTTACATCACAAGTGTCCTGGTTACCTTTCTGTTGCTGTGTGTATCTTCTTTGTAAAATGTGTAATGTTTGCCTGCTTTCAATAGGATTATTTATACTTTGTTCTTTTCATGAGGCATGTGTTCCTTACTGCAGTGTATGCAGTATGTATGTGCTTGTAGTGCCCTAAGTTTTATCTGGTGTATGGCTGGCCCGTTCCCTCCCGGTCTTCCTAATGTTTCTTCACTGTGTCATCTTGCTGTTTCGCTGGCCAGGGTTTTAATTTGATGTCATCCTGTTTGTCTATTTTTGCATCTGTTGACTCCACTTGTGATGTCCCCTAGGGCAGGAGGCTTTTTCACTATGACTTCTTCTAGGGTCTCATAGTTTTAGGTCTTACATTTGGAGCTTTTCATACTGTGTCTGTCTTCCTTCTCTTACACGTACATATTTAGGTATTCCAACACCACTTGCTGAAGATATCCTTTCCAAATTGTTCGGTCTTGATGTCTTTGTCAGAGGTCATCTGATCACCTATATTTGGATCTATTCGCCCATATAATCTTGATTGCTAAAATTTGCCATGTGTTTTGGAATAAGAAAAATTGAGGGTGTCCCCCCCCCCTTTTGCTATAGACTCTTTTGATTATTTTGGTTGTTTGTGTTTTCATGTATTTCACATCTTTTTTTAAATTATTATTTATTTCTCTAATGTCACTTCTCAGAGGATACATACAGCCTTGGATAGTTTCTTTGTAATGTCAGTGTCCCTGTTCCCTGCCGAAGGAACTTTGATAGCCATTTCTGTGATTTCTAAGCTGTCTATCATTGCTGGCACCACACAAAGATTCTAGCCAAAAGAGTTATAGGGTTTTTGTTGTTGGTTTTTTATTTGTTTGTTTGTTTGTTGCACAGTGGCCTGGGTCCACTGATCCAACTTGGGGTCCTAATGAGGGAAGTCATTTTGAGCATCTTTCAGCCCTACTGCACTTTCTCTTACCTGTTGCCTTCTGTGATGACCCCTGGTGAAGTCGTTGGCCTATGGTTTTTCTTCTTCAGAGATATGTCACCTTCTTTTAATAATCTCCGCTCAAAAACCTCTGCTTCCCTGGTCAGTGTTCTTAAGCATTGTGTGTTTCCTGCTCCACTCTGTTTCAAATAAAGTCAGTGTTCTCGGGGGATGGCATGGGAGAACTCTGCCGAAAGTAGCACGTAAGGAGCTATAAGAAATAGCTTCTATGCTAATATAATAAGGGATTAGCTCCCAGATACATCTCAGCATTTCATTATTAGATTTGCTAATGCTCCACATAGGTGATTAAATGCAAATTGCATAGATTATTGATCCCCAAGTTACCTTAGTGATACAGTGCGCATGGATGTGAAACTACTATGTGGCATATTTGTGATGATTATTAAGTAAAATGGGCAAACACAGCTTCATAGTAAATAGCAGCCACATCACACATCCTTATGTCAGAAGCCCGGCAGGCAGCATCACAGAGTTTCAGCACACCTTATCAAATTCTAAGCTTCTCATGGCTATTGCTTCCTTTCGACAGAGACTGGGGGCCTCAGGAAACAATATCTCTTACCCATTGACTCTCCCCATAGTGAGGAGGTCTTGTAGTGTTATAAACTGATGGGAAGTTCCGTGATGGTATCTCTCTAGATACACAGGCTAAGGATATGCTATAATAATGTACGTGGAGAAAAATTTAAGGGTGGTGCTGACACTGTTTCTAACCTGCATCTGTGTCAGGTCACCTTTCTTTATACATATAAAGGACTTATAGCTAAATTTGAAAAAATAACCGACTTATGTTAAGATATTTGTTAAATTTGATATCAATTGCAGTATATCATTGTCATGTTTACATTCAAGCATTCCCAAATATTATTGGTCTTATGCTTTCTGTAGCTTATAGACTCCATTGCTGTCTGAGGTTCTCTTTAGATAAGTATGTACTATGAGTGCATGTGTGCATGTGTGGTTCACACGTGTGCACATATGAACACCACTTCTCTATGCTTCCCCTTCCTTCCTTGGCATTGGTGGCTATGTTCATTGCCTGTGGAAACCCCATGAAGGTAAAGCTCTGCTCTTCTCCTGGTCACTGTTGTTAATGCCTCCTCAGCTCTCACTGCTGAGGCCATCACAGAGCTATGAGATAATAGAAATTAGCTTCATCAACATACAGAGGCAAAGCCTAGCTAACTGCTCTGCAGCTCAGGAAAAGCTCCGAGCCTCGAGAATTTGTGTTTGTGTTAAATTACAAAGGGTGGTGACCTTTGTTGAGTTGGAGCTGAAATGCTAACAAAATACAATGGCCCTAGGTATAGAAAGGCCTTTAATGCCATTCTTGGATTTTGGTCTTTGATTTTTAAGTTTGAATGAAGACAGACATTCCTCTAGGGGCAGATGATGTCATCTTGGCTCCATCAATTTCAGATGACACTAATATGGAGCAAGATGGATAATAGACCAGAGTGGCAGAAGATCAAAGGACAAGAAGAGTTAGCTATTGTATATCTAGATATCTATAGCTGACAATTGGGATGCCAGTGCCTAAGCAGTGCTAACTGAGACAGAGTCAAACTCTATACTAAGCTCTCCAGAGTCAGGAGAACTGAGAGATGCCTCTTTGGGTTTCTACATGGGCCAAGAAACTGAAGAGATGCGAAGATTCTTACATATCCACAACAACTGCTCAAATCCAAGAAGCCCCTGTTTCAGTTTCTACAGTCACCATCAAGGTATCCATCTATCACAGAGCTTTATGAGCCTCCAGAACATCTGCAAGAATAGATCTATTCCTAATTTTAAAATATACCATTTGCATATCAGGAGGTATTAGAAGTAGACAAAATCAGTTGTCAAAGCTGTCTGTCTGTCTGTCCGTGTCTGTCTTCTATAGTACCCAGAACCTCCATGGGACATAGTTAGGTTGTAGTTTCATATAGTATGTGGCCATCTAGGCATGGTGTGACTGTTTGTATATGCTTTGCCCAGGGAGTGGTACTATTAGAAGGTGTGGCCCTGATGGAGTAGGTATGGCTCTGATGGAGTAGGTGTGTCACTGTAGGCGTGGGCTTCAAGACCCTCATCCTAGCTGCCTGGAAGTCAGAATTCTGCTAGCAGCCTTCAGATGAAGATGTAGAACTCTCAGCTCCTCCTGTACTATGCCTGCCCAGATGCTGCCATGCTCCTGCCTTGATGATAATGGACTGAACCTCTGAACCTGTAAGCCAGGTCCAATTAAATGTTGTCCTTTATAAGACTTGCCTTGGTCATGGTGTCTGTTCACAGCAGTGAAACTCTAACAAGACTCATGGTAACTTACATATACAATCCCAGGACTTGGGAAGCTGACACAAGAGGATTGCTGTGAGTTTGAAGGCATCCTTGGCTAAAAGTGAGATCTACTCTAAAAATAACCAAACCCTGAAACAAACAAATATGCATGGATGGCATCATGGTGTCTTTCACCAACCTTCTTTCTCCCCTCATTCCATCAAGTCTGGA
Organism: Mus caroli; assembly: GCF_978045245.1. NCBI lineage: Eukaryota > Metazoa > Chordata > Mammalia > Rodentia > Muridae > Mus > Mus caroli. The sequence continues at coordinate 120,383,816 of NW_028227265.1, read as the reverse complement.
TTCTGAAGAATGAGTAGCAGTGTCATCAGAAGAGAAGGACTCAGTCCTCCTGGAGAATAATCACTGTTCAGATGAACTTGACATTGTAAAGGAATGAATTGGTGTCTATTGACGTTTCCTACTGTGCAACAAGACAAAAGAAAACAAAAACATTCTTGATATTTCTCCTTTTACTCCGAAGTTCCCAAGTCTGGGCTGTGCCATTATCTACCAAGTTCTCATTGCTTTTCTACAATATTTTTATATATAAGCCTTAGGAAAGTCTGTTAGGGCGTTACCGATAGACACTGACCTTGACGTGTCCTGGAGGGGATTCCATGAGTCCTGGCACCCTTAATGTCACCTACTTTCTCTTAAACAGATGCGCCTCTGGAAAAAATACATATTCCTTTGTTACTGTAGATCTACAGTAAGAAGCTCTGGATTCCATTCTGCAGTTTGTGTTGTGAACTTAAGGTTATTATGTAAATGACCAGAGAGAGACACAGTTTTCCTCTTCTGTAAGCGAAAAGAGAGCAGTTTCCCCCACAGCTACCTCTCTGGAATGTTGAGTAGTGTCATCTTGAATGAAACTTCAAAGAAAAGTAGCCCATTAAATGATGTCACACTTGATGCACATAAATGGATACATATAAATGGATACATCTATGTATCCATTTATACACAATGTATACAGCACTAACTTGGGAGGTAGGGAGATTTTTTTGCAAGTGTCAAAAGTAAAAATGCTTCTGAAACATTTTAGTAGAAGGTTTTGTTACCATTGTGATTTTTTGGTCTTTTATTCCTTTATTAGTATATACTAATTATTATAATGGGTTTTATCGTGATATTCTCATACATATATAGACTACACTTTGGTAATTTTTACCTCCCATCTCCTGTCTTGACTGTCCTCCTGTCTTCTGATGTCCCTATTCTGTCCTCCTGTCTGCTAATGTCTCCTTGGCCCACTAGTCCAAATTCTACTTTCACATCTTTGTTTTTGTTTTAATGACCCAACAACTGTCATTAGAGCTGTCTATAATTTTTAGTGGAGATTCCATTTTTATGCACAGTATATGTTTCTGCCCCACTTAATGACTTCTTCTCTAATACAAATGCAAAAAGAGAGCATTTTAACACCTGGGTACTAAAGATACGGTCTGTGCTGGGCCTTTTCAGCATTGATGATCCATGGGAACTATCAGCAGTGCAGACTCTTATATCCTGACCCTGGCTGAGCACACATGTTGCACACAGTCTCTGGCTAGTTGTACCTTTAGGAAGTATGAGTTTAACAGCTGCTAACCATTCCATAGGTGTATCCCAGCCAGGTGGGAAATGGCACAAAGTTTGCTATCAGATTCACTCCTGGGCTGGGCCTGATACTAGGCTTCTCGTGGGGAGAGCGGCTCTCGTTAAGAGCTATACAGTGTAAGACCCACGAATTCTCTATGATAGCTGGAGGTCACCTTTAACCAGCACAACTGGTTAAAAAGAGAATATAACACGGACAGAGTTGGGACTTGTTTTCATCTGTGTCTCAGGCGTTGGTGACCATCTGCTCCACGTGTCCAGTGTCAGAGCCCCTCCTAGGCCACCACTCCTCCAGACATACTCGTCTGGAGTGACGAGATGCTGTTCCCTCAGTGTGGCTCTTGCTGCCACCTACACTGAGAGCGGGTGACCTCGTTAATTTTTCTTTTTTCCACACACGTGCCCAACGTTCTCAGTCTTGATTTTATTTTCTCTACATTCTCTATCTCGAGTCTTAAAGGAGATCCAAACTGACCCAGAGTTTCTGGAACTGTGCTAGAAACTGCTAGGCCCCACTGGCTGCTGTGCGCATGCGGGGCTCTGCAGTTTCTTCTCTGTATGCCAGCTCACTGTGTTTTCCTAACTATTTCTTTGAAAGCCCGGGATGAAATGATTTCACATCTAAATTTTAGCATTTCATGCCACATTTTACAATGTGACATTTGATATTTTCCTTGGCCTTTACATTCAAACTATTCTCTCTTAAACAAAAATAAAATAATTTGCTACCCAGAATGCACATAAGGGATGAAAGGCAAGGAGATTCAGTCACATGAATGAACGTTTGCAATCAAACTACCTCAGTAGTCTGTGAACACTCATTATGAAAATGAGGCTCTAGAAACAGGTGTAAACTATATCATCAAGAAATGCTCTGTGCTGCTTTAGGCAAATGTTGCAAAACAAAAAAAAGGCAGCTCACACCAGCAGAACAACTCAAGCGAAGAACCCTCTTCAGATACCAGGGCCAGTCTCAGAACAACCCCAGCTCTCTGCTCACTGGTAGCATTTTTAGTTCCACGTTTTAAAATATTTGAATATTTCATAAAATAAAGAGGGGTCCTTTGACTTCCTCTCAGATGCCAAGTCCTGTGTTGACTTGGAAATTTGTGATGCTCTTTTTTTGTTTATTGTCTTGGTTTTTTGAGACAGGGTTTCTCTGTGTAGCCCTGGCTGTCCTGGAACTCACTTTGTAGACCAGGCTGGGCTCGAACTCAGAAATCCACCTGCCTCTGCCTCCCACACGCAGGGACTAAAGGTGTGTGCCACCACGCCTGGCTTAGTTTGTGATGCTCTTAACATGAACTCTTCAAGCAGACGAAATCTCGTGGACTTAAAATATGAGCTATCCAGTGAAGACAAGACTTGAGCCTTCCTAACCTCCCTCTGTTTTGGAAGACAGGCGTGTGTTCATAATTAGAAATTCAGAGAGTATCCTGTAAAGGAAGCTATAGCAGTTTATTTCATGCATTATTGGGTATTTCATTTTTGAGTAAGGAAAAAAAATTCCTAATAGCCATTGCTACTTTATGAAAAAATCAGGAACTTGTTTCTCAAAAAGAGATTTATTTCCTCATACAAATTAAAATCAGTGCACATCTTAAGTGAAGTGTTTTATTTGTCCTTCTTAGTTTTAAGATTTGCCTCGTATATTTAAAGGTGTAATTATCCATGTGTATGTGTGTGCAGGGGCTGAGAGCATCGGAGCCCTTGAATACTCTAGAGCTGGTGTTATAGACTGCTGTGAGTCGCCTGATACACACACTGGGGACTGAACTTTCCTTGTTTTAATCTGAAGGGGAGAGCTTATGTGTAGCACTCGCTTGGAAGCTTTCACACCAGTACTTTCCAGAACGCCTTCTGGTGCAAATGTACTAGTCCCCGGCTGCTGTCATTGAGATGCCGTGATTGACAGTTCTCATTTGTGCAGCTGCTTCAAAGCCTCACTGATCATTCACTCTTTAAAAAGATTTATTTATTTTTATTTATCTGTGTTTGTGCCTCTGTATCTGCCACACATGCGTGGGTGCCCATGGGGCTCATAAGACGGCGTTGGATCCTCTGCAGCTGGACTTACAAGTGGTCATGAGCCATCAGAAATCGGTGCTGAGAACTGAATGGGGTCCTTTGGAGGAGCAGTTCTGACTCCTCACCATTGAGTTATCACTACAGTCCTGAACATTTACATTAAAGACCAGGTACACTTTGCATAATTTTGGCTAAAACTGGGTTTGCCCTGAAGAAATGAAGATGTCCTAGGAGTGTGGCTGTGTTCTAATTTGTGTGCAGGATCACTGGTCGTGGATGTATAACGTATCCTTTGTGTGTTGTCAGAGGTTTGTTTATGTATTAGTTACTACATCAAATTAGGAAGAGCGTGATTGTTTATCTCAGTGCTTAGAGGAAGCTTTTGTTACATCTGCCTTGCTCATTCTCCCGGTATCCTGTCCAGTGTTTGCTTCTGTTATCACACACAGCCCCTCTCTTAAGCCTGTCGATGTTGCTAGCCAGAGTGTTGACAGAGAGGCTCTATCTGGGCAGTTGTATATGCTTGCTACATAGTACTATATCACCACTGAGATGATTAGAATCTTAGTGTTGACAGATGTGATATATATTCAATATATATGTTTATGCACACATATTATAAATACAGATACACACATCTGTATTTATGTCTTTTTATGACTTTTAAAATTATAAATATTTGACGAAACATTTAATCAGACCCCTTTGAAAGCAGATATAATGTCATATCAGAAGGGGTGACAATAATAGCCCATATAAACAGTCTTTGTTTTTTTTTTTTTTTTTTCAATTTGGATCCTAAGAGAGAGATCTCAAGAAGGAGGTGGTCAAGGTCATAGGAGTTGATGTGCACTGATTGCTTTGCTCAAGAAACAATAAAAACATGGTTATTTGATCAAAGGCTTTCAACTAAGCCAGAACTCAGAGCAAGGGACACAAACAATTGATCCTAGCTAGATGAGCATGTTCTGTGATACATTCATTGATTTAACACCAATTTGTTGTTTTGAAACCCACAAAACTTATGTGCTGAGCCCCCCTCTCTCCATGGCTGCTGTGGAGCTAATGAAGGAGCAGGCAGCTCTTCCTGAGTGGCATAGACAGAACAGGACGGTGACTCGCTGACAGCTTGACCCGTCAGATGCTCTTTGCTAGAACGTCTTCGTGTTTAGTGTCTTGGACCCAGACGTTTATGTAAAGGGCAACAGCATTTCACCTGGCAGCTTCAAATTGCCTGATGTCACCTAGGAACCACTGCCAAGGTTGTTTAGATAGGGAGGCTCCACTATCTGCAGCTCTGACCTCTAGCTGGGCTGATATGATTAGATGGCTTTAGCTTGTAGTCAATAAATAATCTTGGTGCCGAGGAAACTGTCTCTGAGCAGGCCTCAGATGAAGAGCTGGACACAGTGGGATGTCAACACCATCTTCTGTCTTAACTTCAGCTTCTTGTCCTTGTCCCCAGACTCTGTTTTGAGTTTGCTTAATTTCTTCTCTTCCCCTTCAGTTCTCTTGTTGGTAGCAATCTCTTTGTAAGTGAATCTGAAACTCTATCAAAACTGGGAGACCAGGAGAATATTGTCGAAACTCAGATTTACTATGGGAGTCATCATGAGATGAACATCAAATAGTTTTTTAATTGTATCTTAGTGATACATTTGCTACTTGATATTTTGAAACCGAACTGAATCAAAGAAAGTTAAATCCTTTTCAATTTGTTTTGTCCGATAAAACTGTAACGTTTTTAATGAAGCAAATACCACTGCTTATAGCTATATGACTTCAGTCTAGTGCTGCTAAATTCTCTATGATCTTTGCAAAATGTAAGACAATGTTGGCAATTTTTAAATTTGAATAATAATATAAATTGTACACAGTCACTTCGAATTAGTGTTAAAGTCTAATTTTGTTCCTTAGATGTCTCTCCCAAATGGTTCCCCCTAGGTTTAATCACATGCTACAGACAGAAACCAGCATGTTGGCTTAGCCTTCTTTCAAAGCTTAGAACACTGAGAGACTTGGTGGATAAAAGGACGTGAAGACCTCCAGATGCCCCTCAGTGGTACTCACCTCCGTGGGGCCTCGAGGAATCCACGGTGTCCACTTCCCAACTGGTAGGGTGGGTTTCAAGGGAAGCACACTGCACATTTGGTAAATATTAGACTTCAGAAACGCAATGTTGAATTGGGACTCCTTGATCATAATCGAGTTGATGGATGACAATCTAAGTTACAAAGGTGTTGCCATGTGGACTTCAAATGATGATTGAGTAGGAGGTCCTGTTTCCTATTGATGTGTAGCTTCTAATAATGTTGGTGGGAGTTTCAGAAGTTTTCCTACATCAGGCTGGTGGGCTCTAAAGCGAATCACAATCCCCTTGCAGGGCTGTGTTGTAACACACTCCCTGTGTAACTCATTCATGAAAGAGAATGAACTATTATGAGACAGCATATATGTGTATGCATGTGTGTCCACACACAACATATATGTTATTCTGAAATAGTATTCCATAGTATCCCTTTAATCATATTTATGTATAAAATGTGAGATTACCCTTCTATTGATACCTTTCCAGGTATAGAGTCCTAGTATAGTATATTCCTCTTAGCATAAATGCTAAGAATCAAACCTGGTTTTGACTAGTTTAAAAACATCTCTGACTGTTTGTCCTAAAACCAACGAGTCTGACAGCTTTTGTTTTCTCGGATTACAAACCTGAGCATCTCTCAGGTTCAGAAAGTTTCCCATGGCAGGCAAGCGGTGGGAACTGAGAGAAATGCTGGTTTGATTCTTTGGTACTTGTAGGTGAGAAAATGCTTTGAGATCATTCCTTGTAAAATAGAGATCCTAGCTTTCTAGGATCGCTTAGTAATCATACTCCACCCTGTTAGTCACAAGAGAGAAAGGCCTTCAGCCTTTGGGGCTAGAGGCTAGCTGGCATTATTCTGGGAGTCCCAAAAGAAGAAGCTTTACCAGCGGAATCTTTGGAAATGAGGTGGCAGCTATTAAGCTGTTCTTGTGATACCTGGGCTACACGTGTGTCCCTGTATCATTCAACTTTTTTTTTTTTCTTAAAGAAAAGCTCTTGTTGCCAAGCTGTTCACTGCAGAGAATTTAAAGAAAAGCAGCCATGATATTTAGAAGCCAGCTTTGACTTTCCCCTTTTCATTTCTCAGAACCTGTGGCACCTGGATTCCCTGACAGCCATCCATGGGGGTTGATTGTGGACAAGCCACCACTGACTGTCACTGAGGCTATGGCCTGGTGGATGCTCAGTCACCACACTGGTTCTCCTACCAGCAAACAGGCACTCTGCCTCATTGCTCTCTCTGCTGTTGATTCTCAGTGCACCATTGCTTCCTGAACTGGTCCTAGCCTTCCATCCCCTCTTTCTCAGGCTTTTCTGCCAGTTTCTCTGGCTTTCAAACATCTAATTCTCGGAGTTCACACTCCTCTCTTCAGCTTTTAACACCTGGGTGATTGTATCCAGACCAACAACTTAACCTTCTTAAAGGTGTCCCCACATCCACTGCTCTTAATCTACACCTTTCTGGGCTTCACAGCCAATCAAGTTCTGGAGATTCTCATTTGACTGTCATACTGGAAATATCTGACGGGTCCTGCCTCTTGACCTGGCTGTCAGCTCAGAACTTGAAGGAACTTTCCTTTGTTCCACACACTAACATCAAATTCCACAATGTCATTCCTGCGTGGTCTTATCTCTTTTTCCATAAGCAAAATGTGGCCTTTTTGCTTAGCAAGACTTCTCATTCTCTATCATGTTGTTCTGTGTTCTGCTTACCATGACCTTGCAATCTCTGACATTATATTCTGTGTTCTGCTTACCGTGATCTCTGTCATGTTACTCCATGTTCTGCTTAGCACGACATGTAGTCTCCACCATGTTGTTCTGTGTTCTGCTTCCAGCTTTCGTGTGTAGGGTCATTACTGTGCTGCACTGCTCATTTTTATTTCAATGTCTTTTGTCCTCCACAGAAATGAATTTATACCACATCAGAGTATTGTCTCTTCTGGTCACTTTTTTATTATTAGATATATTCTTTATTTACACTTCAAATGCTATCCCGAAAGTTCCCTATACCCTCCCTCCACCCTGCTCCCCTACCCACCCACTCCTGCTTCTTGGCCCTGGCATTCCCCTGTCCTGGGGCATATAAAGTTTGCAATACCAAGGGGCCTCTCCTCCCAGTGATGGCCAACTAGGCCATCTTCTGATACATATGCAGCTAGAGATATGAGCCCTAGGGGTACTGGGTAGTTCATAATGTTGTTCCACCTATAGGGTTGCAGACCCCTTCAGCTCCTTGGGTGCTTTCTCTAGTTTTTTCATTGGGGGCCCTGTATTCCATCTTATAGATGACTGTGAGCATCCACTTCTGTATTTGCCAGGCACTGGCATAGCCTCATACGAGACAGCTATATCAGGGGCCCTTTAGCAAAATCTTTCTGGCATATGCAATAATGTCTGGGTTTGGTGGCTGATTATGAGATGGATCCCCGGGTGAAGTATTCTCTGGATAGTCAATCCTTTTGTCTTAGCTCCAAACTTTGTCTCTGTAACTCCTTCCATGGGTGTTTTGTTCCCTGTTATAAGGAGGAATGAAGCATCCACCCATTGGTCTTCCCTGCTCTTGATTTTCTTGTGTTTTGCTTCTGGTCACTTTGCACTCTAAGGCCACAGACATTTTCTCAGGAGTAGGTGCAAAAATGTTTATTAAATGAATGGATAAAAGGATAATACATCACACCCCAGAGAGATTTATTAACTTGAAGTAAATTTCAAATGTTAGTTAGACAAACACCAGAGAAGCAGCCTAGCTGTCCCCTTACTATCCTGGGTATCACCTCAGATGCTGGTGTTAGAGAGACATACGAGCCATGAAAGATGAGACACTGATACTGTCACAGAACAAAAGATTTCACAGTGACTGGTGAATCTTTCCCCAAACCACTCCATCTAGGATCTGGTTGTCTCTATTGAAATCAGAGAATCCTGTAGATTTCTCTGGCCTCTTCAGTCACTGTCTCTTTTTAGCTGATGTTTTTACAGAGGACATTAATATTGAAGCAGAGTGGTTTTACTGCCACTTCAAGGACATGTGGAATTAGAAGCAATTAGGAGAAACTGCTGAAACCACAGAAATATATTAGGTGACGGCTGTGTCATTTAGAGGCATGCTTGAGACGGAGCTATGACGAGTGTACCATACAAGGGACATCGCCAACCCCGATTGAGGGAATTGACCCTGTCACAGGATTGCTGAGAAACGATTCCAAGACCTCAGAAGGGAAGGCATTCTTCATGCTGAGGACAATGGCATCCACAGCTGTCATCTCTCACAGTGTGCTGCCCATTTTAAATGCTGTAGCGCGTTGCTTATGAGAAGTGCTACAGCTTCTGGCTTTCTTATCACATAGATGCTTTTAGGGAGAAGCTTCTCAACTGAGTGCCTGCTTTCCACACTGATACTTAGTGGAGGAGAGGGGTGAGAGGAACCTTCTTACAGAACAGCAAACATGGAAGGACTGTTCCTCCCCAAATAGACAACAGGGGTTAGAACATTCAGACAAAACACGTGAGCATGCTTAAGGAGAAGTAGATAACAAGATGTATTGCCAATTGCTAATCTTTTTTATCTTTTTTAAAAAAATTATTTATTTATTATATATAAGTACACTGTAGCTGTTATCAGACACACCAGAAGAGGGCATCCCATATCATTGCAGATGGTTGTGAGTCACCCTGTGGTTGATGGGATTTGAACTCAGGATCTCCAGGAGAGCAGTCAGTGCTCTTAACCTTAGCCGAGCCATCTCTCCAGCCTGTCCATTGCTAATCTTAATCAACAGTCAGCCACACAGAGACAGGAAGATGTATACAGTGTGAGCCAGTACTCATAGCAACCCTGGGAGCTGGTGTAAGGTAGAGCGGGAAGGTAGAGCCACTTGCCATGAGTGTGATGAACAGAGGCTTGCCTTAGCTGGTGCTAGGAAGATTTTCAGAGCCACCGAGGCCATGTTTGGAAAGGAAGGCATTTAATGACTCTGCTGCCTCTCCGTTCCTCTGAGTTGTCATCTCTGTTGTACGTCAGTTCCAAGGACCTGTTTCAGGGAACACTTTCTCTCCAGCATCACCAATCCCATTGAAGAGCAGGACAAATGGTTCTTAGAGTTTGGAAATACAGGAAGAGAAATTGCCAGAGTCCAAGGGAGGATATCCTAGTCATCCGAGACTACCCTACAATAGTCATCTGAGACTACCCTACAATAGTCATCCGAGACTACCCTACAATAGTCATCCGAGACTACCCTACAATAGTCATCCGAGACTACCTTACAATAGTCATCCGAGACTACCCTACAATATGGTCCAACCGCCTGTGTGCATTTGACTGTTGTACGAGGGAGTCACTTAGATCCAAGTGTCCCAGTGTGTGGGTCCATCCTCAGTTCTGTGACTATTTGGCTCTAAAACAGTAACACAGTCCAATGGTTGCATAAATTGACCAGCTGTGATGCCTACCAGGTGTGGCTTATATCACCTTATCTCTGTATCTTCTTTACTATTCATCAAAGGTCATTTTTGTCTTGAAGATTTAACCTCCCCCTATTCCCTGAACAAGTGTCTTAACTATAATCAACAGTCAGAAGGGTAAACATCAGGGGGGTTGCAGAGACTGCTCAGTGATTAAGGACATTTGCCACTCGTTCAGAGGATTCCAGGAGTTCACACCCAGCACCAACATCAGCAGCTCACAACGACTTCTCACTCAGGCTCCTAGAGGATCTGATGTTCTCTTCTAGCCTCTATGGGTATCTGTGCCCTTACCGACTGCATACACAAAGATATACACACATACACATACACAGAGACATGCACACATACACACAATTATAAGAGTAAAAATGAGTCTTATAAAAACATGCCAAGCCTGGAAAGACTTGGCTTAGCAAGATTATCAGTGATTATAGATTAACTTTATAAGGCAGATTCCCGTTTTCATTCCTGCCCTCTCCCTCCCCACCACCCCTACCCTGACATATTGTACCGCATAGTGCTTTGTACAAGGAAGCTGCCTGACCCGTGTCTTTATTGAACATTTTACACCATTTGTGGGGTCTGTTGTTGCTGTTGTTGCTGCCAATAGAAGGAGAAATGAGGAGCCGTTTTGTAGTAACTTGCTTATTGCAAAGCACAGGGATAGTAGGTTTTTGTTTTTGTTTTTTCTGTTGAAGTATTTCTAAATTAATGTGTGCTGCTTTGCTGGATATCACTTTGAACACAGTGATAACTTCTGAGGGAAATAGATCACCGAGTCGGACGGTGTTTATTAGCCTGTGTGCTGTCATTTCCTAAAGCAGCCTAGCCCTAGGTGGGATTGGCAGCCAGAGGACATAACAATGCACATGAAAGTGCTACATCCCCAGGTCCAGAGGAGTCAAAGGCCGGCCCTGTGTGCTACATGAAAATGTTTGCTTGCTAATTTCACCTCGCAGCCTTAGAAAACACGATTTCAAAACTATCCCTTGACTTTTCTCTACATTTCTTTAATTAAAACATTTCACAGTTACGATATTAAGAGAATCAGCATTCGCTCATTTATTCATTTATTCCCTTTCCCCTCAACAACTAACTCCTGGCGTTTGCAAATTGCACAGCGGTTTCTTACCTGGTTTCTGCTCTGCAATAATGAATCATATGGAGCAGCTGTCCCCTCAGTCACGGAAGTGTAGTTCAGGCATACCATGCTTTTCATTGTTGTTGTTGTAACTTGGGACAAAGGACCCTTCTAATGCTAATGCCAAGAGGCTGTGGCTGGTAAGATGTAGCAGGTGGGAAGGATGCCCTGCTGATCCCCCAGAGGTTGTGCAACGTCACCTCATCTTGCTCTGATGTGCCTGCTCATGGTCCCTGTAAGTTTTAGGTTTTTGTAAAGCTTGTTGCATTTGGAAGCTCAAGGAGCATGCAACTCAGGATGCAATTATCAGGCACACGGGAGAGTCTAGCTTGGTGGCCCTGTGAGTCCTTGTCTGCTCACACATTTGCAGCTGCCTCCCCAGCATCTCAGTTTGCCAGCATGCCTTGGCAACACCTCAGATCTGTCGCCATCTTCCAGTCAGCTATTCTTCCTGCCTTTTCTCTGTCTCACAGGATCGCGCGATCAACCATAGCACAAGGAATACACACTGCATGGAATGAGTTTGGATGAGTGTGGGTGTGTGGGTGAGAGTTCCAAGGAGTTCCTACATGCAGTGATAAGAGGACGCTCCACATTCAAAGTCAGATGACATATTGACCTTAAAAGAAATGCATTCCTCAGTATCAAAAGCGTGGATCTCGGAGGTGTCTGATTGTGCTAACAGCAGAGGTGTCATCTGTCTGACCGTGCTAATGGGTGGAATGTCTCTGACACTTTCTCAGAGCCTAGTGGGTCATGACACTGGGATCAGGTGGCAGGTCATCACCCTGAATGAACCATGCAGATAAGGCTTGTCCTAATAGTATTTTCTGTGTTTTGAAATATACTGTCACTTCTCTGGATTTCAGTCAAATTCACAGCTCTTTGTTTTGTTTCAAACTGTTTCCATCATACTCGGAGCTCTCTTTTGTCAGAAGTAACCTAGCTAAGGTGGATCTCGTTGTCCAGAGCCTTCCCCATGGACAGACACGATGCCATTGATTTCTTGGCTGAGTCTAGTTGGGCTCATGTTGGCTGCTGGCTGCACCCACAGCAGCGAACACATTTACAAATCTCATGGCAAGTGTAGGGCTGGGATCCCTCCCTTCATTTGCTCCTCACAGCTTGCAGCCACGTGAGCTTCTACCATCTTCTAACCTTTTCCAAATGTAACCTCCTATTTGCAATTGGACCTCATATGTAGGCAGCCTGCTGTCGTCGTGAGAAGATGCTTCTGGGAAGCTCCTGCTGCTGGATAAAGCTGGGAGTGAAGATGACTTAGAGGGGAGAAGGGCCACCAGCAACATTCCTATCCTTTCCTTTGCATAGCAGCTGGGAGGAATCGGTTCATTCTCCTAGCAAGGCTGCATGCGGCTGGCCAGCTGGCAAGGATGCCGCCAAGCAGGAATGCCAGATACTTAACAGCTGTGTTAGTGCTTATCTGTCTGTGGAGTGCACCATAGCCAAGCCCGGGAGTAAGAAGGGAGGGGTCCTTTTAAAAAGACATTTTCGAAGCCACAGAGAAAAAAGCATTTTCCCATGCTGTACACGCCATTGACCCTGTGTCCCCGGGTTGGTGGCCATGTGTCCCTTAGAGCTGATGCAATATGGATAGGTTGCTGGGCTGACTTCAGGACATCGTTTCATCAGGTAACTTAGAAAGAAGCCTAATACTGTACCCATTACAAACTTAAACAAACAAACAAAAAAGAGCATCCACCTCTGTATTTGTCAGGCTCTGGCAGAGCCTCCCAGGAGGCAGCTATACCAGGTTCCTGTCAGCAAGCACTTGTTGGCATCCACCATGGTGTCTGGGTTTGGTGACTGTATATGGGATGAATCCCCAGGTGGAGCAGTCTCTGGATGGCCTTTCCTTCAGTTTCTGTTCTACTTTGTCTCTGTATCTCCTCCCATTGGTATTTTGTTCCCCCTTCTAAGAAGGGCCGAAGTATCCACACTTTGGTCTTCCTTCTTCTTGAGCTTCATTTGGATGCTCTCAGCCAACCATGGACTGAGCACAGGGTCCCCAATGGTGGAGCTAGAAAAAGGACCCAAGGAGCTGAAGGAGTTTGCAGCCCCATAGGAGGAACAACAATATGAACCAACCAGTATCCCCAGAGCTCCTAGGGGCTAAACCACCAACCAAATAATATGCATGGAGGGATCCATGGCTCCAGCTGCACATGTAGCAGAGGATGGCCTTGTTGGACATCACTGGGAGGAGAGGCCCTTGGTCCTGAGAAGACTCGATGCCTCAGAGTAGGAGAATGCCAAGTCTGAGAAGCAGGAATGGATGGGTGGGTGGGCAGGGGGAGGGTGTGTGTGTGAGAGAGAGATAGGGGGTTTTTGGAGGGGAAAACAGGAAAAGGGGATAACATTTGAAATGTAAATAAAGAAAATATCTACTAAAAAAGAGTGGAAAAAAAAGAATCATGTAATCTTTTAATTGAGAAGTGCTTCTCATGAAGTTTAAAAATCATGGTTTTTGTCTTAAATGTCCATACAACTGTCTCAGCTTGAACTTTGGAGAGAGCCCTTCAAGTACCTTTGGGAAACTGTCTAGTTTTCTAAATCTAAGTAATTTTAGAAGTTAGTAATCCACAGTGAAGGGACACCCTATCCCAAAAAGATCTTCTGGTAGCATTCTTTCCTCTCCAAGGTCACAAGAGATCGTGACAATTGAACTTGTGTGACAAGTTGACCAGATATCCCAATTTGTAAAGATACGCCCCAACATCCACTTTTTAATGAATGTGAATTCTAGGATGAAGTCTTTTCAGTCAGGCATTCATGAGATTATTTCCTCCTGGAGAGGAGAAGATATTTTCCCACCCTATGAACATCCCCAAATACAGTTGGCTAGTGGCCAGTGCTCCTGAGAATGGGGCCAGGCATGCAGTGGTCACCTGGGGAGGGCAGAATCATTGTGGGACTCAGAACCCAGTCTTCCTGTGGAGGTTTTGATGCCACTGCAGGCCTGCTGTGGCCTCTGCAGCTGCACAATTGCTGCCTGCCATGCCCGACATGCTCCTGCAGTTCTTTGGTCAGGGCACCAGTGTCTTTAGTGCACTTTTCTCCTTCATTTCTTACTTCAATTTCTGAGTTTCTCATAAGAATTAATGGGGATATTTCATATTTGTAACACATACACATGTATATGTAAACACATGCGTGTATGTATTCCAGGTTAAGCATGAATTCTCATAACTGTAATGACATGTAATTTATCTTAGGATGTAGAATTATAATCAATTTGTTTAATTTTTATTCTCATGCATTCTCTAAAACTCTCCAACAGATATGTTGAGAACACAGTCCAGATGACAGGTCCTCATCTCGCAGAAGCAAAAACCATCGTCTTAGTCACAATTTCCCAGGGTGAAGTATTGCCACAGGAATGTATCAATAGGCCAATGTAGGCAGTAAGACCCCAGATGAAGGAGCTATCACCAACCACTTGTCCAGAGAAGTATGCGCAAGGCCAATAGTGTTGATCTCTTTCTTGGCTAAGGTATTTTGGTCTGCTGAGGCTGCCATAACTACATACCATAGCAGGTAGGATTTGCAACTGAAATTTGTTTCCTGGTAGTTCTGGGGAAAGGAAATCCACGATCAGGGTCAGTTTATGGTGACTTTGTCTCTGTGCCCTTAAATGATGGAAATGGGCAGAGTAGGGAGGGAGAAAGGGGAGAGAGGGAGAGGGAGAGGGAGAGGGAGAGGGAGAGGGAGAGGGAGAGGGAGAGGGAGAGGGAGAGGGAGAGGGAGAGGGAGAGGGAGAGAGGGAGGAGAGGGAGAGGGAGAGGGAGAGGGAGAGGGAGAGGGAGAGAGAAACAGAAACGTGAATTCACACTGATTGTACTGACTGGTTTTATGTGTCAACTTGACATAGGCTGGAGTTATCACAGAGAAAGGAGCCTCCCTTGAGGAAATGCCTCCATGAGATCCAGCTGTAAGGCATTTTCTCAGTTAGTGATCAAGGGGTGTGGGCCCCTTGTGGGTGGTGCCATCCCTGGGCTGGTAGTCCTGGGTTCTATAAGGAAGCAAGCTGAGTAAGCCAGGGGAAGCAAGCCAGTAAGGAACATCCCTCCATGGCCTCTGCATCAGCTCCTGCTTCCTGACCTGCTTGAGTTCCAGTCCTGACTTCCTTGGTGATGAACAACAGTATGGAAGTGTAAGCTGAATAAAGTCTTTTCTCCACAACTTGCTTCTTGGTCGTGATGTTTGTGCAAGAATAGAAACCCTGACTAAGACACTGATGTTTCACTTATTTCTGTCAGGCAGAAGCCCCGTATAATTGACTATGCATAACGTGAATTATTTCCTGAGATTCTCATCTACATATGATTTGGGGAAGGAGCACAATTTGTTGTGGCAGACACATCCATAGTTCTACTTAGCAGTTTTTGTAGGTTCTGGTTCAATAACAAGTTCAATACCTGGTTCAATAACAGCCTTGCATGATTGTGGGGCATCTTGCCTGGAAGCATCTCATGACAGGGCCGGTTTGCAAAGAGCAACATGGCCAATATGGAAACAGCATAGCTATCCCTTTGGAGCCTCTTGGGGTGGTATTCTCCTAGAAACAGTGAGAGGTCCCTGGACTCCGTATGTTATTTTCAATTCAGTGCAGATGATAGGGAAAAGAGGACTATATACAAATTAAAAGAAAAACAAATTCAAAACAGATGTCAGGAAATACTTTGTTCCCTAGAGGAGGAGACTATAGATGAGAAGACTATTTACACAAGGCAATTTACTGAGTTAAGAAACTGGGGTTATCATTTAGAAATAGAGACTGGCGGCTGGGCTGGGAGAGAGGTAGGCACTGAATCTAGAGGGCGAAATACGACCTTTCGTAGAGAAAAATGCAGCCCGTGTGAGTTGGTCCTATTTATTATACCACTTGCCCATGGCTAAGGTCTTTCCTTGGGCATTTGAAAGGTATACTAAAAGTGTGTTTACGAGACAGGAAATACAGGTTTTAGCAGGAAATAAATCTGTCCCTGCAGACACAGATGGCTGTGTATTTCATTAGTCCTGAGCCATTGTGGCCCTTTCACCTTAGTTTCCACTTCAGCTTCCACCACACCAACTGAGTTTTCCAGACTCTGAGTCCCACGGCTGATTTTTCTGAATGACTCCAGGTCAAGTTTACAGACCAAAATTTCCTGAGTGATTACCATGGGTGCAGTCCTCCTGCAGCTCAGTGGTTAACACTGTCTCTTGTTTCAAGGGCGAGAGGAGTGTGGGTTCAAGTGGAGGGGAAGTGTGGGGACTGAAAGAATGTTCATTTATTTTAGAGAAGCTTGCTTAAGAAGGCCAAACATTGTGAAGTGCTCCAGACTTGGCTCTGTGGGTACCATGAAGTCATTTCTCAAAGAGACTCAAGAGATCAGGTTTGCTCATTGATGATGTATGAAGAGTGAGTGGATGATGTTAGAAATGGAGGGTTTTGGTGAACTCTACGTGCAGTTGAAAACAATGTGATGTCAACATACAAAATTATTAAAAACCAATGAAGCACCTGCACCATGTAATTGTAGGTCCTATAAAGCGCCACATATAACATTGTTTCACTAACAGGCTTCCTCTCAGTGTCTGCTACAAAGTCTGGCATGTAATGGGGCTCTGTACCTTGCATTGAAGGAGAAAAAATTTCACGGGGCTTAGTCTGTGTGCATATCACTTCTGCTTGTGTTCTGTTTTCCAAGCAACATACTATTCGATATTTCCACTGTCCTAAACTACATTTCCTGAAAGTACCCAAGAAAGTAATCCCCTGCTCCCACTGAAAAAAGATTTATTTTTCTCTCTTCCTGAGCTCTTATAATCCACTGGGTATAACCCATCATAGCCATTGTAATATCTCATATCATAATCTGTATATCTGTCTTCCTCTCACAAAACAAGCTTGAGATGGGAGAGTGTTTCAGAGTATAGATTATCCATGGATTCTGATATTCTCCTATAGAATTCATGACCAATGGAACTTTCTGAAATAGTGACTTGAGAAATTGTCTTAGTTGGGGTATGTACAGAGAAGAGAGGCTGGGATAAGCCCTTGAGTATAAGTGGTCTCGTGACAATGCTCATCCCAGGAGTAAGTCAATAGGAAGGAGACAGACCAGTAAAGCAAGCTTTGCATAGTCTACTTTGGTGACCATCTGGTGTTTGAGTCCTTTGCCCCCCCTCCCCTCCCCAAGAAGCTATGAAGCAGTCAACTCAGATTTTTTCCTCAGGGAGGAGAGGTTAGAGTTGTCTTACCCTTTCTCTGGCATGTTGGTAATGGTAGTTCACACTCTTTGGATGCCCTGGATGACCAGTTCACAAGACTTTGGGGGGAAAAAAACAAGTTTTTTGACAAAATTCAGAGTCACACCAGACCACTTTGGATGACAAGCTGTATGCAATTAGGCTCAGCCCATCCCATCTGTTTTTGAGGATCCAGAGACGATGAGGTAAAATAGTATCTACCTAATCTTCAGGAATTGATTTTTAGTGAGTTGATGCTTTAGGAATAAAACGAAAGGTATGAAGAATGTCGAGATTGAATGGATTAGTCATGTCTAACAGGCATCACATGATGATCACAGAATGATGGATCTCATAGATGTGGCTAGAAGCAATCTAAAGAGCATCAGAGCCTTCAACAATAAGAACAACTGAGCAGATTTCCGATGGGCATGTACCCACACATGGAAGATCAGGGTGTCACTTGCTGCCTCAGGAGATGAAGAAGGCATGCTTGTGTGTTTTTAGATGTTCACAAACATCAATTTATTTTCACATTCATCACCCCTAGACCTCAGGTACTTCATGTTAAGTTGTTGAACATGCGAGTATGTGTCATATTTGTCTGGTATACTTGCAAACTTACTGATGCAGTTGTGTCTTCTCTCAGACACCTCCACAGGACGTCTGGGGGTGGGAAACACCAGAATTGGAAGATGCACACTGTGGTGATAAGGGAAGTGTTTCTAATTCTGGTGCTTTCAGCTGGAGTCAGCGGCCACATGGAGGTGGTAAGCAAAACAAGCAACAAGTCAAAGCAAAGGCTCTTGCTGAGAAATACAGTAAAAAACGTCCAGACCGTAGAACCATGGAAGGTTCGGTTTCTTCCTGTGGTAGACTTTTACCAGATATTTTATTTATAGAGTATCATTCCTCCCCACCTCAAAATCATGTTTGACTTTGGAAGCTTGATATTTTACTTGGTAAAGAATTAATCTGACTTAGAATTTAAAGGTTGGGATTATATGAAAAAAGAGAGTGTGATATTTAAAAGTGAGGATTTCAAGGACTTGGAAAGCTATCTAATTAGTTGTAATGCTGCCTTTAAAAAAACCAAATGAGCCCTGCCTTTTCTATAAAAGACATTCAGAATGATATTATATATTAACATGATCAGATCAAATCAGTATAAATAAAATATTACATTTCTAATTAGGATATGTGGTGATCTGACTATGTCTGGCCCAGGGAGCAGCACGGTGAGGAGGTGTGGCCTTGTTGGAGTGGGTTGGTCTTGTTGGAGGAAGTATCTCACTGTGGCATGGACTTTAAGATCCTCCTCCTCCTAGCTGCCTGGAAGGCAGTTTTCTTCTAGCTGCCTTTAGAACAATATGTGGAATTCTTAGCTCCTCTAGTTCCACATTTGTCTGGATGCTGCCACACTCCCACTTTGATGATAATGGATGGAACCTCTGAACTTGTAAGCCAGCTCCAATGAAATGTTGTCCTTTATAAGAGTTTCCATGGTCATGGTGTCTCTTCACAGCATCAAATCCTAACGAAGACAGGATGTGTCATGAATTCAATGCAATGGAGACCCATTAATGCTGCAACATCAAGTTCCCTTGGGACCAGAGGTGAAACAAACCTAAAAGCCTAGTAAAAAATAAATAAGAAGATCCAATTTATGAATGTTCTGATTCAAGAAATAGGGAACATTTGCTAAGAGGCGATCTTAGAAATTTGTCTTTTGGGGGAGGAGGTCTTCTCAAGGCAGTTGAATCAAGACAGCAATGTTGATGGGGGAATGCCAACCCTGTCTAATCACATTCTGAGCAGTGACCTTCTCATGGATAAAATTGATCTGGACAAATAATTATGGACTAGGTAACAGAGATTAAAGCTATTTAGAAAAGATAAATTCTGGGCTAGTAGAACAGAATGGTCAATAATTTATCAGGTCTGAAATGTACTCTGCATATCTTCAGGAGCCAAACAGGATGAATATTTACCCTGTTCTTAAGAGAACGAGATAGTGGGAGACCAGCTGGGTTTTGCAAAAGGGCTCTTAGTTGTTGGCATACATTTGAAATGTATGGACTACAAAGCCCCCCGTAAGAGGCAAAGAGCTCTTTCTTCTATACTTTTTCAGCTCTATTCTTAAATAGGACACAGAGGAAAAAATATGATCTAAAGGAATTTCATCTTTTCTGGATTGCAAAATTCATTGATTTTCAAGTTTAATTGCTCATATGAGATTGGGGACTTCTTATGACATATCTTACTGGTCTCTGGGCATCTGCTGGAGGTTCTGTGTTACTTCAAAATTCTTTACTATTCAGACAGCAGTATCTTGTGTCTCACATATCTCAAGAACGTTTTATTTTTTACTGGAATGCATGAGTTCTCAGAGGGTTTAAGATTTCTTAAGCATTAGTTTAGTATTCTTAAAATATGGTGTCAGGGCACTCCAGAAGTGAACTGAATATTCAGAGCATTAAAATCATCATATAATAAATTATGCAACTCCTAATGCAATGGGTAACAGATTTGCTGTGGTTTGGCAGTCATTCACATTGCACTGTTAATTTATAAAAAGCTTAATCTACTTATGACCCCACAAGGTTCTCTTATGCCTGCTTCACTGGGCCATGAATTTTCTACTGTCTCCTCACAGACATTTCAAAAATCAAAGACTCTCTTGTAATTTTGAATTTGTATAATTTTACTACTTATATCCTAAGTCAACTGGCATGCCAGATTCCACCTATGCCCTGTGTCAGCTCCTCTCTCAGCATTGTAGCCTGGCCCCAGAGAATGTGGCTGGCATGGAAACAGGACAGTGTTCACCTTTTGATGTGCTTGCCTTTACAACAAGCACTGGACCTTCATGTATCTTCATTGATGATTTTGTCCCCAGGATATACTGGGCGCTGTCTGAAGATATGTTTGACTGTCACATTCTAGAAGGTGGAGCTACTACTGGCATCTAGAGGACAGAGTATAGGGACAGAACAGAACATGCTAAAGTGAATAAGTTAGCATACCTCAGAGTTTACATGGCCTACATTGAGAAGACATGCAAGGTTAGAGCCCCAGGCTTCAATCATTAGAATTATGACCTATAGTATTAATAAGCCATGTCTATAAGATCTCAGCATTTGGAAAACCCTGGAAGGATGGTTGCTATAAGTTTAAGACCAGCCATACTTCACAGTGAGTCCCACATTTTAAGAATGTGTCTTAAAAAACCAAATGTAGGGGACTGGCTCAGCGGTTAAGAGCACTGACTGCTCTTCCAAAGGTCCTGAGTTCAAATCCCAGCAACCACATGGTGGCTCATAACCATCCATAATGAGATCTGATGCCCTTTTCTGGAATGTTGGAAGACAGCTACAGTGTACTTACATATAATAAATAAACAAATCTTTGGAAAACAAAAACAAAACAAATCCAAATGTACAAAACAAAAGAAAATGAGGACCCAGTGTTGACCAGTGTCTCCTATAAGCCTCACTGTCCAAAAAGGGTTGAGATTAGCACCTGTCACGACATTCACATGCCATAGCAGTCGCTCCTGAGCGGTGGGGTGGAGGTGGCTGCATTGTGAAGCATCTTAAGAGGGCACAGAGATGTGCTGAACACTGCATTCCACACTGACACATTTAAAAAAAAGTGACAATTTCTTCTGAGAGTGTAGGTGTCAGAAGTTCCCGATGTTAGCCTCACAGTTCCAACCCACGAAATACCAGAACGCAATCCCACATGTGACTCTGGAGAGCTAGCTACAATGCAAACTTCAGGTGTTAGAGCTTAATTATTCAGACTGATCTGGCCTATAACTTTTTATGTAGGCAACACCCATCATAACCCCACATTGTTGCATTGCAGAGGTTTCTCCACAGCAGTTCTGGCGATCAGAATAGGAAGTGGGCAGGGACCTTGGAAGAGACTCCTTCTGAGTCTCACTTAAGCTGCCAGCCATGCAGTTATTCCTTGGATGTCAGCAGGAAGATCAGGAGTCCAACCCTGTCATAATCTCAACAGAAGCTTTGGGGACCTAAGATGAAAGGTTCCAGTTACAGAGCAGGATCCAGAGCACAGCAAGGAAGCATGGGGAATGTAAGTGGGGGCCTAACCTGAGGAGCCAAGGGACAGCAAGAGAACATCTTCTGGAAACTCAGTCACCAAGGAAGTGAAGTGCCACCAAGGGAGGCACACAGAAATGGTGGACACTCAGGAGGGTGTGCAAACTGGGGACAGAGAGCAGGGTGTTGTAAGTTTTAACCAACTCTTAAGTTTCTTCACTTCCTTCTCCTCCCCGGGATCCCACTCAGAAATGTGGCTTAGATACTTTGTACTTTGGTAAAGATGGTACATTGAGTTGCTGAGCTTCGGCCTCTGCCATACTGAGATCAGCCCTAGATCTTTTTTTAATTCTCTAGTGATATGAAAAGGGGTGGGTATATTTTTATAGGGAAAGAAAATGTTAATTACACTTCTGTTATGCCAAATATAGTAAATATATAAATATAGTAAAAAAAATCAAGATCTGAATAGCAAATTCCTTTCTAATATTTTTAGAACATCAAAGTAAAACAGCTCCAGTATATCCTTTAAATACCAATGAACTATTAGTTACTTTCATGGCATGATGCTTTTGTAGCTAATCATGTACCCAGTGCTGTGGTTTGAATATAGGATGTTCTTATAGGCTCATGTATTTGAACACTTGGTCCCCTGATGGATGCACTGTTTGAGAGCATTGTGAGACATTTAGGAGATGGAGTCTCACCGGAAGAAGTGGGCACTCAAGAAAGGACTTTGGGGTTTTAGGCCACACTTCCTGTTCACTCTCTCCTCACTGTTTCTTGCTGCCAAGTCTTCTTCACCTGACGCTGTGTCTTCCTCGCTGTGATGAAGTGCATCTCCTTGACCCATAAGCCCGAATCAGTACTTCCGCCTTTACGTTTCTTCATGTTAGCCTTTTAGTCATAACAAAAAATAACTAATACATCCAGAAGCTGCTACCAGGCATGTGTCCACAGGAGAATGTTGAAGAGATATCATGCTTTCTTGAGCAGGATTCACAATAGCTAAGATATAGAATCATCTAAGCATCTATCTACAGATGGGTGGGCTGAAAAATTATATCTCAAGTTATTTGGCATATCAGAGTCCTCCTGTATCCTGTGTAAGCCCCTGTCTGAGCATGGTGGCCTGGTCCCAGAGGTTATGGTACAGTAGCCTTGGGGTTGGAAATAAGAAGATGTCCATCCACTCCTTCTGTGCATACACTGGAATACTAGTCACGTATAAAAAGGGATAAAATCCTGTCATTAGCAAAAACTGGAGGGCATTGTGTTCTGTAAGGTATACAAGGCTTAGAACACAAATACCATATGTTCTCACATATAAAGGGAAGCCAAAACATTGGTCTTCAGTAGAGAACAGAATAGTGGCTGCCACCCAGAATCTAGAGAGAGAATTGCTAGAAAGAAAGCAGCAAATGGGTACTGGGCTGCAGATGGGCACGAGGGTGTTCATGATGCTCTAGAGTGGTAGGAGAGTTATGATTGATGGCAACTAGTGGAATCTTCAAAGGAAATTGGTAGAAAGAATAGCAAAGATCCGAACACAGGAAGGATTGTCAACAAAAGCCTTGGCTGTGTCAATTATTCTGATACAGTGTATGTATGTATGCATATATGTATGTAAATATCATACTGCAACCCTCTGCTATGCATAGTTTCTATGTCGACTAAATATACATGTTTACCTTAACAAGATTCGTGAGACAGGGAGCAGTGACTCTGGTGTTTCCCACAAGGATGGTCCTGGTTCCCGTTAATCTGTCTTCAGTCTATCACATGTGAAACATTGGGGTTCTGACTAACTTATAGAGTGAACTATCTGTTCAGGTCAGGAGCAACATTTTGGAGTATATGGATGTATGCTGCAATGGTTAGGATTTCAAGAGGGTGACTGAAATGTAATATCCTGTCAAACTGGAAATGGGAACATGCCATGTTTTCAGGGGTGTCATTTCCCAGTTTAATGCATGCCCTTAAACGATTATACTGGGTACAGGTAATTCTCTTGGTACTTAGTCTCTTTGGTAATCTGCTTATATAGGACAATTCCTGGTGACTTAAATGTCCAATTACATGATTTGTTAGGTAGAAACAACACTTACTTTTAGTAGCATTCAGAACATGAGGAAAGACTGTTTCATGGGGTATGTTGGTCACACTGATGGTTGGTTAACCAGCCCACTGTCTGTCACTGGAGGGAAGGGAGTTTGGAAAAAAAAACCTTCATTTTGCTTCTTGCCTTGGAGATCTTTCCTTTTTTTTTTTTTTTTTTTTGCATCAACAATTTGCAATTAACCGACTAAATGGTGTTTCTGTTTTTGTTTTGACTGAGGTCAAATCATTAACAGCAAACGGGCTTTAGGGAGTCCTCAGCCAAATGTCTTGCGATGTGTAACTCTCTATGATTAATTGAGGAAAAAAGCCCCTATACAGAAGATTGAAAAGGAGTTAGTTATTTTCCCTGTGAAAAGAACCAAGATTTCAAGAGTGTGACTGAAGTTTGAAATCCTATCAAATGGGAAATGGGAGCAGGTCGTGTTTCCAGAGGGGTGTCATTTCCCAGTTTAACACATGCCCTTAAATGATTATCCTGGATACAGGACAGCTTGGGGAAGCACAGGCTGAAGCTCTAGGATTGTACTCTGCACATGGACCCCCTTTTAACTACGTCTGTTGATTCTTCATAGGTCAATTCTCCAATTCTCTGCTGCTGCTAGAACTGCCAGAAGTATTCTAGCTCTTGTCTATGCCTCTGCCTTTGGCCTGAGATCATGATGGACCATAGCTTGGGTGACCCTTTTATTATCTGGACACCTGAAGCTATCCTCTTACTCATTTCTCTTCCATTACAAACCCAAGGAAAAGGCAAGGTCTCTAAAGGGTATGGCGGTTCAGTTCTGCTCTTTCTGACATGGCCCTGGATCCACCAGTTACAGTAGCCTCTCTCTGTCCTTACCCTCTGGGCACGTGCTCAACCTCAGGGCTCTCTATCTTGCTCTTCTCTGTGGTTTTAATGATCTCCCATGCATTCTTATGCCTGTATGCTACCCTTCTTTTTGGAAGGGGACAGTGCATCTCCTCTTAAGAGATAACCTAAAAGTGGGGCTTCCTTTGGGTCTCTATTTAGAGTTTCAGATGCATATTTGTGTATATGCCTGTACAGTGCATTGTATATGTGATATGATGTATCCTCAGAATGTACATTCCCCTATATCAGAGAAATGAAAAGTATTAGAATCTCTTGGACTAACAGTGCACAGAGCACACATATACATGCAACAAGAAAGCCTACTTAAGGTGACTGATCTGTAAGCCTAAAACACACTCTCAAAGCTTTTCTGTGTCTACCTTCTGCACTTCCTGGTTGTCTTGGAGACACGGCATGAGGGCTTCTGCCTGTGTGCACCGCTCAGTCTTGTTTCTCCATCTCCAACCAACCAGGATGTTTTTTCCCTACTTTCTGAAGCCTGCTGACGCTTACCATAAGCTATTCTGATCTTGGACAATCATCTTATTAACTTACACATATGCTAATTTTCTTCAGAATAGAAACATATCTGTGTGTCACCTAGTCATATTACTATCAATATTTATTCAATGACCATTTGCTGACCCACAAAAGAGAGACAAAAATAAAGAGACACAAAGGAGTGACTGGCTCTATAGCTTTAGACTAGGATTTGTAGTGTGGAGTCTGGAAAGAATTTATCCTTGGGCATATTAGAAATATCCCCCAAACACACTGATGGATTAGGCAGCTGATAGCTTTTAATCACACACAGCTTGAGTGCTTTTTCATCTGATTGAACTTCTTTTGGAAGAGATTATCTATTGAAAACTTACATTATCAAAGTTAAGAGCCACATTTCAAAGATGAGATTTCTTCTCCCTGCCCCAATAATGACTCCTTCTTATCCAATTGAAAGTTAACTTTTCTTATTATCAGTAACCATCTTCAGCTTAAAAGCATTACATATGAAGAAGGTTTCTAAACAGAGCAAAACCATATGACAGACCTGTGAAAAGGAAAAAAAAAGTTTGCATAATACCTCAGTTGTTAGTTACAAATATTATTTTTTAGCCTATAGTCGGGCTGCTCTGAGGAACAGCAGAATGTTGGGTAAAGCTTGGTTTGCCAGCAGGACCATGCACATACTGACTGCACACATGTTGATGGTCTTTAGAATAGTGGACACTTGCGTTTGTGTACTTTAGTGGTATGTCTGAGATATTGACACAGGGATGTCTGTTCATTAATGTATGGGAATCTGTTTAAATGGCACCTCAATATGTTGTTACCTTTTAGAGAGGCATCATGTGTGAGGTGATCTTGCTTAGAAATGGAACACAGGTTTTTAAATGATAGCATTTAGCAAGTATCCTTGTAGTGGATACAGTTTTCTGGGAATATGCTCAGGAGAAATACAGCTGGATTGTGTGGTAGACCTATTTTTATTCTTGAGGCACCCCCACGCTGATCTCCACATTTCTGAACCAGTTTCCATTCACACCACCAGTGAATAATCTCCTCTTTCCCCAAAGCATGTGTTGTCTTTTTGTTTTTAACTTAGCTGATCTGAGTGGGATAAGGTGACATCTCAAAATAGTTTTAATTTGCATTTCCTTGATGCTTAATGCTGTTGAATTAAAAAAAAATCTGTGTCATATGGTTTTGCTCTGTTTAGAGTCCTTCTTCAGATGTAGTGCACGTAGAAGATGGTTAATGATAATAAGAAAAGTTAACTTTCAATTGGATAAGAAAGAGTCATTACTGGGGCAGGGAGAAGAAATCTCATCTTCAAAATGTGTTTCTTGATTTGTGTATCTTTATTTGAGAACTCTTATTTAGCTTGACAGTTCGCATCTTAATAGGGTTGCTTGTTTTCTTCTTTTTTTCTTTAGCTCTTTGTTTATGATATATATCAACCCTCTGTTAGATATATAGTACATAAAGTTTTTTCCCATTCTGGAGGATACACTTTTACTCTAATGATGGTGTCCTTTGCTGTACGTAAGATTTTTAGTTTCCTGGGGTCAATTGTTGGTCTTAATGTCTGTGTTATAGGGTCTTCTTCAGAAAGTCCTTCCCTGTGCCTATAAGTCCAAGTGTCTTCCCTATGTGCTCTTCCATCAGGTTCACTGAACATGATCTTGGTGATCTAATGTTGATGTGCTCCATCCGTTTGGAGGTTTTTGCAACATGAGCAATGAAGATGTATTTTCACTCTTCTGCATGTGGTTTACCTGGCATCCTTGGTTGAAGATGCTTCCTTTCTCTATCTCAGCTCTGAATGGGACATCTCTATCACATTTCATTTCTCCAGGGGTCACGGTCACCATAGAACAGGGGCTGGGAATATTGTAAGAGCCAGAGGGAATGCATATCTGTAGCTAACAGTATTTTCTAGGCATGACAGGAGGTTGCACAAGGAATTCTCAGTAGCTGGAACTTCATGCACAAGACTTAGATAATATCAAGTCAGGCAAAACTAGCATGGATGAGCTATTGGCATTTCACAATTGATAGCTTCTAGAGGTGATTGAGTCACTTAATTTTAGGGATTTGGGTCTTGAGATATTACCCAGGAGATATTCATGCACATACATGCAATAAATGGACTCTCTCTCTCTCTCTCTCTCTCTCTCTCTATATATATATATATATATATATGTATGAGAGAGAGATATAAACAGTGGGAGGGGAGAGAGAGACAGAGAGAGAGAGAGAGAGAGAGACAGAGAGAGAGAGAGAGAGAGAGAAGAAATCATGAAATGAAGTTGGGAGGAGAAAGGGTGGAAGGGAAAGAGAAGAAATTGGAGGAGAATGAGCCAGAATGGGATTTGATCTAAACATATTATGTGAGTGTATCAATGTTAAATAACATACTTAGACATAAATAAGTAGATAAGTATTTTAAAAATGAATAAAGCGGATTAAAAAAAAAAACAAGTAATAGTGTTGCCATCATGGCAACTACTTGTTGGATGGATAGTTTGTGACAAAGCACTTCACATCAGTAGTAGTCCAATCAAAAGTGTGAAACAAAGACTGTGATTCCATCTTATCAGTCAGGAAACTGAGGCACACCGGAAGCTATGGAGACCATGAAGGTCAGTATCCTGACACAGTCACAACGGACCATCTGACTGCTGCACCCATGTTCTTCCAGAGACTTCAACAGCATAGCCCAGATGGGCCATTAATCACTTCTGCTACTTTGGGAAAGTTACCAGTTGGTCTCCCTGGAAAATAGCTGCCACGTTTCTGTGGATTGTGACATCTTCTCTGCAGAATGAGGATGTCTGAACTGTCCAGTTGACTCTCTCACCTGTGTTATATTTTCCACACCAACTGGGGCATAACTATAGAAAGAAACCATTTAGATGTATTCTTTTTTAAAATTTTTTTATTGGGTATTTTCCTCATTTACATTTCCAATGCTATCCCAAAAGTCCCCCATACCCACCCCCTCACTCCCCTACGCACCCACTCCCCCTTTTTGGCCCTGGCGTTCCCCTGTACTGGGGCATATAAAGTTTGCAAGTCCAATGGGCCTCTCTTCCCAGTGATGGCCAACTAGGCCATATTTTGATACATATGCAGCTAGAGTCCAGAGCTCTGGGGTACTGGTTAGTTCATAATGTTGTTCCACCTATAGGGTTGCAGTTCCCTTTAGCTCCTTGGGTTCTTTCTCTAGATCCTCCATTGGGGGCCCTGTGATCCATCCAATAGCTGACTGTGAGCATCCACTTCTGTGTTTGCTAGGCCCCGGCATTGTCTCACAAGAGACAGCTATATCAGGGTCCTTTCAGCAAAATCTTGCTAGTGTATGCAATGGTGTCAGCGTTTGGAAGCTGATTATGGTATGGATCCCTGGATATGGCAATCACTAGATGTTCCATCCTTTCGTCACAGCTCACAACTTTGTCTCTGTAACTCCTTCCATGTGTGTTTTGTTCTCAATTCTAAGAAGGGACAAAGTGTCCACACTTTGGTCTTCGTTCTTCTTAAGACATCCCAGAGTTTCAGTACACACACACACACACACACACACACACACACACACACATGTATATCATATATGGTTGAGTCATATATATATATATATATATATATATATATTGCCATACTCAGCTAAGACAGCACACCGCTTTCCCTCTCTCGTATTCCTTTGTTACAAACCTGAACCAAAACCATTTGATGCCCAAGCTTAATGCATGTCTTTGTCTTTTATTTCAAGAACAAGCATGAATTAGCTTGGACTTGCCCCTGATATTTTTTTCCAGAACGTACTTAATTTCTTTACTTACCAAGCCAGCCATCAATGAAACATTTGTTCTCCACACTGTATTCCTCTCAGTTCAAATCCTTTTAGACTACATTTTTGGTCAAGTGCAGCCAGGGAAATAAAATAATCTTTTGTTCATATAACTTCACCATTCCCATTTTTAGATTAAAATTATTTAAAGTAAAGGATTTAATTATTTGCCTTGCCACTAACTACAACTATTTGAAAAATGTCTCTTTTATAAATCAATATTTTTAATCTACTTTAACTACCTTCACAAGTGTGGGTTCTTTTTTAAAAATTTTTTTAATAAAAACTTTAAGATGCACAGTATGTTCACTGCTTTGAAGAAATCCTGCTGAAAAATGGGTGCTTCAGATCTCCACTAAGATGTATTTGTTGTGTAACCATCTGGCAGAGAGGGACAAGTTCAACTCCTGAACTTTGTGGCTGGCCTTCCTGTTCACCTTCCCCACTAGGGAGATCCGGAGTGTTCCTACTATGCTGTGCATACCATGCTCAGGCTGGGGGAGGGGGGAAGGGGAGGGGCAGAGGTGCTTGCTTACCCACCTGTGTTGCAGCTGCATACGATTCTTGCCTAAGTAAAATGGGTCATGCAAGCTCTCTTGAAGTAATCACAAGTTTATCTTCTCAGAAGATTCTCCTCATTTGAGATCTGCTCTTGACCCCCACCTCATGGTTTTTGTGTGTGGACAGTGGTGGGGATGTCAAAATGTCTGATGACAGGGGACTTCAGTATCTCCCTCATGAGTCAGGGGAAGACACTAAGAACTGTATTTAACTTAGCACTGGCAACTGGCGTTCATATAGTATATGAATCGATAATAATCTATAGCTACTTTCTGAGTGTGTGTGTGTTCTGTGTGTGTATTCTGTGTGAAAGGAATTATGCCAGCTTCGTCTTAAGATGTTATTAACTGTAGAGTGTCCTCTAGAATCTTCTACTTTCCAACATTAGCACAACGACCCTGGGTTCTGTTGGGGGAAGAAAGGAGCTGACACTTGCTGTCTCTATTCCAAGCACTGAGGCCTGTGTTAGTTTGTATACTAGTTAATTAATAACCAGAAAGAACGTACTCATTTATAGTTTTAATGCTTTTTAAAAAAAAAACATATCCTCATAACTGAAAATCAATAAATGACAATAAAGTCATTGTAATCTTAGTTCTAGTAATTTCAGAAGTCATAAACTTCACTAGCCGACTGTGTCTGAAAAGTGATGCTCTGGTGTTTGCATCTTTCAGGGTCTGGAAACTTGTGCCTTGAGGGATGTATTACTGAAGTACCACGTGCTGAAAGAATTCTGCTGAATCTGGAGCACTGACTGCAGCAGATGTCCAAACATACACACACTGAAGCAGAGATGTGTCTTGCATTCTAAATCACGAAACTTTACAGACAGAAGTAAGTCCACTGTGACATGAATTCTTGTAAGCAATATAAATTTGCCCCGCAAATGCTTCAAAGTAGATATTAACAGGTCAAAACAAATATAGCTGTCCCAGATAGCTTATTTATGCATACAATTTAAACTGTGTGCCCATGCATTTATTTTGACAGAAAAATGTGCACTGCATATTTTTCAATATACATTTTGCCGCTAAGTAGAATTCTGTAAGAAGCCACACATAAAAATCAAACATAGAAAGCATTAGATGAGACACAGTCATTTAAAATAAACATTTTGGTACAGATTTGAGAACATAAGACTTTTGAAAGGATGTAAGTGGAGTACACTCATGTACAATGTGCATGTACACACACACAGGAGTAGTGTAAACAAATATATGTGCACACACAAAATTGGACAATAGAAAGTGCCACGAAATCAAAACTAGTAGTGTCAAGGAAATACTTTTTCCCTCTGAATTACTTGTGGTTTTGGGCAGCCTCATTCTCAGCACAGATTATGAATAGTGTGTAAATATTTAATTTTAAGTTAATAGAACTCAATGAGTGAGTTGTGAAAAGCTGCTTTGGGCTGTGATGTGCTGGACAACTTAGAGTACTTGAATGTCAAGTTCTATTGTGTGTCCGTGGTGAGTCCAACTGTTAGACTCTGGGAACTGGGAAAACAGCCCCCCGACGTTTTGAAAAAGCATGGTTGGTAGTGCTCAGGGGTCTGCCAGGTAAAACATCACAAGCGCGGGGCCGCTTTAGATGGAACTGCCTGCTTATGTTGTCAGCATCTCTGTCAGTTTTACTAACATCACTCTCATTTAGAATGAAAACAATGTCTTTAGAAAGTGAGAGAAACTTTTTACTTTCTTAATAACTATAGAATGTATTATGAGACCAAAGCCATGGTAAAGCTAGCATGAGGAGGGGAAATTACAGCAACAATGTTGTGGGGTGCGAATTTCCAAATTCGACTCCCATTTTCTATGGAAGGCCTTTTGCACAAACTTTATTTCTCCCTCAGTGTTATCTTTTAATTTTTCTTCACAAGCAGACCATACTGAGAGCTAGCATTTAGCCAGGTAGCCAGTCAAAGGCCTCGATTGCCAGAGGCCAATCTCAGCGCGTTTCATGTGGTATCAACAATTCACAGCCCGTAGATGGAGCCAAGGTCCCTCCCAGCGGATGCAAAAGTGCGATAGGACTCCTTCAGCAAAGCCCTCTAAAGTCCTAATCTAAAGTAAATAGTGTCTCCCGGTTCTTAGGTAGAGTCTGGATTCCTAGCAGCTTTCCAGGGCAAGGAAAAGGTCAGTAAACATCACCGGAATAAAAGACAAAACCCACAAGAGTACCTCACAATGAGTAAAACCCCCACAACCGCAGAGCATCAGGGTGGTGAGTGTGGGGAAATGCTGGGTCAAGCCCCTAGCCTTGAAAGGAAGTGGGGTGTCTCTGGAGTTCACTGCTCTATAAAGACAAAGTATTGACCAAGCAGGCAGTTCCGCCTGATAATCTTCAAAGACCGGCGCAGTAATTCGTAACTGATTTGAAAGATACAATGGGATACATTTCTAATAATTGCTTTGATGGGAAAAACAGTTTGTATATATGGTATCCCATAGAACAGGCCAATTCCAAGAGGTCATTCTCTTTGTGTTTCAGGAAACTCTAAGACAAGAGGAGAAAGACAAACTCAAACCCAGACAGGTCTGAACACCTCACCCCCATTGAAGACGGCAAGGAAAGAGGTCCTTTTCTTCGTGTTCCATGGGGCATAAAATATCTGAGTTACAAAATAGGTTCACTCTGCCTGGCATATGAATCTAGAATCTAGAATCTTCATTCTATGCAGTGTGCTGGTGACTGCTCTTGGAGTGATCAGATGGTGTGGACAGTAGGAAATTATTTTCATAAAGCTGGGGGGGGGTCTGTTTTCACTTTGATTTGGGGACTAAAGACAGTGCCAGAGCTGCTCTGACGCTGACTGGGACTGTTGCCTTCCCACCATTAGCAGATCAGCTGACTTAAGACATCTCCAGTGTTTACCAGTACCAGACTACAAGAATGCACCCTCCACCTTCCATGTCTCTAACCTACTTGGAGTTTATTACATGTTCTAAATTTGTATGGAGCTGGCAATTTGATGAAGGAAAAAAGAATACCGAAAAGATTTTTTTTTTTGCTTCTTTGTTTAAAATTAACATCTGCTGTCTTCCTGACCCGAATTCTGACAACACAATTGCTATGAAATATCGGTTTGAACTCCAAACCAGAAATCCTGAGCGTAGCTCTCTGCCAAATAGGTGCTAGTTAGAAGCAGCTGCCCACAGCGGAACTGCTGAACGCTTCAAGGCTGCCTGTGATCTGAGCAAACCCTGGGCTCAGCCTTTCAAAGGGAGACTGCCATTTTGCAGAATTCTCCAGGATGGCTGATGTCACCTGTGATAAATCAGTGTGTTATCTCTTTCCTTCTTGAATTTATCACAGTGAACATCTTAGATGGAAGGAGAAATAATGAGGGTTTAAGGTAGACATTCATGTGTGCACGCATGCATACATCTGTGAGTGTGTTCCTGCTTGTGTGTCTGAGGGCATGAATGTGTATTTGTGTATGTGTGCATGCTTATATGTGAGCATATGTGTTCGTGTGTGTGAATGTGTCTTAGATATGAAATTCATGAGATAGAATTTCTGAGGTATTGCTGAGCACAGAGGCCGTGGCTGGCAGTCTAGGAGCAACGCAGACCCTAGCTGCCTGCTGTCTCACCTCTATGGCCACATTCCACCCACATCTCCTGAATTTTACTACTAAAAAAAAAAATCTCTGAAGGGCGACACTGGCCATGGTCATCTCATTAAGCACAGAGTTCTGTTTTCAACATAATTAGTCATCTAATTACTCATCCAAAATTAGTGCATTCATATGCCTAATTAATTAAAATTTCATTCAAAGTACCCTGTTGGTAATGCTTTTGTTCTCTTGTTCTGACAAATCAAATTACTGAGGGACAGATTTGATTTGGAAATTGGTTTAGGTTGAGTCTCATCATAGGCATATTAAAATATTAATGAATAAAAACAGTGAGATATTAATTTCCATAATTAAGATGTACCCCCCCCAGATGTTAATGATTTCTTAGGAGCATTGCTTTCAAGCACAGGAACCATAAATCCCTTAACATTTCAGATTGAGCCTGAGGTTGAGGAAAAAGATCTGAGTTCAACACTGAGTTGAACACTGAGTTCAACAACATCCATTCCTAGAACCAAAGCTGTGAGCTTAGTGGGGAACAAAGCCTAGGGTGCAAAACATGGAGTGAATATTAAGGCGAAGGCTTATTATCACATGCCCACATGGGTGATGGCTACCAGAAGAGACATTTCTAAAAGATAGCCAGCTTCTAATAGTTAATTTACATATTGTGGACTTCTCTAGGACAAAGCGGTAACTAGGGTTGTGCAGGTCTGACCATGTAGACATTGCTAGACTCTTCAGCGCATATGAACTCATTGAGTCTTCCTGAGGTATGTGCTGCCTCAGAGTTTCTGCAGAAGAGCAAACTGAGGCCCAGAAAGGAATCTGCCCACAGCCAGTGCATGGGAAGCAGTAAAGAACTGTTTGCTTAGAGACCCACCCTTAAACATTCAATGGATCACACACCTTGCTGTTGAAGAGCCACAGAGTTAAATGCCACCAGATGAAAGACAGCTGGTGCGGAAGATTAAGGAGCAAGTGTCCTTTGCAGGGGAGAGCTATGCTTCTGACCAAGGGAAGACATGGAGGCCTGCTGCCTGTCTTTAGGTTAGCCCACAGGTAAAGAGGACACCGGTGAGTGAAACTTGACATTTTCAGAAATTAGAAGATAATTTTTAAGGTCATCTTCATTGAGATAAATATCAATTTTAATAAGGGCTTAGGAAAGCAATACTGGCTGCTTCCAGAGTGGCTTTGAGAAAGACAGGAGAAATGGAATATACCTGAGTTATAGTCCATCTGGTCAAGTGTCAGTTACTAGCCACTGAACGTAGGGTCATTGCAATACGAGAAACGATACAAGGGTGCCTGGAGGCCCATGAGTCATTGTGTGTCACTGCCTCTGCCTTCTGTAATAGCAGAGCCTCATCCAAGGTTGGTTCTCTGCTTTCTGACCCATTTGGGAGTCCTGATTTCTGCTTTTTAAGTTTGTTCTCTAGTTAATTGTAGGTGCTGAGCTGGGGTCAGATTTCCCTGACCCTCCTTCCCCATTTGCAAGAGAAAGGTATGTGTCATTTTAGAGCTAAAACTGAATTTTCTAAGTGATCTTGTAAGGACTAATGAGCTTCAATGTCTTCACGTGTAATAGAATAAGAACAAAAGAGCAAACGCACTTCACACCAGAGGTTGGTGAGCATACTACACATTGAGTTATTTCTCTGGATGATATAGGATCATCTATGAGTATGATTCAGATGTCATACAATATTATCATCTATATTTACCTTTTCTCCCTTCCTTCCAAGTCAGAGCTAAGTGCACTCCCAGGATGGTTCATTCACAGATCAGGCTTTGGCATAAATCGAGGTTATTTCCTTTAGCTATACTGTAAACTCTTTAGAAATCTAGTTCTGAAAGACAAAAAGGGCCAGCGACTCATCTCTGTATTAGCATCATAAAAGGAAAAACTTAAAACCAAGGGAAGGAGATAGCAGCGATAGATCCCAGTTACCCAGCCACACAAACATAGGCTGCCCATCCAAGCTCAGACCCGTGGCTGTCAGGAGCCTCTTCTCCTTCGGGAGCTTTGTGTGGATCCTGCTTTGCTATCCTCTCCTAGAAGGGGTACGTTGTTTCTTCTTTCAGCTCGACCTCTTAAGTTGGGCAAAAAAATATAATGCTTCCATTTTCATGTTCATTTCTCAAGAGGGTTTTGGTTTTGTTTGCCTTAGGGATGTTTCTTGGGGAAAGAAAAACAATGGAGATGAAATTTCAGAGTAGGGCTTAAGGGAAGGAAGGAGGCAAAGGAGGGAGGGGCCGGAGTGGGCTGGGGGTGGGGCTGGAGGAGGAAGGGTGCAGACTCCCCTTTCTCCATTTGCTGCTTTTCATCTCTCTTCCCCTCTGTTTCTGATTCTGTTCCCTCCCCCCCACCCCCCAGCTCCATGGAATGAATAAGATCAGCTCCCTGTCTTCCATCCCTCACTCACTGGGAATGGGGAAGCAACAAACAGAAGGGCCCTCCATAATTGCTCAGGGGTTGCTCAAAACTCATTTTTTTCCTTTAGTTTTGTTTTGTTTTGTTTTTTCAGATAGTCTTACAGATTCCCTGCTGCAGATGTTTCTGTGTGTATAATATGTCTCCATTCTGAATTATTTTCTCACCATTTTGTAAGTATTTGGGGCCTGCACTGGAGCCAAGACACTTTAATTATCAAATTAACACAATTTCATGGTCGATGTGTTCAATTTCTCACTAGATTTTATTTTCATTTTCAAAAACCAGCCATTGCGTTTGCCCTAGTGATGTAGGGGAGTGTATAATGCCTTGCTCCATATTCAGGGATGCTGAGGACTTCCCTCAAATCTCTACACGTGGGACCTTTCCCATGCTTTGTCTTTGTTAACTGTTTTCTTAAGTCCATGGCTGTTTAACAGGTGTTTAGAATATTTTTATTTTGTAACATACCATAAATCTTACACACAGCGCTCTTCATGCTGGTAGACACACCAATATTCTTATACAACAAGTATAATGTATATTCAGTTGCTTTTATCTTCAGTTACCTGGTATTTTAAGTTTTGTTTCATATGAAAAAGTAGATTTTTTATATATTATATTATATATTGTATATTATGTGTTACATTATACTATATACTACATATTACATACTATACAATAAATTATGTATAATATATAACATAACATAATATATTATATTGTACATTACTCATTACACATTACGTATTATATTATATTACATACTATATATTGTGAAATTTTCTTATATATTATAATAATTTGTTCCTATTTACCCCCATATATTGTCCTCCAGCATCTCTCTTCTGATCATGGGTGTCTCCTTCCTTATCCCTCACTCTTGACTCCCACTTTCATGATTCACTTATCTCACATTTAATAGGTTGGGAGCTTCAGCGCAGTTGGGAACAGCAACATCTCCTAACTTTTTCCGTGGCAGAATTGCTTGAACTCAGTCTCATGTGCAGAGAGCAAAGAGCTCTGTGTTCATGTTAAGAGGCACCAGAACTACTCCTGCCATTAAGTAATGGAGAGATGTAGAGAGTTCTTTGTTTTTAGGTTATCAGGCAGAAATGGCAGACAGGAGCGGGTGGTGATTCAATTAGAGCAGCAGTGATTGCGGTGGCTGGAAGTTTCTGGAGTTTTCTGTGGAATTTCTTTGCACTTAGTACAAAGTGCTTTATAGGTTCTGTCAGCCATGTGTGGGGTACACACTCATCTGCAGACCCATCTACTTTGATATTTGGAGCTTTGGAGTAGACAGAGACACACCCGTAATTGTGGTATGCATAGATTCTACTGGAAGATGCCAGTTGGCTGAGTTTGGTGACCTCCACCGCCATCTTGGCAATCATCCTTTCAGACCAGCTTTATTGAGGTGTTGCTTCATTAGTCCCAAAGTCCATCTTTAAGGGTGAAACTGAATTAATTTTGGCAAATTTGCAGAGTCATGCAAACATTACTATCTAGACTGCTGTAATGATCTTCTGGATTCATTTCCAGCGAACACACCCCTGCCCTGTCCAGGACTTACTAGCCTGCTGTGTTCTCTTTAGGTTTGTCTTTTCAGATTCTTCACGTAAATGCAATCATAAAGTCTCTGCTGTCTGGAGGGCTGAATTTAGCATAGTGATTTTGATACTCGTTGCATTACAGACACAAGACTTCTTTTTATGAACCTGAGTTTTATCATGGTACATGTTTTTCATTCAAAATAACTCTCTTCTCATCATTTTTGTCCAGGTGTCTACACAACACAGCCCATGCAGGATAAATGAAAGATCATATTAAGGCAATGAGTTGGTGTTCTTTAATGAGTGGAAAAATAGTATCTAGAACTTGATGAATGAGCTTCAGGAAGAGTAATCTAGAAGAAAGTGCACAGTAATGTGAAATGCTAATAGTTCACCATGAAACACTCACTCGGGAGATGGCCAACGACAGAAAAACAGACCCAAATAACTACAAAGCTTTGTGTGGACAAGAAGGGAAATGACACTATCCTCACTGGAATCCGAGGAGTTCCAGTACATCTGCTACCACAAAAACAGCAGACAGGACAGGACAGGAGCGCACTGGGTACTTGTCATGTTGGTGGGAGGCAGCTGCACACAGCTGCTTTCATACTGAAGTGTCTACAAAGTACACAGGTTTCTCTGTAAGACCCTGAGTCTCACTAGGATGCTTTATTAAAATCCAGTGAAGTCAGCACACATCATATGAGGTAAATATCATGAAAGATGTGTATTACTATGCCAGAGGCATTAGGAAAAGAGAAATTTTCAAGTTGGTAATATTTTATTTTTAGAACAAAATTGCTAGCAATATAGTATATTGTTTCAATACCATTGTGTGTGTGTGTATGTGTGTGTATGTGTGTGTGTATGTGTGTGCATGTGTGTATGTGTGTGTGTGCGTGTGTGTGTGACTATGCTACAGTGGAGTCTGGAATCTAACTCAGGTCATCAAGCTCAGCATATGTAGTTTTATTCAGCGAGCTATTCTTCTGGCCTGCTGGTAATATTTTCTGAAGTTTTGTTTTATTGTTACTAAGTCTGAAAATTGGCTCTTTATTACACACTGTGTTTTTATTTAGCAAACTATTCATTTATTTAAGACTTACATGTCTTCCAGGCCCAGCACACACTAGTATCTTCTCAGACTTTATGAAAATAGTGAACATATACGATCATTCTTAGGAGTGAATTCTCTGGGCAGGGCATCTCCAGTCGCATAAATTGTGGAAACAGCCAATATCCCTGGCAGTCATGTGGGAGCCCAAAGCTAAACAGAAGTGAGTGCTTTCATGTCATGTCTTTATTATTTTAAAACTAAACCTTATTTTTAAAAGCCATTTTAGAGTTATAGGAAAATTAAAAATAGAGTAGTGTTGCCATGGCATCCTTTCCTTGTACAGTGATGAGTTTATTCTAATCAATGAACAAACCCTGATGTATCGTTGTTAATTAAAGTCTGTAGCTTACTTTGTTTTCCTTAGATTTTATCCGCTGCCATCTTTCTATTATAGAATCCTGTCAGGAATTAGGAGTTTCACCTGGTTGCCTTGCTTCTCCAGGCTTCCCCTAGCTATGACACCATCTTTAGACTTTAATTTTGGTGTCTTTGAGAATTCTGAGAACTAGGCACTGGCTTTGAGAGGCCTGTCTGTACCTGGGGTTTGTTCACGGTGATATGAATGTATAGAGGGAGGAGGTAAAATGTCACCCTTATCCTGTGGTGTGAAAGGGATGTGTGAATTTATCACTGTAGATGTCTTCCGGCACCTGGCTTGGGTTGTGTTTACCAGGTGTCTCAGCTGCAAACTCACTGCCCTGTGGTCCCCTTCTGTGTTAGGAAGTCGCTATTTCCAGATCACAACAGAGGAGGACTTGTGCCCCATTTCCTTGAAGGCAGACTAGGCACATAAATCACTCGAGTTTCTTCTGGGTGAGAGGTTTAGTCTTCCTCTATCTTGTGTCACTAGTGCTCAAGCATCTTTGTACACTGTTTAATTCTGTGGGTGATTATTTATTATTTTATGTTATCACTTTATTTTGTTGTGGGTTTCTCAAGCTGACCTACTCCCAGCCTTTGAGTTTGTCTTCATTTGGGTCTGTGTCCCTCTGAAACATACTATCCACCGGAAGGATTTATTGTTGTTGTTGGTGATTCTTCCTTGGTTTTCCCCTGGGAAAATGTGGTTGTCTCATTGTGTGTATTTCCTCTTTCTGTCATGGTCTACCCAACCTGGACCAACCCAGCAAGCCAGAGAACCCTGATTCCTCTGTCGGAGAATCGTATGAGGAGTGCCGGATGTTAATTGTTTTGTTGTTTTCCCCACTTCTGGCAGATACTTTTTAGAGGTAATTTCAAAAGATAAAGGAAAGAAAATATGTACAATGATATTTTGAGATTATGAAAACTACATTTTGTACAGGTTGAAATATCCTATAAATCCCAAACAAATAATTTTTTTATTTTTGATACTAAAACATTGCAATATTCCAGACCAAAAATGTTTTATTTTATTTTGTCGAATATCTTTCATTAAACAAACATTTTCATAAATGTTTTTCATAAGGTTCTTTTGAATGATTTTAAAGGAATAGATGCTGCAAATTCATAGCCCCTTTGAATTGATTATGATTTATAAAATAAATGTATTAAATTAAGCATACTATTCTAACCAGCAACTTTCATACACAAACAGTTTCTCTTGTTCACTCTTGAGTGACGGGGATACAGGAGTTTGGGTGTTAGGCACCTTTGTGGTTGTTATATCTTAGTCATCAGGGTTATGCTATTCCTTGGTCATATGACTTTATGAAGGAGTAGTGAATCCTACCTACCAGACGACAGGACAGAGGAACAGCTAATGTTGACATACCTTCTCCTTGTATGTTTTAAATGTAGGAGTGCTCTGCCTGCATGTACACCTGCAGGCCAGAAGAGGGCATCATCATTTTATAGATGGTCACGAGTCACCATGTGGTTGCTGGGAATTGAACTCAGGATCTCTGGAAGAGCAGCCAGTGTTCTTAACCACTAAACCATCTCTTTAGCCCCAGAATGTTCAATTAAACATTGCTAGTTAATTTATTTTTCATTATTTTTCACATACTTTATAAGGAAAATGTTTTAATATCATCCGATTAAGAAATTTTGCTTTAAATTATGATTTGCTAGAAGTGTCACAATCTGGAAATCTTGGGGACTCTTCATATTAAGTAACACGAGTAAAGATTCTTCTACTGATTTTGAGCAAGATGAATGTGGATACATCAAGGGCCATGATATGTAAATTCATTTTTGGAATGATTCTGGAATTCTCCCAAGACTTGTTCTTCTCAAAG
The DNA here is from genome assembly GCF_978045245.1 of Mus caroli. Classification (NCBI taxonomy): domain Eukaryota; kingdom Metazoa; phylum Chordata; class Mammalia; order Rodentia; family Muridae; genus Mus; species Mus caroli. Next base: position 120,343,672 of record NW_028227265.1, on the reverse strand, counting down.
TATCATGGGTGATGAGAGCAGAGAACCAGGGTGTTGCGGAGACAATCTTCCGTTACGTGTCTTGCTATGAATTATATGTACAGCACAACCAGATCCTCTAGTTTCTTCTTTTGGTGAAAGCTTTGCTCTGCCATAACGATATTCTCCGCAAAATATATATACTTTGCTATATCATAGAAGTAAGAACACGGACCAACACATGAGTTTATCTTCAAGGCTGGACTTTCCAGTTGGATTTCACAGCGATATTTACAATAACAGATCATCTTGGTGAATTAGATTCCTTGGACTCTGTGAGCAAGACTTAAAAGCAGCTTCATTGTGGGATTTGTGGTCGGAAGCATCTCCTGGCACTGCAGCTCAGGACATGGCAGGGGATTATGTCTCTTATCTCAGATGCACAGGAAAACCTGTAACACAGGTGAGTGAGGGCGGTTTAAATGGAAGCTGCCACCACACAGTGATTTCACAGTGTGTTAAAGGGTGGCGAAACTCATCTGTTTTCTTGTGACCTAGCTTACTCTTAGCTACTCTTCTAGAATCTTCTAATCATTCTAGAATCTTCTCATCATTTCTAGAATCTTCTCATCAATCTTCTCATCAATCTTTTCTAGAATCTTCAAAGCAATCATTTCTAGAATCTTCTCATCATTTCTAGAATCCTCTCATCATTTCTAGAATCCTCTCATTTCTAGAATCTTTTCATCATCATTTCTAGAATCCTCTCATTTCTAGAATCTTTTCATCTTCATTTCTAGAATCCTCTCATCATTTCTAGAATCCTCTCATTTCTAGAATCTTTTCATCATCATCATTTCTAGAATCTTCTCATCAATCTTTTCATATATACACCTGTTGTGAGGCTCACATACCGTGAAGTTATATGTAATTGCAGATTTCTACCAGTGTGAATACAATTCCCCGTGGATTCTCATCTGTTACTTAATGGGACACTAACCAGTTTTGAGTGCAGTTTCCCCTGTTTGGAATGTTCCCTGAGACTCTGTCCAAACCTCTCTCTCTCTCAGAGGCTATAGGATTTGCCTCACACCCCCCACCCCCGGCTGCTTCCAGCACTTGCCTAAAGCTGGATGGACTCTCTCAACAAACAGCTTTATCCTCTATTGGCATGCAGAATGTGGTTTTAATCTGTGAACATTGAATGTTTAAATTTTTAATTTATTTTTATTGCATGTTATGGCATGTATGTGTGCATTTGTATGTTCATGTGTATGCACATGTGTATGTGTGGAAGATGCAAATTCGAGAGTTCAGAATACAGATTATCTTACTTTTGAGGCCAGGTCTAAAACTCTCCAAGTAGGTTGAGCTGCCTGGCCAGTACCTCTACCTTCCCAGAGCTGGGGCTATGAGCCTGTACCACTACACAGGGCTCTTTTTAACATAGGTTCTGAGACTAGATCACAGCTTTTTATGCCCATAAGTCAAAGACTTTATGACTTAGCCATCTCTCCAGCTCAAAAGTAGAGCTTTGACATTAACTGATATTTATATCAATTGATAACAAGAGCCTATAGTGCAGAGAGAGCTGAATAAAAGATACAGTTCATTGCTCTTCCTTCTGATAACTCCTATCCTACTGATCATCAAGCAAGGATGGGGGTATGGTCTTTTTAAAACAAAACAAAACAAAACAAAACTTGACTTAAGATAAAGTTTTCTGGGAAGAAGAACCTCAATTGAGAAAATACTTCTATCAAATTGGCCTGCAGATAAGACCTTGGGAGCATTTTCTTGGTTAATGATTAATGTGGGAACCAAACCAAGCAAGCCATGGAGAGAAAACCAATAAGCAGAGTTCTTCCATGGCCTCTTGTGATGGTTTGTATATGGTCACCCCAGGTACTATTAGAAGGTGTGGTCCTGTTAGAGTAGGTATGGCCTTGTTGTAGTAGGTGTGTCACTGTAGGTGTGGGCTTTAAGACCCTTATCCTAGCTGCCTGGAAGTCAGTATTCTGCTAGCAGCCTTCAGATGAAGATGTAGAACTCTCAACTCTTCCTGCACCAATGCCTGCCTGAATGTTGCCATGTTCCCGTTTTGATGATAATGGACTGAGCCTCTGAACCTGTAAGCCAGCCCTAGTTAAATAATGTCCTTATAAGACTTGCCATGGTCATGGTGTCTGTACACAGCAGTAAAACCCTAAGACAGAAGTTTGTACCAGGGACTAGTGCATTGCTGTGATAAGCCTGACCATACTTTTGTTTGGAAGAATGTGGATTTTGGGACTTTGGATTTGGAAAGCAGTGGAATGCTTTAAGTGGGGCTTAGAGGGCTATCCTATAAGAATATGGAAGACTTTGTTGCTGAGAGTGATTTGAACTGTGCATACCTGTCAAGAGGTTTCAGTAGAGAAGGATTTCAGTACATGGACTGGAAACTGTTTTTGTGGTATCTTGATGAAAAATATGGCTGCTTTTTGCCCTTGGCGGAAGAGTCTACCTGGGGCTAAGATGAAGAGATTTATATTAATTGCATTGACAGAGGAAGTCTCAAAAAGGCCCAGCAGAGACTTAGTTCTCTGGTTAAGTTTCATGAAGAGCATTTTGAAAAGTATAGCAGGATTAGAAAGGAAAACTATAAAATATATGGTCAAATATTAAAAGGGTACCAGGAAGTAGAATAGAACTGAACCCTATATTCTAGGAGATAGCAGATTAAAAGACTAGGACTTTGGGGCAAGATCCTACCCAGCTAAGTTTAGATCCAGGCATGGTGGTACACACCTTTAATTCCTGGAGATAAAGCCAAACAGATCTCTGAATTCAAGAGCAACCAGGAACAGAGCAAGTTCTAGGTGAAGAAAAGCTTAAATCGAGGTGTGGGGGTACACAACTTTAATTCCAGCATTGATTAAGTAATAGAACAAGAGGTAGCCATGTTCCAGCCCCAGTAAGGAGCAGAGCTCAGCAGTTTCAGCCATTTGGCTCTGGCTTTAGAGTCAAGAATAGAAGGATCTACTGGGACAATTGATGCTGGTTAGCTAGAGCTAAGAAATTAGCAGTGATTAAGAAGAGACCAGTATAACTGAGGTGAAATCTTTTGGGAAGAGTTTAATGAGAGCACGAAGAAACTGTGTTCCAAAGATAGCCAAAGTTGAATCTTGTGCTGCAGCTGGACTTGGTAATGTGTAAGAGTCACCCAGGTGGTACTGGTTTTGAAGGCATGAAAGCATCATGAAGAACAGCTGAATGTTGGCACTGAGAGAGGCCAGGGAAGGTCATTGGAGAAGGTGCAGTCCCAATTGCAGTCGATGGCCCAGGACTGAAGGGGTTATGCAAAGGAGTTGAGGCATTGCACCAGGAAAAGAGCTTATCAGAGGCTATTGATAAAGCCTAGTTGCAGAAGAAGACCCCAGCATATTGGCAATGCCAGTACCATGGGATGATCACCAAGAACAGCAGCAGCAATAGAGTAGATCAACCTGAGTTTAGATTGCTACAAAGGGCAGAGCTGGAGAAGTGATGCCAGCCCTTTGAAGGATCCCAGAAGATCATGTGTGGATCCCAGACATTGGACCAAGAAGATGTAACACTGAAGTTGGCTTGGAGGTCCCAAGATGTTCGAGATGCCAGAGCTGTGGTATATCTGCTGAGGAAAGCTGCTACCAGGGAGTGGAACCAACCCAGGAGAAAGAACTTTGTTACAGTCAACAAAGAAGGAAAGGGAGTTAGAGATCTGAAGACCGCTTTTACATCAGACATGGAGATGAAGAGTTTGGTGGTTTCCCAGTCGGTTTCCTGTCTTGTTTTAGGGATTATAGTAAAGTGATTGGGTGAATGTCAGAAGAGACTTTGAACTTTTTACTTTTAACATTGTTGAGACTGCTATAAACTATGGGGACTTTTGAAGTTATTTTGAATGACTAAATGTATTTTGTATCATACTATGTTTAGGTATGACTCACATAGACTCATATATTTGAACAACCCTATAAGGTCCAGGGAGTAGAATGTTATGGTTTGTATATGCTCAGCCCAGGGAGTGGCACTATTAGAAGGTACAGCCCTGTTGGAATAGGTGTGGCCTTGTTGGAGTAGGTGTGTCACTGTGGGTGTGAGCTTTAAGATCCTCAGCCTAGCTGCTTGGAAATTAATATTCTGTTAGCAGCCTTCAGATGAAGATGTAGAACTCTCAGCTCCTCCTGCACCATGCCTGCCTAGATGCTGCCATGCTCCTGCCTTGATGATAATAGACTGAACCTCTGAACCTGTAAGCCAGTCCCAATTAAATGTTGTCCTTATAAGACTTGCCTTGGTCATGGTGCCTGTTCACAGCAGTAAGACCCTAACTAAGACACCTCTGCTTCAGTTTCTACCTCCTTGTTCTTTCCTCAGATACAGAATGTGACCTGGGATGTAGACAAAGACAAAGAAACTTTTTTCTCCCAGCTTGTTTTCTGTTATGGTGTTCATCACAGCAATAGAAAATCAGACTAGACCATGGCCTAAACACAGCTGTAGTAACGAAGATGGGTTTAGCTTTAGCAGTCAATACAGATGTCTATGTACAGTAGAGATAGCTCTGGGGATTGGGATTCCCAGGTTCTCTCTTAGGAACTTTACTCCCACTGGGGCATGCAGACCTATAAGAGATGTGTTCTTTAGGGAAACCAACAGCCATAGTCTCCTTCCATGTTGAAGACACATTTAAGTATACATGCCCCATATTGGGACTCAAAGTTGAGACCACAGGGAAGAGAAAAATGCATTATAAACCATGGGATATCAGAAGCTCATTGATGTCTTTATTTTGTCAAATATTCATTAGTTAAACATGTATTTAAAAAGTATTTGTGAGAGTTTCCTTACAAATAGGCATAACTTAAAATTTTGAGATGTCAAAGAAGATGCAAGTAACTTCAGCCTTGGGGACTGAAGATGAGGAACTCACTGGCAGATAGCCAAGCTGAAATGATGACCTCTTCCAGTTCAATGAGACTCTGTCTCAAGGGGATCCAGTGGAGAGTGACAGAGGAAGACACCCATTGTTCTCTACCTCTTCATGTGCATACAAGGAGTTGGCTTTAGAAGGCTGTGTCTGGCTGGCCTGTGAAGGCCCACTTAACTTGAGGAATGGCTAACTGTAATAACCACTGTAGTTGCGGCTTGAATTGTGCTGAGGGCTGTGGAAGCTACAAAGAAAGTAGAGATGAACAGCTCAAGAACTAAAAGAGCCTTAGTGACTGGATGTGTTTGGAGTATCCAAGCCCACCTTTGGGTCTGAAGCTTGGGCTATTTATCACTGCATATGTTCCTAGTTGTAATGATGGAGGGCTTGATACATCACAGGAAGTGCCAGTGCTTTGAATGAGTCACCGACTGACTGGATGAATGAATGAACACAAGGGTAACATTGAAGATAACTCCATTGTTTTGACCTCTAGCATCTAGAAAATATGAGACTGCCAGAAACAGACTGGTTTGAGAGTAAATAAAATGATTGGATTCAAATGCACTGAATTAGAAGTGGAGGTATTTTCCAAGAGAAAATGTTCATTGAGCACTGTAGCTCATGGGAAGATCCAGGGCAGTCGTAAAAGGGTTGGGTGGTATATTATTTGCATCACGACAATCCAGACTGGGTAGAAATCCAGAGAGAAAAACAACAATAGTAACAACAAAAGACTGGATTCTGATATGGATGCAATACATTGTCCCCTGAAGTTCAGGCCAGCACGCACTCTCTTTTAATCTTTGGAACAGATCCTAGAAGATCAATCAAAATTCATCTAGAGCCAGGAGGAAGCTGGGGGATGTGGGGCTCTCTCTGAGTTCAATCCTCATTTTTCAAGCCCTCCTTCTTACAGGCTCCTATCTCTTTATCCCTCTCCATAGAGTATTTGTAGTCAGTGGTAGAGAGATATCTTAGTTATAACATGAGTCCTTAAGGTGAGGAATGAAGGAAAATGTAAATATTTTCCCACCAAGAGATTATATATTTTTCTTTTAAAAAAAGGGCTCACTTTGGATCCTTCTTTTTTGGTGTATACTATTAGTTCACTCTTACTGAGTGATATCAGAAGAAGGACATTTTTCTGCTTACACAGAAGAAAAGCAAACTTATACCAAGCCATATTTGACGTTTACCATATCTTGGCTGTCTGAGAGCTTCTACTCATTACTATGTTTAGCAATGAAGCCATGAGAAAAATTTCAGTCTAACAATAGAGAAGTTTACACATTGAGATGGGAGTGGGTCTGTGAAAGTATATAATTCTTTGAATCAGAGCACATCACTATGAAGAGGAGTTCATAACTACCGTTGACCAAATCCCCCAAAGACCTGGAGGCATAAAAACAAAGCATGGTTTGGAGGATGACTGGTCAGCTTGGCCTGAACTTAAATGGCACAGAACTTGTATATCTTTAGGGCCCAATCTCTTCCTGCCAGTTGCAAACAATATTTCAACAGCTTTCTTTCTTTCTCTCTCTCTCTCTTTCTTTCTTTCTCTCTCTCTCTCTCTTTCTTTCTTTCTTTCTTTCTTTCTTTCTTTCTTTCTTTCTTTCTTCCTTTCTTTGTTCCTTTCTTTTCAAAATGGTTCATTGCATGGAGATACCATTAAAACTCAGATTGGGAAACTGTAGCTGGGCAGTAGATTGATTTTTTTTAAAGTATCTCCTAATTTCCCTACATCTTTTTCTTTCCCAGATCAGAAACATTTATGATAGAAATCTAGAAAGTAAGAATTGCAAAATGAGTGGTGCTCAGAGGAGTTATAAAAGCAGGGCAGAGGTCTGGGAATATTGCCCTGTATATCATTCATGGAGGAATTTTAATCCAGAAACATGGCTGCTCTGGCATGGAATCACATCCAAAGATAAGATCAGGCTGGAATGCAAGCAAACTCCACACCTTTAATCCTCTGGCTGGGATGCACAAATTTAATCTCTATATCTGGAACACAGACATGTCCTTAGTACACACTTTTGTTCCCCCTGGCTAGAATATAGACACACATTTAGTACACATCTTTAATCCCAAACAATGATGTCTAGCTGAGCGCAGAGAAAGTGATGAATCAGAAAAGTTTGACAGAATGAGTCACAGATAGGATATGGCCAATTCTCATGAGAACAGACAGGAAAGAGAGGCTACTTAAGGATCAGTGAGGGAGAGAGAGCTGGGTTCAGTTCAGTTCAGTTCAGTTTACTTCAACTCAACTCAACTCAACCCAACTCACTTCAACCAAACCCAACTCAACTCAACAACTCACCTCACCTCATCTCACCTCAATTCCGTGCAGTTCAGTTTAGAGTAGTTCAGTTCTTGGAGTTCAGAAGCAGTCCTTCCAAGCAGAGTAATACAGTTAGAAACTGAGAGAAGCTAATTTGAATCAGTCAGCTTGGAGAGGAGTTTGAACCAGAACAGCTGAGTTGAACCAGCCAGCCAAAGTTCAGAAAGAGCTAGGAAGGGTGAGTTTATTCATCAGTAAATCTTGAAAGCTGAAACATTCTAGGTCTAGGTTAGCAAATGGAGGCTACAAGTTGAAGCCTTCAAGGCCTGGGCTTGCAGATTAGTTTCTATAGAGAGGCTAGAAGCTTCCAGGCCTAGGCTTAGGGATAGTTAGAACAGAGAAGGAAATCCTCTGGGGTTAGTGCATGCCATGTATTTGTAAAGCGTGGATACATCTCTCATCTCATCCCTTACTCTGAAGAAATAATAAACATTTACAGTTCTTAATCTCATTTACCTTTTGTTCACCTTAAAGTTTGCCTTTCAATCACCATCATATTCGCACAGTCTATGGACTTTCCTTGCTATTAACCTGCACATAGCAGCAACAACAACAAAATCAAAAACAGAAAGAGAAGTCAAAAGATAGAGTATATAATATGCAAATAAAATAAAACAAAACCCCAGTAAAACAGCAACAAAAGATGGTATAAGAGAGACTATGTTAAAGTGCAAATAGAAAGGTCTAGAAGACTTTAATCCCTGGGAATGGTTAAATAAATGATCAAAAGAGCAAAAATGGATTGGGCAGCACAGCAGTATTGACCCCATGTTCTGTCTCTTCCTTTGCACTAGAGTGAACTGTAGCTGTCTGTGATGTTCCTCAGAATTGACTAAGGTCCAAGGCTGTGACTAAATCACTTTATGGATTGGATTTATGGAAAATGAGTGAGGCATAGTAGGGAAGCGATGAAACATAGTAGGGTTCACTTACAGATCTATAATTGAGTAAGTCATGATCCTAGCTGTGGTTGAAAAAAAAAAGGAAAAGAAAAAGAAACAATATAGAGGAATGCTACAGCGAATTGTGCTTTTATAGTCAGGAAATGTAATTGTATCCTAGGCCCATACTAAAGGCATCCAGGCTTTATGAGTGATCAACCTGTCAGTTTATAGCCAACTCTGACAAGCTGCTTCCTAATTAATAACATGATATGATGTAGACATGCTATCCCTTGGTATAACATAGACATGACCTCCCTTGATATGATACAGACATGGCCTCCCTTGACATGATGTAGACATGGTCTCCCTTTATATGATACATACATGGCCTCCCTGTGTAGAAGATACTGTCTTTCCTTTGTGTTTCTTTATCTATTTATTTGGAAATTCTGTAAAACACATCACTGTAGGGAAGGCCACAGGGACTCTGTTCTACAGCAGAAAATTCTGCTAAGTTCACACCGAGAGCAGAGTGCTGTCCTTACCTCCTCACCCACATGCCGCTCAGCTGACAGGGACAGGCTTTGAGCACCTGCTAAGTGCCTCACTGAATAACTTAGAGGCCCACACTCATTGTCTGAATGCAAATTGTGACCATAATATCTCAGGGAGAACCGACCTTCCTTGCAAAACTGCTCATTAATTTCTTAGGAGACCAATTTTCAGACAGCTTGCTACTAAATAAACTATGCCCATGTTTCTGTTATGATTTCTTGCAATATATATTAATAGCTCTTAGGCACTTTGTGTATGTATGCAGGGTCCTCTTATAGTCATCGCAGTTCCAACATAGTCCAAGCCATGAGCCACAAGGTCTGGCAAGGAGGAGGTGGAGTTTTACCTTTAGTAAGGATAAACAGAGCGGCCACGACCAAACATGACATCAGCATCATGAGTCATGGGCCAGGGGAGTACTGAGGGAAAATGTGTAAATAAGATCAGGTACCAGAGAAAGAGAATAAAGGATCCAAGTTGAGAATTAAAGAAGAAAGGTTGGTAGCCTGATGAAGGAGGGGGTGGTAGGTGAGACCTACAGTGTGGATGTATAGAAGGAAGACTTCTAGTGAGACCTGGAAATTGGTAGTGCACTACAACAGAAAAACAACCCTCATTCCATAGGTTCCCCCAGTTTCTAACTGGTATTGTTGACATCTCTACAGTTTATTCTGCACCCCATTGCCAGCTGAAGGTCCCAATGCCTTTGTTATCAGCTTGTTGTTCATCTTAATACAGGAGATGCATATGATACTAATGGTTCAACCTTCCATCTGGGCTCATCTCCTCCTAACCTTATCTTCTCACCTAAACTGCTCTGCTGGATGGCTTGTTTCTGGTCTTCCCTTACTTCTAGTTCATTACCTTAAAACCCTGGCCAGAGAAAAGCGAGTTCAACAACTTCACCTCTTACCAGGAAACATTTTAGCCACGTTTACACAGGTCCTGGTACTATCCTTCAAGTTCTGGGAAAAAGACACACTCCCTCCCCCCTCTTCCTGCCCTGACTGGATGAGTACTCTGAGGAGCCTGCCTCTTCCATACTGTGATACATCTGTGTACATAAAAACACCTATGCGCACATGGAATGGCAGCCCCAAGAAGGAATTTAAAATTTACTAATACATATTATATAGCATGAATGAATAAAAATGAAATCAGCACAGACCAAAAAGACAAAAATTTAAATCATTGATTGTATATATCTCTGTATATATACATATATAGAGAGATATAAATATATATATACATACACACATGCACATACAAGCACATATGTTATAATGTTATAACATTATATTTATCTTATATATTCATTTTATATATGTGTATATAACAAGAAGATTGAAGATTAATAAAAATAGTTGATAGAAAGTTCTATCTTTGATAGACTATTAAATAATCTAAGTTGTTGGGGTGACTTCCCTTCCATTGTATTTTTTTTTGCTGTATTTTCAGTTGTTAATTCTCTACAGGCAGAAAAGCTAAGTGCCAGAGGATTTTGGGATTGTCACATCTGCGACCGTTCACTGGTTTTCTAGAGCAATTGCTTGTCCTTCCTCACCTGCCTAAAAGATGAAGGTCAGGCAGTCCTCATTGCCTAAAGGCCACCCTAAGAGATGGGTCAGGCATTGCCTTGCTAACGATTGGTTCAGAATGGCATATGACTTTTTTTTATAATAAGAAGCTGACAACCAGAAATGGAAGTATGGGGGCAGGACTTCCGGGCAGGCAGAGGCATGGGCAGACTCAAAGAGAAGCAGAAGGGAGACAAAGGGAAATGGGAGCAGACAGCAAGAGCCCTGTGGGCAGATGGAATGGCAGATAAATGGGCTTAAGTTAGTAGCTAGCTGAGAGATAAGAGCGTTCAACTGTAGTGAAGTCTCCGTGTTTTAAGTAAATCCTAATCAGGGTCTGAGAAAGCCCCACAATACTCAGGACCCACAGAAGCAAGGATCAATAATGACTAAAATTATTAATGAAGACAATTTACCTTTCTCTTCTCTGAACTTATTTTTTTTTAATAAAAATATTTCCTTTTAGCACTTTATGAAGCCAAGGCATTTTTTTTTTGTTGGTGTGACTTGTTATCTGTGATGACAAAATGAAGTATTACTACATAATTCATTTCTCTTTCCCTAAAAATGAGAGCTAACTGCTAAGACAGCTCCCACGACGGGGCAGATAACACAGGCTTTAAATGTCAGAAAGAGCAGAAATATCAGAATGCTGTTGTTATTCCTGGGTAGCCACTGAGGTCAGAGGACAGACTCTTAGAATAGTCGCTGAAGGTTAACCCGGGAGCTGGGTTTCCTTCTTGTGGACATATATAGCTGTTTCCTGATTCTGTGAACTGGCTCACAAGGTCAAAAAGAAAAGAGTCCTACTCATGTTAATAAGGAATCAAATCAAAATGACTCTAAAGCACTTATTTTAAAGGAAAAGTAAACAGGAAGAAGGAGAAGAAAAAAAGATAAGTGTTGTGGTTGAGAAAGCTCTTCCTGATGAAAAACCACTCATGGAAAATTTTTCTAGGTATTTTCTGAGTCCCACACAGAGAGGATGTCATTTTTCATGATCCCCTACGTGACAGATTAAAAAAATGTAGCTAAATATAATTTTTATCAGTATTTGCATTACATTTGTTCCCAAAGGAAAGACTACTCAAATTCCCTAACTTGATACCTTTGTCCAGACATTAGTTCCAAAATGTCCAGACATGTCATGACTGGACCTGATGTGTGTGTTCCTTGGACTTTGTTCCATGTCTGCTCAGTGTTCCTTGCTTCCTTTGCTCTGGGTTGAGACTAGAATCTCTGGGTGTCTTGTATTCTTGTGTAATTGCTCTGACACCCGCAGGCGTCCATCACATACTGAAGGCAGGCAACACATAGCGCTTGGCAGTCGCAGACACAGATAACCTCCTGCTGACCATGAGTAGTGATTTTCAGTGCAAGTCTAGTGGGTGATTCTCTGGCTGGGTCAGTGCTTTGGAAGTGAATTATCTTTGAATAAGAGGGTTTATACTTCCTGGCCCTGGACCATTTCAGAGTTGCAGCTGTCTTGATTTTTCCACACAGCATTTCATTCCGGCTGTGTGAATGCCACACTATCAAGTTGAAGTGTGCTTTAAGAGAAGAAAGTGAGACTTTGCTGGAAAGATTTTTTTCCAGTCTTTTTAAAGAAATAAGTACATTCAGACACTCACTAACAAGTAATAAGCTGTCAGCGTCCTGCCAGAAGTACTCTGGGGTCAAATACTGAAAGAAAAGTGAAAATTTCCAGAGCAGGAACCACACATGAAAGGTGGGACACATTGCATGGAAACCCGACTTTCTAAACGCATCAGACATCAAATTAACTGTGAAGTACAAGCGCGCCTGCTCACACAGCCTCTGTGTTCCCTTTCTACAGCTATCCTTGATGACTGAGAAGGGCATCCATCCTATGCAGGAGCCCAGGAGGGTGATCCTCTCAGAAGTCCTGAATGCCTACCTCTACGACATGATCGGATCCTCAGTATTTGTGTTTCCTGGGGACCAACACTGAGTTCTCTCAGAAAGAACCACCCCACGTGGCTCTTGGACCTGCGTACCGACTGTTCTTCACCTTCTGACCGACTGTTCTTCACCTTCCGTTTACATGCGCTTCCGATTAATTTTAACAACATCCACTCCTATGCTTTTAATGGTAGTCAAGTTCTCCAGACTGAACAACCATTCAAGTCATTTTCTCCCTTGTCCTTTCAGTCAGCTGTGATCCCTTCTTGCCAGTCAGCTGTCTTTCACCCTTTGTCCCAAACAGTCTCTTTCCTCATTGGGAAACTTTCAAAGCAGACTTCATCTTAAGGTGTCTTTTTTTCTACTATGCTCCTGATGATGCAACCAAGGGTGATCTATAAGTGTAGAGTGCCACTGAGAAAGAATTTGAGAAGCTCACATCAACAGTACCATGATGATAACACAGTTAATAGCAGGATCTATCCACAGAGAATTCATTGAAATGAAAATTATGGGTGATATTTATCCAGATGGACAGATTTAGGGTCAGCCTGTAAAGAATTTGCTCCAAGTCAGCTAGTCATAGATTGAGTTGGGAATCAATCCCTGGATAGTATCTTTATAAAAGCCAATGTTGTAAATACCTTCGGTCACCTGACCAGCAAGTGAAAAGAGGGTACACAGAGCTGTAGATACTCATCTTTCAGAACCTTGAATATGCATGGTGCTCTTTGTGTGCACTGGCATATGCAAATTTTATATATGCGTGCGTGTGTGTGTATGTGTGTGTATGTATATATGTTATATTGTATCACATTTATATGGAGAGAGGGGAGGGGGAGGGGGAGGGGGAGGGGGGATATTCCATGAAGTTCACTGGCCCAAAGGTATAGAGCTGGGTAAAATAACTGGAGGAACAGAGGCTACAGTCATGTCTCAAGGCAGTTTTGAGGGAGAATCCTCTCTTATGGGAAGAACTTTATAGAACTTTCCCATGCTGAATGAGGTCCATCACATTGTAAAGATAATCTAATGAACCTGAAGTTTACAGGTTCAAATGCACGTATCACCTAGGAAATCTGTCTCTAACACTGGGAGCCACCGACAGCCAGCTGGACGCATGGAACTCAGCATCACATTGATGGTGAGTGGGTAGATGTATGAAGTTGGTGATGACACAGCTTAGGGACTTTTCTGAGAATCTATGATTTTACTACTGATTCTGCGAAGCAGAAGGCAGGATATAGGCAATAGAATAGTGTGAGTGTCAATCCCACTGTCAGAGTTACCTGATGGTCTGCTAGAAATCCACTCGGGGAGAGAGAGAGAGAGACAGAGAGACAGAGAGAGAGAGAGAGAGAGACAGAGAGAGAGAGAGAGAGAGAGAGAGACAGAGAGAGAGAGAGACAGAGAGAGAGAGAGAGACTAATTAAGAACACAAAGATGTATTGTTATAAGGGCAATAGCTCAGTATGTAAAGTGTTCACTACACGAGTTTGAGTTTTTAAAAAAACATTTTATTTTATTTGTACGAGTACACTGTAGCTGTCCTCAGACACACCAGAAGAGGGCATCAGATCTCATTAAGGATGGTTGTGAGCCACCATATGGTTGCTGGGATTTGAACTTAGGATCTTTGGAAGAGCCATCTCTCCAGCCCCCTGAGTTTGACTCTTAATAAATCTCACACAGCAGCATAGATCATCAGTGCTCTTTCAGAAGATGGGTGCCAGACAGAGAATTCCTGGAAGCTCATGGGTTAACTAGCCTTGCATGTGCTGTGCTGAACTCCTGGAGACTTTGATAGCAGGGAAGTTAGAAGGAGAGAACCAATAGCCAGGGTTGTCTTCTGACCTTCACATCTGAACACACACGCACACACACACACACACACACAGAGAAAGAGAGAGACAGAGACAGAGACAGAGAGACAGAGAGAGACTGAGAGAGGGGGGAGACTAAAATTAAAAGGTGAAACACTTTTCTTGCTGTCATAAAAACTGTAGGAGTTTCTAGTGTTTTTCTGTCCTGACTTCTTCCCTGAGCTGAGGTGATCAGAAGGGGCCTTGCTTGACTAAAGATTAGTCAGTGTAGCTGAGATGAGCTTCGAGTATAATCTCACTCCCCGTCTTTTTCCTGCTGTCCAGATTTGAGCTTTATCAGCCTACTGCAGTCAGGGTGAATAAATGATTCTGGGCATGAAGTCAAGCTTTGTGTATTAGTCTGTCTTGAACTTCTCGTGGGATTGTAGAACTACAGATGGATTCCTGGCCCTGTAGTGACCTGTCTTAGATGGGGCGCTCACATTTCACTTTCTGTTTCAAGAAGAAAACCCGTGGATTGAGGAAGGAAGTCACTGTTAAAGGGAGATCAGCTACAATGACCCTCTATTGGTCATGCAAACAAATGACCTTCATATCCATGGTTCAACCTGGACATGTGTTCTACTGAAAATGGTATTTCTTACTGTCCTGGACCCCTTGATGACACCTAAACCTGGGAGTGATGTTGCATATAATTTAGGTGTGAAATTAGTTTATAGCAAATGTGACTAAACATGGTCTCTTACTCTTGCCTGCTCCAGAATTATTCTTCCAGGAAATCTCAGTTATATCAGGAAAATAAATGATCTCCTTGTATTCCTAGCCAGATTTACTGTACAACCTGCTTTATGGCTCCTTCATCTTATTAAAAGTCACAAATCAGGACCCAAAAGAGACTGGCACATTGTTATTATGAAGGGTGGCTCCTAATAACGAGCATAGTTTACTTCTAAAATGAGTAAGCACTAGGCATGGTAGTGCACAGTTTCAGTCCCAGCATTTGGGAGACAAAGGCAGGTGGATCTCTGTGAGTTCCAGTGTAGCCTAATCCATGTAGTGAGGTACAGGCCACCCAGGGTTACATGGTGAGATTCTGTCTCCAAAGAAACAAACAAACAATAAAATAAAATAAATATATAAATAAAATAAGATGAAAAAAATCCCTTAAAATGAAGCTACACTTTTGAAACAAAAATCAGCTCTCAGCACCTTTGTCTTTCTAATGTAAAGATAAGATTTTTTTTTGAAATCAAGTTACTTAAGAATCTGAACAGAAACTTCACACCTGCAGATCATCTTAGAAATGTGCAAAATGCAGACACATTCTTAACAAATATAGAAATAACATCCACACGTTGGAAATAGCAACTGAGAATCATGGGATCTTCGTAACTCCCAGTAAACTTTTGAAATGGAAAAATTAAATGCCCCCCAAAAGAACAGATCAGTGACTTTTAATCCTCCTAATGCTGAGATGGGAAGACATTTACCATAATTTCTAACACATTAATTTTTATCTGAAGACATTTGGAAAAAAAAACGCTTGACTGAAAATATAGATGTAAAAATGTTTTTACGTGGGAAATAGTCTTTGCTATCCCTGTCTTGCACTAAACTTGAGTGAGATTAACTGCATGCATGCATCTCATTATATTATAACAGCAAGTCACCTTGACCACTTTGACTTCTTGCCCTGAGGAGGAAGGTTTGTCCACAAGAACTAGGAAGCAGTGCATTCCAGAATATGGAAGGATGCATAGCAGGTCTATCTATCCATCTATCTATGTATCTATATATCTATGTATCTATGTATCTATGTATCTATGTATCTATGTATCATCTATGTATGTATGTATGTATGTATGTATGTATGTATGTATGTATGTATGTATGTATCTATCTATGTGTGTGTGAACACAGGACCCGGAGACCAGCCGAGGAGCTCATGGCAAATCACCTTGGTCATTCAGGGGCTGAACTGTGCCTTTGACTCACTAGTGAGCACCCACTTGCCAGCACCGTTATTGTTGAGGGGGTTTTGAGTTAGTAACAAGTAAATAAAGACTCTTGTCTTCTCAGAAGGTCACTCATGTTCTGACCTCTGCTAACCTAAGAAGGGACACAGCCATCAATCAAACGAATTCCATAGGAACAGGATGAGTACATTTTAGCAATTTTGTTTCAAGTTGCAAAATTTAAAGATGAAAAGTTCAGATCAACGTTGTGATATCTTTTATCTTTTTTTTCCCCAAGACTTTTTACATGTTGTGCTCATCATAGCTCATGCCAAATCTGGTTTGTCCCACAAGTCCTTAGATTCTGTAACAGAAGGCTCCTTGGGGCCCTCGTGAGACCTAGGCACTTGTCAAGATACTATCCATTCTGGGAGTCTTGCTTCTTTCTTCTCACATTGCAATTGATGTGTTCAACTTACACAGTAATCATCACACAGTGTAGACCAGATCTTCTACTACCCCCTTCCCTTCTAATTCTGTTACTCTTTCTTTCTTTGTTTCCTTCTTTGTTTTTTTCTTTCTTTCTTTGTTTCTTTCTTCCTTCCATCCATCCAAGGGCCACACCAAGTTGCAGAGTCAGCTTAGTCATCTTTCAACAGGAAGGATAGCGTTGCCACCTATGCACTGGGAGATTTATTCAGTCAGAAAGAATAAAAATATGATGTTGGCCAGAAAATGGATTCTTCCTGGAGATCCTATTAATTTAAGTGAAATACTCCAGACTCAGGAAAACAGAGAAATTTCATATTTTCTCTCATTTGTGGGTACTAGATTTTGCATAGGTTCTAAAAACCGTGTATAGATGTTACACAGAAGCAGAAGGGAGTCAAGGTGAAGGAAGAAAAAACAGTAGGAGGTAAGAGAAAAGGGAGAGCGTGGAGGTGTGATCAGAATTTGTCCTAATGAAACCAGCTCTGAAGGTAATGAAATATGCAAAAACCTACTGAGTTTCCATACATCTTCAGCCTTTAGACGAATTACTGAGCTTATCACAATAACACTTGGACTACTTGTCATAGATTTTAAACTTCATCTCAATATTTGATGAGTACATGCCAGAAATTCCTGCAGAGCCAAGAACAGCAAGCCCTCCTCCGTGAGCCCTCTCCCACCTCTCTGAAGTCTAAGCTGCTAAACTTTAGCATGAAGATTCCTCTCGGAATTCCTCTGTCGCTGTGATTGCTTCCTGCAGCTGGTTATGCCTTTCCTCAGCTTTTGCACGTACATCATCTCTGCTTTCTTCCTTCTGTCCATCTGCCATTCTTTAAGATCCACTGGAATATCTCCCTTGCATGCCAGGCTATGGAGGGCAGAGATCTCAGTGGATGCTAAATACTTAGGACAGTGCCCAGCAACAGCAAGGCCTTGCCAAATGCACCAAGAATGAATGAATGGGTGAATGAATGGGCAAACCAGTATTGCTTTCCTCTGAGAAGCACCGGGGCTCTCTTAAAAGTGACTTGGGGGTGGGAGTAGATGCTTTTTACTCAGGACAGGACTTTTCTGAGGACTAACTTCTAAGTGAGGAGGCAGAGCAAGATGAGGGTGCAAATCATTGGAAAGCTGCCTTGTGGACTTCAGATGAAGCAACTTGACCAACCTGTGCTTCCTCCTAAGTCCTCCTAAGTAAAGTTGAGAGGGCCTGCGATAAGAAGCACCCTTCCTCTCTCTGTAGAACACACAAAGGCAAAGTTAAGTGAAAACTTGAAGGAGGGTGGCAGACTGGTAAGAGCAAAGCCCGAAAAGCCTTAGATCCATGACAAATGAAGTTTATGGAACATACTGGAAAAAATAGACATTTTTTTTTCAAAGAAAAAAGAAGCATAGGACTTTGGATAATATGATGTAATGCTGGTCAAAGGCAATTTGTGCCATTTCCATTTGATGTTAAAGCCTTTAACCCAGATAATTGTTCTAAACTGCAAAGGGCAAGGCAAATCTAATGGAAAAAACCCAAACTCAAACCAAGTTCAAAGAACATTTGCAACAGAGAAGGCCTTGTTGAAACCAATTCAGCTTTCTGCATTCATGCATATCACTTCAGCATGTGCTAAATGAACAAAAGCTCAGAAACATTATTTAATGTGTTTAAAAGTGTGTGAATTATATGAAAGCTTATTCCTCTTTTGACTAGAAAGTGGTAAACATCTTAAGTGTTCTGGAGTTCTGAGGAAGTAGCGTGTGTTTTAAGTTTTGTCAGAATGACCTGATTGACTCATTTGCGAGCAGGGGTGCGGCCTGTATATAGTACGTTTGCCGGTGCTTTCAGGGGTTGCTTTTGAGAACTTAGAAAAGAACCCAGCAATTCTGGGTTTTATTAGGATGCGCCATTACAGAATTTCGCCAGAGTTAAGAGGTAAGCTGACAATTAGCCATGTTGTTGAGTTGATGGAATGCAAGACATTGGGACCATTACAGAGGATGTTCACATCTGCGATCCACCTGATATTTAACTCTGGGCTTGTCTAGGAAGGAGCTCAGTAGTCCAGCACACACCTGATGTTCTTTCCACCTTTACCAAGATGTGCACCCATAACTTCAGGGAAGTACCAAGGACAAGCATCCTCATTTTACACTGACAAGCTACCTGATGCATTGCTAATATACTTAAATAAATGCATACTGAGCCTTACTGTTCATTTCAAACCCTCACATACAATAAAGGCATATTTGAGGGAGAATATCCAATTAATCATATTAGAGGACATTCAGCCTTTAACACTTTTGAAAATTGTAGAATGCGTTTATTATTAAATAGCTACTTAGGTCTTAATAGTTGTACTTACATAATGATATTTTATAGGCTAATACACTAATGAAGACCATGGCTTAAACCATGGCTGTCTTTATCAGACTATTGGATCTCTCTCTCTCTCTCTCTCTCTCTCTCTCTCTCTCTTTCTGCAAACTCCTTTGAGAAGAAGTATTTCATTCTGTCCATTTTCTGGGTCAGCGCCATAGATAACAGAACAATGCACAGCAATTTGATGAAGAAGCTGACGATTACAGAATAGGAAAAAGAATCGATGGAAATGAGTTTCCAGAGTTCTGCCCCTGACTTTTGGAAGACTTAAAGATGTAAAGTTCAGTAAGGGAAATTGAGAAACTGAGAGGGTGGAGCTGCCAAGTATCCTCCAATGCTAAGCCAAAGGATAACTTAGCATCACAAGTGATGTTTATCTAAATGCTTCACACTGGGCCAAATGTTAGTAATTCCAGCATGGGAAGGCATCCTGGGAAATGTGAAATACCAGCATAAACTCTTGTGTCTTTACGCTTCCACCTTGACCTGGCTCAAGGGCAGTTTTCTGAGCCCATTTTAAGATGAACTGCTTCCCTTTTTCCTCCTGCCTCATCTCTGCTTCAAAGTTCTCTCCTAACTTTTAATTTCTAAATCTCCAAAAGGTAGTTGCATCACCAGATGGTGGATTCCTGCTTCCTGCTTTTTGTCCTAAATTTTAAAACTTGCTGCTTGCCTGCCTGCTTCCCTTCCTTCCTTCCTTCCTTCCTTCCTTCCTTCCTTCCTTCCTTCCTTCCTTCCTTCCTTCCATGTGTATGTTTTAGAGTTGTGTGTGCATACATGTATGTATACATATTTGCAGGTATGTATGCAGGCACATATATACATATATTTGGATGACCAAGGTTAATGTAGGATGTTTCCTCCATAGGTTTCCACCTTATGTATTGTGAAAGGCTCTCTCACTGAGCCCTTTCAGTTCATCTGACTAGCCAGCTTGCTGCTGCATTGTGGGTCCCTCCACCCACCTGGCTTTTTTTGTGGGTTCAGAGTTTGCATGACAACTCTGAGCCTCATTCTTTCATGGCAAACACTTCACCTGGTGTTCCTTTCTTGAACAATCTTTTAATAGAGTGTTTAAAAAAATAACAACACTGATTTTTTTGTTTGTTTTGTTTTAACCAAAGGAGCATATTGTGTCCCCAGAAAGTTCAAATAATGGCAAGGAACTGCAAAAATAAGATTATAATAAACTCAGAAGCCAAACGATTGACTTTCCCTTCTTGGCATAAAATCTTTTTGCTTTTGTCAAGGGGGGGCCTGTGAAATATTCTGAAGGAGTCAGAAGTCATATGTTTCTCACTCTGGATTCATCATAGCGTTCTCTTCTGCAGGAAGTTCTCTCAGCGGAGATGTTCCAAACATCACCCTTCATTAGCTTATACGTCAAGTTGGGGCACGCACACTGCTCAGTCGCGTCTCAGAAAGAGTTGGGGGGTGCCTGACAAGGATCACAGGGGCAGCTCCTTGCTGATGTAGGGGCAGGCTTAGAGAACAAGGAAAGCACAGGAAGCCTCAGGAACTGTTGAGCAGCTGTTGTAAACACGTGACCCGAAGAGGCGGGATCAAAGCCCTGGTGGGAGGACCGGTCTCTCAGTCGAAGCAACAATTCAGCTGATTTGAGGAAACGGAAGATCTTTGAGAAATGGAAGATCATGTTTTGAGGGAGGGATGAACAGAACCAGAACACAGGCTGATCTTTATTGGCCAGTAGCTAGAGGCATAGAGGCAAGACCTGGAATGGTGAGCCTGGAGGTGTGTGTGGGGGGGGTGGGGGGTGGGGGTGGGGTTAATGCAGAAAACCCACCATATTCCCAAGAGCTAGTATAAGGTGACACAACAGAACTGCTTTACCAGAGCTGGAGTTGGGACATGAGGTTTCTCACTTGAAAACAAGTCTAAAATCATACACACAGTGGGGCAAGAACAAACACATGTGTTTAACCCAGGTTCTTGAATTCACACGGAATCTGAGTGACTGTAGGAAAGATAAAGCGATCAGTTGTTGGGTAACAGTGATGTCCCCACGGCAGCATCTTGTTCCCGACAGTCGGTGAGGGAGACCACACAGATGATTTCCAGAAACCGTGAGAGCTGTCACCCGCTGCAGAGCCACTGGCTCTGAGTGACCCACTGGATTCTCTCTCCCAAACTTATCCTCGGCAGTGTCAGGGCATAAACTGAGCTGGGATTGCAGCACCACACATCCCTACAACTTTCTCTTTATTTTACATTGTATGCTGTTTATTTTATTTTATTTTATTCAAAAATGTACTCTTTAGCTGGGCAGTGGTGATGCATGCCTTTAATCCCAGCAATTGGGAGGCAGAGGCAGGAGGATTTCTGAGCTCAAGGCCAGCTTGGTCTACAGAGTGAGCTCCAGGACAGCCAGGGCTACACAGAGAAACCCTGTCTTGAAAAACCAACCCCCACAAATGTACTCTTTAACAATGTCTCATATATATATATAATATATATATCATATATATATCATATTATCGTATATATATGCACACACATATATACACACATATATTCACATACATATATACACACACATACATATACACACATATTTACATACACATACACATATATGTACACATATATACACATACACACACTATATATATGTACATACATATATATGTATATATGTGTTTGTATATCTATATATGTTTGTATATATTGACCAAACACCATAACAAAAAATGACATGGGAAGGAAAGGTTTATTTTGCTTAGGTGTCCTAGCCATAGCCTGTCATAAACTGTATCTTTATCATATTCACCCCCCACTCCGCTATCTAACTCCCATCTCACCATCTCCTTCTCAACACCAAGTCCTCTCTCTCTCTTTAAACATAATCCACTGAGATGAGTTAGTGCTGTCAATAAGCACATGAGTGTGACATCATCCTCAGGGGGCATAGACAACCTCTCAGGGGTCATCTCCCTCAAAAAAGTGACTCTCCCTGACCCAGGAGCCATCGGCTGCCACTAGCTCCTTAGCTACGGGTGGGACCATAGGAAAATTTTATTTTTATTTTTTAATTTTATTTTAATAATAGCAAAATATATTTATCCCAGAGCCCTGTAAATATACTGTCCTGTTAATACGAACCCTGAATTTTTCAGTGGTGATCGTTATCAACATAAACAAGGTTACTCTTCCATCAAACCAAAATGAAAGGATCAGGTCAAAGCCAGGAAGATGACATCCATACTTTATTATTATTATTAAATAAAAGCTGTAGTACAGCCTGTCAAATTCCTTTTTAATCTTTCTGAAAACATCCTTATAGTCAAGATTATGGTCATGAATCATATATTTCCTTAGGTTGTCATAAGCAGTGAGCACATGGACTCTGGAGTGTCCCTCCATCTTTCCTTAGCATGCAGGTCCTTGACAATTTCAAAGATTGCAGACTGTATCATCTGCAGGTCTACCTCATCTGGAATTTGTCTGAGGGCTACTTTGATTGAGCCCCAGTTCAGCATTTGTCTTAGTCAGGGTTTCTGTTCTTTCACAAAACACCATGACCAAGAAGCAAGTTGGAGAGGAAAGGGTTTATTCAGCTTACACTTCCACACTGCTGTTCATCACCAAGGAAGTCAGGACTGGAACTCAAGCAGGTCAGGAAGCAGGAGCATGCAGAGGCCATGGAGGGATGTTACTTACTGGCTTGCTTCCCCTGGCTTGCTCAGCCTGCTCTCTTAAAGAAGCCAAGACTACCAGCCCAGAGATGGCACCACCCACAATGGGTTCTCCTGCCTTGATCACTAATTGAGAAACTGCCTTACAGCTGGATCTCATGGAGGCATTTCCTCAAGGGAGGCTCCTTTCTCTGTGATAACTCCAGCTGTGTCAAGTTGACACACAAAACCAGCCAGCATTTCTATGATCTTGGCACTGTAATGCTCAGTTTTATCCTAGATGGGACACTTCCACTCATCCTTCCTTTACTATCTGTGAGCATTTGATTAAGTTATTGTGTCTTCACTCTGAAGACATTCTCCTCCTTCATAATGCATGATGATGTGTGCATGTAGTGGAAAGCATAGAGTACTCTAAAGTCACATACAAACTGTTGTTCCCCACCAATCTGCCAGCATGCTCCTCTGTGAGTGTTATCTGTAGGTACCTGTGGATATCAGAGGTGCTTCACGGATAACAAGCTGTTATAATCTTTTCTGATTTTAGTGACCTAGATTTTTCCAATGCAAGGCTTATTCAGATGGTTCTGTGTCCTTTTGACCTGTTCCCATGATTTTTAGAAAGCTTTTATTTACTCACCAACACAAAATATTTGAAGCTCATTGTGTGCTTTTTCTGCTCCAGCTTTGGGGTCAGCCAGGGCCCTGCTTCTGGGATGGAGAAGAGAATATTCAAGAAGGAATGGTCAGTTAAACTTCATCTTGGGCCTTTGGAGATGCTGCTAACTCAGGCCTGCTCATGGATAGAGATGAGGACTGTATCAGACAACAAAGTGAATCGAGGATTATACAGGGTGGTTTCCTGTCTGCTATGAATTGAAAGATACATGAACAGAAATTGTTGTTTACATTACAACTGTATCTGTGTGTGTACATCGGACAGGACACCATGAGGTTACTCGATGCTTCACTGCCAACTTCATTGCACAGAATTAATTCTCGAGTTTTCTCATTTCATATTGGCCTTCTTCTCGCCTGGCAGCGAGAACCAGGGAATAATTTACCTACACGGTTAAATGTACGTGTTCTGCCTTCTGCACTTTCCTACCCAGTTGTGCTGTCCCTTGTTCGAGTTTGAACCCTCTCCTCATATGAACATTGTTCTCACTCTATATGGGTTCAGACTCTGTGGGTAGGGTTGCCACCTGTCCACATGTTTTCCTTCTTCTTGTCCACCATGCTCCTTACTGGGCTAAAGCTCCTCGGTTACTGGGACGATACCTTCTTGTGTTTGATCGTCCTTCGGACTTTTAATTTTTCCTATTGTGTTTTATTTCACATCACATTCAAGGGATAGGAAGTGATGGTTTCATTTCTGTTTACAGCGTGCAACAATCAAATTAGAGTACTTAACATTTCTGTGTCCTTAAATACTGTAAAATACCTTGGAAAATACATCTTGATTAGACATATTTATGGGCGATAGTGTAATAGTGTATCCTTTCAATAAGGGGTTTCGTCCATTCTCTGACTCAGAACGACATGTTGTCAATATCTTCAGCCAATATTATCAAGTGTCAGATTAAAAAAAAAGGTCGAGCCATCAAATGTGAACTGCTCAAGAAGTTTTTCTCTCTGCAAAGTGATAATCACATAAAAGTAATCTGATGCTGGCACTGTCAATCAAAAACTGTGTATCCTAGAAATGCCCATCAGTGATGCTGGCTTCAGGCACTTTTGTTCTGCAACTTTGACTGGATGGCAGAACATTTGTCAAAAAGTACATTTTCACCTTCTGTTTTCTGTGTTCACATTCCGGGATTTTTGTTACTAGGCAGTAATGCCCTGGTCATGAGGCCTTTTCTCTTAAATTATATACAAAATCAGTCCCTGGTAAGTGAGAATATTTTAAAGTAGATTTACACTTAAAAGAAATACTTTAAAGAACAGTTTTACTTTGAACAGAATTGCTTTTTAATCTATTGAGGGAGCTCTATTTATTACCAAAGTGGATGTGCTTGCCATCCCTCTATCCAGCCTTGAGCTGGACCCTCATCTCATGATTCAGCCTCCACCCAAAGCTTCCTCCCAAGCTCTGTGGTCACCAAAGGCAACGTAGTGAGGAAAATGCAAGATGGAGTTCCTTCCATGACTTACCATTCAACGTGGTAAATTTTGCTCCTTTAAGAATCTAACTTTTAGGCGAAATCTTAAGGCACAATTAGAGGAATGTTTTACAGCCTGGTTTGTTTCAGAGAAAGAAATATCTGCATCCCACCGGCCATAACTCACTGTGACCACAATCCTCAGGAGGAAAGGCCCATTGTTTACTTAAAAGAGAACACTAAGCTAGCTCCCCTACAAGTAATGTTACCATGCTTTGAAAACAGAGTCGAGGTTATTGTGCTTGCTTATATTTTATGGTCAATACATCTGAAAAAAATTCTGCCTCAAGCCAGTGATTTTCCATCCGATTGAAATGAAGCAGAAGCTGCATCAGGATGCTGGCAAGGGACGAGTGGTCTTCAGCACGTTGGGGGGCCCTGGAGCTCTTAGCTCTGTCCAGGCAAGAAGGTGCCCATTTCCACACATTCTTCAGTCTCTTTCAAAGTGTGTATTTAGACGGAATTTTCATAAGTGGGTTCCACATGATCCAGATTTCACATGACAAAGAACATGGAAGAAGTCAGTGCTGGACGGCAGCTCACTTATCCAGCACCTACAGTTCCAAGCCTTCTTTCAGGCCATAAACCATATTCTTCCTGCTGTTGGCCCAACCTGTCTTTTTACCACCCATTGACCAGTGGTGGATTAAAATCAAATTTAAATAAATTATATAATGTATATATAAATAGACTTACAAATGAGTTAGTCATCTGGGTAGCCGGGCACCATGACGCCAAGGTAAGATCATAAATCAAGAGTTGATTTAAATTGGGACTTGAATAAAGCAAGCATTTTCAAACTGGTGGCTGAAATTTGGAGAAAGATTATTAAAGGTCACACAACTTATAGACCTTTCATTCACATACAAATGCAGACTTACCTGTGACTGAGTAAGACATGTTGTATGCAGCCTAGGTCAGAGCCAGCCTGCTGCTTCTATTTTTTCAGGCTATCTTTTCCTGGTGGTTAGGAGACGCAGATCTTTCTGATGTCCTTTCCAGTTCTTGTTACTAATGCCGTCAGGACACACTGAACTTCCATTTTGGGAATCTGATAACCATCATGAATACAAGAAGTTGAGATAGAAGTTTAAAGGGACATTCTGTGATAATAACAGGAAGTTTTGAGTTCAGTAAGCCACTAATGATAAATATCTTGTTCTGATGTTCTTTCTCACAAATATAAATTGTTTGTTTGTTTGTGTGTTTGTTTGTTTATAAAAGGGTCGTATGCAGTCCAGGCTGACCCTGACATTACCCTGGCTAGAGGGATTTTGAAATTCTAACCTTACTCCCTCTACCTCCTAAGTACTCAGACTACAGGCATGTGCTGCCACTTTGGGTTTAAACAGTGCTGAGATCAAATCGCAATGCATACATTGCAATGTATTGTGAATGTCTAGCAAGCATTCTGCCAAGAGAACCACATCTCCAGCCCAATTCTTACTCTTTGGAAAGAAAGATTTATTTATTTAATACTTACTTTGCTCTGAGTTAAAGTGAACTGAGTTTCATATGACCAAACACGGACATTTTCCCAACAGGGCCATGTAGACAACCACAGAGATCCCTCCACCTCCCTTCCCAACTCATGGCCATAGGACTGCTCGGGGAGATTCGTGTAGTCATGTGATGTCACCATCCCTCTCAGATAAATTCCTTGCTGGGGTCATGCTATGGTTTGCTATAGGGCTGAGGCATGTTGCTCCTGTGTTTTTCTCCTCAGTGAAGCATGCAATTTCTCTGTGTGATTCTGCAAACACACACACACACACACACACACACACACACACACACATATATATGTGTGTGTGTGTATGTATGTATATATATATATATTGCAAGGAAAGATTTATTAGGCTGAGAAATATATATATACATATATATGTATGTATATATATATATATATATATATATATATTGCAAGGAAAGATTTATTAGGCTGAGGAGAAACTCCACCAGGAGAGGAGATTATAAGGTGGAGAGATAGGACCTTTTCTCTAGGTCAGGTAACCTTTCTTGGCTTGATGGAATCTTCTGAACTATGGCATGATGACTTGGAGGGAAATACTAAATTGGAGGAGGCCTGTCTGTCGTCTTACGCCGGCCACACCCGAGGCTCCAGCGGGAGAAGGCACACTTAACCAAACAAAAGCGAACGTGAGAATTTCTGATGAGTGAAGTCTCGTTTGTCTGCCTAGAGCCACCGTTCTTCTCTGATCCTCTTAAGCAATTAATTCAACAAAGAAAAGTGGGAGGCTCCAGGCCTCAGTGTTCGTAGATGTGAGGCCCTCTTTCAGAATTGTCCGTGGTCTGCAGTACTCCATTTACAATCTTGAAATGGGATGCACAGACCACATTAGTTATACTTGATTTAAAATATCCTAATTATAAAGGAGATATAAGTTCAGGGTAGTTTAAAATACAAGAGTCTAATTACTAAGAGAATTCAGAAACTGCTCAGCTGAGCCATGCTTCTGCAAAGGAAAGAGCAGGCAGAAGCTGGCTCCTTGCTGCAGTAGAACTCTTGCTCCTCTCCAAATCCATAAGCTGAAATCTCATCCCTAAGTCATTAGCATTAAGCCACAGGCCGAGGGGAGAGGGAGGTGAGTATATCGTTAGTGTGGAGATTTTGTGGATGGCAAGTTATAGAAGAGGCCCTGGGAAGCTTGTGTACCCTTTCCATGATGAAGACACAGCTATGAGTACACACCATCCAGGGGAATTGGCCCCTTGGGACACAAGATGTACTGGGATCGTGATTGTGGACTTTAGAGACTCCATAATTTTAAGGAATTACTTCTGTTGTTTACAAATGACTTAGTGTAAGGCAATTTTTTACAGCCTCCAATACTCCTTTATATAACATGTTTATATGGAGATATAGATATAGATACAGATGCAGCCAGATCCAGGTACTTTTATTATAGTGATGTAAGCTCTGAAACAATAATTCCTAGGTGTCCGATTTTTGTTTCTGCTGATATGATAAAATACTCTGACCAAATGTGTTGATTTTAGCTACAACTCTATATTTCAGCCCATCATTTCAATGAAGTCAGGATCGCAGGAACTCAAGATAGATATACACATCACACGCATATGCAAGAGCAGAGAGAAATGTGTTAGTGCATACTTACTGCTCAGCTCTGTTCTTCTCCAGGCCAGGACCAAAACCTAGAGCATGATGCTCCTCACAGTGGGCTCAGACTTCCCCATCAAATAATGTAATGAAGTTATGCCCCTCCCAGACATGCTCGGGGGTTCTATATTGTGTTGCAGTGATAATTAAAACGATCCATCACACTAGGAAAGAATTAGGAGAAATTCTTTTGTTGTTATTTTTGACATTTAGCTGCATTCCTGAAAAAAAAACCACAAAGTTTATATTTCTATGCAGTTTGAAGAGCAAGTAATTATGAGTAAGATTTTCTACATATGAATGCCCTGTGGATCTTAGAGGCCCATAAAGTCCTTGGGATTGTCTGTTATTGTGCTTGTTCCCCGTGACCTTGCAAATGCCTCCACAAGGGCTAGTGGGATGAATAACTAGACAACTGAAATAAACAGGACCTTGAGTTTTCAAAGCCTTGGTGGGCCAGTTTTTCATATCAACACCCTCTTAGAACAGATTGGGTGGAGAGGCCTGGAGGTAGTCACTATGTACATGGGAGAGATACTATGGTTTGTATTTGAAGTGTCCCTCACAGTTTCATATGAGTTTGAACCCTTGATCTCCAGCTGGTGACACTGTTTGGGGAGGTTGTGAATCCTTTGGGACTCTACCATAGCTAATACAAGTGAATCACAGAGTGAGCTTGCGGTTGTGTCTGCTTTTGGTCTGGGCCTGAGCCCTCTGGTTCCTCATCTAATACAATCCACAATGCTCCAGCCACTGGGAACTCAGAGATTTTCCACCATGAAGGACTGGAACTGTGAACTGAAATAGATGTTTTTGCCTTGAGTTGATTCTTTTATAACAATGAGAATAGTAACTAACACAGTGGAGACTGCTGGTAGAGAAAAACATTGAAAAATGTTAAAAAGAGAGGAAGATGCCAAGATAGGCAACTACCTAAGCACAGGACCTGGCCCAGTCCTGGAGCCGTGGACAGGAACAAATGAGAAACCCCAAGCTGGCTCACCACAGCCACCGCCTTAGGCTTTTTGGGCAGTTACAGAAGAATACCATAAACTTGGGCAGTTTGCAATCAAAACAAATTAATTTCTCACCATTCTGCAGCCTGGGGAGTTTAAAGTTCCAGGGGCCAGGTCTGGTAAGGACCTTCTTGGTTCATACACAGCAATTCCTCATGGGGCAAAAGCAGGGAAGGAACAGTCACTCTGTGCCTTTCAAAGGAGCCCAGTCTCCTTCAGGAAAACATCAATAAATGAATTTTGGTGGGGCATATGTACTACAGGGAGACCAAATGGGTCGTAGTCTCAGAAACCAGCCCCAAGCATCATCTATTCACTAGAGGCAATGCCCTCGGCTGGGAAGCAGAGACAGAGGTACAAATGGAGCTAGAAGGAGGTTCCTTCATTCCTCTCCTCTGGAAAGTGTGGCTGGAAGTCCTTAGGAATTCTTTTGTACTCAGGGTCTTCCTTAACCAAGTGACTACATGATCTATTTCAGCATCAACCAGCAGAATCCCAGCATCCAGAGTCTGGAGACAGAAAAGGGTACCATCTCTTGTTCATCTGCCTTCTGAGGTGTCTATCTGGAAGATGTAGAAAAACAACAAGGACCTTTTGTCTTTTATATAAAAATATGATTGCTTATTCTACTAGTATTCCATTAATTCATGCTGTTAATGGTCAATTGGGAAAATCTAAGGCTATAGCTTTTGCTATAAACATTTTAGCATGATAAGCAGTGTGACTGTAGTATCTATCTACCTATCTATCCATAAAAATGAATGAATCCATGTTGTCTAAATTCTTGCTATCTAACATGTACATTTAAATATCAACTATTAAGTGTCATAGAAATGGTCTCAAAAATGGGGGTGTTGAAAATACCAATCCCCATCGTATGTAAGGAAGCCTTCATATTTTCTGGTTGTAAGACTGTATCCTTCATCCATCCTAACTTTCTGGCGCACACTGACTGGAGATCATTCCCCAACAGGCTTGATTTCTGACATGTTCATTGTCATACTGTGGTTCATTTACTATGGATGATACATGTACATGTCTTACATGCAGGGTATCAGGAAGGTGTGTGACAGGCACTGTAGACTTGCTGGCACACAAGCCACGAGAATGATCTTTGGTATCAAGATGATAGAGCGCTTGACTGTCTTCTCCATTCCCGTACCTGCAGCCTCTAAAACAGTTACAGTCATGAATTAGGTGCCCATAACTATCTATTAAGAAAACTAATGGCAGCAACTAATGTTTCTAAATGCTCAAACTTCTAAGGCCATCTATTTAGATGTTTTAGCAGCTTTATTGGGTATAAATCACAAACACACAATCCATGCACTTAAGCTGTAGACTCAATGATTTGTAGTGCACCCACCATCAGGCAACTGTAACAATTCATTTGGAAACATTCTCATCATTTTCAAAGAAACTTTGTACCTGGTAATGGAAACTCTGTGTCACTTCTCCACTTTCCCATAATCCTCTGCCCGCTCTGGATAATACTGTATGTGCATTTTGAACAAAGGTTCTATACATATCCAGGCACATACTTTTGGACAGATGTATATCTTCAGTCTCTCTCTCTCTCTCTCTCTCTCTCTCTCTATATATATATATATATATATATATATATATACCTATATATATTATATATACCTATATATATTATATATATATTATATATATATAATTCTAATTATATATATAATTAGAATTTTCAGGCCATATACAATTTGTTTTGTCAAACTGCAAAGTGTTTTGCAAGTAACTGTTATTTTAGGCAAAGCATGAAGATCCTCAGCCTCTACATATTCTCTCCAACAATTCTTAGTGACTGCTTTGTTGTGATTATTAATATCACCTGAGAAGATTAAAGTGGTCTCACTGTGGTTAACTGATGCACTTCCTTAATGACATGGTCATTAGTTATTACTTCTCAGTGCTTATTATCCATTTGTGTGTCTTTTTTGAGGACATCCTTACCCGAACCAGTTTGCTAATGTTTAAATTGGGCTTTTTAATTCCATTGTTTTGAGATCAGAACTCAAGGTGTCTAGGATAGGATTTCTGACTCTCTCGCCTCTACCTCTGATGTAAACTTCCGGAGTAGCCCTTTGTGTCCTGCTATGTGCTTTCTTTATAATGTCTAACTGCCTGTCAGCATTTTGGGCTCATTCTACCTTGTCCTATATATGTTTTGAAATATTTTATGTTCTGTGGGGAATTTTTTTACCTCCCTGGTGGTGACTTTTACAACAAAAAAATGTTTCTAGTTTTGATGAAGTCCAGCATGTTTTGTCTCTTTTCTCAGGTTTTGTTGTCCTGTCTAAGAAACTGTTGCCAAGTCTAAGAGCACAAGGATTTATATACATTCTTTCTAGCAGTTTGGTATTATATTGTTTGTTACCCTTGGGTCTTTGGTACATCTGAGTTAGGTTTGAAAGCAACAAGGCAAACGATATCATTTTTCTGTGTGTGGAAATATATTTGCACCAGCCCCACTTTTTGAAGATGTTTTTCCACTGGATTTTCGTGATACCTTCATTAGAAATCAGTTGAAAACAAGGTATGGGTTTCTTCCTGGCCCTGGGTCACATCCCATGACAGTGTTCCCCTGCAGTGTACGCCAGTACTGCTTGCCCTCTTAGAAAAGAGCAGTTCTCCAGTTTCCCATCATTTTGAAGTTGTTTTAGTTGCTATGCATCCTTTAAAATTCTATATAAATTTAAGAATGAGCCCATTGATTACTGCAACATTGACCCTGGGACTTTGATAAGTATTATATAGAATCTGTACATGGGACAATTTTTCTACATTTAAATGTTTAATTAAGTCTTTTTGTGTGCAAGCATTGAATGTCCTTCTGGTTATGTAGGTCCTAAGTATTTCTTCAGTATACAAATAATGTATACTGTGTTTTGTTAAATCCACTCCAAAGTTATGTTCTCTTGCCCACCCTATTCTAGAGATTTTTCTCAGACCTTACAGGTACTCTGAATGGAGCATGGTCTCTGCGTTCTTTGATGTCATTGTAAAGGGAATTGGTTTCTTCGTTTCAGCCTTGGATCACACATGACAGAATCAATCATTCCTGCATTGTGTTTTTTTTTTTCAGATATTTGTCAAAATGACGGAAAGCAGCATAGCCGACCCACATCTGTCTATAAATCCCTCCTTCAAGCAATTCTTCAGCTTCATTCTGTAAATTCTGAAATGCCGTGGATTTTGTTTTAGTTTAAGATCTTGTTGACTCAGTAGATATTCAGGAATGCATCACCTCTACATGCTGTAACTGTCTCAAATTTCGGTTACTCACCTCTCATTTCCTCCCATCGTATTTGGAAAAATATACTTTTATGATTTAAATTTTTTTAAATAAATGTATTGATGGACTATTTTGTGCTTCAACAGATGGGTTGTTCTTGGGATGACCGAGTACCTTAGGGAGGACTTTTCATCCCATTACTACTGTTGCTGAAATGCTCTATGGTTTTCTGAGAGACATAAGGTAAACCGAGGTCTTTATTTCTGCTGAAATCACAGGGTTCTATTCACTCTTGACACTAGTGCACTCAGGTACTGTTTTGGCTTCGTTTCTACTACTCTGATAAAATACCCTGAGCTAAAGCAGCTAAGGGGAGAGTTTGTTTTAGCTCACAATTCCATGACACAGCCCATCACTTCTGGGAACTTACCACATCACACCCACAGGCAACAGCAGTGAGAAATGAATGCATGCACGCTCAGTGCTCAGTTCACTTCCTTCCCTTGTCTGGGCCTGGGCCCCAAGTATAAACCATGGTGCCAACCACTGTCTGTCTGGTTCTTTCTACATCAATCAATGTGATCACATCAGTCCCCACAGACATGCCCAGAAGCCAAAATGATCCAGACAATCCATCATGGAGACTCTCTTACCAGGTAATTGTGCATCACCAACTCAACAGCTAAAATGTACAGGAGAGATGCCACTCTTGGGTTCTTGGTGTCTTCCCTCCTTCAGTTCTGCCAGTTTTTGCTTGTATGTATTTTGAGAATCTGTGGTTGGGCATCCACATGCTCACAATCATTCTATTTCCACTGTGGATTGACTCCATCATCATTAGTCAATGCTCATGACTTAGACTCGGTAATGTCTATATGTAACCATGGATTCAGGAAGCTGAGGCAGGAAGATCAAAAGTAGAATGAATCTTTTTTTTTTTTACATTCTATCCACAGTGGTTATTGAAATTACTTAGACAAAGAGAATACACACAGAGAAAATCAGAATCAATCTACCTCAAGACCCAGCTATATCACTCTTGGTCATACATCACAGAGGATGCTCCACCCTACCATAAAGATACTTGAACAACTATGTTCATTGCAGCTTTATTCATAATAGCCAGAAACTGAGAAACAACCTAGATGTCCCTCAACAGAAGAATGGATAAAAAAAATGTGGTTTATTCACACAATGGAATATTACTTAGCTAATAAAAATTACATAATGAAATTTGCAAATGGATGCAACTAGAAAAATGCATGCATGCTAAGTGAGGTAACCTAGACCCAGAAAGACAAATATGGTATAAATTCAATTGTAAGTGGGTGCTAGATGTTAAATAAATGATAATCAAACTACAACCCACAGATCCAAAGGAGTTAGATAAAGATGAGGGCTCTAGGGGGGATGTATGCGTCTCCTTGCAAAGGGGAAATAGAATAGATTTTTTTTTTGAGTGGACTGGGAACATTTAGAGATAGAAATGGAAGGGATGAGGTGGAGGTATAGAGGGGAAATTTTAGGGAAAGACAGCTACAACTTATGGGGGGGGTCGGGTAGTGGTGTAGAACTCTAGTGCAGTGGGAACTTCCTGGAACCTATGGGGGGACCCTACTAAGACTCCTAGTAATGCAGGATATAGAGTCTGAGCTGACCATCTTTTGTAGCCAGGCAAGGCTTCCAGTGGTGGGACTGGGTTGCTTTCAGTTAAAAGCAACCATGCGGAGGGGATCC
Organism: Mus caroli; assembly: GCF_978045245.1. Classification (NCBI taxonomy): domain Eukaryota; kingdom Metazoa; phylum Chordata; class Mammalia; order Rodentia; family Muridae; genus Mus; species Mus caroli. The sequence goes on along the minus strand of NW_028227265.1, from coordinate 120,309,864 downwards.
CTAAATAACTCAGGCTGACGCTAGGATAGAAACTGTGAAAACTGACAGTCATGCTCTGTTGCTGGAGTCAGAATTCACCCAGCTCACTGAATGTAGAGAGGTTGAGCTAGTGTCTGTATTACACTTACCCCTAAGTTCTAATCTCTTTGGGACAGAAAGGTACCAGGAAACTAACCCAGCTACAAATCCTTTAACCTAATCTGTCCTACCTGCAAGATGTGCTGGAGCAACAGTGATGCAGAATTTTGGTGAGTGGCTAATCAAAGTCTTATTTAACTTGAGGTCTCTTCCTGGAAAGGGAAACCCATGTGTGTCACTGCCTACATGGCCAGGACCCAGAGACAGTCCAGTAGACAGTCACCCAGGGTAGAACCAAACTCGACTAGGAGAAAAAAAAACAGTGAAGTGATTCCTAATGATATCCTGCTATACTCATAGATCAGTGCCTTGCCCGGTTGTCATCAGGGGGGGGTTTCTCTGGCAGCAGATGGGAGGGTTACAGACACCCACAGCCAGATATATGCAGAGAGAGAGAGAGAGAGAGAGAGAGAGAGAGAGAGAGAGAGAGTCTAAATTTGAGATCTCCATAGCCGATAGGTATCAATATTTTCCCGAGTCTATAAAATATTGATCTCCTTACTCTTGCATCATCACTGGGAAGCTTGACACCAAAACCTGGGTTAGCAGTGAGACAGGGATAGAAATCACGAGAAACAGGACACTGAATAGCAGGGCTGTTGCCTGCTCTTACCCTTGGAGGCCAGAACAACTGTGTCTTAGTTAAGGTGTTACTGCTGTGAACAGACACCATGACCAAGGCAACTTTATAAGGACAATATTTATTGGAGCTGGCTTACGGGTTCAGAGGTTCAGTCCAGTATCATTGATGTGGGAACATGGCCGCATCCAGGCAGGCATGGTGAAGGAGCTGAGAGTTCTATGTCTTCATCTGAAGATTATTAGCAGAATATTCCCTGCCAGGCAGCAAGGGATAGGGTATTAAAGCCCATATCCACAGTGACACACCTACTCCAATAAGGCCACACCTCCTAATAGTGCCATTCTTAACCCAAGCATATGCAAGCCATCACACACTGGGAAGGCTCAGCAGATGGTTACAATGTCAAGTGTGGCTCAGAAGATGGTTACAACGTCAAGTGATGACACAGGACCAATGTTGGTTAATGAAGCGCATGCTCGCCATGTTTTCACAAGACTAGTCTAAACTAGAGACAGAGCTTTGAAACAGATCAGAGTGTGGTAGACCTTCAATACCAAAGTGAAGAGCAATGGCTTTTGTCTGAGAGCCATAGGAAATCCCTAGAAGATTGTGGCTGATAGTGGTGTGTACTTCTAACATTGATGATAGTGCTTCTGCAGGTATACAGGAACCAAAAACAAAACAAAACAAACAAACAAACAAACAAACAAACAGAGAGGCTGGTGAGAAATCGCCTCCTTTCTTCAGTATCTCTGTTTGCAGCTCTCCAGTTTCACCCCGGCGTGAGAAATGGGATTCCATGCCCTCATGTTAAATTTTCTGTGCACTGAGTTGTAAAAGCAATTGCCAATAAGAATTATTTCATGTACACATAATCCCCTGTGCAGCATGCTGCAAATTTATTCATGATCTTCTCCAGCTAATACGAGGGAAGTCAGCTGCCGTGCCAAAATGACAGGATGATTTATACAGAAAACTGAAATACACATTAAAATTCTTCATTTGATCTTCTGCTCTGGAATCTGAAGGGGAGTGCGAGGGAGGGTGGAAAAAAAATAACTGGTCCAAAGGTGAGATGTGCAGGGAGATGAGCCGCGCTGACACACGAGGCAGAATTTATGCGTTGCTTGTGAATACACAGGATAAAGATACCAAAGAAATGGCACCAGAAAGAAATGGCTAGAACAAGTAAGAGTTATAGACGTTCTTTTTTTTAATAAAAAAAATTCTCAAAATACGTCGTGCTGCAAGTCCATTTTATTAAAGAAATCGAGCCAGGCATGTTGAAGTTTCATCGCTTAGGGACGGGAATGTGACTCAGTCATCCTTAGATGCCCTGCATGCTGTGTTGTCTCTTCAAGGGTCCCATCTCAGCAGAACGTGCTTTGGGCCCAGTTCCATAGGGTGTGCATTCATTTGCTAAGACTGAGTCTCTCGGTGCTAGTTGGCTGAGCTCACTCCTCATGACCGTCTCCTGACCCTTGCTGCTGCTCTTTCACGCACCAATTTATGCCTAGCTGGCTGATGACCCAGCGTTCGCCTTTGACTCTTCCGTTCTTTTTCATTTCCCCTTAAATTTCACAAATGGGCTTTGGTAAGATCATTCTAATGAGCTTGGGGGCTCTTAGATGTTTTCTGTTCGTTATATCCCATAAACTACTGTCATATTTATATTTATAAAATGAATTTCATCCTTCTCTCCTGGGAGTAAAGCCTCATTGCCATCCAATTTCTTTCTGATTCAAATCCAACTTCTTTATAGCTGTTCCTTCAAGGACAGTACTCCACAACTGAGCCCCAACTCATAATATACCTCCAGAGAAGCAGTCCCCGATTATGTATGTATGACTATATCTGTGTATATAGGAGCACACACATAATACATAACTATGCATAAATACTAATTACTTTAAACATTTGTACATATTATTACATTATTCCACTTTGCCAAATATCTCTTACTCTAGTTAGGGTGACTGTTGCTGTGATGAATCATCACACCCAAGAGCAGTTTGGAGAGTGAAGGATTTATTTCACACACAGTTCTATATAAGAGTCCATCATCAAAAGCAGTGAGGGCAGCAACTCAAACAGGGCAGGAGCCTGGGGGCAGATGCTGATACCAAGGCCATGGAGGGGTGCTGCTTATTTCTTGCTCATCATGGCTTTCTTGACCTGGAACAGCCTAGGGATGGTAACGCCCACAATGAGCTGGACCATCAATTAGTAATTAAGAAAATGCCTTACAGCCTAGTCTCATGGAGGCATTTTCTCAGTGGAGGGTCCCTCCCCTCCAGTGACTTGAGCTTGTGTCCTTGACACAAGAACTAGCAAGTTGACATAAGAGCTAGCAGGTGCACCTCTCATGGCCTCCATGCTAATCTGTTCCCAGAGGATGTGTGCTTCATATCAGATCTGACTCATTCGTGCCAATCAGCGTCCTTCTCATTACCCATATGTCAGTGAGCAAGTGGAACGCTCCTCCCACCCACCGTTTTTTTGTTTTGTTTTGTTTTGTTTTGTTTTGTTTTTTTCCTTTATGTTTAGCATTTGGGAGATTTTGACCAGCTGCAAACCCTTCGGCATAGAGAAATCAACGCGGTACACAGCAGGACCCTAAGGAAGAGAGAAGAGCTACCTGCTGTCGCCAACTCACCGTGATGCTCTGGACTTGATTTCAACAGTAAGCTATCACTGCTTCCCTACCGTGTCATTTTCAGAGAGCGATTTGACACTTTGTATGTGACAATTTACCTTATGAATTTTTTAATAAAAACTTTATGATGTTTACGAATTTATATGTGCATGAGGGAGATATTTTCTTCTAATTTCAGCATTTTTTTTAATGTTACTGGCCTCTTCCCAATACATTTGAGTAAAATCATCAATACTGCTTAATTGAAATGAAGTATATTAGCTTTCTAATTTTCAAAATATATAGCATAAGTACCACTTCATAAAACAGAAGTACTGTATTGAGCAAATAATGTGTAGGGTTTTTTTTTTTTTTAAGTGAAATAAATAGTTTTTGACACTTTAAGTTGTGCAACCAGAAACAGCTTTGGATATAATGTGGAGATGAGGCAATTCTTTAGCTTACCACGTGGCTGCTTTCTTCCACATTTTAAATTTTAAAATAAAATTGACCTGCTTATTTAAATTTAGAGTCTCACTACTTCTGAGTAAATTAAGTGAATATTATTGTACACGTTTGCCAAAAAGCTATTTATTTCTCGTTTGGTTTTTAAGGAAAAATAAACCACAAACCTAAAAAATGTATACCAAGATTCAATAAGAAAAAATTTCACTCCAAAGGCAATCTGTGCGCCAAGCTCTTTAGTTTACTGATTTAATATGGAACATCCAAGCATAGCCTGGCTTATACACACTGTATCTGTTTCCTCCTAATTGAAATGTTCCCCTGTGGAAGGAGAGGGCTCATGGGGTTCATCAAACCAGTAATAGACTAAAAGACTCATGGGCATCTCCTCTGCTTTGTAAGATAAATGACCGCACAGTGAAGGGGATACTTTGGTGATGTGTATCTCTGTGGCTTGTGTGGGGGACTTGAATAAAGGCAATTTCATGAGGGCCTTCCATGTTAACATGGGCTTCTCAGGGGTCATGTTGCCTGGTTCATTCATACTCTTATTAGTAACCCCAATAAACTTCTTAGTTCACTAAGGTAGATTTGGACAAACCAGTTTTTTCAATCTACCATTTCTCTCTATGTCTGGGCTGAACAGAAAAAAAAGTTCTATCAAACTATAATACTCAAGTCCAAAGTGTAGAGAGCTGCCAGAGTCTTGGCTGCTCTGTGGTGAAGGGCAAGCTTGCATGGTGGTCTGACCCTGTTCAACCTCAGCTGAGAATGGCAACTGAGCTGAATAGAGTTAGGGGTGCAGAGTTGGCCATTTCTCGGGTGGTTGGATTCTAAGTTTGGGAGAAAGGATTCTATAGCATTGAGGTTTTCAAAAATCAACTTGATGGTTAGGATCATCTGGGAAGAGTGAACCTCAACTGAGAAGAAGCCCACATCAGATTGGCACGTAGTCAAATCTGTGGGGGGTTTTACTGACCAGTGATTGATTTGAGAGGGCTCAGTCCATTGTGAACACTGCCACTTTTAGGCACATGGTTCTGGCTTGTGCATAAAAAGAGATTGAGCAAGTTTTGGGGAGTAAGCCAGTAAGCAGCATGCCTCAACACAGATTCCTGTCTGTAGGCTCCTGTTTGAGTTCCTGCCTGGACTTCCCCTTCATGTTTGTCTCTAGGGATTGTACTGGTGAGAAGGCCATTGCTGCAACAGATCTGACCATGTTGTATTTAGGAAGATTGTGGAAGTGTTTGGAACTTTGTCCTAGAAAAGCCATTAGTGCTCAAAGCTTAATGGACTGTTCTACAAGAGATTTTGAAAGTAAGAGTGCTGCGAGGAATGTAGACAGTGGAGAGCTGGATTGTGAAGGTCCAGAGGGAAGCTCGAGAGTCCCTTGAAGACTATCTACTCATGTCATATTTTGGATTGAGAAGTATGTCGTTTCTTGTCAGCTGGGGCTAAAAATCAACTTTGATTAGCAACAGAGAAGCATCTCTGAGGTCAGATCTTCTGGGAAGTGGTCTCAGGGTCAGCACACAGAAGTTTGTTCCAGAGGGGCCACGGTTTCATCCGATGCTGAGAGCCAACCAAGCTTGGTCTCTCACATAGTACTGGTTTTGATGGCACACATGAAAGCTATAAGACTGGGCATGTGTGTCGGGGAGCAGGCAGATGAAGCACTGTGAGAGGCCAGAAGCGGCCACTGGTGGAGGCGTGCAGTCTCACTTGTAGAGAAGACTGCAGAATTTGAAGGGACCATGGAGAGAAGTTGTGGTGTGGAACCGTGAGGCAGGCTCAGAGGCTATTGTGCAAGTACAGCCTCAGCTATAGTGAATATTCCAAGATATTGGAGATGCCAGGACTGTGGGAGACCATGAAGGACATCAACAGGTGTGGTGTGGAGCCTGCCAGGCTGAGCTTTAGAGACAAGCTGCCTGTGCTGAGGGTGGCATAGCTGGAGAGCTACAACTGTTTTACCTACTTGGAGACCAGAAGGTCATGGATGAAAACCATATATCAGACATTAGATGTGGTGTATTGTTTGATTTTAGTTCTGCATTGATCTAGTTGCAACCATGCCCTAGTTCTTCCCTCTTGGAATAAGAAAGTATATAATTTCTTGACTTTAGACTTTGGAAGAGATATTTTAAAGAGACTGAACTCTAAAGCTGATGTAGTTTGGTCAATGTGACATAAACTAGTCATTGGTGAAGACCGAAGCTCAGTTGAAATGATTCCTCCATCAGATTGGCCTATAGGCAACTGTGTGGCACATCTTTGCTTATTGATTAATGTGAGAAGTCTTATAATGATTGATCTGAGAGGGCTCATCCTACAGTATGGGGTGTCACCTCAGGGCAGTTGTTTCTGGGTTGTATATAGAAGCAGGCTGAGAAAGCCTCAAGCAAGTCAGTAAGCAACACTCTAACATAGTCTGCTCTAGTTTCTCTCTGGGTTCCTTCCCTGACTTCACTCAATGATGGACCATGATGTAGTCCCAGAAAGTCATAAGATGAAAGAAACCCTTTACTTCCCAAGCTGCTTTTGGTCATGCTGTTCATCATAGTAGATTAGAACAGATTTTTAGAAAAATGCTAGTAAGTGACAAACGGAAAGGGTTAGAGATCCCCTAGATTTGTAGAAAAATGCTAGTAAGTGACAAACGGAAAGGGTTAGAGATCCCCTAGAATGAAATACATCTTTGTAACTTCACAGCAAAATATTTAACCTCTTTGATATGTGGTTTTCTTGTCCTCAATATGGTAATCATTTTTATCCAAATTCTTACTGCATAAACTTAGTATAAGGCAAAACAAATGATTTATTTCAGAGCCAAAGCAGGCAGCAAATGTTTGAGTGTCTCATGCAGTAAACTTGTGTGTTAAGAGCCCCGTTCACCTAGTAGCTGTGGAGACCAGGGAGGCTGGCCTGGAAGGAGCTCTGGAGAGCCAGCCATCTCCAATGAGGCAGCATTCACTCTCCCAGAGGACTGGTATTCTTGTGGAACAGGCATTTCAGAGTGGTTAGATGTTCAGAGAACACTACTGACCTGATTGCAGAGCAGAAGTGTTCACATAGAAGGAGCATACAGAAGTTATGCACACAGAAGCCTCCAAGGAGTGGCTGGGGCTTGGTAAGACCCTGAGTGCTGGGTTTGCCTCTCTCACCAAACTGCCAGACTCAGGATACAGGCATCTTGCTTCACACCCATGCCTATTGAGGCTAGACTGGTTTCCCCAGTGTCCACCAGGCTTCAACACACTCCATTAAAGAGTCTATTGAGCAAAATTTACAAGTAATGGCTGCTCACTGTATGTTGGAATGATTGATAATTTAAAAAAAAAAGAGAGAGTCATTCTTGGATCACACTCTTGAAGATTATTATTCAACTCATTTAATGCACAGCCACAGCCAGGACAGAAAAACCACTGACACTAATACAATACACTAATACAGCCAAAAGGAGTTGACAGATTAGTGATTACAAATTGATTCTTCAATTGTAGTTATATGCTCTTAACTTTGGTTCTGGAAATAACCATTATCTTGGGTTCAGTATCAAATTCTAATTTTGTTTAGTTAAAATCAATGGAACTTTCCCTTGGAAAATTCCCAATAACATACTTTCTTTAGTTCTATATTAATTTTAATGTGTGTGCATGCATATTCACGTGTGTATGTGTGCATGTGCATGTATGTGAGAGCAGGTGCTCATGGAAGCCAGATGAGAGTGTCAGACCCCTGGAGATGACGTTAGAGGCTGTTGTGAGCTGCCTGACATGGGTGGTAGGAACTGATTTCAGGTCCCCTGGAAGAGAAACAAATGTTCCTAACCACTGAGCCATCTCCCAGCCCTATAACATGTCCTCTTAAAACACACTCAGAATAAAAAAAGAATATTTGTACAAAGCTATGATGAAAGTCTAATGTTGGAACACATGGACTTGATACTAAGATTAGATCAGAACTCTATTTGATGAATATTTTAAAACTTCCTTAATTATTATTTAAGTATTCTACCTGAAAACTTGTGAGTACACAAGAGACTCTAGGATTTTGTGAGCCTTGCTTCCAGAAGTGCTTAGCTTTCAATAAGACCACATGCTACCTTCCTGGTGACACTTATGCCACCATAAGTTACTTCCTGGGGCCGGTGTCTATGACTGTCATAGAAGTATGTTTCCAGCTCAGCTCCCATTCCATGCTTACCCCACACATTTGTTGTCGCTAAAAGTTATTTATTTGTATGTTTATTTATTCCCTTCAGCTTTGTGATAAAGGCTAAGACAATATGCCTCTCGAGTCACATGCCTGACCTTCCTTCCCATGCTTTGCTCTGCAGCACCCACACAGAACTCCAACCCACCCAGTAGCAAGCATCATGCTGGCTCACCTGTATAAGTCCTGCATCTATGAGATGTGGCTACAGTCTGTTCGTTTACTATCAGTCCATATGGCCCAATGACAGCTGATAGCAACTTTGCCCATCATTACAGTTAAGTGGTTGACAGATGACAGATGTCAGCTAGAGATGGCTCCTTACAGAAGGACAGCCTATCACTAGCCCCTCCCTAAAAAGGGGACAAGAACCCAGGTAACAGACGGCTTGGCTTGCCTGGATTAGGCAATCATTGAAAATTCTGGCCTGGAACTTATATTTTAGGGTTTCCTTTAAGAACTTGTCACTCAACTCCATATGCACTGTTCTCTCACATCCCCAAACATTTTCTCACTGTCATTCAGACTCTTGACAGTACTTCACGCAAGTGTGTTCTCACAGATAAACAAACTGCAGATAATCGACCAGAAAGGCTAGCAGTGTGCAAGGCATCTCAGGGGAACACCCTTGCCATGGAGAGCAGCTTCCTAGGGTGAGATGTGCTTATTCACAGAAGCCTCATCCCTTCCGTTTCAAAGAGGAAGTTCTAGAGTAGTTCCATCTTCTCACAGCTTCTTCCCTGTGTTGCTAATGGTGAAGCTTCCAGAAGGTTCTCTCGTGCTCAGGTGGGGTTCTCTAGCTGACCCTCTGTGCACAGGCTGATTCAGATTGTGTCCTCAGGGCTCCACACAGATCACAAGCCAGCAATGGAAAGGATGGCTCTGCTCAGACAGAAAGAGGTAGCCTTCCTCAGACACCTGCCCCATCAACCCTTCCAGATGAGCTTAGGAAACCCAACTCCATCACATCTTACAGACTCAGGCTGCTTTGTGCTTTTTTTGTTTATGTTACATGGATTCTTTTTACATGATACCCCTTTATTTAGCAACTGAATCTTTTGTTACTTGAGCACTTTATGCACGGATACAATGTGTTTTGATGAGATCACCCAGTTTCCCATCCTCCAGTTACACCCATTTTCCCTCTCAACATCTTGTGGTTTCCCAGTGTGTCCACGCTATGCTGCCTCTATGTGAATCAGGGCAGGACAAACCCACTGTAGCATGGAGAGCCTTGCAGGAGCTGCACCCTGGAAGAAACTGAAAAAAGTTAAATCTAATTTGCATCTATCAGAGGACTATAGTATGTAATTAAAAGAGATATGAATATTTTGACATAAAAGTATGAAAGAAACTATTACAAAACCTGTGTATTTTCTCTTCTGTTAGTAAAGAAAAAAACTTCTCCAGAACAAAAATTGTGTGTGTGTGTGTGTGTGTGTGTGAGAGAGAGAGAGAGAGAGAGAGAGAGAGAGAATAGAGTTTTCCTACAAGAAAGAATGTCCCTTTAGTGAGCTTTCCAGAGAAAATATATGTTAAATAAATGCATAACCTTGACAAATTAAAAACCTGTTATATAATCACGATTACACATTTGTCATCAGATCTTTTGGTTCACATATTTTTAATTCAGCCTAAGAATTTTCTTAAGTAAAAGTTGAACAGAAAGGATCAATAGAGGTTTGGTTTTTCATGGTGTTTCCTCTAGTGACTCATGTCTGCAGTGGTTCACATCTAATTTGTCACGGACATGTTGGGGGTTCGTAGCCTCCACAAGTCATTACCATGTGGCAAAGGTATGCATTCTGTCATACGTAGTGCAAGAGCCTCACGAGTTCTCCAATCCATGTCACTGTAGCGCATGAGTGCTGTTGGGGCCATGCAGTCACTTGCCAGCATGCTGTCCTTCCAGTTACTCTTACCTGTAACAATTAAATGTACTCAAGGGCTGGCCTGTAGGCTAGTACTGGAAGCCTTTGGTATTCATATAGCTCACCGAACTCAGAGGCTATGTGACCCACATATTGGCAAATGTTTTAGAATTCACAGGAAGCTTCCAAGTCCACTTTCTATGCTGACCTTTGGAAATTAAACTATTTGAAGACCTAGTTCCTTACCAGCTTGGACAAAGATATCACATGAGAGATGATGCTTTGGGAAGAATTAGCACTGAGTGTCTACTGTATGCAAGGGTCTGGCAGGAGTCTCTAGTACAGCCATCACGTAGCATGGCTTGCCTTCTCTGTGTACATATTGCTTGCTCAGGATGTTTTCTGCTGATTGAGTCCAACAGAGAGCATCTCACATTGGCATTTCAGATCAAGAACAATGAAAATCCAGTGCTCTCGCCAATTGCTCTATAGATCAACACTCTTTAACCTGGTGTGTTGGAGTCCATGCTGTCTGTAGAAACCATGGGAGAAAGGCAAGCTGCGTGTTTTTCTAGATAAAGGAGAGGCAGGATCAGGTATGCTCTTATTAACTGCTGACTGACATTGGGTTAGCTTTATTAAAGCGTTTGTACCGTTTAAACCATTGAAAGGATTTGTGGGGGGTACTCTTGAAGATTGAGCTAATTGATAAATGGAAAATACCCATGTGGAAAACAGTTCACTGGACGACGCTAACACTGTGATGCTATGGCTTACACACTTGCTATAATTACCACCATGTGTGCATATACCCTGGGTACGTGTGGAGGACAGAGGCCAACATCAGCTGTTGTTGCCAGAGAGAAGTCTAAGTTGGTGTTTTAAAACAGTGTCTCTCACTGGTCTGAGGTTGGCTGATTCCACTATGTTGTCTAGCCAGTGAGTCCTTGATTCTCTCGAGTCCTCCGGTCTCCACCTCCCCAGGACTGGAATTATAAGGTTTAACTGCCACTGTTTGCTTTTCAGCCTGGGTTATGAGGGACCCAACTCAGGTCCCCATGCTTATGGGACAAGTCCTTTGCTAGCTGAGCCATTGCTCTATCAATACCTTCAGACCTTCACACGCTAAAGGTGTTCTGTGGACAAAGCACATGTGGCAGTCACTGTCGTGGAGACAAGATCTAACAAAGTAGATTGCATGTATGCTCTCTCTTCTCCTGCAGCTTCCCGTCTGCATTGCTGTTTATAGACATGCCTCAAAGGCCAGACATCTTGCCCCTCCTCATTTGTGGCCTCTTTACCTTTTGAACTTCTATTTCACATACACTACAGTGAACCAGTTAAACAAAGCCTGACACCCCATCAGAATTCCCAAGTGCTTATGTCTTTCCTCTTACTTAGGTGAATATACACTGGGCGGCAAGTCTTGCTTCGTGGCTCAGTGTTCCTAAGTCGCTGAATTTATGATGGGTGCTGATGCTGGTGAATTTTATGGTTAAAGGAGTTTTAAGGTGGAACTGGAGATGAGTAGACTTTTCAGACCAGGACAGTTTCTAAAGAGGTAGTGTCGCTATCCAGTGTGGGCTGTGGTGAGACAGCGAAATGACCGCCACCGTGGGGCTGGTTAATGGTACCTCCTTAGTGATGGGAGATAATGTGATGATAAGGACAAGATTCATTGAACTTTCAAAGGCTTTTGATTTACTAAATGACACTGTTGGATAAGCTAATTAAATCTGGCTCTTCTCCTGCAGTGATAGCTGGGTTCAGATCTTATTTGATTAGCAAGAAAAATCCAGGGTTGTTGTAAGGCTATCAGCCTGATTTATTACTACTCCTATCTGATAGTGCCCCGAGGCTCAGTAACTGATTGACCTTATTTTATTTATGCTAAAATGATCTTTCTATCGCCGGAGATAACACAGGGATTTGCTTATAGAGCAATGATAATACCACTTCAAATAATGTTTCTCTTCGTGTCTCAGGATGCCTTCTTTCTCAATATACTTTCTTTCTGATTCACTACACCTGCCACCAAGGGAGATTATGAAAGATAAGATTGCTAATGGTGACGAGTTGGTCTGGTGGCAAATGACCTGGACACACAGGCAGACAAACAAATCAAAATCTAAGAATAAAGTAGAAGAGCAACCATGCTGACAGTGGTTTGGCTACACGTTACCTCATCATTCTCCAGGTAATTCTCACTGTGTGTGCTCCTCTGTATTTCACTGGTATTTCTCTTAGCTTTTAATTTTCTCAGTTTTTAAACCAATTTACCACTGTCAAGTCGTACACTGAACCACAGAGCTCTCCGTACAGAAAACAAAATAGCTTCATCTATTTTTAGACTGAGACACAGATTTAGAATATTTGACATCCGCAAAGAGCTTTTAATTCTATTCTTCCATCAAAGGGAATTTTATTATGTTCTTTGTGGACTTCGGATTATAAAGAATATAAACCATTATATGTTTCACATGAGAATAAGCTTATATTTCAAGGCTTGAGAGTACGGATTTTCTTTCTTTAGACGTTGAAAGACACACCTGTAAATAGTAGTGAAAATATTCCACCAAACTCTAGGAAAGACATCAATCACAGCCAAAAGACAGAAGTATAAAAGAATAATAAATTGGGTTTCTGGTCTTTCTATTACAATATGAAGGAGCAGCATTGAATTAAGCTATCATTAGCCATACACCAACCAGGCAATGCCATACCTATCTGCTTTTCCCAGGAGGCACAGGACCATGTCGCAACACAAAAGCTTGTACAGAAATATTCACAGTAATTTTATTTCTCGTAGAAATGATCTAGAAAATAAAACCCTGAAATGGTCACATACAGATGAAAGGGTTAACAGCAAATGAAGCATGAAGACACCTCATCTCATGACTCTGAGATTAAAAGAAGTCAAAGAGGACACACTCTTAATCCATTTGTCTGCTCTAAGAGACACGAAGTCATTTGTAGTGATGGAGAATAGGCCGACAGTTGCCTGGGAGCAGCTATGAGAAGGGTTGGAGACAGGGTAGGGAGCTGGGTGGTTTTGAGGACACAGCAGCCATGGTGTATGTTAAGAGTATTTTACTGAATTGGCTCATGTGACATGGGACCCATGGGAACAAAATCCAGTGAAGAGGCAAGCAAGCTGATGTCCAGGGAAGAGCCCATGACAGTTGGTTAGCAGATTTCCTTCTGTCTTTGAAGAGTTCAATCTTTGTTCTCTTAAACTTTCTACTAATTGGATATGGTTTCTTCACCACATGGAAGCCCAGCAGGCTTAATGAAAGTCCACTCATGTACGCATTCACTTTACTCACAAAACTACTTTTAAAGCAATGATCAGAATACTGCTGGCCTCTGGCCCACCCAGGTTAGCATGTAGAATAAACCAACACAAAGGAGGTTGAGGGTCTCAGGGATCAAACACTGATTATATTAGTTATGCTGTTGATTTTACAGGTGCATACCTCAGTTAAATTTATAATCTTTATACTTCACATGACAGTTATAATAAGGTTTTAAAAATTGATAGGTTTTTAATGTTCCTGTTATACGTTATAAAATGATAATGAATCCATGCTTCCTGAGTGGACTGGTCTACCAGTGTATTTGTACTCTGACGTTCTCATTTGGAGGTGATGGGAGATGGGTGGGGCTTGGTGAAAGTGGATAGCTGTTGGCGTGCCTTTGAAGGGTATGGTGTCCATGGCTTCCTTCTGTCTCTCTATTCTCTGATTACCACCAGGTTCACAGTATCCACCACGCACTCTCACTTCTACACTACTATTCTTTACCTTAGCTCCAAGGAAATGGATTTAACCAACCTTGGACTGAATCCTCTAAACGACACAGAGTTTCCCTCCTTGTAAGTTGATTTTGGAAATTATGCTCTGAAAAAGAAATCCGTGATTGAGACAGACAGGATTCCTGACACCCTTTTTGGCATAATTGAAACCTTTAAATTTCTACTGTTTCAATTTGTCATAAATAATGTAGTTCTTAGAAAGAGCCTGCTTCTTGGGCACAAGGCTGTATAGCAGTGATCAAGAGGTAACAGGCATATCATAATCTGCTCACAAATCTTTGCTGACAGGAGCCCTGTGTGTCATGGACCATGGCTCCTGACAAGATAATTAACCCAGAAAAAAAACAAAACAAAACAAAACCCTGATGCTCTGCACTTTTTCTAGCCACCTCTGCCCCTGCTAGCAATTGGTCAATAATAATTTTAGTAGCAAAGCAAACCTTCAAATTCTGTCCTATTTCTTATGAATAGGAACAAATTAAATTCACTTCATGATCATAAATGCTAATGAGAATCTGAGCCATGTACTAAATGAAAGTTCAAATGCTAAGTTAATATTTTGTAGGCCCCGTGGGTCTGGGGCCTTCTGCAAAGGAGATTAGTGGATTTCACACTGAGAGGAATCACGCTGTCGAATTTTAAAATTTGTTTTTTAAAGACTTTTCTCATCTCCTAGGTCGTCAATGAAAGTAGACAGAGCCTGCAGTGTCAATGAGCACTTCTAGGGTGCCTTCTTTTGGGTTTAAAGTCAACCCCACTAACTGCTTACCTCAGCCCAGGTAAGGACCCTTTCTAGTCACGGGGCTCAGTGTCCACTCAGGAACAGGTCCCTAACCATGTACTTCAGACTCATTAATGATTTAGGACAAATTATCTTCAGTGAAAGAACATCTCTGAGCCCACAGATAGAATCATAGATGTAAAGTTTAATCCACCATTGGGATTCCTTACACTCCAAATTCCAGGCACGCCTTTCTGAATAGACACTGTCTACCCAAGGCCTGAGCACAGAGTTTGAAAGATTCATGATGGAGGATGTTCCCTTTGCCTGGGAGAGAACCTGGCACGAGGCTATTCTGTGCCGAGAGTGTCTGCTTTTAAGAGTAATTCAAGAGGCATGGTCAGATGGAGTGAAACGGCCGGGTTAAGGGAAAGCTGGACACGGTAGAGGCAAGTAAGGAAGTGTTACAAACTGGCTTGCTCCTCCTGGGAAGTCCAAATCCCTTATACTTTCCCACCACCCTCTGGTCTCCTATTACGGGAGAGCCCCATAAATATCTGTCCTCTCCCAGCTAACCTTGTAACTGTGGCTTAGAGCGATGAAACCCCGAAGCATCTCCCCAGAGTCAGTCCATTGATCGACTGCTGTTTTTCCTACAGCACTAATGACCACAGTGAGGCCCAGACCATCTTTGAAATCCAGGCAGAAGCATTGTGGGTATTTCCAGGGAGCTGTAGCAGTAGCGTAGGGAGTCATTTGCTGGTGGGTCATTTATTCTTCATCACCGCGAGGCAAGGGGAGACTTTCTAAAATGCTTGTCTGCTGTCCCCTGATTAAAGCTCACGTCTCTGTACAAAGCTTTTCTTTCTCACCCAGAATGTGACTCCTGTGGCCACTTCACTCCCAGACTGGAGAAAATGACTCCAGTAATTACCAACTGGATCGGTACGCGTGGCTCTACAGGCTGTGCTTAAGTGCCCTGTTGTAGCAAGTGGCTCCACCACGCTCAGATGCTCCAGCAACCAACCAGGTAGTCCCAGGATGGGTACTATACAGGACTACCATTTACATCCATCATAGGAAATCCCATGCTCTGCTCTGGTTTCAAAGACCTAGGCTTGACAAAGCGCAAGGGAGACCCATGGACAGCCACTGAGGCATGTCACAATGGGAATTGTTTGTGTGTGTATGTTCTTGTGATGTGTGTGTGCGCGTGCACGCGCATGTGTGCACATATAAACTCCATGTCTGAAATCAGCTAAAACATAATGAACGGCCTTGGCGTGATTATGGCACCCAGGAACCATCACGTTATAGGTAGAAAATACATGCATAGGATTTCTTACCAGGCTGATAATGAAATTGCTCATTGAAGCTAGAAATAAAAATAATCTAAGGAATTTTTGAGTTGAAATTTCTGTTCTTTGATGAAAACTGATTCAGAATCTCAGGAGAGGAAATAACTTAAAGAAGGCCAATTTCATGTTTTCATTTGTTTGAGAGCTTAGAGTAGTTTTGATTTGGAGTCAGCTCGTATACCACTTATATCTCCACAGTGGTACTCTCCACATAGCACATGATGTCTGAGGAACTCACCGTGCTTCCTCTTGAAGCACTGCCCACTGTAACTACTCTGATGTCACAACACAAGCTGTTGGGAAAGCATTCTGCCTCTAATCTTCTCTTCATATTTAAATCCGATTTTCTTTTTTTCCCTTTCACCCTTTCTTTACTTAAAATATGTCAAATTAAGCTTTGTAGGATCATAAATGGCTGCCTCTTTAAGCTCTCTGAAATCACTCTCTGTGTATTTATGCTGTTAAATTATGTATTTATACATTGTCTCTAATGCAGATCATATTAGTTAATATGGAGAGGAGATACCAAAACGTCAAAGCTTCTTCCTGGTTCAGAATCTGTTTTTAGAGAGTTAGTGTTCTTTTAAAGCCATGGGGTTTGGATGATCCAACTACAGAAGCAGCAAAACAACATATGCCAAACTTCTACTTTTTATTTTCCTTTTATTGAACACATACATTCTCTCTATAAAATATATAACATATATCATATGTTCTATATATGTCATATATTATTTAACTATATATAGTTATATATTATAAAGGATATTAGTACCCTAGGAGAAAAAAACAAACCAATCCAAAACCAGTATTTTAAAAAAATGTCTGAAAAAACTGATGCCACACTAAAGAATAATTAAGAGCAGAAGTCTCAAATTGTATTAATTGTAGGATAATTGAAGTTCAAAATAAGACATACTTGAGGATTTTTTTAAAGCTGAATTGACAACTGAATCTATTGAAAATGTCATTTTCTATGCAATGGTATCTTTGGTGACTGAATACTATGAAAACTGCCATATTAGCAGCTCATGGATGAAAACCTATGAGCCTGTCTAGAGGCAAACACACACACAGGAACCTTCTTATGGAGAAGTTCTAATACATTTTATGATTTCAGTAGAATAAAAATTATAGGGTGCAAGAGTGACTAAAATAAAGCACTTTAAAAAAATAGACAACCAAAAACTATCAGAAGTGAGCCAAAGGTCAAAGTCAGACCCATGCGAGAAGTGTATATTTTAGGAAAAGCAGAATTACGTGACAAGCTTGCAATGCACAGATTAAAAATAAATAAATAAATAAATGTTGTGCACTGGACCTTGAAAACTCCTTACTCTTTGAGGAAATACCAGAGATGCCAGAGGTGGGATGGTGGTGAGCAGAGTCCGTTAGACAGAATGCTTAGACGTGGCAGGAAATGGAGCGAGCACACATTTCATGGAAGCACGGCTGTACTTTGGTAATTAGTCAGAGTCAGGCAAGCATAGGAGTAGTTCAGCCTGCATGCCATTTGGTTTGATTAGACCACCTCCACTCTTGTAGAAAAGCACTTGGCAGTCCAGCTCCTTCATCCTTGCACACGATGCACATATCCCTTTCCACACTGCAGCTTGCATCCTCACGATGCACGTATCCCTTTGCATACACTGCAGCTAGCATCCTCAGAATCTCTGGGAGCCCCTACTTGCATTGGGCTACATGTACTTCTACCTTAGAAACATAGCATGAGTAACAATCCAATTCAGACAGTTTGCATTCAACTCTATTCCTTAATTGTGGGTGCCTAGGTACAAGGACTAGAAGGGCTGATGCAGCCTGAACTGGTTTGGGCTGTAATTGCAGTGAGGCAAGCTGTGTCCTTCAAGTTTTTTTTTTTCTTAAAGGAAAGTTTCTTTTTTTTTTCTTACAGTTCTTACTGTAACAGGATGTATATGTGACTAAACCCAGATGCATTGTGAGAAGGGTCATGTATGATAGGAAAAATAAACCTAAGACCATATCTATCAAAATAGAAAAGCATCCAACTATGTCCCTTAGTAACCTGCTCTCCTCTTCATGCACCATAAAAGGAGGCTCAGAACAGAAATCAGGGGCCTTCCCTGAGGTAGCCAACTGTCAATCTTGACAGTAAGCCCCTCTCTAAACTGTACTGTTGCTGTGTTCCGAGCAGAGTCATCTTACCTCTTCTGTAAATCTGTGTGAGACCTTATTTTCAATTCTTTGGAGAGGAAGCAAAATCTTGGAAACATCTGGTCCAGCCCCAGACCACTGGTAACAAAATAAGCTAAGATACATTGTAAGTTTCATTAAAGAATTATAATATATATAATATCTACCGGACATTTGTTTGTTGTTCTTATGGTGTTAAATATGGTTGGAAGTGGAGGCAAGGGATCCTGTTAGTTATAAGCCATGGCTTCTATACTCAAACATTACTAAGAGGAGACTGGAGAGAAGACTGTGAGCCACTATAGGGTGCATGCGGATACATAGTAATGGTTACCATCCTGTAGCACAGCATATTAACAAACGGTTGGTAACAATTAGATATTGTAGTCAGCTTCTTGCCACTGCAACAAAATACCAAAGGCAACTAAGTTGTAAAGTGGAATGGATTATTTAGTTCACAGTTATAAAATTTAAAGTCTGAGAATACTGAGCTCCATCAACTCGGACTCTAATAAAGGCAGAGAATGGCAGCAGATCATAGTTGGACCATTTGTATATGTGAGAACTTACATTTTATTTTGTTTTTCGTAAGAACTTAAATTTTCAAAAGGAAGTTGGAAAAGCAGACTGACATCTCCTTCTGGGTGTGTGGACTTTACCCATGGGACTCCACTGCCTAAAAAACCTGCAACTTCTCTCCATGTCTCTACCCTGGAGGTTAGGACATTAATCACAATGGAACCTGGAGGATGCTCAAAGGACACCCACGCCCAGCAAGTGCATACCTCACACAGCCCATACAGAAGATCTGGACTGTTCCCCACAGAAAGAAATGCAATGATGAACATCACAGTCACCTAGCCTGTGTTGTGACATCACAGTGTGCCCTAAGTATGTGCAAAGGCTATGTGTGTTCCAGACCCATTTCTAGCTATGGTATGAATTCTGCAAAGGGTGGGAGAAGACTTTAAAATGAGAGACAGGAAAATGTCTACTGAGAAATCACAAGAAATGATGAGCATTCATTTGTGAACTAACACAAAACAAAAGTTCAGAAACGACACCAAGAACAGTTTCAGATAAGAAATGGGATATATGGGATAAGAAATGGCCAGGGGGAGCTTACTGAGGACGGATTTGGGAGAATGAGGGATGATTTTATGTGGGGAGAATTTAAAGGATGGATAATATAAAGAAGAGGAGGCAGCTATTTTTATTTTATTATTTTTTAATTTCATTCCAATCATTTCCCTACTTCTTTATTTTTAATACTGTTGTGGTTTGAATAAGAATAGACACCATAGGCTCATACAGTTGAATGTTTAGTCCTCAGGTAGTGGCACTACTTAGGATTAGGATGTGGGTGTGGCCTTGTTGGGGTAGGCTGTGGATCTGGATGTAGAACTCTCAGGTAGTTCTGCAGCACCATGTCTGCCTGTGCCCCTCTGTGTTCCCTGCCATGGGAAGGGGCTACTCCTCTGAAACTGTAAGCAAGCCCCGGTTAAATGCTTTCTTTTATAAGCATTACCATGGTCATGGTGTCTCCTCATAGCAATAGAAAAGTGACTAAGACAAATACCTTTTTTTAATGTCACCTCCCTCCTCTCTGTCCCTCCAAAGTACCCTCCTTCCAGCTCCTTCTATATATTTCTCCCAAACTTACAAGGCTTCTATTTTAAGTTTTACCTTCTTCTTTTCCAAAAAGTTTCACATAAGAAGTTGAAAGTTTCCAGTCATTCTGCCTAGTATCACAGAAGGTTTATGGAAGTGAGCTTGCAGCTACCTGCCCAGGTGATACCTTTAAATTGAGACCAGACTTCAAGACCCTGCATCCCCAAGGGAAGTACTTGGTAGGTATATCCTGATAACATACTCCATGATCCTACACTGTTATAGCAGGTGGAACCAGTTGATTCAGCAAACCTGGAATCAGCCAGTTAGAGGCTGGTTAGCATCATACCTAGATGGAATGGTAGGGCCTGTCAGAGCTGTCAAGGCTGATTGGTGCTATACCTAGAGAGAGTGGTGATGTCTATTGTACACATCAAACTGTTTGTATAACATGTTATTATGAGCCCCATGTCTCATTGAAGGCTTTGAGGTGCTTCATCCTCATGAGGACACAAGAGTAAGTTATTGGGGTCAGTGTGTATTTAAAGGGGCATCCTAAAGTCCCTTCTTAAAATATGCCTCCAATAATTCAGGGACCTCCCATTACAATCTGAGATTCCACTACGTCTGAACAGGGTGCCCTGTCATTAGAGAACATTTTTTAGTGAAGGTATGCCATTTGGGGCGATAATGCTCTCCCCTAAACCATAGATGATCAAACAAAAACCCCAGTGCCAGGCATGGGCAACCTCCCTTTGTATTGTTGCTGAGTATTCAAAAGATTTCCAAAACAATATAGGCCATTGCTGTTGCCCTTGGTGGCCTCCCAGGACTTGAAGAGACCGCACACATTTGAACCCAGCACTTGGAGGAACTGAGCTGAAACTGACTTGGAAACTCTTCCCCGAGGACCGTCTCTCACAGTATTGGCAGGCTGTATGTAAGTTGGTAAAGGAGGGAGGCAGTCAGTAGTCCTATCTAGCTGTGATGCTTATGAACCAGGGTGACCTGCACAGCCAAAAATCCCTAAAGGTGCAATATTGACACTCATGTATCGAGAATAGGCAGTAGCTCTCTTATTAGACTTATGATCTGTTCATGCCTGGTAATGTAAATTTAGCCAACTACTCACAACTGGTGAGCTCATAGACACTATGAGAGAACTTACTATTGCCACTTTTTTTAAACCAACGAAATTCCTCTCTGCATTCTAAATACTTATTCGCTTAGGTAAGTGTAGCTCTCAACCCTCCTTAAAGAGGTTTTTTATTCTCCTACAGTAAATGGAGAATACTTCAGAGAACTACAACTGGTCAAAATGCACAGAACAACTGAGTTTCAGGGGCTTCTAACCCCAACCCTAGATACATCTGCCACACAACCCCTACAATCATCTGGGATTTTTACACAGCCAAGGATGGACAGGTGAAGAAAGAGGAGGTTGTCAGAGGAGGGGTGTTTGTGAAGAGTGTTCTATGGGATACATACTGTAGTTGTCCAATGTTAAATATGTGAACACAATTGGCTAGTGAGACATTTGTCTGAATATGGTCAAGTAGAAAAAGATGTTTTTTCTTTTCATGTTTTAATCATTTAGATGTACAGAAACTCTACGATCTCGGTGAGATTTCCCCGAAAATGCTCTTCTCCTGGCAAGCATGGATGCAGAGCCGAGGCCTTTCCTGTGATCTTGATCTTGGTTTTTAAAACACTCGGGTAAACATAGGACATCTTTTGTTGCCACTTGAAATGCATACATTTGCAAATGCAATCAAGCAATGCAGCAATTATAATACTGAGTATAACTTTCTAGCTATTGAGTCTAGAGATTCAGACAATCCTCATTGTGAATTTGACCCTCCAAACACACACCCCATCCCTCATCCCTTCTCTGCAGTCTCTGAAGGGCTATTCAGAGTTGAGAGTGAGCATTGTGCAGGGAATTGTCTTTCTTTTTGTATCTTTTTAAATTAAATACTTCAGTTTAAATCAGTGGCAAGCCAACAGGAATAGGGTAACCTAACACACAAAGGTACTTAAGTCCTCAAGAAATATACCACCGAGGGAAGTTTGGAATTCATTAAGCAGAACTTTATGGGCATATGAATATATGCTCTTTGTATAATATGAAGCAGACACATTTAAAGGGCCAAACTCTACACAGGATTGACTTTCACTATGGAAAGCCACTTACAAGTGTGGAAAGGTTAATGAGGCTCTCTGGCCAGGAGGTTGTCAGTTAAGTTGGAAATGAAAAAAAGGAAAGAAGAAGAAGTTGAGAGATGATTTGTGAAATCGGGTGTTTTCTAGCTCAGTTTGACAGACCTGTGTCAAGGTCCTCAGAACTTCATAGAAACCTAGAAGATGATGTAGACATGGGAAACTCACTGGTTAGACGGCATACACAAAATCGGTGATTTGTACTCACTGAGCTGGAAGAATCTGGAGGCCAGAGCTTGCTAGCATGCTCTTTCCGACTCTATGTGTTCAGCAATGCCGTGGGCTTAGGGAGGGGGCCTCCCCGGAGCACCAAAGTCCACATAGGGCATCAGGAGGCTAACTCCAGCATACTCTGACAGGAGAAGACCAGCTGCCAAAAACCCCCTGATTTCCACTGAGAGAAGACACTCTGTTACTGTGACAGAGTGAACATCTTAAGAAATTACATTGGGCCCAAAAATCTCTGTCCAAATCTGAAGAGGTCTAAGGGATTTGAGCCAGTTTCTGAATTCTTCTAGATGGGCCTGAGCCAGGTTCTATTATCATTACCCCAGGAAAAGATGGGACACTCATATTCTCGGTCTGGGCCAGGATTTTTTAAAATAAAAATTAATGTTTCTGGTGTCTCTAATTTCCTACAAAAAATAAACCATTCCAGCTTCCTTCAGCCGGGCCAGGAAAAAGACTCCCCAAGGGCTTGAAATCTCGCTCAGCTGGTCACTGGCCATCTGGCTTTGGTCAAGTTATTGAAGCTTGCAGAAGCTCAGTTCTTTCCTCTTGAAAATAGGATAAATAAAGCAAGTGCTTGCCATTAACCACGATGCATGAACGATGCTCACTAACACAAGCAGAGCTGGGTCCGCTTCCGTCTTGTGGATGCTCGGGACCCATGCTTTGCGATGCTTCTCATGATCCCTGCATCTCTGTTCTGCATCTCTGTTTCCTTTTTCCTTTCTTTTGTTTTCTTCTTTTTTTATTCTCACCCTTCTTGGATAGATCCATATCCCCATTTGGGCAACCTCCTTCATCATCTGCTCCAACCATACTCCTCAGATTGACACTGCAATACTTACTGTCTGTAGGGTCACTAGAGAGATTGTAGTAGGAGAAGAGGGTTATGTACTGGGTGGTTTTGTGTGTCAGCTCAACACAAGCTGGAGTTATCACAGAGAAAAAAAGCCTCCCTTGAGGAAAATGCCTCCATGAGATCCAGCTGTAAGGCATTTTCTCAATTAGTGATGGGGGTGGGGAGTCAGGGGTGGGGTGGGGCAGCCTATGGTGGGTGGTGCTCTCCTTGGGTCCTGGGTTCTATAAGAAAGCAAGCTGAGCAAGCCAGGGGAAGCAAGCCAGTAAGCAGCATCCCTCCATGGCCTCTGCATCATCTCCTGCTTCCTGATCTGCTTGAGTTCTAGTTCTGACTTCCTATGGTGATGAACAAGCAATGATAAAAGTGTAAGCTAAATAAACTCTTTCCTTTTCAACTTGTTTCTTGATCATGATGTTTTGTGCAGGAATACAAACCCTGACTAAGGCAGGTTAGGATGCCCTAAACTCTCATCTAATACTACAGTATGCTCTGAAACATGGCCTCTGTGTTTTAGCTCTTTTATTTGCTAATTGGAAACGTAAGATATCATTGTTGGTAGGTAAATTAGTTAAAAAAAATGATCCTCAGGTTGTATTGGAGTCAAGTAACATCAAACTTGTAACTTCAAGTGATCAAGTCAAGTGCATTTTAAGGCCAACAAGAAGCCAATAAGGGCTTGCTGCTAAGCCTCATGTTCTGGGTTTGATTCTAAGGACTCATGGTAGAAGAACAAAACAAATTCCTCAGCACATTTCAGAGCTCATTTCTACTGCACTGCTAGTACCTATTTCAGGTTTAGTGCATCAAAACACCCCTGGGATTCCTGCCATGTTTATGTCATTTAGTCATCAACAAACATTCATAGAAAGGTTGTTCCATGCTAGGCTGGGTCTGGGTGGGGGGTGCTAAGTCAGAAGTTTCTTATCACTTCAGTGCTGACATTCTTGGGAGAGGTCACTGTCCCCACATCTCCCCTCAGCCTCTAGTCCTATACTCATACTGGCACATGGTCACCTTTCCTGTCTCATCTCCACCTTGCTCCTTCTTTCGAGCTGCTCTAACCTCATTGGCCTTCTTTCTGGCTCTTGAGGAGGTTGGGGATTCACCAGAGTAGACATGATTTTCATTATCTTCCTGGAATGTTCTTTTCTAAGATCTCTGTATGTCTCTGTGTTGAGGCCGGCCAGTGGCTCACATGTCTGGGTTCGAGCCTGGAAGGCATCTTGGAATCTGGAAGAAAAGAGGGAGCCTAGGTGGGTCGAGAAACAATGGAACCAAGACGTGCTAGTCTGTTCAAAGTTCAATTTTAATGTCGGGGAACATGTGCTTATAAAGTGTGTGTGTGTGGGGGGGCATTCCCGCCAAATTATCCTTGGAGCCCAGCTGCAGGTGAGCAAGTGTAGGCTCCAGAACAGCTAGGCAGCAGGTAGCAGCAGCAGCAGTGGCAGAACAATAGGGTGATCCAGGGAGGCAGGCTCCACCCCAGGTGATCTCCTAGTGACAACAAGTCAAGCCTGGCTCAGCCTGCTTCAGGCTGTGGGGGGGAGGTTACATCTCTGTATGGCTAGCTCCTACTTAGCATCTGTGGCTTTATCTCAGCACTGTCTCTACCATGAGCATTCCCTGGCCTGCCCTCCTTGGCCACTCTCACAGTCTTCTTTGGACTCTTTTATTTACTTTCTTCCTAAGCCAAAGTCACTTGTGTCCTGCATCGTTATCGTTTGCTTTAATGAAACCTCAGAAGGTCAGGACCTTCCCTGTCCCCTGTATGGATATAACTGTATGCTCTGACTCAGAGCAGGGCCTGGCCTTGAAACTATTGAAGAGTTCTTACTCATAGAAGATGGAGTGGCTGCTTAGGTGGTTATCCTTCCTCTGCATGAAGTCAGTGTACTTTATACACACGGATCAGGTCAGATCTTAGACTCCTGTGGAATAACATACATAATTATTACTTATGTTTGTCTTGAGAAATTATTAACCCATTTTAAAGGAAAGTTTATAACACCATAATTAAACTTACATACTGTTCAAACATGTTCTTCCCCTGCCACTGCCTAGGCCTTGCTCACCAATGCCTGAGATCCACCATTAGTGTCAGACATCATCTTGGGTCTTGAAGAAAGATCACACTCTGCTGTGTACTTGTGGGCCAGTATGGATGAAAAGGACTTTTCACATCAATGGAAGCAAAGGAGACAGAACTTCATAGCTCACATAACAGAATATCTGTGCCACCAGAGTCTGCAGTTACAGGGCAGCCTCGAAGGGAACAGTAATCTCCCTAATGAGGGCCATCACAAGATCCTGTACCATCAGAGCTTTGTGAGAAATAGGGGTATCACTGCAAATATCCCCATTTGAGGTCTCAAATGCGTCTGGGTGAATTCTTTAACCCCTGTTTACTTTTAAACCACCGAGAGAACATGTAACTTGTATATGCTCAACTTGAGACATCAGTAGAACTCCCAACATCATTGTTCTAGAAGCTTTATGGATCAGGCCTCTTTCCAAGCCATGGGTGGAGGAAAGGAAAGAGGGCCACTGATCTTGAGGGAAGAGTCATGCTTCCAACCAAGAGAGCAGCTTATAGTACTGAAGGGTGGAATTCCCGTGTTCTGAATTAAAAGCTCAGCTGTTCACCTGTGGATTCCCTAGGATCACAGCAAGTGGTCAGAGGACTGTGAGGCTTTAAGTCAGATTCAAATTAGCACTCTCAGAAGGCTCTGCGGTGGGGTCAGTGTGGACTCAGTGACTGACAAGAAAGATTGTTACTCTTCCATACCTGGCCTTCCCAGGCATATCCTAATCAAATTCATACCAAACATTCAAATAGTCTCGTGTCCCTGAGTCCAGCCACTCTTCAATGTCCTTTAGACTACTGAAATGCCAAATAATATAGGCTACTCACCAGCATGCTGCATACACACATCAAATGTTTGAAGGGTCAAACTCGAGCCCCCTTCTATAATTAGGTTACAATGTTGACATCAATTAGAAATTGCCATCTGTGAAGTCATCTGTAATTTGGCTGATTAAGGCTTGCCAGATGCATTTTCTATGAATTCTTTCCACATCTTCATATGTAAATTTCCCGTGGCTAACCTGTGAATTATCCAGAGATCTAGCATAATAGCTACCTACTGCCTGGTTAAAAGAAAACCAAAACAACAACAACAAAAACTAAAACTGCCACAAACTGAACCCTTAAATGTCACAATTCTCAGGGTTTAAGTATAAACAACATTTAGTTGGGCTTTTTCTCTTGTCCTCAAGAAAGTGGGAGAGACAGGGTTTTGGCTCAACCTGTGACAGTAAAGGCTTGTCATCCTCTCTTGGATTCCCTGTTAGGTTTCAGTGCTGTCCTACACAGTTATAGGACTGGGCCCCCTCAGTTCTTGGGGATTGCCTGCCTGTGGCCTTCTCCGAAATCCAGGTATGCCACTTCCTCATCTGCTTTGATGTTCAAGCCTTTGGCTTTCTTTTAAATTGCTCCCCTGATGAGATTTAAGGTCAGAACCACCTATAATAATCTTTTGATTAATCTAAGGTCAACAGAGTTAGGAACCTTACTGATATCTGTAAGTGACCTTCCTTTGGCCGTATACATATATGCATATACATAACAGGAATGGCATTTCACCATGTTTGCGGTCTTGCTCATGCCCAAAAGGTGCGGGCTCTGCAGTGTGTGCACACAGGAAAGTGGGGTCTGGGGCCAGCAATAGAACAGAGGAGCTCTCGATGCTCAAAGCAGGTGAGTTTATTACACTTGCCTGTGATGGATGTTGTGAATTCGAAGTGATAATCAGCATCGAGTGACCCCTAAGGCACCTACCAACAGGGTGGTGCGCAGTGTAAATCAGCAAAACCAAAGCCCTGGCACTGCTGAGCCTCTGCCTTCGCTTTCTGCGCCTGCTACATCAGGGTTAGTGTCCCACCCTCCACTTATTCTTTAAGAACAGAATAGGGAGGGAAGTTGCTATGGCATCCCCAGAACAAATTATAGGTGAAATGTCAACACGAATGAACTGTCTGAGGCAGGACAGAGAGAGACACACAGAAGAAAATATTTTAAATATTAATATTCAGCAAAGCCTCATGAACACAGAGGCTGCGTTGGAAAGCCTTGTGAGATCAGAATTGTCTTAATTTTAACATAGTGTTGACGATATATGCCCTGATCCAAAGCCCAGGGGTTGTAAATGTCTGATCTACCAAACTATAGAGGTATTTGGATCTTTTATCAAAGGCACGGCTGCCTATTGACCTTGTTTGTAGCTTGAGAATATTACCTTCTAAGAGCATGCCCAGGGGAAATACTCCACCAAAGATGGTTAGTGAATGCTAGGGGTTAAAACACCAGTTATAGAGAAAGACTTCTTTATGTAAGTGCATTTGTCTGGTCCAGTCTGATGCCCTTATGGTAGGGACGCAGAAGAGGTGTTTAGGAACAAAGTGGGTTGTCCTGGGCCCACCCAGCTCCCCTCCTATTTGCCTTGTTCTTTTCCCAGCTATGCTGTTAAAATCTGTTACCTGCATCAGCTACACTGCTACAAAGCCCTGGTGCTGCTCATGCATTTAGAAAGCTGTAGCAAACTGGCTTTATTAATTAGAGTGCCTGTCCATCGGAACGGTTTCCTCCATTCATAATTCATAGACATCCTTGCTCAGTAAACATTGGGGGTATTCACTCATCCCAAGGAATTATCGAAAAGGAGCTATATCCATCATAAGGATTCATAAACTGGGAGAGTGGGGCATAAAAAATTCTAATTGAAAGAAGACTACTTTAAATAGCAAATGTTTCCATTCTCATTCAAAGCCTTAAGTGCTTACCCACACTGAAAGTGGAACACCGGCTGAGATGAAGCAATGGAATACAGCAAGCAGCTCGCTGTGTGCAAATAGTACCATAGGATGCTAAGAACGGGTTCTTTGCCCCACTGGCAGTGGACAGAGGTCAAGGCAAAAAGGTTGGTGGAAAAGAGCCTTTGGCATGGCCTTTCTTCCTGCACTAAGGTGGGTCTTGTGGAACCATGGCATGCTCATACCACTTGGATGCATAGCAGCCATGCTATGCTGGATTTGATGTTCCAAGAAAGTCACACCAGGAACTCTCACGTTCAAGTATCAGACACCAGAAGTGCTCAATGGGACACTTCTGGCTCAATCCCCCCTAGACCCTCTAGGGAAATCTTACCTACAGTGTAAGTATGCTGCTCCCAGCAATTTGATTTTTGAAGGGGAAGTCATGAGGATCTCCTGTCCTGCTGCATCAGTTCCTGGACTTAATAAATCGTGCATAGCAGCAGGCAGCCTGTCCCAGCTTGGCTCTGGTGACAATGGGTCTCTCAGGGTTGGCAAGTGGGGGTCTGCTTCTTCAAGCAAAGCCTTTGATGACTTGATGTTCTCAAAGCTTTGATTCCAGTGTTGGAAAATGGCTTTCCTCTTTCTGATGACCCTCAAAACTATTACTGGTCTTCATGTTGGGCTACATACAAGTACCTGTGTCACAGTGAGAGCAGCGAGCGTTGCTGCAAGCACATCAGTGTTCCATTCATGTGTGATGCCCTCTGGCTTCTCCGTTTATTCTCTGGACACAACATACTTAACCTTTGATATAACTTACAAAATCTACTCAACGCTACTCTCGATGTTTCTGGCGATGGGGTGTGGGAGACAAGGAATAAGACAATCTGCTTTCTTCAAAAACAATATAAGCAGGTGTTGTAGATCACACTTGCAGGCATAGAGCTTGGATCTCTATGGTAGGGTGATCATAGAAGGGTTAGCCTGGGCTGTAGAGCAAGAGCCTCTCTCAAAAACCAAACCAACCAACCAACAACCGAACAGAAAAATAATGCCTCAGTTCCACGTGGCTTCTATCAATACCCATCCTAGCTGCCTCACACAGCAGCCGTTGTCTGATTTTCTCATCTTGAATGGCAGGCAAAGCAAATGCTGTCTGCCAGATACCTCTAAGAATTAATGAAAAGTACTTTTTTGGCACTTGGTGTGTGTGTGTGTGTGTGTGTGTGTAGATTCAATCTTAAATGTTGAGGGTTTTTTGGTTGTTGTTTTGTTTTGTTTTTGTTTTTGTTTTTGTTTGTTTGTTTTTGTACTTTGTGGCTTGTTTAAAAAGATCTACAATTGAAAGCCTCGCTTCTTGGAAATTCTTCAGCTGTTTCCCTTCACAGTGAATTTCAGCTGTAATTAATGTTAGTTAAGAGTGGACGACTGCGCGTGCGGTGCTGTGTGGGACAGGAGTGCTGCTTACCGGATGGCCAGAGTCGGTCTTTGTTGTAACATGAAGGAAGCATTACACATCGACTCCACACAGAGTGCGGCTGCCATCCCCAGGCTCGTTCTTTGGAAACTGAAGAGCGCACCTGTCTCAGATCCCACCAGCTATCAGAACCTCACGAAGCTTCCTCCAGAGCAAGTGGTCACATTGCCAGCTCTTTCCAGACAAGCTTGTTTCTGAGTGGACAGGGCTGTTGGTGTGCAAAGTGTGGCTTGCTGTTTTTATAATGAGTCCCTTCAAGGTGTCAAGTATGTGACTCAAAGAAATGTAAGCAATCTAAAGCCACTGAAATGATTTCTTTAGTTTATGTGCATTTATTTTGAGGGAAACTTACAATCATGTAAGTCTTATTTTGTTGTTAAAGCCCTGAGAGTGGGGTGGACTATTTTGAAAGCAAAGTACAAAGAAATGGCCGTGTAATTCAGAAGTTGACACTGGGTTCAAGGTAAAGTCTCAGTTTTTCTCTCTTAAAACGATTCTCTGAAAAGAATTGTTTATAAAACGTTCAGGGGAGGAGCAGTAGGTTCCCCCGGCACCTTTCCCTTCCTCTTGTTTTCCTTCTGTTTCACAAGGATGCATTGTGCTCATTTGCTCACTCATCCATTTATTTATTCTGTGAACATTTTAAAGCACCCACTGAATGCTGTGCCTTGGAATAGGTGTTGGGGATGCTACCCATAATCCCCATCATTGAATTGATGTTAGGGACTGAGGACAGCATGTGTCTTTTCTGTCTCTCTCTCTTATCCTCACCTACACATAGATGGTTGCATATATTTATGTGCTGTATAGGCATATTCACAGTCCAGGACATCATCACAACTACTGCAGAAAGTAGTCATAAGCATGAAGTCTGGAGGGCAAGTGATAACGCTTCACCTTAACATCCGACATGTTTTGAGGGACCCAGGACCATGACGTCGCCAGACTCTGAGCCAGACAGAGGGAGAAGTTCCATAGCTCTGTGTGTGGTGGGATGGTGGTGGCTGAGGAAACACTGTGGAGGGATTACTAAGTGGACAGACCTGCACAGAGGTGCTCCGTTCAGCCTCTTCTTCTGTGATGATAGGCAACCACTTTCCAAACTACCCTCCCTGGCTGCTTCTTGAAGTTGTGGAGTCTGTTCTGGCCAGTGACTTTTGATGAGAAAGTCTCTGAATACGATTTTCTCTCCTTACGGTATGTTTACAAAAGGGCATCCACCGTTGTCTTCTAATATTGTTCAAGCATAGTGAGAGGCTTCCCTGCCAGCCATCGTGTGATGGTAATGGTAAAAAACCAAGACCTCCAGGAATGGGAGAGGAAAGCAGCTGGTCTTCTCATAATATATTGTGCCCGGGTAACTCTGAGAGATCATACGTGCTAAACATCTTCTTGTTTTTTTTTTTTTTAATTTTAATATGTATGAGGGATTTGTCTATAAGTATGTCTGTGTACCATGTGCATGCCTGGTGCCTTCAACAGCCAGAGAATAGATTAGATCCCTTAGAACTGGAGTCACAGATTGTTGGGAGCTGCCATGTGGGTGGTGGGACTCGGGCCCAGGTTCTCTGGAAGAACAGCCAGTGCTCTCAGCCACGGAGGCATCTACCCATCGCCTGCATCTGCATTGAAGAGAAAATGGTAAGTTATTTGGGTATTGGAATAGTTTGAACAGTGTTATTGCCCAGAATGACTACAAACTAGGAACATGAACGGAGACAGGAGACTACAAATGCACTGTGGACATTTTGCTGGACACGGTGATCACTTCTACACTAAGGCGACTGAGTCATGGTGTACTCACCTGTTTGGTTAGATAATACTCCCAAGCATGTCTGAAATGATATGTAGGAATGGGGGGGGGTGTCACTGAACAGGCTGACCGAGGCTCTTTATTATCTAGGCCCTTGGGAGGCAGAGTAAGGCAGATCTCCCTAGGTTCCAGACCAACCATGGATATATAATGAGACTTTGTCTCAAAAAGGAAGAAGAGGGGGAACACGTGGTTCCCCATGCTTTCGTTGGGGAACTACATGCATTAAAAGGCTAAACAAAGGGATCTTTTCTTTTTGACAGTCTTTAAGCTGAGGGTACCAAAGAGTCTAAGACTTCAGACTCAGACATGGACTTGGGCTATACCTCATATTATCAGTTCTCATGCCTTGGGCTTAGCCCCCACAGTTGTATGCCAATAACATGTGTGTTATATATACCTATATGTGATCTGTATATCTACACATAACACTTGTGCATGTTGTGTATACCATTTTCATTCTGTTCTTTGGAGAAATCAGAATGATGCCCATAGTACTTAATATACAACTTCTAATAATGTTTATCAGTGACTTACAGATGTTATTTCAAAGACTATGAAAGATTTTTTTTTTTTTTGTCTATTTCTTTGACAGCAGCCATGAAACTGCTTGGATGTGACCGTGTAACTCACAGAAGCAAACCCCTCAAGGGGCTGATCATGGGGTATATTCCTGATGTCCTTTGTCGTTTTCATGATCTTGTGGAAAGAATGAGCCTCCAATCTTATTTTGCTTGACAAATTAAACTCACTGGAATAGGGCTACTTGTCTTGGACTAGTTTTCAAGGTTGCTGTACCTGAGTATCTTTCAGGTCATTTAAATTAATGAAGTGGTAGGGAGACAAGATCTCCTGACAAACATCAAAATAACTCAAAATGTCCACACTTTAATTACTTTTGTCAAACCACATATTTTAGATTTGTTGAGTTCAAGAAAGGGTGGTCAAAGACAAGAAATATTGAAAATATATCTTCATTTTCGAGATGAGGAAGAGACATTGCATTTTCCCAATGCTCTGCCATTAGCTGGTTTTTTGTTTGTTTCTTTCTTTGTTTGTTTAAATTTTAAACATTTTTATTAGATATTTTCTTCATTTACACTTCAAATGCTATCCTGAAAGTCCCCTAT
This sequence comes from Mus caroli, assembly GCF_978045245.1. Classification (NCBI taxonomy): domain Eukaryota; kingdom Metazoa; phylum Chordata; class Mammalia; order Rodentia; family Muridae; genus Mus; species Mus caroli. The sequence goes on along the minus strand of NW_028227265.1, from coordinate 120,277,742 downwards.
ACCTTACTCTCCACCCTGCTCCCCAACCCACCCACTCCCAAAATTTACTGGCATGGTTTCCCAGACAGTCCCAGCATCGACCAACTTTATTAAATACTTATTTCCTGCCAAGGAAAAACAACCTGCAAGTGGGATATACTAATATTCCAGAGCAGGAATGACTATGGGGGGGAAGGGCTGCTCAGGCATCCAGTATGCCGCTTTTCACTTCACCAAGGCATGGCATTTCTCCACCCACCCCCTTCCCCTCCACACACACACATTTTCTTTTCTCATAGATATGGTTTCTATTAGAAAATTACAAATGCATTTTTATTTATTAGGGCTAGGTGCTAGGGCATTCACATACCTCTGAGTTACGGAAAGATTTAAGTGTCAAATTTAACCATATGCCATCAAATAAAGAGAAGACTGATGTGATTCTGGTAAAAAGAAGAGATTAAATCACACAATTTAGCTGCAGTGGGTGAATAAGTTTTAGGGAAGAATAATGTCCAATTTTTTAGGATCAATGAAGGTTTTATTTGTCCAAAATTATCACCACCCGCAATGACTTTCAGAAAGTCAGCGGACCGGAAGGGGCTGCTATTCTAGGCTATTCTAGGCTATTCTTAGTAGTTTCCAAACCAAAAGATTGATATATTTAATTAACAAATAACCCACTATCCTGTCCTATCTCATGTAAAACTCTCTAATTGGCGCTATTAATAGAATCAGACTCCTTCAGTCGGTTTTTTGCTCTGTGTTGCTTTTTGAGTTGATGTTTATCGCCACACTGGCGCTTGGGGCCATTTACAAGGTTGTGAAAATTTTCTTTTCACTGGAACGGATCTTGCATGTGATGACGGTTTTCAGACTTGCTCGACGAGTCCGTAGGCATCGTTTTCCCGTGAAAACCCCTGTGTGGACCTGTGCATTGCATCTGGAATGTCTGTTTGGTCTTTGCTCATTTGAGCCTCTGACAGTTCAGAAACACATGTGAGAAATTAAGTTAATTTATCTATACATTGAGAAAAGAATAACCTCAAAGCATTACCCAATAGCAACGGCTATGAAATAGTCCAGAATGGGTGGAATTAGGGAGATCTCCTTACCTTGTTCTCCCTCTCCTTTTGCTAATCCCAGCCTCCCCTCCCCAATCTAAAAGCCTGTGGTAGAAGTGGATTGATGAGAGCCCTGAGCAGTTCCTGGTAAGGTTGGGGTTTCTGTGTTAGGCATGCAGTGCTTTGGGAGATAGTTTTTCAAAACATACCGTTGTGAAAAAGAAAGCCAATAATGTTCTAATTAGGAAAACAATTGAGAGCCCTTGATTTAGAGTTCGGTGTGACGAGGCCCTGAGGCTGTCAGTGTCTGGTCCCAACTTCTCAACATTTGCACTATGCCCATCCCTGGATACAAAGGGGGAAATCCAGCCATTCACATGTATTAAAATTCATTAAAACGACCCGGCTTGCTTACCGTGTAGTGATCAGGAGAGGATCCTTGGTGATTTTTAATGCATATAATTTAATCAAATGAGTTACTGCTGTGAGAAACAGAGGAGAGAGATTTCACGTTTAGCATCTGGGAGACCATGGGCAGGGCAGGGCCTTGGGCTTCCCCTCTAGGATCAAAGAATCGTCTGGTGGTTGGTAGTTATACCCACAGAGAGCTGCAGTTCCCTGAGAAGGTCATCCGCCATGCTCAAGTTCATTGTATGGGGGCCGTGACATCACAGCCCTGAAGAATTCCGGTAAGTCAAACTCTTCAGAAACCAACCGTTAACTCAAGTGAGAATCATTTAAGTCCAGATGACATCCTAGAGAAAAGAACATGTCAGTCAAAACTGAGAAAAGCAGGGGGTAGAGATATGAAGGTGAACTGCTATGAATTACCCAAAGATACAACCAGAATATTCATGTATAGGAAGAGATCCTATGAGCTCATGGATTGGGGAGATGACTCAGTGACTAACAGCCCTTGTGGAGCTAGCTGTCTCGAGGGGATACCAGGACACACCTGAGAAGATGGACATGCAGTAGGGTTGCTGTGGAAACAAACATGAACCTCAGGTTGAGGAGGAGACGCTGAGTCCAGAGAGATGGCTCAGCAGATAGAGGTGCTGGGAATGGTAATGTACACAATGCCTCAGCCTTCAGATGAGAGAAATAATATACTTACCACATTTAAATAACTCAATTTGAGGACCCAGAGATTTGCTAAGTTTGTAATTTGGGAAAATTAATTATTTATGCTCTCAAAATTTTTGCTTTGATTCCTGATCCTAAGGCTCGTAGAGGTGGATTGCATATTGAAATTATAATCATTTGGATCTTAGGAAAGCTTTCTTCACCCTTAAAAGAGCTTGGAATACCAAGTGGTTCCTTGGTCTCCTTTTGATCTAGCTCCTTCAACACTGTAGGCTGATAAATACCAAGCTTCCAGGCAGGAAAGCTGGAGACCTCACCTTTTCTCATGCATCTCTCTCCAAATTCCTTCCAGGGAGGTGTAGGCTGGTGGACAGCCATGCACTGTCCTCTCTGTGTCATGTGTCATGATCACTGACACCCAGGCACCTGTGTTGTGTACTTCTGGAACCAGGATGAGAAATGAAGCTGAACGAACTCACCTACTGGGATTTCTACACACACTGTAGGGGTGGTCTGTCTCTTTCCTAAATTCCCTCTCACCGCAAGGATCAGTTAGTCTCCTCTGTACCTTCTTCACGGAGGCTGTGCAGAATGAAGAGTTCTGCTCTTGGGAATCCATCCTTCAGGGAGCTTCTGGAAGGAGCACTGTTGGTTGCCACATCCTCTGGAAGTTATGGCTGCTTTTTTCCCTTTTGAAGATGACTGAGATTCAGCCACGGGAAGTCTGTCCCTGCCGTCGGTATTTCAGCGGCATCACAGTGGAATCGTGTGACTGAGAGAAGCCACCATTTACACTGTTTATACCTACTAGTGTTGCCACGGTGGGATGGTGACGCACCCGATGAAGGTGACTCTGCTCAGAGGCCTGAGATGAAGGCGTTAGAACTAGAGTCGAGCCTGTAAATGACTGACTGGGCATTTTACAAATGGTTGGTACATCTGACAACAGTCACAGTCCATACAAGGAAAAACTCTGGAGCCGCGTCTGGCCTCTGTGGTGGCTCCCTGCGGGCTAGCCACGTACACTGCCTGCAAAGGGGCTTTGACCTTTCCTGCGTCATTCAAGCTGTTCACTCTAAAGTGAGAGACCTGAGATTGAAGGGCTGAAGCGCCTCCATGATGAACTTTGACACCTAGAGTGCAGCATGCTGGGAAGAAAGACAAAGGACATCGTTATCCTTATCAGCAGTGAGGAAGCTGGTGCCTCTTGGCCTCCTCACCATGGCTGATAAAGCCTCCCTCCGTCAGGGAATTGAAAGCCCAGTCAATACCTCTGATTTGCATGTGGAATACTGGCAAAAGCCTGAAGCTTCAGCTTGGATCTGATTCTTCATGAACGTTTAGAGGAATAAAGATTTTATGTCTAATAAATTGCTAAAAAAATATTTAGTTCTGGTCCTACACATTGCTGCAATTGGCAAGGGATGATGTGTAATGAGGGTACCAGGGACAGGTTTTGAAGGACTGTGCCGCAGAGAGCATGTGTGTTTGATGAGAGACTCTGAAAGCCGGGGGGGGGGGGTGTTGGAATCAGAGACTACTGGGATGTGGGGCCAGGGAATGTTTTGAAGTGAGGGTGCTGCTCCAGATGCTATAGATGTTTTTCAGCCTCCCGGCTTCTACACATGAAAGAAGCAGCCACCCTCCCCACAAAGGTTCTTGAAATCAGAACTGTCTCTAGATAGTGCCAATGGTCCCTTTGGAAAGAAAATAACCCCAGTGAAGAACCACTGATCTAACCACAGTAGTAAGAAACCCGTGGGGAATCATCGCAAAAGGAGGGGTATGATGGTAACTTTCAAAAAAAAAAAATCTGTCACCTGCAGCAGGATGGATTATTTATTTACCTGCTGTGAGCCAGCTATATGATCATAGAGCGTTTTAAATGGATACTTTGAAGGAAACATAGGGAAGATGTCATGTGGGAAGTGGTTTTATGCTTTTTGTTTATTGAAAAACACTTACCGACAACTCAATAAGGGGCAGACAGCAGCGATAGTGGAGCGGTGGAGTTCTTACAGACATAGAACTCCATCTGCCTGGGAGGTCATGAGACAAGCAACCTCAGTGAATTAGTGTTCTCACCAGTAGGCAGCAGCCCGGTCTCTTTCTGGAGTCTCTTTTTTAAAATTATTTTTATTAATCATTTTATTCATTTACATTTCAAATGATACCCCCTTCCTGGTTAGGCCTGTATAAGTCCCCCCATCCCACACCCCTCCCTCTCCCCTTTTCCTTTATGAGGGTGCTCCTCTTACGAATTCACCCACTCCCACCTCACCCCTCTAGGATCCCCCTACACTGGGGCAACAAGCCTCCGTCCCCTCCCATTGACAATCACTTTAGCTGAAATACCCAACAAAAGGATCTAGAACTTGTAGAGGCCACTTGTAGATAGACATGGCCCACAGTGGATGGGGCCACCCACACATCTCAAAATTTTAGACCAAGAAATGTTCCTGTCTAAAGGAAAGACCAAGACAAAAAGTGGAACAGAGCCTGAAGGATGAGCCACCCAGAGACCGCTTCCTTCTGGATTCTTAAGCCAGGTTGCTGGGTGGTACTTTGCCATTGACTAATTCTGTGGATTTATGTGGGGACTGGGTGGCAATGCTGTGAGAATAGTGGCAATAGAGATAATATGAAGATGTCATCAGTAGGTGCATGGGGCATGCAAGCTGCATGAGGGTGTGTGCTGTTCATTTGCATGAAGGGAGAGGAGCCTCAGGTCAAGAGAAGATGGTTCCAGATTGAGCCCTAGAGGTAAGAGGTAATTTGCCACGTTAAAAGTCACTGGGCCCCCAATGGAGGAGCTAGAGAAAGTACCCAACGAGCTAAAGGGGTCTGCACCCCTATAGGTGGAACAACAATATGAACTAACCAGTACCCCCGGAGCTCATGTCTCTAGCTGCATATGTAGCAGAAGATGGCCTAGTTGGCCATCATTGGGAAGGGAGACCCCTTGGTCTTGCAAACTTTATATGCCCCAGTACAGGGGAACGCCAGGGCCAAGAAGTGGGAGTGGGTGGGTAGGGGAGTGGGGGTGGGAGGGTCTGGGGTACTTTTGGGATAGCATTTGAAATGTAAATGAAGAAAATACCTAATTAAAAAAGGAAAAAAGAATAAACACATTCTACAATTATGAAAATAATTAGGATATCACGAATCCATGTGCTAAATAAAAACCAAAGTTGCTTCATAATGTGCAAAAAAAAAAAAAAAAGTTAAGGTTTTTTTGTTTTTGTTTTTCCAGACCAGAGGTATATTCAGGCTGAAAGATGCTTTTTGCACACACTTGAGGTTCTGAGTGTAGACGTCACTACCTATGTAAGAAAGCTAGGCATAGCCAGATAAACCTGAAATCTTGGCACCTGAGCTGGGGACATTGAAGACTAAGAGTGGTGCTAGGGTTGATGGACAGCCAGCCAAGCTGAAACACGGTGATGGGAGAAGAATAGGGAGAGAGGGGGAGAGGGGCAGGGGAGAGGGAGCTGGAGAGAGAAAGGAAGAATGGAAGGAAGAGGGAGAGGGAGAGAGGGAGGGAGGGAAGGAGGGAGGGAGGGAGAGAGAGAGAGAGAGAGAGAGAGAGAGAGAGAGAGAGAGAGAGAGAGAGAGAGAGAGAGAGAGAGAGAGAAAACAGTGAATAGAACTTGACTTCTGTTTAGGGACACATACACACACATGCACGCACACACATGCACACACACACATACACACACTCACATACATGACCACACAGTACTTGCTGTCCCCTGTCAGACTTATTTCTTTTAGCTTACAGTCCTCATCCCCACTGTCATTGCTGCAAATTCCACTCTTTAAGGCTGAGTAGTGCTCTGTTATCTCACGTTATATCCTAATATGATGTCTTTATTAATTATTTGAGAATTTGGTGTGTGCATACAGTGTATTTTGATCATACTCTTGAGGGCAATGACCCTGTCATGCACAGAAGACGCTATGCAGCTTCAGTGCCCCGCCATCTCCAGGTCATACATCTTCCTGCCTCCTCTTCCTCAGTAGACCCTGTTCTTGGGGAAGGGTACGATGCACGGGTCTCGTTTGAAGCTGAGCAATCAATCACTTTCTCTCTGCACTCAGAGCAGCTGTGAGTTTCTGCTCATTGTCTGCCCGCCCCCTCCCAAAGAACTTTCTGTGATAAGCAGGTACCAGTCAGGTCACATCTCCTTCTGCCAGTTCATTTGCATTTTTTAAGCTAACCTAAGATCAGACCAGATTAATTATCTTATTCCCAAATCCCAGTTTAATTCCTGGCCAAATGAGGGTGTCGCCCCACATGGACAGCACCAGATATACCTTGGTCATTTTTTTTTTAACCTTCTCATTAGTCTATGCCTAGTACCTTATAACCAGTTTACAGGGCTGCCATTGCTACGGTTTGACCTGGCTCCCTAAGAGCACACTAATACTTCTTCATTGCTCTCATATCTGCTGATAATATATGGTGATGTCTCACATCCCAGGAAGAACCAGCTTCAATATGCAGTCTTTACAGCTGACTTCGGTGACAGCTTCATCTAATAACCTCTGCATGATAGATGTCAAGCAGTCTAATGAATCATAAGCATGTGACCAAAACTATACAGTTTAGGATACAACTCTGGCATTATTAGGGTCAACTCGGTTATGCCTGGTGAGAGATCATATAATTTGCTAACATCTGGGTGGTTAAATTCTAAAAATAAAATTCTATAGAATTGATCGACACCCCCAAAAATCCTAATCAGAGTTGTATCTACCCTTAAAATGGTTTAAAATGAACCCAACTTTCACACCCTATGGCAGGGCACCTCTCTGCATGTTCAGTTAGGTGTTTCAGACCCTGGGAGATTACAAATAAAATGTTCCATCTCTGAAGTGTCTTTCTGGGGGTGGGAGACTTTAACAATGGCAAGACTTAGTATATTGTTCCTACCTCAGATACACGATCTCCACGGACCTCATGCTTGATTGAGCTAGCTCTTCCTTTAAATGTGTCTTCTGGGTGCTTGCAGGTTTCCAGAGGACAGACTCTGGGCATGTTGGTTGGAAACTTGTTCTTTCACTGAACAGCACTAAGAAACAACTCACACTATCTTGCCAACGGGCAGGCAGCCTGTGGTCCTCTTAGGGATTTGCTTCTCACATGGTTCACAGGCAAGCTTTCCAGAGAGCTTTGCAGGATCCAGGAGTTTTCATCACACAATCTCTGGGGTTCGTATTCATCTCCCATTCCTGAGCAGGAGCCCTAACCGCATCCTCAGACTCATTGTGTTTCTTAATTCAAAAGTGAAGTACCTCCAGTCAATCTATTGGGGTGGCTTTCTTTTTATGAGAATATTTAAATCCCACATTTTGAATACTGCGAAGGTTGTGCCCTCACATCTCACCACACCTTGCGCTTTCTAACTAGACAATTGAAACATGTCTCCCACATCTTTGATGACATTGTTCTCCCAAGCGTCCTGGAACTCCTCAAAATGCACTTCTTTTAGACAAATCCCACAGAAGCTCTTTATCGGGTACGTTGTGAAGCGGTGTGGAGAGCGCTATGAGAGAACAAAGACCCTTTCTGGCTCAGCGCTTCATTAAACAGACTGAAGGGCAAGGCCTCTGGAGGTCAGGTTATCACAATGAAAACTGCAGCCTTAGGAACCCACTGCAGCTAAAGACCCCTCGGTGCCTGCGTGAGGACGATAAAAAAGAACAAACGCTTGTGGCCCAGGCATAGAGGAAGCCTTGACCCTGCCAGGCTTGGCTAGAAGCAGATTTGAGAAAGGGGAACCAGAGGGGACGTTTACTTCCGTGTTACTGTACGTGTGGGGTGGCGCTGGGGTCAGAGGTTGATCTGTGATCTTTGCAGAATGGACCCAACCCTATCCCACACCCACGCAGATGCTATGCAGCTCCCAGGAAAGATGCAGAGCCTTTGAAGATACTGCCTGCGTGCTTGTTATTAATAAAATAAACTGCAAGGTGACCAAATGACAGAATAATATCTAGTGGTAATAAATCCCTTTCAATAAATTCATCTTGACAAATGTTATAAGAAATCTACAGTGCCAAGCAGCACAGTGAAAGAAAAGACCAGGAGAAAAAAAAATTACCATTCACCTTTACAGGGAGACAGTTAACTAGCTCTTTGCTAAGTTAGCATAAATCACACAATCTTTTGATCTCTCCTCAAGAAGATAGAAAGTGGATTAAAAATATGTGAGGAGAGTCAGAAGTTCCAGGCAGAAAGACTGTGAAATATTAGACTCACATAGCAATAAATAGCAATACACAGGAATCGTTTGAGAGATTGCTATGCGGCTCAGCTTTCCCAGACTCACTGGCAAACAAACTGATGCCAGGAAAGTGGTTTAAATATATAATAAAAATATAATAAGTAATGATTTTTCTTGCTGTTTATCATCAGTTTGACAGTTGAAAAGTCAAATCTTCTCTGACTTCGTTTACATAACGATCGGAGCTGGGCTGGCAAGACCCACTGCTAGCAGTGAAGGCAGGAGCCAGCTCAGTCCTAGGCCCTGTTTGTCTCAACTGCTCTCAGGGCAGAATACTTAATTTGAGAATCCTACTCATTGGAAAGAAAGTGATGGTTCAGTCTACTACAATGAAATCTAAATCTTTTTTTTTTTTCTGGTGGGAAAGTGGTTACAATATAGGTGATATTTAGATTGAAATCTAAGGAAATAAAAGCGTTGTTTGTTTGTTTGCCGCCTTAAAGGGTAAATAGCATCCCGAAGGCATCCTATGAATGCTTAGCCACAGCACACCCTCCAGAATGCATCCAGTCCCCTCATGTCTAAAGCTCTCGTCCCTCCAGATTGCCCCCTCTTCAGCTGCTCTGCGGAGCTGAGAGCAAATTGAACTGAAATGGAAATCTTACTAGGCATAATTTTCTCCGCCCTCACAAAGGAGAATTCTCAGGCAGAATCTGATGAGCGGATCTCACGGCTCCTGCGGCAGCCAGATAAGCTCAGAACTGATTCCCTCACAGCCGGAAGTAGGGAGAGTCAAGCCCCAGCCTGTATCACAGCGCACATCCCCTGTTTACACGCACTTCTGCATCCTTCAAGAGGGGGGGGGGGATCCAATGCATGGAGAGAATCATCGCCAGAGAAGGTCTAACAGTAAACTTGTATCCTCAGTGTCATTGGCCCCCTCTATGTCTCGCACTGGTCCTTAACATGCCTTCACTGACCAGAGCCTCTTTGGGATGCTCAAGTGGGCAGGGACACTGCCATTTTGCCACTGAAACCTACGGAGACTGCCTGTAGTGACCTCCCAGGATTTTCAGTTAGCACATCCTTGACCCTGGCTGCTCAGAAATCCACAGTGCTTAAGCTCATCCAGACCACAACAGCTTTCTCAGGGATCTAGCATGTTGACCACTCTCTGTACATCGGTCATTCTGCACATGGTTGAGTAGGTAACGGTGGGCATGATGCTGACAGCAGGAGCACAAAGAAAAAAAGAGGTTACAGTGAGACTACTAACCAGTGCTGTGTTTGATTCAACACCAGAGGGAAAGAAGTTATTGACCCGTGTTGGTGGAATAGGCTGCCATTTTGAAACTTCATTTGGCTCGCAGCTGTGTGGGTCTCATGGGGAAAGGGCTGTTATCTGATCTCTCTCCCTCCCCCTGCGTGTTGTTACTGAAACCACCAACCCCAATGCCTTTAATTCGGTTTACTGTACTCAGTGACAAGAGTCAATCAATCACTCCACACGTGATTTATGTCCGACTCCGGCAAAAAACCTAATCTTGAAATAAGATAGAGAATACACACAGGGTTTCTCTCATGGACTTTTACTCCCAGCCCGCCCCCACTTGGGCCAATATCTGATTATCATCTATCCTTCCCTGAGTTATTGGCAGCTCAAGACACACAGACTACTAGTTATTTCCAAGTTTCACTGTGGTGCATATAATCCTTATATTTCATTAACAAAATAGCTATAAAGCACGCGCGCGTGTGCGCGCGCACACACACACACACACACACACACTGAGCAGCCAGAACAACAGTGTAAGCTATTTAATTGTTCCGTGTCAGCTGAGTACAGTATGACATTTGACAGAATCCACCTTACAACCTGCAGCACTCAGGTCACCATGAAAACTGGCTCACGTCCTGTGTGTTCATCATCATTGAAAGGAAACCCTGAACAAATCCTTTGCACTATGGATCTAGGCCTTCTACCTTATTAATGACTTTTATGGCATGAGGCAGTCACTGCTAATAACTGCTCTGTGTGGATGGCGACATGGTGATAAACAATTATTCTCCGAGGTTGTACACATACAGATTCCTGCCACTTAATATTAGGTGCAGATAAATGTAAGCACATGCAGAGATGGGGTCTCCAAGACTCATACAGACTATGACATGAAACCATCAAACGGCACCCGCTACGTGAGAACCCTCCTTCCCCTCGCAGGCCTATCTCTGAGCTTATACTTCTCTATGTTTTCCTACCTCCTCGTCACTGTATCGCGTGCTGTTTATAAAATCTTCTTCAGGTACAAAACCTACGCATGGAATTAGACTGCTCTGCCGCCTTGATCTCTCGATGGCTTACCATTGCTTCACAGCCCCCCTGCTTGCTTCCTAAGAAACATCTCCTTCTCCCAGAAGCCACCCTGGCTCTGTGAGCAGAACTGTATTTGTAAGCTCTCTACGGTGCTAGGACATGCTGTAGAAATATCTGGGGAGAGGATGAAATGCATTGAGTGGTATTGTAAAGAAACAAGCAATTTTTGCAAACAATATCTGAGGCTGTTTCTGGGTTTTTAAATTCTAGCAAATGTTCAGGCGCTTAGCTAGCTGCTTGGCATCCAGCACAGATGGAGCTGTGCCCTGGGAGGGGGGGGTGTCTGTGATTTCTTGACTCACTGTAAAAACAAAAGTAGGGTCTCTGAGGCAGGTGTCACTGCATCCCTTTAAATAGTGTCCCTGGCATGGTGCAGGTGCTCACTGGCTGCTTTCTGACTCAGTGACTTACAGCCCCATTGCTCTGTTTAGTTGGCAGGGATCTCCTGAGCTCCCTCTGATACTTAAGCATCCTGTGGCAATGGAATTACTTAGAGTGCCTGACGCCTTCCTGGTCTTCTTCCAGAAGGGTGCAACATGATTCCTAACATCCATTCACATTTAATATGTATCATAATGCACATACATTGTGTGTTGCCTCCAATGAGTGATACATATTGTCTTCACTAGGGTTACTATTGCTGTGATGAAACACCATAACAAAAATCAATTTGGGGAGAAAAGGGTTATTTGGCTTACATTTCCAAATCACTGTTCATCATTAAAGGAAGTCAGGACAGGAACTCAAACTGGGCAGGAATCTGGAAGCAGGAGCGGATGCCTCTAGAGGGCGCAGAGGAGTGCTGTTTGCTGGCTTGCTCCCTGTGACTTGCTCAGCTTGCTTTCTTATAGCACCCAGGGCCACAAGCCCAGGATGGCCCCACCTATAATGGGCTGAGACCTCCCCATCAATCACTAATTAAGAAAATGTTCTATAGTTGGATCTTATAGAAGCATTTTTTTTTTCAGTTGAGGTTACCTCCTTTCAGATGACTCTACTTTGTGTCAAGTTGACATCAAACTACAATGGTAACACAAACATATAATAGGTAGAAAGACTAACTCAGTTACTGTTTGCATAAATTCAAATATACACAACCTTTTAGCACTTGCTGGTATTTCTGCAGAACTTCAGGCAGGTTGGTTTTGAGAGAACCAGACTCTTAAATTTTCCAGAAACCCCAGTGCAATGTGGAGGCCTTTAGAAATTTATAGCACAGAGATCACAAAAGAGTTAGTGTTCTGATACACAAATTAGACAGTTCAGTTCCTGAACTCTTTTGTCCTAAGTAGAAAAATGCTTTGAAATATTTCATTTTACATTCTGAAGTTATTTAATGATGCAGAGGCTTCTGCTTGGAAAGCCGCCAGCGCTCGACAGTATTCTAACCCCTCTTTTCTACTTACGTTGTTAAAACTGAAGATGTTTGTTGAGTAAGGCCAATGTATCAAAAAATGATCTATTTGATTTGTTGAAAGGTATAATTGACTTGGACTCTTTCAATAATAGGCATGATAATTTAACTTTAGGTGAAGCAAAACATCAAAATTTCATAAGTAAACCTGATTAAAAATAGTTACTGAAATTGACCACTTTGAATATTCCGTGTGGCAATTGTCTTTTAACAGTTGAACACAGTCCACACTGGCTCAATGTGCCCTCCTCTGCACCCCCCCCCCCCAGTTTTTCACACTCTTCTACAGTGGCTGGAGGGGGGGTGAGGGTAACCCTTCCACTCATGGCTTCTCTTGCCTCTGCCTAAGCAATCCTACAAGCTGTGTGTTTATCAAGCTGTAGCTTTCTCCTGTTCTCCACCATCTTTGTTTAGTCTGTGACCAGTGTCTACACTGGCTTCCTGTTTTGTACTGTTGTTTCCCTGTGAGACTGGAACTCTGCCCTAGACTCCATGGAACTCCTGTGTGGCTTGATGGTCTTGTCTCAGGAACTGGACATTTGCCCGTGTGCCCAGCCACCCGCTGCTGGAGGTCACACAGTGTGTGTGGAGGAAAGGTCTTGGGGAAGGGCGCCATGGGACATTGCTGCGTTTCCTGTGCCTAGCATTTCATCTGGTGCAGAGTAGCTGGTGACTATCTAGCCAGAGGCTCAAAGGCTGCATTCACTCCTCATCCTGTCAGACAAGGAGCCTGGCTCCATCATGCCTCTCCTCATAATCAATGCCATGCAAAGTCTGCCTCACTAGCTACTAGAAAAGCAATAGAAAATCGCAAGGATTCTAGTCAACTTCCCTGGAGGTCTTCAGTGCCTCCTTAGGCTTCAGTCTCCCATTGTCCCATACTCTGGGCTTTTCTTGTTGGCTATGAAGGAAAACTCAATGTGGAGTCAAGAACTTGCGACTTGAACAACTAGTCACACTTGGACCTCAGCTCTCTAGTCAGGGCCCAAATCAAGCAATAGTGCATAGTCCTAGGACATCAATGGTTAGTCTCTGGTGTCCCTAAAATGGGTCTGCCATGCAGGCTGGCATTTCCACTGTTTATTCAGTTCCTGAAAGTTTTCTAGGGGGAAGTAGATGCCAAGACTAACAGAAGAAAAACCAAATACAACAATAAAAAACCCTCAAGCTCCTTCTATGGCTAACATTGTAGGGTTACTTTCTTTCTATGCAATACAGGTATTATAAAGTTAGTCTCAATATACCCAATATAGTACCATAAGAATAGTGTAAAGTGCTATTCAAATTAGGCTCAAATTACGAATGTCTCCTAAAGCCTCCTATGAAGAATTCTACAAACCCACTCGTGCGATGTGAAATTATGTTAAAGATGGGATTCAAAGTATTCTCAGGAAAGTCTTCAAATACTCATCTGTTGAAATGATCTTAGGATAAATGAGATAATTTTAACTATCAATTATTCTTGATTTTAATAATATAATTTAAGTACTCAACGTTTAGGAAGTTCACAATTGCCTGTCTGCCCCCCACCCCTGTGTGTGTGTGTATGTGTGTGTGTGTGTGTGTGTGTGTGTGTGAGAGAGAGAGAGAGAGAGAGAGAGAGAGAGAGAGAGAGAGAGAGAGAGAGAGAGAAAGAGAGAGAGATGGGGGGGTATACATATATGGATGCCTATAGATCAGATCTTATATGTTTTCTGTCTTTTCTTCTGCACCTTTCTCTGAACCTTGGTGGTGGCATTAACATAGATACCCATTTAGGCTGAGCTTATTCTTAGCATTGTAAACAGTTCTACATGTCTCTGTGACTGCTGCCCACTGCAAAGGGGAGATTTTCTGATCAAGGTTGAGAACAGCCCACATCTACAGGTATAGACATTAATACTTAGAAGGTTACCCAGTAGCATTTAGCAAATTAACAATAGCAGGTTCTTCCCTATGACCTCCCCAACCATGGACTTTGGACAAGGAATACAGTACCAGGCCTAAAATCCACTGAGAAAGGGCTTTGCACCTCCTAATATTCATCCCACTGCTGTTCCCATAAGAACACTTTGGCTGTGAGCATTGCAGCCTGTAGCATCCAGAGCTGGTAAGACCACTGACGTCTTTTCTCCCCCAGAAGCCTGTATGAAAGTTGGCTGGCGGGGAGGGGAGGACATATCCTGGTTGGTTTGGGATAGATTTCTCTATGTCCTGCAACCAAATCATGTGTTTTCTCCCACACTAGTGTCTTACTTACTACTTAGTTATGGTGGGTAATGACTATGGTAAAGGCCAGTATGGTTGTGGAGACCTTGGAAAGGTCCATAAGGCCTTTTCATAGATCTATAACTTTAGTTGGTCTGCCAGTGGTTAACCACTTTCCCATACCCACTGCTAACCTGCTTAGTTATGTAACTTTTGGTACTTAGAGCTCTTCAGTTTCACATCTATTCTACTATCCCTCCTCTACTTTAAAAAGTAGAAGAGATGGTAGCTCCCATGTGGCAGGGCATAGCCTGTTCTGTTGGATCAGCATCCCAACCCCTTACCCTCTGATTTCCCATGCACCGCAAGCCTGTCCCAGTGTAAGCTTCTCACACCCACCATCCCACCCTATACTTCTGTTTAACATATAATCTTTGTTCCCCTCCCTTAATGTGCCCCCTTTCTACTTCCTTGGCTTCCACTTATGCAGAGGAAAAAAGACAAGACAAAAAGCTGGAATCTGCATATGAGAGAGAACACATGGTCTTTGTCATCCACCCAGTACACCCTTTTCTAGTGCTACTTACATGCAAATTTCATCTTGTATTTACAGCTAAGAAATATTTCATGGTATATATAGGCCACATTTTGTTCTAGTATATTCACCTGTGGATGGACTTCTAGATAAATCCACCCCTTATCTGCAGTGAATAATGGCCAGTGTTTGCAGCGGGGTCTAATGACCAGGGGTGGCTTAGCTGGATCATAGGCAGTTCTGTTTCTAGTGTTTTGAGCAACCTCGTGACTTATTCTTAAATAGATGCACTGGTTTACCCCCCAGCAGCAGTGTGGAAAGCCCGTTTCCCCACGTCCACACAAGCATTTGTTGCTATTTGTATATTCTTGGTGGTGGCCATTCTGACTGAGGTGAACTAGAGTCTTAGATTTAATTTGCATTTTCCTAATACCAAAGATGTTGAGCACTTTGAAGAGTGTTTCCTAACAATTTACATTTCTGTTTTCAGAATTCTTGTTCAGTTCTACTGATTTTTTTTTAAGATATTGGATTGCTGGTTTACTTTCCTCGATGTTTAGGTATTGTTTTCGTTCTTTGTCTGAGACACTAACCCCTCTGCCTGATGGACAGCTCGCAAGGGCTCTCTCCCATTCTGTGGACTGGTTGTTCAGTCACTTCTGTTTTGTTTACTGTATGGAAAGTCTCATGAGATCCCGTTTGTTGATTTTGTTTGCTGTGTTACTATAGTCTTACCTGTGCTTGGAAGTTGAGGTGTAATTCCTATTTGTTTTTTCCTCCAGCAGATTCTTGGAATCAGGTCTTGCGTTGTGAGGCCCTGATGATGTGGAGTTCTTTAGGGGATGGTAAAGGAGAAGGGCCTAGTTTCATTTTCTGCAGGTTGAGATCCAATTTTCCTAGCCTTATTTGCTGAAGGTTATCTTCTCCACTGCATATTCTTGACATCTGTATGGAAAATTAGGTAACCGTTGTTGTATAGATTCCTTTCTGGGCCATCAGTTCTAGTCCCATCAGTCTGCTGGTATGCCAGCACCATGCTGGTCTTATTATTATGGCTCTTAGAGTTCAGAGCCAGGCGGGGTCATAGCTCCCACAGTATTCTTTTTGTTCAGGATTGTTTCAACTCTTGGTCTCTTAGGTCTCTGTATACACCTTTGAGTTGCTTATATTTTGTGTTTGAAGGATGATACTGGTATCTTAACTAGGATTAAGTGACTCTGTGTATTGCTTATGGTAGCATGGACATTTTTATAATCCCAACTATTTTAATCCTGGAGTATGTGTGAATTTTTCCACCATCTAGTCTTGTCCTTGATCTCTTTCCTTCTTTCAGTGTTTTAATATTGTCAATGTAGAGGCCTTTTATCAACTGGGTTAGGTTTGTTTTACAGGTGTTTGTGTGTGTGTGTGTGTGTGTGTGTGTGTGTAGTGTGTTGTATATGCATCTGTATACAATGAGACAATCATGCAGTTTCTATCTTTCGATCTATTTTGTGATAGATATATTGGTTTATGTAAGTTTGATGAGTGATCTTTGTGGCATGACTTTAATGTGATTGGCCAGTATTTTATGAAAAATTTAAACCAATGTTCATTAGCTCTTTGCTTTTTTCCCCTTGTTTTGTTTCTATCTGACTTAGGAACCTTCATTCATTGTCTGTCTGATGGAATATTTGAATGGTACTGATGTTAATTCGGGTAGATTCTCCTGTGAATCCATCTAGCCCTGGGAATGTTTTAGTTAGGAGGTGTTTTGTTATTTCTTCAGTTTTGTTGGTTATAGATTTCTTTGAGTTATTCACTTAGTCTTTGGTTAATTTGGGTGTGTTGTAAAACTCTAAGAATCCACACCCCCACCCCTTTTTTAAGTTACCAATTTTGAGGAATACTGGTTTTGAAAGTTAAGTCCTAACAGTTTTCTGAATTTTATTATTATGTGTGGTAATCTCTCTCCTTTCACTTATAATTTTACTAATTTGCCTGCTTTCTCTTTTTTCTTTGGTTAATGGAGCTCAGAGTTTGTCAGGTCTGTTTCTCTTTCCAGAGAACCAATGAATTTTTGGTTTTACTGAGGACAGGATCCGTCTTTGCTGACTTACACGTTGGTGTTACCTGGTTGACAGTACAGACATTGATATGCGGAATCCCCTCAAACCCTAACTTGTGAAAACCAGCAGGTCTCACAGAGCACTCTGTTTAGTGGTCACCAACTCTGCCTTGACTAGCCAAATCTGGTACTTCCACTTGCTTTTATAAAGAATGCCTTGCTGGAACACAGCCATGACTATTCACTTGTGTTTCATCTGTGGCTGATTCTGTTTCTTTTTAACAGAGTTAAATAGTGCCAACAGGGACAATATGGCTTCCCAAATGATCATCCTCTGTCTGGCCTTTTACAATGACAACTCTACCATCCCAAAGCTCAATCCTATTCCAAGCATCTTTGCTTTGAATGACAGCCCCATCTCTATTATTTCTGTTTTCTTAGTCATACTCACAAACCCGTTCTGAAAATGTCTTCTTTAAAGGCTTCTTACATCCTTCCGATGTTCCAGGGCCCCCAAACTGGTGCATGTCACAACTGAAAAGTGCAGCACCTACTCAGTTCCTGTGAGTCCGTGTTTCTGCCTCTCCTGCTCACTCCACGCCACGTCTCACTTTCAGAAGTCTGCGGGTGCTAGCCACTGAGTCAGTCACAGGGTTGCTGCATTTCTATATATAATGCTATCAAATGGCATTTGATCTCTAAAAGAATTAGCAATCACTGAACTTTATAAACCATGCTGCCTAACATACAAAGGAGTCTGCTGAAAGGAAAGATGTTGAATCACTTTAAATAATACAGATTTGAGCCGTGCCCTGACTCCCTGGGCTGCCAGTGTAAAAGCACTTCTCCCACTGAGCATCCCCTGAGTTTTCTTTCCCTGTCTGACCTCAGAAAAATCTCTGGAGACTTCCTGATACCATCTTACAGAAACAGAGAGGAGTGCCTGGGAATATGGAGTCTCATTGCAAGAAACTGAAGAAAAGGGAAATGAGATACCCGTAAGATCGACCATGCCAACCTTCTTCTGAATGTAGGGAAATTTGATGAAGCAATGTCCACCTCTCGTGCTTTACCACGTGGAGTTCACACCCAGTGTATCTTCAAAGACACTCGATCCCCTCTTCAACCCAAGAGGTACATAGTACTAGCCGGAGACTAGACTGCCTGATTTTGTCACCAGATGGATCAAGTGGATTCAAGAACTTAACATCTTGTTTAGCTCGATGTCACTGTCTTTTTTACACTTTCCCTGTCAGAGAAGCAAATGGTCTTGTGGTCAGGAGAGAGAACAGGAAGTAGTGTGTGTGTGTGGGGGGGGCTGTGTGTGGGGGGTGCCTCTTACCTAGAAAATGACTAAGACATAGGCAGCAGGGAGAAGCCCCTGACTACACTATGGGGAACCAAGTTTAAACTCTCCTAGTGCTAAAGATGTCACTGAATCATTCTGGATACAATAAAACCCACAGCCAGCCCTCACGAAACTGTCAAGCCCGGAACCCTGCCCCCAGCAAGACTTCCGTGTTTATTCAAGCTGTGCTCTCTTATAATAACCCAGGGCTTATTCCAACAGCTGCGGAATGCTTTAATTTACAAACCGTTTTTCAGAAGCTCTGTGACACTACCAGTTCTAGACACGCGTCCATGTTGTCAACCGTGCTCTGCCTGCTTAATGCAGGCAATATTGTCAGCAGCACTCTGGGGAAGGTTTCAGAAGTGCATTTAATTGCATTTTACACTTCTCGGAACAGCGAGGGATTAAGCTGAGATGGGCCAGAATAGAACCAGCTTCATCCTGTCACCTGTAAGGGGGAGAGAATGGGATACCATGGTAAGCTTCCCACAGTACACTCTCATTTTCATTTCTGTGAGTTTGTGAGCAATTAAGAACCCATAAATTAGCTTATACTTTAAGATTTCTGGTGGCCAGTATTCAGTGAAATTTATCAAAAGCAAGTCACATTCATTAAAGGTAATTTCCATTTCGGATAATGGAATCAGGATTCCAGAAAGACGTAAATTCTAACGGGTGTAAACTATACAGCACTATTTAAATTGTTTACACTGCACCAATGCACATGTGATACTGGAAGGAATGTGGGACTAAAGAGCAGATAAATTATATTTGCTGGACCTGAGCTCCCCCTGAGCCACGGCGACTCCAGGAACAACAGGAATCAGCAAGACAACGTGGGAGCTGAGCTCTAACATTCCTGTTCCATCTCTTTGGTTTTTATTTTATTTTATTTTTTTCTGGGATCTTGACCACATTGTCGTCCTCTGTAGTGTATACCCAACTGTCAATCATATCACTGCATATTCGTTAAGATTTATTTATCTGTGTTTATGTGTTTGTGTCTGTGTGAGTGTGTACGTGTGTGTGTGTGTGTGTGTGCAGGAGCTGCGGGAGGCCAGTCAGAAGAAGACACCAGGATATCCTTGACCTAGATCGACAGGTTGTTGTGAGCTGCCTGCCGTAAGTGCTTGGGTCCTCTTAAGAACAGAACGTGCTCTTACCCTGCTGAGGTGTCTCTCTTGTCCTGATGGTCTTACGTTTTTATATTTAGTCACATAACATCTTGACTGTACTGGCAAACTGATGTTTAGGTAGTAGTTCTTAAACGGAGTCATTTAGACAGCCAGCAAAGGTAAGAAAAAACAAAAACGAAAACAATACAAAACTTCAGGTCTCAAAATTTTGGAACTAAAGTCTGAGTTTTCCCCAAGCCATTATTCTACACACCAGACTTAAGGACTGGTACGCCACAGAAACACTCCAGGCCCTGCTGTGTCTTATCAGATTTCACCAGCCACCTTAGAAATTACTGAAACAAAAATTTCCATCTAGTCCCAAAGTAGCATGCTCTGAGATGCGGAAAGGTTCACAGATTTTTCAGTAGTCCATGCCAAATGGCTGGACATCCCTTAGCTGTATTCACAACTCCGACTTTGTAACTCTTTAGTATCAAACTGAATCCCAGTTTCCTTTTGTTACTCTTTAACACCTAACTAACTCTGATTTCTCTAGGAAGATAGGCTGCAGCCATCCCCAACACTCTGGATCCTAAGCCCACAAGGAATCATGTCTTCCTCTGTGGCTGTTTAGAGACTAGAACGCTGTATGTGTGGTGGCTATGACCTGCCTTAGGTCCTATCTTAGGTTGCTCTGCCGAGGAATAGGGCTATGACCCTTGGAGACTCAACCTAATGGTCTCAGTTCAATCAGCTAGGCTCCATGTTCTGAAGACACTACAATCTTACAAAACAACACCACCAGCTGGAATCAGGTATTTAGACATGTGAGGCTGTGGACATCTTTCACATTCAAAGAGCATCAGCGCCCTAAACCATGTCCCTAACAGTGAAGTTAGTTGGAATATACAAGGCAAAGTGCCCCAGTGGGCTGAATGATACACCCTAGATATTTAGTATAACTGAATTCCCCTGTCCCTATAGTATTCACCAAATAATAGTATTTTGAGTAAAACCATACAATAGGTAATATTTTTGTCTGTAGGCTGTCTCCTATTTTCTCCAGGGTAGAAAAAACCCTTTGAGTTTTACATTTTAATGTTTTCCCAACATCCGCAGTAAAATTACAGAACTGAGGCTCCAGGGTGAAAGTCCAGTGCCTACTGGCCCCTCCCAGGGTAAAAGTCTAGCACTGGCCCCTCTCAACTAATGTTTTTACATCTAGATTCCCATTCTCAAAGCCTATACCCAGGATGGCTATAATCCCCACTGTGTGGGATTGTGCGGCAATTACACAACAGAAGTGCTTAGCCAAGCATCTAGTCAATAACAGACCACGTGATGCCTGTTCCAAGACAAGACATTAAAGGGCCAGCGTGCTCCAGTGCGGCATTCTACTTGGGAATATTGCTGAGAACTCACTGTAGATCTTAGCAAGCATAGCACAATAGACAAATAGACTGGAAGATCTGAAGTATTCAGTAACATACACACAAGTGATGTATTAAATTTTATTTCACAAAACCACAAATACTATGATTAGTGTGATGGTTTGTATATCCTTGGACCAGGGAGTGGCACCATTTGGAGGTGTGGCCTTGTTGGAATAGGTGTGACCTGGTTGGAATAGGTGTGCCACTGTGGGTGTGGGTTTAAGATCCTCACCCTAGGTGCCTAGAAGTCCGTCTTCCAGTAGCAGCCTTTGGATGAAGACGTAGAACTCTCAGCTCTGCCTGCACCATGCCTTCCTGGATGCAGTCATGCTCCCACCTTGATGATAATGGACTGAAGCTCTGACCCTGTAAGCCAGTCCCAATTAAATGGTTTTTTGTTTGTTTGTTTGTTTGTTTTTTAATAAGACTTGCTTTGGTCATGGTGTCTGTTCATAGTAGTAAGACCCTAACTAAGACAATTAGTTACACTGTTTCTTTTTTAGTTAGATTTTTACATTCTTTTTGTCATGTTGTAAAAGTCAAATTCTATTTAAGAATTAATGATCCTGAGTTCTTGATGTGGAAGTTGGAGAACAATGTGACAAATTCCAAATACCTAGTAAGCGAAATTTAAAAAGCAATGTCTAATAATGTCTTTAGAAAACTAATTTCGATCTATCATTTAGAACTAAAGTGTAGATCCTGACAGCATTTGAGTGAGAAAGATCAGGGAGAAAGCATGTAGTGTAATTGTCAGCGGGCAAATGTGATTTAGTATCCATAATTATTAATATATCAAGCGGGCTTGAGTTTTCTTGAGCCTAGTTAATGAGAAAACCTTCATACACTTGATCTTAGCCAAAAGACTGAGAAGCGATGAGAAACGATGAGAAAACCTTTCTTTTAGGCTTTTTTGTTGTTGTTTGTTTGTTTAATTAAGCATTAGTCAGGTATTTTTCTGAAGAATATCTTGTTAGAAATCATAAACTGGGCCTTTGTCACCACAGAAGATTCTATAAGACTGCACACACACACACACACACACACACACATACCTGCACATTCTTATACATACTCACATATCCTTACACCCACACAAATATACACAGAAACACAAACACCGCTGCCTATACATACACACATACAAACACAAATACACCTGAACACACTCACACACACACTTATACACATGTATCCACACATATACTTGCAGTCAAACATCATGCAAATATATACTCACATGTGCACACAAATGCACACACAGCCTAGATATAAAACAATTGACTGTCTAGTAAAGTATTTGGATGAGCATAAAGTTAAAGAGAAAATAAGCAGATTAATTGAAGAACTACATCATTATTTACAGAACACTGACATTTCCTGACTCTGTTTCGATAGAATGATCTCAGCCATCAGCCCAGGGACCTCCAGTGTCATTGTCCTTAAAGAAGCAGGATGCTAAAGACAAACAGTGAAAACCAGGAAATGTCACCGCCCAGTCACTTTATTCCACCACCATAAAGAAACTGGTCAGACCTGAAATGTCTAGTTAGGCCAGGACACCGCACTTGACCTGCCAGCTCTGACCCCTTAGGAGTAAACAAAGAACAGGGTGCTATTTCAGAGCTATTTCAGAATAGCTGTGGCCTGAAGCAGCTACAGGAGCAATCACAAGCTCACAGGGACAGCAGGGTCAACCACAGCCTGCACGGCAGCCCCTCAAAACATCCATAGTGCCTCACTTGGTCCCTTCCGTTCAACTCTTTGAATTTCAACTTGATCTGATTTCCAAAGTTCTTACACAGCTCATGTGCACAGTTATGTCCCGACCTGGTTTGGCTCATATGCCATGATGTCAAGCCCAGAGAACAGTCACCGAGCTTGTGTGACATGCCCCAGTGCCCACCTCACCATCGCTTCTCACTCAACAAAGCAGCTAAGGTCTTTGGTTTGAAAGCCAACCAGGTGTCTTTATGCTAAGTAACATGACCGGATGCTGTAGGTTGAATATCAATACTTGTTGGTTTTTCCAGACTAATTCCTACCTGCCTCCTCTTAAACTTTCCTTTTGTGTGAGTGGGTTTTATCTAGTTTTAAGCAGCCTGAACAGGACCAAGCTTAAGTTGACATAGAGTGAAGAGCACGGTTGGGGGCTCGAGAGACTCTTGCTCTGAGGTGGAGTTGTTATAATTTAGAGAGTTCTACTACTTTGCCTGCAACCTAAGGAAACTCTGTCTCCTCATTCGACACAGATTCCACAGGTGTGGTTATCAGCGAGTCCCAACGGCATCAGAAGGGTTAATTTATCTAAAATTATTCTCTCCTACACTGTTGGAGTCACTATGGTAATTATGGCAAAAATTATTATAGTATTATTTAGTATACTGCATATATATATATATACATATATATATATATATATATATATATACTTTTATTATATCCAATGGACTTTTCCATGTGTCGGATTTGTCTTAAATCTCACAAAGCCCCACCTGATCAATATGGCCATTATCTCCACTGATAAGTGAAGCCATGCTTGTCACATACCATGTGAGTATCATGCTTCTTGGCCCTGCATGGTGAGTCTCTAATCTTATGTAATTTTGATGCCTCCATGCAATCGTCTCATTGGTGCAGCTAATGCTCAGCACTGCGTTAAGTCCAAAGTCACAGCTGAGACTAGAGACACAAAGGCCATGGCCAGAAACTGCCTGATGGTATCCCTGGTTATATCAAAAGGTGAGACAGGATGTTTACCATGAGCGGGATGCTATGATGATCTTATATATGCTACAATCTCTAGGAGTTGAATAGCATTTGGTTGCACTTTTCTCCGAAGGCACATGTTATTTCTCAGTGGTGTTCTATAGAACTGCACAGACAAAGAGAGGGAAGAGATAAATATCCCGTGTCTGCCCTGCTGAGCCTCAATGAATCAATCAAAATACCGACATGGATCAACGTCAGTTCTTTCAATGTCTCCTTCAACTGTGCTAGTGAATGAAGCAAATCAAACAGTTTTATTTACTAACGACTGAAAGTTCTGGCCAGTAAGCACATTAATATCTGTTCTTTATTTATCTACAGTTCAACCAATTGCTATAGAATGCAGTGGGACCACCTTCCAGGTTAGATGTATTGCTTGGGGCTACCAATATTCACAACACATCAATCCTCAGTCCCTTAGACAGATGATGTGTGACCTGCAACAATTCACCGAGAGCCTGTCCTAGATGCTGGTCTTTACTGAGTAAAATGGAGCTGATGAGAGGTCTCCAGAGCTGAACACTGGAAGATGCATAGGCCCTGGCTGGGAAGAGGAACAGCTTGTCAAGCCCTGTGTGGACTAGGAGTGGTGGGATGAGGACTGTGTCAACTCTACTCTGATGTATGAAATGAGACAACAGGCTGGAGTAGTTCAGCACTCCCTATGTAGGAAAGTGGCAGGATTTGTGGTGATAGACAGGGACTTTGCTGTTCAGTATCCACTGTTACAGGAAGGCAGTCACACTTTCAAGAGAATCTGAATTCAGCAGAATGTTCAGAGAGTAAAGTCATTCCTTCAGACATGCTCAGCTCTATATCACCACACTGTAATTCGGGACGGTATGAAGTCCTTGGAGGTTAAATGGGCACAGTGCCCGCTGTGTAGATGTACCACATTTTCTTCATCCACTCTTCAGTTGAGAGATGTCTAGGTCGTTTCCAGGAGATGCCCTCAGGTGAAAGGGATAACACTGGAGACTGTGATCAACAGGCAGAGGCTGATCAAATATCTTCAAATGATGGCATGTTTGGAGAATGTTAGCCCTACTTGAATCAGATTCAGCAGGACCAGCTGCAGAAGCTGGGTAGGAGCTACAGAAGCAGGTATCAGGTAAATACAGATTGAGGACTGCAGTCCACACCACTGCACCGTGGGTGGATGTCTCTATGAAAACTTCCCCTGAGATTGAGACAAAGCTCAGCTTAGCAGTCCAGGACAGACAAACAGCTGCTAAAGTTCAATGAGGAAATCTCCCAAGTCATTTGCCAGGTCAGGATGTGATAACACTTACTCCCAGGGCACCGTCCCCACAGCGTCCCCATCCCGGGTGTTCCATTTAGCTGTGCTGAATCTGTAACTGCTATTCAGGAGATCACAGAGTGCCCAGGCCAATATTTCTCTTTTGTGTACCTATTGAACTTACCCCTCCCTGAAAGAAAACCCTAAATTTACCTCTTATTTTAAGCAGCTTTCATCGTCGCGCTAGGCAACCTAGAAGGTCCCAGGCCCACGGGAACTGGATTGCGAGTGCTCTGCATCATGGAGACCGCACATAAACATCGCCGAGTTAAAACGCAATGTGTCACATGGAACTTGGAAAGCTACCTTGTCTTTTTTTATATATTGTGTGTGCTAACTCATTCAGTCTATAAAGATGAAATCTAAAAACCCAAAGAAACAAGCATCTCTGAGCATATAAGACTCATTTTACATGTAATTAGAGCTAACAATTTCTTTCATTTATAAAACATACTCTGATGACCTTTGAGGTTGGTGGCGGGGATAGGACATTAGCTTATAATTACGGTTTGATTTGCAAGGAAATGTTGAAATAACTTCCTGTGGAACTCAAGAGTAGATTTGAAGCGGTGAAGCACCACTGCCCCCTGCTGGTGCACATTGTCATAACCGTCTAGAAATTTAAGTGAAAATCACTTTGCAAGCTAGAAATGAACATTTTCCGTTCAGGATTGTCATCTAATTTTTTAAAAAAAATCTCTTCCCATACTTAAAAATTTTAATTATGTTTTAATAGTTTAAAATGCAGATATAAATCGCCAATTCAGAAACTCTTGAGACAGTCGTGATGGCTGCTAACATCTTGCACTCACAGAACATTTTAAAAGAACAATTAGTGTGATCTGTCATTCACTCAAATTATCCCCAGGAAGAGGGGAGTCATCACCCTTCATCTGCTCAGCTTCTTAGGTCTGCTGCTGTCACCCCTAAATGCTTTCTCAGTACAAGACATAGACATTTAATTTGCATGCTTTTACAGGCCAGTGGGTGTTTCTTTATTCCACAGCGCCAGCAAGACAGTTCCTAAATTGCACAAACAAACGATGGGCCGTTTTGGAGTGAAACTGGTCTCCATACAGACAGAGCAAAATAATGAGACATTTGCCAGGTCTCCACCATCACATCCTATTACAACGGAAAACTGCAGTCAAAACCTGAGAATGGGCCCCATTTCTACTTAATTATGATTTATGACCCAACCAAGTATCAATGCCTGCTCCAAACACTAGCTTATATCTTATTATTTTGTATCTAGAAGGCAAATTGCATCTGTTCTCGGCTTAAGGGTTACAGTAGAAAGATCGCCTTCAACCTGGTTTGTGTCTGTCACTGCACCAGAAAAAACCCAGATGGGGACTATTTGCTTTAGATATACAGACTGCATTTGTGAGAGTTTTGTTTATGTTTATCTTTTTTCTTCTGTGTTCTGGCAACCACATTTTTCAGGGTCTGCAACCATTCCTGCACAGGGATGTCCATTTCACTAATAAGATCCACTCGGATGCTGCAGTAAACTCATGTCAAAGCTTTGTAGCTTTGTCCTATTAACTGCTCACTAAAAACCCGATTGCCTTTCACATGCCTTTTATAAAGCTCAAGAATGTTGTCCTGTTGCAGAGTGGTCTGTTTTGGTACTAATGGCCAGAGTGTAGGGGGAACTCAGCTGCCACACTGTTGCCGCTTCATATCCTCTGTTACCTTGGCAGAATGGCCTTCCCCACAGCAGAGTGTCCGTTAAATCAGTCAGGAACGCTACAGTAGAGCTGATACTGCAGATGAATAAAAGACCTGAGATCTGGGCCTCAAACGCCCTGTTCTAGTTTGCTTTCTGTTGCGGAAAAGGCGCCATGACCAAAAATAACCTGAGGGGGAGGAAAAGGTTTATTCCGTTGTGTAGTTTATTCAGTCAGTAATCAGGGGAGACTAAGGCAAGGACCTGGAATCAGGGGCTGAGGCAAAGACCATGGAGGAACTGTGTTTACAAGCTTGTGTTCCCTGGCTTTCTCGGCCGCACCTCCTTAGGAACGGCACACCCTAGGTTCTTCTATATCAATTAGAAATTAAGAAAATGCCTCGCAGACTTGGCCACAGAACAGCAGATCTGGGCACTTCTTCGGGTGAGATTCCATCTTTTTCTGTGACCCTAGGTTGTGGTTGACAGCTGAAGCTATGACACCTTCCATAAAAAGAGAAAAATTAATTTAAGCTTGAGATGAGCCCTGGTGAAGAAATGAAGGGAGTTCTTGCTAGAGGGAATGACAGACATTTCAGCTTGAGGCTGTGGCTGTGCCAATGAACCCTTCACATCTCAGATGTGCTGATTGGCAGACACACTTGTACTATGTATTCCACAAAGAAAACATGTGGCCAATTAAACCATGACCCCATGATTTCCTTCAATTAGAATCTTTATACTCATCAGAAGCGATTATTCTAGATATATTTAGATGCAGCTTTTAAAATCAGGTGTCACCTTTAGGTGAATGTGCAGAAGAGAATGTAAGCCAAATAAATTAACTAAAGTAATTACAAAACTTTCTTTTTCCTGTTTAGAGTTCAGTGGGGAGTGTGGAACAAGAGGAAGCTAAAAGACCCTGCCGAGAGCATAAAGAAAAGGCCTGGCTTATAGGAGAAATAGAACAATGATTTCGGCAGCGTGCAGCCAAGAGCCGCATTGTAAAGAATCTTGGCAATGTGGATGGGGATAACTCAGAAGAGAATAAAGCGCAGGCCTGAGCCCTGGGCAGCTGCGATGCTGTATTGGTTCATTCTCACCTTTAGTTCATTAGAAGCAACACTGGGAAGAAGAAATGTAGGGGAGAAAGGTTTAGTTTTATCTTACGGTTTTCAGAGGTTTTCATTCCTGGTGTGAGAAGTGTTCCTCCCAGGAGGCAAGAGATTGTGATAGACACCTTACTTACAGATTCAAAAGGAGCAGGAGAGCTCAGGAATGCTGTAGCACTCAGTGGCCTGACCACGGATAACCCGTGAGAGCTAGGGTGCACCGCAAAAAGGTTCCAAGCCTTCGGAATAGTGCCACAAGCCAGAGATTAAGTGTTCTAAACATGAGCCTGTATGGATAGTCAGATGGTAGTCATCACATTCTGCCCCTGGCCCTCAAAGGCCATCACATAATACACAGTGAATTTGGTTGAATTTCGAAAGTCCCTGAAGTTTTAATAGTTTCAAAACTTGAAAAAAAACCTGTGTGTGTGTGAGCGCGCGCGTGTGTGTGTTTACTGTGACTCAAGACACCCTCTAAGCTGTGAGTGTGCATAAAGATCAAAGAGAGTTATATTCAGTATGCACACTAAACATGTCCCTCCCTATATGGAGAAACAGAGTCACAGCAAGAGAGACTGAACCAAACTAAAATTAAAACCCAGCAGGGCAAACACATTCTTGCAGCACCTTTCACATGGTGGAAGTCCAACAGACTTAGTTAGTTCACACTACAACCCTGAAATACGAGGCCCTCACGGCATCTCCCTTGACCTAGGTCCAGTAGGGTGCCTATAGGTTGCTTCAGCAGACATCACAGGTTCCTAAGATCTTCACCTACAGAGTGGTGTCTTGGAAAGAGGAAAGTTTTCTTCCTAATTCTGGAAGCTGGAAATCCAAGATAAAGACATTGTTAGTCTCCGAGGCCTTCCCCTCTGGTGTGAGGGTAAGCTTTCCTTTCACCGAGTTTTTGTGGGTTTCTCTTTGTATCTCCTGATCAGGAGAGCAGCTGCATTGAAATAAACCCAGTCTGTACGACTTCACAGCTCCATCTTTAAGATACAGTGTTAAATATCTTCACGTTCTGAGATATCAGGAGTTTGGATGTAGGTGCCATCCCATGTAGCCCCATGTTAACTGGCTTTCACTCTTGCCACATAAATCTTTTCACAAAATTGCTCAAACCCTATCACCTCCGGAGCTTTAGTTAGAAGGAATTCTAGTGGCATCAGTGTGAACTTTCCAGCCACACCTGATGCTTAACTTTTCAGAAGTGAGAAACCATGGTGCCTGCAAGACCTCAGCATTTGGAGCTCCATAGCCTCTGCTCCTTGGAGAGATGACTTGGGTTTAACTAAAGCAGCTCTATCACTTGTAAATAGGAACATTGTAAGCATTTATTCTCTTGTGCTCTGATGATGTGTGAACGTGCAGACACAGTTTATCACCATCTCTGGCTTTGGAGAACAGTCCATGGATGTTAGCAGTCCACAGGCTTCTCGACATCACTTATGAGTGTCTTCCCAGGAATCGGCATCCACTCCCAAATGGCTCAGCAGTCTATAAACTGTCTTCCTTTTTAATCTCTCTCAACTGTTCATCTTCTGAGCTCATTTCTTTGTAACTTGATCTGATTATCTCAAAATTTCCTTGGTGATAGCAATAGTTTGGCATAAATGTCATGTTTCTATTCAGCAAGGACAGTGTTTAGAATCTTAAAACTACCTAGCTATCTTCATCCCTCCATAACTCTTTTGGACTCACCCGAATCTGCCCATAGCTCTCTCTCGGGACACTCCTGAAAGTTTGTCTTAGGCTCTGCTGAGAGGCCTCTCTTTGCTCAGAAACTTACACTCTTTTCAAAATCTCCCTTCACTAAGAATTTCCTAACATCCCTTTGGCCTATCTCCTGGCCATATTCCCTGGACACCATGTATAAACTGAGGGTAGTTTGCCTCACTTCACTGTGTATGTAATGTAGAAGAACTGGGTTATATGGTAAAACCAAGGATGTAGACCTTTATAATAAATAATAACTGTTATTATTATTATTGGTACTATTATTTTGCATCCTGTCTGCAGTTTCTCCTCCCACCTCTTCCACCAGTCTCTCCACCTCCCCCTCCCCTCTGCTCCCCCTCCCCTCTCCTCCCCCTCCCCTCTGCTCCCCCTCCCCTCTGCTCCCCCTCTCCTCTGCTCCCCCTCCCCCTGCTCCTCCTCCATTCTGCTCCTCCTCCATTTCTCTTCAGAAAAGGGCAGGCCTCCCATGGATATCAACCAAACATGGCAGACCAAGTTGAAACAGGGCTCCTCTCAATTTAAGGCTTCATGAGGCAGCCCAGAAGAGTGTCCCAAAAACCAGCAAAAGAGTCAAAGACAACTGCTGCTCCCACTGTTAGGAGTCCCACAGGAAGATCAAGCTACACAACCATAATTTACTTATAGGCAGAGAGCCTAGGTCAGCCCCACATAAGTCCCTGGTGGTCAGTTCAATCTCTATAGCCCCCATGAGCCCAGGTTGGTTGGTTCTGTGGGTTTTCTTATGGTGCTCTTGGCCCCTCTATTCCTACAATCCATTGAGAATTTCGTACATTATGGTTTGATTGTCTTGACCACACCACCTCCTCCTAGACCCACCCCTATTCTATAAGCAGCCAGCTCTGTGTTCTTATCATTTAAAACCCTTCGAGTCCAATTGTGCTTCCGGTTAAAGTCATCTATCTTCTAAACTCCCTGTCACGATAACTGTTCTATCAAGTCTCTTTTTCCCAATACCTCTTCTCTCTCAGTGTTCACTGAGCAGATTACCACCAATCAGAGGGCTC
Organism: Mus caroli; assembly: GCF_978045245.1. Taxonomy (NCBI): domain Eukaryota; kingdom Metazoa; phylum Chordata; class Mammalia; order Rodentia; family Muridae; genus Mus; species Mus caroli. The sequence continues at coordinate 120,247,309 of NW_028227265.1, read as the reverse complement.
TCTCTAAGTCTACAGCTCAGTATCTACAAAATGTCCCACGTAGTGACAGGTCCAGCCCCTTCGCTGCTGCCCCAAGGTAATGGAAGCACAGTGATACAGCCTGAATGCAGAGCAGCTACCCCGGCTCTTAGATTTGAAGACTTGGTTACTATTTGGAGAACTTGTAGAATGTTTGGGGGATGGAGCTGGAGGACCCGAATCTATATGGGATGTGGCATGAGGCTCATAGTCCAGCCTGCTGCTGGTCCCATCTTTGTTTGCTGGTTTGTAGTGGTGTAAACAAACAACTTCCTCTTCTTCCTGACACCACAGATGCCAGCCAGTTCCCCAACATACCTTCCCTGCCATGATGGACTGCACTCTTAAACTGTGAATTAAGTAGTCACCCTGCTTTCTGTAAGTTGCTCCTCATCGGGCATACGGTCAGTCATTGAGGAAAGTGACTCGCATGGGTGTTATTTAGCTGCCCAGCCTCTAGTCACTGGTTAAGGCCTGGGCTTCACCGTTTTAGTGCTATGTGGTTTCTAGCACAGAGTTACTGAACACTGGCTAATGTGACAGCAAAACTTGCAGCATCAGGATTGGTTACCTTGTCTACCCATCTCTTGTAGGTAGATGTTCAGTAGTGAATAAAGCACATGCCATAAATAGCTTTCCTCTCTGCTCCTGCGCTGAGCAGAGATGCCCTTCTACAAACCTCTTCTCCATCTCTCCAGTCACTGGTCTTTATTATTATTCATTTCCTGAAAGCAGACTCCTTAGCCATGCATCATAAATCAGTACAAGCTTTTGTCTTGTGCTCTTCTCCTTCCAAGGATGGTGCACAGCGAGATTTATTGGTTTCCTTCCCCATTCCCTTTCTTGATTGGACTATCATGGAGCAGAATCTCAGTGGAGCTGGTGGCAATAAAATGTAAGCTGCGCAGAATGGCTCCTTCTTGGTCTGCTTCCCACAAAGAACACCTCGTGAATACTCGGGTAGAAGTAGAAGGGATGTTAGAGAAATCTGAACCTGCGACGGCAGAGCTTGGCAGGGAAGGATCGGCGTGTGCAGTGCAGTCACTCACTGTGGGTCAAGGGAATGATGGTCTTTACTTGGCTGACGTGACCAGAGAGCAGCGGGCTTCTAAAGCACGAGCTATCTACAGGAGCGACAATGACCCAGTGCCTTAATTCTGGAGGTTCTTCTCATGCTTTGTCTACAGTGAGATCTCAGCTTTCTTCTGTAAGGATCAGTGCTGGATGGACGTTGTTTTATATCCTACTCTGTTTACATTAAGTCCTCCCTTCCAAATCTTCCCATCTCTCCACCAGTTGTCTCTCCCCATTTTATGTGTTACCGTTTTTGTTGCTTGTTTAAGCTCACAGAATCCGCTCAGTGCTGGCAGCATGAGAGTGGGTGTGGGACCATCCTCTAAGGCCCTGGTAGCCTCTCAGGTCGGTAATCCCTAAACAAACCTGACTCTCTGTTGCCCAGGAGTTATTCACTGCCAATAGTATAGGACCCTGAAAGGCAGCCTGGTTCCTGGTTGAGCTAAGGTTAGAAATCCCAGTGACCCTGAGGGGCTGGCAGGCATTTGGCCTGGTTCCCGGACAGTAGGCTCCTGACAGGAGGCTGTAGCCCTCCATAGATTTGTGGCCGTCAGTCACAAAAGGGCACCACCCCAAGCCCCTCCACGGGTAGAGGACCTGCTCTGTGGTCAAGTAACCTCAAGACAGATCTCCATTTTAATGAGGTACCTAAAGGCCTGGAGGGCTTAGCCAATAAACTTTCCTTCCCAGACACTCCTCCCTGCAAAAGGTGTTTAACCTCAGGCCTGCCCTGAGAACTGGGCTATGATTTTACTCATCCACTTTCACCATGACAATAAATGCCTTAAAACCGTGCCTCTTTTTACCGGGAACCACCATGGGGAGCCATAGAGAAGGTCTTTACCAACTTGATTTTTCCCATTCAGTGATTCAAGTACTTAGGGACTTCAGCAATAGGATCTTACTGTCAAGTTCTAGGGAATAGGCATTACCCTGTCAAGTTTGGGAGTCCAGGGGTAACTCCTTCCCGTCTCTGAACTTTCTTTTGATAGACTGTAGTGTCTGCAAGAGGGAGGGCCCTAAATTACTCTTTCTGTATATGTGCATGTTTGAGGAAGGTTCTAGAGTAGCGAGTTTCCATGTGGCTTTGTCAAAGATCTTTCCTTGCCATAATATTTCGTCCTTTACACCGCTCCCCCATCCCTCAGCCACTTAATCTCACTACCCCCCCCACCCCCCATCTCACCTGTGTGCTATTCCCCTTTTGAAAGACTCCCTACTAAGGCCTCTTACAGGTTTTCTGAATCATAATGACCAGGGTTAACTATCCTTACCACCAATGAAAAACACCAATGTTTATGGCCAAATTCAATCCCATCAGTTAGGTGAAGGGATTTACAGGCTCATTACGGGATTCCCACGAACAGCCGAGAGATTATACAGTTAAACAAATCAATTGACACTCTAATGCACCGCCCATCAATTTATCCCATCATGTCTAATTAAGTACCACGGCTCCTGTCATCTGTTACTGTCACACCGCATCCTTGCCTTTGCCACTTATCCACTGCCATATGTCTCGGTTATGGTCACTGGGGATTATTGACACTGAGACCAGAGAACCAATTTTAATGATGTAGGAGACACTTCAGGCCAGTCTCAGCCAGGAAGCATTCACCTCAGAACTTTGCAAAGGACTAAGGTTCTTCCCACTGTTTTCAGTTGTCTAAGTAGACCAAGTGTCTCAGTTTTAGGCTAGCCTGCTCTCCAGAGTCAGGGTTACACAAAGAAGTTTTAGGTCAGCCTGGTCTCCAGAGTCAGGACTACACAGACAAATCCTGTCTCAACAAAACCAAACACCCTTATTAATTCTACACGTTACACACAGTTTTTTTTTTTCGAACAAAAATTCTTACAACTTGTATATATTAAAATCATATCATCTAGAACCAATCTACATCCCTAGAGAAGGTGCCTGAAGTGTGATCCTCAAGACCTGCTTTTGAAAAGCTGCTCTGGGCCCTACACCACCTGACTCTGCATATTTATTAAATGCTTGGATTCCTTTCTATATTAGTTTTCCATTGCTGAGTAACAAGTGACCACAGACAGAACATCTTAAAACAGTCCCCACCTACCTAAGCCCTTTGTGTCACAAGACCTGGTGACTTAGCTAGGCTCACTGCTTCACTCTTCCTAAGGTCATAATCTAGTGTTGGCTGGTGCCACGGTACCATCTGAGAGCCAAGTGGCACAAGATCGACTTCTGCTGGCAGAATTCAGTGCTTGGGATGTAGAACAGAGGTTATCAAACTGCTGCCAATTGCCCCCTACCCACCCTCCACCCCCAGTTCCTAGGGACTATCTCAGATTCCACACCACCATGGGCTTCCCACATGGCCTTCTTCAAAACTATCAGATATTGAGGAACTGACAAAAGATGGCTACTACTGGTTCAGTTACAAGAAATGAAATAATTTGTACTAAGCACACACATCTATCACCTTCTCTCTGTAGTATGGGTAGGTTAGAGCAAAGTCACACACCCGTTCCCCCAACATGTGCACACTCCAGAAGGGCGGGGCACAACAGTATGCGGCCAAGAATGGGATTGGAGTCTTACTCGCTTCCCTTTTGTGAATGGCCTTTTGTTTCTCCTGTTCCCCATTGATTACCTCACACAGGTCTTCGAGTGTTGCATGACCCAGTATCTGGCCCCTTGGAGGAAGAATAAAAACAGATACCACCGTATCTCAGCCAGTTCAATAAACAAGTAGCTTTGTTTATTTCTTTTCTGCAATGTCCCATTATCTACTCTTCAGTACACAGACGCTTCATCTTGGCTCCGGATGCAGAAACCTATTGAGAAGGTATGCGTGTGAAATAGGGGATGAGACTGTGTTGAAAGAGAACTTTTCTGAAAACTTCCTAAGATTTCTCTTTACAGCTCATCTTACTCTCTTTATGAGGTAAAGGATGGCAGCTATCGATAGTCCAATTTGCTTTTCAATATGGCTAGGCAGTGTGTACCCGACAGTATGAAAACACATTTTTTAAATTCAAGGATTGCCTCTCTCAGCTGATTCTGTTTCTAAATGGCTCAGCCGCATCATCATTCATCAGAGCCCAGGGAGCATAATTTTCAGTGGTGAACAAACATAATTGTCCGGGTGAGTCAGGTGCCAAAGAAAGAGACTGCACACCAAAGCACACTAAAGGTGCGCGAGTTGCTGTTCTCCATGCTTCTGTGATGTCTTGGCTTCTTCACTTCCCCGTTGGCATAGACAATTACCAGTTATTAGAACCTGTAGGCAGCTGCTGTGCTTACAAAAAAAATAAAAAATAAAAACAAAAATTCAGCTCGTAGCATCTGATAGCTTCATACTTTACAACTATTCCCTTAACTAGTTTGATCCATGATTATTCCAAGATGTGTCCCTTCCAGTCTGATGTGCACAACCTGGAACAAAGCAGCCCATTTGGCTTCATCTAGTCTTTCTTTTGGCTCACAGACTCATAGCACAATATACAACTGACTCCACATTTGGAGGAGAGAGATTGTACTGCCAACTTCCGCTAATAATGCTATTGCTCTTTGCCACTGACTGCTAATTGTCCTCTAGACAGAACTAGGGAAGTACAGAGTTGCGCAACAATTTTATAAACAATTTTTTAAAAAAGCTAGTACCCTTTTAAAAAGAAATAACAAAATAAGCTTTTTTTTGGGGGGGGGAGAACTGGTTGTCGGCCAAAAGTTGATGTTGTGGTGGTGCACGCCTTTAATCCCAGCACTTGGGAGGCAGAGGCAGGTGGATTTTTGAGTTCGAGGCCAACCTGGTCTACAGAGTAAGTTCCAGGACAGCCAGGGCTACACAGAGAAACCCTGTCTCGAAAAACAAACACACACACAAACAAACAATTTGCCTGGAAAAGTCAATGTGTTTTCATATAGTGTAATACTGGACACTATGGTCAGATTCCTAGTATAAAAGAAACAGTCTCCCTCCTGTTTCACTCCCCTTTCATTGCATGCCTCACGTCCCCCGGCGTTTGTTTCAACTCCTTCAGAATGTTTAGTTTTGTTTTTGGTGCTGTGATAAAACACTCTGACCAAACACAGCTCAGGGGAGAAAGGGCTTATTTCATCTCACTGTCCCAGACTAGTCGTGTAGCTTGGAAGTCAACACAGGAACTTCTCTGGGGACCAGACTGTACTCATAGCGCTTAAGACACTTCCTCTTTGGAGGGATAAAGGGTCACTGGGTGCAGTGTCTCCCTTACCTCCCAGCCCTCCTCCCTCGGAGCTCACACATGCTGGGCCAGGATTCTCCCTGTTCACAGCATAGGCTTGCCTTTTTTTTTTTTTTTAATGACTGTGTCCTAATCTGGGATCAAGAGGCAGTTCTTTAGTAGCATCCTCAAAAAGAGTAGGAAGTAAGTCTCTGACATGATTAGCACTGAAAACCATTTTGCTTGCATCTGCAGCCAAGAATCTCTGTTCCTAGTAAACAGAACGGCAGATTAAAACATTAACATTCATCTTAGTGAGCGCTGCACTCCTTTCCCGTATCCTATTAAACTCAGACTCTTTGCCATGGTTATAAACAACCCCATACACTAGAAATACGCAGAATAGGATGTCCAGAAACTCCCTAGAAATCAGCTTTGAACCTGCTTCCACCATGGCGCACCAAAGACACCAGCATCATCTATGTATAGAGGACATTCGTTTATTCAAAGTACATTTTAGGAAATCACCATAATCATACTTGTTGGAAAATGTTCATTTTAATTAAAGAACCAAGCACTTATTTTCTAACATGGTTATGTAAAATGATTTCCATGTTATGGAGAGAATGAAAGCAGCTTTGGTGAGTTATTCATTCCCGTGCTCCAGATTCTGTTTTAGCATGTCCCTGCTTCACATTCACAAACGAGGCTCTGACTTAATAATGTGCTTCTGTACTTTCTCCTCACCCCACTTCTCTGTAGTTCTTTTTCTGAGTTGTCACTTGCTGTGTGAATGTGCTGTGTTTCACTTACTGTTTGCTGCTGGAGACAGCCAACAGTGCTCATTGGGAGTGAAGCCTCCTTTTAAAAATCAATTCTCTTCTCTCGAGCTCTTTGACAACCTAAATTTCAGTTGCAGCTAAATGTTGATATAAAAACCAATATTTATTGGCATAAATATGAGTTTCAGGGGGCAGTGTTTGAAAATAGCCCATAATACTTGATAAGACTTTCTGAGGTTTTAGATAGGTAGCTGAACAATTCGCAAAGCAATTCTTCAAGGCTCAAAATGGTCTTGACCTATTTCATGTGGACATGAAGCCATCGCAAAACAACTCAGTCCAGGGGACTCTGGTTTACAACAGGTTTCATAGCCTGTTCAAGAACAAAACTCCAAAGTGCTGATTCAGCACAGATAAGTCAATGGTTTTCTTCCACCTGTATCATTCCTTCACCTAAGGGAAAAGGAACCATAAAACAAAGCCAAGCAGGTTTCGGCCAGTTCAAGGGCTTCTCCTCACCTCACCATTAATCATTTTTCTTGCTTTATCTTACCAGCCATAGCTATGGACTGAGTGATTTTAATTAGGAGCCAATAATTATAACACAGTCTCAATGCTATACCTCAGTCAGAGACAAATTGGATTCTACAGGGAATTTGGTAGTCTGCAGACACATTTTTGGTTGTCATAAGGGGGTGAAGATGAGTTCTACGACATCTGGTAGGTGAAGGTGGAGGCACTGGGGCATGTCTATCACAGGGATAGACAAGAGAACACCCCTCCAAGGGTGACTGAGCCCAGAATGTCAACAATGCTGAGGCTTGGAAACCTTGAATAAAGACTTTGTTCAAGGAAAGGTATCAGAGGAAGAGTTTTTCTATTACATATGGTGAGGTATTGTGAGGAATTGTGAGGTATTGTGAGGTATGGTGAGGTATGGTGAGGTATTGTGAGGTATTGTGAGGTATTGTGAGGAATTGTGAGGTATTGTGAGGAATTGTGAGGTATTGTGAGGAATTGTGAGGTATTGTGAGGTATGGTGAGGTATGGTGAGGTATTGTGAGGAATTGTGAGGTATTGTGAGGTATTGTGAGGTATTGTGAGGAATTGTGAGGTATTGTGAGGAATTGTGAGGTATTGTGAGGTATTGTGAGGTATTGTGAGGTATTGTGAGGAATTGTGAGGTATGGTGAGGTATTGTGAGGTATTGTGAGGTATTGTGAGGAATTGTGAGGTATTGTGAGGTATGGTGAGGTATGGTGAGGTATTGTGAGGTATTGTGAGGAATTGTGAGGTATTGTGAGGTATGGTGAGGTATGGTGAGGTATGGTGAGGTATTGTGAGGAATTGTGAGGAATTGTGAGGAATTGTGAGGTATTGTGAGGAATTGTGAGGTATGGTGAGGTATGGTGAGGTATTGTGAGGTATTGTGAGGTATTGTGAGGTATTGTGAGGTATGGTGAAGTATGGTGAGGTATGGTGAGGTATTGTGAGGAATTGTGAGGTATTGTGAGGTATTGTGAGGTATTGTGAGGTATTGTGAGGTATTGTGAGGTATTGTGAGGTATGGTGAGGTATTGTGAGGAATTGTGAGGTATGGTGAGGTATTGTGAGGTATGGTGAGGTATGGTGAGGTATTGTGAGGAATTGTGAGGTATTGTGAGGTATGGTGAGGTATGGTGAGGTATTGTGAGGTATTGTGAGGTATTGTGAGGAATTGTGAGGAATTGTGAGGAATTGTGAGGTATTGTGAGGAATTGTGAGGTATTGTGAGGTATGGTGAGGTATGGTGAGGTATTGTGAGGAATTGTGAGGTATTGTGAGGTATTGTGAGGAATTGTGAGGTATTGTGAGGAATTGTGAGGTATTGTGAGGTATTGTGAGGTATTGTGAGGTATTGTGAGGAATTGTGAGGTATTGTGAGGTATTGTGAGGTATTGTGAGGAATTGTGAGGTATGGTGAGGTATGGTGAGGTATGGTGAGGTATTGTGAGGTATTGTGAGGAATTGTGAGGTATTGTGAGGTATGGTGAGGTATGGTGAGGTATGGTGAGGTATTGTGAGGAATTGTGAGGAATTGTGAGGAATTGTGAGGTATTGTGAGGTATTGTGAGGAATTGTGAGGTATTGTGAGGTATGGTGAGGTATGGTGAGGTATTGTGAGGTATTGTGAGGTATTGTGAGGTATTGTGAGGTATGGTGAAGTATGGTGAGGTATGGTGAGGTATTGTGAGGTATTGTGAGGTATTGTGAGGTATTGTGAGGTATTGTGAGGTATTGTGAGGAATTGTGAGGTATGGTGAGGTATTGTGAGGTATGGTGAGGTATGGTGAGGTATTGTGAGGAATTGTGAGGTATTGTGAGGAATTGTGAGGTATTGTGAGGAATTGTGAGGTATTGTGAGGTATGGTGAGGTATTGTGAGGAATTGTGAGGTATGGTGAGGTATTGTGAGGTATTGTGAGGTATGGTGAGGTATTGTGAGGAATTGTGAGGTATTGTGAGGAATTGTGAGGTATTGTGAGGTATGGTGAAGTATGGTGAGGTATGGTGAGGTATTGTGAGGAATTGTGAGGTATTGTGAGGTATGGTGAGGTATGGTGAGGTATGGTGAGGAATTGTCCTGTGAAAACTTCCCAGCGAGGGGGTCTAGTCCCAAGCTAGAAAGAAAATATCAGAACTCTCAATATCTAGGAATAACTCACTGTAATTTCAACTCCAGCACAGAGGAAAGCACCAGTATTGAAGTAAAATTTCTGGAAAGGCAGTTCATCATCAGGTGATGGGCAGAATACTGGGCTAAGAGCCCAGAGGGGCCTCTAGGTGGGTGAGATCAGTGGGGGTTGGTTGCTACTGTTGACAGAGCCAACACCAGATAGCTGAAGCATTCTATGATGGTCATTCTTGTTTGTCAACCTGACATACCTGGAAAGAGGGAACATTGACTGAGGGATTGCCTCCATCAGATTGGCATATGGGTTTATCTGTAGGCATTCTCTTGATTGATTATTGGTGGTAATAGTCCACTGCTGGCAGTACCATCCCTGGGCAGGGGTCTTAGGCTAGAGAAGGGAGCTAGCTGAGCAGAAACAGGAAGTAAGATAGTCAGGTGTGCTCTTTCCTGGTTTCTCTCTCCAGTTTCTCACCTTGGCTTCCCTTAGGGGTGGACCGTAACCAATAAGCAAAATAAAGCCTTCCTCCCCAGGTTGATTTGGGTCAGTGTTTTAGCACAGCAGTGGGAAGCAAACTAGAACAATTATAATTCTTATTGACAATGAGCATTGGTGTTGTAAGCCAGTCATGTCAGCTCTAAGCTGCACTGCTAACTTGTAGATACTGACTCTATTCATTTGATGTTGAAGTGATTTTTTTTATTTTATGTATATAGTGTTTTGCCTGCATGTATGTCTGTGCACCATATGTGTGTTTGGTCCTTGTAGAAGCCAGAGGTGTGGACAACATTCCCTGAAACTAGAGCTATAGTTCATCTTGAGCTAACATGTGGGTACTATAAAACAAACCTGGGACCTCTGGAAGAATAGCCAGCACTCCTAGTTGCTGAGGCATCTGCAGCCCCTCACCCTTTACATTTAAAAAGAGGCTTTGTTGAGTTCAAGTAGGGGTGGCAATTAGGCTCAGACACCAGTCAAATGTTACACAAATGTGCATAAAATAATTAGAAAGAAAGTAAAGAAAATCCAGTTATTTTATTAAAAGCTAACACCAAGTGTGTGGGTTTCTTATTGGTGGCGATCAGCACTGAACAGTAGGGGAAAATGGTACACACTATTTCCACAAATTAACTGTAGACACCTAAAGGCAGTCTGTAGTCCTGACTCTACTGTTCCTACCATTCTACTACTTATGTCTACTACTTGGAAACCGAGTCTTTGCAGCTGGGCACCACCTAGTAGGATGAGGTCACTGGAGCAGTCTTCATTGAAATGAGGGATGAAGGAAAGGAGAGTGTGTCACAAGGAGGACAAAGTGTGAAGACAGACCTAGGGAGGTGGCTAGAGATGCCCCCGTGAGCTATAAGGATCCTTAGGCCACAGAATCCTAAGAGGCAGGAGGAATTCCTGACTCTGGACCAGCCTGTAGGCTCGTCATCTTCCAATATCTTCATCTTGGGATTCTAACTTCTTTGTATTTTTGACCATTGTTTTAGACTCTTTAGTGCTTGGGCAGCCCTGTCAAGTGGGTAAGATAGATTATTGTGAGAATATTTGGGGAGGTGGCTGGGAGAGGCATTCTTATGTATGGAAACAGTCAAAATTGTAGAATTAGAAGTCCAGTAATTTTCTTCCCATGAGAACTGCTCAACTGTAGTTGTGGGGACACACAGCACCATCTCCTGGAGAGCCGTTTTAATTACATCGTTTGCTGAAAGGGTCCTTTAATGCATGTGAGAATAAAAGAAAAGGAAAATAAAAATAAAAAATACTACAGAGTACTTAGCTAACTAATTTCAAGGCATACTTAGGTTTCCTGGGAAGAGAGGTTTGTGTGCAAGCAGTCACATGACCAAAATCTAAGAAAGAGAAGGAGAAAGACTGAAGAAGTCAGGAGCACAGCAGGCCAGGGTTAAGGGGACAGTTACAATCCTCAAAAGGAATGCAAAGTTCCTTCAGAGCATATTATCTCAAAATATTGAACTGATCAGCCCTTTTCTCAACAAAGTATCTTTCTTATTCAGATCACTGAAATTGAATTATTTTGTGTTACGTCACACTCATATCTTTGGCATCTGTATTCTAGAAAATGTGTAAGTCAATATATATCATTTGTATACACACAAATTACGTTCTGTGCTGGATCACAACCGTTGATTTCTAAGGAAATACTGTAAGTTAATACTGATAACTAGACGGTCTGCCTCACACTGTGAGCTTTCACACTTGCACAAGAGGGAAGAATACAACTCCCGCACAGATGTGACTCTGCTTGCCACGTTCCAAAGACTGCTTTGCTTAATAAGTGTGAAAACACGTGGAAGGCTCCATGCAGCTCTTCATATGTGCCGGTGACTCTTCTCCACAGGACTATTTGGTTTATTTGGTCTTTGTGGAATGCCCACATGAGGAAATATTGGCCCATCTTGACTTCTCCTACTATTAGTCACTGAGATGAGAGAAGGAGAGGAATGTGAGGGTGGGAGTTGCTCTGCTTTCATTATTCTTTTTTTTTTTTTTTAATTAGCACTTAGAATCAAATCGGACCAGGTAAGTGCTGGCACCACCAAGCCACTATCTTCAGCAGCACTTAGAGCTTAGTGAGGAGTGAGGGTTTGTTTGTTTGTTTGTTTTTCGAGACAGGGCTTCTCTGTATAGCCCTGGCTGTCCTGGAACTCACTCTGTAGACCAGGCTGGCCTGGAACTCAGAAATTCACCTGCCTCTGCCTCCCAAGTGCTAGGATTAAAGGCATGCGCCACCACTGCCAGCTTTGAGGTATTTTTTAATATGGTTAAAATTCTCATAATTTACACTCCAGTTTTTTCCTTATGCTATCCCAAGTGCACAAAATCCCACAGAGATGTAACTAACCCATATACTCATTGATACATTGAGAGAAAGATCAATCCAAACAAATATAAAGCATCAAATTCTCGGGAAGTTGTTGATATCCACCTATTAGATCCTACAGAGGAAAAGACCCGGAGACGGCTACCAACTTCTCTAAAGTGCTCAGTCTCTGAATGACAGGGAATGAGGAAGACCTGATCAATCCATGTGGAGTAGACATCCCCTTGCTTGCATCTAGGGCTCTGTTCTTCCCATTCTGAAGTATGATACCTCTTTGGGCTCTGCCTCCTTGCTGATGCCTGAGAAGAAAACATGAGACTGGGGGGTACAATGGGATTGGTGCCAGAGAAGAGGTGGGAGGCCTTGAATTTCTTCCTGGATTATTTCTCTCTCTCTCTCTCTCTCTATATATATATATATATATATATATATATATATATATATATATATATATATGTATAATGACTAATTTGAGTGATCTGCGCCATGAAATAGTTTGTGTTTATAACTCTCAGTAACGGTGTATATTAGCATCACCCAGTGCACTCTTAGTCTTTATTCTGAGGTCATATGGGCTGAGGATAAAATAGGAGATGAAAAAGTCTGACAAGGGAAGGAATGGGCACACTCAGAACTGAATACAGCACCTCATGGCGGGCCAGGGAACTGACTACAGAACCCCACTTGGAGGGAACCAACACTGCTGCTCATTGTTTTCACTTGTTGAGATGGAGATCATTGACCAGCATTCATAACAGGCCACTGAATGTAAGAGAGAGGTTAGGACTTGAGGGGAAATGGGAGCTGCAGTTGTAGACAGCACTCTTGGAGTCATGAGATTCAGTGGGCTGATCAAAGAGGGAGTGTTCCAAGGGGACCCAACTTTGGTTTACTTAGACACAGGGAAATCAAGAATGCCTAGGGAAGCCAGGCGGTGGTGGCGCACGCCTTTTATCCTAGCACTTGGGAGGCAGAAGCAGGCAGATTTCTGAGTTCAAGGCCAGCCTGGTTTACAGAGTGAGTTCCAGGACAGCCAGAGCTAAACAGAGAAACCCTGTCTCGAAAAAAAAAAATTGCCTAGGGAGATGGTAGAGAGTCATCTAATTGGCAAGGGGCACTGAGGTAACTGAATGGCTGAGGTAACTATTCATCACTGTAATAGCCAGACTGTTCCAGTTTCTGTATGTATATGTTTTACCTGGCCTAGGAATTTTGAATTCTTTTGTGTTTTTATCTTTCCCTCCATCATCCCTCCCGTCCCCTCCGTCCCTTCTTTTATCATTCCCTCCCACCCCCAGTCTTTCTCTCTCCGTCTCTCTGTATCTCTGTCTCTCTCTGTGTACATGCATGTGTGTGTGTGTGTGTGTGTGTGTGTGTGTGTGTTAAATCATGTGCATCACAAGTGTGATCTCCACCTCTGAGCTGTACTCCAGCTATATTTTTGCTGTTTGCATTTCTGCTGTGGGCACTGGCACAGGTGAGGGGCCCCTCCCTTTTCTTTATCCAGGGCAGCCTTCATTTCATACCAATTTTAAAAACAATATGTTGAATACACAACTTGGGTTGTTTTCACACATCTTCCAGATGTTTTGTTTTCTTGTTTTCAATGGTATTATGTGAGGGAAACAAAGAAAATATTCTCTCTCTCTCTCTGTCTCTCTGTGTGTGTGTGTGTTGAATAGTATCTTGAATCAAATCACATGTTACAAGATAGGATCAACTTTGCTGAGTGTGTATAACTCCCAGTTAATGGAGAAAGATCAGACACATTCAACCCAGGAGTTATATTCTAAGAAATAACTACCCCATAGCTTCTGCAGGGGTCAAGGTTATGGAAACATCGTTGTGCTGAAGAGCTCTCTTGATAAGGATTATGAAAGAACAGTCCCTCAGAGCTCCACACAATACTGACCTAGATTTTGCATGCTCCAATGGTAGTTTTGGTGACAGAGAGTAAGACTTGGAGAGGACTGAGCATAGCTCGCAGCATTCGTTTCTGGTTTTGAATTATGGGTGTGAGGGAGCATGGTTTATGCCTCTGAAAGACATGCATCTCCATTCAGAGGATTCACAACAATTACTTACCATCAAATGTTTGGGAGTATCTATTGTGATATTGCTACCAACGCAATGAAGGGACACCACAAGGGGACTCTGGCACTTAGCCTGTCGCTGAAGGACTGTGTGTGCTCCCTTCTGCCTCTGTGCTTGGAGACATCAGTATCTCCATCATTAGCACAGGATTAAGGCAGAAGGCAAGAATGTTTGCATCTTATCCTAGTGATAAGAGCAGGTAATGCTGGTGGGATCTTAAAATGACCACCTAGTGACCTTTGATAGGCCCCTTAACCCCCAAGATGAGGTATTAGATGGAGGGGAGAAGAGAGCAACCAAGGAAGTCTCCCCTGAAACACTCTCCTTAAGCCTCAGTCATCAGAGTGTCATGGTCAGTTGGAGCACAATTGCGACCATGCTTCTGTTCTTAGTTGGTTAAAAACCAGTAAGTGTAGGGAACGAAGAGGAAATGTTATGTGTTTTATGTCAATATGCAAGCATGTATATTCACACACACACATACACACTGCCATGAGAACAGCAGGGGACTATTGGGTAGAATAGTTGAAATGGGTAATAATGGATGGGCATCAAATAAGAACAGGGTGCAGTGATTCCAACTTTCTTTAAATACTAAATCACAGACCATGAAGGTCACATAGCTGGGCATGACCTGGTACGTCCACACTAACTTTGCCATAGAAAACACTTCTGATAAGAACACTGTGATTGCAGGTGCCTAGGTCTGTTTTGCCGGAACTTAACATTCATTAAAAACATTGACTTTTCTGGAGTTTCCAGAGAGTTGGCTTACTCGACAGCCCTCATGAGAGGCTGGGCGTTTCTGTGTCTGTACTGTGTATTTCCTTTGATCTCTTGATCACTGGTTCAGATTCTACTGCATCTAGACTTAAAATATTTGCCCACAACAACAGCTCAAGCCAAACTTGGCCTTGGCATCTTCTACCTTCCCCTTGTGCTTTCTCCACAACAGCTTCAGTACCAAAGATTTCTGGGGTTGCAGTAAGGCCCAGACTGTAAACCCATTTGTGCAGGGTTATGATGCCAACCACACAAGGACCCAGCAGTTCTGGGGCTAGGCTGACCCATCACCACCAAGCAAAGTTTAAGTCCATAGAATTGTGCTGCCCAGCTCCTCCAGGCTGCTGGCTGTGTGTCTCTCCTGCCTCCTTGTGGCTCACCTCAAATGAACTCCCTCTTCTTTGAAGAGTCACCTGGGTCTCATTTGCATTACTTGCATAGCCTTAACCCCTGCCATCTGGTGTTAGCCATTCTGTTAATCTGGAGTCAGTCACGGACTAAACTGTTATCTACAATAAAAACACATTTATTTTAGTAACTGTCTTCCTAAATTAAAGGCTATAATTAGGTAAGAGTTTACTCCACATCATTATGTTTAGAAGTACCACACCACAGCTTTAGGTAAACTCTGTACATTTCTACCATTGAACTATGAAATCCGCCTTTTCTTTTCCTTATATTTGATGGTAGTTTTAGTTCTTCTTCCACCCAGTGGGAAAACCAAGCCTGCAATGTTCATTTCTCTCATCCAGTATCTTGAAGAGCGTTACTACATTTCTGTTTTTAATAGTACTTTCCTTCATATCTTTATTTAGCAGTGAGAAGTTTGCCTTCCTCTGGGGCAGTTAAGTGGTAGCTGTGTGAGTATTTTGTAACTACCATAGCAGGGCACCGTTTAGTTACTGACATGGCTGGAATGTACAGTTGATTTAAGTGATTAATTGTCTAATGCAAGGGAATACTAATATAAATTTCCATTAACCAATTTTTATCACATTATGTGACATTAAATCACCATCAGCAAACTGTGGAGTCTCCTAAGCGTGCTCTGAAATAGACACTTCTAATAAGCGAGGCTATATAAACGTCAATCCGGAGATTGAGTTTTAACCTTTCTACAGATATTTTTAATAACAAATGTTTTTAAATGACAAATACAGCTCCATCCATTCACAGTTCCTAATTTACTTCTCATCTACATTCATGTCCAACAAATTATCTCAGATGTCAACAACATTGTGACTACTTTCTAGAGAGGCCTTTCTTTATTCTGAGACAGAATCCCCTATGTCTCAGGCAGGCCTCCCACTCATACCTGATTCTCAAGCTTCCTCCCACTCAGTGGAGGATTACTGCAACCCCTTAGCCAGTACATGTAGTGCTGGGATTTGAACCTACAACCCCATGCATGCTAGGCAAGCACTTTACCAAGTGAGCCCCATGTATCAGCTCTTCTTGTTTAGTTCTGTCAGTATTGCTGGGGATGGAAGCCAGGTGCTTGTGCACATTAGGGAGACATTGTAGCATGGGCTAACCTCAGGCCTCCAGGGCATTCTTATTTAGTGTACTAGCCACAGAAAAGCACAGTAGGGCAGCCATCACCACACTGTGTACAGTACAAATGATTTGAAATGCTTGCATGGGAAGACTAGTGGACATTTTAAATATACTTAAATTTTGGCTCATGCTCAGAGTGCAGGATAAAGCCTGGCGTGACCCAGGATGCCCGGAGTCTTTGGGGTGTTCGCATAATGAACAAACGAACAGCCAATTGGCAGCACAGGTTTGGGAAGGTCCAAGGCCCAGTACTTTCAAGGTGAAACCAGCTACACCTAGAACTCAGTCTTTTAAAATGATGTATCTTTGAGCTGGAGAGATGGATCAGTGGTTGAGAGCACTTGTTGTTTGTTCTGGCTGGTTTTATGTCAATGTGATACAAGATAGAGTCCTCTGAAAGGAGGGAGACTCAATTGAAAGAAGACACCTCCATAAGACACAGCTGTAGGCCATTTTCTTGGAGATTGATGTAGGAGGGCCCAGCCGGTTGTGGACTCTATAAGAAAGCAGATTGAGCCAGCGTTGAATAGCAAGCCAGTAAGCAGCACCCTCTATGGCCTCTGTATCAGCTCCAGCCTCCAGGTTCTTGCCCTGTATGAGTTCCTGCCCTGACTTCCCTTAGTGCTGAACTGTTGCCTGGAAGTGCAAGGTGAAATAAACCCTTTTCTCCCCAAGCTGCATTGGCCATGGCTGTTTCATCACAGCTCCAATAACCTAACTACATACTGTCCTCAAAGAGGACCTAGGTTCCTTGCCAGTCACACATAGTGTCACATGATCTGCAACTCAGTTCCTGGACTCTGACCAGGCATGCATCTGATGCAGCTAAATGCATGCAGGATAAAACACTTAATGCACATAATATTAAAAAATCAATTAATAAACATGAATCAATAACAATTATATATCTTGCCATGTTGCTTTCTATAAGTTTAGGTAAGGCCAAACAATCACTAAAAAAAATTAAATGTTTTTGTTCTGCAGTGGTGGGGACTCTCTCTCTGTCTCTCTCTCTCTCTCTGTCTCTCTCTCTCTCTCTCTGTCTCTCTCTCTCTCTTTTTCTTTTTCTTCCTTCCTTCCTTCCTTCCTTCCTTTTTTTTTTTTTTTTTTGTTTTTCGAGACAGGGTTTCTCTGTGTAGCCCTGGCTGTCCTGGAACTCACTCTGGAGACCAGGCTGGCCTGGAACTCAGAGATTCCCCTGCCTCTGGCTCCTGAGTGCTGGGATTAAAGGCGTGCGCCACCACATCCGGCTTGAGTGTTTTCTACATAAGAAGCATTTTAGGGGATTCATTGTATCTTAAGTGGTTGTGTTTTTGCTTAACAGTGATGAGGCCCCGAGTTTGATCCCTGTAAACAACTACAAAACCGTACTGCTACTCACTAAAAACAGAATTTCACAGACTGGCAGTAGTTTTCATAAACGTGTAGATTACATAAGAAAACCCAGCCTATTCTTCTGATTACCACTGGAGACACGGAGCTGCACATGGCTTGAATCTTTACAAACCTGCCCTGGGCTTGTAAATGTTATTAATATTACTAATGTGCCCTCTTTAAAACATTTCCTTCTGGAGAACAGTGATTTTTCTCCACCAAAGCTGAGAAAATGAATTACTAACCTTAAGTTACTTATGTGTCATCAAGGCACAAAGGTTCAGTTTTAAACAACAAAAAATTATTTTTATTTGTGTGTGTATGCATGTCTGCAAGTGTGTGTATGTGTGTGTGCATGTGTGAGTGTGTGTGTGTGTTTCACATGTAGGTGCCATGAAGTCAGAAAGTGGGGCTGGAGTTACTGCTGGTCGTGAACTTCTCTTGGGACTGCTGGGCACTAAATCTGAGTCTTGAGAAGAGCATCCAGTGCTCCTGATCGACAAGCCATCTCTTCAGCCTCGTAAAGATCCTTTGATTACGTGCTAACAAATGGACGAGTAGAAGATGGATCATGTGGTGGCCATCACTTCTCTTCTGGCTGTTCCCTGTAGCTCAGACAATTTATAAATGTCACAATAGAGAGGATACATATTACTCATCTTGACCATCACCCTGAAGACTGAAGTCATACATCTAGGTTAGTATTGATTGATTTTTCTCAGTTATCCATAAAATCATGGTATGCTCATTCTTAATCAGTATTGAACACAATTCTCTCTCTTTCTCTCTTTCTCTCTCTCTCTTTCTCTCTTTCTCTCTCTCTCTCTCTCTCTCTCTCTCTCACACACACACACACACACACATACACACACACACACACGCACACACACAGACCCCCCCACACACACACCTGAGAAATGTCTCGAAGTCACCACAGATGCAAGAATACAGGGAAGGTGATTCCATGTCACTAAATAATTCTACCAAATTTCTTATGTATTTTGACTATTAAAATTCATTTTCTTAGGCGGGGTGTAGTCATGCCTCCTGGATTTGGAAGGCAGAGTCGAGAGAACTCCTTGTTCAAGGCAAGCCTGACCTACATAGTAAAACTCTCTCACCCTAAACTACAACATCAGGGCAGTGGTTCTCAACCTTCCGAATGTGGAGACCCTTTAATACAGTCAGTCCCTTATGTTGTGAACACCTCCCCTCCACAATCATAAAATTATTTTCATTGCTACTCTGTAGCTGTAATTTTCTACTGTTATGTAAATATCTGGTATGCAGGATATCTGCTATGTGATTCCTAAAGGGGTCGGGACCCACAGGTTGAAAACTGCTGCTATGGCAGGACCTACCTATAATCCCACACATGGGAGGCTTCAGCAGGAGGATTTCCGAGTGCAAGGTCAACCTGGGCTCCTTAATGAGGATCAGGCCAGGCAGAGGCACACAGTGAGATCTCAGGGCTCCTTAATGAGGATCAGGCCAGGCAGAAGCGCACAGTGAGATCTCAGGCATTGGTAGGAGAGTAGTTGTCCCAACCTTATGTGTGCAGAGAATGACGGAGATCTCCTGGGAGAGACAGCAAGGTGTGATTCCTGGCAGGAGGACCCTGGGATAATGAAACTGTGGGCGGGTCACTTTCATTCTTCCTTCGGGATCCACAGATGTGTACAGGCTTGCCAAGGTGAGATCACACATGCAGATGTCCCCAAGGTGAGATCACATGCAGATGTCCCCACAGTCATCTCTAAAGAAAACCTTTTCCAAACAACTCCGTCCACCTCCATTTCAAACCTCCCCTGCCCACGTGACTCCCTTGTTACACCGGTCCCTCTGTTCCCAGGACTTAGGGCTTAAACTAAAGCCACACCTGTGCCCTCTGTGGTGGCTCTCTGTTATCCCCCTACGTTTCCCGTCTTTGCACATAACACAATTCCCAGCTGTCCTTTGTTTGCTGAAGTCCTAGTTAACTGCACGTTGTTTGTGAAATTCAACCTCTGGTAGTCATTGTCAAATGCTTCCACAACATGGTCTACATACCTTACCCCTGACAAAAATAAAGGGGCCTTATTAATTTATTAATTGAATTCCCTTCCAAGCCCAGAACATTAAACACATATTTTGTATATGTGTTCCTGATGCCTAGGATGGTTCTGGATGTGAACAAAGGCTATTTCTACTTTCTATAAAATAATGCATGGTAGCGTAAGATATGTGTTCTGTGCTCACGAGGAAGGGCTCTAAGATTTGGATTTAACCTTTGTAGGCTCTTCAACATCTAAGAACTGCAGATACATAATATTGCTACCTCCTAAGACCAAAGACAGGACCCTTCATCCAGCTTTTATTGAAGCAGTTTACAAGAGGAAGGACACACGCTGGTGGCCGAGACTTGACCCTCGTCTCACTGTTTGGCTGCAGCCTTAGGAACTGGTTGTCTCTCAGCAGCTCAGCTTTAGGAATAAGCACTACAGCTTCAGCTCATGATGTACCAATGAGAAGACTAGGCTGACTACATGACAGGCTTCAAATCAGCAGTTCAGGGGACAAGGCCTAAATCTCTGTTTCCAAAACCTAGGCAAGCCCACGCAAGTCCAGGTCGCAGAAGCTGCCTCACCACCTGGCCTCAGGCAAGGACAGTGGGTCAGCAGCAGTTTCCAGACTTCCTCTGCAACAGCAACAGTTCCCAGCCCTCCACTCTATGCTCCTAGAGATAGAGCAAGATAAAGGCCACCTATACCTGAATCCCCTAATGTGCTTTAAACCAGGCCCTCGAACTCAGTTGGTTGTCTCTCTATCTTGCTAATGGGAGAGTCCAGTATGCTGGACTTCTGCAGAATAAAACACTCTGCATTTACACACTATTTGAGTCTGGGGTATGGTTCTTTTGCAAATCCGGAACCCTTAAGCCATCAACCAAGAAATGCCAGCAGGCAGCATCTTTGTGACATGTCCAAATAAGATTGTATATCCACACGTCACCGTTTCTCTTCAATATCATGAAAATGAGTTTTCAGTTGATAACTCAGATTTGAGAAAAGCACAGGAGTTAATCAGAAGACAAAGATCCTCAGTGAGGAGGAACGTGAGTGTCTAGGAGCTCAGTCACATGCTGATTACAGACTAAGCTGCACACACAGGATTCCACTGTGTCATGTACTTAATTGCATGAGAGCAAGAGTTACACACGCAGTTATCTTCAACGAAGAAGAACTTGGCGTGCTTTTTCTTAGCCTTAGATGGCTTAATGCATTTCATATCACTGCACTTCAAAAATAGCAGCGTTACAGCCCGGCTTTCTAAAATGAGTTGGGATAAATATGAAATCAAATGGGATTACTGGGAAAGTGCACAGCAATACAAACATAAATGGTCAAGAATTATATAAGCAATATATGCAAGAATGGATTCCTTGTGAAGAGTCAATTTCAGCTGAAACATCATTTGCTTTACTAAACTTAAAGTTGTGGGGTGAAAGTTTTATATTTACTACAATATGTGAAAATCCAAATAGCTAACACTTTTAGTTACATTTGCATCTCTCGCCTCACGAGACTCAGGTGCTTCTCACGGGCGCCAATACTTTCCTCGCATTCTTTTGGTCGGAAAGACTATTTCTTCTTAGTCCTTGTTACAAATTATAGCGCCAGTGTTTTTAGAAGACAATTACCAAGTCTTGATTTATCACCTAAACTTTTCCCAATACAATATTTAATATATTGCAGAGCACTTAATGCAGTTTCCTGGTGGAGTCGCCTCATCTTCTTTCTGACTTTAAGACATCTTAACAGCTCTTTAGCTGGAAGGCCTGTGAAGATCATATGGAATGAAGTTCTACCTGGAGGAGAAAGGAGCAGGCAAAGGCTGGAGAGAGAAAGAGGAGAAAAGGAGGGGGCAAGAAGAGGTGGAGGGGGAGGGGAGGTGGCAGAGGGAACAGGAGGGAAAGGGGGAGGGCTAAAAGTGGGGAGGGGGACGGGAGAGAGCAGTGGGAGAGAAAGACATCAAGAAGGAGGAAGGAGAGCAATGAACAGCGAGTGAACAAATAATATATTTATACTGATAATATGAGGGGTTTTGTTTACCAGATCCAGGGACTAAAAATGAATGAGGACATCTTAATCTAAGTTTTTAATTAGGCATAAAAATAAAAATATATGAAAATTGAAGAAAGGCTTGACAAGATGGTGTATCTGTTAAAAGTGCTCACAGCCAAGCTGAAGACTTAAGTTCCATTTCTGCAACCCACCTAGGAGGAGGAAAGGACAGATCTTCCATGTTGACTTCTGACCTCCTCAAGTGCAGGATCCCTCTGACTGTGACCTCCACATGTCCACACTTGCATGCACCATGACTCCCACACATGCACACCCTCATGCTGTGACCTCCATACATGCACACCCTTATGCTGTGACTTCCACATGTGCATACCTGCATGCACCGTGACCACATGTGCACCCCCTTTCACTGTGACTTCCACACGTGCACACCCATACACTGTGTCCTTCACACAAGCACACCCTCATGCTGTGACCTCCACATGTGCACACTTGCATGTACTGTGACCTCCACACGTGTGACCTGCAGGCACTGTGTATGACTGCTTTGCATACATTATACATATATAAATATAATACTCATCATGACATGTTTCTACATATTCAAAACCTGCTCTCTATATTCCAGTTTAAGGAAAAGGATTTGCATTAAATCCCACGGCTTGGGCTCAGCACTCCCTTGTGTGGAGCTGTAGGAAATAACCCACTGATTAGTGAGGAGTGTGAAGCAATGTGTAAATACTTGGGAGACAACCCTTTAGATTTCACTTATCAACACTTTTACACACCTTTTAGATTAAAGGGGGAGGAAAAGGCACAACACATTCAATTCAGTTTCTCTGAATAAGAGAATCCTTGGCCAGTGCTTAAGTAGAAGCCCAGATTATATCATGAAACTATCACATGCCTGATCTGTGGTCTCTCCAAGACAGATGCTCCACCTCAGAGCCAAATTTGCAACATTCTTCTCCCAGTCCCCCAGGCTTCCTCAGCCAGCAGTTCTGGGTCTTCTTATTAAAATAATAAAGCATGTAGTCAGCATGCGTTATTCTTGAACTGCTTCACCTCAGTTCTCTGTGCCATTCTAAATACAGCCAGGAATAAGAAATAAAAACAAGACACGAGGACCAGACGTTTCCAGATGCGCTCTGGGAACATGTAGGCATCAAGATACGGTTGTGAAACTGAATGAACGGCTCAACTGGACCCGAGGAGAATCGATACTTTCTTGGATGGCTTTGTCCAGTTGTTTTGCCATCAGTCATTAGCTGGGCCAACAGGGAAACAATGGTGTTAGGAAAAGAAAATGCAGTCAAGTTGTAGAATTCTGACAGGCAAAGAGCCATGGTATCTTAGTAGGTGGCTCCGTGTCTTCTGAATATGGGTATTCTAGTGATTTTTATTTTATGCATATTGGTATTTTACCTGCTTGTGTGTGCACCATATGTGTGCAGTGCTGGAGGACAGAAGAGAGTGTTGGATGCCCTAGAACTAGAGTTACAGAGAGTTGTGAGCCACCATGTAGGTACCAGAAATAGAATCCAGGTCCTCTGAAAAAGCAGCCAGTGCTCTTCATCACAAAGTCTGTAATGATTTTAGAATCTGAAATTTTAAAAGGGGACCTCTGTTTTGCTGCTGGAAAACATTTATTATTATGATTTGATTTCTTCCATCTTCCTCTTCCTTGGCTCTCAGGTTTGATGTGCTAGTGCCTTTGCTTGGGCACACTCCCTTTGAAGTTGTATTTGTGTAAATTCAGCCAAAAAATGTACAAATAATATGTTTATATTTGTACCTGGTTTAACTGTATCACACCTCATCAATAAATCTAAGAAAAATAGAAAATAACTGAGTACAAATGTTAAGAGGATTACCAGAACATGGAAATGAGAGGCATCTGGAGGCCAAATGAGGAAAGAAAATATCAAACAAACAGGAATTGAAGATGTAGCAGGGCTGGCCTTCTACTTAGACTCTATGTACAGAGCCTTAATGTGCTGTAAATTTTATTTCCTACTCTATCATACATTTTGCATTGCAACATTCCAAGAAGGATAGACATAGCTGAAACTTGTATGAGGTGAAATCTATGTTTAAGTCAGCTCACTCTCATATGCTGATGCTGAATCTCAAAGCCACCACGGTGGCAATGGATGGGAGTCCTGTGACTAAAGGCACAGGAGGAAGTCTTCATCATAGATCAAGGTTCACAATCTGTCTGTCAATACAAACTGTAAATCTGGAGCTAGAGTCAGAGAAATATAGTGGGCAAAACATTAACACAAGTGATTTAAAATATCCAATGATTGAATTGAAGTCAAAGAGATAAGAATTCTAGAAATAAGAAGGTGTAATTAATAGTCCTGCTTAATCCATTCACACACTTCACAAGAAATTCGTCAATGTCCTCTTTTTCACACCATACTTGATTCTAAAGATAGAAGAGTTATTTGTTCACTTTAGGATACATTCTCAAAGAATACACTGAAATCCTGCACTGCTTGTTGTCTAAAAAATCCAGTCATCAAAGCTGTACAAATAAAAGAAAACTTCTTTTAGGCTGTATCCTTATTTCTTCTACTATTGTAGACCAGTATCTATCTATCTATCTATCTATCTATCTATCTATCTATCTATCTATCTATCTATCTATCTATCTATCCATCCATCCATCCATCCATCCATCCATCCATCCATCCATCCATCTATCTATCTATCTATCTATCTATCTATCTATCTATCTATCTACCTACCTACCACATACCCATATACTTATTGCGACAGGTTTTCATCATGTTTCCCAGGCTTGTCTTAGATTCCTGGGTTCAAGCGTTCGTCTCAACTTTGCGTCCTCTGTGTGGACAGTGCACATATGCAGCTGTAACCCCTTTCTAATTTACTTGAGTCTGAAGGTGGGCCCACGTTTTCATTAGGGACTTCAACTTGGATCATCCTCAGGAGTTTTGAGAAAATCTACCGAGACTAAGCTGTTTATATAAAAAGTCATCACAGCTCATTTTAATTCTGTAACATAAAATCTTTCAAATTATCTTGAAAATATGGCCATGGTCAGTTTACTAAATTAACCATGTCAGTTATTTCTAAATATGTGTATTATAGAGATAAACCACTGTAGTTTGGAAACAGAAAGACTTTCTGACCCAGTTAATGTGTGTGAGCTGATTACTGTGTGTGTATGAGGGCCCTTAGGGACCTATGGTACTTAAGGCTATCTCATACTTATTTTGTTGGAGCCCTCCAAAATTTCAGGAAGTGTTTTCAACTTTGAGGTTTCTAGCTGTAATCAAATGACCAACTCCCTGATTCACATATGAAGGGCCATAGTTTCACCTCTGCTGTGGCTTTGACTTAAAGTTCTGGACCTTTTCCTCATGTAGTACCACCACTTTCTTGCAAGTACTGCTGTGACCACAAGGTCTTCCTGGAGACTCTTTCCTGTGACTTCCAGAGTAAGACAACAACAGAGCAAACAGGAGTATAGTAATACGCCACATGAGTGCTACAGCCTGTAGACTCGTGGAAAAAATTTAAAAGCAATTAAAAGATATTTTAGAATAGAGAGAGAGAGCACATCTAATCCCCCAAAAGATTTAAGCACCTGCCTTAGTAGGGACTAGCGAAGGCCAACTCCGAAGTCCCTGACTACCTTAGTCTCCTCCCACCCCCAACCCGCACCTGTGTGACCCAGGACAGAGTAGGCAGGAGTTGTTATTTCAACTCTCACTGGAAGGTCTCAAGATAGAAGACAGCCTTGAAATGACTCAAGGAAACAGACACATTTAACATTTTAGTCCTTGCCTTGAGCTGTATTCCAAGGCAGAGAGGAATCTCTACTCATTTTGTTATGATAAGGATACTTTGTAGTAACATTTAGTAATTTGTGTCAGCATCCTGGGGAGATTTCTTTAAATGGAGCCCAGGGATCCCTGTCCCTTCACTCCCCTTCCAGTCTTGTTTCCAACATAGTCCAATACCTACAAGCTATATACAGTTTGATCTAAACAGCATTAAAGCTTGGAAAATGGAAGAGATTCTGGTTATTTCAAGACTATTTTGCTTTTACTAATGGAGACATTTTGAGAGTCTGTTTTCCATAGCGGAGTAGGCTGTCAGACAAGCACAATGAGCAAATGTTTGCAGACCAATAGAAATAATTTATCATAATGCTATACATGTGTTGTTGTGGATAGAATAATTATGCTGCCGAGGCTTTACTTGTGATGTTTACACATATATTATATATATTTATGTCTCTGTAAGGCTATGCCATAGTATATATAATCTATTCCTTTTATATATACACATGTATGCATGTGAAATCAAATACATGGCTTCAATTCCTGGAAAAACAAGAAACACCTTTCATTTCTATGTGCATTCAACACTGCCAAAATCTCCAATTGACTTAGTTACCTAAAGAGGATGAAAATCAAGGCTCAGAAAGATTAATGTTTAAATGTTTCTCAGATATCAGATATCACCTGATAACCCGTGCCTTTTGCACATGGTTCTGACATCTAATTATATCTTTCATTAACTGCCCTCCCCCAGCAGGACTTAATTATTCATTCACTTTAGAACCAATTTCCCTCCATCTTTCCTTCTTCCTGTCCTGTCTTTCTTTATTTTCCTGCCTTCTTTTATTTAAGAGGGTAGGATCCGTTGCATAGAGGCATGAGTTCATTAGTGAGGGACCAACGTTTTTGGTAGTGATGTCACATAGAGGACTAGCTTTTCATTAGTACATTGTGGTAGGGGGAACAATGCTACCTTTGTAATGAAAGAAAATCCAATGTAATGAGTTACCCAAATGTAAATGGCAGAGTGAATAACCTCTGTGAGTCACTCGGTGATATGCTTAGCAGAACCACTGTGGTTCAGATTGGAATTCCCTGCTGTTAAAAAGTAGACAATAATGAACTCAGGGACATTCATTCCATAAATCTATGAAGCAGATTTTTTTTTCTTGATTTTCAACATGCCTGCACAGGTAACTGTTTTAATATTGTAGTTCATTATCCAGTGTGCAGGGGATGGCCACTACAAGGCAAATAGAAGAGAGCAAGGCTGGAATTTATTCTGCTCAAATTAACGTGTGCACAAGTTAAACACACTCAGTGTGCACTGGGAAGCCTGCTATGCATGGCTGCACTGTGGACTGTCTGCTGCCTGTTTAAAGCCCTCTTCTGCTGGGTTCTCCTTTCTGCTTTCCGTTGTTTCTGGTGAAACTGTGCAAAGGGGGAGGCCCACGGTAATGATGAACCTAAAGCACTGATAGGCAACAAATGGATATAGCAATGGCAACATCCCTTGGGAATTACAGATTACCCAGAGATCTCAGCATTGACCCGGACAGAGTCTGTTCCCCTCTGGTTATCTTTCCCTCTCTCCCTAAGTCAAGGTTTTGTATTCACCCTTAGCAGTATAGGGTTTCAGCTAACACCTAAAGTTGTCTTTTGTGTGAGCTCAGCTCCCAGGGAAAGTGATGTAGTTTTTCCCATTTTTCCATTTTCCCATTCTAAAAGGAAAAGCAAAGCCCCTGCCCCTTTCATTTTGGGGAGAAAGCATTTTTTCATGAGTTGTGGAGGATATTAAGAGGGAGTGAAATCCTGTCCCCTCGCCCACCATGTCCTGGGCTCTAGTGTTCAGGAGTTATCACTGTTCTATACTTATAGAGAATAACAACTTCTCTTCAGACCAGCAGGATTTTTTTCCCATTATGGCAAAACGTAACCATTTCGAGAACAGAATGGCTACAACACCAACAGAAGGAGCTCGAAGGATGTCAGATCAAGGATGGCTGAGGGCCAAGGATCCACTGAGGGCAGGCAGACTTCCCAGGAGATGCATAACCACTTACCTTATGTTGCTTTGAGTATAGCTTTCCAGGTGAGTCTTCACTCAGTAAGACACTGATTGGGATACTCCAATGCTTATATCTGCAAGGGTTTGGCTGTCAGTAATGCAGTTACATCGTCTCCTAAACCCATATACCCCAAACCTCTTATATACCCCAGAGTACCATGTCTTCACAGAATAAAATATAGTACTTCTGTGTATGTGTGTGTACACACACCTGTACATAAATCTCCATGCATAAGGGGAAAGGAGAGAGAAAAGATTGTTTTTAAAGAAAAGGAAAAAGAAACTGGAGAGGTTTGCACTTTTTGGTGTTTTTTTTTTTCTTTTTGTATTTATGCAGACCATTTTAGGGTTTTCAGTCTCAACAAAACACTAGTAAAACAAAGAATCTAGTAAAATATTTGTGCATGTACTGCTAAACAATTCTAGCAATTTTATTAAGCAATACCTTTATTAGTTTTTAATATTCTTAACAGACTGGAACAAAACATTTTATTCAAAACAAAATATGCATACTGTACGCATGTCGCAGGGTTAAGCATGATGCAGAGGATAGATCTGTCTGAACGAAAACGAACGCCTGGGGAAGTTTTATAGCTATAAAGTTAACAACTAAATTTTGTTCACTAGGAGGTCCTTGTCTATGGGTTTCCTTCATCTCTCAGCCACACAGCAAACCTACCCGAAGTGCACTTCCCAAGTGTAGTTAGAGAACAGGAAGGAATGTGAAGTGTCTTTTTAAAATTATTAGTTTTGTTTGTTTGTTTTGTAAAAACAGCCCTTATTAACTCTCCCTTCCACTGGCCCTACTGTAAACCCATAAAAGCCTTTTTTTAGAAAGCAAATTCATATACACTCAGCAGGTGAAATGTTCCCACAAAGGAAAGAAAAGAAAAGAAAAAAACAAACAGTGATTAGACTTCTTTTTTTTCTCAGCCGCCTAGAGCTTGCTGGAGTGAGGACGCTTCACACTGTGGTAAAGACAGCTGATCTGTTGATTGTTTTAAAAAGATTTTCCTCTGTGATAATGCAGAGCTGTGTACATTTTATACCTGGAAGAATCTGGAACCCTATGCTGGGGGCAATACTGGGATAAAATGGTGCATATTCTGTATACTAGAATCCCTCCACCATCACCATGATAGGGGAGGGACAGAAGTCTGGATGCGTTCTTGGTCTCTGCTCCCATCACGCGGCCGAGTCAAGCATCTGATGTTGAAGAGGGGCTGCTTGCCCGGACCGTGCGGGCAGTGGGCCATGGGCTGCTCCTGTCTGCCTGGCCAGGAAGAAAGAACTGGGGATGGGTACCGGAGCGACTTGTCCACGGGAGCGTGTTTCACTCTTTTATTATGTGTGTGTGTATGTTTGTGTTTCCCACATAAAACTGTGAACTGCCTGACTCTGAGCACTCTGTTGGCTCATCCAGAGGAACTGATAGGCCCCTGGCTCCCTCTGCTCGGGCTTGTGCAGGACACACACCCACCATGCGAGACACAGACAGAAGCAAGCGGATGTTGTCTGCTTAGGGACAGAAGAAGGCGAGGGCCAGCAGGGCCTGCAGGGCGTGGCGTCCATGGATTGGAAGGAGGCTTAGGGATTTTTTTTTTTTTTAATTTTTGTTGTTTTCTTTTTTGTGTTTTTTTTTGTGTGTTTTTTTTATTCTTTTTTGTTGTTGTTATTTTTTTTGCTACACCGTGAGGTTATAGCGGTCATTCCTCTATTAGAAACTGACAGGACGTAGACAGAATTATCTGATGGACACACGATGACTAGAAATCGATAGACAGTGGAGAGACTTAGTTTACCCTCAAAGAAATCCTGCATTAACAAGTGCAGAAAAAAAAAATTTAAAAACGGAAAATAAACCCAAACCGAACTGAAAGCAAAGAAAACCTCCAAACGTTAAAACACAGTGTATAAAATGGTGTGAGAAACTGAGTCACTTGCAGCCTTTTAGTCGGTAAAAAGCTGCGGCTGTGTCCATGTTGGGGATCGGGCCCATCTTGTTGAATGTTACCCACAGGCCTTGCGAGAAGTCCAAGGGTAGAGCACCCGGGTGGGTTCAGTTCCCGGGCTGCAGCAGGTGAGCATCCCAGGTGGGTCACTGCTGCTCTGTGCCAAGCGGTGTCCCTGCCCAGCCCTGCGCTCTGCGCACGCGCCAGGCTGCGCTCAGTCCTCCCGGGTGGAGTTGTCCTCGAGCGTGGGGAGGCTGCTCAGGCCCAGTCCCGTGGAGTTCTGCGCTGCGGAGGCCGTGAGCACTGTGTGGAGGAGAATGAGGACGAGTACACACAGCTTCAGCCGGCCGGGGCATAGTCTAGTGGCCGAGGACACTGTGAGCGACGTCCTGGGACAGGAGTCTCTTCTGTCCACGGTTCCTTTGGGTCTGGGTGCGGATTGCTCCTCGCTCCTGATGTCACAGCATTCGGGTTCATCATTGGTTAGGAAGGTTTCGTAGAGCCCTGAGGGGAGAAGAGCAGGGAGGTTAGAGGCCAAGATACTAAGGGACTGGGAAGGTTGCAGGAGGCAGCAGCCTCATCCAGGCAGTCCTTCAGGAGGATTGTAAGTGTGGTGAAGTGTGCTCTGGGTTTCCGTGTGCCCTGGGGTGTGCCCTAGACTGACAGTCAGAGCTCCCGGTTCCAGATGAACGTGGAGACCGAGTGTACTTGGCCACCATTCAACTCTTAACGGGAATGAATCCAATAACCTAATCCATACGCTAACACCAAGATTTGCCAAGTGAGAGGGCCAAGGGGTCAGAGCCCTGGATGCCCTGCTTGCCCACAGTTCCCCTGTGAACCTCATTCTGTCTGTGACCCTAAAAGAATAGGGGGGCATCTCTGCGTCTAACCGGCAGCAGGTCACCATTTGCTCACCGTGGATCTGTGAGTGACCCCGGGAATTGAAGCTTTAGTGAGGTGGTGTGGAGCCTCACACTTGCACCTTCCACCACCATTCCCATCTACTCTGCAAGCCGTGCGCCCCACCCCACTTCTCTGTCTCTCCCTCTCTCCTTCACCCTCTCTCTGTGTCCCTGTCTATCTCTGTCTCTCTCCCTCTCTTCTTCCTGTCATTTTTTTTTTTTCTTCTAGCCGAGTCCTGCTTCTTTCTCTGAAAACACACATCGGTGTATTTTAAAACTGATGCGTGCGTGCAAACTTTGAAGTTGTCAAAGGGATGAGTAAAACCTGTAATTTCTCTCGCGTGTGCCTTGCTGCAGTTTGCATTCTATAAGAAGTAGCTCTATAAACTGCCTGGCGGCCAGTGCTGTGGTTGTTGCTTCCATTTTATTTACTGATTATTCTCATGGGCCTTAGAATGAACATTCATCACAACATCCCAGTGTTTGAAAATCTTAGCGTCAAGAGAAGAGTTTAAAGAATTACGTAACTTTTTTTTTTTCATGTGAAATGCTTGGCTTGGTGAGTAACAAAAATAGATCGATAATTTTGGTTAACATTAACAATAGTGGTTAGCCATGGCATTTCACCACTGTACACCCATGTCCAAACACCTTTCCGATCTCTCACAGCTTAATACCCTACAGTCTAGGCTTTTAGCACTCCTTGGGGCCAGGCTGCCCTTTCTTCCTCCCAGTTCCTCAGTGTCTGCTTTTATCTCATGTATCCTTCAGGAGTGGATGAGAGGAAACTCCCCGTGTGAGGTCATTCTACCAGTGGTTTACTCTTCAACACAGAGATTTCTTTTCTTTCAATCACAGTTGCCCAATTTTGTGTCAATTTCCAAACCCAACCATCAACTTGAAAGCATGAACTGAACATTTTCACTGTTACATTCCCAATATATATAAGACTACCTGGACAAAATACACAGTTCACGAGCACTTATTGCATAAGAAACTAAACACATCTATTCATTTAACTACAAAGAAGCTTTTCAATAGAATATGCTTCAATATGTTTATAGTGATGCTTACAATAGTCATTTCTTCTTAGGCATTCAAAGGTAAACTTCACCTTCGCCTAGGAAGAATATGGAAAAAAAACTGAATTAATGAGATCTGTAGCTCCGACATTTTTATTGTATATTCTCTTTCATATATCTCAGTGATAGACCAGTCATTTATTAAAGTGTATGTTATAGTACTGTATGCTATAACAAAAAGATGTAATAGATATACAAATAAGACCCCAAAGATCATTTGATCATTTTTAAAAGCTAAGAATTTAACTATTTTTTCACAAGGTCATGAAGCTAAGCAGTTCTTCTCATTGGAAGAAGTCACTCAGAAGTTGGATTATAATTTAAACTAAAGCCACTCGAGACAGAATAATACAATTAGTGTGGGTCAGTGACCCTTTTGGGGACTCCCACAGCCCCCACATTCTCTATTTCCTTTTTCATCATGAGAATTTTCACTGGGAGACATGTACACATGCTGAAGTTGGAATTGTTCCCCAGGACATTTAGGAAAGGGAGGAAAAGAAGATCTCTGGAGCGCAAGTCCCAGGTGCTTCCTTTGCAGGGGCACTGTGGGACCTCCTTCAGCCCCAGCTCAGGAGGGAACAGTGGGCTCGAAGCCTTTGCTCCTACAGCTCTCTCTGCTTGCCTTAGACCTGGTATTTCATGCCCTAACCTCCAGCTTAGCTCCAAACACACAGCTTCATCTACTGCAGATGCACGCCAGCTTATCCAGAGGAAGAAGCCACTGGATACCACACTCATTGCCCTGGAGGTTCCCATGACTGTGGCATAACAATCATTCTGGAAAATTAGGAAGCATATGCTTGCTGTTCATTTTAGAAAAAAACCACAAATGTATTAATAATATATCTAGTTAATCAATGTAATTATATTAACAAAAGAATAGCAATGGCATGTATTTCTGGAGTACCAGGCAGTGTTTAAATAGGTGTCTGCATTGTACCAGGCTTGGGCTAGGTTAAACATAGCCAGCCCTTCTTTTACCATCTCTCTATGGGAAGATGTTTAAAGCTCCGTCTTTCTCCCTGCTGTTGTTGGTGGCCACCCTGCTGTACACTATCACACCAGGACATACTCTTGTTTGCTGTTGGGAGCTCACTGCACTTGGAAAACACCATTCTATTCGTAACATCTAAAACATCAACAAGATCAAGTGTGTTAGAGTCACACAGGGAGTGACAATGGGACCGTTCTTGTCTTCTGCACCAGGCTTATTTCACGTCACAGGATCATGTCTGTTCATGTCTGTTTCTATTTATGCTGCTGAAATGACAGGGTTTCCTTAATTTCTTATGATGGCTGAATGTCATCATTATGACATCATCATGACATCATCATCATCATGACAGCATCATTTTAATCAAATCATCACAGGTATTCACACATATATTCAAATATCTATCACACACTCCCTATCAATTCCACCGTGGGACACTTGTGCTGTTCTGTTTCTTGGCCACTGAGACTCGTGATTCAGTGGACTTGGAACTAGTGGCTCAGTAGATGACACTTTGAATGACTGAAGAACTTTATGTTTTCCAAATAGTTACTCTCAGGAACTGTGGGTATGCTGGGTGCTCGGATGCATGCTTAGCATGCATGAGTTTGGGTCCCAACAACTGTCCCCCAAAGAACATAAGCCTTATCGTGTTGCCACTTTAAATCAGCACAAGGAGGCCAGATATCTAGACAAGCTCTTTAAATGGGTGAGGTTATTTGTGGTAAGTCCTCTGTTGTCTGTGATATTTGAGAGATTTGCATCTAGGATATTTTAAAGACTCTAAAATATTTGTTGCAAGTTCTGCTTGTGAAAGCTTAGAAGATATTACCACAAAGAAAAGCTAGACAAAAGCAAACTCACCTGACTCTATCATCGTTATCATAATCAGTTATCGTCACCATCATCATCATCATATCACATCATCATCATGTCACATCATCATCATGTCATCATCACCGGCATGTCATCATGTCATCGTCACCGTCAGCATTCTACTCACATTATCACCAGGACATCATCACCATTATCATCCTAATCATATCATCATCATGACATATTCATGACATCATCATTGTCAGGATCATGATTGCCATCATAATAAAGGGGGAAAAGACTCTATTATAAAATTTACATTTTTTTCAAGGTAGATACACATATGGAATGAGCATGATTTATAGATTTCATATACAAAACACTTCGATGAGATTATCTTTTACATTTTCATCCTCCATTTTGTTTTCTAGTAATTGTTTTATATTTGCATGTTCATGATAAGCAGGTCACAGAGTATGTCTGATACATGTAGCTTCAGGAGCATCAGCTTTCAAGTACTTATGCTATAGTAGCAGTGATGTCTGCAGGGAACCGGGTTTGCTAATGCACTGTGCCCACAGCAGGTGGAGGAGACACTCCTGGACTCCAACCCATCTAAAGAGCTCAATAGCTTCTGGGTTCAGCAGTGAGGCCTCCTACAGGCTGCCCACGCTGCAGTGGAAGGTTCCAGATGCATCAACCTACAGGCAGCACTAACTGAACTCCATGTGTTTACAAAAGCAGCAGAGCTGCCAGGAAAAAAGAGATAAAGAGGAAACAAGAGGTCCTTGGGGTAGATTTGATGAAAATACATTATAGTCAAGTGGGAAATTCTTACACAATAAAAAAAAATTTAAAGGAAAAAGAAAAATGTTAGTAGGGTAGAATTTCTATACTTCATGAGTCTATTCTCTTAAAGGTAATTACAATGCATTCCTTTTTATATTTTCTGATTTCTAGTGTGTTGAGGTGATTTGTTGTTGTTGTTGTTTGTGTAGTTTATGTTTTAAAATGGCTCAGGTTATAAGTTGATACAGACTTCAAACTCTTAATTTATCTCCATTGCCCCTTTGTGGTTAATGTTTTTATCTCTCTTTTCAGTCCTGGTGAGACCTGAGTGTTACATTTATTGTCTTTGTGTCATTAAGGATGTACTCTGCTCCTACCATGGGTGCTCTTTCTGCTAATACACTAATTTCTGTCTTTGTGTTGGGTTATTTTGATTTATATATTTTAGAGAATACTTCTGCCATTCATGTAAAGGTTTGTTTGTATCAGGTTCAATGGCTTTTCTTTATACAGTCAGTTCTCTGCATGTTTGGCAATTGCTGTTTTGTTTATTCTCTTTTGCTTTTTGTTGTTTAAGCTCTTCTGCAAATGTTCGTATTCCATAGTCATGATTAACATCTGTTTTGGTAAACTTCTGTCTAGTCAGAATACTATCCACCATCTAATGTGTGACATAGATGCTTCTAGTTGTTATTCTGTCGATATTTTATGCATATGCATTGATAAACATTATAATCTGTTGCTTACCTATTTATTTTCCTGTGATGTTAGCAGGCACAAAAAATTCATCGTTTATGTTTCCCAGGAACATTTACTACTAACAAAGAAGACTGGTGCTCTGACATTTCTTCTGTTGTAGCGTTTGTCTTATGATTTCTGCTTTGGCTTTGGGTACATTTTGTTAACTATGAATATTTCTTTTATAACACAGTAAGTATGTTATGTGTCTTGTTTTAATTTTCTATGCCCTCCCTATATTTTTCTCTCTATTGTGTTCTATACCTCAGAGTTTCACACTGGCTGAAGAATTTGATCCATTTACATTTATTGTCAGGTCTGTAATGCTTTGTTCTGTTCTCATCCCATAATATGATGTCTGGGCATTTAATATTTTATTCATTATTCTCTTTTCCCACTATTTGCTATGTAAACATACTTAAGCACATATTTTTCAAAATTCTAGAAATTCACAATGTTATTATTTTATTATATCATACCTTTAGAAGTTGAATTAATTAATGAGTGAACTGGCATGGGTTACTTTTATTTTGATGTGACCAGGTTGCCCAGACCAGCCTGGATCATGCCTCAGCTGTCATCACAGGTCAGTGTGACTGCACCAACCTGAAATTTTACCTTTTCAGCTGTAAGTTAGATATTCAGATCTATTAATTTCCAATTATTGGCACTTTATGAGCACTCTTTGAGCAATTTTAACAACATCCACATATCATGTACGTGCCATAACTTCTCTTTCATTTGTGACTTAGAGATGTCTTGGCTGGAATAAATATCAGTAGTGATGTTGCAGGCACTCAAGACACAGCTAGACCCCTTCTCTGAGTTCCTTCTCTGGGAAAACACCCCAAACTGTTCTTCAGTTTTTCACTGTAGCTTCACTGGACTATGGAATCCGCCCTTCTCAGGCGCGCACACGTTTTAAGTCTCTATTCTAATAACAAACCATTTTCAGGTTTTGTTATTTCTATAAATGAAATATATTCTTTAGTTTTTACTTTAGATTCAGTAGAATTTAGAGACAGATGGGGAGTAAAATTTTGGCTCCAGATCATGACTTTGAGGCAGGAGGCACATTCACATTTAAATGCACTGACTTAAGATCTCTCTCTTTCTCTCTCTCTCTCTCTCTCTCTCTCTCTCTCTCTCTCTCTCTGTCTGTCTCTCTCTCTCTCCTTTTCACCATTATGAAAACCCTAACAGTGTGGCAGAGAATGGTTTTGAAAATTGGTATTTTGGCCTTGACATCCCCTTTCATTTCAGGGTTTATTGCAACAGTTGCTCTACATTAGTAGACTCTAGAACTTTAAATTCCCTCACAGTTTTTTTTTTTTAACTGCTCAGGTGTGCAAATTGTATGCTTTTGTCACAAACAGTAAAAAGTAAGATCTGTAGAGAACTGCTGGCTTTCAGAGGTTATTTTATAACTGAGAAATTAAAACAATATAACAAGTTTCCTCTTAACTGTCTTGGCCGTCTGAAAAGAATCAGATTTTGAGTATTTATGTATTTATAATTTTAACCATAAGCAAGGTCAAATTTCAGTAAAGAAGCTATACATTGAAAATGTCCAGTTTGAGGGGAGGAGTCAGGGATGGGCATCATCTCTAAATGGTCAAAGAGGAGACGGGGGCGGGCATCATCTCTAAATGCTGAAAGTAAGCGCCATCATGACACACAGCCAAGTTAATAGGATTAGTTTTCTTCTAGTTGGCAGTGTGCATAATGCTTGCCCTTATTCCTTTCCATCTTAGCATTCCAAGCCCATATCAAGATAAAATTGTCTAAAAGGAAAGGTGGATATTTCTTTAATGAAAGAAAGAACCAAGGGAAGATTTGACAATTGAATTCCCTGAGTAGCAAAGTATCTGGGCACAGCCAGGTAGTGAAAGAAAATGGTACTCTGATTCGGCCTTTCAAACTCACAGCTTCCACACCTGTGTGTTAGACCATCTCAGATGCAAACGTTTGAAAACCACATTAAAAGCACGCACACAAATTATTCCATAACATGTGTGCGTGCTTTTGTATCCCTAATGTAATTCCACAAACAATACAGGGTGACAACTCTTTATCTATAGTCTTTACAAAATCTTATGTATGGTAACTTCTCTGGACAAGATGCAGTTTCAGGGCAGGATGAGGTTAGGTTACATGGGAATGCTCCTCTCCTTAGACACAGGGCTTGTGCAGCCACAGATTTTGGTGGCAGTCCTGGACATTATCCCTGTATAAAGTGAGAGTAAACTTCCATCAGGAAGAAATACGAAACACACTCTTCAGAAAACAAGTTCGTGGACCCGATTATGCCATGGCCACAGAGAGCTCACTACACATTAGATTAGGGATCACTTCTAAACTGTAAATGATACTCAATGAAATTAAAATCAAAGATCTGTGTTGGAAAGCCAGAAACGTGACACAGAGATTTACTGATTCACTAAGCTCAAGCATAAATTGGGCATTTGAAATGTCTTGAGGCTAAGCAGAGAATTTCCTCAACCAGTGTTCTCAAGTTTTCCAGCATTTTTGCAGAACAAAGACAGTTTGCAGCCAGAAAGGTACAGCCTAAACAGAAACCAATGTGTGCTGTTAAACATCATATTACACATTGTTATTTTCCTCAGAGTCCTCACAACGATGCTTTTTAATTATGAAAAATGCACTCTGGGAAAACAGAAAAAAATTATTGGACTGAGAGAAAGTACACTCACCAAATATATCCTTTATTTCTTCACCCCACCCGGACTCCTTGGTGAGCTGCCCCGAGAGCTGCTTTGAGGATATGGGATTGTTGTGTACAGGAAAACCACAAAGGTTCCAGAAGAAGTGAACATCTATTCTAAATCCCAGAGCCTCGTGGGTCTCCTGAGCGTGGATGGGTACTGTCACCTGGAATGGTTCCTGTTCTTCCCTGCTCTGTCAAGTGACCTTCTACCCCTTGACCCGAGGACTCCAGTGGAGACCGTGGGAGCCATCAAAGAAGGGAAGGAAAAAGGACATTTCCTTCCTCTTCCACGGTTCTTACAGAACGTTTTCCTTTCAGGCTGCCTTGCTCTCACGCGTTCTGCGACGACTGGAAGAGCTTGGATTTGTCTGAGGATGTTCTCGGGTCTTCATACTGAGGGTTCTGGAGCTCAGCAGGGGTTCATTCATAGCAGACCCGTACTCAGAAGCCCCTCAAGAGAAGTCATCACTCTCCCTAAGCATTGCCTGTTGCGCTCTGTTTCTATTTATCCTCTCATTTTCTCTGGGAAACGGCACGTATCACATATTGTAAATCAGTTTGGCTCACCGAGCATTCTAAACTGGAATTTCCCCATCACTAGGACCTGCTAAGGAAATATTCTTGAGAACAGGAAACTGCACGAATAATTCTGCAGCTGCCGAGTCTCAAACGTTAAGCTGTGATGGAAGAGACAGCTTCGCTAATGCTTTGATCCGTCCCCATATTTACCGCGCAGGCAACATTTCCTGCCTTGCTTTTTAAAAAGAAAGCCAGACTCTCTGAATAATCACAGAATACACGCAAACCTCCCCTAGGTCTGTACATACTCAGACACACACCGATACACAGTTATAGTTTCAAATGCCTTGTAAATAGGCTTGGATTTCAGATATTTGCTTTATTGACTAAGAGAAGTTATTTTTATAATTTATTTCAGGTTTTGAAATGTTAAACGTTTAAATAAACAGTCGAGGCTTTAAAAGCCGATGCTAAAACTTAAATTTGTTAGACCCTAGCTTGGGAAAAAAATCCTAATGGTGATCTACTAAAATTAAATATACTATAGCAGTCTATAGACCAGTTGGACAAAAATCAGTGTCAATTCTTTCAGAGTGAGTACTATTTGGCACTAATGTTGCTGCTCCGTGGCAGTGTACAAACTGCCTAGCATGTGCTAGGTTTGATTTCAGTATCACCCAAACAATGAAGAAAATAGAGTCAATATATAAATTAGCCACAAAACGAAACAAAACAAAACCAAAAACCTTAAAACTAAACCCACTAAACAAAACAACCCCTAGAATAATCTTTTTCAGATTTTAATTGAACCTACACCAAATGTTTTTCATTTATTTATATCACTCATTAATCAACCAATAATGAATTCTGCTGTGTATGAGTGTTTTGCCTCCTTGTATGTCTATGAGACCACATAAAATCCTGAAGCCCTCCTAAGCCAGAAAGAGGGCACTGACTCTTCCCTGGAGCTGGACTTACAGACATGGTTGCAAAGTTCTAGGACCCTGCTAAGGGTGCCGGGTATTGAACTTAGGTCCTCTGGAAGAGCATCCAGTGCTCGTAACTGATGAGCCTCTGGTGTCTGGCATCCAGTAGTTTTAATGCTTATAAATAAAAATGCTTTCAAATAAAAATGGCATAAAATAAGAAAGCAGCTTCCAGAGAGGAGTCCCAAAACCTCTGGAAGTATTGAGTGTTTACAGGGAACACAATAGGTTTCTGGGATGGAGGACCGATTTCCTGGGCAAGACTCTTCCTCAGGCAAACCATCATTCCCTGGAAACTAAGCTGCTGTCTGAGACTGCTGAAGGAATGGAGGATTGTATTTCAGATCCTGGCAGGTCAGTTGTCACTTGGAACATCTTAGTGGCTTACTCATTCCCTTAGTTACAGAGCAAGGAAGAGCGATGATGTCACGAGCACTGCCTCCGTCGGCCTCCTGCACCACTTCCCTGGTTGTTAGTGGTTGCTTCCCTTATCTGTGAGAATTACTGAAGACACAAACATCTACAAAGATTTAGAATAACAGAGCTGGGAAAAATTCACTAACTGGCCAAGAAATGAAATTAAAGTGATAGGGTTCAGTATCCGGGAATTATTCTTTTTAAAAAGTAATGCTTAACTCTCCTTATTGCAAGTCTAAATTGAGAACTAGATTATGCATCCTTTAAAACAACAAACAAACCATTCCTGAAAGTTTTCATGATTGTGCTTCTCCAGAATGCTCCCCACCAAACCAAACCAAACCAAACCAAACCACAAAAAACCCAACAACCCCCTCCCCAAACCCTCTCAAACTTCTATAAAACTAATAAATGTGTCTAAGCAGTGATAGAGAAAGATAGATTGGGGGAGGAGATGGTCACTTATTAAATTAAGAATCATACATTAAGGCCACGTATAATGGCACATATACATAGCCCCGGCACTAAGAGGCAGGAGGATTCCCACAGTGAATCACTGTATGAAGCAAAACAAAACAAAACAAAAACAAACAAACAAACAAAAAACACGAAAGAATAGGTATGTGGGGTGTGTGGGTGTGGGAGAGAGAGAGAGAGAGAGAGAGAGAGAATGTGTATGTGTGTATGAGAGAGAAAGACAGTGTGTGTGTGAATTAGGAATCAAGAAGTAATGTGACATGAAATTTTTTTAAAAAATGAACCGTGTAAAACAATAATATTTAAGGAGCTAAAAACAAACAAACAAGCAAACAAATGACAACAACAACAGCAAAAAAACAAAAACAAAAACAAAAAACAAAACCCCAAAATTTGTTGTTTAAAAAATCTTCCTGAGATCCTGGGAATAACAAAGATTTGAAGATTTTCTTTTTTTTTTTTTTTTAAGATTTATTTATTTATTTATTATATGTAAGTACACTGTAGCTGTCTTCAGACACTCCAGAAGAGGGCGCCGGATCTTGTTACAGATGGTTGTGAGCCACCATGTGGTTGCTGGGAGTTGAACTCTGGACCTTCGGAAGAGCAGTCGGGTG
The DNA here is from genome assembly GCF_978045245.1 of Mus caroli. Classification (NCBI taxonomy): domain Eukaryota; kingdom Metazoa; phylum Chordata; class Mammalia; order Rodentia; family Muridae; genus Mus; species Mus caroli. The sequence continues at coordinate 120,206,962 of NW_028227265.1, read as the reverse complement.
CTCTTACCCACTGAGCCATCTCACCAGCCCAGGATTTTACATAGATAAAGAAGTGCCCAGATAAAAGTATTCACACGCAGTCACAAGTAGTCACATGTAGTCACACGCAGTCACACGTAGTCACACGTAGTCACAGAAGCATTTTACATGTAACAAGAAAGTCTAAGTTATACAATAAACAGTAAGACTTGTGCTGCACATGTGCCTGCTACACTTTTATGCACACTCTTGGAATGACACCTAGAGAGATGTGCTAACTGCACATGGTGTAGAATACCGTCTTCCCTTTGGTGGATGTCCTGGATAGTTTCATGCCAATGTGACACAAACTAGACTCCTCTGAAAGGACATTTCTGAGGAAACATCTCCATTTCCATCCAGCTGTAGGGCATTTTCTAGTGATTGGTGAGGAAGAACCCAGTCTACTGTGGAAGGTGCCATCCCCTGAGCTGGTGGTCCTAGGTTCTATAAGAAAGCAGGCTGAGCAAGCCATGGGGAGTAACAGTAAGCAGGACCATTCTGTGGTCTGGTCTCTGCATTAGAGCCTGCCTCCAGTTTCCTACCCTGTCCGATTCCATGTTCTTCAGTCATGGACTAAAATGTGGAAATGTAGGGAAAACAACAACAACCCCCCAAATCCTTTCCTCCCCAACTTGCTCTTGGTCATGGTGTTTTCTCACAGCAGTAGAAACTCTACTCAATACAGAAGTTGGTATCAGAATAGTGGGGTTTGGCTGTGATAGGCCATGTTGCTTTAGGAGGATTATGGAAGGCCTTTGGAACGTTGGGTTAGAAAAACCACTGAGTGTCGAGAGCTCCGTGAGCTGTTCCAAAGGAGCTTGGAAGATGGGGCTATGGAGAGCAGAAAGCAAAGGCACGACCAGGCCACTTGTGTGAAGACTCTATGGTGTCTAGTCAGCTGGAGCTGAAGAACCAGCTGTGGTTAAGAAGAGACCAGCATCACTGAGGTGACATCTTCTGGGAAGCGTTCCTCAGGGTCAGCACACAGAAGCTGCTGTGTTCCAGAGTCACCAAGGATGCACCTTGCACTGGCAGCTGAACTTGCTCGTGTAAGAGTCACTCAGGTGGTGCTGGGTTTGAAAGTGTGTAGAGGTCATGGAGAGCAGCTGAGGCTTGGCACTGTGTGGAAGGTCTAGAGTCCCTGGAGAGAGCCCAGGAGAGGCTATTGGTGTTAAGTGCAGCTCATTTGCAGCAAGGAACCCCAGCATTTTTGGAGATGCTAGTACCATGGGATGACCACCAGAAACATCCGCAGCTGACATCCGCAGCTGTGGAGTGGAGCCAGATGGCACCTAGAAACCAAGCTGCATGTTCTACTGAATGGAAGAGCCAGAGAAGTGACCCAAGCCCAAAAGATCATGAATGGATTCTAGACATTGGATGTTGGGTTAATTTCATTTTTTTTTTTTGAGTTTAGTTTTGCCTTGCTTAGATTGTGACTGTGCCCTGGTTCTCTCTCTTGAAGGAAATATTTAGTTAATTTTTGATTTTATAGGAGCCCATAGTTGAGAGGCTGAATTTTTAAAGAGATTTTAGGTTTTAAAGGCAACTGGAGTTTTAAAAAGGTTGAATTTTAGATAGTTTGGATTTGCAAAGACCATGGGCATTTTTATGTTTGTAACATGCTTTCTATTGTGCTATTGATGATAATGTGCCATCTTGGGGATAAACAAGAACAGATGTGTTATGACACTATATGTTTGTATGTCAAGTTGACAAGGGTCAGTTGTACTGGCTAGCTTTGTGTTAACTTGTTACAATCTAGAGTCATCTGAAAGAAGGGAATCTGAATTGAGAAAATGCCTTTACAAGATACAGCTGTAGGGCATTTTCTTAATTAGTGATTGATGGGGGAAAGCCCGGCCCATTGTGGGTGGTGTCATCCCTAGGCTGGAGGACCTGAGCAGTCCGAGCAAGCCACCAGGAGCCATCCAGTAAGCAGTACCCTTCCATGGTTTCTGTATTAGCTCCTGCCTTCAGGTTCCTGTCCTGTTTGAGTTCCTGTCCTGACATCTTTCAATCATGGTCTAAAATGTGGAAGTATAAGCTAACGAAAGCCTTCCCTCCCCACTTTGCTGTTGGCTGTGTTGTTTTACCATGACAATAGAAGCCCTTAGTATCCCAGTGTTTTATCATGGTGTTGCTATTTTTCACTCAGCAGTGAGGAGGTGAATTCTATGTCTGGGAAATGGGCTCAGTTGATAAAGTGCTTTCCTTGTGAACACAATTACCAGAGTTTCCCTAGAATCCATGTAAAAAAAGCCAAGTGTGGTCATAGATGCTGTAACCACTGATCTGAGGAAATGAAGATGGGAGGAGCCCGGGGATCTTTGGCTGGTGAGTTTAGGCTGCTGGTGAAACTCAGGCCAGAGAGCAAGTCTGTCTCAAACATGCAAGATGGACAGCAGCTAAGGAGTGCCACCTGAGACAGACTTTAGATCATCTTCTGGCCTCTGCAGGTATGCATTCATAAATGCATGTGCATCTGTATAGGCACACATGCACACAAATGCGTGCATGCATGCACTTGTGCTCACATGTGCACACCCAGAAAGACACACACACAGAGAGAGAGAGAGAGAGAGAGAGAGAGAGAGAGAGAGAGAGAGAGAGAGAGAGAATGAATTCTGTGACTGCCTTCCTTAAAGAATGAAAAACTCTCTTAGGTGCTCTGAGAAAGCCTGCTCCCTTTTCAATTTTACCCAGGGAAGACCTTTGTTAAGTTCTGAGCTCTACAATAATAGCCTTATGACACTCAAATACTGGGCATTTTCAGTGAATTTTTATAGAATATGTGAAAATCCAAGAGAAAAGATGCAGGGTATAATTCAAAACCAGAAAAGAAAAAAAAAACATGGTTATGAAGAAAGAATAGAAGGTTGACATATTTGTTTGTACGGATTACCTCAAACTACAGCAAGCGTTTCATTATCAAAGCAGGAAGACGGTTTATGACCCTCTGGAGTCAACTCAGTAGCTAATTAAAAGGATGCCAGGTACTCACTCCAGTTACCAAACCACGTTCCCGTGGAAACGAAGGCAGCAAAGAGCAAAAAGCGGCTGCCCACGGAGCATCAGACTGGAAGGGGTCTACAGCTGGCTTTCCGATGAAAAAAGCAAGTACATTCTATTCTTTGGTTTTCTCATTTGCTGAGTATAATGCCTGAGCTGTCATGGTGGAGTGAGAAAGCCACAGAGTCCCTGTCCTCTCAAAGTAGATATTTCTCTTTTGCAGTATCACCCTGCATGAGCCCATCCAGTCCAAGGCACCCCGACTCCCTACACTGCAGGAAAACAACGGAAAACCACCTGCTGGAGCTGGCAGTTGGCTATGCTGGCTGGTCTGCTCTGAAACTCTTGATCACTCTCATTATGGGGTCATCCTTTCTTCTTTTCATATTAATTGAAGAAGCTCATGATTTTAAATAAACAAGCCTCTGTAGACAGAACTCTCTCTATTCTTGGGACAGTTAGAATAGTCAGAGGTAGAAATCATCCCCTTTGTAAGGATTAGAACTGAGGACCTTGGAGCTGGGGAGTATCTTAGTAGCTAAACCCTTGATCTTTAAGACCCAAGGAGTAAGGTGTCAGCAGGGAGACGGTGCCTTCTTTATATGACAAGAGCCAGGAACCATTGGCACCCAAGAAATCCTAACTACATGGTAACCTAAACAAGACCAAAACAGTGACAGCACCAGGTGATAAGCCCATCTGGATCAGGGGAAACTGGCAAGGCCCCACCCCTAGATGAAGAGCAATAGTAAGCAAACCAATGGCAAGTGACAAGAGAGAATTAGTTTTCTCAGCTCAATAGGTTGCCCAAATCCAGAAGGCCAGCTCTAAATATACATATGAGCAATGCTGAATTGACTCACACACACACACACACACACACACACACACACACACACACACTCACATACACTCACACACACACATACACCTCTGCATCTATACATTTCACAAAATAATAATTTAAGAGGGGGTGGAGGCACAGAGGGAATGGAGGCTGAGATGTTAATGATATACATGCAATACTCACACTTAAAATTCTGAAAAGAATAATTAAACACTCGAGGAAATTGAATGGATTTAGTGAAAGTGAAATAAAAATAATAGATCTTAGAAAAATTTTCAACCTATATTACCTTTCGAAGCTTCAGGAGAAGCCTATGAAATCAGTTTTACAATAAGAGGAGAACCACATCTCCACACAGAAGACGATATCTTCTAGAGATAAGGAAGCTGTGGTTTTTTCAGTGCTGCCCACGTGCATGCATGCATGCATAGAGCATGCTAGTCGGTCCTAGGGGTGAGATGATTAAGAAGGAGGGTGAGGAGATATGTAAATGGAGGAGGTAACGCTGGGGGAGCTAGAGGGGAAAGGGGATAGATATGACCATATTTCATTGCATACACATGCCAAATTCTCAAAGAATAAATTAAAATATAACAAATAAGAATCTACATGTCTAGATTTTCTCCTGTTTTTCTTCCCTTTCTGGCTTTCTCCCTTTAAAAAGGCATTGTTACTTAGGGCAGATTTTGTTCCCAGCAACCCTCTGCAGCATGCTCAGAGAGGGGCCGGGCTGTTTGAAGAACGTTCACTGCTGTCTCATTCTGCACCAAAGGGGTCTTAGACTCAGGGCTAAAAAACGTTCTAATGACTGACAAGTGTGGCTCTGGGTACCAAACACACAGTACACCGCAGAGTCACTGTGGTCCTGAAGTCCACCAAAAAGTATGCTCATGAAGTTTCAGAGATCACTTTGTTATCCAGCCTAAAGAGATCTGTAACACCATGCCCCATGTCCAGAAACACATTCAATCCAGTCTCACTGCCAGTGTCTCTGCCCTAGGGCCCAGATCTCATAGCTTCTATAATCGCCATGATGCCCCCTGCTCTGTAATCTGGGTGAATGTTGGAAGGCTGTGTTGAAAGTCTCGATTTCACTCCATATTTGCAAGCCACTACTCGTTGACTGATCAGTGGGACCTGGACAATAGGTTCCATGGATGCCATGGGTTCCCTCATCTCTTGGCTTGAAGGGCAGGCTGCTGCTCTCTCACGTGGGGCTGAAGTGCAGCCGATAGGGCTGTCAGTCGTTCCTGGAGGCTGTGGGTGGTTGGTCTCACCATGCCAGAGGCCATCTTTTCTACAAGTCTTCTTCATGCTGTTTTTTTCCACCATGTGTGGGTGTGCCCAAATTTCCTCCTTTCAAATATATGTCTAAGGTCTGAACAGTGCCCCCAAGACTCACAAACCGAAGCCCTAAATTCAATTCAATTCAATGACTGTCTGTGGAGATGGTTTTCTCTTGGGTCAGTGAGTAACCTGCCATTGCCTCACTACAGGAACTCATACAATTTCTGTATTTTACAAAATTCTCCTTAGCTCAGGGGATACAGGTATATACTCCACACACACACACACATGTACACACACATACATATACACACATGTGAATGATACAAGTATGCACACTACACACACATGCATATACACCCATGCACATGCTTCCACACAGATGCATACACATACACACAGGAGATACGTGTATGCACACTACATGTACAAACACAACTACTTATGTGCGATACATGTATGAACATACTCATGCATGTGTACACACTCATACATGTACACACATGTGAATTATACAAGTATGAACACTACACACACATGCATATACACTCATGCACATGCTTCCACACACATACACACAGGAGATACATGTATGCACACTACATGTACAAACACAACTACTCACGTGCGATGGATGTATGTACATACTCATGCATGTACACACACACACACCACTTTCACCATGCTGAAATTCTAACTCATAGACTCAGATTTAAAGCTTCTTTTAAAATAAACATTTCATCAGTCAGATTCGTAGCAATATTTAGAGATACATATAAAAATCTTTGTCTGACTTTTGACAGTGATATAAGTGATACATCTATGTGTTGCTATGTGTGTAAGAGAGAGAGAGAGACACACACACACACACACACACACACACAGAGAGAGAGAGAGAGAGAGAGAGAGAGAGAGAGAGAGAGAGAGAGAGAGAGAGGATGGTATGGGGCAAGAGCCAGCAAATGTTCGAGAGACAGAGGGTGGGATCTGACAATCTCACTTTCCATCTGCCTGACAGAACTAGCCATCTGACCACACACTTTTCTAGGAACAGAGAGCTAGACAGCTTTGGTCTTTATTTAACCTAAAAGTAAAAAAGAAATCCATCAACACGGCTTCCTAGCCACAGCATGGCCCACAGACATCAACATGACTTCCTGGCAGCACAGACCACAGGTATCCTCATGGCCTTCGGTGGTCTCATGGGCCACAGACCTCAACACATACCCCATCTGCAGTAGGACCACAGACCCAGACATGGTCCTCAGTAGCAGCAGTGCCACAAAGAAGTGCATAACCTGTGTTCCTGCTTACTGTAAAGAGCAGGGAGGCTGCTTTTGCAGTGGCACTGATGACTGCAGAGCCACAGGAGACTGGTGTGACAACCCCTACCACCCCTTCCCACCAAAAATAACAGCCTAGACAGAAAGCTATGAGGAGACATCTTAAAGGTTGTGATAGGGATGTATCACATCCCTGTGATAGGGATGAAGTGTAGCTCTCCACAATTGATGGCTTCTAGCAGGAGTGTAGGTGGGGAAGGCTTAGTTTTCTTTAAGGGGCTGGTCACTGGGAGTTTGACCATGCTCCAGTGAGTATATGGGCAACATGAATTGGACTTGATTTTCTTTTCTTCTCTCTCTCTCTCTCTCTCTCTCTCTCTCTCTCTCTCTCTCTCTCAGGGTGGGGGAAGTCATAAGAGTGGGGATGAACCTGGGAGGACTGAGAAGTGAGTATGATCGGGATTCATGATGTAAAATTCCCAATCAATAAAAAATGATGTCCATGTTGCAAAATTCTTGCAGCATCTTTTTTTTTAATATATATATGGTGTGTGGTGTGAGGAGCTGGGGAGCATTTGTGAATATTGTCAACCTGTAGGGAGGAGATGAGAATCCATGGGTTTCCAGTTCTGTGAGCACATGGAAGGACTCTGCTTTACCGAACAATAGATACACTTCTCAGGAGTTAGTCTCAAGTTAGCTGACTGGCATATTATCTCACTAATAATATGAACGCTGGACAGATAGTTGGAAAGTTTGGACTTATTCTTGCTTTTTCAGTAGCAGACTTGGAAAGGTGATATCACACTAGACAAAGATTCTTAAACATTTTCCATTTGTGATCCCTTTTATTCTACAAATTTTTTAACAAATCAAATATTTACTGATAATGTCATAAAAAAAACTTGTCTTAAGATTCTTCTTTAGTAAACACTGAATTTTGCCATTCATAAGAGATGAAGCCAATGGGCACACTGGTGGGGGTGGGGGTGCTTATGTCTTTTTGCATAAACAATTGAATCTTGGGTAAACATTTCATACAGCAGGGTGCAATGTCTTCAACATTTCCGAGAGCTGATCAATATTTTGGTTCTACAGTCATAATGCTGATAATGTCACTTTGCAAAACTCGTTAGTACAAAGTGACAGAGCGATGTTTAAGACCCATTTCAGAAACTCATGAAAATTTTGCCCTCATCTGAACCCAAAATTCTTCTGGTAATTTTTCTGAAACTGAATTTGATACCTAAAACAGCAATTTCTACAATCAAGTGTTCCAAAGCAAGACCACTCTAATATACATAATTAGATATTAGTATGTGGGAAATGATTTAGTCTTCCTTTTCTGTAACCAAGCCATCATGCAACTATAGGAACAGAAGACTTTGGGCAATAAAAACACTGAAATTAATAGCATACGACAGTCTCTCATGTGAGTCTCGGTTTTCAGCATGTTTTGTCGATAGTACATAGGGGAGAGTGCAGCCCTACTGTGTGCTGCTGTGTGTTCTTTAGAGTTACAACACAGCACGGGTGAGCCCTGAAAGAAATTGCCGGAATTCATTTCGCATTTGCTTTTGGATTGTTCTGGGATGATCGTGGTCAGAAACCTTTTACGTTTGCTGGTTTCTCATGGTCCCACATTCAGCGATGCATCCCATGGCTTAAGAAGTGGGAGACTACGTGGACCAGGCGATCTGGACTTGTTCTGATGATAATTGGCACTATACGTGTGTGGGAGGTCAGCTGTGGTGAGTTTGCAGCAGCTACAGACTGGGAATCAATTCTTCATAAAGACGTCTCCAGCGCAGGTGAGACAAGTAGATGGACTAAGGGAATGAAGTCTCCCTGCCCTGTTAAACCTGGCTTGCTACACTGTCTTTCCTAATTTGAAACCCCCTATACTCAGTGGGCTAGCCCAGCAAAGCTAGCTCTTCGAGAGTCCCCACACAGATGCACATGGCTTCTGGAAACAGAATGTGAGGTCTTTGCAAGGTTCAAGGGCGGGTAAGGCACGATGTTGTCAGTAAAGCCTCACCAAAGGCACCAGCCACTGTTCTCCGCACATGTCCTGATGTGTTTATGTAAAGATAAAGAGAGGGGGATATGTTTTATGGGGGCGTGAGGTATGGGGGAAAGAGATGCCTCAGCAGGCCCATGCCAAGGCATCCCTTCTCTCTGAGGGACCAGTCACACAATGGTATAGAATAGAATAGAGTTTATTTAGGGCATGGAGAGGGGAGTTAAGAGGGTAGTAGAGGCAGAGAAAGGCGGTGGGGGGGAGGAGTAGAGAAGTAGAGTCCAGCCATGAATACATGGAGAGTGGGGAAGGGGATCGGAGATGGGGGCCCCTTTTATAGTGGGTAAGGCCTACCTGGTTGTTGCCAGGTAACTGTGGTGTGGAGTTTAGACAGAATGCTAACATGTCCTCTCATGGCCCTGGACATAGCCCTGCTGACCTGGAGCAGTGACCTCTGGGTCCCTGTGATCCATCTTGGATTCCTCTTGGGACTAGCTCAATTCCAGTTCCTGCCAGAATTCCAGGCTCCAATTCTTCCCCTCTCCCAGTCTATGCCATTTAATTTAATTTCTCCTCTTAGATCATGCAAGCAGTAGGATCCGAAGCAGAAGGTTCACTGGAGGCGTGACAGAATTTCCCCAAAGCTGTGGAGAGCAGCGGGCTTGTGGAGAGTAGCAGACTGCCACCTACAAACCTGGAGCTATGTGAGTGTGCCCACAAGCTGGCTCCGGCTCCCTATCATCAGACAGGATGTACCTCAGTCCGTGCTCTCTGCTCTTCCACCAGACAAGTGGGGAAATCCCCAGCCTCCACTGCAGCAAAGCCATCAGGCTGTACTGGGGGTATGTCTGTCTGAGGGGAAATTCTGAGTATTTATTCCATGTGCTTAGTGACAGTCACTAGCCATACAAAGAAGGAGCTCTTACAGTAGACACACATTTCCCAAACCCTCAGATGATGGAAGAATTTAGACATCCTGGATCTTGTTCCCCATCATGTGATCCCTGCCAAAAGCAGATGTTTGAAGGTAGAAGACGAAATCAGCCGTCAGTAGGAAGGATCTGAACCAGAATCATGGGACACCTGTAAATACCGGGTTCTACAGAAAGGAGCTAGCACAACCACGTGGCCCCTCATTCTCCACATTCCATTTTGTGACCTGTTGCTGTCCTTGTTACTTTTTTTTAAATTTTTTTTTTCACTTTTTTTTCCTGGAAATATCTTATCTCTTCAAGTTTGTCTTTTGATTTCGGGGTTCATAATCTTATTGAGTTTTTGGTCTGCTATAAATAACTTGGATTCTTTTCTCCAGAATTAAATTTGGAAAAATACTTAAACATGCATGCATACACTTTAAATATGGAAATAGAAAGTGGCTGAGACATTGACATTAAAATCTGTAGAAAGCATACTTTCTACTATACTACTCCTTTTATGAGAACGCATTTAAACAAATTTAAAGATTCCTCTTTGATATGGTTGACTGTCTGTCTGTCTGTCTGTATGTCTGTCTGTCTGTCTGTCTGTGTGAGTGTGTGCGTGTGCCTAATTATTGGCTTTTCCTGTGTGCTACTCGGATGCCCTGCAGTAGCATGTACCTGCCGCGAGGCGGCACCATCCACTGCCTTACCTAACCCAGCTGGCAAGGGCGGAACAAAAGCAGCCTACAGTGTTTTCCCCAGAGGCAGAAACATAACCCTATCCTTGTCACAGCTAAAAGAATGGGATGCAGAATTTACACGGAATTCTCAAAATATGTTTTATCTTCGTTGTCAGTAACCCCCAGAGGACCAACTTCTACTTTTGTTCTTGCGATTTTGGAGCAGCAAATGACATCAGGCCTACTTTAACCATCAATCAAGGGGTAATTTCCCGTGTTTGTTACCATAGCACCCACAGCTGTGGTACTCTACTGCGTCTGTCTCCTTAATCTCAGCTCTCTAGTGCCTGTAAGCAATCAAGGATTGCTCTAGGAGCTCCGGACCCCAATGAGGGGGAGGGGGCAAGGGGGAGAAGGAAACACTGTAAGTGCTATAGTGGAGGCTGGGTAGTGAGCACTACCTTGTGCTCGTTCCGCAGACCCGAACAGGGCAGTGTGATGGGGCCCACAGCAGAGTCACTGGATTCAATTACCTCAGCACTGAATAACAGCCTGCCCTAATAACACCCGGAACTTCTTAATTACCCCTCAAATTCTCCTCTGGTCATGTCAGTTTTGCTCAACTAAGAGGCATCTCAGTTCACTGTCCTTCCTCCCAAAGCAAAATTCAGCACAAGCAGAAACCCTTTTGTCCTCTAGATACATGGTCGGAACATTGGGGCACGCATGCAGCACTCTGATTCAGAGACTTTATTGCCATGGACAGGCTTTCTCTGGCTTAAAAAGGGTCATGTTATTCTGTTAATGATCAAAACATTACATTTGAGAGCTAAAGTTCAGGACATGGCTAAGTTTTGTCAGCACCACAAAGAATAACAGGCCAGGGATGAGGCTCGGGTGGGCTAGCATGCACCAGGCTCTGCATTTGATCCCCAGTGCTGTATAAATCAGGCATAGCGTCGAATGCCAGTAATCCAGTATGTAGGAGATAGAGGCAGGAGAACAGGAGTTCAAGATCACACTCAATTACTGAAGGAGTACAAAGCCAGCTGGAGCGATAGGAGACCACACCTCAAAAAAAACACAGAAGCACACATGTGCTGAAATGTTGAATTCAATTCTAAATACCTCATGGTTGTTTTGAAAAATTTTATGTTTTGAAACTATTAACATTTTACTAGCCACGGGCCTGAGCTGTACCATGTTTGTGGTTAAAGAAATTAGAAGCATCCTCGGCTGTCTAAGGGAACTGAGGGGGCTCCTTCACAGTCTGGGTTACCACACTGCTGCCTTTCAGTAATAGTTCTGGGCAGAATGGGTCCCTCAGTAACATCCAGTAAGGGGCACATGGAGTCAAGGGCTCAATGGATACCAGAAGTTCTCAGGGTTATGGAGGCTTAGAGACCTCCCACAGAAAACCACTCCCATCAGGTATGTTGCACTTGAAGAAATGCCGGTAAGAAATTCCTTCCCTAACCTGTCTCTCCCTCTCTAGTTACTTGAGAATGTTGCCAATATTCTGTGGTCATAACTTCTACTAGCTCCTCTCCTATACTTCATTACCCTGCCCACCTAGCTTTGTGTCCTTTTTTTAATGAACCAATTAAGTCCGATTTCTGTTGCCCAGAGAGCATGCCCTCCACTGGAGCATGGCCGTCCAACCAGGAGACACATGCTAAGGAAATGGAACTCTCTGTCCCCCATCAGCTATCAGCCACCAATCGTTCCACAGCCAGGGGTGGGACTTTGTGCCCACTTCCTCTCTACATGCTCTGATTTTATTGGGTTTGAGCTTGCATGTTCCCGTGCAAGATGTGTGACAAAAGCTACTAGTTATTATCCCTCCTTAGTCACCTACCAACTCCCAAGCCTTCCTTGTGTGTGTGTGTTACAGATGTCACATTTACAGCTGAGCATTCCCCAGTCTCCTGTTGTCTGCACCTTAGCTGGTTGTGGATCTCCATGTTAACCTCCATCTACTGCAAATAGAAGCTCCCTGGTGAGGGTTGAGAGCTCCACTAACTGTGGGTGCAACGATTAACCACCAGGACTCTACTAAAACACCAATGGAAGAGTACACATGGAGGGACCCATGGCTCCCGCTGCATATGTAATAGAGGATGGCCTTGTTGGGCATCAATGGGAGGAGAGGCCCTTGGTGCTGTGAAGGCTCGATGCCCCAGTGTAGGGAAATGCCAGGGCTGGGAGATGGGAGTGGGTGTGTGTGTGTGTGGGGGGGGACACCTTCACAGAAGCAGGGGGAGAGGGGATGGGATAGGGGGTTTCTTGGGGTTGGGGGACCAGGAAAGGGGATAACATTTGAAATGTAAATAAATAAAATATCCAATAAAAAATAAAATTTCCACTCATCAAAGTGATGGTAGTGGGTTTTCCCCAGGGTCCGTGGTCTGTCCCAGGGTCCGTGGTCTGTCCCAGGGTCCATGGTCTGTCCTGTCTCAGGTTCTTAGTCTAATAATGGTGCCAGGTTTGAGTGTCATCTTGTGAACAGAACTTAGATTCTTTGGATTCTTCATGATAAGTGACTGTAGTTTTCAGTCTATGGATGGGAATAACTTTATTTACTACTTGCTTTTAAAAACTGGGATGAAGGAGCAACATTTCTGACCGCCTTGGATGGTGGATTCATTTTATAGACAGTGTGTAATGCTTGTCCTGAGCCCTGTGCTGCATGTCTGCCTGTGAGTCTGCTGGGAGGAACCGTTCAGGTGGCCATGGCTGGCCAACAGCTGCAGGAAGGAGTTCATGTGTCACCTCTCCATTGAACCTGTTCTCTTCTGAGTTTAGAAGACCTTTCCTTCACTGCACATAGGGAAATCTAGCTGGCTCACACCCACTCCAAGGTGGCATGCAGCTCTATGTATCTGTCCATGTGGAGTGTCAGAAAGCATTTGAATAGTCTTGGGGAGAGAGTGCTGAGCTCCAGCAGCCTACCCTTCTAGAAGAAAGTCCAGCCTGGCCTCTGTGAGCTTCTGCAGGGGTTTCTTGCTCTTCCTGAGATACAGTCTGCTTTTGGTATGCCTGGAACTCTCACTCACACTGCCAGATAGCAAGAATGAGTGCAAATCACTTTAGCATAGCTCCTGCTGTGCAACTCAGCTGAAGTCTGCAACCTCAGATGACAGCCCAGACACAGAGTCTTCCCCAAAGCATTGTCCCACCCCAGAGGAGAGCCATGTTTCTTCCTGCTGTGTGAGTTCACAAAATTTCTGTGTGGTGGGTCTGAAAAAACAACTTTAGAGTTCTGAGCTTAGTAACACGAGGGTCACAAAGCTGGCAGAAAGCAATCCCCAGACAGACCTCTGAGTGCTCAGCACCAGGAGACTCTGAAGTCCCCCAAGGAGCTCTGAGTGTCTTCTGAGCCAGTGACAGAGTTCTTTTTGTCACCTTTCCTTAGAGATGTCACTATAGCTCATCTGGCTGGATCAGCGCCGGGGTAGCGGGAGCACAGGGTTGCCTGACACCCGCCAGCTACCCACGACCCCCGCCGCAGGATTTTGGGACTGCTGGATCTTAAGACTTCTGGAGAGTGGAACACAGCTTCTGCTCCAATCCAATTGCACACGGGACCAGAGACTGCATTAGTTAGGGAAGCAGAAAAAACGGCCTGAGTAGGACCACAGGCCTCTTCCGGCTGGACCAGCACCGGGGTACCATCAGCTACCCACGACCCCCGCCGCAGGATTTAGAGACTGCTGGTGAGTGGAACACAGCTTCTGCTCCAATCTTTAAACAGTGACAACGATAACAACTAACCCCAGAGATTACCAGATGGCGAAAGGTAAACGTAATAATCTTACTAACAGAAACCAAGACCACTCACCATCATCAGAACCCAGCACCCCCACTTCGCCCAGTCCAGGGCACCCCAACACACCGGAAAAGCTAGACACGGATTTAAAAGCATATCTCCTGATGATGATAGAGGACTTCAAGAAGGACTTTAATAACACACTTAAAGAAATGCAGGAGAACACTGCTAAACAGGCAGAAGACAATAAAGAGGAAGCACAAAAATCCCTTAAAGAATTGCAGGAGAACACTGCTAAAGAGTTACAAATCCTTAAAGAAAAACAGGATAACATAATCAAACAGGTAGAAGTCCTTACAGAAAAACAGGAAAACACATCCAAACAGATGATGGAAATGAACAAAACCATACTAGACCTAAAAAGGGAAGTAGACACAATAAAGAAAACCCAAAATGAGGCAACACTGGAGATAGAAACCCTAGGAAAGAAATCTGGAACCATAGATACCAGCATCAGCAACAGAATACAAGAGATGGAAGAGAGAATCTCAGGTGCAGAAGATTCCATAGAGAACATCGGCACAACAATCAAGGAAAATATAAAATACAAAAAGATCCTAACTCAAAACATCCAAGAAATACAGGACACAATGAGAAGACCAAACCTATGGATAATAGGAGTGGATGAGAATGAAGATTTTCAACTCAAAGGACCAGCAAACATCTTCAACAAAATTATAGAAGAAAACTTCCCAAATCTAAAGAAAGAGATGCCCATGAACATACAAGAAGCCTACAGAACTCCAAATAGACTGGACAAGAAAAGAAATACCTCCCGACACATAATAATCAGAACAACAAATGCTCTAAATAAAGATAGAATACTAAAAGCAGTAAGAGAAAAAGGCCAAGTAACATATAAAGGCAAGCCTATCAGAATTACACCAGATTTTTCACCAGAGACTATGAAAGCCAGAAGATCCTGGACGGATGTTATACAGACACTAAAAGAACACAAATTCCAGCCCAGGCTACTATACCCAGCCAAACTCTCAATTAACATAGATGGAGAAACCAAAGTATTCCACGACAAAACCAAATTCACACATTATCTCTCCACGAATCCAGCCCTTCAAAGGATAATAACAGAAAAAAAACCAATACAAGGACAGGAACCACGCCCTAGAAACAACAAGAAGGTAATCCCTCAACAAACCTAAAAGAAGACAGCCACAAGAACAAAATGCCAACTTTAACAACAAAAATTACTTTTCCTTAATATCTCTTAATATCAATGGACTCAACTCCCCGATAAAAAGACATAGACTAACAAACTGGCTACACAAACAAGACCCAACATTTTGCTGCTTACAGGAAACTCATCTCAGAGAAAAGGATAGACACTACCTCAGAATGAAAGGCTGGAAAACAATTTTCCAAGCAAATGGCATGAAGAAACAAGCTGGAGTAGCCATTCTAATATCTGATAAGATTGACTTCCAACCCAAAGTCATTAAAAAAGACAGGGAGGGACACTTCATACTCATCAAAGGTAAAATCCTCCAAGAGGAACTATCAATCCTGAATATCTATGCTCCAAATACAAAGGCAGCCACATTCATTAAAGAAACTTTAGTAAAGCTCAAAGCACACATTGCACCTCATACAATAATAGTGGGAGACTTCAACACACCACTTTCACCAATGGACAGATCATGGAAACAGAAACTACACAGGGACACAGTGAAACTAAGAGAAATTATGAATCAAATGGATCTGGCAGATATCTACAGAACATTCTATCCTAAAACAAAAGGATATACCTTCTTCTCAGCACCTCATGGTACCTTCTCCAAAATTGACCACATAATTGGTCACAAAGCAGGCCTCAACAGATATAAAAATATTGAAATTGTCCCATGCATCCTATCAGATCACCATGGACTAAGGCTGATCTTCAATAACAAAATAAATAATAGAAAGCCAACCTTCACGTGGAAACTGAACAACACTCTTCTCAATGATACCTTGGTCAAGGAAGGAATAAAGAAAGAAATTAAGGACTTTTTAGAGTTCAATGAAAATGAAGCCACAACATACCCAAACTTATGGGACGCAATGAAAGCATTTCTAAGAGGAAAACTCATAGCTCTGAGTGCCTCCAAAAGGAAACTAGAGAGAGCACACATTAGCAGCTTGACAACACACCTAAAAGCACTAGAACAAAAGGAAGCAAATTCACCCAAGAGGAGTAGACGGCAGGAAATAATCAAACTCAGGGGTGAAATCAACCAAGTGGAAACAAGAAAAACTATTCAAAGAATCAACCAATCAAGGAGCTGGTTCTTTGAGAAAATCAACAAGATAGATAAACCCTTAGCCAGACTCACTAGAGGGCACAGGGAAAGCATCCTAATTAACAAAATCAGAAATGAAAAAGGAGACATAACAACAGATCCTGAAGACATCCAAAACACCATCAGATCCTTCTACCAAAGGCTATACTCAACAAAACTGGAGAACCTGGATGAAATGGAGAAGTTCCTAGACAGATACCAGGTACCAAAGTTGAATCAAGATCAGGTTAATGATCTAAACAGCCCTATATCCCCCAAAGAAATAGAAGCAGTCATTAATAGTCTCCCAACTAAAAAAAGCCCAGGACCAGATGGGTTTAGTGCAGAGTTCTATCAGACCTTCAAAGAAGATCTAATCCCAGTTCTTCACAAACTATTCCACAAAATAGAAACAGAAGGTACTCTACCCAACTCATTCTATGAAGCCACAATTACTCTGATACCTAAACCACAAAAAGACCCAACAAAGATAGAAAACTTCAGACCAATATCCCTTATGAATATTGATGCAAAAATCCTCAATAAAGTTCTTGCTAACCGAATCCAAGAACACATCAAAACAATCATCCATCCTGACCAAGTAGGTTTCATCCCAGGGATGCAGGGATGGTTCAATATACGGAAATCCATCAACGTAATCCAGTATATAAACAAACTCAAAGACAAAAACCACATGGTCATCTCCTTAGATGCGGAAAAAGCATTTGACAAGATCCAACACCCATTCATGATAAAAGTCTTGGAAAGATCAGGAATTCAAGGCCCATACCTAAACATGATAAAAGCAATCTACAGCAAACCAGTAGCCAACATCAAAGTAAATGGTGAGAAGCTTGAAGCAATCCCTCTAAAATCAGGGACTAGACAAGGCTGTCCACTTTCTCCATACCTATTCAACATTGTACTTGAAGTCCTAGCCAGAGCAATTCGACAACAAAAGGAGATCAAAGGGATACAAATTGGAAAAGATGAAGTCAAAATATCACTTTTTGCAGATGATATGATAGTATATCTAAGTGACCCTAAAAATTCCACCAGAGAACTCCTAAGCCTGATAAACAGCTTCGGTGAAGTAGCTGGATATAAAATTAACTCAAACAAATCAATGGCCTTTCTCTACACAAAGAATAAACAGGCTGAGAAAGAAATTAGGGAAACAACACCCTTCTCAATAGTCACAAATAATATAAAATATCTTGGCGTGACTCTAACTAAGGAAGTGAAAGATCTGTATAATAAAAACTTCAAGTCTCTGAAGAAAGAAATTATAGAAGATCTCAGAAGATGGAAAGATCTCCCATGCTCATGGATTGGCAGGATCAACATTGTAAAAATGGCTATCTTGCCAAAAGCAATCTACAGATTCAATGCAATCCCCATCAAAATTCCAACTCAATTCTTCAACGAATTAGAAAGTGCAATCTGCAAATTCATCTGGAATAACAGAAAACCTAGGATAGCAAAAACTCTTCTCAAGGATAAAAGAACCTCTGGTGGAATCACCATGCCGGACCTAAAGCTCTACTACAGAGCAATTGTGATAAAAACTGCATGGTACTGGTATAGTGACAGACAAATAGACCAATGGAATAGAATTGAAGACCCAGAAATGAACCCACACACCTATGGTCACTTGATCTTCGACAAGGGAGCTAAAAACATCCAGTGGAAGAAAGACAGCATTTTCAACAAATGGTGCTGGCACAACTGGTTGTTAACATGTAGAAGAATGCGAATCGATCCATTCCTATCTCCTTGTACTAAGGTCAAGTCTAAGTGGATCAAGGAACTTCACATAAAACCAGAGACACTGAAACTTATAGAGGAGAAAGTGGGGAAAAGCCTTGAAGATATGGGCACAGGGGAAAAATTCCTGAATAGAACAGTAATGGCTTGTGCTGTAAGATCGAGAATTGACAAGTGGGACCTCATGAAACTACAAAGCTTCTGCAAGGCTAAAGACACCATCAATAAGACAAAAAAACCACCAACAGATTGGGAAAGGATCTTCACCTATCCTAAATCAGATAAGGGACTAATATCCAATATATATAAAGAACTCAAGAAGGTGGACTCCAGAAAGTCAAATAACCCCATTAAAAAATGGGGCTCAGAACTGAACAAAGAATTCTCACCTGAGGAATACCGAATGGCAGAGAAGCACCTGAAAAAATGTTCAACATCCTTAATCATCAGGGAAATGCAAATCAAAACAACCCTGAGATTCCACCTCACACCAGTCAGAATGGCTAAGATCAAAAATTCAGGTGACAGATGCTGGCGAGGATGTGGAGAAAGAGGAACACTCCTCCATTGTTGGTGGGATTGCAAGCTTGTACAACCACTCTGGAAATCAGTCTGGCGGTTCCTCAGAAAATTGGACATAGTACTACCGGAGGATCCAGCAATACCTCTCCTGGGCATATATCCAGAAGATGTCCCAACCGGTAAAAAGGACACATGCTCCACTATGTTCATAGCAGCCCTATTTATAATAGCCAGAAGCTGGAAAGAACCCAGATGTCCCTCAACAGAGGAATGGATACAGAAATTATGGTACATTTACACAATGGAGTACTACTCAGCTATTAAAAAGAATGAATTTATGAAATTCCTAGCCAAATGGATGGACCTGGAGGGCATCATCTTGAGTGAAGTAACACAATCACAAAAGAACTCACACAATATGTATTCATTGATAAGTGGATATTAGCCCAAAACTTAGGATACCCAAGATATAAGATACAATTTGATAAACGCATGAAACTCAAGAAGAATGAAGACCAAAGTGTGGACACTGTGCACCTTCTTAGAATTGGGAACAAAACACCCAGGGAAGGAGTTACAGAGACAAAGTTCGTAGCTGTGATGAAAGGATGGACCATTTAGAGACTGCTGTATCCAGGGATCCACCCCATAATCAGCTTCTAAACGCTGACACCATTGCATACACTAGCAAGATTTTGCTGAAAGGACCCAAATATAGCTGTCTCTTGTGAGACGATGCCGGGGCCTAGCAAACACAGGAGTGGATGTTCACAGTCAGCTATTGGATGTATCACAGGGCTCCCAATGGAGAAGCTAGAGAAAGTACCCAAGGAGCTAAAGGGATCTGCAACCCTATTGTTGGAACAACATGATGTACTAACCAGAACCCTGGAGCTCTTGTCTCTAGCTGCATATGTATCGAAAGATGGCCTAGTCGGCCATCAATGGAAAGAGAGGCCCATTGGACTTGCAAACTTTATATGCCCCAATATAGGGGAATGCCAGGGCCAAAAGAATGGGAATGGGTGGGTAGGGAAGTGGGGGGCGCTATGGGGGACTTTTGGGATAGTATTGGAAATGTAATTGAGGAAAATATGTAATAAAAATATTAAAAAAAAATACACAACAGACTGCCTAAGACCAAAAAAAAAAAAAAAAGAGATGTCACTATAGCTACAAACATGCAGATTTTATAAAACCCAACACAGCTAAAATGCAAGTTGCCCACGAGCCAAAAGGTGCAGGAGGCACCTGTGCCAGCCCTTTGGGTTCCAGTAGCCTTGAAGGCATCAAGAGAAGAGAACTCTGCAAACACAGGTAGAGGTCATGAAATGCAAACCATCTACATCTTCACAGCATGTGTGGTGTCCTGGGCTGGGGATAGTTATTGTGGTTCACCAACAAAAAGCCAGCTTGTGTGATGGGAGAAGTGCCCTTCTGCTCACCAGAGCTGGCACTTTCAGGGCACTGACTGTGTCTTGATACTTTGTTACAGTGAACAGCGCCGGCCTGGAAACCACCTGATACATTGTCACAATGAGCATGGCAACTGGTTCTTATTTTATTTATTTATTTTATGTGTATTAGTGTTTTGTCTGCATGTATTTCTGTATACCACATGCACGTCTTGTATGTACAGAGATCAGAAGCAGGCACGGAGTCATCTGGAAGCAGAGTTAGTGATAGGTGTGACCCACCATGTGTGTGCTGGGTTACAATCCCAGGTCCTCTGTGGGAACAATTGCTCTTAACCGCCGAGCTATGTTTCTAGACCCCTTTTAATTATATTTTTTAATCTTTAAGTTTATTTTGCATGTGTGTATGTATGTCCACAGCATGTGTGTAGATGTCAGAAGACAACATGGACAACTGGGTTCTGTCTTTCTAGCGTCTGGGTCCAGACACTGAACTCTGGTAGTCAGGAATTGCAGCAGGCACCTTCACTCACACGGCTGTCTCTGTGGTCCTGCCGGTGTTCAGTGGAGCTTTTAAAAGCCCAATATACAAAGAGAATTTTCTTGTTTTCTAAGACTAACTTTTATGCTTAAAACTCAAAAGTTAAGCATGCTATGAATCAAGTAAATTGTTTTTAAAAATTGGGTCTTCCCTCCTCTTCTGAAAGGAAAGGAGTGAATTCCAAAGAGCTCACATCAGCAGAGCACTCAGCAAAGGTGCTCTCCCCGTGCTCAGCAAGGGTGCTCTCCCCGTGCTCAGCAAGGGTGCTCTCCCCGTGCTCAGCAAGGGTGCTCTCCCCACTAATGACCTGCCAGGATGAGACTGTTCTTAGCTTTGACCCTGTATTCTCTGTCTGCCTAAACTACATAACACTCATAGGTTTCTGGACACCAGAGCTGGTGTTGGCATCTTGCCCATCTCGATTCTTTGCCAAAAAATAAAGGAGATATTGTTATCAGAAAATATAAAAATCACCTGTCCTGGCCTCCTTTGCCCCAGTGTGTACATGCATGATCCAGGCTGACATCTCCTTTTGTCCTCAATACTGATTAAGATAAGGTGACAACATTCATCACAAAATATGAAGGAGTCATTGTTAAAATTCCCCCTAGACCCTGCAACTATCTTCACGAGACATTCACAGAGCCTCAGCTGCAGCATAGCTGTGTGATAGAGACATCGACCCTCACAGAGAGCCTCAGCTGCAGCATAGCTGTGTGATAGAGACATCGACCCTTGTTTAAATCACGTTGGGGAGGCTTTTCTGGGCTCAGGCCACATAAAAATACCTTTGGGCAGTCTCGGGGTTTTGGAAGCAACATATTGATGGAGATCAAAGGAGGGCCCCACCCAGCCTGTACCTGTGCAGATGAAGCTGGAGAGGCCTCCGTAAATGACTTCGTCATTGTCGGGCAATATGAATGGACACCTTGTCTGCACCTCCAAACAATATTGCTTGCAAGGAATGGTCTTTCTGCAGTTAAACTGTGTGACTTCAAAATACTGGGAGCAGAGCCAGGCTTTGTAGACAATCTGAAAAACAAAGAGAGAAAAAAATCAGAGATGTGGAGGGCTGCTACACACGTTTTTTATAAGGATTAGGCTGGGTGGAGAGAGCATGCTTCAGTTTTACATGGGTCGTAGACAACTGGGGGTAGTGCTGTTTACAGCTCCACATGGTAAGAACACCGCTATTGAGTACCTGCAGTGAGAGTATTGAATACAAGCCTATGGAGAATGGAAAAGGTATTTAATTTAAAGAACTCTTGGAAAACAGTGTATTTGAACCGACTCTAAAGTTTTTAGGATCCAGTGATATATAAAGTAAAGAACACAATAAGCCCGGCTGATAATGTAACTCACTGCAGTGGGGCAGAGAGACTCAGTTGCTTCTCTAGCTTCCCCACTTCTCATACCTCGATTGGGCACTAGGTGGCGCGCGAAGCGCTTTGCAAGGACTCCTGCAAGGTGCAAAAGCATGTGGGCTGTTACAGCTTGCTTTGCCCACAGCAGACAGCAACAAGAACTGGGTGTTTGCATCTGTGACTCACACGGACTGCACTGAAAACCTCACTGAAAACGGAAATACTCAGTACAAATCAGACATCATCTGCTCCATTTGATTAGGAGAAGGATGGTCGTTCTTCCACCAGAATCCTGCAGTTGACCTTTGACCCAGTGCAATCTATCTTCGCTAAGTATTTATGTACTCTACTGACTGTGTGGCTTTCACTGATCTCTTTCTCTGTGTGATTACTGGGGAAGTAAGCACTGAAAATTCGCCCCTTCCCCGTACCGTGAAGTAAACTAAGTCTGAATTTAAACAAAGCAGCATAGATCTGTGAAATTCAGTTTCTTTCCCGGTCTTTAGCAACAGTGGATTCTGCTGGTTTCTAGGAGTAAATAATACTATTTAGTTCGTGTTTCATCCATTATACTCTACCTTGAAAAATGGATGGCTTAGCAATAAATTTACATGAATAAAATATAAAATAGGATGAAAATTAAACGTATTTAACAAATTTATGTATCTTCCTAGCAAATTAAATTTTTTTCAGCCCTGATTCTTGGCATTTAGAATATATTGACTGATCACATATTTCTCAAGGACAGTAAGTATGTAAATAAATAGAAAGTTTTAGAATTCAAAGCCCAAAATATGTAGATTTCCCAACTTTTGTTTTCAGTGGTTATGTTGTGCTTAATCGGAAAATGCTTTCAAAAACACACGACCATTAACAGGGTTTTCAGACAACTGTAAACAACTTGACTCGGGTGCCTGACCAAAGCCCATTTATTATGAGCTAATTGTTCTGGGATTACCTCACAATTTCTTATTAGTTTCATAAAAATCACGTTTTATTCTTTGAAGAAAAGGCCTCTAAAGGCCGCAAAGATGAATATGAAATTTATTAATAACTACAGAAGGCTAACGTAGCGTTCCTTGCAGTCAGTAATGATTTACCATCATCCTGATCACTTTATGCCTGTGTGCATGGAGTTTCGAATGAATCCTAACATAACAATGACCAAGGAGACTGCTGAGAAACCTTGTGTTTCAGCTGGCAAGTCCAGGTATGCCATGGGCTCCCAGGGTGGTAGGTGTCCGGTGGACCAGATGACACCACAGAATAAGAGGCAGAAACATCAGCTTCAGAAGAAGGGACAGAGAGGTGGTATCTAAATTGCACTTGGGGTAAAGCATCAGTGGGGGACGCTTTTTGATCAACCTATCCTAGTGTGACAAAATCCAACAGGGGATACAGCATTTATGATGTCAGTGAAGCCATGGTGTCTGGGTGCCCTATGTGCTTTGTGATTTCTGGCTTTAATTACCTTTGTTAGGTGTTAGAAGCAAGTGGGCATTTTCATATGTACAGGCTAGTGATAAAACTGCATGCTAGTGGAAGCCCTCACTGAATATTTCTGGGACTCTAAAGACTACAATGGTCTGCTCTATTTTAAGGACTCTTTCTGCACATACAGAAAAAGCTCCAGGTATTCCATGGGCACCACTGTATACTCTGTCTCCAGTCCTGCCCGACTGGCTATTAACTTTTTTGGTTTTTTAAGACAGAGTGCCAGGCTGGCCTTGAAATCACTATGTTGTCAAGGATGACCATATTGTCCCCATCTCTCTGGAATTGCAGTATGGCACATATCTAGTTATGCTGTGCTAGGGATAGAACCCAGGGCCTTGCTCATGTTAGGCAAGCACGCTACCAACTGAACTACACCCTCAGGCAGCTTTATATTCTTTCATATCCGTAAGTCTGAGTGTCAGGTTATGACCTGTCTACATCCCCACTCCACCCACAGACCGTGGGGTGGCATTGAGTGATGCATTTTGAGATATGGACATATCCTTTGCATCCTTTCCCTTGCCATGATCCAGCTGAGATGGACCCATTTTTATTCTTGCTCCATCATATTCCCATTGCAGATATTTGTTCCTGCCTCAAGAAGTGAGCAAGCGGCCAAAGCAGAGTGAGGTTTTTTTCTCATCACCAGGCAGGAGCTACAGACAGGAGAGAGAGAGAGAGAGAGAGAGAGAGAGAGAGAGAGAGAGAGAGAGAGAGAGAGAGAGAGAGAGAGAGAGAGAGAGAGAGAGCCCTCTAGCCACCACAGTGAGCAAGCACGCAGCTTCCCTGCCCTTCAGTTCTGTGATGAACCTGAATGTTTAGATAGCCATAGAAAGCTCCCATCTGAGAAATACATTTCCGTTCCCAAGCATCTGTTGAGAATCAGCGATGGGAACCACGAGGAGGAAACAAAATAGGGAGGACAGAGAAGAAATATTTATCATAATGTGAGAGATTAAGGCAGGGGAATGGTTTTATATAAGGAAGGAATTATCGTTTCCCCGTGCGGACATGTTTGTAATAAAACAGGCAACACAAGCACCGAGGACATTTGCTAGAACATTCCAGCATTAACCGAAAAAGATTTGCATGGGAGGAAAGGCAATTTTGTAAGTCTGCAAAAGATGACTTGAAAAGTAAAATGAAACAAACAGACAGACAAACAGCTCAAAATACATGCTAGCAAAAATCTGAATATTATTCTAGGAAGAATGGATTCTGCCTGAGAATATACCATCAAGGGCAGGAGATAAGGGGTGGGTGCTAGCAACCATCTCTGCTCTCAGAGAGAGCTGCTGTGGGCTGTGTGCCCGTGATGAGGCTTGGCTTATTTACTCACCATTTGTAATGTGGGGTCAGAATGGCAAGATATCCTGAAAGAAACTTACATCTTGGAATAACCAATTAGCTGAGCTTAAAGAGCACTCATTAGGAAGAAGCCCATGGCCTGGACTGTAAACCTAGCCTATTATCTGAGGCAGAAGAGGCCATGAGCCCTAGAGAGTACCCACATGGCAGAAAAAGAGTGACTCCCACATGGAGGCATGACACACACACACACACATACACACACACATACACACACATACACACACATACACACACACATATACACACACGAAAATAAATTTAAACAGTGGTTATCTTCAAACCAAGATGTCTTCCCTGGCCCCTCACTCTGATAATGACTTACTTCCTCAGCTTTCTACCTTGTTGCTACTGAGTTTCACCAGATCCACATTTACACAGCTAAGTCTGCACTGTATGGAGAAAACAGACATTTTTCAGTGCTGGTCTGCAAGAGCAGCTGCCTGTAGCTACTGCATTTCCTTGCTGAGTACGAACTGTACAGGTTTAAGTGGGTGAGAGATTCAAAAGTCAAAGCTGGAGTTCGTGCATCTTCATGAGGATGCTCTGATCCATCTGAGAAGCACTGTATGCATCCAGGAATTAGAAGGAATTAGAATCTACTCTGAGAAGGAGGCCAAAAAAATGGCTTCACCTCTCACAAATGGCTCTCCTGTCCCCAAGTTTCCAATTTCTCCTGGCACTTGCTTTGTTGCCAATGCCTCTTCCTCTCACATACCAGGCGGGTGAGCCCTACCAGAACTTGCTCTGCCTCTATGCTGCTTCAGTTAGAGCAATCTCGCAGGGTTGACTGACTTCACTACTCCATTTTATCAGCCAGGCTGAGAGAAAAACAGAGTCCTGCACACACTCAGAGCTCTGTAGCCTCATCCAGTTGAGCGTTCTGTGGGCTCACAGAGACGAGAAGGATGTTCTGTGGTAGAGAGTGGCTTTGGCAAAGGGATGAGAGCAGAGATAAGAGTGACTGGGGTAGAGAGAAGAATAGAAAGTCAGAGTGTGGAGGACCATGAAGTAAAGACCATTACTGGGTACTGTTGAGTGGTTTCCATGAGTACCACACACATATACCCTCATTTCAAACCAAGCTCAGAGAAGTCACATGGTTTGAACAGGATCCCATAACACAAACAACAATTAGGAGGATGTCTTTGGCAGTTTTACTGCAAGCCCCCACTCCACATATTAAACACAATCTACCCTACTGTCAAGTGAAAGTCAATATTAGCTCCCTTTGCTCTACGGCAGGTGTTTGGCAGTGGCAGAGATCACTTCTTCCAAGATGGGACTCATGGTGTAGGCCTGTAGTCTTTGGTATTCCAGAAGCAGAGGTAGGGGAATTAGATTCACAAGTTCAGACCTGCCTGTACTATATAGTCAGTTCAAGACCTACCTGGGCCACTTATCTCAAATTCGCAAATAAAGGAAGAAATGCAAAAATAGGCCAGGGATTTGGCTGTGGCAAAGTCCTTACTTGGCAGGTGTGGGGCCCTGTACCAAACAAAAGAAAAGGTGGAAATGACGAAGAAGAAACTACACTGCCAGGGCTGGACTTTGGATATGGAAATATGTTCTGCACATCTTTGATAGCTCAGCAACATCCTTCTTCAAGGGGCACAAGTGTTCCTCCCTACAGTGAAAGACTAAACCCGTGGTGCAGCTCACAGTATTCATGAGTTTACCGACACAAGCTTCCAACCCTATGAATCGCTGACATGAATAATGTAGTGGATAATGAGGAAGGAGCCAGAAATGTACCTGGAATTGTCTGTTACCCAAATTAACAACTGCCTCCAATTAAGAAGTATATTTCCCTGGCTCTGATTTTGTGGTGCACACGTGCTCTCTCTCTCTCCCTCACCCCCTCTCCGTGCCTGCCTTTTCTTCATGTGGATATTTATTCAGTTATTAAATCACACAGTTGTAGGATCATTTGTATGTGCTTTAAACAGAATTTGCTAAGCATTTTTAGTATGCATTCTTTTTAGTATGCATTCTACACACTTAAATTTTTTAGAATATTGTCCTTACATAAATACAAATTAATAAAATATACCTAAGGCCTATGAGTGTACTCATCGTAGACCATGATAGACTGCAAGAGCTTCCCAAGACAGTGTAATGCTGACTTCCCTGTACCATCCGGGTGTGCACATGACACTTCTGAGAAACCCAGTGTGGTTGGACTGGGCTTTAACTTGTTGTGTGCATTGCCAGATTCTACTGCATAAACATTTAAGACAGAACTTTTAAAAATGACATAAGCAGCTTTTACAGAATTTTATCTATGACAATACAAAACAGTAATCCCCAAAGGAAGGAATCTTGGTCTGACTTGAGTCACTGATGAAGTTGCATAGAGATGTGGGATGAGACTCAGCCAGTGTCCCAAATGTTCCTGTGAATGAGTGAATGAGTGAATGAGTGAATGAGTGAATGAGTGAATGAGTGAATGAGTGAATGAGTGAATGAATGATTAGTCGGAAGCATGCATGCCCCGATGAAAGTGAATGCAAACAGCTACAGCTTACACAGGCTAAGCTTGTCCCTCCTGTTCTAGGCAGGGAGACCCAGTCTTCTTGGCCCGTCTTAGGCTTGTCTCTATTTTCATCTAGACACGAATGGGCTCCATGTCCTCTGCTGCCCTGCTTGCTTTTCAAGGAAAGCTGATAGGCAGCACATTCTGTGTCAAGTGTGAGGTGCTGCGTGCGCTCAGTGATGACAGTTGTTCACGCCACACTCCTGTTCCCACAGGTATGACTCAGCAATTCCAGAGCCATCTAAATCCTGAACCCTTAACCGTCAGGACACCTTCGGATTGTTTGCTGGACTCAGCACAACACAGTTAATAACTCATCCGGCAGCTCCTAAGTGCCTCAGCAACTTTGGGAAACAGTGGGAAGGAGACCATGTTACTGTAGTTCTTCGTAAATGGTGGAATTAAGAGCATGTGTGTTTCAGCATCTTTAACTCTGTGACTGCCTAGGAAATCAGAAAGAAAAAAAATCAAATGGGTGTTTTAGGTAAAATGGAAATAGAATTCATTTATGTAAACTAAGATGGATGATTAAGTCGAAAGATAGGACTTTTGCATTCTTCCTAAAATATGTCTGAATATGAGTCCCTACTGGTTATTTCTCGTTTTCACCCCTCCCTTTAAATAGCATCCCTGGGAAATCAAAAAGATACAGGCATTTCCTGGCTTCCAAGTGCACAGTGTCAGAGAAAATATAGGATGGTATTTTTCAGATAATTTAGAAGCAGATGCCCTCCAGCCTTTGACCCTGGCTATAAGCACACTGAGAACCAGCCACTGGAAGGCAGGCAGGCTTGCAGAAAATGATCCTTCCTGTCACTTTCTTCTGTCCTAGCCAGAACTAGGCACCCATCAGATTGCTGTTTAACAACAAAAACAACAAAGCATGTTGTTGAAGAGCCATTATCATCACTGCTGTGGCATAATTACTGAAGACTCTAACTGATGGGCTCTGTGATAATTAATAACAGTGTTCCACCTGGCAACCTGCAACTTCAGAGCTACAGGCCTCAGCTTCCTCAGAGCTGAAATCTCTATGTTCAGAAGGGCGAGGCGATATCCAGTTCCATTCTCAGAGTAAATCTCCACAGAGAAGTGCACAAGACGCTGAAAAGCGCCTCGCTTACATCCAGAAAGGACGTCCACAGCTTGTACAATTTACATCCGAAAATCTGGACACTTAACTCTAAGAATCCTCTGTTTTGAAAATGAATATTCATATGCACGATAAAATAGGTCACTGCACAGATGAAGAGCTCGCAGTTGTGCCTATCAGATGTGTGTTTGTAGCCCAAATGGTTTCGACTGACCCAGAGGCGTGTGCGCACACTGCGTTAAACTTTAAAACGAGCAACTTGCCTCTGCGGTATAGATTTAGTTTTGCTGTCAGGGTTCTTGAAATAAGCATATTAAGGAATTGTATTCAATTACAGATAATATCAAGACTTAAGCAAGGTATGGATCTATGGTTCAGCGCTGACAAGAATTGTTTCAAAACTGTGGATGGGCCTGAAAGAGCACAGAAAAAGGACAGTAAAGATTTCTTTTCCCATGTAAACAAAGTAACACAACTAAAGTGGCAACTGTCCTTACGAGAGAGAGAGAGAGAGAGAGAGAGAGAGAACAAAATAAAATAAACAAAATTTCTTATAGAAATAAGCAGATTCAGGCAACATATAAACTTAGCTTTTGATCAACTGGTGGGGCGGCAACCAAGAAGAAAGCTGAAATAAACTTTTATTTATCTATTTTAAAGACAGGGTCCCCTTTACAAACCAGGCTAGCCCTGAACTTTCAATCCTCCCTCCTCAGCCCCTTAAGTACTAAAATTACAAGTGATGCTCACCACTCCTGGCTTTGGAATAGATTTTTAAAATAGTCCCTCTGAGACTCTAAATAAAAAAGTGAGCATTTTACTTAACGTTGTCATTGCTAGAGATGCTGTGAATGTGGACACATCCAAAATGCCACCTTTTCCCTGGATTCTGATTGTAACCCACTCAGATATTGATGTATTTTATCCTCTCGCTTCCACCTCCCTCTCCTCCTCCCTTCTCCTCCTCCTCTCTCTCTCCACATTTGGCCAGATTGTATTTCCATTGTCTTATTACAAAGCACCTTCTGCCTGTTTTCCTCACACAGGAACTGAAACAACAAACACACAAAACACTGCTTGGCACATGTGTGAGCGGTTCCAGTTCTCTGTCTATGTAAGCTATGACCCCTTCCCCTCACCCCACCCTTCACCGTGATGTTCTCCTCCATCACTGAGTAGCCAGACAATCACAATCTGCCTTAGTGAGTGCCTGGATCTTCCACTCACAGCCTGCCTAAGCAGCAGAACACCAGACTGTAGATTTCACAGGAAGGGAGCTGCTGCAGAGACTCAGAGGGAGAGAGCATGTATACGCTATTACAATGGAAAGAAATTGGTACAGGTGAAAATACAGTTTGGTTTTATTCCTGTGACTTTAAGAACCTCATTATTATTTAAAATCAGCATGAATCAAGAGAAAAAAAAACTTTTATATTTTCCCATGTAAGTAAAACAATTGCTCAATATCTATCTACCTATTAGTGTGTGCACAGGAAGGGTCTCGGGAGACCATACAAAGCTGAGAAGCTAGAATTCAATTCCCTGGGCTAGACACGTGGCCTAAAGATATCTGTCACTCCTGGACTCTGCAATTATCAACTGTGCCTCTCCGTGCCTACCCAACAGCATGTGTCTCATGTGGGAGGCTTGTGTCATGTCATTTCAGATTCATTGTGGCAAAATAGATGAATGGTATAGGCTTGGACACTCAACATCAGCGAGCACAGGAAGTTCTTTGAGTCTCTATGTGGTCCCTATTTGGACTTCTGCTCCGGTTGGAGCTCAAGTACCGGGGTGACCATGCCCCGCACACCACGTGCTTGTATGGTCTTAGCTCCTCTTTGATAACAGAAATGCAAAGCCATATTTCCAACACACCATTTTTTAATATAATACTTGTACTGAGTCTTCCAGCCTCTATCTGCACGTAGCCGTGAATGGGTTTGGATGGTATAGGCTGCCAGTGCTTAAGGCACAATGCCTGCGTGAGTCCTAACAAACACACTTGGAAAAAACATGTTTGTAGATTTAATTTTAAAGCAACAAAGTAATGACCACCTTTGAATTCAGGTTATCTGATTACATAATCTTGATAATTTCATCAAGTTATAATTTTAGCCAAGTGTTTTTCTGATACACCATGTCTACAATTGCAGGCTGTGTAGGACTGGTGGCTTTCTTGTCTTGGCACACAATAAAGTAGACACTTTTAAAAGCAGTCAACATTTCACCCTCCCAGTGCATGTTATTTTTTACACCACAACACTGAGGACAAAATGGAAAGGAATCTGTGCTGAAGAGACAATTCCTCCAATAAGGAAGCCCCAGAATTTACTCCGGTGTATGTTGCAGGAGAGTGCGTTTGTGTTATCTAAGATTCATTCGGCAATATCACACTCATAGCATTTAAGTGTGGACAGAATAATGGCCTACATGTCAACTAAAATGAGTTCCAGTCAAGTTTGATGAGGTTTTGCTGGCTGATGATAGGTGTTTGCAAAGCCCCATATGTCAAGGTGCAAGCTCTTTGTGTGTGTGTGTGTCACTTGACAGTATATCAAGTGAAGTCAATCCTCTATTAATTTATTCATCTCAGCAACAGTTACTGAGTACATGCCTATGAAGAACATAAGCCAGGCTCGTTGACTAACAGACTGGCACCACTGTTGACTAGTGCTGAATAAAATATAATAGTAAATATAATATAATTAATATAAGTAAGCTTAGAGAAACAGTATTCGTGAGGGTTAGTCTCAAAGAGGGGTAATGACAACTACCATCCAACACAACCTATTTGGAAAACAAACTAAAAACAGGATAAAAGGAACATTTAAGCCCAGAATCACTTCCAAGTTTCCAGCCATTTCACCAGCATGACCTCCTCTATCTCAGTGATATGGGACCGTCAGATGTCTTGTAGCAGATCTGAGTATCAAAGAGTAGAAAGCTTAAGTCTTAGGGAAGCAGGGAAGTAGGAGACAGGAGGAGAGGACGGGAAGTCCTGTTTCTCAGCAGTCAGAGGCTGGGAGGTTCCATGCACAATCACCCTGCATGCTAGGCAGAGCATGCACAGAAGTGTGCTCTCTCGTGGCACCAACCGCTAGGATGCCCAAAGCATCCCTACTTGGATCAACTTCAGCCATTTTAGCAAAGTGAGGGGACTGGTTACTCTAGGTTCGTAATGCTACTGCTGCATGCCAAGGCCCCCTTACCCTGCTTCAGATATTAAGGTTGCCCCTGACAACTGGTTATCTTTTCCACCTCAAACAACCATCTTCCTAGAAGTGGTATTTCTGGATTGTTTTGTAGAATTTCCTATCGTTGTTTTTGCCTTGGGCTTCCAAGTAGAATATTATCTGAACCAGAAAGGGCTCAGATAAAATACAAGCTGTGCTTTTAGACACAACTAAGAATTTTGAAATTATAGCAGGCCTCAGTGAGCCTGTTTATTTTTGGTCTCATTTTAAAACATTTAAATGAGGCAAATGAGGGAATACCTCGTATGCTGATGTAAAATCAACACCAATCATGTTGATGGGGGGCCCATGCTGCTGAGGAGAAGTGCTCTGGGGAGAGCGCTGTCTCTGGAGCACCGAGGGGCATTTTGTCTGGGATAAAGAGAGTTTTCTAGACCTTTCTCACACTGGGGGTTGTGCAACACCTGCAGTATAATTAGGTACTCAAAATCCATGTATACTTTAAAGTGCTTTCTATGACTGTTATTGTGCATCGGGGGCTGCCTCAGGCTCAGCTGCTAACCTGTTCATAAGCAGAGTTCAGGAGAGGGAGCAAGGTGTCCACGGGAGATGCAGAGTGGATGAGGGATGTGGAGAATGGCTTGTTTACCGAAAGAAAACTGCATGCCATGCCCAGGAACAACCACAACCTCACCCCTGGTGTGAAATCAATTCCCCTCTCCACACCCTGGCTCAGAGCAGGGGCATTAAGAAGCCGGCTAAGTGCTTAATTGGGTTCTGAAGGAGGTCCCTCCATTAACATTAATTAAGGCCTCTCTGGGTACAAGAAAGCGCATCTGTCAGGTAGGGGTTTTTTGGGTTCACCTATCTTGCTATTGCTAACTCTGCAAAGCTGTTGCTTTTGGATTTTGCCTAGATTCTAAAGGAAGCTTTCAACGCCTGCAAGGATCAAGGGTAAAGGAACTTCTTGTACCTGAATGGAAGGCTTGGCAAAGTTCTGGAAAGCAGTCCTTTCTCATCTGTGTTTGCCCTTGAGAAGAGAGATGACTGAATTGTATGGAAACAATGTGTTGGCTGCCGCCAAGCACTGCAGTTACCTCTTGCAGAGGCAGTGCCTTCCGAGTTCATAGAGAGGCACTTTTGAGTTAAGTTTGTTATTACCAGTATGTTAATCTCATTAGGTGGGTTCAAATGGCATTCCTGATAGTCAACCCTTTTGGCTAAGAAACTGGAAAGTTCATATGATTCAATACAATAAATTCAAGAAATTCTCATTTTTAAATGGAAAATAAAAAATATAATCTCCTTAGAAAACATGGGAAGTCTTTTTTTTCCTCTCCTTATTTCTGCACCTCCCCACAGTCCAAAAGCAATTCTGTGTGCACAGGAGCAAGAAATATAGCATAAGGTCGCCAGTTTTATCTCTGAGAACCGGATGGAGAGAAATGTGCGCGTCTTCTCTGTGTGTGAATGCACTGTACAGACTGACACATTCCCCATACATGTGCTCATCTCTTTTTGACTTTCAAGATGTACAAAGCAGAAGAATTATGTAGGAAAATTACAAATTTCAACATAATAAATATTTATTGCTTGCCTAGCAAGGACTGGGGGGAATACAAAGAAGATATGCGTAGAGAGTTGGAAGAGTACAGAAGGAGGAGACAGAGAAGGATGGGAAAGAGATAGATGGTTAGGTGGGTGGGTGGATAGATAGACAGAGAAAAAGAGACGGAGATGGAGAGACAACAGAGATAACTCTCCCTGCACATTCTAACAAAGAGACTAGAAGTGCAGCGAAGGAGGAGGTTCAGGTCCAAGGCCTTTCAGTGAAGCTTAAAGAGCATTGATTTTGACAAGGAAAATTGACAATATAAGGCTTATAATGAAATATTCTCTGTTTGGACTAATAAGGAGACTAGAAAGAGAACACATGCTCTAATGCTCTAAAGCTGTCCTACGACAAGATACAATGTATCTTTCAATAAAAAGCTAGCTTTTTTAGTCCTTTGCGTATTTTGTGGCATCTCCAATTTCTTTTCATTTTGTCATTAAAACGTGATGTGGGAAATGCATAGCAGGTAAAACCTCCAGGAACTGTTAATGGTTCCTGTCCATTTTGTTTTCTCCTCTGTCCCCTATCCCACCAACCAGGATCTTTGTGCTGTGAATAAGCGACAGAATTTGAATTTGCATTATTATTAGACTAGAGCAAATAAAACTTGTGGTACGTCACAGGACAAAGCCATGTCCCATGTTCTTTACTCATGTTCTTCTTGCCTTCACACCCACACCTGCTGTTCACTGATGGCCCTACAAGGGAAGGATGTCTGTCCTACAGGGAAGAATGCTCTCTATGTTTGAGAGGAAGCCTCAATATCTTTCTGGGAGCCTGAGTAACAGAGGTGACAGATGGGTTTGAAACTAAGAACCGGAAAACAGGAGGTCCAAAGGTCAAACTTCAAAGGTCCAGATGGCCTTCAGGACCCATGAGAGCTGTCACCTCAGAGCTCACCTTAGAGGTGATTGAGCAGGCATCCTCGACAGTGGTGGGCTTTCACGTCTTATCTCATGAAAGCACCCTGAGATCTCTAAGTATTTGTACATCTTCTAATAGATGTCAAGATGGCTGGATGGCAAAGAAATGCATTAGAACTATTGGGAAAGTTGGGCCTGATAGTAAACAAACCCCAAACAAGTCTAAATGTAAACTCTTGCAAAGAAAGTCTGGAGAGAATGGAGACCTGACCTGTGTGTCAGCCCTGCAAATCATAGCAGTTTCCTCTTCTGTAGTCACTGTGAGGTAAGCATTCAGAAACAAAGCCAAGGTAATGAAGGGCATGGCTCACTGCCCCTGCCATGGGTCCTGGTGTGTGGCCTTAGGCTCTCAGGCCAGGCAGCTCAAAGCCAGGGACATATGGAGCTAATCAGTGAGGCTGCCCAGTAATGGAAAGCCTGCTTCTGGGAGTCGAGAGCCCACTCACCACTCACTCTGGGGCCCATCTTGGAGAACACAGGAAGCCCTAATATCTCAAATCTGGAGAGCAGGAGTGAAATGTAATCTGATGGATAGATTTTAGCTCGTTATAATCTTCTAGGCTAGTTCACCCAGAACAACCTTGTCCCCCACAAACATCAGATCCCTAAGTACACACACAGGCAGAGGATCTTAGAGCAAGACTGAAGCGCACAGGCTGTCCTCACGTCCCCCATGCCTCTCTGCCTTCCACTCTGCTGCATCTGTTTGTTAACGACAAAGGGAAACTTTATTTTTTGTTCTATGCACTCAGGAATTGGCATAAAACAACTAAAACAGTTAAGCTGACAGGGGCTTACTTTTGTTCTGAGTTTTGAACAAGTACCAACATAAAAGCAGTAGCTGTTTCCTGGACCACGATTTCTCTATAATGAAGATGGCACAGACCAACAAGAAATCTGGGAACCCAGAAACAGAGCCCAAAACAGAACTCCAACACCTGGTTCAGAACCTTCTCTCGTTGATATATAGCAGGGAGACTAAGTCAAAAGAAGGGGTATTTGTGATTTTTCTCTATGGAGTATCATAAACTAATTCCTCTAATAAGAAGTATGTCGGCATTACCTTCCACAGTGTTGACCCACGAGTTTCCAGTCTTTGAATGGCCACAAAATCTTGAGTCAAATACTCTGTGATTACTGACATAGACCTCTGAGGTGGGGACACCCTCACAGATCATTACCACTATGAATTGGGGGGAAGGGGAGGACAAAAATATACGTAAGTAGTTTGCTTACAGAGTTCCAATGGCTTATTTCTGTCTGGCTGTGCTGCCTGTTATATAAGCAAATCTTAGGCAGGAAGAACAGAGACAGGATCGATAGCAGTTAAATTGAATCCAGTGCTGCCACAGCTACGTTTACTACCCAAGGCCATGAAGGGATGGAGTGAAGATTAACAGACAGAGGGCTCATTACTCTATACTTTAATTACCAAATAACCTAAATCAGCAATAATTTTATCCCTGTGTATTAAAAAGCAACATGCTCCTATTGAAATAATATTACACAACCAGACTTAATTTTAGAAACTATGTTTCTATCATATTTTCTAATCCATGCAAACCCCACATCATTAGTATATTCTCTTCTCTAAAATTCTTTGTCTAAAAAAAGAAAATCGGCATTTAAGAATGTGTAATTGTTAAAGACAAAGGAAGTCAGTAGACGACAGATATTCTAAAACACAGAACCAAGTCAAGCATTCATAATTAAGAGTACGAGCGAGGCAAAACTGTTGAATGGATGCATAAAACTTAACAAGTTTTAACACCACTGTTAAAAGTTATTATTCATCATCAAATAGACTGAAATCGTATGTGATCTTTCATCCCCGAGCCCCCATCACCGCAGAAATTGGAAGTGAGGGCGCACAGATCGTGTAATCTTGTTACTTATTGTAACCACATGGACTTATTCTGTTGCTGTTCCTGTTATATTATACACAAATAGTCACAATTCTATACCAGTTATACACAGGATGGGAGCAGCATAGCTCTGTTAAGTCTGTTCTATGTTCTCAGCATTCAGATCTTCAAATGAGAAATTAAAGGTAGAGGCTGATACTGTGTCTTAGATACACTCAGAACAGGGGAAGGGGAGTGATTGTCTGTCTGTCCTCCTATTTTTAAGAGTGATAGATTGACATTTTCTTCCAGCTACCGTCTTTTTCTTTTCCTCTTCTTGTTTATAAGGGAGGCAAGGTCCGCTGTGTTAAACTCAGAGGTTGAGTGAGAGATTGCACAAGCCCCCTTTTCCAGGAAGGGCCCGAGACTGCGCACGTGGTCGGGATCAGGCTGCACGTCCAGTTAGCCAGTGAGAAACAGTGACCTGATTATCCTTTCACAAGGTAGCAGGTGTCCTTGAAGCAGCAGGATTTTGTGTTCTCTGCTTTAATGAGGATGCTGTTTTTATAAACATCAAAGACGAGTTGGACAGCCAGCCCCAGTAGGCAGGCTGCAAGAGGTTCCGCACAGCCCTGCCATCCACTGGTCCTGCACAGAGTCAAACACGAGGCCAGGCGTGAAGTAGAATAGTCAATGTTCCCAAGATGCCTGCTGTCCTTGGCTGAGGGTCACAAGCCTGTGCTAACATCCACCAAAAGTGGTCTCCCCTGGACTTTGGCACCACAATGTTTAGTATAAAATGAGCAGGGAAGCCTTGTTGAGCTCCCCCAGTCCCGACAAGGTGTTTCCAGAGAATCGGCCTCTGACTTTTGGTAATTACAGTTTGACTGATTGACAGAATCCATTCCTTGGATTTCAGACAGGCGAGCTGACATGAGAATCCGTGTGCTGTGCTTGCTTGAATGCTAACAAGGCACAGTAAGCCTCTCCTATCCACTTTGCCTCCACATCCTGGCCAACGATTCTCAAGGCAAATGAATCCCCAGTCAGCCCTCTTAGTCTGCAGCCTGAGAACACCAACTACAGCTGTCTCAGTTCTTAATCATCTTTTCCTGTATAGCTTTTGCTCAGTTAAATTAGTTTAATTGACCAAGGGACTAAGCCACTAGCTATTACATAACATATTAGAACTCTTCATAGAAAAAATCAATAACACAAGTAGTATTCATTATTAGAATGCACCCCGTCTGTTATTCAAATGTTTCCTGAAAGGGCTTTGTTTATTATTTTGTTAACAATTTCACCCAACTGGAATCTCAGCCTGAAGCATAACTAAGATAAATCAGGTTTGCAAGCACCAATTTCTGTTTCAAAACTGAATGCAGACCATGAGATGGAATTCTTGCTTTTGTGATGTAGACATTCACAGGAGCACTTCCAAACGGTTTCAAAAAAAAAAAAAAAAAAAAAAAAAAAAAGACAACAATTAGACAATTACACACACTTACAGTGGTCCAGACCAGTACTCAGAATTCTACTCAGTTACTGGATGCAGGTTTGCTTTCCAAAAGGCAGGCTATCCTTGTTTTGGCTTCTTGTGGTAAATAAACTCACTTTTCAAAGGATTCACATTCATATAAAAGAATGACACAGGGATCAAACGGCCTGGCTGTGTTCACTATCTCTTATGGTTGTCTGGGTACAGTTTGTAGTAGGCAGGTGCCTACCTACAACTCCTCTGACTGCCAGACACAGTCATTTCCTGTCTGGTCAGGGTGGGATGGAAGGTTAGTGTGAACAGACACTGCTGACTTCCACCTGTGTAGGTCACAGTACCCTGTCAGGAGGAGAAAGGATGTGGGTAGGGCTAAGAATAGTGATACCTTTGCTTTGTGGGGGGTTAACTTTAAAATGCTCCAGGCAGATGCCTTGCCCAAAAGTCAGTCTTTTTGACATTATGCAAGACCCCAGAGACTAAAAGGTCAGCAGCGGTATGCTTTCTTTTCTTCCTTGGCAGAAATAGCACAAATTCCGGAAAAATACCTTCATTTTGAAAGTTAGAACCCGGTCTTAAAGGGGTGTATTTCTTGTCATTACTCATGAAAGGGACGGGCCGGGAACTGCAAAACTCCGTCTCTACTCAATGTAGCCATGTCCGACGTTTCTTTCCTATGATAAATGTACACATATATACCTTATATTTCTCATTTCTGTTATTTTTCTATGCTTTGTTTTTTATGGAGGTCATTATTTTAACAGAATTCCAAATATAGAAATTAAAGGGACACTAACTGTCAAGCTAACCCTTCTGCAATGACAATGTGAGCATTAGGTTAGGTGGACGGAGGTAGAACTGGGTAGAACTAGATAAGAGGGTTTAGCTCTGTGACTGGTGCATTAAACCCCAGACTAAGTCTTTAACATAGAATAAGGACGTTAGCTGACAAAGCCGGAAGGGAAATAGAAACATGTTAAAAGTGCTCAATGCCGTAACTTCTCAAATGTATTATAACTACCTCAGTTACGTCCCAAAGAGACATAGACAAGATGAAAACACATGAACTAGGTTTAAGATAATCTAGGATCCGTCAAGCTGTACACTAGATAAGTGGATGATTGCCTCTGTGTGTGTGTGTGTGTGTGTGTGTGTGTGTGTAAATCCCTGGTCCCCATTATAAACTGTGATGCACAGGTTTGTTGTTATCTCTGATCCCAAGGATTATGGGAACCTAATTATGGGATTAATGGCTCAAGAAAAGGGTCATTTTTCCAGAATGTTCTAGATAATGTCCAAGAGAGTTTCTACCTATTAGGTAGATATTCCTTATTGCTAAGGTCAAAGTAATGAATTATTTATTTATTTTATGTATGTAAGTACACTGTAGGTGTTTTCAGACATACCAGAAGAGGGCATCAGATCCCACTACACATGGCTGTGAGCCACCATGCTGTTGCTGGGATTTGAACTCAGGACCTCTGGGAAAGCAGTCAGTGCTCTTAACCACTGAGCCATCTCTCCAGCCCAGGTCAAAGTTATGAAACAAGCATAGTGCATCATACAGTACTCAGGGTGCAAAGTCGCTACTAGCTACCACGTGGCAGTCACTTAACTCCTGAGTGCCCCCTCTCCCTGGGCATTTTGCATAGCATCCCTGTATTACGAGCTTGCCAGAGAAGTTAAATGGTAGGACATGACTGTTTTCTATGGTAGGTGGCTAGGAATCACTCAGGTGTACAGACACACAGAGGGCCTTAGCAGCATAGGCTCTGCCAGGCTTTGCTCTTAAGGATGGCTCTTACTTCAAGTTGCTCCCAGTCACCCAGGGGTGAGACAGGAAAATAATGACTTCAACGTAAGATATGGACAGTGTCTGTATCCAGCATAGGTGGCTAATGGTGGACTAGTTCAAGGTGCCTCATGTACCATAGTTCCTGAGCTAAGTCCGTCAAAAGGTGTGCTCCTATGATCTGGGAGAAAAGGAACCTTCTAGCCAGAACAACATGAAGGCATCTTAGACATAGCTTTTTCTGCAGTTAAAAACATAGCAAGCCATTCTCCATAGAAACAAAGACACGGATTCTGTGGAGACACCTATTGTTTGGCAGAAATAGCCTTAAGATTTTCCCCATGAAATGTAGTTTTCCTTCCACATTTAAATCGGAGTCACAGAAAATACAGCATGCTGAGAAGTAGGGACCTTTTTCAGAGATATTTTAGTTAGATGACTTGAACAGCTGTGTGGGGGATGGATTTTAATGTTGCATGATCATGGAGAGAGAAATAACATGAAGTTCCCACAGAGAGATGAAGGCCCTCATGAGGCCAAGGGTGGTGGGGAAGGAAAGTGGGAGGGACCTAAGAATTTGCATAAGGTAAACAAACACAGAAAACAGGTTTGATTGGATGCAGAAGACAAAAGAAAAATAGAGGATACTAGCTAGAGGATTGTAATCCACTTTCTAGGGCTGGCAGAGTTAATTTCTATAAACTGGGTAGCTTAAAATAAAAGGAATTCACTCTCTGGGTTCTTGAAGCCAGAGGTCCAAAGTTAAAGTGCTAACCATGGACACACTGCTGATGAGTAGAAGGGACTGCTGGGCCTTCCCCCTGGCTAGCTCCTGCTGCTGCTGCTGCTGCCAAACCTCTGTGATTCTCAGGCTGCAGCTGCATGCTTGAATTGGGGTCTCTGTCATGTTATCAATAGAGCTTTCTCTGTGTGTCTGTCTTCAGTGGCTCTTTTTCTTGTAAAGACACCAGTCATCATGATTAGGTCCCTCCTAAGGGCAGCACCCTAGTTTGATTAAAGTTCAAAGATCCTATGTCCAAATATGATTATATCACAGACTCCAAGGATGTGGGCTACAGCATATCTTTGGGGAAATACACTTCAACAAATTCCTAATTTGAATAGGCTAATTTGAATAGTTTCCATTCTAAGAAAACATTGCAACTTGGAATAAGGGACACAGTAGTGACACCAGCTGAGGACCATATACCCAGACATATGAGCCCATGGGGGACAAGTAGCTAGAGCTAGGAGGGGTGTGGTGTTACACAAAATCCTGGTCATAAACCTGGGTTTCTATCTGCAGGTTGTGGCCTCTGGCATTTATAATCTATTCAAGACTAAAGACATTGCTCTATCCACTTGGGCTGTCACTGCTTCAAACCCAAGCTCAGTATTTCCTGGTGCCCAGGCAGCCGTCCCCCTCTGATGCTCTGTAGATGACTGAATGGCACTGAAGCATAATCCCACACATGGGAAGGCCTACAATAATAGTCAACGTCTTTGTAAAGATAGGAAGGCTGGCTGACTTGCAAAGATCCAGGCTATCTTCACCAACGGTCATACAGTTCTTCAGCAGAGTGCAGTAGATAAGCGAGGACTCTGGAGACTTCATTCTGATTCTAAGTCATTCTTTGGAGGTTTTTTTTTTGGTAAAAGGATAACGATAACGATCTTAGGTGTCTGGACTCTGATGCAACCACTGTTAGTTGGGTAACTGCACGTGTGCTTTGCGGTAAGGCTTCTGTGTCTCGGTTTATCTAACATGTCAACACAGGCCACTTGTATTGTGGAGCCCATTGAGGTTGTAGAGATCTACAATGCAGGCAATGTCCTCACACAGCCCTGGCACACATCAGTTGTTGGCACGATGGTTCTGAAGGCACCCATTACTTGGCGTTGCCAGTTTGCTCTCCGTGAGATCACGGTGAGTGGTCAACAGGGTTTGGTAGAGAGGCTCCCTTCCTCTGGGAGACACACATCAGATATAGAAGGCCTCCCTCCCAGCCTGGCAAGCGGTAAAGCCAATGGGGAGAGAAGCACCTTGGCTCAGGGTGGAAAGGGCTTGGTGGCTCAAAGATAGGTGAGAATTAATTTCCAGTTAGCTGCTTCCCACTGTGGAAAACAATAACAACAAACCTCCAGATTTTCACATCTCCAGGCAAACAAAACATGAAAGCTGTTTCTACATGCAACCTTATATTTCCTATTGTGTATCTCAAACCCCCCAAAGCATGCAAATATCCCCTCAAAGACAGCCATCTCCTGTGATTCTTAGCCAAGAGCGCCTGTCTCTTCCCCTGTGTCCTCCTGCCTCCTCTGCTACCCACTTTTTCCTGTAAGCAACCAGTGTCCTCAGCAGTGGCCACACGCAGAGCAGAGGCAGGTGACCCCTTGATAGGAAGGCCATTCCCTCACCCACTTCCATGCCCGACACCAGGTGAGCACCCAGCAGGCGCTGTCAAATTATGACAACCTGGAGGAACGAATGAACTAGAGATGGGGCAGAACAGTGAGGCATATCTGGGACAAGGTTTCCACTTTCTCATTTTACAGAACAAAGGAACCCATTGATGGTGTGGAAAATTACCTTTGTTATGTAATATTTGAACAAATCATAAGTGGTATGTTTTGAATTAATTTACATTTATTTTCATTAATTGAGAAACATTAATTAACACAAAATTTGTAAGTAGTTCACAGTGATAGCTGTGGGCATATTATTTGTGGCTCCCTGCTTAACCAAAGACCCCAATCTACTGGGTGGTATGATAAATGTAAACAAGACCATGGTAAGAAAACTCATTGACAGCTCCGGCTTCCCTTTTGGGATGACAGAACCATAGTTGTGTGAACTCTCTCAGCTTTTTTATTACAGTGTGCCATATCTGTTGTTTCTTGAGCAAATGGACCAACACAGTAACCTGGCAATCATTTGAAACAACATAAAAACATCACCAGGGATCCTTTGTTGTACCACCACTGTAGGTGTAAATCAAGCCATTGGGGCTCTAAGCCACTCCCTCTCATTCTGGTCTCTAGGCAGCCATCCTTACAGCCCAAATGACATCATTGTCTCTGTCAATTGTCCACTGCTTCTCTTGTTGATACATGTCATCTGTCCAGTAGCTGCCCTCGGTTTTCTTATGGGTTCTTCCTTCCTGGTATCTCCTCCTCTCCTTGATTCATGTTTTGAATAGACAGAGTTCACGGCATCTTACAGGTTGTACATGTTAGAATACTAACAGACTTCTCTCATCTCATCCTTCTCCTAAGTCATAGATTAGCATAAAGGTCAATAAGTCAGAGAGCCCTTGTCCCTAGGCTGAATAGTCAATTTCAGCCTGTGCACAGTTCCATTGTTCCTTATCACAGCTCCATTGCTTTGTTCAATGGCACTAACCACCGTGGGTGCCCTTGGGGTTTTCTATTTGATTTCTCATGTTTCTACTTCAACCTGAACTAAAGAAGACCGAGGGCTAAGTCAACACTGTATCTGTCTTTGCCTTCTGCCCTACACTGGACCTCAGGTGTGGCATGTGGTAGAAACTCAACAGATACAGTTTAAGGACATGACGTCAAAAGGAGTGAAGTAGGTGTTCATACAGGTATGAAGACCTGGGTTGGTGCAAAGACCCAGGCTGGTGTGAAGATATGGGTGTGTGTGTGTGTGTGTGTGTGTGTGAAGGCCTGGGGGTTTCGAAGACCTGGGAGATGCAAAAACCTGGGGGATGTGAAGATCTGGGGTGTGTGAAGACCTGGGTAGGTGTGAAGACCTGAGGGGTGTGAAGACCTGGGTGGGGTGAAGACTTTCGAGGGAGCCTTTATACACAAACTACCTCCTGCAGTTCTAAGTAGTTCTGAAAGATTCATTATGTTTTGTCTTCTCTGTAAACTGGAGCAGAGGGCAATGTGCTATGGATAAGCAGGGATGATGGTCAGGAATTAGAATCTGAAGGTCGCTCTACTGTGGATGTAGGAAGCAGAGAACGGAGGCCCTTTCTGGATTCTGGATTCTGCCTTGTATTCTGAGCCCAATCTCCATTTTTGCTAGAGTTGTTCTGTGGTTGAAGAGCATTTCTTGTTCTGCTCCTCCCATGCCTCCCTTCAATAATTCCCGAGGGAAAACCATGGATAAGGAAATGCCAGGCTTCCGAGGTAACAAAAATCGATGTAGTCACAGGGACCATATGAAAGTTGACCTTACCAACTAAAAGACATTTCAAAGCCCTTACAACCACATGTGCTCCGTTATTTGTCAAAATTAGCTACGTAATTTCCCTATGATTGGGAACGCTTTCAAATTCAGAATAAACTGCTGCACTGCTCATACTGACTGTCCAACGACACTGCAAAAACCCTGGGCCCAAACGCAGTTAAGAGACTTAGACAGGAAGGAGTTACTAATCACTTTGCTAAAATAAGTAGTGTTTCCTTTGCAAATTATGATCGTCTGACATTCGAAGATGCATACACTTGACATAGTAGGACTTTGGGACTATCAAAGGTGTCAAATCTATTTATTTCTCAATCCAGTGCAAACAAGGCTTTATCACGATATCAGAGGCCCCTGTTCCATCTGAATTCTTGTCTTAAGATAACGTTTTCTGCATGGGTAGATGTTAGTTAATTTCCTGTTGCTATGACGAAACACTGTGGCCAAGGTAACTAATGGAAGATAATGTTTATTTGGCCTCACTGTTCCGGAGGGATAGAAGAGTTATCGTGTTAGGAATGCATGGCAGCAAGCACCAGGCATGGCTGTTAAAAGCGGTGCTAAACATTTACATCCTTACCACAAGCACGAGGTGGAGCCAGCAGCCTGGAAATAGGTGAGGCACTTTCCATTTCACAAGATCACATCCAGGGACACACTTCCTCTACAAAGGCTTCGGCCTCTAAACTCCCTCAAACAGTGCCACCAAGTGGGACTAAGTGCTCAGATATCAGCACCTACAGGGGACATTGCCCCCCAGTCCTCTGCAGTGTTATTTGCTCTGGTGAGGATGCTCTGTGGCCATCACAGCAACTGCTTTTGAAGTTGGATGATCTTGCCCCCATCTTTGATGCTGTTTCTTCTATCTTTCTTTAAGTCTGACAAATCATAATCTCATGGTAGAGCCAAGGTTCTGATCACAGATAATATCTATCTGCTTCCCTAGGGCTGTGTTAATAAATAATAAAAAAAAGATCATCTTCAAAATTTGATTACCAGTTTTGTCTAATTTCGCTGTGTGCTGAGAGTTTATATCTGGTTGTAAGCTGCAAACTGCAGACAGTAGATGTGTAGGTATGGTTTTCCTATTCCGTATTTAACTGAGATAGGATGTCCTATGTAACGAAGAACTGTTAGTGATTTTTTTTATGTAAAACATTAGCATGTTTTCAATTTAGCAATATTTTTAATTTATGAGGCATGTTAATTAATTTTGAAGTAGGCTAATTAATTTTGGGGTACCAAAAATTAATGAGCTGCACTGGACATGTCAGTGTGTATTAGTCTTGTTTCTTGCTATTGCTTTGAAACTTAAAGACTATATGTCTAAAATTGAGCATGCATTTAGAAAGCATTGTGTTAAATGAAAAATGACTATATTCTCAGCTGAGCAGCTTATATGAAGAAAAGCAAAGTTTTCAGGTGGAGAACTTGAAGATCACTTTCTACTGGGATTTTCCTTGAGAGTGAAGAATACAGATTAAAATTTCATTTCGTTACATTGTACAAAATACGTGCAAAGGAAGTTCTCCTGCCATCCATTGTCATTTGTCTACATTTAGGCAT
This sequence comes from Mus caroli, assembly GCF_978045245.1. Lineage (NCBI taxonomy): Eukaryota > Metazoa > Chordata > Mammalia > Rodentia > Muridae > Mus > Mus caroli. The sequence continues at coordinate 120,162,036 of NW_028227265.1, read as the reverse complement.
GGTTTATTCCATGAGTAGTTGTGATTTTCAAAGTGTTCCATTTTAACAATGGTTTTGTATAAGATACATTCTCTCCACAAAGTAACAGTTAGGAATGATGTTTTATAAGCTGATACTGCCTGTGTTTCTGTGCTCAAGGTGTTTTTTCCCTTTGTATTTTATTTTGAAACTGAATATCGTATCAGATAGGTGGCAATGGGGGTGCCTCCTGCCAATCACTCCTGCAGGAAGAAGGTTTTTAGAGAATAATTTCTCCAAAAATAATTCATCTCACAAATTTTCATACAGGAGATTCATCTCTTCGACACAGAGCACATAGAAAACCTCACCTGTCATTCAGAGCTATGTCCCTTCTATGTGGATAACGTCCATCATCCCACATCTGTATTTGATTTCATCTGTCTCTTGAGGCTTGCTCTGTGTACCCATCTGGATATACAGAGCTTCCTGCATGAGCAGGCATGGTCTGGTACTTAAACTCAACAAAGCAAATGCAGGTTCACCACCACCTCCTCAAACCATCTTGTCCTGGTTATGTACCTCCATCCAGCAGCAAACACCTAAGCTCCAGTCTCCTGTGCAGAGGACAATACCGAGTGTGGCTGTCTTAGTCAGGGCTTCTATTGCTGCAATCAAACACCATGACCAAAAAGCAACTTGGGGAGGAAAGGGCTTTTGGGCATACACTTCCAGATCATAATCTATCATTGGAGGAAGTCAGGACAGGGACTCAGTCAGGGTTGGAACTTGGAGGCAGCAGATAATGTAGAGGTCATGGAGGGGTGCTGCTTACTGGCTTGCTTCCCATGGCTTGTTTAGCCTGCTTTCTTGTAGAACCCAGGACCACCAGCCAGGGAGCTGGGCCCTCCCCCGTTGATCACTAATTGAGAACATTCCTTACAATGGATCTCCTGGAGACATTTCTTCAACTGACGTTTCTTCCTCTCTGATGACTCAATTGTGTCAAGTTGACACACAAATCCAGCCAGCACAGTGTCTGAAATACAGAGCTTACTGAGAGCTTCTCATATAGCTCCTATATGAATAGTGAGCAATATAAATTACTGCCCTGCAAGTCTTCCCTAAAGTGTGACTGACACCTTGCTTTGTCTATGTCAGTGCCATAAAACTATGTCCTAGGAAGCATAAGTTTCCCTAAACAAGACCAAGGCAGATAGAGGAATGTGGAACGTTTTTACTCTCTCATCACTCTTCAATTTGAAGAGATCAAAAAAAAAATTACATTCTCTTTTTGGTTGTTTTTTTTTTTCAGATCAGGGTGTAAGGTCCATGGAACTGTCTTGAGATGAAACCGTGCTTTTCAGAGGCAAGCCAACCTTGTCCTCAGAGTTCAAGTCCTCTCGGGGTCAGCTGAAGATGACTTGGTCTAAGTCTCTCCTTTCAAAGTGATTGTCCCAAAATTCTCTGCTGCTGCTAACACAGAATGATGTAAGACTGCTTAAATAAAAACACATATATCTTAATCTGCTTGTAAAGAAACTTGCTGCTCACTCTGGACACTATTGCTGATGAGAAATGACCTAATGTCACATTTGGATGCAGTCTGCAATGGAAGGTTTCACCTTCCAGTGACCTTTGTCTACAGTGGAATGAGCCACTAATTAAATGGTACCACACAGCCCTAGAAACACATTCTTTCCATCACTGAGGCATCTTCAGATGAGAACCTTTACTCCAGAAACTCCAGTGTTCCACAGCCACGGGCAAAGTGTTTATTTCTCATTTGTAGTAATTTACACAGAGTTGCAACTGAACATTTTCTAGCCAGGGGAATAAGGTCTCCTTACTTAAATTAATTTTTAATTAGTTTGGCCTTTTTGATATGCTTGGATTAACATAAAAGAGAAAAAAAGGAAAATAATTGGAGTTACTACAGATAAATAATCTGTTTGTGACCCAGGACACAGTTCATGGGTAGAGCACTTGTGTTACATGCATGATGCCTTGGGTTCAATTCTCAAGATGGTACACTCAATTAGTCAATTAATTAACTAATTCATCATTTATTGGGTGACATGTATGATGGCAAAGTAGCAGATGAACCATTAGAAAAGTGGTTATCATCTCTCATTCGATATCAACAGAGACAAATTTTAAGGTCAAAAGAAAAATTCTATTTACCTTAAAAGTGTCTCCAGCATCATGAACTAAAATAAAATTACTGAAATATACTGAAGCCAAATCTGTTTACTGTATTATCTTGTTCAGTATGGGTAATGGAAAAACCCCACCATGAATTTAGTCTGTATGGAATCCAACAGCACCTTAATGTTACTTAAATCCTAACAGCAGTGTGACTGGATGGTGGAGCTTTTATGTGTGAGGCTCCTGGTTTATCCCTAGTATCTTCTGTTCTTACACACACAGAAGAAACCACAACACAGAAATCACCTTTGAAAAGTCCTTAGTAAAATGATGGTAACATTTAAAAAAAATGAAAATGCTGTCTCAAATACTAGGCAAAAGAATATTGTATATGAGTTAAATGTAAACTGGGCTCATAGCATCTGAAGGGGTGGGGGCTTCTGTCTCAGGTGGTACTTGGGAGATATCTGATATGTTATTTGGACTGAAGGGGAATTTAATTAATTCAATGTAGGAAAGAAAAGGCAATGATTGTGAAATGAGATTAGAACAGAGCAAGAGAGACACAGATATTAAGAAATGACTCTGGAGCTTTGGACACACAGGCAGAAACATGAAACAAACAAAAGGTCCACTTCCCCACCCTACCCCTGCCATTGTCTCTCTGAGGCCTGGACAAAGGCTGGCTGCAGTTTTGTGAAATGTGAGATGCACTTTGCAGGGCCTGCTGGGTTGTCATCTGCTCACAGACAGGCTCAGAGAGGAAAGGAATAACAGAGTACCGTCATCACCAGGCATCGCGAGGGCGTCGGCAGGAAAACTGGGCACTCTCCTGGAAACATGCACTTCCTAAGAGCATGATGCAAGACTGTGGCTGCCTATCAGACCCTCCACGGCCATCATGGATGGGAACGGGCAGTGCCTCTAAATGGTGAAGTGAAAAGAGTCAGGAAGAAGTTAAACCTGGCTCCCTGAAGGATGGGGTGACTGTCTCGGAACAATAGAAGGGAAATGGGAAGAAGATGTTTCCTGAGGGTTTTTACTGTATAATACCCGGGTGCTCTCTGAGGCAAGAATAGCAGGCTCAGAGTTCAGACCATAAGCTATCATTTCCATTGAGCACTTGCTGGCTTAGTTATCCAAATGATTAAGGCTTACTCTGGGACTGCAGACAGCTCTTGGAAGTAATGTATTCACAAGCAAGTCAAGACTCAAGATTCCCTGTGGCCTAAAGACTAGTTAACTGGAGAACTTTCGAATTAATAAAATAGTCTGTCTGCCTGTCTCTTTCTTCCTTCCTTCCTTCCTTCCTTCCTTCCTTCCTTCCTTCCTTCCTTCCTTCCTTCCTTCCTTCCTTCCTTCTTCCTCCCTCCCTCTCTCCCTCCCCCTTCCTTTCCTTCCTTCCTTTCTTCCTTTCTTTCTCCCTAGAGCTACCCCTACCCTCAAGTGATACCTACCCATGTAGATACTTAATCATAGGCTAATGTAGAGATAGAATCTAGCTCCTCTGTTATACCAGACCTATTGCAAGTTCTCCATCACCCATTGGCCAACACAGGTAAATAACATTACCACCCCATAGGGCATTCTAATGGACATTGGTGTTCCAGTTTAGTGAAGGAGACTGGTGATACAGGGGACTCTACACACACAACTGAAAGTACAATTTTCTATTATGACAATATAAAATACTCAACCAGACAGCTTTTAAACAAATTAATATTATATTAATTAATGTGAATAAAGATACTGAACACAGGGTTTGCTTTGGGAAAGGCTAACAGGGGACGGTGATAATACATAAGTAGATATTTCGTTTCTCATTAATGCATGTTCATGAATGCAGTACAGGTTGCAAGCAGAAATTTCAGAATATTTCCTGGTCCAAGAATTTTATTGCTGTTGTTTTGGGACAGTGTTTCTCATGTAGCCTTAAGTGTCCTGGAACTTCCTCTGTAGATCAGTCTGCCCTTGAACTCACGTGCTTCTGCCTCCCAAGTGCTGGGATTAAAGGTGCATGCCAACACCACCTGGCAGTCTAAGAATTTTTATTTAATTCCTACACACAGAGAGAGCAATATTTCTGTCTATTTAAAAGTGTCAGTTAAGACTGCAAAAAACATTTTTATTCAAGTGGTTATCAGAGCAATTTTTGACATATTTAAAATTTATATATTTTATTGTTTTGAGAATTTCATATGTGAGTTACATATTTACATCATTTCTACCCATTCCCCTTCCATAAAATCCCTCCTATATTCTCCATCTCTCCCTCAAACTTGTGACCTCTTCTTCTTCTTCTTCTTCTTCTTCTTCTTCTTCTTCTTCTTCTTCTTCTTCTTCTTCTTCTTCTTCTTCTTCTTCTTCTTCTTCTTCTTCTTCTTCTTCTCCTTCTCCTTCTCCTTCTCCTTCTCCTTCTCCTTCTCCTTCTCCTTCTCCTCCTCCTCCTCCTCCTCCTCCTCCTCCTCCTCCTCCTCCTTCTCCTTCTTCTTCTTCTTCTGTTTTGACTTAAGAGCAAAACTATGACTGAGAGGTTGTTTTACTTTGTTACAGGCTCATAGAGGGTGGCTGTGAAGATTCATGCCAAAACATGTGTATTATATGGAGTCTATCAATCATTCCTGAAAGAATCAATCTAGAAAAAGCATCTGAAAAGTCACGCCCCTAAATGACCTGTAAACTCTGGCCAGCAGTGATATATAATACAATGTTGAGAGCTTGACGCCAGTGAGCAAGAATAGCTTTTTCGGGGTCAGAGACATTCTGAGTCTAAATCACATTTGCTAATGACTCACCTCACCTTTCAATTTCTCTTCATGTGGACAATCAATCATGCTGTAAGCATGATCTTCAGAGGCGCTCAGTTGATGCTAATCACCGTCTCTTAACCCCACATGCTTGTTAGGATTTCTTGATGCTTCAGGTGATGTAATGCCTCCCAGCGGCAGACAGGGAGGGTTCACTGATTGCATTGGGCACTGGCCTTCTCTCCAGGTTTGTTAGTGAGTAGACTATGCCGTGAAAGTTGAGTCGTATGGATCAGACCCATTCTTCTCTGCCATGGGGCAATGGTTCTGCTTCTGTGAACTATGGGAAGGAATGGACTCACAGCCTTCACTTAAGATGACTGATGGCATCACTTCCTACCTAAAACTACCGCTAGCAGATGGTGGCCAGGGGACCTGACCTGGAAGAAGAAGGGAGAGACTTTAACATAGCTGTAGAAAGAGATTTGGTCTGCAGGAGCCAGAGCACACAAGTGTATCATGCAGGGTCACAGAGGTATAAGAGGCATGTGGACCAAGGGTCCAGATGGAGTCACCTGGATGGTGACACAGTAGGAACACCTTCATCCACGTCTGGTTAGGAATTTCACATACAGACTGAGAATAGAGGTTGCAGATGCGTCTTAAAGATCGGTGCTTGGAATGTTACATTTTGATCTCCTGGAATTGCCTTTTTTTAAAATTGTGTTTTCCAAAATCACATCAGAGAGCTATAAACGGATCATGTAAATGAAGGCAAAGGAAGAGATGGGGCTCTATAGGAGAGTTTCTGGTGCCTGACGTCCTCTTTTATTGTGATAAGAGCACAGAGGAATGTATAAGACAGAGAAGAACACGGCTGAGTGAGATGGTGTGTTTCCGTGGGAGGGACCCCAGTGAGGAGTGGATCGCCATCTGCACCATTGGGTATCAGAAGCTAATGAGGGAATGGGGCTTGTTGTCTTCCCATAGGAAAAAAAGATCTTCCCCATTTAGTCACATAATGTGGTTGTGGCAAGAGTCAGTTTGTCACAGGAGCTGAGCAGATAGAGGGCTTCAATTTTCATGAGCTATTGACCATGTCACGCAGTCTCCTCACACAGAAGCGCACAGCCTGGTGGCTCAGTTTTCCTGGTGAAAGTAGTACAGAAAGAGGAATAATAGTAGGGAGAAGGTAGGGTGGAAACAAGATAGAGGAATGAGAAGAGAAAAAGGAAGGAGAAAAGGTAGAGAAGGAAGGTGGAATCCCAGTGACTTCTCAGCCAATCTCCACAATAGCGTCTTATGTTTCTATTCTCTTCAGTGTGCCAAGTGCTTCTTAGAAGGGCAGCTCACACACTAGGGGATGAGATTAGACCGGGTCATGATGCCAGGGCAGCACCTGGGGAACTGGTGCTGTAATAGTGTGACCATCAGCAATAGCACAGACATGTGCTCATTAAAGATCCCACACCAGTTCATTCCAGTCTCTGTCCTCAAGCTTATTATGGAGTTTGCAACAACAAGCACGTTGGCCGGATGACGTGCAAGACAGAATGAATCCTTTGATTCCACATTCAATGAAGCTACTCACAGACCATTTCATTCTCCATTCATTATCTCTATTAACCTCAATAGACTACTCTGAGTTATTTTTTATTTTAAATTCCTTTTTAGTCTCATATTTATGAACATAAATATCCTGTAAACTGGAACTCATGAACTGAAAACTTATATCCCATTTAACTTTTAAAAATATTCGAGTTGGTTTATGTTTACAAAATTCTTTGAAATGAGCCTCTTGTTTTCCCCTTCCAGTCCCTTCTCTCCTTATTCAATTTTTCCTCTGTACTTGAGAAGTTTTATGGCTTCCATTTACCCAGGGCAGCTTCAGTTCTGGGGCACTGAAGCACAACCATTTGGTAAGACACCCAGCAGGCTCTTTCCAAATCGATCTGCCCATAAATCAAAAGTGACAGTGTATGACAGACATTAGTGCTTGCTTGCAGGCAACACCAGGGTGCTTTTTAGATTCCTTTGTGTCCTGGGGCTGTCTCCCGAGCTTCTCACCTTCCTCCCTCTAGAAAGGTCCTGAAGAGCCCATAGGACCAGCAAAACCTCCCCAGCCCTTTCTGCTCAGTGTTTCAGCATTTCTGAGAGTTACTCACATCTGCTGTAATCTAGGCTATTTCATTCTAAAACAGTACCTCTCTCTCCAGTGGGCCTGCAGAAGCTTAAACACAGGTATCTCCACAGGTGTCCTGCCCCTGCTCTACCTTAGTCCCCTGATGCTTGCTTTATGGATATTCTGCTCCAGGCATGGCTGTGACGAGTTCCTTCCTGATATGAAGCTTCTGCATGGATCCCTCCCTCATCTCTGAGTGCGGCTGATGTCACTGAACTTGGATGAAGAGCATCATTTAGAGAGTCAGTCCCTCTCAGTGTCACACTGGATCTCTCTCAAACAGACAAAGAACCCATCACATTCTCTATCCATGCTTTTCCCCTACAGTGTGTATCTTCTGCTGCAGATCTGAGTGACAGATGAGAAAGGCTGGTGGACTCCACCTGCACCAATGTAACCAGTGTTCAAGCAACTAAGTAACAAATGACAGGATAGTGATGATCCATCACCTTAACAGCCATCAAGGTTCAGCTCTACAGACATGAGCTAACCCTAACCCTGACATTCCCACTTCACCCAAGATACCCCTGCTGTCCTTATTTTGTGAATCAGAGATAGAAAACCCAAAGCACAGGGTCCACAGAAGAACACAGGGATTCACATGGCCATCACTGTAGTGTATCAGAAAGTATCTGGTTTGTCCTAAGACTCAATAGGCTCTGAAGGTTATAGGAAGAAAGGAGACAAAACACTAGGTCATGGAGACTTTCCACATTACAAGATAGAAACTAGGGTGGGCATGGAACAGAAAAGCATTTCAATGGTACAATGAAAAGATCTAGCACCATGGCATAAAATGTATTAGCCTTGGGATAGTGACTCCGCTGGTACTCATACAACTGCATGGGTCACTACTGCTTAAAAAGAGAGGGCTTCCTGTGTGCTAGCCTGAGCTAACACAGGGAAAACACAGTCAGATAGCACAGTCTCCCTGTCGATTCTGGTTGCCACCCTTCCAGCACTTCTTTTATTTCTGATTTTACCCTTGCCAATGAACCTAGAATTGAAAGAAACAATGTAAACCAAGACAATACTATAATTATAAACATTATTAGCCTACTGGCTTAGAACACAAGAACACTCAGTCTCAGCATCCTGACTCACAGTAGTGGGTGATAGATACTATCAGACATATGGAAAGTCACATTTATGACATGATTCACTTTCAAAATTGTCTTAATCAAACAATGTAAGATTGAACTCAGGATGTAGGCACTGTATCATCATTTTCTTAATCACAGGTATCTCATACAATTGTTTCTTCCCTTATGGGAAGAAATTGTAGATATTTCATTGGAAGTATATGGCCCTTTGGCTCATAGACCTGAAATTCTTATTTTAAAGGAGAATAAAAAGGGCAGACGTTTTGAAGACTTCTGATTTTCCTGCAGAGTGGTGGTAAGCCAGTGGAAACAGAGCCAAGCTGGTATGTAGCCTCAGTTTCCCCCTAGTTGATAGATGAGAAGTTTCAATTGATCAATGAACACAGAAAGATTCATAAAAAATTTACAAGTTTTAACATTTATCAATTTCTTAGCTGAACTAAGCATAAACCTCATACACAGTACCCCAGTTAATGCTCACAGCATCATTTGATGCTGTCATAATTTATGCTATCATAATTTATAATTTGAAGCCATCTAGAGCATGTGGTGGTTTGAATGAGAATAAAACCCAAAGACTAATGTGTTTGAATGCTTGGCCAATAGGGAATGGTTTTACTAGAAGGCATGGCCTTGTTAAGGAAGTGTGTCACTGTAGGGTGGACATAGATGTCTTAATTGCTCAAGCTATGCCTAATGTGGTACACAGTCTCTTTTTGCTGCCTGCAGTTCAAGGTGTAGAACTCTTAGCTCCCCCAACACCATGTCTGCCTGCATGTCGCCATGCTTTCTGCCATGACAACAATGAACTAAACCTTTCAACTATAAGCCAGCACCAATCAAATGTTTTTCTTATAAGAGTTGCTGTGTTCATGGTGTCTCTTCACAGCAATCAGACATTTTCTGAGACACGGCACATGCGTGTTTCAACACACCCAATAAATGCTAGAGCCAAGATCTTTCAATTTTGTCTTCACTGAAGAATGTCTTCAGTATTTTTATCTGCTACCTTCAAATAAAGATATGGAATCTTTTCTATTGAGCAATGCCTCCAAACATATGAAGAATTGGAGGAATCTTATACCCATATAGGCCATGAAAATTAATAGTATTTAGTAGTGAGTATGTTTTCTTCAACAAATTATAGCTATTAAACAACTCTTGGGGCAAAGCCCTCTGTAACCCAAAGCAATGTTCTTCATATCCGTGACCATGTGTGCATGTATAAATGCCTGTGTGTATAAATGCCTGTGTGCATGTATAAATGCCTGTGTGTATAAATGCCTGTGTGCATGTATAAATGCCTGTGTGTATAAATGCCTGTGTGCATGTATAAATGCCTGTGTGCACGAGCATAGATGCCCAGGTCTTCCTTGTAAGTCCCTACCCTTCTTTTCCCAGTAACGCACAGCGGTTGCCATGGCTGAACCCTTCCGTTGCCATGGTCTCCTCTCCCATGTGATCTTCAGCCAGCGACAGGAATCTATAATGCTCACCCATCTGTCATGGGCTTGAGGATAGGTAGAGCGGTAGTGTATCCAGCAGCCATCGAGAGCCACGAAGGGGATTTCAGCAATTGACCCTGCATTTCTTTTTCCTCTTTGATAAGGTGAACTCTCATAGAAAGCACTGAGGTAGTTGTGTAGGACCTCAGAGCATCGCCAGGATGAATTTCCCTTTGATCCCAAGGAACTACAGCAGGCTGCTCTCTCATGCGTGAGAGCCAGCGCCCTACTCTGGCTACAGTGCTGTCCCAGGTGCTCTAATGTCTGGACTGCTGCCCCTCCCTCTACAGCATAAAATAATTTTTAAGGATGCTGTAAATCCTTATTTAAAACAAAACAAAGGTTGTTTGTGTTTTTACAACACAGGACTCCTTTTGCCTGCACACATTGGAAGTCAATGTGAAACATTTTACGTTGCCTTAGCTAATCTGTTCCCCATTTGTCTAAAGATGGAGGTAGGAGAAAGCCTGCAGGTCTGAAGGTCATAACTGGTTAGCATTCTACAGGGCTGAAACTTAATTAGCATAGATGCAAAGCTGCAGGCCCATCTTTGTAAGTAAGCTGCTCTTTATCACAGCTAATGGCAAGCCTGTGGTGATCTCTCTCAGGCTGATGTGGGAGCAGACACGCTTGCATGATCTTGACCTCTTAGAGCTAGAGGCAATTCCATTGTGAACAAGGAGGGGTCCACACTCCTTCTTCATGAAAGACATCACACATAGGAGCATTGTGCTACAATACAAAAAGGAAGCTCCCCAGAGCAAGCAGGGTGCAGTGATAGGCAGTCTGTGAGGAGACAACACTGGTGGAAGGGTTAAAAACTAACAGCACAAAGAGACAACTCTAAGCCACCTGCCAATGCCTGAAGGATAGTCATAGTGGACATGTGGCTCCACATGACAAAACTGTGACCTTCCTAGAGTTCTCTTGCTGCTGGAAAGTGAAAGATTAATGGACTTGGGAGGTTCTCTGAAGCAGGCATGGCTTCCATCCTTATAGTTCTACATCTGTAAAGGAGTTTACACAGAAACCAGACCATCGTTTCATGAAGGACTCAGAGACTTGAGAGCTGAACTAGAAAGTTGTGGTCCTTTTCATATACCAGATCTGCCACTATACAAACTCTACCCAAATGTCAACTCCAAAATGACCCCCATGAGAGAGGGGTGTTCCGGCTCAAGTCACTGGAAACTTGGCACTTAAAATCCAATGAAGAATGTTTGAAAAACATACAGAGAAGTTGGAAGGGCTCAAGGTGGGGAGAGAAAGACAAGGCCATGATGAAGCAGGCAGTCAGATACCAAAATCCATGTCATCTGCCTGTCTTGTACCCATCTCTATGCTCAAAAGGGCTAAGACCAGTGTGAGTGCTCTGCTGGGTTAACTGAAGGAGGGAGTGATGCTCTGTTCTTAACATTTGCAAAGACTTGAGTGACCATAAGAAGGCAATGAACAAACCATGAGATGAAGACTAAAGCCTGCCAAGTGTAATGCTATAAGGACAAATAATACAGGATTAAGAGAGAGTATCGAGGGCAGAATAGATAGCCAGCAATTAAGAGCTCATGGTGATGCTGCAAAGTACCTGAGTTTGGTTCCCAGCACCTACTTTGTGTGACTTACAACTGCTTGAACTCCAGCTCTGTGGGAAGTGATGCCCTCTTCTTGCCTCCATAGGCACTGCACTTACAAGTGCATACTTGGCATACATACACATGCACACATCATTTAAAAAGAGAGTGAGAGAGAAAACAACAAGACATTCCTGACCTAATGGGTGGAGCAATGGACCCTATTTAAAAGCTGGTTATACCTCCCCACCTGCCCTCTATTTACAGATGACCACTGGATGCCAGGCTCTATAGGAACATCCAGCATTGCTGCATTTTAAGTGAGACCTTTCCTTATAAACAGATAGCACTGTATGCAAAAATAATTGTTTCCCTTGAGCTCTGGCTACCCTGAGGGATCAACCACATCAAAGAAAAGTGTGCACCACAGTCTGTGCCCTTGCTACTTAGGTGTGTACTTTCTCCACATGCTGGAGAGCTCTCAGATGCTGCTTTCCTCTCCTCCTCTGCTCTGTGCGCTGCATCTTATCAAGGTCCTCCAGTTGCATTTTGTGTGTGTGTGTGTGTGTGTGTGTGTGTGTGTGTGTGCTGCCTTCTTCTCATCTGTGAGTCTGGAATCCATGAATCTGTCACTAAAGAATCTAATGTTCTAACATGCCACCTCACCGCTTTCAGTTCTGATTTGGAAGCAATGGCTCTTATAGGTCAGAAATCAGTAAAATTGGAAACATTGCTTATCATACCCGCATTTTTCAACTAAGGGCAGGAGTCTTGCATGTCATCTGCCTGTCTTGTACCCATCTCTGTGCTCAAAAGGGCTAAGACCAGTGTGAGTGCTCTGCTGGGTTAACTGAAGGAGGGAGTGATGCTCTGTTCTTAACATTTGCAAAGACTTGAGTGATCATAAGAAGACAATGAACAAACCATGAGATGAAGACTAAAGCCTGCCAAGATGACACACAGTAAATACCACCAGAGGTAGGAATCTGTTGCAGAATTTTCTATTGTCAATGGCTTATATTTTTTAAGGTAGAGAAGATATATAATTCGTATAGTGTCCTCAACTAGATAATTGATTAATTTCTTCCTGTTTCTCTACTAGTTTCCTTTTTATTGTTGTGATAAAACATCCCATGAAAAGCAACTCAAGTCAGAAAAGGGTTATTAGGGCTCACAATTGCAGCTTACAGTCCATCCAGAGTGAGGTATCAAGGGCTGTAAAAAATCTGGTTTCATCACATCCTCACACAGCAGCAGAGAGAAACTGATGCATTCATACGTAGGGCACAATGAGATTTCTCTGTTTTATTCACTTCAGGATCCAAAGGTTAGGGATTCGTGCTGCCCATAGTGGGCAGGACTTCTAACTTCAATGGTATTAAAATAATTGCCCACAGGCATTCCCACGAGTCAGCCATCTGATGCAGGCAGCCTCTCACTGGGACTCTCTCCATGGGGGATTCTAGACTGTAATCCATTGACCATTAAAATTAAGCACACAGGGCTTTGTTTAGTAGAAAAGTAATACTGAACCACAGAGGTTATCAACACCCCCTGCCTACAAGATATTTGGAATGTGAATGGCATATAAGATAATATGTTCTGAACAATGACCTCCCCCCCCCCCAGTCACAAACTCTATGAAGACAAAGTGAGCCTTACCTTACTGCTGTGTGAAAACTTCATAGGAACACAATTGACTTGTCTTTTATAAATCACTCAAAGGTATCAGAAGACTGACAAAATTTAGAAGAGCTAAATAGGAGGGGATTATGTGGGAAGCCTCCTCTAGTTTGGACTCCTGTTTATTCTTCTACATCCTGCAATCTCTTTTTCCTTGAATTCTGCGATGGCAGAGCACTATGGGATAGATCAGGTTGTTAGTTACTTGGATGCTCTGCCCACCCCCACCCCCCACCTTCACCCACCCCCATCAATACTTCTTTCATTATCAGAGTAATTACTGAGCACTTTGGGTGCTGGTGACTCTATACCCAAGTTCACGAATAGTCATAGGACCTAACTGTTCCTACCAAGCAATTCTCAGGACCATTGCTAGTGGTCCTGAGACAGAAACTTTCCTCCACTTCCACCTAGGTATCATGATGTATAGGATCTGAAGATCAGCAGCTACTTAGTGAAGCTAACACCAGAGGAAGGGGGCAGGAAAGGGAGGGAAAAGAGGCAGGGGCTACTGACTTAATCTGGCTTCAGAAGATGGTTCACCTCTACATGTCAGTTACTTGATTCATCAGAGGAAGGATCTCACATATTTCCACTCGAGAATGTGCATGCCAAGGCCTAGCCTGGTAGTCATAAGAACTTATCGTTCCTCCCTCCTCCATTTTAACTAAGTGTTGAAGCATGAAAATACATCTAAGCTATCTGAGTTCTCCACAGCACTTCTGGGACCATTTGTCAATGGACAGATCATTAACGTCTGGAACTTAGATTAATTCTCCCAAAATTTTAACATTAGTGCCTTAGTAACTAATTTTAAACCCATGGCGTCAGATCTGGCTTTTCATTTTATAAATGTACCTTCACATAAAACATTAAATAACATTTGTTTGTTTCAATTTCATAAATATGACCTACCACAAGCTATTTTTATTAAGAAATTTGACACTTTTATTTCTTTGCATGTTTTGAAGTCGCATTAAGTGATAAACAAGATAGAATGAAACTATCATTTAAAATACCACATAAAATTAAACACTGTGTATAAAACTGTATCACTTAGATTATCTGACTGCATGAGTTGTCTGTCTCTTTTCACATTTTGTCCTATATTACCACAGCAAAAGAAAATATCACTTACAGAGCACATGGGCTCTTGCTTACATGGGTAGACAAGATATCTTGGCTGTATATGGGAATGTAACTATTAGTATAATATGAAAGTCAAAGGGACAAGTCACACTATCTGCCATTATGGTAATGTTTGTGCTTGTTATGCATTGTGTGAGCACTTCGTAAATTATGAAGATCATAAACTTAATAGTTGGTAAGAATTATGCAGATTTGAATGTGTCAGTATTTTGAACACAACCTTGAATGGTCAGTAGAGGCTAGAAAAAGTCAGAAAGATATTGGAAAGGGTCTGTCCTAAATTGTCTTGCTTTTTAGGGTCTTCTTTCTGGACATCCCAGACCACAATAAGTAATGACCCAAGAGGATGCTTCTGTATCATCAACTAAGCTCTATAGTTTATGTGTCTATATTTGTATGATATCCCACAAAATTATAAAACATATGAACATACCTATTACTCACTGTCTTGAAAAATAAAGACATACATGATGGATTCACCATCCTGATTTCACTCAAGTCCTCGAGTGTGGGGAGAGAACATACCTTTTGGATTCTATAGCTCATTTATCTGTTAATGGTCCATAGAATTCACCCTGTCATCTTTCCGCTATGGAAATAATGCTAGTCCCTTTCCCTAGATAGGAAGGATGTGGGAAGAACTGAAATCCTGGCTTTCATCTCTGCTGGTTTCCACAGCTTCCTCCTAGGAGCAGCCAATGTTAGATGTAGACAGGTTAAGAATTTAGTAGAGTACTGTGCAATCAGAGAGAGCTTTAACCTGATTAATGCAAAGAGCACATCTGACAAATCCAGAGACTAAGCAATGTTGAGGAGGAGAAGTGTCTTTAAGTCATTTTGTTCAATGATGATATTCAAACCCTCCCATGCTAGAGGCATGTTATCATAAAATGAAGTCTGTGCTCATGATTTCTTAGCATCCTGCCTTCTTCCATTCACGCTCCTCCCCACTGTCTGCCAGGTTGCTTTTCGTTTCCTCACGGTTCTTTATGTGTAATTTTTCTTCTAGCTAAGTTACAAGACTTACCATGGCATACCACTTGCTCCTCTTTATTTTCATGTATTTTTTTAAAAGAGAAGTTTATCTGTAGATGTAAAAATTATCTTTAAACAAGAACTTAAGGCATCCCGCAGGTTTTACTCTAAAATTAAACATTTAGAGAAATAACTGTAATTTCTTTGTCCCGTTAGCATGAGGTGCATTTTTACCATGTAGGTCATCTCTCAAATGGTCTTTCCTTTTTCCTTGAAGGAAATGATATAAATGTAATCAAAAATTTAAAGACATACCTGGAGAAGGGAACATTCGCGATCAGCTGAACGCAGGGAATTCTGCTGCTCTAGGAGGGGATGACTGAGGTATGGTCTCATGAAAAATCACCACTTCTTAGACTTGTTTACACAAGGTTTCACGTAGCCGAAGCTAGCCTAAAACTCTCTGTGTAGCAAAGAATGAGAATGACTTGGACTCCTGTCCATTCTGCTTTCATCTCCACAGTGACAGGTGACAGAATGACAGGTGTGTGTACCACACCAAGTCTTTATCCAAGGCTGGATAAAGATCAAACTTGTGAATTTTCCCTGCTATGTAATGCACTCTCCCAGCCACTGGACCACACCTCAGCTCTTTATACATCGCCTTACTGACTTTCAGGTACCTAGGAATGGTATTAGGTATGTAATCTCTTTCCTAATTCCTCCAAACCAGACCAAGAGAGGATAGGTACTCTGGCTATGTCATATAAGGGGATGCAGGGTTATGGGAATGTAGCAGACAGATAATTTGCATATCTTGCAGACAGTATGGGCCTCCCTCTTCCACGTGACACACCGGCAGACACTCACAGCACAGCAGTAACGACGACAAAAACCTCACCCTTGTTTTGTGTATTTAAGTGAAAATCTATCTCCTGTTATTTTCTCTTTCCAACATGAAACAAATCATAGTTTCACTGCATTAAAGCACCTGAGCTTGCTAACTGTAAGTGAGTGTGGTCATTTGCTTACGGCTATCCTGGGAAGTAGATGGCCCCTTGTTTAGCTGATAAGATTTTCATTCTCTGCACACAATGTCTGCTTTTGAAGTTGAGTTGATTCCTAGTATAGTAGTTTTGTTTATTCTTTTCTATGAGTTTTAAAACCTATGGTTTGTGTCTTGTGGAAGAATTAGGTAATTATAACTGTACATGTGTACATCTGTTTGTGTGTGCATGTGTGTCAGTATCTACTGTATAATGTATAATGTCACATGTTGACAGGGTCAGAGCATATCTCTGACCTGTTCACAAAATGGCCTCCATTGCTCGATGATGCTATGGTTTTGATTCTGAGGTTAGGCTAACTCGGAACATCTCTGTCGTGCTGCATAGCTTCAGTGCTGTCTTGGGCCCATGAGCAGAAGCTGTACCTTTGATATCATCCATACTGCACTTTCTTCCCAGGAGTGAGCAATCCAGATGTTCCTGTCAGTCCTCGCTCATGTCCCAGTTGGTCTCACTGTGCACCAGAGCCAATGGAAGTCAGCAGCCCAAATGTCATGTGAAAGATCCGGTGCTGGGATTTGGGTTTGGTTTAGTGCATTGGTTCCTGGGGAATACTCTCCCTACCATATGTTAGTTATTTTGCTTGTCTTTGAAGTGCAAGAGTAGCTGGACAAACGGAGTGATCTCCTTTGTGCATAGTGATCCAACAGAAATCATAAGCAAGCTGCTCAACAAAACCCAACCAAGACACTGGCCGCTACACAGAAACTGACAGAGAAAACTGACCCGAGCAGAGCTGTGGCAGACGTATAAACTGATGATTGAAAAAGTCATGAAAGGTGAAGTGAACAAATGAGCAGTGCCTGGCGAAAGGGAAGAGAGGAGAAGGTGAGGAAGCCCGCAATAGAGCAACACAGGATTCCTGTGATGCAACCACTTTGTGTCTGTGGGAGCATGTACAAAAAAAACTACATATGTAGAAACACAGAACATGGCTACACACACATGCATGCTTCTCCCCTATCCTGGAACACACACGCTCACTCACTCATACATACACACACACACACACACACACACACACATACACATGTACACACACATACACACAATCATACTCATTCACAAACACACAAACACACAAACACACACACAAACACACTCACACATAAACACACACAAACACACTCACAAACACACTCATACACATTCATACACTCACACACACATGCACACACAACACGCTCACAAATATGGAAATGTCCTAGCCACCCTAGCCTAGGATGATCCACAATGTTACTGCAGATACCCTGGTTGTAACATTGAAGAAAACTGAGTGAAGGATATATGAAATTTCTTTGCATTGTGGCTGGCATTCCCATCTTTCACAATTATCTAAATAAAATTTTCAGTTAAATCTGAGATGGTATCTCACCAAGTTTGGTGACACCTAGGACACTCTAGAAGAAGGGACCTGGGAGGGAAAGTGGATGAGGAGGGGGGAAAGGAGAACATAATGTGGTATTGGGTGAGGGGAAAAGGACTGAAGCCCTGAGGGCCAGCAGAAAGAATGGAAACAGGCAATCTCGGGAGGTAGGAAGTTGGGGGGACCTTCCAGAATGTACCAGAGACCTGGGAGGTGAGAGACTCTCAGGACTTAAAGGGAGGGACCTTAGATGAGATGCCCTACAGTGGGAAGAGGGAACTTGTAGAGCCTACCTCCAGCAGAAAGTCAGGGCATCAAGTGAGGGATGGGTTGGCATCCCACAGTCAAAACTCTGACCCATAATTGTTTCTGTCTGAAAGAACTACAGGGATAGAAATGTAGAGGAGCCTGAGGACAAGAAGGTCCAGCGATAGACCCAAAATTTGACCCAGTCAAAAGAATGATTTGTTTGTTTGTTTGTTAATTTTTTTTTAAAGAACCAGAATACAAGTGTGGATCAAGAGGCATGGGGTATCTGAATGATATGATTATTTGATCTTATCTGATGATATGAATGAAATGACAATCTGATATGATTATCAATACAGTTATCTGAAGTTACACTGTGTTCACTGGCAGGGACAGCCCACCCCAGTGGGCTAGAGACAAAAGGATGAGCCAGACAGAGTTCTCTGGGTGACTCCCAGAGAGCACGGAGACAACACCCATGGAGCAATATGTCTCTGTGTTCTTTTCCTCCACTGGTAATTTATTTTAAGGTGGGGGATTAAGATGGTGAGATGAGTGTTTCTATTATCCCTGTGGCCGCAGAGTGGAGACGAGATGAGAAACTGGGGAGCTAAGAGTGGGAGGAACACTTTAGAAGATGAAGCAATCAGCAGGGGAGGCCTTGAAAACTCGATGGAACAGGAGAAATGTGTGCATGCAGAGGAAAACAGACTTGGGAGATGTTCGGAGGCAAACGAAATAGATTTGGAAGTGGATGGAACATCTTGTTCATTAGTTAAAGGATTGTAATGTTATTTACCGAAAACAGAGACATCTTAGAAAACACTGGGGTGGCCCTGTCACCATGGCAAACTTTGAGTAGGTTCAAAGTCGTTTAAAGTTAGTTTGCACGCCAAGTATAACTTTGTTATTCCAGTAGGTAAGCTTCTCGACAGTGACTCTTGTGGAGTCATGTTGAGAATGGCGATGATGACTGTATTCTTCATTGCCATCACCCATGCGCTCGGTGAGGACAGAGCAGGCATGGTGCTGGTCATCATCTGCACAGTCAATATGGGTGGGAATCTCTCTCTCATGATGTTAATAGGAATTCTATTTTGTAATATGAGGAAGAAATATGGGCCACATAGCTGCACTTCCAATTGAATGGGGTACAGTTATTTAAGACTAGCTGGCTAGCTGAAGTTCCTGTTCCATGAATAATCACTTTTTCAGAATATTGAAAATTTAATATCTTTCTGTCTCAAACTTTGGCCATTCCTTTGGTTGAATTATTCATGGTCCTTGTCTCCAAGGCCAACGACACTGCAGTATTTTCCTTGGGGCAACCCATGGGCCATGCACTGTGGTAATACTTTAAGTAGAATTCCAATACAAAGTCTATAAATTTTAATACGTGCATGGAGATATTGCATAAATTTTTGACACATGTTACCTGAAGCTATCAGCCCTCTTGTTATGAGTTTTAAAATAATTAGGAAGAACCCATTGCTATTCACTGCATATATAAAGACACATGCTTTATTTAGGATTCATAAGCTAGCCACAAAGCGGTAAGCTTTGATGTTTGATTCTGATCTTAAGGGCCTGTTGACATGGTTCCCAGAGGTTTTTGCCTGCCCTCATCTTTTATAAACACTCTTTGGCATCTTGACAGTTCTTTCCTGTTCCTAAGGTGCTACAGTCATTCCTACATGGCAAGCCTGCTCCTTTCACAACCAACTTCTAGGTTTTCAGGCCTCAAATTTCATGAAGTCTCTAAGGCAGATGTGCAAGAAACTGGGTCAGGGCACCACAGTGCATCTGTCAACACATCTTTATTTTTATATCTATCTGTTATCTCTATCTATCTATCTATCTATCTATCTATCTATCTATCTATCTATCCTCCTATGTGCTATCTATCTATCCTCCTATGTGCTATTTATCTATTTATTTATCTATCTATACTCCTATGTGCTATCTATCATCTGTCCATCAATTACTTATCATCTATTTATCGGTAATCTATGCATCTTTCTACTATCTATCATCAATTAATCTATTTATCATCTACCAATTTACCTATTAACTGTCTATAATAAGGGTATTTATGTATCTAGTTATTATATATCTGTCATCTATTATCTCTCTATATTTTGTCATCTTTCTATTTATTATTTATCATCTATTCATCAATCCACCTAACATCTATCTATCATCTATCTATCTATCTATCTATCTATCTATCTATCTATGTATCATCTATCTGTCTATCATCTACCTATATAACTGACTCATTCATTCATTCATTCACTCATTCATTCATTCAGTCTTTCTGTCTGTCTCTCATTTACGTATCTATCATCAATCCATCATTGCTCTATCTATCCTCTATCTATCTATCTATCTATCTATCTATCTATCTATCTATCTATCTATGTATCTACATACCATCTATAAAATACCACTCCAAATACTCTAACTTGCACTATGAAAACACATACATGGTCTGTTTTCATTCTTTTAATAACATGCCCTGTATCCTTAGATATGCCTAAGCCAATTAAATGTTAAATACTAAAGTGATGGTATGAATCAATTAAATCCATGGTTCTTTGAAAACTGTGCATGATTTTAAGTGTGGACGATGTGGATACTATTGAATTGCTTCAATGGGATGGATTTTCTGTTTCAATCAAGGGGAAACAATGAAAATAACATTTTGACAGTTTGGGTTTTTAGAAGTTTAAAGGCAGAGTTAGCTGTGCTGGCTGTGAGATGTTATTCCTCAGGAGACCAAAACCCACCAGTAACTCTGCATTCTCATGGCATCACGAGGGCATCCTGCATTTGGTAGCTGGTGGTCAGCCAAATTCTGAGATATTCCTTGGATTTTAGCCTTGATGTAGCTACCAAGATTATATGGAAGTGATTAGAAGGGGGTTGGAAGACATAATTAAGCACATTAATCATCTAATGCTGAAATAAGAGAGTATTTTGGACCTAATTTAATCTCTTAAACTCATTGTAAGCCTGGGGTTTGCAGAAGTCAGGAAGATTCAGAGCATGGAGGTGATATGTGTAATGTGGGAGTTTTGGTTGGATACAGAAAAGCCACACAATAACGAATGGGATCTCTGGACACTGAGGGCACCCACTGCTGATTCAGAAAGAGCCCCAAGGAGCTGAATTTATCAAAAAATCTGGGTGAGTTTCAAAGAGGGCTTAAGCTCCTATTTGAACACAGCCCACCATGATACTTGAAACATTGAAAGACCCTGAGTTAAAAAGCCAGCCAGTAGCTGTCTATGACCCACAGCACTGTGAGCGAACAATTGTCATTTATGGTAGTCAAGTTGGAGCAGTTTGTTAGCCACCAATTAAAGTGCGCACATAGATTTAGTGGTAAGGCACAAGTCTCAAAGCTGAGTCAACACAGGCTTTGTTTCTCTACCGTGTGAATAGGGATCACTGTTTTATCATCTCATGAGTTGCAACACAGACATGTTATGTTCTAACATCATAATAACGATTCCTTGTTCTTATATGTTGCAAATGAACTTCTTAAACATGAACTCTCACAAAACTGAGACACTCTATACATCATGTATAGTACATTCACATGACATCAAGACCAGCTTACCCCATACTTGATTCTCAGCAGCAGACATTTATGATTATAATGCAACAACATAGGCATAATATCATTATGCAATATGGCTCCACAAATATATGCACATGCATATATAAAAATTAATATAATTGATACAAAATTAGGCTGAACTTGGACATTTTTAGAAAAGAGAATTTTATTATTAAATCTATAAATGTTTACATTTGTTTTATGAATGTGCTGCCTGTATGCACTCATGTGCACTGTGTATAAAGTATTCATAGAGGCCAGAAGAGGATGTCAGATCCCTGGAACTGGAGTTACAGACATTTTGTGCTACATGTGGGTGCTGAGAATTGAACTCAGGTTGTCTGAAAGTGCAGTAAGTACTGTTGACCACTGAGCCATCTCTCTTCTCCCATATCACCATTATTAAGATTTTATTTAAATTTGATAGTATTTTATAAAATCCTACACAATTTTGCAATGGTAATGAAGTTAATTGATATGGATGTTTTGTGATTTACAATCTATGCCTCTTAAGTCTCTTCAAGAAATTGTAGGTCAAAATATATTTTCCACCATCTGGGAGCTGACAGTCGTACTTCATAGACTGTCAGACAACCCAAACTTTGAGAGAATCTCTGGCCAGGAAACAAGGGCTTTGTACCTTGGGTGGCTTTAAAATGCCCCTAACTCTATAGGGGGTCAGAAACAAAGATGACCATTAGATCAGATATGATGATTAACACGTGTGTAGCACAGCCAAGCAGCATAAGCCATATTGTAGAAACAGGATTATAAATTATCATATACAAAGCACTATAGTCTTTAATATATGAAAAGTATAATACATATGCACTTATAAAAGAGAGAGAAGGGATGCTAATGTCACATCAGAACATGCCATCCCATAATACAACACTGCATTGTTTTGGGAAAGACAAACAGGAATGTCCTCCACCTTCCATACTGCTGTCCCCTGAAGCTGCTCATGGGATCTAAGATAAGTTGAGTATCTTGCGAAACACATCCCAGGACTCTTATGTAAGGCCTGACCTCCCTGAGCATGGAGAGAAGCAGCGAAAGTCATAGAGACAAGACTGGACCCCAGGCCTGGCTGAGGACCTCTAATGTATGAATCACTTCTATCATGGTTGCGACAAAATGCACAACGGGAGCAACTTATGGAAGGAAAGGCTTGCTTGGGCTCCCAGCTTGAGGGCATTTAAGTCCACCATAGTGGAAAGGCTCAGTCTGTGTCAATGGATCTTGAAGCATCTGGTCACATTGTGTCAGGGAAGAAACGAGAGAGAGAGAGAGAGAGAGAGAGAGAGAGAGAGAGAGAGAGAGAGAGAGAGAGAGAGAGAGAGAGAGAGAGGAGAGAGCAGAGAGAGAGGGGAGAGAGAGCAGAGAGAGTGGAGAGAGTGGAGAGAGGAGAGAGAGAAGAGAGAGGAGAAAGAGAGTGAGAGGAGAGAGAGAAGAGAGGAGAGACTCTCTTGAGGGTGACTGAGCTCCTCCCATGACAATGGGGAGGAAAGAGTAGTACAAACTCTACCCACAATCCCTACAACCATACACCAAAAGCAGCAAGAGAGCTTTAAGCCTGGTTATTATGACCTGCAACAATTACATTGGATGCTACTATGCTTTACACAGTGTTATGAGCTAACTGTGTGCCTTAAAATGTGTGTGCTGAAATCTTAATATCCAATGTGATGGGGTTAGCAGACGGGGCCCTGAGGGCTGTTGATGATGTTGCCTGAGCTCAGGACAAGGACATCATCATGATGACCTCATTGGCTCAATGAACCAACCAGAGTAGCCCCTCATAATTCTTCCTGCCCTGCCCACACTTACTACTTGCTATATGAAGTCACGTCAAGAGGGCAGGCAGTAACAGCATTAACATTTTAATTTGTGGTCTTATAGCATCATCATCAACACAAACTATGTCTTCTGAGAGTTTTTTACTTATGGTTAACATAGCATAGTATTTCACTTGCTCTTTTAAGAGGTCAGTTTCTAGATTTATCTCTCAGCACTAATCAGAGACACTTCTCTGTGCTGTGAACAGCAGTGAATGGATAAATGTAGAGATTCACAGCTTCTCAAGGTGCAGAGACTATGTGACAGTTAAGCCCTCAGCTGGTTATACACTGGTTACATCCCCTCTATGGCTCAGGGAACATTGGTAGAAGGGACAGATAGAACATAAGAACTGCAAGACAGCGCATAGGGTTGTGAAGGCTGTCTTCTGGGCATGACACAACCATTGCAATCATGTTCTCCTGGCCTTTGTGGCTGCTTGCACTGGGTTTGCAAGAGATTGGGCTCCTCTATAATCAGTCATGGGTTAGGTGGGGTCTCACAGGGCCACATGGATTTCTATGAATTACTGGCTACTGAAGGTTTCTAAGGACAGTCATTGTCTTCAGTTGTGTGTTCAGTGGTGAGTTTGGTAGGCTCAGTGGACAGTTCCAAGCTCATGATTTCACAGATTTCCTTGGTAAACTCAGTGGGTTCCCAAACAATACCAAAAGGAATAAATACTGGTAAAGAGCTCATAGGGAGGAGGGCTTTTGGTGGAGAAGGAAGACTGGAGGGAGAGAAGGGAGAACAGTCAGCATGCATTATATTCATGCACGGAATTACCAAAGAACAGACTTAAGTTTAACAGTTAAACAATTAATTTCCCCATTGTGTCTTTGGCCCTTTTCTTTACAAAGTGTTAATGAATTTGCCAATGGTCACACACACCCACAGACCGGAGGCTGCTGCTACACGTCTTTCCTTCCAACAAGCACCTGTTTTCCTTTTAAATATACAATCAGGTTGATTGTAGGACAAAGACTTTAAGCATCCATAGCAATGACAAATAGAGCACGGTATCCCTAATTACATTTTATTCCATGCAGTCGGGAATTGAATCAGTCTTAGATGGGGCAGGACACTTCATTACCATCACCATCCCCCTGCCACCCCAGAGGACATAACTGTTGTGGCTAATTTCTCCATCTTTGATTGTATGCCTTGAAGACCCACAGGGTCAAACATTATATAGGGACATAGGCATCTCAACTACAGCAAAGACGCCCCATGTGTCTGTGTAGGGTGCTTCTACTTCATTGTGTGGAAAAAGGCTTCATTTCTGTGTTGATTATAGTCCCCTGATAAGGTCCTGGTTGTTTGAAGAAAAACAATTGTAATTATCAGACCTACTAACACAGGGGCAGTGGAGATGGGAAGGAAAGCAATTATGCAAATGGCTTTGTAAATAAGTATAGTGTTATTCTCAATAGTCCTGAAGTCTATTTTTACTTATGCACAGGCTGATGCACAACACTATGAGACTTGCGGTAAAATTCCCACCACAGGACAGATAGATCAATATCAGAGAATCACACACAATGATAGCTGGGCTGAAGAGTATTAACATTTCTATGTTCTCATATACCAGATGAGAGTGAAGAAGCCCCCGACACATCTGCTTGCAGACCAAGGATTTATTTCTCCATCATACAAAATCAAAACCTCTGTTTCCCATCGGGGGAAAAAAACCTGACATTAATGTCATGAAGATAGATATTCAATAGGGTTAAAAATGATCACTGAACATATTGAGTTGGGACACCTAAGGTATTTACTCTCTTTTGGGGTGCAAAATGACAGGGCCCATTCGAAAGAAAAATGACATTGGGAAAAGGAACAAAGTCAGGAATAAAGAAAAATGACAAGGAACATCCTATGGAAATAGCTTCCTTTTAGCTGGGACCCACAGAGCAGAACTGGGTCCTAGGTCATCCTGCTGAGTGAACAAAGTCATTTCCATGCCCTGTCAACCCAGGCATCAGCTGCCCCCCAGCACCACAGAGGTGGGGAGAAATGCTTGGAGAATGATCTCTGATGTCTGCAGGTGTCCGGAGGTACAGAGAGGAGTGAGAGCCTTCCTGTCGGCTTCCACATCCTCCCTGACACCAAAGACCTGGCGCTGCAGGGATCTGCTGTCCTATTTGAATTTCTTCCCCTTGAGTTTTAAACAAGGTTCCATTTTCATATATATATATATATATATATATATATATATATATATATATATATGATTTGGTTCTGGGAGGTGTGCGTTCTTCTGCAGGTCTTCACAGTGCCCACGTAATGCAGGAGGAGGTCACATTGTCCACACACATCTGAGAGCAGAGCCTCATTCTTAGACGAGACTTCTACTAGAGCAATGTATGCCTCTGGGCACTAATTCAGTATCACGGAATAAAATATGGAAAAGCAAGAAAAATAAACAAAAGATTGGTCAGGAGGTTTCCCCTCTCTGACCCACCATTACACCCCTCCTTTTGACAGTCTAGCTTTTTTTTTTTTGACTTTAGAGATTATAATAGTATTACATTTCTCCTTCCTCCCTCTAAACCCTGCCACGTAACAGCCCCTGCTCCCCTTAAAACTCATGGCTTCCTTTTTTCACTAGTTGTTATTATATGTATAAGTGTATATGTATAACATTTATGTGTATACTAAATGCTATTCTGTTTGCATAGTGTAACTTTCATGTACCATTTCAGGGCTGACCACTTGGGACTGGACAACCAACTTCCCTTGGTTGCCTGTGGTTCTCTCTTTGCTCTGCTTCAGGAAAAGTAACTAATGCTTTCAGAGAGGGTGTAAGCTGGACCCTGGCATCAAACGGGAGCCCTGGTATAAAAGCAGGGATGGAAGGTGAGCAGCCACAGGCTGTAGTAATCAGCAGACTTGAGAGAAGCTTGTCTGCTGCGGCAGGAAATGATTAGGGAAAGACAGAAAGGTTTTGAGAACATTTCTAAGACTAGCAGGATAGTATTTAGTGATTCATGATGTCCAAAGAGAGGAAAAGAATGGACTCAGCGATACTGCAATTCGTTAAATCTGTACCACTGATGGATCACTGTGACATTCCTAGCACTGGAATTGAGTGTATAAAAATGCATATAGTTTTCATAGGAGCTTTCTTTGGTTGGAATGGTAAATGCTATCTGAGTTTTATTGTTCTAAAATAATCCACCTCTCAGTTTACTAGAGATTATAACAAATATTTTTTAAAAATAATACAAATTACATTTTACCCTTACCATCAAAATAATAAATTGTGTTCCATCTCAGAAGAAAGGGGAATGTGAAATGCTTACCATTGGTGCTGTACCCAAAAGACCAGTGAAAACCCAAGGCAATAAACTGAGTGGAGTGTGATGATTGCCTGGACCCTCCTATAATGTTTACATAGGATTTGTTACTTGTTCCTGGACAAATTGGGCAAAATGTCCCTGATTGAGGGAGGTTCGTGAGTGGATGTGAAGTCTAAAAGGGGTCAGTGAGTCTTAGAGGCTGCCAGACAATTTGTGTTCCCCACATAGAAGAGATTTATTCAGAAGAGCTGTTAAACACTTCTCCCATCTTTCCTGGAGTTGCTCCTCTTAAAATACAGACCTTATGGAGGATCAAAATCTACCTGCATCTTATAAAACCGGTGACGAAGAAGAATGAGAATAAAAGGCAGCTTGACTGGAGCACAAACATCTGAATATTGATTCAGGTATAAGGACTTTTTGACATCATTTCTATAGTCCTAGTTTAATGGAGATACTTTTATGCCTGTTATCTAATGATTATCAAAGCTTTCAACATCTCATCTTTGTTATCACATAAAATTAAGTTGCCTGAAGCCCAAAGGGTAAACACACAAATGGTTAAGGAAACCAAGCATCATGCATTTGTTTTGGATGAACAATCATCCATAATTTGAAAAACATATTTAAAATCTACATAACATGAAAGTTCTAACTAGATTATTTTTCCTTACTATGTGTATGGATGTCTGATTTGTTGACCCAACAAATATGTTTTAATCAAAATCAATAAAGAGGGAGAAAAATGTAAATGAAAATCTTCCAGGAAACATTTCCAAATTAACAAAATGATCTTCTTTCCCTTATTTTGGAGTTATGCAAGATAAAAATGTTGTGTTCACATTCTAGCTTTTCAATGAGTCTTGGAAATTACTTGTGCTTTCTGGTAATTTAAGATAATTGTCAATTTGAACTGTCATTTCGGAATAGTGTACCCTGGATATCTTCCAGAGAACATTCAATTTACTACTTTAAAATGACAAAGCAATGTTTCCTTCGTATCTTAAGAATCATGTTTATCACTGTATCTCTTTGTCGATTACCTTCTTTAGCCAAAGTGATGTTAATTATTAAGCAGCTAGAATTTTACTTAGCAAACACAACATGACTCTCAGAGTCAGGTCAGAGGCTATTATTTTTAGCTTCACCTCAATTTCCTTCTCGAGGAAAGAAAGCCTGGCACACTCTCTTCTACTTCAAGCTATTTCCTCTAAAAACTCAACCAGCAAGAAGCAAAGTTTCCTATCCTGATGCTCCATCAACTGTCGCTGTTTTAGGATGTCTGCAAACCAGGAAGAGCCATTATGGGTGTCTAAATTTGGATCCTGGCTGTCAGGACTCTCATTAGCACTGCCCGGGAGCATGGCCACTTAAAGTCACTTAGCCAAGTAATGATACTGGCTTCTAAAGCCAGGGCCCAAATGATGTAACAATGGGTCCTATTTCAGGCTCTTTCCATCTCAATGTCCCTAACTTCTACTTTGGTCCCTGCCCACATACCATCAACCTGTCCTAGTACTTCTAACCTCTTATTCAGAAAGCATCAGCAGGCATTTATGAGAAACAGCATGACCCCCAACTATCTGATATATACGTGCGTGCCTTTAAGACAGTGGACAAACTGGAGAAAAAAGTAGCAGGTGGGAAAGGTGTTTTGAAATTGGAGAAACAATATCTAGTCTGTCCTACACAGTCTTTGTGTAGTCCCGCTCACATCATCTTAAGTGGATAGTGTTTGCTCTGCTGATTTATAATGATGATTACTTTTTCTCTGTTGGTAGAATCAAGCCTAAGGCCATGCACATGCTAAGTGACCACTATTAAGCTCAGAGACACATTTCAACACATGTCTTAGTATTATCTCTATACCTTTAACCATGCTAATTTCACAACTGATGAGAAAATTTGGCCATAATTAACCATATGTCCTCATTTTCTTTCGTGATTTATAAGTTAACAATAGTTTCTACATGATGTGTAAACCTATGCCACAAAGCATCAGTCACCTCATTCATCAGAGGTCGCCTGGATGTCAAGTCATTTATCAGGCCTAGTCGCAGTTTTAAGTGTGATTTGTGGAAGAAAAGTCAGCTACAGGCAGGAATGTTGAGTCGAGTATTTTACCCATGTTCATACTCTCAGCCAAAGCACAGGGCACAGTTTCCTTCCATTGACCATCAGTCAAATCAAACTTTCACAAAACTCCTTAGATTCTGTCCTAATCCGTCCACATAATTAAGTATTTGCTCTTGCAGTGCCCAGAGTAAGCAGATTACGCAAGACTCGAGACTGAGCATCCTCTAAAGTCGAGAGGGCTTTGTTTGCTTTCCCTCTCCTTTGTCCCACCTCTTTGTTCAACAGCACCCCTGTGTGTCATGGAGGGGTGGACAGACAGGCTGAGCCCACCATATTTCATCATGGGAGAGCTCAGAAGGAACAAAGAACACCATGTTTTCTAAACACATTTGGTCATGCTGTATTCTCAATAAAGTAGTTTGTTATATAAAATGAAGCCAAATAAAACACATGAGTTGCCAATTTAAAATGTCTAGTAATGTTTGGGTAGAGAACTGGCTCAGGGGTAGAGTGTCTCCTCCTGGTTTGGAGGTTCAGAGTACAGCTCTCATGTGGGAGGAACTGCAGCAACAACCTCTAAGTAAACACTAGGGCTGTGGGGGTGGGAGGTCGCAGCCACAAAGGCATCTCCTGCAGGAGGACCTAATTGAGGACTGCCTGAGAGACCAAGGATTGCTGATGCAGACAATGCCAGCCAATTGGGAACTGCTGTTTAGAAGAGATGCTTTCTTGGGACCAATGGGGCATAGGTGGAGGGTATTAAAGGAGCTTGCAGCAGCGTTCAGCATTTCTCACTTGCTTATGGAGTCTCTGTCATTGACTCTGCCCCACCTCAACTTCAAACCCCATGGGCAGGTAGGGCTGGGCAGCGAGTAGTCCAAGGCACAGGCAGCAGATCACAGACATGCCAGGTGGTTCTTAACTGCCTGTAACTTCAACTCCAGAGGACCTAACTTTCTTACCTTCTTTAATAGACTACTGAATTTGCCCTGCTATATAAAACTCATCCTTATACTTTATAGGAAAAATCTAGGAAGCCCAGAAGTAATGCTGAAGGCAAAAAGAATGTCACCTGTCTCTAGTATTCACTGCTTGTCTGCTTGATCAAAACATTTCTAAACAATGAACTTCCTCGAGCTCTCAATACTGTTTCTAAGTCATTTGAGATCAATATCATCTACTTTCTTCTTTAGTCATACTCTTGTCATCTTCACTTCTCCCAGATCCCGAGAAAGGCAGGGTACTCCATTTCCCAGCTCTTCCAAGTGGGGTATCCTCCTGAGCTGCTTCCAGTACTCCTCTTAGGCACTCCATAGACGATGCCTTCATCTCTGTTTATGGTTTCTGCTTGCCCATCATCCTGAGACTCAACTGTGGCTACAAAATCCTTCTTGATTCTAAAGCTATGGTGCCCTTAATCATGAGTTTTGCAACATGCTTTTAAAATCTGTTTTATACTCCTGCTATCAATCCCCATAATGTCTAGATAAACTATATCTAAAATCTAAATCATCAGTTTCTTGAAGTTAGTGGGAATTACTCTTGTCAAGTTCTCTAGTTGCTTTCCAAATGCCCATAAGGGCATCATACACTCCAAGTCCTTCTTCTCCATTCTTTGGCAGCACCTAGGCCTGATTTTCCTCTAAGCGCTCCATTCTCTCTCCACTCAGACACAAATGTCCCTCTTTATCACCTATGACCTAGATTAGATGATTTTTTTCCCCATGAGATGGACCCACTACTCTAAAATTTCAAGGCTCTTAGTTGTATCTCTTTGACAACTTTAATCACATTTTTAGTTATTTGCATAAGCAAAACATCTTTTTGCTGTCATAGTAATTTGCTTCCTGGTGGTTAAGTTTTACTTGCCATTTTAAACGTCATTGTACCAGCAGTATGTTAATTGAGATCTGAAACACTCTCACAACTGTCCTGCATTTAGTCCTAATATAGTTGTTGACTGTTGAGTGATAGATGCAAATATTTATTTAACTATTGAAATGAAAAGACAGGAATTGGCACTCATAATGGGGACTGATTGTAAAGTTTTTTTCTTAGAATTCTGCAATTAAAATTGATTCTTGATAGTTCATCTGCCTTTATTTTAAGGAGAACTGATGATATTTAAGAATCTTTATATCTAAATTGCTACCTGTAGGAACATTTTAATTACACTTTATTAGAACTAACATTCAAAATCATATGAGGTAGACAAGATGGCAATTTAGGCTTTACTACAGACTGCCTTAAAAAATATAACATGGATTTTATGTCAAATATGAAAGTCTCATAACCAGATATTGTCCCTAATAGTGTCTTAACTGGATAAAAGAACGCACTTACTTTAAAAATAAAAGTTTTAATTCTTTGTATTAATAATTTGGTATAACAAGCTTTATGTTTACTTAAGGAATTATTTTCACAAAATACTCAATAATGAATATACATCATTTTTCATGTTAGCATCATATGCAGATAGGTGCTTTGCCTATCCATGAGATTCATCTCTAAGCATTGTTCGTTGGTGAGCATTTTATTAATGTTCTAAAATTATCTATTGGTTACTTGATGATGAAAGATACTGCTAGGCAACTTAGAGCTATATGGACAAATTAGATACAAAACCTACTCTTGAGAGACTTTCCATATAATAGGAAACATAAGAGATGTCCACAAATAACTCTGCTGCTGGGTTGACAGTAGTGAATCCCAAGAGTGCTTCAGAGAAGAGACTAAATGTCTTGGGAGTTCTTGAAATAATGAGATATTTTCTGCTTCAGGAGAAAGCAAGAAAGGCAGCACACAGGAGGTCTTGAGCTGATCCTCCTATAACTGGTATAACCTGAACATGAGGGCAAAATGCTGAACAGAGGCAACACTACAAGGAAAGGCAATTAGAGCATTTAAGACTACACTGAGTCCTGCTACACACTCAAGGTGGAGAGCCATGGAGCCCAAAGACCAAGAAATAGAGAGAGAGATAGGGATTGGAGCCTGAGGAGGTGATGGGTTATTTCTTCTGGCAGTGGTCCAGACTGGCTGGAGTTTGATGCATACACAAAGACCTTCATGGTACGGTGACTAGCCACACTGACCCTTAGGCTGTGTGTCAAGATGAAAGAATAAGGTCGAGGTCATAGGGACTGAAGTCCCTCTGGTGGAATGCACATCTGGCCCTGCACTTTAGCAGGCTTATCTGGTGACCATGTATGACAGTCACCACCAACATTGCCTTCCACACAAGCCTTCAGTCAGGATTCACTCTTGCAGCAAACATCAATCCCTGTTGCTTCAATCCAGTTTTACAGGTTCTGTGGAGAGCTTTTAGTAAATACAGGGGAGTAGGGCCTAGGTTTGTGTGGTAACAATGGGGCTAGGTTGTAAGGGATTGTCAGGAAAAGTAAACTTGTATGTGTGACTAGCAGTATGATGTATGCATGGGATGCTGGCTATACTCCTCCCAGCCTATCTCATCCTTGGCTATGACACTCACATCCTCACACAATTCCTCTCTGTATCATGAGGGTTAATAAATTCAATCTAAGCTAGCATAGTTGATAATGATAATGTGTTATTTGCCATCTTCTGGATCATTCACCTTTAGGGGATGCCACATGTAGAGGACACCCAAACAGACTTACATACAATCCCAAGTTTGTGTGTGTGTGTGTGTTGTGTGTGTGAGATAAAACATGTCTCCAGTCTCCAATCCCTATGAGTAAGCTATCTTGGGACTTTCTTAATCTAGTTAAATGTTCAATATGTTCGATATAGTTTAATATCACAAGAGACCCCAAGCCTGTATGTACCATTCAACTAATCTGTTTCCTAAATTCCCACTTAGAGATACTGAGTGGGAGGGCAAATATTGTTGTACCTGACAGTACTTGTGGAAACAATGCTCTATGTAAAAACAGTTACATCATTCTCTCGTTTTTGTTTCTTTTAAAGAGAGAGCCCATTTTCAAATTGCTGTATACCAGATTATATCTTGTAGGAGGAGTTAGCTCTTAAGTGGAATCATGCTTGCAAGACTTTTGTCATTATCTCTATTATAAGAGGAATTTCAAGACTCTTATAAAAAAAATCACTAGTTACAACAAATTTGGTCAAGCTACTACACAGCCAAGGTGGGAACATGTCCTAGAAGGGGGGCAGTCCATCGTGGGGGGAAGCCTGGAAACAGGAGCGTCAGACATCTGGTTGCACTGATCTACTGTCATGAAGCAAAGACAGACAAATGCTGACACTCAGCTCATTTTCTGCCTTTTTATTTGGTCTAGGATCTGAGAATGTCTAGGAATGGTGCAGCCCACAGTTTAGATGTGGCTTTCTTCCTCAACTAACCTTTAGATAGTCTCTCACAGACATCTAGCCAGAATCTAGCCTCTAATGATTCTACACTCCATCAAGTCAGCAATCAATATTAACCCTCACATTGTTGGGCAGAGACATGATATGGTACATAATACATATGTACATACATACATATGCCACATATACCACATAAATTCATGTAGGGATGCTGTAATGTATTGAAAGCTATTTACTGGTGGTTTAGAGGCTAGTGGATTTGAGGATAATCAGCTTCCAATTTCTCCAAGCTTCCCTTGAGGAGACATTTGAGTGGTACACACAAATCCATCAGGCTCCATCGGCCGCCATCCAGCTGAGAGCCATTTGGGGATAAAAGGAGCTATTTCCTGGATGAATTCGTCACCAACACTCCACCAGAATAGCTTGGGGTAGGGATGTTTCAATGACTAAAAGAACATTAAAAAATATGGTCATTCATGTGACTCATAA
Organism: Mus caroli; assembly: GCF_978045245.1. Classification (NCBI taxonomy): domain Eukaryota; kingdom Metazoa; phylum Chordata; class Mammalia; order Rodentia; family Muridae; genus Mus; species Mus caroli. Next base: position 120,128,685 of record NW_028227265.1, on the reverse strand, counting down.
AGCATATATGAATAGACATTCAGGAATGAGTGAATTTAAAAACAAGCCATTTCCTAGGACTGTAATGAACCTGGGAGAGAGGAGTAGAGAGCTGAGTCTCATTAATGAATGCCAAGGGTAAGGAGGATGGCTGGAAATGGTGTTGGCCCATTCATGTTCTGATAGAAAAATGGAAAATTATTCATAGTTAGTGAGTGTGGACTTAGCAGACTTTATTAGTAGAATGTCTTTATTATGTTTTTAAATTTCTTAAGTGCCTATCTCTACTCTTCCTTTGCTATTAGGGAAACGGAAATATATTTTGCTAGAAATTATGTTTAATGAATTCAGTGATGATCATGAACATTTTTTATTGAGTTTAGCAGTCCATGGAATTTCTTCCTCCCCTTCTTCCTTACAAAATAAGAGTAAAAAGGAATAAAAGAGATGCTTTGATCAACATTTTACTTTAAAATGAACTCACTGCAGTGTGAGCATGCAGACATGTGGAGGCATGTGTTCAATTACACCTCACCTGTAGTACTCGGCATTGCCTCTTAGTTCATGTTCAGATTTTCATGTTATTAAAAGAAGGAGAAAGTAGCGAGAGTTTAATCTGGTCATAAAAAAAATAGCTATTAATGAAAGGGTTAGAGAACCCTGAAGTTGCATATCAGCCCATGAAAGAAAGTTTAGGAAGCCAAGGCCTTTGGTTGCTCCTGGTTGGTCTCAATTCCCAGTATGATACTTTGATCATTCATCCTCCTGGGCAGATTATCCAGTTTGCTATGTTTCATAGCTTTAGTATGCCCAATACCCATTTCAAATGTACAATCAAGTGTGTAGAATCAGTTCTCCAAATTTACTTCTTTATTCTGGAAGCTGGTTCTTTTCCCATTAGCTATATTGAGACAATGAGCAAATTGCACATGGCTTTTAAATGTCCTCCTTTCCAGGGCTGAGAACTGCAAGTCACTCTTCATCATGGCTTCTACTGATAAATGGCAACCCAAGAACAACGAAAACCCAAAGATTTGAAGTTGCTCACCTTTTGGGCATTTTGAAAATTACTTTTAGAAAAAAATAAAGACAATTGTGTGTGTGTGTGTGTGTGTGTGTGTGTGTGTGTGTAAATATGTGTAGCTGTGCTCATGAGTTATTGTATGTTTAGGGGTCAGATGTCAATCTAAAATGGCATTGTCAGTTGCTCTCTACCTTACTTTGGAGATAGGACCGTTCACTGAGTGTTGACCTCCTCGCTGTTTGTGGAGTATGGGATGGCCAGTAAGCTCCTGGGCTCCCCCTAACTCTGCACTAGTCCTTCCCATGAAGTTCCTGTGCTTTCGTGTTATGAGGAGACATGGTCATATACAGCTTCTAGCATAGGTGCTGAACATCTGAACTCAGGTCCTCATGGTTACTCAGTAAGCACTTTATCCACTGTCACCCTAGTGCTCAAGTTTGATGTGCGATTGTGTGTGTGTGTATGTGTGTGTGTGTGTTTGTGTGTGTGTAAGTAAAGTACTTTTCCAAGTAGGGTGGTTTTTTTTTTATTCAAATAGGTATTTTTTTTCAAATGCCCTAGCATTAGCATACATTGTAAATCGATTTAATAATCAAATAAAGCACAACCCCCAAAGCTGAGAAACTTCTCATATAATCTACACTGAAATTTATAAATGAACTATCCCACTTAGGATGTCCAAGTGTATTAGTTGGATTGTATGAAGACACACGTGGTATACTGGTGAGGAACACCATTGTGTGTATGTGTGATGACATTTCCTAGGACAACCAACTCAGGAAGAGGGAAGAGTCACTTGAAATGGCTCCATTGCCTAAAGCTTAGTTGCTGACAGGATAAATAATGGAAAAGGAGAAAGCTATGAGCTTTCAGAAAGATATGAGCTAACAGCTTCATATCACACTTCCACTGACAATGAGCCATGTGCTCACTCATCTCTGTGCCATGATGGGCAGGACTCCCTCAAACTGCGAACCAGAATAAGGCTTTCCTTCTTTGAGTTGCTTCTGGTTAGGTGTTGAAGGCTAGCAAGGCACCGTTACAGCAATGTGGCTTTTTATAAGTTAATATGACTCTGAAAACTATGCTTTAATCTTTTTATTCATTTATTAGCTTTCTCCAGTAACTAGAACACATGTTACTCTTCTTAGACCAAGGTTATAGAATCTCTCATTGGGGCTTCCTGGTCTCAGCACAGCCTCTTCACTCACTGGCTCAGATATGGTTGGTCTCCACTATGGGAAAAAACTCACTGGTGGGCATTCTCAACTTCAAGGAATCCTTATCCCAGAAACCATGTGTGCTTGAACTTTACAGAAAAGGTTACATCATGTCTTTGGCAACTGAAGAATCCCTTGGACCTTGTGAATGTATAAATTCTTGGACAGGACCCAAGAATCATGTCGTCAGAGGCTGCATTTGCAGGAACCTCAGAGTTTGAGTCAGAGATTCAGAGGAAGCTGAAGACAAGGCCTTTATGTTTTCTATAGGAAGCATTTACAGAAACTTTATTTAAAGACTTGGAGGAGAAAAAAATCCTTGTCATCTATAATTGGAATATTTTGGTGCATGGAGAGCAAGCTTACAAGGGAAAACAAGAGGGGAATTATGCTCCTCTAGATCAGCACTGCTACAGTCCTAGACCAGAACACAGCAAGTCCCTTCTTTTGCCTGGGAAGTAAACCAAACAGACTGTGTTTGAAGCAGCTCCATTGCGCCACAACAGGACTGCACAGGTAACCCTGCACACTGCACTCAGGGACTGTGTCTTTCCCCAAGGACTGTGTCTTAGCTCCTGACCGCTTATTCAAGTAGAAGAGTTTTGACATTTTATTACGTTATCAAGCTTTGTGTGTTGTCGATGGCCTCTGCTGTTGTCTTCCTCATCGCAGTCTGACTGATCCTTATACCATGATTCTTGTGAGTGCTTATGTAGCAACTTGCCATCTGATCAAAATTCAAACTCTAGTCCTCACCACGGTATGAGCTATGGAGGTGAAGCAGCTAAGGCAGGGATGGCAGCAGCAGGAGCTGAATGTGTGTGAACTTACAGCACCTCTTAGAGTTACTTCCTGCCTGGCTGTGTCAGGTACTCTTCTGGAGCTTTGCTCATTGTCATTCACATAAACATGTGTCCTTGGATCACAAGCAAGCTAAAGACTAAAGACAAGGAAACTTGGAAACCCAGGTTGAGGCAATTGAATATGCTTGTCAGGTAGCCTAACCTTCTAAGCTCAACTATTCATCTCTTTGGTGCCTGAGTTTCTCATCCCTTCCTTATGTCAGTGTAGACCCACCTTCCTGACATCAGGGTTGTATTTAAATCCTTGTCTAGTGTGCACTGAGTCAAGGTAGAGTCTCCAACACATTCTATTGGGAGGTTGAGAACATTCTGAGGACCTCTTGCTGGGCTTCTCAACAGCCTGCCTTGTGCCCACCTCACAGCACTGTCTGTCACTTTCCTCTAGCGAGGGATGGTGTCAGGAATCAGCCGTGCTCTCAGAGTCCTTGTGTGGTCTCTGCTAAAGGCCTTCCCCCAAATAACTCCGGTGGAGGGAAAGGGGCCAGGGAAAGAAGATGGAGGAAGAGGAAACAAAGGAGGAAGAAGAAATAGAGGAGGAGGATGAACAGGAAGAGATGAGAGGGAGGAAGGAGGGGAGGACAATGACTGCTATGGAGGAAGAAGAGGAACAGGCAGTAGCTGCTGGCTTTGTAAGTGAAGCACTGGGCTCTTGTGGTTTTTTAGTGTTTTTTTTTTTTTATCACAGTCTTATTACTTTGTTTTCAGAATGAGCTCTAAGGACACGGTGCTCACCCTCACCTGCAGATTCAGACCTGTGTACTCGGGGAAGAATCATCTTAATGTTTCCCAAAAGTACTTGCAGAAACCTCAGGTCTGATACAAGGTGACACTCTGAACTGTCAGTGTAAGTTCTAGAAGAAGCTGACTGAGGTCGTCAGAATGCCAGAGCTTGCAGGACCGAAGAGAAATGTTTGCCAAAATAACATTCTGAAAATTGTTGTGCAAAACTCAGTGGAAATTCAAAATAAACTGCTTAAGACAAACCATTGCAATTTGGCTCCATGTCCAATTGCATATGAATTTCCTTATCTGATTTTTTAAAAATGGATTAATTAAGCAAAAACAAAAATATGCAATACCAAATTAACATTAGTCTTAAAGACTATATTCTCTCTGCCAAAATTCATTTCTGGAGGAGAAGCTCTAGTGCACAGCTATGGCTTGTGCAATCAGTTCCTACACTTGCTTTTCAATGTATCAGAACAATGACTAGGGGATACACTAGCACAGTGCCATTGAAAGCAGTTACGATTGAATTGTATATAGCTTATGTGGTGCTAAAACTTTACAGAATATATGGTGAGTACTCATTACCACAGTCCCAAATCTGTTAAAGTGTGTCAGCTACACCCTGGGGTGACTGGGCTAAAGAGTGACTAAACTAGGAACCAGTATTGATGTTAAAAAAAAATACTTCTTTTCTAAGTTTTTATTTTTGGCATTAGTTTCTGCAACAGGTAGGAATTTGCTTCAACACAGCACTTCACTTTGTGTGCAAACCCTCAAGGCTGATGCAGAGAACAAGAGTCTCTGAAGAGCTCAGCTCTAAATAGAACATCTCTATCACACTCCTCCTCCCAAGGCATGGAGGACATTGAACAAGAGGGCTGGACACAAGAGGCAGATCGAATGGACAACTGCAGCAGAATAGACTCTGTGCACAAGACTTGCATCAGACCATGGCAGCCAAACCCAAGGATGGTGGAGAACCAGGTTCTGAAGTCCCATTCCTATCTGAGGAGCAGTTATTAACAATTTATGTCTGTTAAGGGATGCATTTGCTTCAGAGATGTAGGCACTGGGCAGCCACTTATGCTCCAGCAGATGGCCCTAGACCTTAAATGTATAGGCAGCAAGTGCACTCAATTTTGTTGTTGTTAAAGAAAGAGAGAACACATGAAGTAAGGAAGGAAAGGTGCTAAGAGGATAGGGTAAGAATTGGAGGCAAGGAAGTAGAATAGATTGACACAAAGAGAGTATATGCATGTATGAACATGTATGAAAATATTGAAAAATAAAAATTAAATTGACATGAGATGAATTTGACCTGATGTTAAGATGCTGTTATTTTTGCAAGTGTTTATTAAGGATGAATTGGACAAAGTCTGTGTCCACAACAGCACAGGAAATGAAAGTCTGTGCTGAGGACAGAGGAAAAAACTGGGTAAAATATGAGTGAAATATAATCCTGGGCTTTCAAGAGCTGAGAGAAATGAGCTAGTGAGAATGAAAATGTGTACAGATTAGATATCAAGGTGGGACTTGGTCCTCTGAGCCAGGCTGGAGCCACCCACTCAATGACAATGACTGGTGGCTGGTGGCCCCTCAGGTGACACTCAGGCTAAAGAGATTTGCAGTAAGTTAGAAAAATGAAGGCCCACATTGTTAGTCACAAGTCATTGCTGTCTGCATCAGAGTCTCATGTTGTGTCTTACTGATTAATAGGGCTGAGCTGGACATGCAAATTGTGCCTTGGCCACGTCTCCCGGATGCTCTAAGCCTGCATGGGATGCTTCTCCTGGATGCCCCGACCTCATCAGGGCAGTTGATTCATTTCTCCTTCCAGTCTCTGTGGGAGGAATGACTGTTTTCCATACCCTTTTCAGTGTGTCTGTCCTCGGTGCTGACAACACTTGAGGCATGAACTGGATGGGCTTTTGCTAGGTGCTTCAGTGAGGACCTTGAGGATGGAAAGATATAGCATTTTCCTCCACTCTCTCACGTTAACATGGGAGATCGTGAACTGTGCATCAGAGCCTCCTAGTGAGACACATCTCTGAGATTACGTCTACCTGCAAAGCTCAAGGACGAGGACGTCTGGCCTCAGAGTACTAAGCAGAAACCTAGCTTTCGTTTGTGTCCAAGAAGGTGGCCAGTAATTCCCAGACGGCACAGATTACAGAAAATATCATTTGAAAGAAGACTTAAATGATCTCAGTACCTCTGGAGGAAGGTCATGACGGTCTGAGTGACCACCAAACCTTCAAGGGCAGTCTAGCCCAACAGCTGCCATTCAAACTTGCCTTAAACTGACCTATTGAAGAATTTTTCACATCGAAAGCTGGGTTTATTTTTGTATGATTAATAATAGTTTTTGAAGAATTTAACAGATGGAAGCATGGAGCAGACTTAATGAATTATTGTTGAATAAAGTCCAGACACATGAATGCACACTCTGTATAAATGAGAGAGCAGACATATTTGCTTAGGTCTTCACAGATCTATAAGGGTGAACACATTGTCTGATTCTGTGAGGAATTTTCATACCATGTTAGGAATTATGCATTACTGTAAAAGCCACCTGTTGCCATCCCAATATGTCCTGAACTGTGGTCAACATTGTTTCTATATTTATATGCTGGAACTTGGGAAAATTTAGAAAATCAGATTTTTTGGCTCAAATGAATCAAGAAGCATGCACATACATATTTATTGTAATTCTTGTGAGGTAATTTTAAATGTGAAGGAATTAATGTAAGTAGCACCAAGATTTCACATATATTATTTTCTATATAGTATTTAAACAAATTCTAACTATGACAACTTATATAGCTAAATTGCTATTATTAAGACAAGGCACTTTTCACTGCTGGAATAATATTAAGAGTGTCTTAGCCCAGGCATGGTGGTTCACATTTATAATTATAGCACTCAGAAGATAGAGGCAGGGCCATCAAGAGTTCAAGACCAGCCTTGGCTATATAACATAATGCCTAAAAATTAGGGGAGAGAGGGAGGAAGGGAGAGAAAGACTGGAGGAGAGGAAGAGGGAGCGGGAGGGGGGAGCAGAAGGGGGTGGGGAGGGAAGGGGAGGGAGAGGGGGAGGGAAGAGAAAGGGGAGAGAGACAGAGAGAGAGACAGAGAGAGAGACAGAGAGAGAGACAGAGAGAGAGAGAGAGAGAGAGAGAGAGAACTAGCTAGGATAAATTATCTTTCAGCTATTATTTCTCTGCCATCTGGTCTGTGCTCTCAGGACAATCTGGGACACACTACACTCTATATAGTGATTAGGTCCATTGTCCTTTTGTCTCTCATGACTTCATTCTGCCATCATCTGCCATGAGCCCAATACCTGTAATTACCAGCTCTTACAGAGATTATGCTATTTGGGGTTCCCCAACATTTCTCTCAGCTTCACTGGTCACTCAGCAAGTGCGCTGTAGGGGTAATAGTGACATTATTAGGTCTTTGCTAGTACACTTTCCCCAGAGTACAAGTGACATGGCCATATCTGGACTGTGATGTGCTGGGTGCCTCATGGGGAAGTTACCATTCCTATCCTAAGGCTGGCCAGCAATGCCACATTCCTGTTCCATGTGAGGACACTCAGATACATTCAGGAGGCAGTTGTCCCTCTCTGCTTGTTTATTTTCTCAATGATTTACTCATATCTCAGTGTCCTGCGGATTTGTCACTGTGGTTTTTAAATTATTATGTAATGACTGCTATTTTTGTATCTCAATTGTATTACTTTTTAAATATAACTACTGTTATTTTTATTGTTAATTGTCTTAGCTTTGTCCTCTGAAAATTTCCTAAAGTTAACTTGTACATTAAGTTGTTTTTTTGTTTTTTGACAGTAATTTCTGTAGGAAGTTTCATAAGACAACTATATCACAGCCTGTCTCCCAAGGCTGAGGGTCAGAGCAGAAGCAGTGGTAGAAAGAGCAGGAAGACTGTAGAGGACAGAGATAGTAGACATCTACATGAAACACTATTTGCCAGACATGGTATGAAATCATAGCACTGGAACTGCCCGCACAGTACCTTCACAAGAACAGAACAGACAAAGCCCAGCGTGAAGTGGGAAGGGCTCAGAATCCTCCCCTAGCTGAGGAGTTATTGGCAATGGATGGGTGTTGGAGGAGGCTGTTAGTTTTCTTCAGGGTTTATCCTGGAGAGGCTGCCCTTGCTACAGAGGATGTTCCCACACTCATAAGCGTACAGGCAGTGCTAACTTGATTTAGTGGGTTTAAAGAAGAGCACATGAAGCTGGGAAGAAAAAGAGGTGGGCTAAGAGGATAGGGAAGAAGCTCAAGTCTGGGGAGAAGGGGGTAGAATTGATTACAATGCATTATATGCATGTATAAGATTCTGAAACTATATACACAATAAAACTTTAAAAAGGAGAATGTTTCAGACTCATCTTGTAGGTCCTGATCCTAATCCCTAGACTCAGCCATTTCCCAGAAGCCTCTAGTGAGTGGTTCTTAGAACTGGAAGCTCATGGAAGATTTAGAAATGTGGAATTTACATTTGTAAAAGCAACTTACTTTCACAACCTTTTATTTACTTTAGGATGCATGGATACCACAGCTCCTGTGTGGGGGCAGTTTCTATCATTTCTCTACATGTGCCCTCGTGAGAGGACTCAGCTCCTCCAGCTTGGTGGCAAAGTGCGTTCCCCTGCTGAGCCAGCACACTGACTATAAGGCATCTTATTTGCAGAACTCTGGAAGACAATTCGTCTTCAGATTAGACACTGTGTTTTGAGTTAATAGCCAATCAGTGTAATAGCATAATCATGGTATTTGCTTGCATTTGAAAGTCAAGAGGTTTTATATCTGACTGTTTATGTGATATAAGGCTTAAAACTCAGTCTAAAATACTGAAGCATCATGGGTAAGACAAACAGAATAAGGTCAAAATTAGCCTAAAATACTGTTTGTTGATGAAAAGCACTTCAGAGAAGTGATTTTGGGATATGCTACTGGATAGGTAAGCAGATGTGTGTGTGTGTGTGTGTGTGTGTGTGTGTGTGTGTGTGTTCATGTGCACATAGGGTGATGAGGGTGGGTTTCTGGAGGAAAAAGGCCCCTATGTAAAGCATAAGCCAGAAATTCAGGATAAATAGCCTCCACCTACCTGAAAAAGGCTTCAGTTATGTGAAGGAAATGTTCACTCCAGAGTGGGTTTTTTTTTTCTTTGTCCCCTGTGACGGAAAGAAAGGCTGCTGCCCCATCAAGCCCTCTAAATCCTGCCTGGTTTTATGCTGAAGGTACAGGGATGATCCCGTTTACCCAGGACAGGGGGACACTGGTGACATCCATGCCATCAGGGGACTTGCTGCTTCCAAAGAAAGGGTTTTATTTCTTTGTTCCTGCCCCAGTTTGTCTTGTCAATCTGACATAATCTAGAAACACTCAGAAAAGTCTAGATTTGGGGCTGTCTAGATAAGCTCATCCTTTGGGTGTGTCTGTGGGAGACCGTCTTGATTACGCTAACTGATGTTAGAAGATGGGACTGGTGCCTGTGTAAGTTTAGAGACATCCGGGGCATCAGTAAGCACGCACTCTTTGTTCTTTTCTGAGTGCGGATATGATGTTACTAGCTGTTCAAGATGCTGGCTTGACTTCCTTGAAGTAAGGGACCATTACATGGAATTATAAGTTTTATAAACCCTTTCTCCCCTAAATTTGTTTTGCCAGGGTTGTCATAGCAACAGAAGTAAAGCAAGGACATCCTGCATGCAATGGCCACAGAAGCTTTCAAAAGCTGTGCAGCAGTAGAGTCTTGCTGGGATAAAGTATCTTGTCAGTGGCCGGAGTCTCACCCAGTACCTGGAAAGGGCCTAAAGATATGATATTAAATAGTCAAAAATACAGCAGACAAAATTCCAGCTCTGACCAGTCTGCATGCCATGCTCTGTTCTCCTGTCTCCTGTCAACAAGACAGTAGAGCCCAAAACTGATCTGAGAAGTCTACAGTCCAGAGTAAAGACAGTGTGGACAATTAGCCCCAGGCTTACACTTCAGTCACGTGTGTTCCTTTCATTGAACAAGTTGAGCCGTCACTCATGGGGCTGGCTGCTTTAATTGAGTGCATAGAGATAATTAGGACGATTCATACCAATATTTGCATGTTACTGAATAGAAAGAAATGAGCAGACCTCACAAGGACCTTGCTCTATGCCAGACTATCTGTAAAGGAGTTGCATTTGGTTGGTCTTGATAAAAACAAAACAAAACAAAACAGAAACAAAACAAAAAATTACTTTCTTCTTAAATTTGACCAGTCAGCTGAAATATTTTTGAATATTTTCACAATTGCTATTTCCTTAGCAATGGATCTCAGAGTGATATATTAAATATATTTCCTTCTAAAGGAAATGGAAGACAGCGGTTCTTACTGAACAGCTCCTTGAAATGTCTGGCGTTCATAAAGGTTTACCTTCCACTGACTGTATTAAAAATGTATTTGCTGAAGTATGGTCTTAATGAGGAAGAGATTAGCTGTTCAAATGTTAATTTATTTCAATAAATCCCATAAAGCTGGAGGAATAATCACTTACAGCCACCAACATTCACCTCTGTGCTAGAGACATTGAGATCACACCTTTCACATAGATCAGATGAAAATGTTACAGAAGGTAGTGCTGGGATTCAAATTTGGATGGAGCCAACCAACCCTGCAGGGTTCATCATTTTCCTGCAATCCTCTCCTTCTGCAGATGTCTCTGTAAAATTTTAACCTGGCCTTTGAAGGTGTTTCCATGCCATTCCTGAAGGTTTTAGTCAGTCCCTTGGCTGGCCTCTATTCATTTATCGTACAGTTATCTGGTCATCTGTTTATTTAGTAATTCATAAAACAAAGCAGACCGCTACTGAATACCCAGATTATGAACAGTTGAATAAAAATTGAAATCCATGCAAGATGAGGGCTTTCAATCTGGTAGTAAGTGCAAACAGATGCTAAAATTATTAAATGTCATCAGAAACATGGTATGCCCTCCATACACAGACAAATTAAAAGTGCTATAGAAATCTTTTTTAAAAATACAAAAAATAAAACCCTCTTGCTTGCTGGGTGCAGTGGTTGCATGTGTTTAATCTTAGCACTCAGAGGCAGAGAGGCAGAGAGGCAGAGAGGCTCCAGGTCAGCCTTGTCTCCAGCTAAAGGAACCAGGCAGGCTGTGCTCTTTGTTTCTGAAGCTATTACTACTAGGGAACTCAGTGGAAGCTGTTTGATCATTAGAGCTTAGAGTGTCTATGTGAGGCCCCTGCCCCACACTGAGCTGCACTCCCAGCCCACTTTTTTAATGTTTTGATCTCATGTTTCCAAACTCGAGTTCTAATGTGGGATGGCCTGCTAGGACATCACTACAGGCTAACTTATGATTGCTTGCCTGAGTGTCATTGCTTCTTACCCATCAGCTTATAGCACTATAGTCTGTGATTTTTCACTTTTTGGGCTATTCTTCTTAGAGCCTATATTTGCCCACCATATTTGCACATATTTTTCATAGTGAAGTAAACAAGTATACTAGTGACAAAGAAGGAAAAATCACTGTGAGGGGAGTGTCTGAGTTGGTCATAGCAGTATTCCAGCCGTGAACAGCTAGGAAGACCACCGGAGTGAGATTTGCAAACATTCAGCTGACAGAGCAGTCAAAGAGACAGCTCAAAGTCTTAGAGATGCTGCAGAAACTGGAGAGAGAGGGAGAGGGAGAGGGAGATGGAGATGGAGAGGGGGAGGGGAGGGGGATGGGAGGGGGAGGGAAGGGAGAGGGGGAGGGGGAGAAGGAGAAAGATGGAGGAGGAGGAGGAGGACAGCTCTCAGAATTCTGTTATCTCCTTTGATCATGTGAATTTTGGCAAATCAAAATCAGGTCTTGGGCTTAGAGGCAAGCACCTTTACTAACTGAGCCCTCAAGTCAGCTGTGTGTATCTCTGTCATGAACTTTACCTACCTAAGCTCTAAGCTGCGGCATGCAATGGCAGTGTGAGCAACCATATTCCCCAAGAGGGTGAAAGCATAACCAAGACTTGAGAATTCCTATATAGCTGAGGAAAAAAATGAACAGGTTAGAATCTAGCATGGAGAATTGAGACCTGGTTAATGTCTCCAGCCACCAAATAAACAAACAGATAAAGAAAATAAAGTGATAAACCTGAAACCCATGCTCAAAGCAATTTTAAATGCATTGGATGAAGGTGACCCTCTTAGAGCTAACTTGCCTTCCAGACCACAAATAACAATTAAGTAGAAATCATGTGAGCATTTGCAGGGCACACACAGACCTGGTCACAAGCGGAGACACACCTTGAATGTGTCAAGAAACTCTCAGCTTGAGGACTGTGAAGACAAGCTACGGGCTACCTCTGATCTACCCTCCCCTCTCCCTCTCCCTCTCCCTCTCCCTCTCCCTCTCCCTCTCCCTCTCCCTCTCCCTCTCCCTCTCCCTCTCCCTCTCCCTCTCCCTCTCCCTCTCCCTCTCCCTCTCCCTCTCCCTCTCCCTCTCCCTCTCCCTCTCCCTCTCCCTCTCCCTCTCCCTCTCCCTCTCCCTCTCCCTCTCCCTCTCCCTCTCCCTCTCCCTCTCCCTCTCCAATCCCCCCTCACCTCCTCTTCCCAGTGCTTCTCTTCCCCCTACTCCTTTCTCATTTTCCCCTCTCTCTTGTCCTCCCCACTTTCTTTTCTTACCAAGCTGAACCTGTAGAGGCGCTCCACCTGCTTGTACACATCTGAAGTACCTGCTGCCTTCTTCAGTGAGGTGCACATCACTGTTGTCAAATCCCAGCTATCCCAGTTGTTTGAATGAGATTTCCCAGGATCCTAAGAGCCACGGCTCTCTTGTATGCTACACCACCCTGACTTCATTTCTGCTAACTCCTAACAAGGGTTCTCTTTTCCCACTGTCCCTCTTTGATTTATTACTTATTTACTGGCCTTTCCTTGGAGGGCAGGATTAGTGGCTATTTATCTGTCACTTCAACAAGGTTTGCTTTGTTCTTAAACAGCTGGATTAAGAGGAAGGTCAACTGTAAAACACAGCTCACGGTACCTGTGAGCCGACTGGGAGGATTTTTCTTTACATTTCTAAGAGATAAATTCAGACACTTGCATGGACAAAGTTTCACAGAATTTTAGTAAGCAAGTGGTAAATTGTTTCCTAACTTTATAATTCACTATCTAAGTCCTTTTTAAAAAGCGCATTGCGCGGCTGGCGGGATGGCTCGGCACATATGAGCATTTGCTGTTCTTGCAGAGGCTCCAACTTCAGTTCTAAGCACCCAGGTCTGGTGGCTCACAACTGTCTGTAACTCCAGTCCGAGTTCACAATAAGCCAATGGGAGGCAGAGTTCTGAGAAGCCATGTAAAAAACCCACAGAGAGAACCCACACCACGCGCTTATGAACTCAAGATGTTTAGGGTGTCAGGTGCATCTTCTCTCAATGGGTGTTAACAGCCATCTTCGGAATTCACAAAGGATATGTGGGGGTTCTTATTTATTTACATTTTATACCTGGCAGTGACTTTCACCATAAATGTCACAAATAAAGCTCAGGTTTGCAATGTTTATTTTCTTGTTCCTGGCCCACTGCTCCTTAAGAAACGTGAATAATAACTACACTTAATATCAGGAGAAAAATCTAATTAACAGAGGCAGTGCTGAGTGAGACTACAGACCGGCAAGATATGCATATGGCAGAAAGAGGCAGTGGCAAGGAGACAGAGCTAATAAGAATGCTGACTGCTCAGAGGGTTGGGGACTGTCAACCCCATGAGCGTTTGCTGCTACCCACCACTACTCATTGATATTAGTATTCTACTAACACACCAAAGACAGTTAAGGAATTATGAGCACAGAATTACCCCTGGAAAATAAATGCTGTGGGAGTCTGGTGAGCTCTTACTGAAGTTTTTCTCTGAATATTGAGTGATAAGAACCAAATAAATTCACTCAGTATGCATCATGATGGTGAACATTTCACTGAAGGGGATCATAGTTTATAAAATAAAACAACACCCTCCGTGGAAGTCATGACTTCTATTCTCTCTTCTGCCTACTATTTCAGGTCAAATCCTTATTGTCAGCAACAGCCCGGTAGGGGCCTGCAGTCAGTCATACCTTCTCCTGCACCCCAAGAGAGGCACTTAAACCTCCAGTTGCCCTCTCATTGCAACAAGAGCGAAAATAGTAGCAGAAGAAAATCGCTTTTTCCGTTTCTTTAGATGTTATTTGAATGAATAGTTTTGTTTCTGGGTTTTATTAAGACAATGTTTTACTGCCTAGTCAGGACTAACCTCAAAACTGTGGTAATTCTTTCAAATGCTGGGGTGTAATTAGTGCATATTAAAAGTATCAATCAGCTGGGTTTAAATACTGGTGACACAAGCCTCTTCCGGTCAGAAAAGCACCGGGGTAGCTAGGGCGCAGAGTCGGCTGACACCCACCAGCTACCCACGACCCCGCCACAGGATTTTGAGACTGCTGGTGAGTGGAACACAGCTTCTGCTCCAGTCCAATCACGCGGGACCTGAGACTGCTCTGGTTGGGGAGGCAGAAATCCAGCCTACGTAGGTCAGAAAAGCACCGGGGTAGCTAGGGCGCAGAGTCGGCTGACACTCGCCAGCTACCCACAACAGCCGCCACAGGATCTTAAGACTTCTGGTGAGTGGAACACAGCTTCTGCTCCAATCCAATTGCGCGCGGGACCTGAGACTGCATTAGTTAGGGAAGCAGAAACCGGCCTGCGTAGGGCCACAGGCCTCATCCGGCCGGATCAGCACCGGGGTAGCTAGAGCCCAGGGTTGGCTGACACCAGCCAGCTACCCACGACCCCCGCCACAGGATTTTGAGACTGCTGGTGAGTGGAACACAGCTCCTGCTCCAATCCAATTGTGCGCGGGACCTGAGACTGCATTAGTTAGGGAAGCAGAAACCGGCCTGCTTAGGGCCACAGGCCTCATCCGGCCGGATCAGCACCGGTGTAGCTAGAGCGCAGGGTCAGCTGACACCCGCCAGCTACCCACGACCCCCGCCACAGGATTTTGATACTGCTGGTGAGTGGAACACAGCTTCTGCTCCAATCTTTAAACAGTGACAACGACAACAACTAACCCCAGAGATTACCAGATGGCGAAAGGTAAACGTAATAATCTTACTAACAGAAACCAAGACCACTCAAAATCATCAGAACCCAGCATTCCCACTTCGCCCAGTCCAGGGCACCCCAACACACCAGAAAAGCTAGACATGGATCTAAAGGCATATCTCCTGATGATGGTAGAGGACTTCAAGAAGGACTTTAATAACACACTTAAAGAAATACAAAGGAACACTGGTAAACAGGTAGAAGACAATGAAGAGGAAGCACAAAAATCCCTTACAGAATTGCAGGAGAACACTGCTAAAGAGTTACAAATCCTTAAAGAAAAACAGGATAACCTAATCAAACAGGTAGAAGTCCTTAATGAAAAACAGGAAAACACATCCAAACAGATGATGGAAATGAACAAAACCATACTAGACCTAAAAAGGGAAGTAGACACAATAAAGAAAACCCAAAATGAGGCAACACTGGAGATAGAAACCCTAGGAAAGAAATCTGGAACCATAGATACCAGCATCAGCAACAGAATACAAGAGATGAAAGAGAGAATCTCAAGTGCAGAAGATTCCATAGAGAACATCGGCACAACAATCAAGGAAAATGTACAATGCAAAAAGATCCTAACTCAAAACATCCAAGAAATACAGGACACAATGAGAAGACCAAACTTACGGATAATAGGAGTGGATGAGAATGAAGATTTTCAACTCAAAGGACCAGCAAACATCTTCAACAAAATTATAGAAGAAAACTTCCCAAATCTAAAGAAAGAGATGCCCATGAACATACAAGAAGCCTACAGAACTCCAAATAGACTGGACCAGAAAAGAAATACCTCCCGACACATAATAATCAGAACAACAAATGCTCTAAATAAAGATAGAATACTAAAAGCAGTAAGAGAAAAAGGCCAAGTAACATATAAAGGCAAGCCTATCAGAATTACACCAGATTTTTCACCAGAGACTATGAAAGCCAGAAGATCCTGGATGTTATACAGACACTAAAAGAACACAAATTCCAGCCCAGGCTACTATACCCAGCCAAACTCTCAATTAACATAGATGGAGAAACCCAAGTATTCCACGACAAAACCAAATTCACACATTATCTCTCCACGAATCCAGCCCTTCAAAGGATAATAACAGAAAAAAACCAATACAAGGACAGGAACCACGCCCTAGAAACTACAAGAAGGTAATCCCTCAACAAACCTAAAAGAAGACAGCCACAAGAACAAATTGCCAACTTTAACAACAAAAATAACAGGAAACAACAATTACTTTTCCTTAATATCTCTTAATATCAATGGACTCAACTCCCCGATAAAAAGACATAGACTAACAAACTGGCTACACAAACAAGACCCAACATTTTGCTGCTTACAGGAAACTCATCTCAGAGAAAAAGATAGACACTACCTCAGAATGAAAGGCTGGAAAACAATTTTCCAAGCAAATGGTATGAAGAAACAAGCTGGAGTAGCCATTCTAATATCTGATAAGATTGACTTCCAACCCAAAGTCATTAAAAAAGACAGGGAGGGACACTTCATACTCATCAAAGGTAAAATCCTCCAAGAGGAACTATCAATCCTGAATATCTATGCTCCAAATACAAAGGCAGCCACATTCATTAAAGAAACTTTAGTAAATCTCAAAGCACACATTGCACCTCATACAATAATAGTGGGAGACTTCAACACACCACTTTCACCAATGGACAGATCATGGAAACAGAAACTAAACAGGGACACAGTGAAACTAACAGAAGTTATGAATCAAATGGATCTGGCAGATATCTACAGAACATTCTATCCTAAAACAAAAGGATATACCTTCTTCTCAGCACCTCATGGTACTTTCTCCAAAATTGACCACATAATTGGTCACAAAACAGGCCTCAACAGATACAAAAATATTGAAATTGTCCCATGCATCCTATCAGATCACCATAGACTAAGGCTGATCTTCAATAACAAAATAAATAATAGAAAGCCAATCTTCACGTGGAAACTGAACAACACTCTTCTCAATGATACCTTGGTCAAGGAAGGAATAAAGAAAGAAATTAAGGACTTTTTAGAGTTCAATGAAAATGAAGCCACAACATACCCAAACTTATGGGATGCAATGAAAGCATTTCTAAGAGGAAAACTCATAGCTCTGAGTGCCTCCAAAAGGAAACTAGAGAGAGCACACATTAGCAGCTTGACAACATACCTAAAAGCACTAGAACAAAAGGAAGCAAATTCACCCAAGAGGAGTAGAGGGCAGGAAATAATCAAACTCAGGGGCGAAATCAAACAAGTGGAAACAAGAAGAACTATTCAAAGAATCAACCAATCAAGGAGCTGGTTCTTTGAGAAAATCAACAAGATAGATAAACCCTTAGCCAGACTCACTAGAGGGCACAGGGAAAGCATCCTAATTAACAAAATCAGAAATGAAAAAGGAGACATAACAACAGATCCTGAAGACATCCAAAACACCATCAGATCCTTCTACCAAAGGCTATACTCAACAAAACTGGAGAACCTGGATGAAATGGAGAAGTTCCTAGACAGATACCAGGTACCAAAGTTGAATCAAGATCAGGTTAATGATCTAAACAGCCCTATATCCCCCCAAAGAAATAGAAGCAGTCATTAATAGTCTCCCAACTAAAAAAAGCCCAGGACCAGATGGGTTTAGTGCAGAGTTCTATCAGACCTTCAAAGAAGATCTAATCCCAGTTCTTCACAAACTATTCCACAAAATAGAAACAGAAGGTACTCTACCCAACTCATTCTATGAAGCCACAATTACTCTGATACCTAAACCACAAAAAGACCCAACAAAGATAGAAAACTTCAGACCAATATCCCTTATGAATATTGATGCAAAAATCCTCAATAAAGTTCTTGCTAACCGAATCCAAGAACACATCAAAACAATCATCCATCCTGACCAAGTAGGTTTCATCCCAGGGATGCAGGGATGGTTCAATATACGGAAATCCATCAATGTAATCCAGTATATAAACAAACTCAAAGACAAAAACCACATGGTCATCTCGTTAGATGCGGAAAAAGCATTTGACAAGATCCAACACCCATTCATGATAAAAGTCTTGGAAAGATCAGGAATTCAAGGCCCATACCTAAACATGATAAAAGCAATCTACAGCAAACCAGTAGCCAACATCAAAGTAAATGGTGAGAAGCTTGAAGCAATCCCTCTAAAATCAGGGACTAGACAAGGCTGTCCACTTTCTCCATGCCTATTCAACATTGTACTTGAAGTCCTAGCCAGAGCAATTCGACAACAAAAGGAGATGAAAGGGATACAAATTGGAAAAGATGAAGTCAAAATATCACTTTTTGCAGATGATATGATAGTATATCTAAGTGACCCTAAAAATTCCACCAGAGAACTCCTAAGCCTGATAAACAGCTTCGGTGAAGTAGCTGGATATAAAATTAACTCAAACAAATCAATGGCCTTTCTCTACACAAAGAATAAACAGGCTGAGAAAGAAATTAGGGAAAGAACACCCTTCTCAATAGTCACAAATAATATAAAATATCTTGGCGTTACTCTAACTAAGGAAGTGAAAGATCTGTATAATAAAAACTTCAAGTCTCTGAAGAAAGAAATTATAGAAGATCTCAGAAGATGGAAAGATCTCCCATGCTCATGGATTGGCAGGATCAACATTGTAAAAATGGCTATCTTGCCAAAAGCAATCTACAGATTCAATGCAATCCCCATCAAAATTCCAAATCAATTCTTCAACGAATTAGAAAGTGCAATCTGCAAATTCATCTGGAATAACAAAAAACCTAGGATAGCAAAAACTCTTCTCAAGGATAAAAGAACCTCTGGTGGAATCACCATGCCGGACCTAAAGCTTTACTACAGAGCAATTGTGATAAAAACTGCATGGTACTGGTATAGTGACAGACAAATAGACCAATGGAATAGAATTGAAGACCCAGAAATGAACCCACACACCTATGGTCACTTGATCTTCGACAAGGGAGCTAAAAACATCCAGTGGAAGAAAGACAGCATTTTCAACAAATGGTGCTGGCACAACTGGTTGTTAACATGTAGAAGAATGCGAATCGATCCATTCCTATCTCCTTGTACTAAGGTCAAGTCTAAGTGGATCAAGGAACTTCACATAAAACCAGAGACACTGAAACTTATAGAGGAGAAAGTGGGGAAAAGCCTTGAAGATATGGGCACAGGGGAAAAATTCCTGAATAGAACAGTAATGGCTTGTGCTGTAAGATCGAGAATTGACAAGTGGGACCTCATGAAACTGCAAAGCTTCTGCAAGGCTAAAGACACCATCAATAAGACAAAAAAACCACCAACAGATTGGGAAAGGATCTTCACCTATACTAAATTAGATAAGGGACTAATATCCAATATATATAAAGAACTCAAGAAGGTGGACTCTAGAAAGTCAAATAACCCCATTAAAAAATGGGGCTCAGAACTGAACAAAGAATTCTCCCCTGAGGAATACCGAATGGCAGAGAAGCACCTGAAAAAATGTTCAACATCCTTAATCATCAGGGAAATGCAAATCAAAACAACCCTGAGATTCCACCTCACACCAGTCAGAATGGCTAAGATCAAAAATTCAGGTGACAGCAGATGCTGGCGAGGATGTGGAGAAAGAGGAACACTCCTCCATTGTTGGTGGGATTGCAAGCTTGTACAACCACTCTGGAAATCAGTTTGGCGGTTCCTCAGAAAATTGGACATAGTACTACCGGAGGATCCAGCAATACCTCTCCTGGGCATATATCCAGAAGATGTCCCAACCAGTAAAAAGGACACATGCTCCACTATGTTCATAGCAGCCCTATTTATAAGAGCCAGAAGCTGGAAAGAACCCAGATGTCCCTCAACAGAGGAATGGATACAGAAATTATGGTACATTTACACAATGGAGTACTACTCAGCTATTAAAAAGAATGAATTTATGAAATTCCTAGCCAAATGGATGGACCTGGAGGGCATCATCTTGAGTGAAGTAACACAATCACAAAAGAACTCACACAATATGTATTCACTGATAAGTGGATATTAGCCCAAAACTTAGGATACCCAAGATATGAGATACAATTTGATAAACGCATGAAACTCAAGAAGAATGAAGACCAAAGTGTGGACACTGTGCCCCTTCTTAGAATTGGGAACAAAACTCCCAGGGAAGGAGTTACAGAGACAAAGTTCGTAGCTGTGATGAAAGGATGGACCATTTAGAGACTGCCGTATCCAGGGATCCATCCCATAATCAGCTTCTAAACGCTGACACCATTGCATACACTAGCAAGATTTTGCTGAAAGGACCCAAATATAGCTGTCTCTTGTGAGATGATGCCGGGGCCTAGCAAACACAGGAGTGGATGTTCACAGTCAGCTATTGGATGTATCACAGGGCTCCCAATGGAGAAGCTAGAGAAAGTACCCAAGGAGCTAAAGGGATCTGCAACCGTATTGTTGGAACAACATGATGTACTAACCAGAACCCCGGAGCTCTTGTCTCTAGCTGCATATGTATCGAAAGATGGTCTAGTCGGCCATCAATGGAAAGAGAGGCCCATTGGACTTGCAAACTTTATATGCCCCAATATAGGGGAACGCCAGGGCCAAAAGAATGGGAATGGGTGGGTAGGGAAGTGGGGGGGTGCTATGGGGGACTTTTGGGATAACATTGGAAATGTAATTGAGGAAAATATGTAATAAAAATATTAAAAATTTAAAAAAACAAAACAAAACAAAAACAAACAAACAAACAAACAAAAATACTGGTGACATTAATAATACCGTTCACTTGTTTATCTGTATCAGTCACTTTCTTCTTCTCTGTGAATGAGAGGGAAGTTTTATTTGATGCTCACATTCAGAAGGATCTTCAGAGCAACCAGAGAGAAGGCAGGTGGCGTGGTTCTGTCCGTGGTGCTGAATTGCAGTTGGGCAGACAGACCAGGATGCTGGGAATTCAGCAAGTCTAACCTGCAAAAGCTTCTGACATCTAACCACCCCACAAAGACTCCACGTCCACCAGCAGGGACCAGGTGTTCACAGCGTGAACTTGCGGGGACATTTCATCCTAAAGCATCAGTGATGGATTCTGACAGTGAGGCGATTTGCAAACCCACAGGCCTGAGTCCACTGCCTTTTATAATTATGCTATGTAAATGAACAAGCTAAAGCATGATGTATCCACCACAGCACTGCAGCTGCAGCCATGGTCACAACACAAACATGCTGTGCTACCTGGGTGTACTTTTGTCAGACTTATACACTCAGGTCATCAGCAAGAGGAAACCTCAATTGAGAAACTGCCCTCACTAGGCAAGACCATGGGGCATCTTCTTGATTAGTGATTGCCAGAGGAGGGTCCAGCACATTGTGGGTGGTGTCGTCCCTTGGCAGCAGGTACTGAGTTGTATAATTAAGCAGGCTGAACCAATCAAGGCGAGAAAGACAACAAGCATAACTCCTCCATGGCCTCTGCTTCAGCTCCTGCCTCCAGGTTCCTGCCTTGAGTTCATGCCCTGCTCTTCCTCAGTGATGGATTATGACCTTAGAATTGTAAGATGAGTCAAACCTTTTCCTTCTCAAGTTTGTCTTGGCCATGCTAATCACCAAATGAAACACCAACAACAATAACAACAACAAAAACAAAAACAAATCTAAGTTTGGCACAGGGATAATGTCTGTATCTGGTCAAAAGCTGATAGAAAAACTACCAATAGTGTTATAGCTTCAAAATTACATGTAACTTCTATGTTTAAAGTGCTATGTCTTTATCATGTTAAATCTCATGTGGATGTCCTGTTGAGACACTCATTTCCTGGTAGGGTGTTCTCATACCTATAAGTCTTTGTGAAGCATAACTGCCCATTCTCTTAACCAGGGCGTTTGTCTCTCTGTTGCTGTTAGCCACAGTTGTCTGCATAAAAATGAGATGTAAACCTAAGACAAGCTGTTCCACTCTTTGCTACGAGTAGACTCACTGGAGAGCTCAGAAACCCCAGAGTCTAGCTGTACCCATTACATAACAAGGAAGTGAGCCAGAATCTCTGGTTGGGGACTAGAATGTGACAGATATCACCTCAATATGTAGCTCCAATGGCAGCCGTGTAAAGACTAGGAGCTAGTTCTCTATTCCTTCGTTTGGATCACATTTTCATGTTTCTTTTCTATTTTTTAGTGTTGTTAACACTACAGTGGCAGACACTGAACTTAATGGCAGAACATTAGGCAAGCATTTGGAATCTTAGAGTTCCTGGTGTGCTTTGTCTCCTGGGCCATGTGTGGCTGTAGAGAGTATGGCTGATTAACTCCTTATTGACACAGAAATAAATAGACAAATCATGTACTACTTTACCAAGGCAGAAATAAATATATGCACACTATTGACTACAGGTGAAAGCAGCACCCTCAAAACGGATGAGCAAGGCAACTCCTGGAATACTTTTCAGAGAGCAATTTGTAAGTGCACTAGGAGGGATTTCAATGTTCATAGCTGTGACATGTTTACTGACCCCTAAAGTCTCTCCTAAAAAACAGCCTTGAGTATTAAAATATCCATTGACCAAGGAATTATCTTCAATGTTCTCTGTACTAGAAAAATATGGCATACTTGAGCAAGAGTCACATCAAGTCAACATCCATTCATTTATCCCCAGACTTTCTCCTTAGATCTTGTACCATAGTTTTAATTTTTTTCTGTTGCTATTATTAAAACACCCCAATAAAAACAAATAGGATAGGAAATGCTTATTTTAGCCTACAAGACCAGTTGACAGTCCATCATCACTGTGGTGATTTGGAACTTGAAGCAGCTGGTCACATGCGCAGCCAACAAAGAGGGAGAATAAATGTATTTGTGCCTAGTGCTTAGGAACGTTCCCTAGTCTCACACAACTCAGGGCCCCAAACCAGGTAATGCTACCTCTAGCTTTGAGGCTGATTTGAAAGAAAAATCATTGTAGACAGTCAAGGCAATCTCCCACATACATATTCACAGGCCACTCTGATGTAAACATCCCTAATTGATACTTTCTTCATGTTAACAATTAAATGAGCTTTCATGACAGGCAACCCATTCAAATTTGCATCTGCCAGTAGTTTTAATTCCTAGTTTTTTGACTTATAGTTTAATTTAATCTACTTAGTCTATAAATCATATGCCTGGTCTGTCCGTGTACAAGTTTAGCAACCACAGAGTCCTATTACAAATGTGCCCACCCATGTAACTAAGTTGCTAACTAACAAATAGTGCATACCTGCCTTCTTCATTTTTCCTTTATGTGTGAAGCTTTGCAGATTCTCTATGATGCTGACAAGTGAGGAAATAATGCAGTAGTCAACAGCACAGCAGTCAACACTGCAGTAGTTAACAGTAAGTAGTCAACAGTGCAGCAGTTAGCAGTGCAGCAGTCAACAGTGCAGTAGTCAACAGCACAGCAGTCAACAGCACAGCAGTCAGCAGTGCAGCAGTCAACAGCACAGCAGTCAGCAGTGCAGTAGGCAATAATACAGTCATCAGCAATACAGTAGTCTACAGTGCAGTAGTCAACAGCACAGCAGTCAGCAGTGCAGTAGTTAACAGTAAGTAGTCAACAGTACAGCAGTCAGCAGTGCAGCAGTCAACAGCACAGCAGTCAGCAGTACAGTAGGCAATAATACAGTCATCAGCAATACAGTAGTCAACAGTGTAGAAGTCAACAGTGTAGCAGTTAGCAGTGCAGCAGTCAACAGTACAGCAGTCAGCAGTGCAGCAGTCTACAGTGCAGTAGTCAATAGTGCAGCAGTCAACAGTGCAGCAGTCAACAGTGCAGCAGTTAGCAGTGCAGCAGTCAACAGTGCAGTAGTCAACAGTGCAGCAGTCAACAGTGCAGCAGTCAACAGTGCAGCAGTCAACAGTGCAGCAGTCAGCAGTGCAGTAATCAACAATACAACAGTCAACAATGCAACAGTCAACAATGCAACAGTCAGCAGTGTAGTAGTCAGCAATGCAGCACTCAGCATATTTACTGAGCAGAATGCTTTCTCAGTATGCAGAAAAGGGAAGAAAAGACAGACTTGATCTGAGCAGCTCCTAAGACAACCTTCAGCACCTGTGACTTTCATCTTCTCTTCACTGGGATTCTGGACCACCGGAATTGCAACCAGACATATTCCTGTGCCCCTTTGCCAAAGACCATTGTCATTATTATTGTGCTTTTATCAAAATTCTGAGGAAACTCCTGAAGCAACAGAGCTTCACATGCTGACTAGAATGGGCAAAGTTTATTAGCTGACATTTAATGCACGCGAGCTCAATGGAAAGGCTCACTGTAGACATGAGGGCAGGAGAGGCAAGCCCAAGGTCATATTCAAGCTCACATAAAGGTTACTTAATTGAAAGGAAGTTGGTATGTGACCAAGACAGTAGGTCATTTTTGTATGACCATTTCACAAACCACAGCTCTGACTTATCGCAGTTGGGTTAGAGCAAGTTCCTCATTGAAGCACATAATTGGGTGAGCATGGAACTCCCATTTCTCCCTTGTGTTTAATGAGATTGGAGCGACTTCCTTCTGTTACTATGACC
This sequence comes from Mus caroli, assembly GCF_978045245.1. Taxonomy (NCBI): domain Eukaryota; kingdom Metazoa; phylum Chordata; class Mammalia; order Rodentia; family Muridae; genus Mus; species Mus caroli. Next base: position 120,104,156 of record NW_028227265.1, on the reverse strand, counting down.
ATCTTAAGTTTTACAGAGATGAGGATTCCCTCTTTTTCTCAGCCATCTTTACAGGCAGAACACTCCTTAAGATCATCTCTGCCACTTCATGTGTCAGTCCCATGGGGACTGGGAATCAGGGGTTCTGGGCAGGTTGATGTGAAGACATCGTGCTGGAGTTATAGCCACTGCGTCTTGATACTCCATGTAAGGTGGTAGTTCCCCTGAAATACTGCAGAATAAGTAGATTTTCCCACTACCAGTGATGCTTTTGATTAAGCATCTCCACCTATCGCTTTCTGTCAAATATAATGGAGGAAGGTTGCTCTCCTGATACAAAATTTATATGATGAAAATAATGACAGATAAGAAGGAAGTCTGGGTTTCTCTTATTTATTGCCATATATAAACACCAGTCACTTGGTCACTAAGCATGGTGATATCATTTCTGTTCAGTGAAAAACACTCACAAGTGGAAAAAAAAATCTAGGGTGAAGTCAGAAAATGTGACTACAGAGACAAAGGCATTAATCTGATAAGGAAACCTCTCCAAGCTGGCCAAATATCCTGAGTGCCGATTACCATTCATTTTTCCTAAGAAATGAACAACCTGCTTGCCTGCTCATCTCTGCCATCAGTACTGTTTGTATTAATTTTGCAGGAAGGAACATTGTCTGGAGACTAAATGAAGACTGGAGAGAACAGTCTAGAAGAGAAGCACAGCTCCTGCTCCTCACAGCAAACCTCTTACAGAGATAAATGTGTCTTCCATCCGAGTTTAAACTGCACGGAAATCCACCCATCCGTTTAGATCTGTCTGAATCCTGCAGCGCCATTAAGCTGAACACTGTCGGATTTTAAAATAATAATGTCTGAGAATATAATAGCTCTTCATTTAATAAATATCTTCCTCTTCCATATTTACAGGTTTACTGGCTTCCACAGAGGCCATGGTTAATTACGCAAGAAAGTTTTTTCAGCCACATGATATTTAGTTGTTTACTAAATTATATGATATTTCAACAGAATCATTTTGACTGCCCTAAAGGTCTTCAACGAAAGCCTAAGTAACCCACAATCATCTAGCTTTGAAGTGTCAAAACTTAGACCTCTTCAAATGTCATCCTTTAATACTTAAGCTCTTTCATTAGAAAATATGGGTGATAGCAAGTCATCCTGCTATGCATTAATTTACAAGCACAGTTTTCTACATTTATAAATCATGAAAATCAGACAAGAAGACTCAGAGTGAAATACAACCCGCAGCTTGTATGAACATCAAAGCCCCTAAGAGTCAACCTCAAGGAATCAGAGCAAATGGGGAAGCCATTTGCCAATCATCCAGAAGAAAGCCTGACCTTGTTAGCATCTTCACTGAGAATCCCAAGCAGCTTTCTGAAAGGCACAGAACTTATGTCTGCCAACAGAGACTAAGCAACCATCATGACAATTAGTGTCTTAATTGATCATAAAAATCATATTTCACAGAATATAAGGAGCAATATTTCACCATACAATTATTAAGACTAAAGCAAATCAACAGGAGAAAATGAGGAAAAATTCAATATTAGGTGAAGCAGAGGAAACATCTAACCCCATAAAAGTGACCTTTTCAAGAAACCAAATGAAAAATTGTAATACAATTATGACATAAGGGCTAGTGAATGTGAATGGAAAATAAGGGAAAGATTGTTTGAAAATCTTAAAGTCTTAAAATATACTGGCTACGATTCTAATTCCTTTTAAGAGAAGTTTGAAGCTGACATGAGACAACATCTAGAAACTCACAAAGGTGAAGCTAAAAGAAAGGAGAAAGAGGACCTGCTGCAAGATCCAGGGTAGGAACAAATAGTTAACGGGTGTTCCCACCTCCCATCAAAGCAAAGAGCATTGGTAACAAGGACAGGAAATAGGCAAGCATAAGGCTCTGTATTTTCCAGGCCTCAGGACACAAGGATGCAGGCAGTAAAGACTTCAAACTGTGCCTATGACTTCACCAAATAAAGCACAGCTAGGCTCAGCCGATCACTGAGTGCTCATCGTTTCCCAAGTCTGACCCCTTCCCTATGGACTCACATCAACTCTTGAGCCTACCATGCTTAACAGGCACAGCTCCCACCTTAGTCGTTTCCCACTGCTGTGAAGGGACACACTACAGCCAAGGGAACTTAAAGAAAAAAGGAGTTTATTTAGACCTTACAGTTTTAGAGGGTTATATCCATGATTGTCATGGCAGCCAGCAAGTTGGCAGGCAAGCAGTTATATGGCGCTGGAGCAGTAGCTGAGAGCTTACACCTGATCCACAAACAAGAGGCAAAAGAGAGTGAGAGCTCACTGGCAATGGAAAAAACTTTTGAGCCCTTCAAGCCATCCCAGTGACAGGCTTCCTCTGACAAAACCACACCTCCTAATCCTTCCCAAACAGTTCCACCAACTGGGGAGCAAGCATTCAAATACACGAGACTATGAAGGCCCTTCTCATCCAGACAACCCCAGCTCCCATCCCAGGGCAGAAGGGTAGGTTTCTAGTTACATGTTGGTTCCCAGTTGCTATGGTGTACCGCACCTATTACACTCGATAGGTGCAACCCCTTCTGCCCCCAATGACCTTGAAGTAAGCAGCTAGTCTGCTCTGTCTTTGCACTGCTTAGTTTCTTATATACCAGTCTCTAAATGTCTAGCTTCTCCCATATACACTGGTCTGGATTATGCACAGTTGATTTCCTTTACATCTCACTGCAATAAAATTCTCCTTCCTCTCCCATTTCTTCATTCAATACTTTTCCTTTCAACAACCCCCACTCTTCCCAGTCCTGTCTTATTTGTAATCTTTCTTGTAGGCATCCTTCCTCCTACTTCTTCATTAGCATGTATCTATGTGCCCTTGAGCCCACCCTGCAGGGTTTACTATTGCCTCTTATACGCTCTCCCATTAGACTCTGAACATAAAAAGAACTGTGTGTGTCCCCTGCTCATATGGTCTTCAATGTATGTTGTGAAAAGCAAAACAGTAGGCATTCAAAATTATTGAATAAAATTGTATTTTATTCATATGATAAAAATTCATATCAAATAAAAAATGGTGAGTAAAATTGTCCCCTCATTTTTACAACCTGCCTAGATGCAGGTCCTTAGCCCCAGCAAGAGTGCCTGGCATGGATTCTAGCCTGTGAACTGTGCTAAACCCAATCATAGAGTGTTGATTACTCCTTTGACATTCACGCCACTGCTTTCTTTCCAGGCTGGTCATTCTTACAGCTCATAGGGCTCACAGTTGACAATTTTATGCAATTAAAATAGTGGAACTTGTGCAATACAAGTGTTATGTGTTGAATAAAGTCTCTGAGCAGAAAGTGCCTGACTGTGTTTCTTGGTTTTTCCACGATCTTAGCACAACAGCCCTAACAGGATGCCTGTGGGTTTCTGTAATTCATAAACACTGGTATGTGGACTCTATGCACTTCTTAAATTGAATAAGAAGAAAGCTATGGCCTCTCCCCTTATACTTAACTCCTTTCTTCAGAAAAAGTCGTGTCAAACAACTGAGAGATCCGAGTTTGGAGTGCATGGCTCTTACCAGCGTCTCTCTGATTTCCCACCAGGCTTTGTCCCCAAGCCAGGCTCTCTGCAGGAGTTCTGAGTTTTCACCCTCTTCACTGAAAAAGGAAAACTGTCATATTCACTTCCTGACTGAGAACTTCTGATAACTTTTCCCAACTGCTTGTGGGTGTTACTTCCTTCTGTTAAAACACTGTATGGCCACCTTTATTGCCTTCTGTTGAAACTGATTTTTGTCACAAAATGAAAAATAAAAATTATGAACTATTTCATCCTGGCACCAAGAAAATGCAATTGCCACCTTTCCCCACTTTGGAGGTTTCCCTTTATTGACGCTTTGAATTTATTTTTGAAACAGTGATTTCCAGTGGAGAAATTGAAGTCCTGTCTTTCCACCTCTTGCAACCTCATCAAGAGCTAAGCTAGAAACACTTCTGCAGCCCATTCCTGTTTGGCTGGGATCTATTTTTTCACTCAGGGGTGTTTTAAAAGTGTCCAGCATCTTTTGTGGCTTAAATAACATTTATCGCTGTGGTGGGGTGTTTCTTGTTTTGTTTTCTCTCCAGAGTAGTAGAAGTTAGTGCTTTCTCTGTCCAGTTAAATGATGTGAAAGTAAAGTCCACGGCACCACAGGATGCTAGGGCTGGAAACTGTCCTTGTCTTGTTCTGAGAGTTCCACTTTTCTTCACATGCTGCTGACCTACTTGGAGCTGCCTTCCTTTTAATTTTCTAATTCCACAGAAGACGTCCCTGTGGCCACTATCACATGGACCAAGAAGCACTTGTAAAAATAAACACATTTTAAAGTATTGTTTTAAAAATATGAATGAAAGATATGCTATCAGGAGCGAGTAAAAGATTTTGCTTCTGTGGGTTTTATACTAAAGTTGTTACTAATCAAGGTTGTAATTCTGATTTTCCAAGTATTTGAATAATGTTTCTTCTTATGTTTATGTTTTTATTTTTGACAAAACTTAGCAAAAGAGAGTGAATTCTATCATTATTTTGTTATCAACTGCAAAGTTTCTGCTTTAAAGTAGTGCCTATGGCACATGTGGGTATGTGCCTACAATCCCAGCACTCAGAGCTGGAAGGAGGTGGATGTCTTTTGAGGCCAGCCTGGGCTATATAGCAAGTGACTGTCTCAACAAAAAGAGGCATTGCTGAGGAAGAGAATGTGAGTTAAAATCACACACACACACACACCACATATATATATATATATATATATATATATATATATTCATAGACCAGAAGAGGGGATTGGATCCCATTACAGATGGTTTTAAGCCATCATGTGGTTGGTGGGAATTGAACTCAGGACCTCTAGAAGATCAGTCAGTGCTCTTAACCACTAAGCCACCTCTCCAGGCTTCTCTCTCTCTCTCTTTTTCTCTCTCTCTCCCTCCCTTCCTCCCTCCCTCCCTCCCTCCCTCCCTCCCTCCCTCCCTCCCTCCTATTGTTTGCGCTTGACTACTAAACTAACCCCCCCCCCCCTATATTTTCACTTTTTAGTTTGAAACAGGTTACTAAGTTGCCCAGGCTGACCTTGAACTCATTTTGTAGCCCAGTACGGCTTAAAAGTGTGATCCTCCTGCCTCAGCATCATGAAAAGCTGCAACTACAGGACTGTAATTTCCCAAGTCTTGTTAAAACATAGAGAAAAGAAGCCAAGACATTGTAAATTACTGGGACATTGGAGTCAAAATTAAAAATACTGCCATTCCTTTGATTCTAAACAATGGTATGGGAATCGGTGTCTTCACATTTTAAAAATTCTAAGAAGAAAGGGGTGTGTGACTTTCAGATGAGTGCCTCGGTCACTGAAGATTGGGCTGAAGAGCCATGAGCTTGCAGGGGGAGAGGCGCGTGGAAGCTCTTTTAGTTCCTGGAAAGCCTGACATCTGGGACTGATTTGTATCAGTGCCTGCCAATACTTACCTCAGGAAAATTCGAACATTCTTACACTTTTCCCTCAACTGTCCACTTGCAGAAATTTGATCAACTGATGTTCATGCCCATTTGAGCAAACCTGGGGAAAGGGTGTGTGTAGCTATGTAGTTTAGACAGCAAAAGCATAGAGGCAACTTTACTCTGGAACATGGCTTTAGCACGTCTTGGCTAACACCCACTGCCTATAAACAGTTCCAAATGCACAGCAGCCACACAAAACTGGGCTTTAAAGCACATATATATTTTCCATGCATGTGCTTAGATTTGTGTTTCTACACAGACTCATGAAATTGACTGAACAGTGTGGTCTGGCAAGTTCAATTTGCTAAGTCATTATAGGTCTGACTTTTCTTAGGTGTTAGATGAAGAGAACATGTACTGTTCAGTATTCCTTCCAGAGAAGTCTGAGGGAAAAGTGTCAAGGGATAGAAATTGGGAACAACCATCATGGTGGTTAGTCATGAATGTGTTCAGGGCAGACACCACGGAATCTAGGTGACAATGGAGGAACTGAGGAGGAAACACAATTCTGATTAGGTTGACATGTTAGGTCTCTCCATCAGGAGCATCGAAATTGGGCTCAGGCAAGATGAGAGGCAGGAGGAAACAAAACTACCATTTGTAGCACTTGGGATTGAAATGACAGAGTCTACAGATTAAGTAAGGCAGCCAGTGCCTTTCTGGATAGATACAAGGAGAAACAGAAGGGTTTCCATTGCTAAAAGTCATGAAGTAAAGGAAAGGGGACCTGATGCATTCTGCCTTAGGTTATATGTGTAAAACACCAGGCCACAGTCATTGATATGCTAAACCTACATTTGTGTAAGGGACAAGTCATCCTCAACATACAGATGACCAGTCAGCAGAAAACCAGACCAGACCAGATCCAGCACCACACTCCGGTTCACTGTAGTGGCTGTGCAGTGGTGTACTGCTAAGTTCTTGTGTGAGTACACTGTTGCTGTCTTCAGACACACCAGAAGAGGGCATAGGATCCCATTACAGATGGTTGTGAGCCACCACTTGGTTGCTGAGAATTGAACTCAGGATTCATTGCTAATCTTCAGTTGTTTGTTCAGAGTCATGCACAGACACCGGGGTTACACACTGAGCAGTCTGAGAACGCGCTGTGTGCCCTTCACCTCTAACTCCATCACCTCAGCTTCCCTGAAAACAGAGCAGCTATGATGTGGGTCAGAGTCCACCAAGTATGGCCATGGTAGATGAGTAAAAGGATCCACTAGCAATCCAAACCAGAATTCTGGAGGCCTGTTAGGAAGCCATTGTGACATGCTAAAGTGAAAGATTTAACAGAACCTCAGGACAGAGGGCAGGGCACCATAGCAGATGTACACATCAAGTCTCTGGGTGGGTTAGTCTGATGGAGAAGTGCTCTCTCGGGAAGGAGATCCTCTCTGACCTGTGACTATCACATTGAGCTTTCCACTTGGGACACTTTCCCTAACGTTTCCTCTCAATCCAAGAGAAGCTACAAATGCGCTCAGGGCCACTCCCCATCCCTGAGCCTCCTCACCAACTCCTCACCGGCTTCTTCTAAGCCTTAAGGCTCCCTACCACCTTCTCATATCACCCTTCTTTTCAGGAAATGAAACCAGAAAACTACACACAAAAAAACTAGTTAGCTACAGAGGCAGTGGGAACAGACAGAAGACTACTGGAAACTCAGTCCTGGGACCCTCCCGTTCTGAACTTTCCAAGACTTGGCTCCTTTGCACCCAGAACTTCAGGTTAAAAGATGTTTACTAGCGCCTCTATTCTGGGTGTTAATCTGTGGTGACACAAACTCATTCATCCCACTGTAACCGATCATTGGTTTCCAATGTACCAGCTATGCTCTATAGCTTCCTTTCTGCCTCTGAGTCTACAAGATTGTCTTCATAGGACTTCTGTATTGTTAAGAATGTTATTTCCTATCAATATTTGTAAAGAAAAAAGTGTAGAAATAGACTAAGGACTGCTGAGACTTTGGGGAAATCTACAATATTATTTGGTGCTTACAACAAGAATATGCATGAAGAATAGATAGGGGCTGGAGAGATGAATCAGTAGTTAAGAGCACTGACTGCTCTTGTAGAGGACCCAGGTTCAATTCTCAGCACCCACAATCTGCAACTCCAAATCCAGCAGGGTTTGATGCTCTCTCTGTCTCAGTGGCAACCATATGCACGTGGTGCACTGCACAGACAGACGTGCAAGCAAAACACCCATACACATAAAGTGAAATGATAATTTACAAAAGCAAAGCTAGAGGACCATATTAGCTTTTTTCTTTTTTTAAAAAAAAAGTGATGCGTGTTTGTATTTTTTCCTGATAATGTATGCATTTTACTTTTCCCATCAATATTAAGCATCCTAATTATGGGCTTTTAAATTTGAAAAGTGGAATTTCGGAGATAAACTAATGAGTTGAAGAGAACAGCCTGCCTGAAAGGACAGAACAAGCAATTTTATTTTACTGAATATTGAGACAAAAATCTGAGAACATTGCTGGAGATTGGTAATGAGTATTAATCATTTTCCCTGCACTTTGTGCAATTTTCCCTGCTAGAAGAACATCCCGATCTCTACTGGAAATGTTACATTTGCTTTGTGAATCGAAGAAAGAGCTTCACTTCGCAAGTTTGTATTGAGTGCTTAAATGCTGATTTCAGGAATAATTAGCATGATGACATTCTGAGAGTCTGGCCACTGGCCACAGGTTGTCCATTGAAAACAGCTGACTCTTGGAACAAGGATTCATCTTGTGCTGAGCCTCACCCTGGCGCAAAACAGGTGTTTCCCATGACAAACCTGTGGGACTCAAGTTCTAACCCAGGGTTGTAACTCCTCCCTGTAAGTCTGAATACAGTCAAGTCTCCCTAAATGGCCTTGCTGTGACACACCCATCTACTCCACAATTTCTTCTGTTGATCTTTTAAACTCTTGTCTGTTTATACTTCTGCTCACAATCTGTGTGTTTCGGTCTAGCCTTAGCATCCCACGATGGGTAAGATTTTCTCCTTGCCCTCATCACCTGAGCCTAAAGTAATATGTTAGTTCATCTGAGTTTTGTGGCCATGCTACCCAGTTTGTCTGCTGATAAAGAGTTTCTCTCAAACCAGGTCTCCTAGCTTTGTGTTTCAGAAACTGCTTCCAGACTTGGGAGTCATCTCTCTTCTTCCTCCTAAATGACCTGTCCTTCATCTGGGGATCATGCAGATGCAACTTCCTTTCCTTTGTTATTCTGAGGTGTCTGTCTGGTGGGGGTCCGTCCTTCCTTCCTTCCTGCAGATTAGAATTTTTTTATCCCAACACAATAATCCAAGAGAAACTTTAAGCAGCTGTAAACTGATGTACTTGTGACATAAACAAATGTGTATCCATTATGCAACAGGCTATCCTAAGACTTTGTTAAAGGCTTTATTAAAAACAATCAAGAACCCTAGAAAAAACAACCTTCGTGGTCCCATGTGGCATAAACCAATAGTTACATTGGATTCTAATGACCCTTGTCTTTACCAGAGCAATCTTCAACACTAGACACCCACTGTGATTCCTCTCTAGGCTCCCTGGCTGCAAATCCCTCCTGCTCTCCTCTTTCTTCTAACTCTGACCACATATCTACATATCTGACAGATGATAAGGGGGGAGCAGCTTATTTTGACTTACAGTTGGAATGGACTTGATCCATGCTGTTGAGGAAGACACTGTGGTAGGAGCCTGAGGCAGCTGTTCCCATTGTAGTCAAGGAGTAGAATATGGACAGAATGTGTGGCCAGGCTAAAATCTTCTAAGTTTCAACCCCAGTGAGTCACTTCCTCCAGCAAGATTCCACCTCCTACAGGTTCCACAACCTTCTAAAGCAGCAGAACCAGCTGGGAGCCAAGAGTTCAAATGCATTAGTAAGTGTGGGTCATTCCCATCTAATCCACAGCAAAAGGTCTGTCTCTGCATTCCTGGGGCTTCTGTCCTAATTTCCTGTTTATGAATGAAAACCAGGAAAGAGGTAGGATGCAAAGGGAACACCAAGGTCCTTCCAGCTCCTTCCAGCATCCCCGTGGGTCCTTCCAGCATCCCCGTGGGTCCTTCCAGCATCCCCGTGGGTCCTTCCAGCATCCCCGTGGGTCCTTCCAGCATCCCCGTGGGTCCTTCCAGCATCCCCATGAGTCCTTCCAGCATCCCCGTGGGTCCTTCCAGCATCCCCGTGGGTCCTTCCAGCATCCCCGTGGGTCCTTCCAGCATCCCCGTGGGTCTGGGTCCTCTGCTTGAGATAGTCCCTGCTGACTTCTGCTCTCACCATCTCTGCACCTTGTCTCTGCTTCCATTGGCCTACTCTGTCTCCCTTTTGTAGGATGAGAACAGAAAGAGCCCAGGTGCAGGTAGGGCAGCTGTGTTATCTATCTCAGGGGAGCATGGTTCTCCATCAGCTGCAACTTCTGCCTGCATAGCAATGGTCTTCAGTGATGTCCCTGTCATACCATGCAAATGTGGGGCTCTGAAGGGCACATGCCACTCTGCCCTTCACAGTCACAGAGCACTGCTGACTTCATTTTCAAGGAATATTAAATTAGCTGCTTGTTGGCTGGGTGCCTCCCATTTATAAAGACAGGTTTATTTTTCTTTCTTTTGTATGGCATGTGTGTGTGTGCATATGTGTGCACATGTCTTTGTGCATGAATGTGTGTGTCCTGTGTGTGCCTGTGTGTATGTGTGTGTGCATGTATGTTCATGCATGTATGTGTGTTTGTGCCTGTGTGTGTATGTATGTGCCTGTGCATGTGTATATGCCTGCATGTGCATGTGTATGTGCATGAATCTCTGTGTGCATGTGCGTGTCCCTCTGCATATGTATGTGCATGCATGAATGTGTGTCTCTGTGTGTGCATGTATGTTTGTGCATGTATGTGTGTCTGTGCCTGTGTGTATGCATGTGTGTGTATGCATTATGCATTCCTGTTTGCACCCTCTCCTGTGAGGGGATCAAGTGTGGCACTGCACATACACCTATGTGTGTATATTTATAAGTCAGAGGTTGATGTCTAGGGTTTCCTCACTCACTCTCTTCTTCATTGAGGTAGTATCTCTTGCTGAATGTGGAACTGCCCAGTTCATCTAGTCTAGCTGGCCAGTTTGCTCTGGTGTGCCAAGGGATTCCCATGTTTCTGTTTCATGAGTTACAGCTGCCATGATTTACATGGGTGCAGGCATCTGAATTTCTTCTCCTTGTACCTATACAGAAAGTACTTTATCCACGGAGCCATCTCGACATCCTCTGTCCGAAGAGTTTTATTACTTCATTAACAGTCAATGAACACACAAGCAAAGTTCTCCATAGAGAAATGGGCTTTGAGTTTCTTCCTCAATTTTCCAGTGGCCAAACTGAAGTCCAGATCCCAGCAGAGCTGCACCCACAGTGTCCTCTGGAGCTTCCCAGTGTGCTGCTATGTGACACGCTGTCCACCTGTCCTTTGTGTCTGCTGAAGGCTCCGCAGATTCACCTGGTTGAAGAACACTGGACCAGTCTTGCTCACGCTTATGCTTCATTCTTCGCTCACGCTTATGCTTCATTCTTCGCTCACGCTTATGCTTCATTCTTCGCTCACGCTTATGCTTCATTCTTCAAATCCTAATTTCATAGTCGCTTGGAGAAAATTTACTTGTACTCTTTCTGAATTTATAACCTGAGCTCACTGCCACTTATTGCAAAGGTGGCTCTACCAGAATCTCTCATTTCCCTTTCTCTCTGCTTTTCATTTTGACATCAGAGAGATCTCTGTGAAATGCAAGCGTATTCATTACTTCCGTTTATAAGTCTTACTGTGGAGGTACCTCACTGCCCATTGGCGTCCCCATCATTGCCTCTTTGACTATTGGTCAGGCCCCATATTGGATTATGGGGTAGAAGAAGACCTGCTTGGGTCTGTGCCAGAGCCCCCAGTAAGAAAGTCAGCAGAGATGATGCTGGAAAAACAAAGGTTTGATAAGTAAATTGAGAAAAATCACTATTGGGCTCTCCTTGGCCCTCTATTTAGTTTTACTTTATAGATCCTCCACCTCTTCTTTCCTTTGAAATTGTAGGTTATCCAGGAGACTGTGGGGTCCGTCTGCTATTTATTTCCCAGAAAGGGTGTCTTTCACTAGAGAAAACAGAAGAGGTCTTAAGTAATTTCCATTTTTATTGTCCTAACTTGTTGAGGTATTCTTATTATTTCCTATTTTGTGAATCATAGTCCCTTTTCCTTAGAAAGACTATTTTAACATGTGTTTCTCTTTATCCATGAAGTGCTCTTAAAGATGTCTCTCCTCTTTCTCTTCCTGTGAGTTACATGTGGTCTGTCTTAGTCAGGGTTTCTATTCCTGCACAAACATCATGACCAAGAAGCAAGTTGGGGAGGAAAGGGTTTATTCAGCTTACACTTCCATACTGCTGTTCATCACTGAAAGAAGTCAGGACTGGAACTCAAGCAGGTCAGAAAGCAGGAGCTGATGCAGAGGACATGGAGGAATGTTCTTTACTGGCTTGCCTCTCCTGGCTTGCTCAGCCTGCTTTCTTATAGAACCAAGACTACCAGCCCAGAGATGGTCCCACCCACAAGGGGCCTTTCCCCCTTGATCACTAATTGAGAAAATGCCTTACAGCTGGATCTCATGAAGGCATTTCCTCAAGGGAGGATCCTTTCTCTGTGATAACTCCAGCTATGTCAAGTTGATACAAAACTAGCCAGAACATGGTCATTTCAACTTACCAGAGGTAACGTTAGGGTTGCACTTCTGAAGTCTGTTCTTAAAATATTTAACATTGTATATAACGTTCTGGCTGGCATATTATAGTAGTAAGTGGTAGAGAAAAGGGGGGCACTTTAACAACCTTAGATGGTGCACAGCGGTAATCTTGCATGTGTGTTTGTATGTATGGTATGGTAATCATTTGATGAATACATAAAATATGATCAAATTGGCCTTACAAAATGAATAGGTGAATATTCACAATAAATGTTCAGTACAGCATATGGTTATTGCTTGATAGTATCTGCTTTTTTGTTATCTGAGTTTCTGAGGCAGTGAATTGACCCCTTGAAAAGTCTGTCAAAGATTTCCATAAAGTATCCCTCATTCCTTTCCCCACGTGATGCTTTCCGTTCAACAAATGCCTAGTAAAAGGTAAGGGTAGACACACAGACACTGGCTCAGTGGCAGATTTGCAAGGTAGCATTCAGGGACACAAAGGTTCAGTACATACAACACAGGAATAACAGAAGCCTCGGGGAGAGAGAGATAGAAATTCAAACCCAGGCTTGTTCCCCCTTAACTACATGGAGGGGAAGTGCTTTCAAGTTTCTTTTTCTTAATGAGACACAAGTGCATTACTGGTGCCTCTGAGTTTGTTGTGAATGAGTTCAAAAAAAATTCATGTTGGTGCCTCATGTGGAGAATCTCTGACGCATTAAATCTATGCACAGCATCAGTCACAAGCAGAGAATGTGTGCCCTTCAGTTTGACACTTAGGGTGGCACCTCCACAGAATCTACACCCACCCTTTATCAGAGGCATCACTCATGTGACCAAACCCGGCCAGGTAGACCAGATCACTGCAATGTCTCCCCGTGACAAGCTTTCATCTAAGTTTATATTAACAGGATTCAGCCAGGCACCTGGGATTTACTGGCTTTATAGAATAACTGGTATGGTTCTCTTTATATCCAGTTGCCAATATCTACTTCCTTAAAAGGATTGATTCAGTTCTCATATACTCCCTGAAAACTAAGTTGGAAGTTCTCTAGAACAGTGACCAGAGGCAACTTTAATTTATAAGAGGCTCATCCAGTGACTGTCTCAGATCCCCTGGCTGAAATATTTGTTTTTCACCCTCCATGGTAGGAATTTTTTAGGGAGATCCAGGTGTGGTGTAGGCTTGCTTGTCTTCCCACCCGCACCTCTCTGGAACTCTATTTAAAACCAAAGCAGGATGGATGAACTCCTGGCATCCAAACCACACAGTCCACGGTGTTTTGTAGTGAATCACTATCCATGTGGTTTAGCATGTTTTTCTATTATCAGACTTCTGGGGTGAGAGCCACTTAATCAGATGTTACCGAGCCTCTAGATAAGGTAATAAATCAGGCTTGTGAATAATTCCAGCTTGGTGGGAGAGGACAACAGCTACACTACTAGAACTTTTGACTGACTGAATCCGTGGGTTCTTGGATGGGTCTCACCTGAGCATGACCCTCCTTCTTACCTGTGTGTGACCACAATGTCAGCATAAAGTGATCCAAGTCTCCTCTTCAGCACTTTGTTGTCATTGGGCTAAGCAACTATCACACATGAAACCTTGCCCTCTGTGACTTTTTATAGATGATTGAAAGTACAGCGTTGTCATGGTTGCCACTATTTCCCCATCTTAATAGACTGTCACTCTCTCCACCTCCATCCTAGAGTACTTCAGAACACAGCCCCAAATGCTTATTATCTTTCATTGTAACAAGATTGATTTTTATCTTAATTTATGTATATGTGTGTGTTGGTACAAATGTATGCCACATAGGTTCATGTATGCACTGAAGCCAGAAGAGGGTATAAGATCTACAGCTCTAGTTACAGGTGAACTGACCAATGTTTGTGCTGAGAGCCAAGCAGATACTCAGGAGTAATTAATACTCTCGGCCACTGATTCATCTCTCCAATCTTGATATTTTTTTCTTCTTAAAAATGCTACTTCATAGCCGGGCGTGGTGGCGCATGCCTTTAATCCCAGTACTCGGGAGGCAGAGGCAGGCGGATTTCTGAGTTCGAGGCCAGCCTGGTCTACAAAGTGAGTTCCAGGACAGCCAGGGCTATACAGAGAAACCCTGTCTCAAAAAACAAACAAAAACAAAAACAAACAAAAAAAAATGCTACTTCATGACTCCAACACACACACACACACACACACACACACACACACACACACACACCCCTCTTTATTTATACCTAAGCTAGTCTCTCTTCCTGGATATAGCATTCTCCTCTCACTGTGTGGCATATACAGTCTCCTGTGGGTTTTTCAATTTCTACCACCACCTCCAAGCTGTCTCAAAGTAAACTTCAAAGCTCACCCTAGAGACCACTCACACACACACAGAAACACATGTGTTTTGTCCTGTATCCCAGCTCACTCTGAGGAAGAACTTTGGTGTCCACCCTCTTCTGCTCCTTTAGTTGGTTCAGAGATTTGAAAGAGCAGAATACTCCCACATGAACCACACAGCATCTCACAGATTTTTGTGCCTGGGTTCCCAGAAAACAATTTTCCTAATCTCCTTTTGATCTCACAGGCCCACATAGCCCAATGTAGGCATCACAGTGGGAAGTGAGCTACAGTGACTTCTCTCTTCCTGGGCTCACACACAGCAGCTGGCTACAGAGCCAAGACTTTATCTCCTTTGAGAATCTAGAGCAATGACAACCTCAATGCCAACCAAAAGGAGCTTCAGAGGACACACATTCAGACAATATACCTCCCAAAATACCATTTTAAATTCCAGGTGCAGGGGCTCTACCTTACAGACTGGAAGCACAGTTCTATAATGCAGAGGGACTTCTGTAAGGAGAGAGGTATTGGTCAGGGTCCTGAGATATAGGGTGTTCAGGTAAAATGTATGACATACATATAAAGTCACTCTACTTCCCTAATATTTTTTTAAAATATAGATTGAGTCTGGAACCAAAACCATACTTTGTGGAGTTTAGAAACCACATCCCAAGTATAAAGGACATAAAGTTTGATGTGATAAAAGGAACAGACTTTGCAACTTTTCTCTACGTATCTCTGTAGAACTTTAATACCCCATTCCTGTGGAAAGGAGCATCTTGTAGAGGTCAGGGCATGTGGAAGTTTGGATAAGAATGCCCCCCCCCATAGAATCATATATTGGAATACTTGGTCTCCAGTTGATGGAACTATTTAGGAAAGATTATGAGGTGTGGCCTTGTCAGAGGCAGTATGTCACTAGGGGTGAGTGTCTTAGTCAGGTTTTCTATTCCTGCACAAAACATCATGACCAAGAAGCAAGTTGGGGAGAAAAGGGTTTATTCAGCTTACACTTCCATACTGCTGTTCATCACCAAAGGAAGTCAGGACTGGACCTCAAGCAGAGCAGGAAGCAGGAGCTGATGCAGAGCCATGGAGAGATGTTACTTTCTGGCTTGCTTCCCCTGGCTTGCTTAGCTTCTCTCTTATAGAAACCAAGAATACCAGCCACCACCCATAATGGCACCACCCACAATGGGCTGCCCCCCCCCATCACTAATTGAGAAAATGCTTTACAGCTGGATCTCATGGAGGCATTTCCTCAACTGAGGCTCCTTTCTCTGTGAAAACTTCAGCTTCTGCCAAGTTCTCGTTCTCTCTCTCTCTCTCTCTCTCTCTCTCTCTCTCTCTCTCTCTCTCTCTCTCCCTTTCCCCTCCCCCTCCCCCTCATGCTCCCTCTTCCCTCCCTCTCCACTCCCTTCCCCCTCCCCCTCCCCCTCTCCCTCTCTCCTGTGTGTATCTTTCTGTCCTCCATGGTTGTTGTCTCAACATGTAGGCTCTCAGCTACTGCCCCAGCACAATGTCTAACTGCCCGCTGTCATGCTTTCCCACCATGAAGGGGATGGACTTTAAACCCTCAGGAGCTGTGAGCCCCAAATCAAATGCTATCCTTTACAAGTTATCATGGTTATGGTGTTCTGTCACTGCATTAGGAAAGTAACCAATAAAAATGGGCACCATGAAGCCAAGCATTAAGATTGACTGTTTTGCTGTACAGGGGTGTCCACCTATCAATCACAGAGGCAACATTTTCACTCCTAGAAGATGTGACTTGATGAACCCACTTTATAAGCTGAAAAAAAAAATAAACAAAAACAAAAACCATCCCCACAGGTCATACTCTAAGCTCAGGATTCCCAGGGAAGATATTGAAACAGTGAAGTTCTCCTTGGAGAATACAGATTCACCCTCCTTTTGCAGCCTTCAGCTTCCCATAGCTCTTCATTTATGGATGGGGTTGTGTATATTATAATAATTAAAGAAGTCATTAATTTGAGAGGGATTGGGAAGACAGATGAGTAGGAGGGAGAAAAATGTGGGGGTGGAAATGATTTAAATATAGAACTCTTGTGTCACAATTCTCCAACAATTTTTAAAAGTTAAAGAAAGGAGAGAAGTTTTTATGGAAGCTATGTGTATCTGGCCGCAGAGCACAGGCCCAGGAGGGCAACCCACTTAAGATCTCAGCAGGACCAAAAGGGCAGCAGACCCAAGGCTTTGTAGGATCTGGTTGTCTTGGCTCTGAAGAGGCCTTTGAAACAACTTCACTTCATTTTAAGAAGAAAGCAATGCTGAGGACTGTGTGGTTGTTCTCCATATACCCAAAGCTTTAAATTGAGTAAATATACAAGAGCCCACAATAAAGTTATAGGGAACAACACCCTGGATAAAGTTAATTTCAATTTCATTTTAATTACGGTTAATTTCATCTGAGTGTCTAGAGAAATCATTTGTCTTTCTAAAATGAAATTAGCAAACAGAAGCTAACAGGGCTGCGCGGCTTGAGGCCCGAGTCCATTATGCTTTCAACCCTTCCTGATCTGGTCTCTCAAGCATGGATTTCTGCATGAGGCTGCTGCATGAGGCTGTGTCTCCATAGTTACAGAGGATGCTGGGGTAAATGTGCTTCCAGCAATAATTGTTTCATATTTGTGTACAAACAGCTGAACTGAATTTTTCAATTTCAAATGCGATCAGTCCAAATTCAAACTCAGATAACAGCACTCTAAAATGCTCAAGCAAGAGCAGAAACAGATTGATGCTGGTGAAAATTCTTCCAGACACACAATGTTTTTTCACTGTTATACAACACTGTGCCATCTCTTTTCTTGTTTCTGTATTGATACTTTTTCTATTGATGAGTCTTTCAATGGCAAACTCTAAGTTGTACTGTAAATAATAGAAGTTGAAGATGGCTCAAAGTTGTATAGATTACCTATAATGTGATAATTATGAGGTGCAAAGACTACAATGGTTGTAAATATTCATGTTCTATAAAGTGTTTCAAATCAGTTTTATATAAAAATCATGAATATTACTCTAGGAGCTTTAACTTTATGGTGATGAGTCAAAAATATTTGTATTTCATATTTAATATTTGAGAGATAAATGAGAAATCTCTCACCAATATTTTTGCCCTACTTTCTCAGTAATATAATTCTGAACACGGAAACAATCTACTCATGAATAAAAACGATTTGTCATACGGTGTAGTGGTGCAAGCCTGTAGTTTCAGCACTGAGACTATGTATAAGTATACATGATATAAATATAGAAAAAGAGTTAGATATAAATATATCTAGATATATATCCATATATAGATATAGATATAAAATCATTTATAGTTATATAAGTATATAGACATATAAATGTATAGGTATATAATATAGATGTATGGATTAGATATATAGATAATATATTTAGATGTATAGATTAGCTATATTGAGAGATATGTGTATATATCTCTATATATCCTTATCTATACCTATATGTTTATATGTTTATATAGATATAGATATATAAATAGATCTAGATCTATTTACATATATGGTTATATAGATATATAGGTAATATATAGATGATATAGAAATACAAATAGATAAATATAGCTATATCTAGATATAGATATACAAATAAATAGATAGATACCTACATAGGTATATAGAGATATAAATAGATATAGATAAAGACATAGATATTATTTTTGAGGCAAGAGGATTACTAGTATCAGACCAAGCAGGAAATCTGGGTGAGACTCTGCCAAAAAATCCCCAAAACAACCAAATAAATAAATATATAGATAAATAAATATGCATTAAATTATAAAGACTAAGTTCATGTGCTGTGATTCCTTACTAAATTCATAGTCATGGATTTCCATGAGTGGTAAAAACTTACACAAAGGCTCAACTCATCATCATCTCTCTTATATTTTGGAACATGAGAATCATAAAACCAAGAAACCTGAAATGTTCATAGGCTTCCCTATGAACCAGGCCAGGACTGAAATCCCACCCACAGTTTGCTCTTTCTCTGCACTTCATCAAGCACAACAATAACTTTTAGTTAATTACCCATTAGAACATGAAACCGCTTTTACACAATAGAAACAATTTTCTTTCAACTAATAATTGGAAGAGATTATTATGCATAATTTAAAGACTCATAAGGGATCACACATTTAAAAAAAGAGAATTAAACTGTTTATAAATGTTTTCACTAGACACTATAATTTCATATGTCCCCAGATATTAACTCTTGAGTCCCGAAGAACATGTGATCCAAAAGACATCAAATCAGTCAATAAGAGAATCATGAGATAAAGTAATTAAGCGCTCTGTGCTTATTGTCCACTCTAAAGAGAGTTAGTCCTCAAATATTTCCCTCACAAAGGCAATTAACAGTAAATTTAAATCTCAATAAAAAAGAGAAACCCACAGTTTCCGATTCTCTACACCCTGGCCAGTTGTGGTTCTCTGTGTTAACCAACATCTACAGAACAAAGAGCTTCCCTGTGGAGTGTCCAGATGTGCTAATCTATGGCTATTAGTTGGGTGTTATGCCTATTAAGCAAAATAATAGTAGTAAGTTCCCCTAGGGCCTATGACTGGTCTAGCAGGTCCTTGGCCTCAGTAATGGTGTCAGGGATGGGTTCCACATTGAGGAGTAATAGTTGAACCAGAATGTAATTGATTATTAGCACGATGTTTGTACCTCTGTTGTACCACGGGCATGTCTTACCAGGCTAGTTATTATTGAAGTTTACAAGGATCACAGCTGGGTAAGACTAATGGTTACTTTTCTCCTTCAGTGGGTTAGGCAATACCCGCCAGCACTACGAAAGTTAGACAGTATGGGTGAAGATTCCAGGTCTGTGCCAGCTTCATGTCTATGTTTTATGATTCACATATATGGTATCTTTAATAAGGCAATAGGGCCTTCCAGCTCAACACTGAACATGTATATCACACACCACTTCTTGTAAGGCTTAGAGATAAGAAAGATTGTAAGAGCCAGAGGTGATGAGTGACTATAAAGAGTGTTTCTGTACATAGGCATCTGCACATATGGACATACAGTGATTGAGACAGGGTAGTGTTCATTCCTCAACAGGGATTCTAGCCAAGAGCCCAGAGCTTTGCTTCAAGAAAGGTGTCCTATCTCATGCATTTTCTCCATGAGGTATATGGCTGCCTTTCTGAGCTCCAGGACACTGGGAGGGCTTGAAAAAACACTTGGGGGCTACACAAACAGTGACATCATCAACAAGAAGCAGATCAAATGGGAAAGAAGAGTACCAGATAAGCCACAGAAAGGATTGGTGCTTACAACAGAGAGAAGTTGGACTAAGAAGGCTGTGGCTATGGGTGTGGTGAATCAGGTCTCCAATTCTTGCTTTAAAGATGACTTTGAGTCATGGTGTCCTGCAATGAGCAACACCTTGCTGGTAACAAATGCAAGTAAGTGAATTTTCAGTTACCGAATCAACTGAATCAGTGTGAGCAGGCCATATCTGAGAAGAGTATATTAAATATATGGCTCTTGGAAGGGGTGAATGGCTTATAGAAAACTCACTGCACACAGGGACCCCAGCACTGAAGAAAGTGAAATCAAAGCAGAAGCCATCAACACCTTCCTGTCTTGTTCCCGGGAGGAGTGGGAACATGCTCTTATTCATAAGAAGGTATTTCCCTTGCTACTCAGAAACTTGTGTGGTCCAATTTTCAGAGATTTCCTCACTGATGAATAATTCAGAAAAGGATGTGTTTTTATTTTTGTATATTTATTTTCATTCAAGTTGTCTTGAATAAAGGAAGTGTATTCTGTTCATTCATGCCAATGTTTCGTTTATGGAGTTATGCTTAGAAGTTAAAAATGCCTCAGAAAATTTATGAATAAGCACCTAGAGAAAATTAAATATAAATATCCTCATTACATTTCAATTAATGTGATAGCAGATTGAGTTCACGGAATTCAGATATTTCCGGATTTTAAAAAATAGCAGCACTTTTCCAGAGGGATATTATTATTACATAGGGAATCATTTCCATAGTAGAAATTTCAGAGCATGCATAGTATAATGTCCTCCACCCTGGTAAAACTGAAGTCTAGTGTCATCTTTTCATCAAGGACAATTAGCTCACAGGGGTGAGTACTCCCCATCTGGCTGGATGCCTCATCTCAATATTCCCTTTCCCATCCACAGCACTTGCCCACACCTCCTGCATGGCACTCTGCTAGATAAAATCTGTGTATCTAGAAATATTCTTCCAGAGATCCCGTTGCTCTCAGTGAAATCTTTCATGGGATCACACGCTGTAAAGTTACTCCTTCAACTTTAGGAAGGGAAGCAGAAGAAAAATTTTAAAACTTGCCCCGTGTTTTTGCCTATACTCAGGTTCCTGCAATTTAAAAAATTGTGCGATGCTTCTTACAAAAGGGAACAGCAACAGTCTTGTGTAGGAGAGAAATGGTGGAGCCACCAAAGCACAGTAGGGACAGAGCACCAGGCTGTTGTCTGTGCTGCCTGGGCTTTGACAGTGGCGCTCTTCTGTTCTGATTGAAGAAATGATAGTGATACTGCTGACTCAGGCAGCATTCAGGGTCGAGGAAGGGAGCAGGCTCAAACTGCTGATGTTCCTGGTAGTGTTTGTTTGTGTGTGAGTATGTGTGTGTGCATGTACATGTGTGAGTGTGTATGTACATTCATGTATGAGTGTTTGTGTGTCAATGTGTGTATGTGTATGTGTGTGTGCCTGTGTATGTGAGTATGCATGTGTGCATGTGTGTGCATACATGCACAAGTGTGAGCATGTACATATGTATACATGTACATGTGAGAGCATATTTGTGTGTGTGCAGGTATACGTGTATATATGTGTGTATGCATATGTATATTTATATGTGAACATGTAAGCATAGATGCACATGCATGTATGTGTGTGAACATGTAAATGTGTGCGTGTGCATGTATGTGTGTGAGTGCATGTGTGTGTGCATCTACATGTGAGCATGTACATGCATGTGTGTGCATGTATGTATGTATATGTTTGTGTGCATATGTGTGTGTGTACACAAGTTGGGACTTGAGATTTTGCAAGCTGCCCTCAAAGATAAAGAACTGTGAGCATTTTGTGCACTTGAGCCCTAGCACCTGAGCCAGGGCTTGAAATGAGTGCTGTTTCCATCACATGACAGCTATTCTTGATTGTCAACTTGATGGGATTTAGGATCCCCATGGAAACAAATCTCTGGGTAGGCATTTGAGGGATTTTCTAGACTTAAGTTAATTAATGTGGAAAGACACACCCTAAATGTGGGCAGCACCACTCTGAGCCCTGGAGCCCTGTGCTGCATAAACAGCAGAGAGCTGACAGGACACCATTTCTTTCTGCTTCCTAACTTTGGATGCAGAGTGACCAAAAGCTACCTAGTCCTGCTGCCATGATCTTTCCTGCCTTGCAGGATTGTACCCCAAGCTGTGAACAAAATAGGTCCTGCCTTCCTTGGGTCACTTATGTCAAGGGCTCTGTTATAGCAAGAGCAAAGAAAGTAAAACACCCCAAATCTGCCCAGCAACAACAGCAAAGAAAGTATGACACCTGAAATCTGCCCACACTGAGCATCAGCGTGTTGGCTCCCAGCCCAGCCCAAGAAAGCACAGCTTTCTGGCGAGGAGAGGGCAAGTGGACAGGGGCCTTGACTATCACCTTATCAGATAACAAGGAAGGTAACATTAGTGGTGCTGACTGTATGGAAACATTGTATCCTTTGGGCTTTTGTAGCATTTCACAGGGCATTTCCTCTCTCGCCTCATCTCCTGAATCTTTATTTCATGTTATACATCCTGCAAATAAAACTGATTAAGTGTGTTGAGGCTACAGCTGATCCCCACTGGGCTTCCTGGCAGTTGGATGAAGCAACCGAGTTATATCAGGTCTCACAGAGCAGTGGCCTTTCTTTTTCTTTCATCTAAAATGGAGCATTTCCTTCTAATTTGCTGCCACTTAAAAGGTAATTTAAAAATTCCGCTCTTGAGGTGTGTTTGTGGCTTCATAGTTGTCTCCAGGTGCATAGCCACTAAAAAAAAAATATATATAATTGGTTGAATTTCCTTTAATCTTCAGCAGGATACACTGTTCTTCTATTAGTCTCTGGTTGACTACAAAGCCCTGCTTTGCTTTCAGTGGTTACTAAAGAGAACAGGCAGCCTGAGCAGGAGACAAGAGCAGCCATCCGCTCCCTGCCGCACACTCGCCCCTGCTCTCTGCCCTGGCCTTTGCAACACATGCCCTCCACAGTTAGATGTTTGACCCATGGGAGAGGTGGGAATTCACTGTCTTCATTATCAGAGGTAAAACTTCCAATTTGAACAAGCAT
This sequence comes from Mus caroli, assembly GCF_978045245.1. Taxonomy (NCBI): domain Eukaryota; kingdom Metazoa; phylum Chordata; class Mammalia; order Rodentia; family Muridae; genus Mus; species Mus caroli. The sequence continues at coordinate 120,081,217 of NW_028227265.1, read as the reverse complement.
CTCTTTCCTTATTAATAAATCGGCATCTCTCCGAGTTTTAATGAATCCCTCTTTTGCAGTTTTAGCCAGTTTAGGAGAGAGCTGGGGATTGCCTCCGAGCTCTGATTTTTTTTTTCTATTTTGTGTCTTTCTTGCATAATTAGTGTCTTCTTTGTGTTTGAAATCTAAACAGGTCTTTCTAAGTAGGCAAAGGGTATTTTAGGAGCTTCCTGGGAAGATGTTAAGACAGTGGAATTTTCCATGTTTGTTTTGTTTGTTGGAGGGCATCCACAGCAGAGACCACTTAGCTCACAGTAACACATTCATGTCCTGTGGAGGCAGCACCTTTCCTGCCTCGAAGATCACTGTGGGAGGTGTGTGGGAACACCCACACTGTCCCTCCCTCTCAAGCCGCACTTTTATTTAAGATACGTGAACATTCATTTCATGCACACAACATCCAAGTAAAGATCATTAGCAGTCATAGAATTTGTTGGTTTTACTGGAAAACAATACCAAAGGACATGCGATATAAAGGGTTAGGCTTTGTCCAAGAGTATGATTCAAGCAGCGCCCCCTAAAAGGAAATGAATAAGTAACCCTTGGTTTGCACATGAGCCAGAAGCACCTCCAAGACATTCTGTTTCCTGTTACTTTGCTTTATAGTGACATTAGTGTCAAAATAGAAAAGTTGGGACAGTCATTTGTGTTGTGATTTCTAATCAATATTAATCCTTCCCTGTACACTGGGTTAATTTTAGCCAATTAAAGAGGAAGAGACTCCTCACAGAAAACAAGTCTAATGTCTCTGTTAGAGAGTTACATTCATGTATGTCAGAGAATACATTTCATTTTCCCGCAAATAAAAGGTTACTTTCCATTAGTTGAGAAAACACTCCAAATGCAGAGACTGTAGTGGGCAGGATGACCAGTGTGAGATAGACTGCACCTTGGCCACACCCGTAGCCTATGCATCCATCACACACACACACCTATGACCTACAGCTTGAACACAAATTCATTTTGTTAGAGCAAAACCCGAGGACTAGTCTCCACATTGCAGATGAGATAGTCTGTGCAGGATCTCAGCTACATGGGACCGCATAGTTCCATGATGTCTTTATGAGTAGTAGATTAGGTTACAGCTGGATAAAATTGACTGTAAACATGTCAGATCTGAAACCTGGAGGTATGTCAATATTGCTTTGTAACATCTTCCCTTGTTTCTAAACCTCCATCTGTTTAATCGATCACATGTCTTCTTGGTTCCTGAAGGGGTGAAGGCATTTTTCGAACTGTTTATGGAGTTTGGATTCGCTAGTGTGTGACTTACTTCCTGGGTGCACAGAGTGCTAGCAGGTAAGAAGAAAGAATCACGTGTGGTGCCCTTACTTTATTCCTGTACTTCAATGCAAGACTTCCTGTCCCGTCTCTCCCTTAATCCTAGAAACCTATTTCAGGCCATTACTATAGCTATTCCTCTGTGGAAAATTCAGGATCTGAGAGCAGACCACCCTGTACAGAGAAGAATCGAGGAAAGTGTCCTAAGATGAGGGGCCACTGATGTAACCTGGCACAACAAAAGAGACTTCAATCGCAGGACGCTTGACTTTCAATAAGTGTCTGAGCTTACCTAAGCTTCCATTACCTTATTGGTGCAATGAAATAGCCATACAATCCCTACAGATGGGCATGGAAGCTAAAGATAAATATGTATGGCTCCCACCATGTGATACACATAATGGAAACTCTACACATGTGGCCATTAAGGTTTCTGGAAAATCTGCGGCTCAGAGTTAGAGTGCAGGCTTCCTCCTTTACAGGGCCCATGCATTTGCATATTTTAACATCTCTTGAGTTGAGATGTATCTTACTGAAAACAGCTTCAGAAATCCAACGATCTACAGTACGCTCTCAATTTTCCTCCACTTTATACAGCAAGTTAAGAAAAAAAAGAGTTGCCACATTTAAGCTCTTACTGTGTGCTACATCCTGATCATTTAGCGTGGGTCATTCAGTCCCTGTTACAATAGCAGGGGTTGTAAAATCATAACCGTGATCCCTTTACACCAAAGACTGGGAGTCTCTCATATGGCTGATACTCAGTAGTGCAGCCAACATGGGAGCTTATGTGAGGTTTGAGAAGAGGGACTTGATCTCTCCCTCTGCCTTTCTCCTCCTCACTCTCAGTGACTCCAAGTAAATTACTTACTCACTGCATCTCCATTAGCAGTGGGCTCCAGAGTAGATCTTGCAGTGAGCGTGCAGTCTTGTAGACGGTGTGACTTTGGCATTTGCTTAGCTCTGTCTGTGGCTTGTATTACTTATTTACAAGGTGGCAGAAATAATAGAACCTATGGTTATAGTAAACATTAAAAAGAACAAATATGTTCTTCAATGATATATGTACATTGTATGTACATATGCATATATAATTATGGAATTGTGTATCTACTCAATAAATATATGCATGAATTACATACACATTAATCAGTGCTGACAGAATTGGCTCTTGAGAGCTATGATGAGGTGGTTCTGGATACTCCAAAATTAGAATATATATATATATATATATATATATATATATATATCCCTTATACACAGTGGGGAAAGCCCTCATAAATGCTTTAAATATTCTCCAAATCAGTTATAATTTTAAGACAATGCAAATCCTACATGAAGAGTTGGTATATGATATTGTTTACACAATAATGACAGGAAAAAACAAAACCTACATGTCTTTATTTCAGATGCTGTTCTTTCCCAAGGGTGTTGACAGCAGAGTTGGTGAACTCTCAGCTATGTAGCAGCTGACTGCCAACACACACACACACACACACACACACACACACACACACACACATCTTTCAATCTCACCATATTCTAAAGTCAATACCAGTTGTACTGGCTAGTTTTGTGTCAACTTGACACGGCTGGAGTTATCACAGAGAAAGGAGCTTCAGTTGAGGAAATGCCTCCATGAGATCCAACAGTAAGGCATTTTCTCAATTAGTGATCAAGGGGGAAAGGCCCCTTGTGGGTGGTGCCATCTCTGGGCTCATAGTCTTGGTTCTATAAGAGAGCAGGCTGAGCAAGCCAGGGGGAAGCAAGCCAGTAGGGAACATCCCTCCATGGCTCTGTATCAACTCCAGCTCCCTGACCTGCTTGAATTCTAGTCCTGCATCCTTTGATGATCAACAGCAGTATGGAAGTGTAAGCCAAATAAACCCTTTCCTCCCCAACTTGCTTCTTGGTCATGATGTTTGTGCAAGAATAGAAATCCTGACTAAGACACCACTTTAAACTGTCTCTTAAATATATAAAGTGCTCAATAAGTGCTACATAGTAACAGGTGTCAGCTTTTAATTTAAGGCAGCTAAAACCTTTTAGCTAGGTTAAATTTGCTGGCTTAAATAGTTAAGGGTGAGTATCTATTGCCAGGACAGTCAGAAATTTGCATCACTGCCAAGCAATGCATTAGCTTATCACCTGTTATATATCGTCCTGTTACTGGCTCACATTCAAACCAGAGTGTGAAGGCTCAGGAACACACAACCCTTATGTACTTTCAGTGAGTGTTTTAAAATGGTGGTTGCTCATTTAAAAACTAATTCATGGGATGCAACTTGCTAAAAAAAAAAAAAAAAAAGAGCTTCGGATCATTAAGTACTTTTGGTATAGAATAAAGTAAATTTAAAAAAGAAAGGACCAAGCAGCAATAAACCTGTTTTCAGGTTCATTTTAATTGGATATATTATGTATTTAAATGTTATTAGACGATTTTAAAAACCTTAGCTCGTCATAAGAAGACAGAGGTGGATATTTCAGCGTTTATTCCCATAGTGGGTCAAAATACCTTTGCATGAAACTCAGGATCCAGAGTGAAGATGAAGAGGAAAATGCAAACATAGGAACACTCTTACTGAAGTGGATGCCTGACATGAAAGACGACGACACTTCAGTAACACCAACTGGGGATGGGGACATGGGGAAGAGTAGAGCTCTGTTAACAAAGTTCACTTGATTTTAACTAAGATTGGTTGTGAAGACCACAGTGAGTTATAGTTAAACTCAAAAAAAACTGCCCGTAGCATATATACAAGATTCAATGAAAAATGGATGCAGGCAGGTCATAGAGTACCAGGAGAACAGAGAGCAGCAAGGGCGGAAGGGGAGATAAACTAAGGAGACAGTGAGAAGAAACACCAACTGCAGGAGTGCATCTTGGTTGGTCAGGAATTGCTTTAAACATAAAGCAACTGAAGTCAACAATGCAAAGACAAAAGAGCATGTGTGAATATAGAAAGAAAGCCAACAGGCGTAACTTGGCATTGAACACATGTCTCCGGGGTGATGTGATGCCACACACTCCAGTGAAGGCTGCTTGACAGGCTGAGAAGCCTGGGAGCACTTAGGAGGCAAAGAGTTTCACGGAAATTCACCTCCTGGAGCTTTGGCAGTCTCATTATCCTGTATACTCATACCCTATCCCCTGTTAGTCTGGTGTATGGATCTACGTGCTCTCTTTTAGTATTATCTCATTATAAGTGCCTTTTAAGATTGAATTCTGACATATGTAAGCCCTCACCAGTGTTCCAAGGTTCCAGAAGCTGACAAGCTTGGAATCTGGTAAGAATGCAGTAAGGAAGTTACCCATTCAGTAACTAATTAAGCTTTACAAAAGATGGAGCCAAAGCAGCTCAAAGCTGGTCTGCAGAGTGTTTACCATGAAAGAGCCAGGGAATCCCACTGAGATAGAAATCTTCAGTACAGGCTACATTGCATATTAGAAGCAAGTTGATAAATTCTTCTGACAAATGGAGATTCTCCACAGATACTTAAAAGTTACTAGAAATTATCAGGGCCCAGGAAATAGGGGGGTTGTGATATTGCAGTATTCATGAAAATGTCTGCTAAAGTAGAACCCCTGGTGGTGGGCTTAACAATAGACTAGCGTTATACCTGGCTCCCTTCTCAGTGGCAGCGGCCTGGTTCCCGCCTTCTTTTGATGTATACATTCCTTTTGTATTGCGTCACTGTGACTTGGTGGATTGTATCTTGTCTGGTTTCTTGCTATTCTTCGGTATAAAAAGTTTGATGCTAGACCTGAAAAAATACATTCAGATTCTACACAATCTCGAGTGTTGGTCTGTCTGTCATTCCCACCAACTCCTTGCCCATCTGCACCCAGAGACCCATTACACGCAGATAAAGGGACCCAGAGGGTCTGCAGCAACGTGACAAGCATGCATATGGTAAAAGGGTGGAGGGAAAAGTTTCACAGAAAGGAGAGCAAGAGAGGGTAGGGTGGCCATACTTAGACAAAAGAGCCAGAAAGAAAAAATAGTCTGGGAGTGACAAAGAATGAAGGTTCATAATGATAAACAGATCAATTGAATGGGAAGCTGTAACCATTGCAGACTAGCATGCCCCTAATGATAGAGCACCCAGTTATGGGAATCAAACAACAGCAGAGCTAAAGGAAGAATTACAGCCCCCAGGAAGTTCATTGCTTCCCTTTCAATAAGAGAAAAACTACACAGAAAAACCCATAAGAAAACAGAGATAGAGGAAAGCCCTGTATTACTTCATCTTGGCATGTTAAACCCAGATAACTCTAATAAAGTAGCAAATCACCCATTGACTCTGGATGCACACGGGACAGGACAAGCCCTGGAAGGGAGACATGTTGGAAAGCACCTCCACATTGATTCTTTCCTCCTTGGTTATGTTTACTCCTGAGTGAGTGTTGCTTTATTTAATGCATTTTAAATAAAGTTATTCTTTATTTCCCATTTCAGGTTTCCATTGTAGATAAAAACACAACTAACTTCTGGTAGTCAGTTTTAGGTCACTCATCTTTGCTAATACAAAGAGCTTCAATTCTCTTTGGTGGAGTTTTTTCTTTTCTTTTTCTTTTTTGCATATAAAGTCAATTCTTTTGTGAACAGACATTGTTTTCTTTCTTTGCTTCCAACCTAGAGTGCCTTGGAAACAAAGCCAAGAAGACAAATGTTACTGTAAAATGACTCATACAAAATATGTCCTCACAGGGACAGAAGAGACCAGCACACACGGATTTATGAGAGCCATTCATCACATGATCTGCATGCCAGTCTGCAATTTGTAATCACATGGGGTACAGGTTCCCACGAACCAGCAGAAGCCAAGAGGGGGCTATGAAACAGAATCTTGTACCTGGAAGAGGAACTCCAGTTATCCCTGTTGATAAGGAAACTGAGGCCCCGAGGAGTATACATCTTGTTAATGGTTGGCAGACTTATCAGAGGATTGAAAAGTTCCCAAGCCCAGCAGTGTCCTTATCTCTGCACCACGGCAGTCTTTTAGAAGCTGCCATAGGCTTTCTATGGCAAAGGAACAAGTCCAGCCACTTGTTGTCTTCGGCATAGCAAATGCAGCAGCTATTCTTCAAGCTATGGGGGTGTGCACAGACTAATACATGTGATGATCAGAAGGCCAAGGCAGCTCTGCATAGCCAGCTACAGCACAGTGCTAAAACCTCACTATCTGTCCCCACCGGTGTCTCCCCAGCCGTGCCAAATGACAAGGAACATGGAATGGCCTATGGTGAATAATCAGCGGCTCTGTCTTTCATGAGTTCTTGCTTAATAACACACAGCACAAATAAAAAGTGTGTTGAGTCAAACAAGAAGGAAAAGGACTTTGTAATCACTAAGCACACCTGTAGAAGTGACTGTAAATATTGTCTTATACTAATAACAATGCACTGTCTCAGAACTTCATCAGCGTCCACTGAACATGTCCCAGTGACAACAGTTAATTATGGGTTGTCCCTGGATTCTTCCCAAGCTTCCGAGCTTCGAGGTGGTTATGACGCACGAGCCACAGCAGGAGCACACCCCCAGCCAGCAGCTACACGCCCTAGTGTGGCTTCAGGATTCGCTTGTCACACTTGGCAGAGGGAAAGAACAGATTCTAAGAAGCATCAAGCACCACCTACTCCCCTCCTGGGATGACCCTTTCTGAAGAGAGCAGCTCTTTCACAGGCTGCGCACAGCAATCCGGGAGCAGTCGTCAGTTGTTATGATGGGGTCTCTATCTACAAAATCTTTATCTCTGTAGAAAACAGCTAAGAATTTCTCATGATTTATTGACTGGCTGCATAGAGAGAGCTTTCAGAAGAAAGCTGAGGATAGGGTTGCTGGTACTTTGTTGGATATTTCAAATGAGCATTTCATTCTCATTAAAAATGTGTACACAGGTATGCATGCGATAACAATTCATGGAAAATGAAGCCATGAATTTGAAAGAGAGTAAGGAGGGGTATATGTGAGGGTTTGGAGGGAGAAAAAGGAAAGGGAAATGGTGTAATTATATTATAATCTCAACATAAAAAATAATTAAATATATGTATAGGTATATACATATATATATGTCCACATATATACACATATACACACATACATGCAAATATATACATACATACATACACACACACACACACACATACACACACACATCTGGGGACAACAAGATGGCTTAGTGGGCAAAGCACTTGTGTGACAAGCACTTGTGAGACAGTGTAACTCCTATAAAGCTGAGAGGAGAGAAAGCACTCCGCCGAGTTGTCCCTGCCATGCACCCATGTACCACGGCAAGTGCACACAATAATAATGAATAGTCATTAAAATTGTGCATAGGCTCAGTAGCTACTTTAATACTGTAATAAATGTGCCTAAGTACTTGGAAAAAATTTAAAGCTTACAGTTCAAACCTTTTTAAAAATTTTTAATTAATAGAGAATATTTTCTTATTTCATTTACTGCAAGTTGTGTTTTCATAAGAGGACGTGAATTTAATATTCTGAGAGGTTTGTGAATACGTATGAGATGTTTTTAGAAGGATGCCAGTCTATGACAGGCACCCACTTGTAAGCAAAGTTTGCCATATGGCCCGGGTCCCTCTGCCTGACAAGCCATTCTTTCTGCTCAAACAGAAATGAGGGCAAAGCTGCGGGGACCCTGGGGTTGCCTTTGGTTGAGCTTCTCTCCTTCTGGCAACAGAGGAAGCAGGCTGTGCACTGTTCATGCCACAAATGCCTCCAACTTTCCACACTGTGTGTGTGAGGGGGAATGGGGGGGTCATCAGAGGAACACTTGGGCTTTCAGGACATCTGTGAATTATAACTGTGAAATGGGGTTTTCCGGGGTAGGCCTACTAATCTGATTCTACTTCCCACCTCGCAATCCGTGTATTTTCAGATACTTCAGAATGGAAATAAAACGTCTTCCTACCCTCCTTCCTCACTAAGCTTCCCTTGATGAACCAATCACATACAGGTAAATGAACCCCTGACTCCTCGCCCTGCGGATTACTATCTCTATGGCTTTAATAGAAGCCATTTTTGCTCTTGTTGCATCAAAGGTTCTTCCATGTCCCACATATTCCTCTGCAGAGAAAACTTCTATGGAGGACAGACCTATGAAAGGAGATGACAGAGGGAGGTAATTACTCTTTGTACAAGCTAGCCACAAGGCATCCCTCTTATCAACCTTCAATTCCGGCCCCAAATTTATACATAGCCATGTATAGTCTCTAATTTACGATAAAATGGTTTGTGAAATCTAGGCAAATACATTCATTACAACTAAATATATTTTTATAAACCCCAGTGTACAATGGTATTTTAACTGTGTTGTATCATGGTGGTTGGGGGGAGGCTTTACATATGAAAACTGCAGTATCTTATGGGAAAAAATCGTATCAGGCATATTTTCTGTGTCTTATATGAAATTAACATTTTATTGCCAGGCAGTGGTGGTGCATACCTTTAATCCCAGCACTTGGGAGGCAGAGGCAGGCAGATTTCTGAGTTTAAGGCCAGTCTGGTTTACAAAGCGAGTTCCAGGTCAGCCAGGGCTACACAGAGAAACTCTGTCTCGAAAAAACCAAAAAAAGAAAAGAGAAAGAAGTTAACATTTTTATTAAATTGAGAAAACAAGTCACTCAGAACAAACTTGTGCTAGTAACCATCTTCCCAGAGACGTAAGAGAGACAGAAAAGAGCGTCTAAGGAAGGCCAGCGCCTTGTTGTTATTCCTCCTTTTCTCAAGGCAGTGGGGGAACTGTGTGTGAACTCCCACTCCGGTGTCTGATGCTGCCTCCCAAGCATGAAAGAAGGGTGCGAGCTGCATGTGTTGGCTTGTGCATTAGTATTCATTTTGGTATGATTACCAAACATGTGTTGTTCAGATTCATGCTAATAAACCTGTGTCTCTATACCTTTCCATCTTCTGAATATCACACTCCCTCCACGGACGCCTGTTGTCAGATACAAAAAACTACCGCGGTGTGCCTTCACCAAGAGAACTGATCATGGGAGGTTCCTATCTCAATAAACATCACCCATGATTTTAATTCGCTCACTTGCACATTAAGGAGAGACTTAGGACCCTTAGTCAGTCCTGTTTCTGTCATGATAAAACTTGCTTTTATGAAATTCAAAGTCATTTTCGCTATGGGCGCAAGGAGAAAATTGATTTTTAAAGTTGAGGGCCACGAGTATGATCATGCTATTGTGGAGATGTGCAAATTTGCAAGTGGCTTGTGGCAACATGCAAGAGACAATTGCAGTTAGTTGCCTGGTAACTGGAGTTACTGCTTCCGTGGTGACTATGTGCCACCAGTAAGGAGAGAAGAAACAGAGGGACTTGTGTGCACTCCTATGTCAACACACTACTCTTAAAGTAAAAGCAATCAGAATTCAGAGAAAATGTACATAGAGGGGTTAGTCATGGCAGGCGAGGTGCTATCCTGAGGTATAAGTGAGATTCTAAATGGAACCGAGTCTCAACTAAGCCAAGGTGCTTACATCTCGTAAGAAACCAGATAATGTGCTTCTTCACTTCAATATAAAATCCACTGCAGCTATCCAATCCACTTGTGGAAAAACTGCTAATGAGAGAGATATCACACCCTTTCACACTGAGAAAACTGCTGGAGGCTTAGTCGCAATCTACCAAGATCAGCTAATCTTTCTGTTTTGTAGAGTATGGAAATTTCCAGCCCATGAAAAGTGAAGAGAATTCTGTGTGAATCCTCATGGACCTACCACCTGGCTCACCTCACACCACCTGACATTTGCTGCAGATCCTGTACACCTCTGAGTTATTTTGAACATCACCTTATATATAAATAACACTGTTTTTTGTAAAAAAAAAAAAAAAAAAGGTATTTTGACACATTTTATTATTTTTTAAAGTAAGCTCAAAAATTCATTAGCAGAAATTCTGTCAAGCTGCATAGCTCATGAGTAAATAGGTGAGCTAAATTATGGGTCTTTGGGATTTCTTGTTATTAGAATGTGATCCATCGACACGGAATGATCAACCGAAGACAAGTCTATTGATATGTGATAAGAGACTCTGATCATGGCATTCACATGATCATGGGAAAAAAAAACGGCTCTATTTGATTCCTAGAGTTTTCCCGTCAGGAGCAAAATAGCAGTCTTTGGCTTAATGCTGCACAAATATGTTGTATTGTAGCTCAGGGGGGAGGAAGCCTGAAAGTAAAGCGTTGCTAAGGCTGGCGTCCTGTCTTCCTCCTCCTGTCCGTCACCTGTACAGTCGAAGACTGCTGGCAACCAGAAGTCTTTACTGTCCTTGGCTAACAACTACATCAGCTTTTGTTGTCCCGTCACAATTTTCTGTTCTTATATGGACATCAGCAAAAGGAGATTGGAGCTTCTCTTAATGACCTTACATCAACTGAATTATCTACAAGGACTTTATCTGCAAATGAGATTTCACATTCTGGGGATCAATGACTCAATGCATCCGTTTGGGAGAACACAATTCAACCAAAACCAATGTGTTCCAGGCCTGTGTCACCATGCTTCTATTAGACTTTCCTGAGCTTAAACCTACATTGAAACTGTTTTTTGAAAGTCTGGCTCTGCCTTGGACTGACCAGTCCTGTCCTGAGCCACTTTCCTAAATGAATGTTAAGAATTCCAGCCTCACCTGGCCAATGTTCAGCTGGGCTGAACTAAGGTGGGACTAAGTGTTCTGTACAAACATTCAGTATGGGTACATTGCATCTACATTCACCTTCCCTGACTGTCCATTTAGACACATAGGATTGGGGGCTAAGGGTTCTGATATGCAGACTCACTAAACTGCTGTGTTCTCGACACCCAATACAGCCAGTTCTGTGGCATGTGGGCCCAATGCTGCAACATGTTTTGAACAACAACAAAAAGGAGTTTAAATAGTGAAATGGGTTTGAAGCAAAAGAGCCAGAATTTCTTTCCACAGAGGTAAAGGAGCTTAACTTTCATATGGAAATGAGGCCAGGCACAGTCTGTCACAAGATTCCTGCTGCCTGACAGCCTGACCTTGGAGAGTGTCATTTTAGCATTCAAACAGAATGGAGGTGCCTTTCATCATTTGTGAATTATAGGACTTTATTTCTTTCTATCTTTGCCCCACAGAAAGACGGGTAGCAAGTTTATTTGAAAAGGTCTCCTCAAACATATCATAGTGGTTATGGATTTACTGTGAAAATGGAATGGACAAGTTTGAAACGGTACAAAGGCGCACACTGCAGTATTTCTTCCCTACAGTCTGCCTGCACTGGGGAACCATGACTAGGTACTTGCCTCTTAGCTCCTCATCTCTACCATTCAGTCACCAGCTCAGTGCATGCCTGGCTTTCCTACAGGCAGCTGTGAAGGTTTGTTGTTGTTTGTTTGATGTTTGCTTGTATTTGTTTGTTTTGTCTATTTTTAAAGAGAGAAAGAAGTGGAGTTGGATGAGTGGGGATGTGGAAAGGATCTGGGAGGAAATTTGATCAACACCAATGAACACAGCAAACAGGGCAGGAAACATGAGACCCTGACTCTACACAAAGAAACCCAGGGAGCATAGTAAAGCTAAGAGCATGAGAGGTGATCTTCCCCACGGAAGAGCACATCAACCAGCTGCCCAGTGCCAAAGCTCATCTCTGAAAACATTCACACAAGTAACGCTATATGGACTCAACAGCTTATAATTAGGAATAGACATGTATGTATAAATACGCACCTGCATTCAGTAAAAATTGGTGACAAAAGAGGCCGTGAATTTGAAGGAAAGCAAGCAGGAGGTGGGGGCGTGGGGAGGAGTGTTGGTGGGAGATAAAGAAAGGATAAAAGTTGTAATTAAATTATAATCTCAAAAAACAAAAAAAAAACAAAAAAACCAACCCATAAGTACAACACCTACAAGGAGTAAACTTTTAAGAATTTGTAAATGAAAAGTAGATCTGGACTTGGGCTCTTGGGAGAGGAACTGGGTTAACAAAAGTGTGTAGAGAGGAGGAGACGCCAGGGCAGACTGCCGATGCAGGATGGAATCGATGGAACCAGTCAGAGCACACACTTGAGGGATGGCTTGCCACTCACTCCAGTGAGAGAGGATGTCACTCTCCAATCCTAACTCTCTGTGCTCTGCTGCTTCTCCCATAGCAGGGGGAGGATGACCCTCACAGGAATCAACCAGATGGCTTAGTGGCATTTCTTCTAGACAGGTCCAATTAAAGCATCTATCTGTCCAAATGCCCAAGACTCACTCCTTTGACCATAGAAGGGACTATTCTCCTGTCACTCTGAGCCTCAGCATGGTCTCTGAAATAGCCACCAGGGGGCAGCATGACCATCTCTAACCCTGACCCCATCCTAGGTAAAATTTTAGTCTGACTGACTCTTCATGTGTGGTTTTAACTGAAAAGAGCCAGCTTCATCTGCTAATCACAGAAGGCTAAATTTATAACTCAAAAGTTTGTGTAACTAGTGTATTGCATTTTTCATTCATAAAATATTTGAAAGACATATCCCATGCACTCAACACTTTTAGTATCATGGTTAAGATACTTTAAAACGGGACAGATTTTCCTCTTGTCCTCTAACACTTCCTTATTTGAGTTGTCTTTTTCTGGATGAGGTGATTAAATTATATTCAGATATTTACTTTTGTGCAACATTATTATGGCTCCCTAAAACATATATTTCTCTCACAGTTTTGTAACAAAGAGGAGTATTCATGGTGCCCTGACCTTCTGTATTGGCATCAAAACCCTGCTCTGCTCCAGCCCACAAAAACCAAGCAGCACCTCACAAGCCATCTCGATCCCTGGCAGTCTTTGAAGAATAATCTGTCTCTAAGCTCATCTGAGATCATGGGGCTGCTTTCAAGGGCAGGTTTACCTGCTGCAACTGTGTAACTACACTAGAGAACATTCGGTCTGTTCCCTTAGAGTCCAACAGGAAAGCGATAAACAGTGTATCAAATTTCGAAACATAATTTATCTCTTGCTGTTTTCAGGTTGGATTGGAAGAGAAGCTGTAGGTGAAAGCCAACAACTTCAGTAATACCCAGCAACATCAGTTTTAAAGATTCTCTAATTATCATGGGAGTCACCTTCAGGAAAACAGAGCGAGGTGCTAAGATGTGTCCTCCTCTTCTGGGGCACAGATGTTGACTCTGACACTTACTTTCTATACGTGCAGAACAGAGAAGGGGTTTATTGACCGTATCTAGATGAGAAAAGGCATCTGCCTGTTGTGCAGGCGTGACAGGAGGTACTTTTGGTAGCACCACCCCACACCACACTTTCCATTGCTTTTTAGTAACTATACTTTGTGCAGCTTCTAATCATGCATACAAATGTCATAATTTCATTTCCTGGAAGGTATACATGTCTATAAATTAAACATATATTATTTAAATAGGATGTCACACCTACTGTCTTAACAATTATGATTCAAAGACTATAAATCAGCAAGGATTACAAGTGGCATGGGCTCTGCGGTCATGCGTGTGCATGGCAACTGGGAGGCTGGAGACCATTCCTATCCCAGCACACCATTAAATACACAAAGGCTTCCCGTGACATTTTCTATTTGGCCAAGCTAATGAAGATGCAGTGGGAATTCTTTCAATATTTCTCATGTTCTCAAAAATAATTAGGAAGCACTTGGTCACATCCCAAAGTGTATCTTTTTTTTTTTTAATTTTTTTTAATGTGCGTTAAAGAAGAAAAAGCAACCCAGAAAACATCTGTCATGGAGATAATTAGGAAATGCTTTATCTTTGGAATTCTTCCAGGTTCAGTCATTAGTTACTGGGCTCCACTTGCTATCATCAATGGGGGGTGGGGGGGTGGGGAGACAAAGAATAATGGCGATATATGGAAACCTTAGGGTGGATGTTTAAATGATTTAATTCTGCTCTTAGTGCTATGGGAGGGAGAAGCAAAAATGGCTGCAAGTTTTCACAACCAAGTGGCTCATCCCTTCTGATAAACTCTTATAGAATAACTAGAGAGAAAGGCAATAGGACATTCTAGAGAAGGTCTAGAAAGGATATAGTCAATTGGAAAATATGAAGGACCTGGGGAAGGAGACAGGCAAAGCAGCTATCCTGCAGGACTTCCATGTGCTCATGAAACATATGAAGCCTGCAGACACGAGGGACACTTGGATTTCATGGATAGGATTGTGTGCGTCTCTAGGGCCAGGTCAAGTAGAATTCTGCAGCTTTAGCCTCAATCTTCCTGAATTTCTCTTCCAGCAAACCAGAGCCTGTCTGAGAACAGGCACACAGCTCTTGCCCATGATCCTCTCCACCCTGTACTCCAGCCCTAAATCTCCAGGGAATCTTCAGATCACAGCAGCTCAATGATGACCTCTGTGGAGGATCATGGCAGACCTGCCTGGTAGTGGTCTCAGAAGTCCTGACACACAAAAACCCTTTGAGATGACAGATATGGGACACTTTAGGCCACTGCCTTCTAGAGGAGTAGATGTCGTGATGGGCTGATGACTGCTGAAGCTAAGACAACCCTCACTTCTCATCTGATTGTTCTATGGCATGGTTTCATGCCATCCCGTTGGCCTGTGCCCATTCATATCTGCCTCATCCGTGGCTCTCAGTGAGTACCCGAAGAACCAGCCTGCTTCTATCTTAAAATTAAAAGCATCTTAGAAAAAAGACAAACTAGATTTATGATTAGGCCTCTCTGTTTCTCCAGGGTTGGGCTGTGCTTTGCCTGTAATCTTCACACAGCACAGGTATCTGTGGAACCCCCCTTCACAGTGAAGTGAGCCTTTTTCTCACTGTTCTCCCTGAGGAGTTTATCAGGCAGGGTCTCTTTTCCTCAGTTCCACCTCCCCAGTCTCCTGCCTTCTTCTTTCTGAGCCTTCCTATTTTAATCAGACACGGCTTGACATGTACCAGACAGCAAGTTCCGGGCTGTATAAGCCGCCTCCCAGAGCTCAGCAAAAACACCTTTTGTTTGATTCTCTGTGGAAACAAACAGGGGGATGATTAAAAAAATAAAATAATAAAAAAAAGAATAAAAACAGAAAAAGTTTCATTTCTATTTTGTTTTTTTCTCTTTGAAGAATAAACCAAGAGGTATTTAAATGTGAAGTGGACATTCCTATAGCTCTGGTCCCTGAGAAAAACCACAAATGTCTAAGAATCCTGGCTTAGACTACGTGAGTTGCAGAGGAGCTGTGAATGGCACTTATTGCCACGTATCTGCTCCGGATCCAGTTAACAGCTTTGCCTGCCAACAGGAAACGTGTGTAATATGTCAGATTAAATGGTCATATTCAGACATACCACGCTGTGATCATTAGGGTATTCTGAAGTAAAAATCAGTTTCCGAAGATGACTTTTAATGTGACTAGTTATAAAGACTATAACAAATTCTCACACATTCTATTCAGCATGATAAATATTTAACCTGCAGATTTTAAAAACCTGAAAATTAAGGTGCTGAAAACTGAAGTTAGGCAAGGAGTTTTTAACTAACTAACTAACTAACTAACCAACCAACTAATTAACCTTGAAAGAAGCATGAAGAACTTCAGTAACTAACCCCAACCCCCCAAATTTCACATCATTGTTAAGTAAAACGAGTTAGTTACTACTGCTTAGATGGGGTGCCACTGACAGAGAAACAAATGCTATAATGATAATCCCATAACACGGCCAGCATCACAGTTGGGTTTTGTTTTTATGATGTATGAAAAATAACACTTCACTAAGTTGTTTTATTCCCCCTTATTAGCCATTTGAATGAGGGGCAATCACCACTGCGGGTTGATAATCATTGATAGTACTTTTTGCATGGCACATTTACATGAAGGGGATCTTTTCTCTTTAGAGAACGTCTTACGTGTTTCAGGTGGTTTTGTATGCATAGAGAGTCCTTCTCTTATTCAATAAGAGGAAGGCACTTCATGTTCTTCAGAGCAATAACTCAGAAATAACTGTGGCAGTAGGTTGTTAATTAATTATAGCTTCTTCCATCACCAAGGGAACGGCCAACAACAACAACAGCGACTTCCAGTGTCCTAGTCCCAAAATGGGTCTGATTTTGTTATTGCTATAGTAACTTTTCACTGCTTTCTCAGAAGCATCTAGAATGTCTGTCTCCACAAAGCCAGAAGGATTCATTGTTCTGATCTTCCGTGGACTGTACAGCATCCACAGCAAGCACTGGGAAGCTTCAGTCTATGAAGTAAGCCCGAGGGAACAAAGTGTCTGTTATAGGACCTGGCTGCTTCTCACAGGAAGGATGCTGAGACCAACAAGGTCCCTTCCACTGGCAGCCACCTCTACCCAGGACTCACAGAGTTCTTCTTCTGAGCAGTAACCCATCTAGAAATCCCCCCCCTCTCCTCCTTCACTCTTCATCCAAGAACCTGTCTGATTAATTGCATCCCAGCCCTGACGGCTTCTTTATTCAACACCTGTTCGGAGTTAATCAAGCCTCAGACAAATGACATGCCCTAAGACAACCTATTGCAGAATAGCTGCTATTTAGAGACAAATGATAGACTGGGCGGATCACATGAGATTCCCACTCGGTGATGAGATAGAAAAGTCTCTGATAAATTAATGGGACTGGAGATGCCACCAGTAGCCAGGCAGAGATGCAGACTCTCCTGAGACCTGGGGTTCCCTGAGTTTAGGAGGAATAGCTTTTGACATTCGGGTAAACAAAGCTTACCTGTGTCAGCATTTTTATTTGTTATTTTCCTGGGAAAATCATGCCTTCCCTTAGGTTAATGCTACTGACTCCTGTTTCTGCTTCTAGGTTGTCCGCACTTGTGACGTGTTTGATGCTTTAATCGAATACATCTATAGAAATAAGAGTCTTAAAAAGTAATGGCCTAGCCAGCCATTAGTGGAAAAAGAGGCCCATTGGTCGTGCAAACTTTATATGCCTCAGTACAGGGGAACAACAGAGCCAAGAAGTGGGAGTGGGTGGGTAGGGGAGTTGGGGGGAGGCTATGGGGGACTTTGGGGATAGCATTGGAAATGTAAATTAAGAAAATACCTAATAAAAATTTTTTAAAGTAATAATACTTAAAAATATATAGCTCTGCAATTAAAACTAGCCTAGCCTGAAGGCACCCACATTTCTGGATTTCTTTTTCTTTGCCCACCTGGAGTATGGCAGCTCTTCTGTGCTGTTTATATATTTAAAAGCCCCGAATACTCTCTTATGTATTACTAAAGCATGAAATGATAAGGTTGGACAGAAACATCATCCTAGGAGAAGTCTTGAAGATGAGGGAAGAAGAAAGGTGACAGAGATCTTAAGCAATGAGAAGTAAACTGTGGGGGCCGCAGACAGGACGCGCTGGGTCAGGGCATGGGCTGTGACAAGCTGTCCTGTCCCCTCCCAGCTAAAGACACATACATTTCTAGGTTCACTGTTGCTCTCTGCTGCGTTCTTGTGTCAGAAACGGGACAAACATATGGCTTATTCCACAAGTAAGCTATTTAGAAGTTGTTCATATCTTCTCTTCTGCCTCTCTTGAATTCATGTTTTCTTTTAAATTTATTTTATAGATGTGAGTACAATGTAGCTAGCTGTCTTCAGACACACCAGAAGAGGGCATCAGAACCCATGACAGATGGTTGTGAGCCACCATGTGGTTGCTGGGAATTGGACTCAAGTCCTCTGGAAGAGCAGTCAGTGCTCTTAACTGCTGAGCCATCTCTCCAGCCCCTCAAATTCATGTTTTTTATTAAAACCTTTCATACAGTATACTTTGGTTATGTTTCTTCTATTCCAGTTCCTCTCAGGTCCTCCTTATCCACCAACCCACCCCTTCACTCTCCTCTCTTTCCCTCCCTCCCTCTCCTGCCCCCAGAATATCTCAAATCCCTGCCATCTCTCTGGGTTTCTGAAGGTGGCTTCTCGCTGAAATCCTCCCGTGTTCACACTCGCCATAGTAACATCCTTGTTTCTCTAGGTCCCCAAGGATCTTTCCAGCACGTGCACTCAGTTCATGTGACAGCCTGTGCTGCTCTCCTCCCAAGGCTCCCTTTGCAAACAGAATTAAATGCAGCCCCCTTAGCAAATGTTACAGAATCCGACTGTCTGGAACATTCTTGGTCTTTCAGCATCATCTCCATCTAATACCATCCCTGCCACCTTCGCCTGCTTGAGGCCACCTTCGTGGACACCGTGCTGGCTTTCCTGCTGGTCCTTAAGCCATTTCTCTTAAGGTCATAGCCCTACCCTTTTTCATAACCCAAAATGATTTCCATTTAGACCATTAAGCAAAAGTCACTTTCAACAAGCAACCTTTCCATGCATCTTACCCAGGCTTTGGAATCTTATTAAAAACTGAAAAACATAGCTATAATTTAACACATGTTTATCACTTAACTATTTTTGCTGGGCAAACAGGCAATTTTTAAGAGTTAGGAAACAATATGCCACCACTATGCTAAGCTATTATAAATAGCTTTGAATGTCAATATTGTTCCTTTCTTTAATTTATAACTAATAGTTGCTATCATGCACTCCTGAAAACATTAGCTGATGATGTAAGAAGTGTGAGAATCCTTAGAACAGTGGTTCTCAACCTTGTGGGTCAGGACCCCTTTGGGAGCATGAAATGACCCTTTCACAGGGGTCACACATCAGACATCCTGCATATCAAATGTTTACATTATGACTCATAACAGTAGCACAATTACAATTATGAAGTAGCAATGAAAATAATTTTATGGTTGGTGGGTCACCACATCATGGGGAACCCTACTAAATGAAGCATCAGGAAGGTAGAGAACCACTGCCATAAACTGTGTCAGAATAACACTGGCTGGCTTTTGCTTCAAAAGTTCTTAACAAAAGGGAGTGTACCAAGGGTCTGAAATGGGATATTTGCCAAAAACAGTTTTCATATGAATGGCATTCCACATGTTTACACATGTAAGATCATGTGCTCTTTGGCACATGTCGCATGTACTCAGTACATATATGAGAGTGTATGCCAACATGTGGGTGATAGCCTCTAGGTAATTCCCATGTTTATTGATAACCCCACCAGAAGGGAAGAGCTGAGCTCACATCCTCAGCAGATACTCCATCTGCGGCTCTTCACTACTGTGGGTTGTTGTTAGTTTCTGAATAATTTTAGATTTTACGGCAGAGTTGCTGGATCAATCCCTTCCTCCAACTCCTAATGTTGGTATCTTACATAATGACAGTTTGTCAGAACTAAGAACAAGGACTAACGTAGCATTTTTAGCTCACAGTATTTTACTCCTACTGCTTCTGGGATGATCCCCACAACGTTCTGGGTGCCCCTTGTCCTGAGGCTCCTCCCGCCTGTGAGACTGTTCCACCTTTTCCTGTCTTAATCACTCTGCAGTATTTTGAGAGCATGCTAGGTCATTTGCTAGAATAGAGTGATATTCACACTTTACAGGTAGACACTAAGAACCATGGATCGTCTGAGGGCAGTGCACCTCTCTTTCCTTCCTCAGGCATAAACTGTTTTGTAGTCCCTGTGATTCATCAGCTGTGGGCTAAGCGGCTGGTGTGAGTTCTGCTTTAGAGTATGAACCCTGTGTGAAGCAGACGGTAGGAAACTGCAACGTCCAGAGGAATTGATTGCCCAGGTGCCCAAAGATAGCAGTGCTAAGGTGGGGGTAATCAATGACTACAAGGTATGGACATGGCAATGCAAGATGGACAGGTGCCATATGTTGGCCCTGCTGCATTTCCTACAGGTTAAAATGTTACAAGTTAGTAGGTGTCCACATTCCAAGCCCTCCACGACCCCATTAAACTGTAAGGATTCTTTTTAGCACATACCTACTTCTAAACAGCTTCTAAACAGTGGCTCTACTCTGGAGAGAACAGCAGGCCCTGAAGCTCTGCGCTATTGCTGCTCACAGCCTCCTGGAGGAAGAAATTGGCTGCTGATCTCCTGAACCCTTTCTTTAGGAATGTAGCCATTGCTTTTATAATAAATAATTAAGGTAGGCACTCAGGTTATTTATAGCACCTAGCTTACCATGTCAGATTTCACCTCATTTGTAAGCTAAAACTTTCCAGTCGTATTCAGCTGAACAAATTAGGATTCCACAGGCTTATCGAATTTACATAATAGCAGCCCCTGTATACACATTCATTTTGTGCATTTGACATGTAAGGGCTACCTTTGATCTTTTTTGTTTAATTCTAAAGCTATCAAAAGTGTAAGTTTGGCATATACAATGCCTCTACACGTTCCACAAGCAAATTACCTTTCTTTCTTTCTTTCTTTCTTTCTTTCTTTCTTTCTTTCTTTCTTTCTTTCTTTTTTTTCAAAGGAAATAATTATGCCTTGCTAATGTGAAGTGTGTTTTCCAGGGATCACTACCACACTGGAAGGAGAAAAGTTGTGTTGTCTGGTGCTAGTAAGACAGTTTGCCAGGAACATTTGTTGTTTCTATCCAGAAAACCCAACATCTGGACTGTAAGAATAGTCCACTTTAAATGAAAGACGCGCTTCTGAGAACTCAGAAGCAATTATACGATTAAGAACAGCCTGCCTACTTACCTGAGAGATAAATCTGTGAGTCATTTTTAATTCACTTTCTCCTTACAAGCACAAGGCCTTTGCTTTAGAATTATATTCTTTGCAAATGACACACTGCATGGATGCTCTGAGGCAGTGTCTCCACCTCTCCTGAGAATGAGATTGGCCTTCTCCTTGTGTTGTTCTGCAGAGATCTTGGGAGTTTATTAACAAAATAATGCAGTAATTACTAAAGTTTTAAAGGAACAAGTTATTTGTTATTTCCCTCCACAATTTGTCAATTTGTCTCTCTTTAGCAACTGAAAACCACAGGTGTTGTCCATTTACTAGTGAATAGATTATAATCTAATTAAGTACAGCTAAGCAATGCATTTCTCTCCTAGTCAGATACAGGTAATGTGAATATTCTATATTGATTTTTTTCTCAATTAGATATCCTCCATTTGCATGTAAATTCAATAAAAACAAAGCAAGCTGGACCTGCATGATAGAAAAAGAAGATTAAGCACAAAGCAGACTGAATCCATCTGATAGAAAAAAGGGGAAGAAACTGAAGACAGTTGAGACATGTATTGTCGCTGTCCTTGCTAAGGCAGGTAGGTACCAAGGGAAATCTGGTGTCTCCTGGTCTCACTGTGCGACTTGGCCTGAACCTGCTCGGGTTCATCTCCATCCTACATTGGCCGCTGAGTTTCTTGCAGGCCAATCGGTCCCTGAAAATCTGCCTGCCCATCTGTAGGAACATGATAACATCCATACCTGCCTTATATGGTTGTGCAAATCAAGTTATATAACCAAAGTAAAGTGAACAGTGGTGGTTTTGGCACAAATTAAGACCTAATTAAATGCTAGTTCTCATTCCCATCATAATTTCAAAAAAGTTACATAAATGTATCTTATCTTATTAAAGCCCAACTGAAAATATGAGAACTTCTTCTTAATTCTGCTCTAAATGCATGGTTTCTTGATTTAAATATACAGCATGTCTGTTGTGAAGCATGGTAAAGATTATTTTGTTTTAATTCTTGAAAATTAATTACACTGAAATCTCCTTTAAAAACAACAGGTTTGAGCTGGTGAAAGCTGATAAAGGCACTTGCCACCAAGCTGGCTACTAGGGGCCTGAATCACCTACATGGTGGAAGAAGTGACAGAATTCCCTCGATTTGTCCTCTTACCTCCTGCAAGCTCACCTTGGCATGCCTCTACCCCATACAATAAACAAATAAATGCAGTATGTATTAATACAGGCTTTCAGGCCATCTCAAGAAAGTGGTTCGTTTATTCAGTAAATTAGATTTGTGTTGCTGAGGTTTTGTCTTTGACTGTTTATTGTAAAGCAAAGTGCTGGCCTCCAAGATTTGGAGTCTGCACATAGTGCCTGAGGGACTATGCCCCCATTAATTCTGATTGGTAAATAGAGGTGCCAGCAGCCAATAGCTGGGGAGAAGAGATATAGGTAGGCGTCAGGAGGAAGGAGGAAGGAAGAAGGAAGAAGGAAGAAGGAAGAAGGAAGAAGGAAGAAGGAAGAAGGAAGAAGGAAGAAGGAAGAAGGAAGAAGGAAGAAGAGAGGCTACCATGGGATGGTAGGAATGTGCAGGACAGAACCAAGGAGAGTGGTCATGGGCTGGGTGCCAAGAGAACATGGCCTAAAGTGTTGCCTAATTGGGCTAAGAGCAGCACAGATGAAACATAGTAAATAATATCTTGGGTTATGGATAGGAAAGTAGGTTCTAACAGCATGGATGATAGACAGCTACTCAGCTCTTGTGCTGCTTAAGGCATATTAAAATATAAAGGCTGTGTGTGTCTTTTATCCAGGAACATAAATGGGCTAAGGTGGGAAGGAACCCTGTGCCAGGATTTTTAAAAATTATTATTTTTTTACAATGTTGCATGTGCTGATCTTTAGTATACGGTATTAAAAGCCATATCCCTAATTTCATCATTTTAGGCCCTACTAAGTGCTGTTTCCTGGGGTATTTTTAATTCTTCTGACATAGTCTGATATTTTGCTGAACAGAAATGACTTTTCTTAGTTAATACTGCTCACAACAAGAAAATAACAGTGAGTCCTGGGCCATAAACCACCCTCTGTTGTTCACAAGTACAAGAACCAAGATGCAGGAGAGGGTACTAGGAGTTGTATCAAAAGCTGCGAATGGCGGGAGCTTCCAGGGTCTTGCTTTGAACCTGTGAAGAATGTCCATCTCTAAGTGGCTTAGCACCAGTTGACATGAAGCACAGGGTGTGTGATATTGCTGCGATTCTGTGGGCTGCCTTTGCAGTAAGAACTTGCTTTAGTAAATTGACATTCAGAAAAAAAATAACCTCAAAGACAAATATCTGTGCAGGAAATATAGTAGAACTTACTGATTCCTCTCCAAATGGCTTTGGAAGGCAAATGCATTCGTGAGTGGCAGTGGATCAGGTCTGTAGCTTGTTTTCTGTTTTCCCCACCTCATCAGCTCATTTCCTAGTTGTGTGTGGTTGGGTCTGTGCTGTGGCAGGGATTGCTTGTTCACAACGATGTTCATGACTCAGAAAATCTTTCTTAATGTTCTCTATTGGTAAGATTTGCCAAAACCCCTACACCCAGCTATTTACTGCTTTTTAGTGAAGTGTTTAATGCCCCTCCTCCCCTCCCCCATCTTGCTAGCTCTAGCACCTGTGGCAGTCTCCTGAACTCTGTCACAGTACAGAGGATCTTGACCCACTTGCTTTACTCTCCTAATGGGACCCCCAAAACTCTATTATAAATATGAGCAGAAACATTTCACTAGACACTTCCAAAAGTTTTCTGGAATATTCCATTCAGGAACTTGCCTATACACCCAACAGTGCTGAGATTTCACACAAAGAGCCTAAACGGCCACGGAAAGCTCTCAACCTGGTAGTTTGTAAGGAAGGGGAAACCCAAGTGGTAGTGCTCAGGGGAGACAGACTACAGACAGATTCTCATGCAGTCATGAACATCCTGGGTCAAAGCTACAATGCTCCTCCATTGCCAGCATCCTGGAAGAAGAGCATTTAGCAGCTGCTTCAGTGGCTACTTCAGATCAAGAGGATGCTAACTGACTTATTTGCGGTAGAGAAACATAAATCCTGGATGCAGGCATTGGGGTCATCTTAAACATTCAGACACATTGACAGCAATTTAGTCATTCTCTAGAGTGAATTAAATGTGAACACTTAAAGACGGAGAGAAACTTCTGACATCTCTACCATAGCCTGTGTGGATTGATTTGTCCAGTTCCACGGCCACAAGCGAAATGTAGCACCTGTCCAATTGAGTTTCTGCTCCCCGTTTACTTCCCTCTCACACGGCCCAGGCAGAAAGTCCCTTTGAAACTTTATAAAGCTAAAGCAGCCCAAATAAGATATGACTTATCTTCACACATTTAATGGGCCACTGTCAGCCTCAGCTGATTGGAGTTCACTGCTTCTGTCTGCTGCTCTCTATTTGACTTGAGAGCAGTCTGCGAGATTAGAAAAAGAAAGGAAAAAATTTCCAGGGGAGTGTTCTGGAGACCAGTTCAATATCTGGGAATTAATCCTCCTGTCCGCCCGTGCACCCCCCCCACCCCCAGCCATGCACTATGACAGCATGCTACAGATCAATTCTGATCTGAGATAAGGCTGGCATAAGCAACATGTCACAAAGGACAGAGTCTTCCTGAACCTGTCAGCAGAATCACAGCCCCAGAATGTGAGCCTCGTTTGCAAGTCTGGACACCGAACAACGGCTTAGGCAGGTGCTCTGATCCTATGACAAATTGGCTAAAATGTATACATATTTTCACATTATGGAAGCCGCATCAGGCTTCCTGTTCAATTAATACAGGAGTGTCGGTGTCCATGAGCAGTCTCCAGGACCATTGTGTCAAGGCTTGTCTTACTTTATGCTGTGCTTTCCATTGTTTCCTTCTTCCTGTTTGCTCTCTGAGCTGAGCTACCTTCCCTGCCTGCTTCCTGCATGCCCCTTGGCACTCACCTTGCTGGCTCTGTTCCCTACTGGTAACACCTGAACCCCTCAGCACTGCCAGCCTCCCCACTGATTTTCCAAAACAAACAGGTTGCTAATCTTTGGTCTTGGTATTAAGGGATCAGAGGCATAATGTAAGGCTCCAGAGCCTCTCTTATAGTACTTAATCATTTATAACACAGAACATTTGAAATATACTCAAAATAGATTTCCTTGTGACTCTGATCTCATGTAACAGAAATGCCATCATGTATATTTTATCACCAGGAATATTTTATGTCAGTTGACCAGGGCACTGTGCTGAGATACGAAAGCTTACACATCTCTATTTTTCAAAAGCTCCACGACCAGGGCTATGTTCTCACCTCCTTTGAAAACTGCCAGGGTGCAGTAGGCTACTGAGCCGTGCTCATGCATAAATCTGTGTTGTTTCTCATCCAAATGCTTGACCTAACTTGGGCTCTTTTCAAACACATTAAAATTGGAAAGAATGGCTCTTTAAGTCAGAAAAGGGAAGCGTTTCATTTAAACAAGACACAGTTATCTTACTGAACAACCAGAGTTTAACCCAACCACAAGGGACAACCGCATCTTTCCCTGGATAGAGAGACCGCAGGCTTTTCAATTAATGGACTTTCAGTCAGCTTATTGTGTCCAGTATGAGTAAAGCCTTCTTCTCTACAACTTCTTCAAACAAACAAACAAACAAAACCCCCACAGAGATTGGAGGAAGAAAGAAGCCTAGAAAGCTGTCAATGGCTGCAGTTCCACCGGAACTGGGCTTCACCTTCCTTGTAAGGCCAATAAGATCTTTCTGGTGAACAAAGACAAAAGCTAAAAATAAAAACAAGAACAGAGCCCATCTCATGACAAGGCACCCACGTATCTAGGTAGCTGCTGCATGACAATGGCATTTCTAGAGGGTGTTTTCATGCATACGAAAAACCAGAAACCAAGATAATTCCATAGCCCAAAGAAAACAACAGGCAGAAGCATGGTGGCATTAATAGGAAGAATGAGAGAGAAAAAAACCAACAGATCACTACATGCAACCTTTCCCCCTAAGCTTCCGATGACACCATGGTGACCTGAGATGAAGTGTGGATGAAGGATTGGAATGCAGGTGGAATCACCACCCTGAGCAAATGGGATATTTCTTGACAGAATAAAGGCGCGCTCTCTCTCTGTCTCTCTCTCTCTCTCTCTCTCTGTCTCTCTCTCTCTCTCTCTCTCTCTCTCTCTCTCTCTCATCTGTCCTTTCATATCTCCTCTGGGTGAGTGGTTTCTTCCCTCTTGCAGAGATGATATTCAGTATGGATTCCAGAAAGTGCACCTGTCTTCTCGGGGATTGAAAATGCTGTCAACACCTTATGATTTCTAGCCATGATCGCTCATTTAGTCAATAAAATTCCCACACCAATGGAACAGTAGCCACGGACAGACACCTGGCAGTCGTAAGCTGGGCAGGTGGTGGGAAGTGGCTCAGTGCTTTATGGCACATTGAAGCCCTGGCCTTCCTCACTGCCCTGAGTCCTCTCACGCTGGCCTGTCCATCCATAGCACAGTGGGGAAGGGCATCCTTGACAAATCAATCCTTAGTCATCTGGATGGTCACTAGCTTCCTTACAAGCAACTCTCCTTTCCCCGAACACACATAAGTTCATATCACATGGACTCTAGAAGTCTTTAATGTATTCTGTCTTCGAGTTTGTGTGTGTGTGTGTGTGTGTGTGTGTGTGTGTGTGTGTGTGTGTGTATCAGGAGAAGGCAGAGAGAGGGGAATTTATTCTTTTCATCCTTAGCTTGTTTCTTTTCTATGTGTGGAGTTCACAGCCTGTTTTAGAAAGTGGAATGTTTTGTCTTGGGTCCTTGGCAGGTACTTGGAGAACATGCTTCTGTTTGCTGTTCTGTTACATGGAAATACAAGAAAGACATGTACCAACCCTCCCTGGCATATCCTTTCCTACTTGAGGTTAGACATGGTAGCCCAGGAAGGGAGGGTGGGGAAAGGGCTGAGTGAGGGGGGAATGGGAGGAAGGGGGGCTTCAATCAGGATGTTAAGTGAGTGAATGAATGAATGAATGAATAAACAAAGAAATCAATAAATGGGAAAAAAGAAAGATTTGGAGAAAGCAGGCAGTGGGAGGGTCAAAAGCTCTAGGAGGGAGGTGCAGTAACAACCTTGAAGGTCCAGTAAATAAACGGATAATTTTAGGGATGCCGAAATGTGCTCATGGCAACATTCCAAAGTCCAAAAGAAGGGAGAGAAGTGAAAGAAGAAGGGTGGACATTTCTCTTGTCCACACACACACACACAAACTAATAACCTGCTGTTCTCAAAGGCCTTTGGGTGAGAGTGTGGTCTCCAAGAAAGCACCAATGGGAAGTGGAGGAAGAGGTGGGTCCCAGTGGAGGGTTCTAGGTCACTGGAGGTCCACCTCCCCCAACCCCCCTTGATCCAGATATCCTTCCTTTCTCTCTCTGCTTCCTGCCTAGAGGTGAATATAATGTGTTCCAGCCCAAGGTGAATACAATGTGCTGCCCAAGGCAGCAGCGGCAGCCAATAGGGTCCTTAGAAATCATGGGACCTTGCTGGAGTTCTGTCTGGCTTGAACTTGCGCAGGTCTTATGCATGTTGCCACAGGATCTAGGAGCCCTTATGTATACCACCTCTCATGCTCTAGAAGATCCAGTTTCTGCCCTGGCTTCCTTGGAGCCTTCCACCCCCTCTTATAATCATCCTACTGTTCTTCAGCATAGCTCCCTGAATTCTGATGGGAGGGACTTGATGCAGGTATCCTAGTTTTAACTGGGCATCCCAAAGTATCTCCGTGCACATTGCCGGGTTGTGTGTCTCTGTGCTAATCACCATTTACTGCAAAAAGAAGCCAGGAGAGTAGATGTTCTCCAAAGATATGTCTTTGGGTATATTAACCCACTCCATGCACTTATGAGTAGCTGGTCAACACAAAACAGAATCCATGATTTTGGGGTGTGTGTGTCTGTCTGTGTGTGTGTGTGAGAGAGAGATTTTTGCTTATTTATTTTTTGACTTCTTTTATTTGTTTTACTTTAAGTTTGGTTTGACTTTAATTTTACTTATTTTATTTTTTATTCCTCTTATTTACATGTTTGTTTTGAGAAAGAAAGAGAGAGAACCTGAAGTTGGATGTGTTTGGGGTTGGTCATATGTGGGAGGAGTTACAGGCATTTGTGAACTTCCTGGTGTGGGTGGCAGGACCCAAACTCTGGTCCTCCCAATAGAGCAGTGAGCACTTTTAACCTCAGAGCCTCCCATCCGGCCCTTCTATGTTTTGAGCATCAAAAACGATGAAGCAATGGTTCTAAGATGTCCAAGATTTTGGAGAAAGCAATAAAAAGAAATAACTGAATAATAGATGCAGAGAGAGTTGTATGGAAGCGCCTGCTAAAATGAAATACAGCCGGAGCAGAGGGAATCTCACGCAGGGCGACACGGTGCTGGGGAAGCTCCACAGATCATGTAAATCTGGAGCAAGCGCTTTAATAAGTCGCGTCTCCTTTTTTTTGCTTAGTTACACTCTATCCTGTGAATTACTCTTCCAGGGCATGCTCATAGGAAGATAATAATTAGAAACTGCAATCTCCACTTTACTAGAAAACACTGGTTCAGTAACTTATGAGACTATTACTTGGGTCTATTTCTGCAGCTTTTCAACTCTGGCAGTGAATAACTAATGAACTTGAGAAAAAAATTTGTCTTGTAAAGGGTTTATCTTATTATTTTATGTGTGCTTGTGTGCATGTCAGTGTATACACGTGCACTCCATGCAAGAAAGTGCCCACCGAGGCCAGAAGAGGGTGTCAGAGCCCCTGTAATTGGAGTTACAGGCAGCTGTTAGCCCCTGTAAGACTAAATCATCAGCTTCAGCAAGAGCAGCAAGCGCTGCTAACTGCTGAGCCGTCTTTTCAGCCTTGAAGCCAATATTTTAATGTCAAAATTGCCCTTGGAAGTGTAAAAGACCTGTAGTGTGTCCAAACAATATATCTCTCAAACTGGGACACTTCAGAGAGTGAAGGAGGGAGCTTGGCTAGGTGAGCTAAGGCAAAACAGTAAAATGAGGTCTTCCAGGACCTGCATGTCCTCCGTCTACCCAATGTCAGGGTGAGTGATGTCAGTCATCTAATTCCATTAGGAACATTTTTCTTTCCAAAGATTTATTTTTGAAACAAATGTACCTCCAGAGTTATAATGCATTGCTAGCATCCTTGGTTCTTAGAGAAAAATCGCTGTTGCAGATTCTTGTTTTCACAAAAACATCTCTGATGGGTTTTCATAGGAGAAAATGCAAGGAGACTGGACAGCGTGGCACCAGCCCACAATGCAGAGTTCATTCAGGGTGGGTGGTGGCAGCCAGCTGGTATCTGGAAGAAGCAGTGCTCACAAAAATAAAAGTAAGGAGGAAAGTGGAGGACAACCAGTGATTTTTCAGTTACAACCGCAGGAACATTGGGGAATGTGACAAATGGAAGTCTCAATGGGCAACTCCGATAATGCCACTTTCACTGAATTAGGTGGCATAGTTTAATCTCCTACTATGTGCAAAGTGCTAAGAGAGACAAAAATATAAGGCATTGCTTCCTGTACTAAATAATTGAATGGGGTTTTGGAAGGTCACGTGAGCAAGTGAAGGTATTGTTTCTAAAGAAGTCTTCCATTGAACAACAAGAAATACGAGGCATGTGTCAGTTGCCTTCCATCCATCACCGGAGCCAACTGAAAATGTTTCTTTAGACGTGAGATAACCTTACATGTTATGCTGATTGCTGCTCATGACATGCTGCTGACTGAATTGACTAGTTTCTGCTCTGTGGTCAGATCTGGAGTGGGTAGGGGATCAGGGTCCCTCCCATACTACAATTACAGCCATGTCCCAGGCAGCAGATGACAGCCCTCCTAATAACTTTGAGATGTAAGTAGCACACACCTACAGATAGTGACCTGGAGAATCTCTAAGGCCATTTATGATTTGTCACCAAGAGCTGTGAATATGTCGGTCTGTATGCAAGCGGACTTCTGGATAGACGATGTAGTCAAAAGTTGTTGGTATTAGTTGACTTATTTCAATCAGACTACTTGTACATAAACATATATGTTAGCAAGACATTCATATAGACATATGGCAGCACACTTTTAAAGCCATGAAAGAAATGCAAGAGACCTTAGGGGCACATTTAGATGATAAAGTCAACTGTTAGTGGGAAGTGTGGCACATGGGACTCTTGAGTCTGATTTTATAGATGGCATTGCCTTCTCTGTTCTGTCCCTCTGCTGACTATCTCTGAGCCAGCCATCCCAACAAGCTAGGCTTCAAAGGGGACCATCTTAAGTCAATGTTCCACATTCTACTTACAAGAATCTCCTTGTCTTCCCAGCTCCATGTAGCATGTAGCTGTATTCCCCTTCATCCTGACTGCTGTTTTTCCCCGTTTCTCTGAACTCAGAAGATAACTGGAGGGAATAATTGCTCAGGAAGTTTCCAGGAATCTATGCCTATTCCATGTTTCACTGATCCTAGTATAAACCTGTGCGCTATAGAGTGTGAAGAGGGTACCGTCTCCTGGTCATATACCCAGAATATATTCCAACATGTAATAAGGACACATGTTCCACTATGTTTATAGCTGCCTTATTTATAATAGCCAGAAGCTAGAAAGAACCTAGATGTCCCTCAACAGAGGAATGGATACAGAAAATGTGGTACATTTACACAATGGAATACTACTCAGTTATTAAAAAGAATGAATTTATGAAATTCTTAGGCAAATGGATGGATCTGAAGGATATCATCCTGAGTGAGTTAACCCAGTTTCAAAAGTACACACATGATATGTACTCAATGATAAGTGGATATTAGCCCAGAAACTTAGAATATTCAGGATACAATTTGCAAAACACATGAAACTCAAGAAGAAGGAAGACCAAAGTGTGGCTACTTCGTTCCGTCTTAGAAGGGGGAACAAAATACCCATGGAAAGAATTACAGAGACAAAGTTCGGAGTTGAGACTGAAGAAAGGACCATCCAGAGACTGCCCCACCCGGGAATCCATCCCATAAACAACCACCAAACCCAGACACTATTGCATATGCCAAAAAGATTTTGCTGTTAGGATCCTGATATAGCTGTCTCCTGTGAGGTTATGCCTGGCAAATACAGAAGTGAATGCTCACAGTCATCTACTGGATGGAACACAGTGAAGGAGATAGAGAAAGTATCCAAGGAGTTGAGGGGGTCTGCAGCCCTATAGGAGGAACAACAATACGAACTAACCAGTACTCCCAGAGTTCGTGTCTATAGCTGCATATGTAGCAGAAGATGGCCTAGTCAGCCATCAATGGGAGGAGAGGCCCTTGGCCTTGAGAAGATTCTATTCCCCAGTATAGGGGAATGCTAGGGCCAGGAAGCAGGAGTGGGTGGGTTGGGGAGCAGGGGGAGGGGGAAGGGTATAGGAGATTTTCGGAGAGGAAACTGGGAAAGGGGATAGCATTTGAAATGTAAATGAAGAAAATATTTAATTAAAAATAAAGAAAAAAGTCATCATCAAAAAAACAAAACAAAAAGAAATCAGTGGTTGTTAATCATAAATGGCTCCCGTGATTTTGATGTTGGAGCTTCCCAGACCTGTGGCATTGGGTTCACCTCCTTCATGTTTGGCCCAAAAATCTTGTACCTTTCCTTAAATTTATTAGTAGAACCTTAGCCATAGCATCAGCCAAATTTCCTAGTGGTCAAAGAAAAAAGGGGGTTACGAAGACTTTGAAATGTAATATTAATATGAGTTTCTATTTATAGGAAATTTTACCATCCCCTAGATCACTGGGATTGGCATATAAGGCTGATGAGATAAATGATGCCCATCTTGAGAAGCTAAATTTGGAGCAGTTACTATGCAGTTATGTAATTGAACTTGTTACAGATGAGCTTGATTGATTCTTGTTCCTTCTCCTTCCCGTGGATTGACAATGTTCCAGAACGAGATTTCAAATGCTAAATTCTTGCTTTACCATTGCTATCCTTTTCAAAATATACTCTTGGTATTTTCTTTCAACTCCACAATAAAGGGCACGGTCCTCCTGCTCAGAAATCCGTTTTGAAGCAGCAAGTATAGAATTTGCAAAATGGTTGTCTTTCATGTATGCTTACTATTTCCAGATTACTCTCTAGATCAACAGTTACACACCAGTCAACAGTTACACACGAGTCAACAGTTACACATGAGTCTTTCACGTATGCTTACTATTTCCAGATTACTCTCTAGATAAACAGTTACACACGAGTCAACACTGTAACTCTCCCATTGATCCAACACATTCAGATATCTGATGCTCTTTTCCCACTCCATCTAGGAAAGGAGACATGGAACCTTGTATGTGGGTATTTAGGACCCATTTCACATAAATAAACACACAAATATCTCAAACAATACAGAATGAAAAATAAATATGAACTGTACTCTTTGGGAGTATAAACCTTCCTCACAGACGTTTCTGGAAGCTAAAACAGATGTCTTCACTTTTGTCATTCTAGTATAAGGTAAGAGAACAAATATGGGAGTTGGTCTTTACAAAAAGAAAAACCAATGCAACCTTCGTCCACCTGTTATTGATGAAAAGCAAATGGCTTCTCATCATTATCAATAACTGACAATCAGGAATCTATTGATCATCAATGTACATCCAACACACAAGACATATGTTAGTATGTACTTGGAGCTATATGAACACCATCATGAACTGAAGGCTAGCAAAGCCATGATCATGACATTCATCCAATTTCAGGAAATCAGAGGAACAAAGCCTTTTTCCTTAGATAACTTAGCCATGAAGAAACTTTCTTCGCTTATGGCTTCAAGTTTCCTATGTGGAAGATGACTCCAGAGGATGAAAAGTAGGTTCTATGGTTAGAACAGAAAGCTCTGTGGCTCTCTGAAAGACCAGTACTTTAGTCTGCTGCCAATGGCTATCAATGTCACCCCCACTGTCTGCTGCAAGCTCAGTTTTGCCACCTCAGAGACTACAGAAACATGGGGACAAGGATGGAAATGTGAGGAGTGGTTCCCCAACTTCTGCTTATTGGGAAGCCACTGATGGTGGTAGATGACATGCAAACTGTGTACCCCAAGGAAGATAAGATGGTGCCATAATCTAGGAGTGTAATGGTGTTATTGAAGACCTATTTGTGTGTCTCTACATAAATATGCATTTCTTTGGGCATAAACAATAGGAACTCAAAATGTAATGAGATGTTTGAGAGTCATAATTCATAAACACACACACATTTTCTGCTGCTACCTCAGCTTCATGTCTTCTCAGTGTCCCATGGTTCTGGGTAGCTCACCATGGTGACACACTCATCTAGATCAGAGGTGCTTGACCTGTGGGTTGTGACATTTATGCAGCTGAAGGATTCTTCCTAGGGGCCACATATCAAATATCCTGCATACGAAGTATTTATATTATGATTCATAACAGTAGCAAAATTAACAGTTATGAAGTAACAATGAAAATTACTTTACTGTTGGGGGTCATCACAACATGTTGAGAATCACTAACCTAGAACATTCTACCCAGCCAAACCTTTGTTGATCTAGATCCTTTGGTTTCTCATTCCTGAGAGAGTCCGGATCTTCATAACCCAGTAATATCCTCAGGGTTTAATGTAATGAGATACTATCCTGAGATGAATCATGAAGAGGAAAATTAAGTAGTGAATACTGATTTATATAAAATATCCAATTAACTGTTGTAATCCTTCCTTCATTAAAAAAAAAAAAAAAACACTGAAAAAGAGACATGCTGTCTGATATGTAGGTGGAAATTCCCAACACTTTGGAAACTGAGGACATAGCATGAGTTTGAAGGCATTCTAGAAGCTAGAATTAGGTCTAGACTACAATAACAAAACAAAACAAAACAAAACAAAACAAAACAAAACAAAACAAAACAAAACAAAAATAAGCAAAAGAACCTGAGGTGACTCCCAAGAATATCCTGGGAGCCTCTTGTTTCACAGGTGAGCTATTTATACCTAGTGATTATGGACTAGAGTTGCTAACTACTAACAATCTTTTAAAATAGAATAATGAGACAAGAATGGTTCTTTTTTGCATTTTAAGTAAGTCAAAGCCTCAGTAAATCATATGAAGACTCTAGAATTAAAATTGTGTTACTTGTCCATTATGACACTCATTAAATACTATATTTACTTTATATTTCTACCTCAAAACAGTACACTCATGTATTTAATTTAGTTTCACCATGATCCTCTATTTTTCAAACACAATTAGACATATTAACATATATGAATTCATCTGGCTTTCAATTATTTATGCAAATTTAAGCATAAATTATTCAATAGAAAAGCAAGGGTTGTTCTTTGTTTGTTTTGTTTTTTAGCATCAGGTCATTTTCTTACATGTTTCCCTTAGGCACACCTTAGAAGCACTTGCACTAAAGGTTTAACATCAAGGAAAACCTGGAATTCAAGTGTGTTTGTTGGAAGTCCTGGCAAAGACTTCAGGCTCTAGAGTTAGGACATCTAGGTTAAGCCTGAGATTCTGTAAGTTCCAGGCTGACACCTTGTCTAGAGGCCTCACGTGATGAACTATGCTGTAGAAGGACTCAGGCTAGTCCTAGACCTTTATTCCTCCATTGTTGATGTTGGAATTTAAATGTGATTTGCCGCTAGTGCTTAACACTGATGGGTATTGACAACAATACCGTCATCAGATAGTTCAAATTAAAAGCCTGTCAGTTCCAGCTGTTTTATTCCCAACAGACATAAAAAATAAAAGTAAAGTCTTAGGAAATTACTTCTGTAAATAGTGAAACATTTATTTTTTTTCTAGCTCCCAATTGAACCATTTATTTTTAATTTCAGTTGGAGGACAATTGAGGAAATATTTTCTCTGTTGGTTAGTCATCATAGTCAACTTGACAGTTTAGGATAACCGAGGACACAATCATGGTAGCTGTGTCTATGAAGGAGTCTTCAGAGGGGATCAACTAGGCTAGAGAGAGACCCATCACAAAGGAGCAGCGCCATCCTTGGGCTGAGAATGCAGGCGTAATAAAAGGAGGAGGAAGAGCAGTCATTGAAGACATGGGATTCCCTCTCTCTGTGGATCCCTCTGAAACTGTGAGCCAAAGCATACTACTCCTGTCTTCAGTGGTTCCAGACACACACGTATATGATCATACTACTGAGAAAAATAGCTACTGTATCAGATGTCAGGTTTGAAAATGTGTTGGACTCAGTAGATTTGTGCTGTCTTTTAAAGACATAAGGATTAATGTAACTTTTACATTGTCAAAATAAAATGGAGACCCATCTACTTATTCATTCATCCGAGGTGCTGGCATGAAAAGAGGCCTTGCTCCTGTCTGTAAATTCTTTCCTGCTCAGTGGCCTTCTGGCTCAAGTGGAGGTTTTTCAATTAAACTATTTCATATACATTTCTCTAAAATATCTCAGCGTGTGACGAACATTGTGCTGTTTAGTGTTTTAGGATGCTGAAAATAAAGCCTGATAGGAAGGAAAAACAGAATTCTATCTTTACAGCGGCAAGAAAAAGACCAGGAAATAAATGTACTAAACAAAAGAGTAAGGTGATGACTCAGATACCATCCACAGCTTAATTCTGATTTTCTAATAATATGTGTTAAATCAAATATCTCTACTCGTGGGAAACATCTGCTGCAGGAAATGTTTTTAATTGGAGCTAAATTTCTAGTCTATATCAGAACTATGTGACGGGGCAGCTCTGTGTTTTGAGGCATCTTGAATTATCGAAACAGTTAAGAGAATGAGAACTGAAAATTGTTAAGTTTTTCCACAGAAAATACTTCAGACAAAGATGATATTGATTGAATAGCATCGAAGTGTGATAATCTGTGGACTCAAATATTTAACATATGCATATAAACAGCAATTTTCAGAATAGCCTCCAATTCAGCTGATTCCATTTTGCATATCCAGCTACCTCAGTAGAGGCAATGACATGGGCTCTCTATGAATTACTGTGTAGAATGATTTGAGTTAATTGAATGAGACAATATTTTCAAATTATGTGAGTATTTTGTTTTACAAAACAAGAAAACACAAAATGAAGCTCTGATGAAGATTGCAAGCAATTATATATTTTTTAAAAACCTTGAAAACCTTCAGCAAAATAAGACAGGCATAATATTTGGGAAAGATGTGGCTGATATACAAGCTAAACGTATATGAAGATATAAGTATCTTCCAATGTCACTGCTCAATAGTTAAGTGATTTATATAAAACTGTGAAAGGGTGGATCTAGTTTAGTATGTAAGGAATTTCTTAACTTTTAAGCTTAATTCATTCATTTTTATTTTTGCTTATAACCTTTTAAAGTCCACTGATCTGAAAGAACAACTTTTGGTCAACACAAAGACATTTTTTTTTAAAGTGACATATTTTAACAGTCTCTTCTGTTCTCAATGTTATATCTAATCGAGAGCCAAATTACACGGTTAATGGAATTTAGCAAACATTTGTAATTATCTGAAAAATATGTGTTTTATCTTACCTCTGAACTGTCCTTTCTTAGGACTCTATAAAACTTAATATAAATTGAAATTCACTATAACACAGAAGAAAATTTACTTTTGAATATGAAGAAATGCCATTCTATTGGGCTGGAGAGACAGCCAGGGGTTCAGAGCACTGGCTGCTCTACCAGAGAGCCAGGGTTCATTTCTGAGAACCTATGCAAAGGCCCACAATATCTTTCACTCCAGTCATAAGGGATCTGATGTCTCTCTTTTGGTGTCAGGCTCACAGTAGGTAAATACATATAGGCAGAATACCCAGTACATATTAAAAGATAAATAATAAAATAAAACTTAAGAAGGAAATGACATTCCCCATGCCCTATACAACTAGTCCAACTTATGACAACTGTAGTTACCTACCTTGTGTCAAATGATTAGACTTAGCAGCACAGTTCTATCTTTGATCTACAAACTACGAGCTGTAGATAGACTCTGGGATAATCACTGTCTTTAGTTATGCACCAACTGCTGAGCTCTGAACCATGGTCAGTCTCAGTGGGTCACAAAACAAGTAGACATGAACATAAATAGGGATTTGTTGGGAGAGGAGGGCAATGAAGTTGGTAGAGAGGTGAAGGCAGACAAGGTCTATATACATGGTGCATACATGTATCAAATATATATATATAACTATCACACTTCTCAAATACTGGAACTAGTGCTCTTAAAGTTCTAAAGAAAGTGGTAGTGCATGGCTTTTAAGATTTTTTTTCCCATAGTTATAACCACTTTGACATTCTGCCCGGGCTCCTCACAATCTCTTAACTGTAGTCCATCCCCACAATGCATTGGACCTGAAGCAGAACTGCAGAACTCACCTGTCAGTCACACAGACAGTCCCACCCAGTAGATTTTTCAGAATGACACGCCATTTGAATTCATGGTCCCAGGGTCATGCTCATAGATCCCGGTGCCCCTACCTCACTCCTGCCTCTCTATCTGTGTTTGTATTGCTCTGACTTTTCATCACAGATCCATAAAGCCTTACAGTTGCATCAGAGAAGGGATGCTGGAAGCCTTCAGGAACACTTCTAATCCCCCTATTTAAATTCTCCGAAGTGTTTGCTATAGCCTGGTCTCTAGCCCCACATGGCATATGCATGCCTCCTCTGACACAGCCCCTTCTCTGGGGGCATGTCAGGATTAATTCACTCATTAGAGAGCATCTCCAAACAATGCCAAGGTCTGAAAAGAACGCAGAGATGTCCAACAGGTGGACATTCCTAGACCACTTCGTCCTGGGTTTACTTGCCCTTGTTTAAAATAGATAATTCAACATTTCAAATGTTGAAATCAGAAGATAAAAAGGCATGTGTTTTTCATACCCACATGGCACAGCTTAATGCCATGTGTAAGCTGGCTACTACATCAGTCATATCATGCAGGGTGAAGGGGTACTCAATTGTTTTAATAAATGCTAAACACCGAAGGCAAGGTCCTCATGAGAAAACCACTATCTTTTCTCACTCAGATTAAAGAACTCAGATCATTTTCAGAAATAACATATTTGTGACCAAAAACTATATGCCCCTTTCCTGGTCTACCTGAAATAACACTGAATGTTTCTTCACTTCACCATATTCCTATAATATGGAAAATGTGGTCGTAAGTATGCTGTTGTCCACGGAGAGGATAGAAACAAAATGCTACACCATGCCTTGGCATCTTCAACTGCATCCCAAGAGGGAAAGTCTCAAGATACACTGATGTGTTTTGTTCTCTGATTTTTCCCTTACAAGTTTCTTTGTATTTGTCCTCCTATGTTTGTTTTTACACAGCATTTCAGGTAGTCTGGGTGAGACATGAATTTCTGCCTCTACTCTGTGAGTCCTAAGTAACACACTCCGTCCAAGTTCATCAATGTCAACAGTGGTTTTCATCTGCAAGTCCATGCCCCAGCATCCCATCAATCAAAATTTAAACAGCAAAGGTTTATCTACCAGGTACAGATAAATCTTCCTGCAAGCCACAGGCATGGAGCTTGGGTACTGTCACAAGAAAGATTACCTGAAGCCCAGCCTCACTTTCAGTTGATATAAGGTAAGGGAAGACCCCTCATCTAAGGGAAAGTTTTTCTCCTAATTAAAACTGATTCTTAAAATTTATATGCATTATATAATTCTGTTACTGTAAAAATGGCAAATTGGAGGTAAAAATGTCTCCTCTCCTTAGCAGAAACTGCTCCAGGGTAGGGCTAATTTTAAAGTTAATAGTCATGATCCCTCTGGGTCTCTCACTGACACTGGGGTGATAAATCCCCAAAATGATGACAATTTCAAACAATTTGCCCAGGAGAGGATGTGGCTTATTGTTGAACAGAAAAATAAATACATTAGTAAAGATTGCAATGCTCATACAAGACTGTGAAAGCATTTTTCATGTTAAAAATCAGCAAAGTGAATCTAAAATTCCAAACAGAAAGTCATTTCCTGAGAAATGAAAAGTATATAACACATGTACATGAACAGTTTAGGAAATATCAAATAAATGATAACAGACATCATCAATGCTGACATAAAATCAAGGGTATTTCTGAGTATTCTTTATAGTGTGTCCTTATGAGCTTTTACCTTTTATTTTTATTGACAGTTCTATATATGAATAAGATCAATTTTAGTCATTTAAGCCCTAATGCTCTATCTCATTCTCCTCTTTCTTCCACTGAAATTCTTTTCTGAACAATTCCCTACTTTCTTATCTGTGTGCTTGTGTGTGTTCCTGTGTGTGCTCATGTGTCTGTGTGTGTATGTGTGCTCATGTATTTGTGTGTGTGACTGTAAATGTGTGTGTGTGTGAGAGAGTGTTAGTGTTCCTCA
This sequence comes from Mus caroli, assembly GCF_978045245.1. Classification (NCBI taxonomy): domain Eukaryota; kingdom Metazoa; phylum Chordata; class Mammalia; order Rodentia; family Muridae; genus Mus; species Mus caroli. The sequence continues at coordinate 120,041,953 of NW_028227265.1, read as the reverse complement.
CTGATGTAAGTAAGTTAGGATTGCTTGCAGGAATTTTAAGATTGCTGCAAGATTATCCCTGACTTCTGCTGCCTCTTATGCATGCTAACATCTGCTTTACCTTCCTGAAGCTAAGGGAGGCCCAGAGACAGGCGGATCCTCTATCACTGCCACCTTGCACACCCTATCACTTAGTTCACATTCAATGTTCCATGCTAAACAAACAGAGAGACAGACAGACAGACAAAAACCAGTCCAACAGGTGTGGAACCTGCCATTATCCCCAGCACTCAGAAGGCAGAAGCAGAAGGATATACTCTCTAAGTTCAAAGCTAGTCTGGTCTACAGACTGAGTTCCTGGGCTACACAGAGAAACCCTGTCTTGCAAGAGCAAACTGAACAAAACACAACAAATACATACACGTGACAGAGGAAAGTACCAAGCATTGTCTTCACACATACAAACACACATACAAACGCACACACAAACACACATAAACAACTACACAAACACACACATACACACACATAAACATATACAGACATATGCATGCACAGATGTACACACACACAAGAACACAACATATACACATATGCATGCATACACACACATATAAGCATGCATATAAACACATACAACACACACACATATAAATAAACACAGACACACATACAAACACACATACCAACAAAAACCAAAATAAGACAAATGGGTATCTGTCTTATTATCTTAGTAGTTCTAAGATCCTACTGCCCATACCCTGGATTGTCATGTGTTCTTTCACTGTTGAATATGCCCAATGGAGAGGGTTGTGTGGCTGTAGGAAGCCATTAACCAAGTGAGCTTTCTCTTACCTGAACAGTCTCCTTGCTGGTGAGTCCCTTGTCTCTGCCACTAAAACACTGATGTTCTAGCAAACATTTATGCTTCAAACCAGGAACTTATAATAGTCACTGGGAAGACATTGGCAATGACTCGCGGCCTGCATGATATAGTAGGTGAGCCTGGCTTGTAAGAATGTGAAAAACTGTTTGTGGAGAACTTGACCAAAGGGTTGAACACAGTCACACGTACATGCACAGGCACACACACAGGCAGACACATGCACATACACATTAAGCTATTAAAAAAAACCTTGAAATGTTCTTGGGCAACTGGGGATTCAGACTTAAATGTCTCAGAAGGAAGTAGAAAGCAGGCTCTGTGTGGTATTTAGGTGCTCACAATCTGGATGAAATGTCAACAGGTTTCAGCAGTTTTATGTCAGCTGGGTTCATGGATCTTATTTAGAATTTAAAAGGTGGGAGAGTACAGAAGACACAGAGACCGGTGACAGCACTATATACACTCTAAGAAGGCAGCTAGACCCTGCCTGAGAGTTATCTCTATATTATATTAAGTCCATATTAAATTAAGGAGCTTGGGCTGTGGAAGAAAGTTTAAGATACCAGGCAGCAGGATTTCCACAGTCACAATATCTCCACTGACAGCAAATTTAAAATAGAATCCGTCTGCAATAGAAATGCTTAAACCTGCTCCTCGGTGTCCTTGGGTTACTCCTGCAGGTATAGAAATCATGGCTTTCCTTTTACAGACAAATTAGTTTCCTTTACAGAAAGGGCATTTCTCAGGTTCCAGGGCTCATAGGAAGCACCAGTTCCAATTTCATGCAGGTCAAACTGTACAGGTGTTTAAGGAAAGGTGTAGGGTTATGTTGGTGGGGTTTTTTATTGTTGTTTGTTTTTTACCAGCTTCTTCATTTCTAGAGATTCTAAGTTGTCAACGGACTATAGGGCCCAGGCGGAATGTACGTTATTAAACTGCCATGGAATCAAGGCACTCATCTGACATTAGGGGTCAGCGCTCACTGCAAACGCCCCTCTGGAGGCTGTGGGGATGCAATGGGAGGCTTCCATGGCTGAGTCCCCCCTGTGTTGTGCTTCTCTAGCAAGAGACATGAGTGTCACATGGCAGTTTGCAATTAACATGCCACAATGCATTATACCAACATGCTTGCTCTACTACAGGCATATGTATACACACACACACACACAAACACACACACACCTTCATACATGCTGCTATGATCAACACGATGCTAGAAAGATGAAACATTGCACCCAAACACTTGATGTGCCACAAGAATATGCATGCACACTCACATAGGCTCACATGCATCCATATGTGTGTACACACATTCCCACCTCTAGCACTATAAAATTACAATGTGGTGTCCTTAGGAAACTACTTCGCCACGGATGAATGTGGCATAACTTCAAGTGCTAAAATGGAGCCACCCAGGCATACAGAACAGCTTAGGGAGGGGGAAAGAATGCAAATGAGGCCCGAGGAGACAGATCAGCAGTGAGAAGCCTGGGCTGCTCTCCCAGGGGACCCAAGTTCAGTCCTCAGAACCAATGTCAGGCACGGGAACTCACAAGCATCTATAACTTCAGTCACATGTGTCGGGATCTGGCCTTCATGGGCACCTCTACACACACATGCGCACACACACACACACACACACACACACACAGAGCCACATTCAGGTATATACACTCAGCCACATGCACACACATACAGATACAGACACATGCACACACACACATACACATGCAACCACACATAGCCACATGCACACACACAGCCACATTTAGGTATACACAGCTCAGCCACAGGCACACACATACACACACACACACACACACACACACACACACACACACACCTACACATAATTAAAAACAGTAAAACAAAAAAACAAAACCTTCTAACAAATTCAGGAAATTCTACAAAAGTGGAGAATGCCTGTCGGGAGCAGATGTGGTGGAGTTCAGTAGGCCACAGTGAAGCGTGGGTGGACTATGGGAAAAGCTGATGTGCAAGCCCCTGTTTCCTGACAAGAATATGTAGTCCGTGCGTGATGTGACCCAATTTTGATTTTTGAAAATCCAGCACTTGTCAGGTGGTCAGTACATTCAGGCCATGACCCCAGCCACACAGCCATGGGACCAAGTTACTGCGATAGACACCCACTCTGGAGCCTGATTTTTTTTCTCTAACGATGACAATGATAGCTAATGCTTACTGAGCATTTGTTGACATCGACACCAAGCTGAGCAACAACTCTCTCGTTGTACTGCTGCGTCTCCACATCTGAGAATCCGTCTGTACCGGCACTTTCCTCTAATGGAAAAAAATGTGTTGTTGGTGGTACTTTAAAAAATTGTTCAATTGAAAAAGCCATCTCTGCTTTGGTGTCCAGGAAGCCCGGACACCCACTCATCACCTATTACAATATTGATTTGTTGCTGCCACCACGGTGCCGTCACCGCTGGACTCTAGGGCCTCTCTTCCCCACAGAAGATTGCAGTCGTAAATTGCTTTGTTTGGGCCTTGCAGCAAGTCACAATTGCTGGGCTAGTTCCCTAACATCATTCGATGTGACACGCACATCACTGTCACCCAAAATGATGCTGTCTTACCCCAGAAAAAAAATTGTTCATTCAGTTGTTGCTTCAAGAGTATTTGCAGGCAGTGACTATGGAACCATGGGAGACTCTGAGGTCTGCATGCCTTCCAGAGTCCCAACTCAGAGCTGTAACTTCTCTGCTTTCTTTACTCTCAGTTTTAGTGGATACAGGCCAGAGTCTATGTGTTCTGTGCCTTTTCTGGTATTTTGGCTTTATGAGACTACCTTACTATTGCCATGAGGCTATTAAAAAACTCTATGCCCAACTAAACACACACACACACAGAGTGGTACACATAGACACAAACAGACACACAGATATAGTAGACACTCACACAGACACACATGCATATAGACACAACCACAGATACACACATACAAACAGACACACATATACATACATACACATAGACACACAATACACACAGAGAAAGATACACAAAGACACAGATGTACACATAGAGACAGATACATACATACATAGGCACACAGTCACACACAAATACACAGACACACAGACACTTTCTCCTCTCCCTCTCCTTCTAAACAACTTTTCAGCATGGAGGTTCTGCTTTTAAATTATAATTTGAACAGTAAGTTCCAAATTAGAGATTTTCCCATTAAGGAAGGGCTCCTTTGTGGGGACCCTTTCAGCACCATCAAAAGAGCATCCTTGGATGAGAGACTCATCTCAAAGTGGGACATGGTGCAATGTTCTGTGAACCAGCAGAAACTTTTTTTTATGCTAAAAAATATGATGAGATAAAACAGACTATCTTCTCAGCTCTAGGGTTGGGGGAGACACTTTTTGTGTCAGGAAGCTATGATAAGAATCTCACTCAGAATCTACTTGATTAAAACTACATTAGAGTTTTTTTTTTTTTAAGTGCTCAAACTGAACTTGGCAAATATGTTAATATTAATTAGTCTTCTTGCCATAGGCAGGCATGGGGAACAAACACAGTGTAATGAAAGAATAATCCAGTTTTTTTTAAAATTAGGTATTTTCTTCATTTACATTTCAAATGCTATCCCAAAAGTCCCCCATACCTTCCCCCCTCCCCACTCCCCTACCCACCCACTCCCACTTCTTGGCCTTGGTGTTCCCCTGTACTGAGGCATATTAAGTTTTTATCTTCTGCCAAATTGAAAAGCAGCCTTTAACTTCTGAATAAAATACACGTATTCCTTAGGTACGAATATATTTAGCTAAAGTTTTCCTGAATGTATAAACTTTATGACTGATAGTGATTAAGAACTTAATTATAATTCCATGTCTTGCATAGTAATTAAAAGATGAAGTAATAGGAATGCCCATCTTGCCCTTCAGTGGGTGAAACATTTGAGTTTAAGACCGGTCCCTGTCTGAGCATATGTTCCAATCAAGTAATAAATAACGAACAAGAGGCTAAAGTAGATGTGTCCATCCTCCTAGGTAACCACTGCAACATTTTATATCTGATGTGCTTTAAAACAAAGGGGTAAAACACTTATGAACTCCGGTTGGCGTGTGGAAGGCTGTTTAATGGATAACACTGTAATCCCTCACCCACTGTCTTCTTTTATGGGTCACTCTTTATACATTAAACAGTGTTTCTGTCCAAGGCTTGCTGTCCTCCACCCAGACCAAACACTGAGGAATATGAAGAACATAAACACAGGGTTACAGAGATGGCTCATGGGCAACAGCACTTGCTGCTCTTGCAGAGGACCTAGATTTGAGTCCCAGTACGCAGATCAGGAGACTTCATAACCATTTGTGACTCCAGTTCTAGAGGGGCTGAAGTCCTCCTCTGGACCCTGTAGGCACTGCACTCGTGTGATCCAGATACAACATGGAGACAAATGCTCATACATGAAAATGCACAAAAAGCAAAAGTAAGGTAAAAACTATCACACGTGTCTTTTTGCAACTTCTCATTCAACTTTCAATCTCTTAATAGGAATTTTGTTATATGGAAATATTTTATATTCTATTTATAAAATATTACATACTCAAAATTACTAGAGTAATCTCTTGTTGTAATTATGTCCATTCAAACTTTTCTCAGAGAAAATTGTAATTTCAAATGCTTACACACACACACACACACACCTGTATCTGTATCTGTATCTGTATCTGTATCTGTATCTGTATCTGTATCTGTATCTGTATCTGTATCTGTATCTGTATCTGTATCTGTATCTGTATCTGTATCTGTATCTGTATCTGTATCTGTATCTGTATCTGTATCTATATATCACCTCCACAATGTTATTTTAATATTGAATGTTGGTTCCAATAATTTGGTAAAAGAAAAATGTAGCAATCCTACCCAGACCTATCCCTCTCGTTCCTCTCTCATCTTTTTTTTTTTCATTCTTTGAATGTATTCTGAATGGATTCCCCATATTCATTTTCTCCCTCCCTCCCTCCCTCCCCCCTCCCTCCCTCCCTCTCTCCCTCCCTCCCTCCCTCCCTCCCTCCCTCCCTCCCTCCCTCCCTCTCTAACTCTTCTGCACTTCCTGGTTTTACTGTCTCTCAGCCCTCTCCCTTGAGATGACCATCTGAAAGGTTAGTTTAGTAGAGAACTATGATGTTCATTTGACAGATTTACCTAAACTGTTTGTTGGAGAAGACATAAAGAATTCTGAGGCCCTGAGTCTTCAGCTTTGCCCTCATATCCTCATACCGTCATGTCCTCATATCCTCATATCCTCATACCCTCATATCCTCCAGGGCCCAGGCTCCACTTTGCCCAGATGTTCCCCCCATCTGGAGGAAGGGAGAATTATGATGTCATTGAAATTAATAATATGAGCTCTCAAAAGGCACAAAATGTGCTAATATCATTCTACCCCAAAGTGTTTACACCAATCTTATATTATTCCATATTGTAAGAGCCTTTAGGGAAATTAGTAAATTAAAAAAAAACATTTTGAAAACAGCCAACATGTCCTAAAATTGATAAAGGAAAAGTATAAAATAAAATAATTTTAAAATGATTTAAAGGAAAATGAAATATTCCAAATATTAATGAAATCTTTTATTATAGTAACAGTAGGACTACTTTATTGTTCACACATGGATTATGTGAACTAAAATATATTAATTATTCAGATACAATGAAACTATTTGAACATGTTCATGTTAATCCTACTTGTTAAAATGTTATGGTGGCCACTATGTGGTTGCCATTGTGTCATGCCCACTGTGTGATGGCTACAGTATGATGGTCACTGTGTGATGGTCAGTGTAGTGAGCACTGTGTGATGGTCACTGTGTGGTGCTCACAATATGATGGCTACTGTGTGATGGCCACTGTGCGATGGCCACTGTGTGATGGCCGCTGTGTAATGTGTAATGGCCACTGTGTGATGGCCGCTGTGTGGTGGTCAATGTATGATGGCCACAGTATGATGGCCACTGTGTGATGGCCACTGTGTAATGTGTGATGGCCACTGTGTGATATGTGATGGACACTGTGGGATGGTCACTGTGTGATGGACACTGTGTAATGTGTGATGGCCACTGTGTGATATGTGATGGCCACTGTGTGATGGACACTGTGTGATGTGTGATGGACATTATGGGATTGTCAATGTGTGGTGGTCACTGTGCAATAGCCACTCTGTGATGGTCACTGTGTAGTGATCACTGTGTGGTGGTCATTGTGTGATGGCCACTGTGTGATGTGTGATGGACACTGTGGTATTGTCAATGTGTGGTAGACACAGTGTGGTGGTCACTGGGTGATGTGTGATGGGCACTCTGGGGTTGTCAATGTGTGGTAGACACAGTGTGGTGGTCACTGGGTGATGTATGATGGGCACTCTGGGGTTGTCAATGTGTGGTAGACACAGTGTGGTGGTCACTGGGTGATGTGTGATGGGCACTGTGGGGTTGTCAATGTGTGACGACCCCTGTGCAGTGATCACTGTGATGGCCATTGTTTGATGGTCACTGTGGGATTAGAATAATGTGATAGTAGCTGTCTCAAAACTTAAATATCTCTTAAGGAAATAGTAGGTTAATGAATTAAAGTTGTCTGACCAAGTAACCATCCATCAAGAAAGATAGCTGTTACCCAGTGTGTGCTTAGAAGGAGATATAATTTAGTGATTTGGTCAGTTGAGACTTTGAACAATGTTTGGTGTATTATTTTGGAAAACCACCCTGATTTCCCCATCAACTTTGTAGCTGAATTATACAATTCAATTGGTAAAGACAAACACATTTTTTTAAAGAAGCTCAATCTCCCCCTATTGTGTGTGAATAAGACGATTGCTTCTCTGTCCTTTTTCTCAAAGGACCGACCTCAGCTAACTTGCATAGTCCTACTCTCTTTGAAATGTAAGGCTCTTTAAAGAATAAATGGGCTTTGAAAACTCAACTCAATTTTTGTCGTTTATACCCAGGAATGTCTTTCCCAAGGCCTTGGGAGCTGTTTCTTTGAAATATGAATGTTGGGGAGATAGCACTCAGACTCTAGAGTCTGAGTGAGAACAGATATCTCAGTTTCATGGACACTTGTTACAAAATGACCTGTTCTCAGGAAGAGCTGAGATGTTTGCAGCTGTCCTGGACAAAACTAAGTAGCTAATACATATGGCCACTCCACCCAAGAAGGTGAAAGAAAGACCCACTGTGCTGTGCAGCAAGGGAGTCCAGTTCTCTTACTTGAAAAGCAGTTGTTTATTTTGCAGACATATTCAGGGCTGGAGAGATAACTCAGTTGGTAAAGTGCTTGCTGGGTAAACACTGAAGAACTGAGTTCAATCCCCAGAACTCACAATAAAAAAAAAAAAAAAAAAAGGACAAGCATGGTGGTTCCTTGCTGGGGATGGAGAGATGGGCTGATCACTGTGTTTTACTGGACAGACAAATAGCTTGGTCAAATTGGAGAGTTTTGGGTAAAAATAAAGACCCAAATAAATATGATGTATAATCCTATGAAGAACAAAACCTGAAGTTGACTTTAAGCTGCCATATGAATGTACACACCATACACACACACACACACACACCACCACCACCACCACCACCACCACCACCACCACCACCACCACCACAACCACTACCACCACCAATAACAACAACAGAACACATGCAATCAACTAGACTATTTTGCTACCTATGGGATGAGATGCTTTACTCAGCCAGAGTCCCTTGCAAGGGCATGACATCCTGAACTAATTCACACTCAATGCTGGAGTCTCTGTGTCTTCCAAATTTTGGAGAATTTGCTCTCACCATATTTTCCCAATAATTGCCAGACGCACCAATTTCGTCTACCAACTTTTCCTTCTCTCGCTGAGATTCAAATGTTCATTTCCCCGCTTGATTTTCTCATATAAAATTCACAGGTGTTCGTTGACACTCACAGCAGCAGTGAGACTTAGACAGAGATTAGGTGGCGTGTAGAGAGTTGATATAATACGTTAGCCTTTCTGTTTTCTTGAACTTCCTATCAAGACAGTGCTGCTTCTTCACTTACTCTGATCAGCATCATTTGTCCTTAATTTCTTTGTACATGTTGGACACTTGGCAAATGCAAGCCTGTGTATCTTATGGGAAATTGCTGTCATTCTGAAATTAAACTTGCCTGCCACATTCCTCCTGTTATGTGCAAATGCAGATTTCCATATGTAAGCTTGCAGTTTCCATATTCATGTGTGAATTAATGGCCAGACTTCTCTTATTCTTTCCTATCAGATCTTCATTCAGTTACTTTGAATTTTCCTTGGATAATTATTTCAACTTCACTCTGAATGAATTAGGTTTTTTATTTTTTATTTCTTTTCATTTTATTTTACTTTATTTTGATTTTTAAATTTTATATAAATTTTTGATCATATTTTCCCTCCCCTAGTTCCTCCCAGGTCCATCCCATTTTTAGTCATTCTCTCTATATCTCAAAAAAAGCACACAAAAATTAAAAAAAAAACATAAAGAATACAAGCAAAATATGGGGCTTTGTGTGGGTAACAGTTCCCAGGCATGGCCCTTCCCTATGGGATGGTTGACACACCCAGTGCCACTCTGTGTAGGAAAACCAATTTCCCTTGCTCAGCAGAAATCAGTAGGAAATAGTTATTTTAACATTTTTATTCGCAGTATATTTTATTCTGTTTCATTGCAGTTATAGGGCACACTGCCATATGCAGAGTTTTATTTGAATGTGTCTGGGGCTTTTGGGGACTTGAACATGGCTGTGGGTATCCTCCAGCAGGCTCCTGTGGGGACACACAGTGATGGTGCCCATTTGACTACATGAGGCAGCCACTAGGGGCAGGATGTAGTTTCAGAAGTGTAGCACATAGCCACAAGCTGTCACCAGTCAGCACAGCCAACAAAGAAGACCAGGTAACAGATGCAATCACAGCCGGTCAACCTGAACACTCTCTTTACTTTTCAACACATAAGTGATTTCTTGAAAATTTAACTCTCAGCTTTGGCCATACTTTTTTGGTAAAATCATAGTTCTATATGCATAGAGGTATGTATGTATGTATGTATGTATGTATGTATGTATTTTAAATGAATTGTCAGGAGTGGAAATCATCAATATCTAAGCCATGGCAATAAGTTTTTTGTTCATTTGTTTTTGGAGGGGGGGTGTTTTTGTTTTTGTTTTGTTTTGTTTTTACTTTGGGATATGTTCTTGACAAGCAAGTACAGGTCTTGGATTCCACTTATCACTACAAAACTTAAGTAATTAATTAGTAAATTATTTTTAAAATTTAAATGCTCTGGCTCTACATTGGAGTGTCCCAGAAGTGTTTCATAACTTCAGCTACACCAAAGAAAAATCCAAATGATAAATTTTGGTGTTTTATTTAAAAAAACAAACAAACAAATGAAAAACTGAGAAAATTAGTGGTCAAAAAAAACACTGGCAGATTCTACCACAAAGTGTTCCTAAGAACAACAATTGTTTTATAAAACCATTTTACAAAACAGTTTACAAGATTTTTAAAACATATTCTAGATAAGCAAGGACATACAATTTTATTTCAAACTTGCATAGACGGACTGCATCAATGGGGTTTCTAGTACTGTGTACCCAGGTTTTGCAAATAAAAACAGCATTACTTTATTTTCTAAAAGTACGATAATTCATGCATTAGAAGAATACAGTCATTGATCAAAAGATGATGGTGAGTAAGGTAGGATTTATAACATATAGAAGCACCTGTGTGGTGGTTTGTGTAAGAATGGTGAAACTGTTTGAGAAGGATTAGGAGGTGTGACCTTTTTCAAGGTGTGTGGCTTGGGGGTCAGTTTTGAGCTTTCTAAAGCCCAGGTGATTCCTAGTTAACTCTGTCTGTGCCTCTTGCTTGTAGATCAAGATTCAAGGTCACCCCAGCTGTTACCCCAGCACCATGCATGCTCGTCTACCTGTTGCCTTGTTCCCCAAGATGGTGGTCGGGAGCTCACCTTCTGGAACTGTAAACCCCGATAAACTGTTCTTTAAGTTTCCTTGCTCATGCAATAGAAAAGCAACCAAGAGAACACAGCAACCAGGAGACAAAGAAGGACCAAAAGCAACGACTTTTGAGATACCACAACTCTCTGCCGGGCACAGCAGGACAGACTGTGCCACCTAGACCAAAACCGATCTAGGATCAGTCGTGGGTGAGAGCTGGCAAGCTTCCCATACGGGCATCCTGCTCACAACATAGCTGATCAAATTATCTTGAAGCAAAATCCTTGAAACTTTCCAAGGCAAAAATAAATAAATAAATATAAAAATACTCATGACATTTCACCTGCAGCAATGACCATGGCCCTAAGATTCACTTCACTCTGAACACGTGTGTAATTAAGTTGTATAACCCCTCATGTAACATTATCATTTGTCTTTCCCTTAACTATAAATAGAGAAATTAGATAGCCTAGTTTTGATTTTTTTTTAAACTTTCCATTTAAAAATCAACTCATGGAAAGAAACAGCTAAATTATGTGTTTAAATTTGTCCTGGCTCTTCAGTGTTCACCGCATTGTTGAGACTTACTTATCAAGTACAGAGATTCTAGAGTGTTCTGGCCTATAGCCTGAGACCCTCTTCTTGAAGTTACAAACATACAACCTACTCTTGATTGCCTCTCACACAAACACTACAACTACTCGTGAAAATGTGCTTCATAGACCTTCCTCTCTGTGAGCTGGGCTCCCAAACACAGGTGTCTTGTGCCATGAGTTGCAGCTCACAGGCTATCCCCTCTCACCCTGACATCACAACCTTCACTAAGTTTTCCACATACCTGGCCTGTCACACAATGCATTAATTTGTTTAAACTCTCCTTTGGAAATAACATACATTCATTTTGACAACCAACCTATATATGCAGAATTTCTTTCCTGGAGCTAAGTTATATAATTCTGAGTAACCTCATCCTACAGCAACAACCTCCTAGGATGGACATGGAGCTAATCCTGACATGTGTGTAGGAAGGCCTATTAGTGTAGGTGACAGACAGAAGGATGGAACTTTGAGGAAGGGGAGAGGGCAGAAGCCAGAGTCTGGGGAGAGGTGCTGTGATCAGTGCCTTCTGAACAGGACCACGCTGGTATATCATGAGGGCCTTCCCCTCTCTCTGAGGAACTATGCACAGCTAATGAGGAGGAGGAGGCACTCTTGTTAGAAGTGCAGCCACTGATGGTTGCCCACATTACAGGAAAGAATGCCTCCTTCACACACTCATAAGGTGAACTGTAATTAGATTTTAATAGATTAAAAAAAGGAAAAAATAGGGCAAGATGAGAGAGAGAAATTCTGTGGATATGTGTATGAAATTACAAAAAAAAAAAGAAAGAAAAGAAAAAAAACCCTTGAACTCTGATCAAATATAAACATATATGAGAATGCTATAATAAAATTCACAGTATATAATTATATGTGGTAAATTTTTAAGAAATCTTTTAAAAAGGAAGGCGTAGAGCTGAACAACAGCTCAATAGGCTTTCATGGGAGATAATAGCTTTAGCATCACTCAAGAGCTTCCTGCTCAGGTTGGGAGGACAAAGGGGGGCTGCTGGGGCAGAGGGCAGAGGGCAGAGGGCAGAGGGCAGAGGGCAGAGGGCAGAGGGCAGAGGGGAGGTTGCTGGGGCAAAGGACAAAGGAGAGGCTTCTGGGACAGAGGGTGAAGGGAGGGGGCTGAGGAGGCAGAATCTCCTTGGGCTTGGTATTCACTTTCGATTTTAACAACTTCCACTCAAATAACATGATTAAATGGTTTGGTGACTTTAATTTATTAGTTTAGACCCTCTCAGTTATTAGCTTCAGAATAATAATCATGTCTCCACAACATTCCATTAAGGAAAAGGAGGCAATACTTTAGGTTTTCTGGGAATAATCAATCAGATTGGTAGATGAAATAATCCAATTATTTAAAATGTTTCTAGGACAGCAAAAACTTTTGCTCCTGCAAGTGCAGCTGCCATTTAGTTAGTCACAGGTCTTTCTGGAGGAGTGAGACCCCCACTCGCCACAGAGGATCGGCAGAACAATCTATTCACACCAAACACATCCGTTTCTTGGGAGAGCTGGATTCAATTATGCTTGAAAACACTTAGAGGTAGAAGAAGAGCGAGGAATGGAGGTGACTCTCAGTTTAAATTCTGAGCAGACATTCGGGCTTACTTTAGATTTCTATTTCCCATAAACATTAGGACCCTATAGTTAAACAGAGTTCAACTTGAGTGCTTCCAAATGAAATAAAAAACTGAATAGTAAATGAGATCTCTTTTGATATTGGAAGCGCTTCTACTTTGCACATGTTTATAATCAGCAATGGCAATAAAGCGTTTTCAATTGTAAAAAGAGCAAATGAATACAATTAATCATCACGCTGTCTTACCTAGACATTTAATTTGTTTAGATAATTCCTTAAACGGGTATTTTTCAAATATATCCATGTATATATTGTATATTGGTAACTTAACTCTACAAAAGGAATGTTTCTTTGTGTCCTAAGAAAGAGAAGTCAATGAAGCCATGATTATGTTACTTATATAATGTAAAACATTACATATTTCACTTTTCATCATGAAGTCAGATACTCGCCTCTAGCAAAAGTGAACTCTGCTAAAGCTTGCAAGTCTTGGACGATGCTCCTAGAGAGTTTATAGCTGTCAACTAAGATCATGATGGCTGTCACCAAGAAGATGACAACTGCATTTATGCCTTCATCTAGAGATGTCAGTGTTTCCTTAGGGTTTCTAATAGAATCTGCTCAATACATCAAAGGTAGGCTGTTATCCCAAACTCACAATCCCTTCTTACTGTTGTTCTTACTGCAAGCCAAGAGAAACAGGCAGATAATAACTCACCAAATGTCCCCTGTTTTTCTTCAGTACCTGGACAAAAGTACATCTCAAAAGACAAGTAGACTTGAAGGTACTTGAAGGTTTGAGACCTTGAGGGATACTGTAAGTGCAGGAGGCAGAAGATACATCATGGACATATGGTGATAGAAGCTTAGGTGGGTCAGAGAGATGCTATTGATACCGTGTGGTTCACCAACTGGAATACTAGGTAGCTGCTGGCATTGCATACCTCCTTGGGCCCTCTGAGATGAAGAAAATCTTGCTGACTTCTACTTATTATCTTACTGAAGCTTAACTGGGCCTTTTGGCCTGAGAACTACACAGTAAGAAAATGATCACGAGCGGTGGTTTGTTACAGCGGTCATGGGGAAACTAATAAAGGAACACTCCCCCCGAGCCCTGTCAGTTTTATTCACACTAGGATAAGGCTACATGGATCTCTGCCCTGGGAACAGGAACATACTGACACAGGCTTTTTCAACAGATTTCAATGAAGTGAGCCCAATTCAGAACTACTAACAAAGTTACTAGAGTGGTTCTAGTAGCAAGAGCAGGTTGTAGGAGGCCATGGGTCAGAGGCAGGAGGGGCTGCAAAGCTTGTCTCGCTCTGCTCCACAGTGCAGGCTGTGGCCTCTGGCGGTGCAGTGTAGAATGTTCCACTTCCCTGGTGGGGAAAACCCATTCTCTAAAGCAGGCCTCTTTCACCACCAGAAGCTGCTATTTCAACGTGATCAAACCAACCCGAGTCTTTGCAAACATTTTTTTCTTCTGTATTTTTCTCTGATGATAGGGAAGAGAATCACAAGATAGTGGGGATTGTACAAATGAATCCTGCCCTCAGCTTTCCCAGTGCTGAATCCGCCTCAGCGCTGTTGCCTTTGACTGAAAGTCTACAACAGTCTCACATTAAATCTCTGAAAAAATAAATCTTGGAATCCCAGTAGCATTTTGAGCTTTGAAATTACTCTGGAATGACAATCAATTATTATTATGAGTTTATTTAAGACACATGTATAATCCTGCATATCTGCCAAAGCTTTAGAGCAATTTTATATGCTGGATATCAATCTTCAAATTATTTCCCTGCAAGATGTTTTGTTGCAAAACTGGTCTGTGCTGTGTGCTTAGGACGCTCTCCTCCGGTCTCCTGAACCATAGCCTTTCCCTGCTGCTGCTGTTATGTAACTAAAGTCTGTCTCCATTACCATGAGCATGTTGGATGAATTATACAGAGAACAGTCTTACTGCATCGCTCACATCAGGGGACGTCCATTACTAACAACGCCGAGTTCAGTCTTTGTATAACCTGATGTCTGCTAAGTTTCTCCATTACAGGTTATTATTTTCTCCTCTGTAATTAATAGATACCCTATGGGAAGATACTCTGAGGCCACAAAGACATCTTGCTCTTCACACAGAGAGCTATGCAGTTTGGCATTCCTGAATGCTAATTGTCTGACACACTTGTTAGTGGGCAGCTCCTAAGTGGTGGCTTTCTGTTCCCTCTCCTGTTCCCTAACTGAGTTCTACAGTGATGACAGATGAGATCAATATCCTTATGATCAGTACAGATGATGGAAAGGGAGATGTGCATACTGACATCTAGAGGGGCCTTAAAGGGAAAACTGCAATTGAAATGGAAACTACCCATTTCTTTCTATTTTATGAGACACCCCTTGTCCCCGCAAGCTTCTAGTAGCCATCTCTGCTCAAATTGAATAGGCTGGAGGCCTGATGGCTTTTCATTTCTTATCTGACATGACTTGCCACGGAGACAATAACAATAATTAAGATGTGACGGATGCTGCCACTTCACCAGGAATCATTACGTAGAGGATTTTACCCGAACGGCTAAGTGTCAGTATGGCATAGGAACGTTTCCCTCCTTACTATGAAGACAAGAATAATGCAGTCAATTACAGTTTTAGTATTTTATATCATGCCTCAAACCCCTCCTTACCACTCTATACTACTACCAAGAATATCTGCTACTTACAGAGCAATCCCTATAGATTTAAAGTTCTGACTCCAATGATTTAAGAACCATTACCTCATGTGCAGAGTATGTAAGACATTTCAAAGAATGCTAAGATGCTTACCACATGTCCTGTTAGCTTAATTACACAGCTAGCAGTTTACTTAACAGTTATTCAGTAAGAAACTCAAACTGACCATTGGAGAAGTGTATTATAATAGATACTCTATAATACACATATGCTATCCTGTATGTATATATACATACATATATATGTGCATATATGTGTGGGTGCTATAATATATACTATATAATACACATATAATATGCTGTATATATATATGTGTGTGTATATATGTGTATGTATATATGAACACATACACACACCTTAATACACATGTGGATGCAGTTTAAGACTGAATGACATTTTCTCAAAACATTGAATGCATTTTAATAGGTAGAGCAAGGAATTTTCAGTGATTTTGCCATGCTCTGTGCTCTGTGAAGGTTTATTGTTTCTAAAGAAATCTCTAAAAGGTACAGTGAAATAATTTCTATTTACTAATTAAAGATTCAGAGTTGGGTTGTCCTGGTGAGTATATAGCAGCATGGATGCACACACATGCTTACACACTCACACATGCACACACAAACATGCACACGTGCGCACACACTTGCATACTTACACATGCATATTTGCAAACATGTACTTGCACACACATGTATGTACACACAAGCGTACATACACATACAGTGATTTGTGCAGCAGGATTCATAGCTGTCAACATTCCAGAGTAACCCAACATTTTTCAAAATACCCCCTAAAAAGAACTAGCACATGTATGTACATAAAGTATGTTTGCATGTGATTGAATGTGACTGACAGGTTGCTGTTTAATTTACTCATGATCCTGTAAAGCTAATTCATGTGTCTCATGCTGTTGAACAGAAACTCTATTCTGGCTGTGTAACTGAGGCCATGGAGAACATGGTGGTACTTTACATTTCTCTAGGGTAAGCATTAGCGATAAACATACTTCTCTGGATTGAGTCCCATGGATCTCAAGGAGACTGCTCCAAAGGGCTTCCTGATTTTCAGAACTTCTCCAGGGAATTTTGGTAATTGCAGTAGGATTTCAATCATCAGACTACAAAAATTCTCATTTACAAGCACACCAGCATTCTAGAAACAGAACAAAACCATAGCTAGGTGTTGTGTGCATCTCTGCTCATTAGCATTTCCCTAAACTGTCAGGAATACACGAAGAAAAGCTAAAGAGCATGAAGAAAGTTTTCTGGAGATGGCCTCTGCTTTGCATGGATGCAGTGGGTAAGTGCTGAATTGCAGGACCTTCAGAGATTTTTCTTTCAGGATTGCTTCTTGCTACTGATATGCTTTTTCTGTCACTATTACATAGCCAAATGATTTCTGGTCATTAGCCTTTCCTATTGGGCAGATTTTCTGCAGATCAACGAAGATGTTCTATCATGTAGTAATGTTGTATAGACAAATTGATGATTTTATAATTCCTGATAATGATTTTATAGAATTCCTAAATTTATACAAGTAATTCTAGCTCTCTCTGTAAACTTTCATGTGCCATGGGTTAATTGCACTAGGATAGGAAAGCAGGATTGGAATGAATTGTGATCAAGGAGAACCATTCTTTCTAGGTCAGGTTCAAGGATGAAGCCACAGGTGTGTACTGTAATAAGGAAGGCCATGTGAAACTGTTGCTTTGAACTTATAATGAGCTTATAGGAGAATACACTACTTTGAAATTAATATCAACATCCTTCTATAACTCCCATTTTGTGTACCATTTTCTCTAAGAGATAATTTCTAAAGAACTTTTGCCTAAGAAGGTATAAGAAGGCCATATAGAAGGAATAAAGTGTGACTTGGGGGACACAGGCCCATCCACCAAATATATATGCCTGTTGTCTATACATATATGTGTAGGTATATGTGTACGTATCTAAGTATGCATGAACACCTTTGGAGCTGATGAGACAGGTGGTTGGGCCTGATCAGAATGTGTGTATGAATGTATGAGTGTGTGTATGTCTGCGTGTATTGCCTGTGTAAAAGATTTTCTTTCTGCAAGTGTGACTTTCTTCTTCGGCTCATAAGGAGTTAATGAACTCTGAGCCTCTTACCCAGATCAGTGAGGGACCTGTGAGAAATGAACAAAGTGCCAAGAAGTAATCAACTTCTCTACTTAATTCCCCTGCTGCTGAGCAGCAGGAGTTAATTACCAGAAGCCAAAGGCTTTTGGTCACAGAATCACAAAGAGTTAAGAAAGGTAAATGTTACTAGAAGTAAGTAGTTTTACCTTCACTAAACCAAGTTTTGTCCCTGAAAACCACCAAGTCACCATCGCTGCCTTCCAGATTGATCTGGTGCTGGACAGGTTCCTAGTACTACACGGATAGATACAGATAAAAAGCAATGCCCCTGCTTCATGGTTATTCCTCCTTTTGAGTTGGGGAGAGGAGTATACCCATAGACCCTCTGCTCCATTAAGACAACCAAATCATCCTTATCTAGAAAAAGCTGTGTTTTGCTTTTATATTTCCCTGCAGGTGCCATAAGGAGAGAAAGTAGATTTGAACAATGTCCAAGGTTCCCAGTAAGCATAACATGGGCAGAAGAGGAAAGCTAAGGACTGGGAGGGGGAGGGGAAGAGGGAGGGAGGGAGGAGCTGGAGGGAGAAGGAGGAAGGGGAAGGGGGAAGGAGGGAGGGAAGAGAGAAGGAGGAAGGGGGAGGAGGAGAGGAAAGTCAGAAGAATGGAGAGTGCCCAAGACCACCACAGGACATATGAATGCATGGTAATTTCACAAGACCACTAAGCCTAAACTGTACAATTAACATACATTAATAGGAGAAATAGGAGAAAACAACACTTTTAAGAGAAGAACTTTTTTTTTTAACCAGTGGCAGAGAAGTTTGAAACCTTATTGGTTGAAGCACTATGCTAAGTCACAAATCAAAAGTAAACAAAAATGTGGATTCCAGCATCCTATTAATAATTCATTCTAAGGTGGATGCCCTATAAGTCTACAGGACTTATAAGTCTATAGGACTTAGAGATTAAAATATAATACTTTTGCCCTTTTTTTGGATATTTTATTTATTTACATTTCAAATGTTATCCCAGTTTTCCCTCCACAAACCCCTATTCCATTCCCCATCCTCCCTGTTTCTATGAGGGTGCTCCCCCACCCACCCACCCACTCTGCCTCACCACACTAGCATTTCCCTACACTGGGGCATTGAGCCTCCACAGGACCAAGGGCCTCCCCTCTCACCGATGCCAGATAAAGCCATCCTCTGCTACATATGCCACTGGAGCCATAGGTCCAAAACTTTTTCTAATATCTGAAAGTATAAATTTAACATGAATATCTTAAAGAACAAAACTAATGGCAAACGTTGAAATAAGTTACTAGAAAGCTTGGCTCCCTGCTGACCCCACTTCCACTTACTGGTTTTGTGCATTTGTCTGTTTGTGAAATAGGAAATGTTGAAAAAACTGTGAATGGGAACATGAGTTTGGAGCGGTCCTTATTCTTTGAAACCTTCCTAGGTTCTGATAACCACAGTTTTTTTTTTTTTTTTTTTTTTTTTTGCTTGTTTCTAGAGAGGTCCAGGACAGCAACCACACACCTCAACAAGAGTAAACACTACAGCAACACCTTCCTGGGGAGGGGGTGGGGCATGCTCCTCCCTTAGCTGCCATTACACTCTTCTTCCCTCCCCAAACTTTAGCTTTCTTTCTCAGAAGAGACTCCCTGACCCTCTCAACCCAGATCAGGTTTCTTCCTAGGCTGCCCCTTGTTTGTCTGTTGCAGTCACATGCTATTGAGTACAGCCCCTCCAGAAGTTCTAAATGGAGAGGCATATTTGAGTTGATTT
This sequence comes from Mus caroli, assembly GCF_978045245.1. Classification (NCBI taxonomy): domain Eukaryota; kingdom Metazoa; phylum Chordata; class Mammalia; order Rodentia; family Muridae; genus Mus; species Mus caroli. Next base: position 120,022,294 of record NW_028227265.1, on the reverse strand, counting down.
CCTCATATTTCCACCAAGGACTCACTGAACACACCTAACAAACAATGAATACAAACACGATATCAACTTGTAAAATCAAATCACATGCACCTTCCAGAGACTGACTGATTGCACCCTGTCCAGGCTCTGTCCTGGAGGTGTTATTCCATCCGGATGGCATTAATCTTTCTTTTGACCAAACAGGCTTTAACTCAAAGCATATACAGTGATTCAGGTCCTTAGACCGATTCCAGATACTCCCGTCTGATCCTTCTCTGTTCTGACCATGCTTTAGCTTGCTTCTTGGAAATACTTGCTCTGTGATACCAGATTATCCTGAGTCACAAGGTAATTTAAGTTTGAGTCCTTCATAAGAGAACAAAAAGCAATATGGGGTTGATAAAATTGATTTCTGTAAAGATTGCAGCAGTTAGCACACCCCAGCTGTCTTTTCTTACTTATATACATACATACATACATACATACATACATACATACATACATATATACATACATATATACATACATACATACATACATATATACATACATACATACATACTTCTCTTACATACAACCAGCATCTAAAACATTGTAGAACAATAATCGTGTTAGCCATTACTTCAATTATCTTCACAGACTCCAAATTTGCATTTGAGAAAACAACACAGAAACTAAAAATGTGTGACAATATCAATATAATGTTGGTGGATACTGTTAGTGTGTTTAAAAAAATAAGAATATGAGCATTCTGATAAATACATGCAAGTGAGATAACTGACTTAGCCTTTTGTAATCTCTTTCCATTTTACTGAAATTAAAGAATTTTAGGATTTTCTATCATCTTCCAAACAGTCTTAGTTATACAACCCTGCATTTGTTGTCCATTTTCATTGCATGTGAAACACAATAATTTATATTTTACATTGAAAAGCAGCCAGGATCAGGTTGTGAAGAAAATCTCATCCTTGTTCTGTCATGAGACTTTTACCTTAGTTTTTGAAAAGGTATATTTCCTGAGGTACCGTTTTCTTTGAATTTCAGCGTTTGAAAGATGGACTTCTTAAGAAACAAAATGAAGCTGGAACATAGATGTCATCTTTATAAAATGAGTTCCTTGACCAATTTTACGTCAATCAACTTTGGGTGACAAGGAGGGTGTAGAGATGAGACAGGGAGAAGGCGGTAGAAACCCTGAAGACCATCGCAGCGTGCATGCGCTTAGAGTGCCGAAGAAAACCCCGGACAGGACAGGAAGTGTGTCCCCGAATTTCTTCAGGTTTGTGGCTGCTTTACCCAAAAACCTGAAATTTTTTACTCTTACCGTATTTCCTGTTTTGAATGGTCACAAGCTGAAAGCTTGGTTCATAGGAAACAATCTTCCCTAGAATTTCCATTACAGATTTGAAAAAAGTTTAAAAAGAAAAAGGGGGGGGTGCAACCCTATCACCACCAACAACAAAACAAAACAAAACAAAACAAAACAAAACAAAACAAAACAAAACACCCTCAACCTCCCTAGAATAGTAATCTTCCGAAGTACAATGTATTTCAATTCAACAAGCCTCTGTTTAGTTTGAAATACTCCAATGAGTCTATGGTTTAAGCCACCCTTCCTAGGGAGGACTACAGACTTGGGAGATGCTTGTGGGCTGCCTGGTGATGAGTGTGGAAAGTCTTTATAAAGCAGAGCTTGCTGTTTGGGGTGCACAGAGCTTCCCCATGACAGCCCCTTCTGTGCTGCTCCGCTCTGCAGCCCCAGGTAAGTCTGGGAAAGTCTTGGGAGGTGAGAACACAAGAATGTACAGCTCATTTCCGACCCTCCAGATCAAGATCAAGATCAGATACAGTTAAGAAATACATCCTTATCGCCAAACACTGAAATGTCAGGTCTTTGAAGAAAGTTTTGAGAGAGATATTTGTTTGTTGTTGATAGTGGCCCTTGTTCCTTTTAGGTCACTTATTTTTACAAACTGTGTATGCTTAGCTGTCAGTTCAGCCAATGAACAGCCCTTTCCCCTTCACTCCCTGTATCATGACTGGAAACATCCCAGAACTTAAGTCCTGCAGCTCACCCTTATAAGGACTCTGGGCTTTGTTGGGTCTTTATCATTATGCCATGCCTTTAGATGTTTATTTTCAGTGTGAGTTATTCAGATTTAAAAAACAAAACAAAACAAAACTACAAAATAGACAAAATATTTTAGGTGTTTGTTATGCTTTCTTGCCAAATATCAATTAAAATTCCTAAACAAACAACTAAACCCTAACCCCTAAAACTGTTGACGGGAAATCAGGGGCATCCATACCTGCTACCTAGAATATGGTTGAACAATAAAGTAGACACTCAACCCTACACTGTGGGGCAGAGTCACGTGTCACAGAATAAACACACTGGAGTTGATAAAAAGAAATCATTCAAGAGAGGGATTCGTTCATAGTGAAGACACGGAGCTCCATTCTGCTAAACACTACTGTTGTCAAGGACTTCAGAAAACTTGACACAAAGAAGAGACACAAAGAAGACACTTCAGCAAAGTGAAGGCTTTACCAAACATATTTTACAGAGTTTAATGGGCACATTAAGGAGGTAGGACTGTGATACTATATTACCAAGTACCTGGGAAGAATCCTAAGTGGTAACCATCAGATGTGAGACTGGAGCGGGTGATGTTTCCAGGATCAGAAGAATTGGTAGCATGGTGAGAAGAAATCACAATACCAAAATCTCTATTTTGAAGCCTCCTTCTACAGTTTAGTCATTTAACCTTTGCAATGTGTTTGGATAATAACGCAGATCTTCTTCTCCCTTCGACAATGAGAAAACCAGGCTTGAGAATATTAAATAACTCATCTGGGGTCACTGTCTGGTTACGGACTCAGGTAACTTCCTCTATGCAGGAAATATAATGCTTTTCTCAACGAATATTGGAGCTTGGCTTGCTAAACTGTGTCTCAAAAGTCTAAAGGGACGTGATAGTCAGGCCATGAAGTCACATTGGGGTTCAATGCTCCAAACGCCCAACTTGTTGGATACAGAGGTTCCAAGGATGGGAACTGAAAAGGCAGAGCCTATGAGATTGCAGGTGACGAGAGAAGGCCTCAGAGAAGGTCAAGGTGCTCCATGCGATCAAGAGAGAAATGTCTTCATTGGCTGCCGCCGCCGCCGCTGCTGCGCCACCGTCTCTGGAGCCACTGCTTCTCCTTCCTCCTCCTCCTCCTCCTCCTCCTCCTCTCCATCTTCTCTTCCTCTTCCTCCCATCCTTCCTTCTTCCTCCTCCCTCTCTCTCTGACGGCTCATGCAGAGAGACAGAAGTACCTATGGCTTGGGTTGACTGGTTTTTGGAGCCCTTCCTGAGAGAAGTAGGATGGACTAGGTACACAAGGCCAAGTGAGTTGGCAGTTGTATGTCTCGGTACTAGCTGAGAGCTGTGAGGGCCATATTGGCCTTCACTGACAATGAGGAGGGTCATCAGGAACTCTTCAGCTGCCTCTAGATGAAGTAGGTGCAGCCCATGCAAACAGTTCCCCAAAGGCATCTGGACCCTAATTCTCACTGAACCACAAGAGGGCTGCTTCCTCTTCAGCGTGAGAGCTGGTTTCTATCAGAGCCTGGCCCCAGGCTGAGCCTCCAGCTTGAAGGGTCTAGGAGCTCATCTTTCAGAAAACTGACAGCCTGTCCTAGAAGACCACTGCTACCCAGAGCTTAATTCTGCACTTTAGCATCAGCCAAAGCACACCTGACCTCATTGGCAGAACTCCTGAAAGACCTGTCATAATTAGACAGACTTGAGGCAGAAGCAGAGGTTGCTTAAAAGAATGGGCATCTTCTGCCATCAGGCCAGATGACCCATGCACTCTTCTGCCCCAGGAAGTGTGTGGTCATCTTATCTGTCTTAAAATTCTGGCTGGACTTCTGTGTGACCCTGAGTGATTTCTATAACATCTCTGAGTCTTTATTTTCACAGAGGAGAACTAGATATTATATGTCATAAGGTTATCAAGAGATTAAATACACTAAGACAATGTTTTTGGTTATTCTTCTTCTTAAATCTTATTAAATTTTATGTGTGTGTGTGTGTGTAAGTCAAAGGAGAACTTTCTGGAGGGCTCCTGTCTTCCACCATGTGGATCCCAGGTATACAACTTGGTTTTCACCCTTAGGAGCAAGGTCATTTACCCACTAAATCATTTTGCTCATCTTTGCCATTTAATATTAATATTGTAATTATAGAATCATAATTGACACCCTCTGTTCTGCTCAGGCTGAGATTGACAGTGCTTCTTTTTTTCCTGTGACTGTCCTTTTCCACAGTTTCTTGACATACGTATTTCTTTTAAAATTAACAATTTGATGCTTTAAAAGTGCTGATGTTTTTTTTTTCTGCTTTGAAGATGCAGGCTCAGGATGGCTTGGTGGGTCCATCTGAGGGATGGTGTGTCTGTCTATGCTACCTTTGGTGACAACACACTTTCCAGAGTCGCTTCGGGACTATTCTGAATGTGCATCTGGTGTTAGGATCGTTAGGATCCTTGTCTCCTCATGAAGTCCACAACTGTGTTTGTTTTCTACTTGAAGTTATAGGTGGGTTTTTTTCCCGTGTTACTAATAGTTATCCCATCACCTCTAGCTTTAAATATTTGATTACTGGACTTCAGTTTGAGATTTACTTCCAGGAAGATACCCACAACGGATGATGTCAACCAGAAAGCCATAACGTGTGTAAAGTTGGTGGGTGTAGCACACAAGGACCTCTCTCAAGAAAGACTGGAGGGTCCTTTTCCCTGAGTTTGCTCTACCTTTCTTGGCTACATGTGTACCTGGGGGTCCTGAGGCACAAGTGGCCTAGAGCATTGGCCCTCATACCATTTCAGTAGACCTGCTCTGATCCTCTAGCCCTGCTTCTTAACAGAACTTCATGATCTTTGCTTAGAAGATTCTCAGGGCCTTCACAGACATTTCCCTCCGGTTTCTGTGTTTTGGAAATAGATACATTTGCCAAATTCACGTTAGCCCGTGCTGCTGAAGTGAGAATCCACACGAAAGATTTGGTTCTTCCTGACCCACAGTGATGACAAGCAAGCATGACACTGTTTCTCCATCCGTGTAGAAGGGATCATGTTCAGTAATCCTGGGGAATCAAGGAGGCTTGTGACTGATTTGGTAAGTGCCTCCTCATCATAAGTGACGACTTCTGATTCCTACCTGCATTATTGGACACACACATGCATGCACACACACATACATACACACATGCACACACATAAGCACACGCATGCACACACACACATACATGCAAACACACATACACGTGCTCACACACACTCACTTGCACATACACACGTGCACACAACACACACATGCATGCACACACACTCACACTCACATGCACACACATACACATACACGCACACACAGAAGTGAACATGATCCACACTACACAGATGATCCCTGACACATGCTGAGACTTTACATCTCTCTGACTTTCATAAGTTCATAAGGCCAGCAATGCAGTTTAAGAATCAATAATCTATAAACAAATGAAATATCTACACTTATGTAGGGGCATGTATGAGTCATCTGGCCCAAGGAAGTCTTTATCCTAATTTTTCTTAGTTACTTTTTCTGTGGTTGTGGTCAAATCTTGACAAAAGCAGTTGAAATGAGGGGGTGTTGTCCTGATTGACAGCTCAGGGTGCAGCAGCCCATCTGGGTAGGTGTGGTCATGGCTACCTGTGTATCTGGGGATCCTGAGGCTGTAGATCAGCAAGGCCCTAGTCAGGAAGCAGAGGTCACCTAGCTTCCTCCTCTGTCACTGCATTCAGTTAGGACCTGGCTCATGGGATGATGCCACCCACATCAATGAGTGCATTCCTCTTTGGTCAATCCCCTCAAGAGCTATGCCTCCTGTGATCCTAAATCCAGTCAGGTTGACAGGGAAGGTTAACTGTCACTCTGCTTAATGGGAGACAAAGGCTGTATGACCAACCCGAATCATTTCTGCCAAGGAAAGTCCCCTGCGTCAGAGGGAGGAAACATAATCCTGAACTCATCATTTCATGTTTTTAATTATATGTGTGTGAAAGTAAGAACAAATTTTATTTTTTGAAAGTGTCTGCTTCCAAATGAGCACTATCCTTAAGCTTCTAATTCTTTTACTTGGAAACATACCACATAAATATTTCTTGGGATTCTTTAAAATTTAAGTTTTAGTCCTAATTTGTAGCAACATTTTAAACTCTTAAACTGGGGTTATTTAATATTTAGTTTTCTAAAGATTCCATACTATCTCACCATATTGCTAACATGGAAAGCTCCATTATGGGTAAGCAAAGTTAAAATTATAATTAGAAAACAACTTCAAAACAGATAGAGGGCTAGTGAGATGTCTCAGCAGGTAAATGTACTTGTTTCCAAACCCAGAAACCTGAGTCTGACCCTTAGGACCCACAAAGTGGGAGAAGAAATCACTTCCCACATCCGACCCCACAAATGTCATGCATGATTCCCAGCAAATAAAAAATTAAGGACAAATATATTAAAGACACCCCAGTTTTCTGATAGTGAGAAAGCATAAAACAAAATGAAAGGGAGTGTCACAGGGTTTGGGGAGACAGCTCACTGTGCAAAGCCTGCTGTATGCATGGGAAGATCTAGGTTATATTGCTTGCCCCCACACAAGAAGCTGGGCCTGGTGCTGAATGCTTGCAATGGCAGCACTGGCAGAGAGAAGCAGACAGGTGAAGTGTTTGGATGCACTTGTCTGCCAGCCTTGCCCACCTAGTGGACTCTAGTCCCATAAGAGACCCTGTCTCAAATATCAAAGTGGACAACATATAAGGAATAGTGCCCAAAGCTGGCCTACAAATGTGCACGGGGACACATACATTATGAGTATCGTATGTACCCGCACCCACAAGAACATACACATATAATTTACACACATACAGAACCAATGCCATGACCAACTTTCATTGCAAGGTGTTTACTATTTTTAGGAGAAATGTTAAGGCCATTCATATTTTAACAAAATAGGATAAGATAAGGTTTGAATGAGAGTGGCCCCCACAGGCTCATATGTTTTCATACTTAGACACCAAGGACTGGAACTGTGTGGAAGGATTGGAAGGACTAGACGGCATGGCCTTGCTGGAGAAAGTGTGTCACTGCGTGGCCTTCGAGATGTGTATTCTGTGCCATTGTGTGATAGAAGTATGTGTGTACATTTTGATTTTGATTTTACAGAGGGTTATAGTTAAGAGATTGCCATGAGTCTCAGAAGAGACTTTAGACTTTTAAAATGTTGAGACTGTGATAAACTATGGGGACTTTTGAAGTTGGACTGCATGCTTTTCACGTTATGATATATCTACAAGCATATGGGGACCAGTTTGTGGAATGTAGTAGTTTGAATGAGAGCCCCTCTTCCACATGTAGAGTCAGATATTTGAATGCTTAGCCACCAGAGAGTGAAACACTTTCTAAGGATACAGAGGATTGGGAGGTATGGTCTTGTTGGAGGAAGTGTGTCACTGGATTTGGGTTTGAGGAGTTAAAGCTAATGCTTGGTTCTCTCTCTCCTCTCTCTCTCTCTCTCTCTCTCTCTCTCTCTCTCTCTCTCTCTCTCTCTCTCTCTCACACACACACACATGCACACACAAACAAACCCCACAACACACACACAATTAACAATAAAAATAAAAGTGATTCCTATAAAAGTATATGAAAACTAGAATTTATAACGGGGCATATAAGCAAAATATTAAAGCAGTGATGTTTAAAATATATTTTACTATATGCAGATAATTTGTATAGAAGAGATAGGATTTTTTTTTGATGGTTTAAATTGTTAAAAGAGTTGTTGTAAATTTGCTTTTAGAAAAATATTTGTTAAAATGTCATTAGGAAAATCACAGCCAAAATTTAAATGTGTACATCTGTTAGTGGAAGAAAAATAATTCATTTATATGTAAGTCCACATATTTAAAAAAAGGTTCTTATTAAATTCTATTTTATTTACAATTATGTTCAGCTACTAGTCAAAGTTTGGAGTCTGTCTACACAAAACTTTGTCTCTGAGTTCATTCTTGTCATATTTGTGATGAAACACCAGCAGCCCTTAGGAGGTTTCAGAAACCAGTTCTAAATAGACATTTGTAGGTTTCTGTCATAGAATTCATGAGAAAGCACCCTGGAAAATATTTAAATAGTGATATTTGAACTGTTTTCCAGTGTGTGCTTAACATAATTTCAGCAATTCTTCTGGTAATATATTTAAATTTGCAGGTTCCAATTTTATTAGTGACGTGAGGCTTATTCATATTAACCACCCCCGATGAATTCTTTACAGGTTTCATTTTCTGTAATTATATTCTTCCTGCTTTTCTGCACATGACTTAATACTTTGACACATTGCAGATTTAAAAGGTGATTATAAAATTGGGATATTCTTTATCCATGGAAAAATCACCAGAATCTCTCAGTAAGAAAATAACAAAAAATTTCAGTTTATGATTGATTTTGAAAAGGAGTTTTGCTTGATACTTTCCTCTACTGTGCATTTTAACTTAGAAATATCGTTTTCTACAATGAATTTTCAACAGGGTTCTAATCCTTTCGAAACATAGACATGCAGGCAGAACAACCTGTGAGCATTCATATCACTCTTCTGGGTTGTAGGTAACTGACAGGTTGGAATTTAACATTTCTATTTCACAGACATCAGAAGGCTGTGTTATAACAGCTCCAGTATGAGAACCAGCAGGAAACCATGAGCTGGGCAAGCACTTCACCTTCATTTTCCTGGGTCTGATCTGAGCATGCTTAAATTCCACAAAACAAAAGAGGGTATTGGAAAAATGAAAATGAGCTGTTAATTAACAAATAGCAGAAAAGAAAACTGAGAACCTAAGAACACACTGACTAGTTAACCATGGCCAGCAGTTCTGACAGTGCTGTGCAGTGGTGGAGGGTGGGTGGACCACCCAGCAGGGTCTGAATGAGAGTCTCTCTCCTTTCACAAGCTCCGGACTTAATTTCTAAGGATCAAAGACTCCATTGGGAATAACATTCTTTTGATTTGTTATAACAACTTCCAAATAAGTGGAAAAAAGATATTAACAATACCATTTAATTCACACCTGGCTTATTTTTAACTCAATTTTTTTTTTATCATTGTAAGTTACAAGCATTGGCCATGTTACTTTGTATCCTTAATTCAAATTAGCGTGCTATGTTCTTAATGAATGTTTGAGCATTTGCATACAATTCTAATTAAAAGATAATATGTATGTATGTCTATGTGTGTGTGTGTGTGTGTGTGTGTATACATACAGGCATCATATACACACAGATATACATCAATGGAGAAAACAAAAGAGTGTCTGAAATCCCCTCTTCATGAAATAACCTTGTACTTAAGTTGATACATTTCTTTTTATTAAATTGAAATTACCCTTCATGTATTTCTTTGTCCACTGCTTATAAAAATTTGTCATTTTATCTTCATCCTTATTATCCTACACCATGGTTTTATAAGACAGTATATGCTTTACTACAATATATCTAATATAGCCAATGTATTTTATACTCAATATACATCAGATTCAATATAGTCTATTGAAATGATTCTGTCCATCTCACTACTACTGGAACAGTGCACCTTCATATACTGTTTTAGTCATTGTTCTACTTGAGACACCATGACAGCAGCAAATCTAATATAGGGAAGCATTTAATTAGGGCTGGCTTACAATTTAGAGGTTTAGTCCACTGTCATCATGGCAGGAAGCATGGGTGCATGCAGGCAGACACAGTGATGGAGAAGTGGATGAGAATTCTACATCCAGATCCACAGGCAGCAGAAAGAAAGACACACTATGCCTGGCTTGGGCTTCTGAAAAGTCAAAGCCTGCACCCAGTGACACATGTCCTGCAACAAGGTCAAACCTCCTAATCCCTTCCACATGACCAAACATTATTATGCAAATTTATTTATTCTCTAATGCCAATTTTCTGGAAATGGCATTGTTTTCTCAAAGGTCATATTTTTTCCTAGTATTTATTTTTAATTATGCATCTGCATGTGTGAATGTGGGATGTGTACATGGGTGCAGTGCTCAAGCTGTCTGGAAGAGCAGGATCCCCAACCCTGGGCAGGTGTGAACTACCTGATGTGAGTACAGGGAATCAAATCGGATCCTATGAAAGAGCTGCAAGCACTGTTACCTTCTGAGCCATCTCCCCAGCCACCAAAGATGGCATCATAAAGATGGTGTTCATTCCCCAGTAACAATTTATCTTTTGTCCCTTTATTTTTCTTATTTACATGTAGAAATGAGAACTAAAGATGTTTCAGAGGCTTAAGTAGAACCCATTGCAAATCCTCATACCTACTTTGTTTTGCAAGCTTACCTCGTCCACTGCAAGAACAGCTAGAGTCATCAGGAAGGAAGGAGCCTCAGTTGAGGAAAATCTTCCATGAGAGCCAGTTGTAAGGCATTTTCTCAATTAGTGATCAGTGAGGGAGGACCCAGCCCATAGTGGGTGGTGCTATCCCTGGGCTGGTGGTCCTGGGCTCTATAAGTAAAAAGACTGTGCAAGCCAGGGCAAACCAACCAGCAAGCAGCACCCTCCCATGGCCTGTGCATAAGCTCCTGACTCCAGGATCATGTCCTGCTTGAGTTCCTGTCCTGACGTCCTTTGATGATAAAAAGCAATCTGGAAGTGTAAGTAGAGCAAACCCTTCCCTCCCCATCTTGCCTTTTGGTCAGTGATTTGTCACAGCAATGGAAACGCTAACTAGGACAGTGAGTATTAAGCCAATAGATCTTGCCTTAAAGTCAAGATGGTGGGTAGTGTTGCATCCTTGCATGCTTAGTACTTAGCCGAGGTTCTGACACACTGTAGATGTGAAACCGTCATTTGTCCTATGAACAAGATGCTCCTTAGATACATGTGCCCAGCTGTCACCCTATGTCTGAGCATGCTCATCCCCTCTCTCTGGCTTCCTGAGACGGCTGGTTAAAGCATCAATAGACTATAGTAAATATAATCAGATCAAAGATTTGTTTTTCAAGTTGCTGGCTCCTCCCGCTGTCTGCTTCCTCTTTCTTTACAGAGTGGCCTTGATCAGGTGCACTTTGGGGTAATTTCCTACCTCTTCTCCCCAGCCAATCAGGGCCAGACACTGTGGAACATCATTGATACTGACCAGATTCACTCATTCACTGTAATCAGTATGAGTCAGATTTTATTGGACTTCAACAATTCCCAAAGCACCACTCACAGTTTGCCTCATTTAGTCCTGGCTCTGGCTTCCTCAGAGGTCTGTCAGAAGCATGTCCATCTCACAGGATATAACAGAGAAACGGACAGAAGAAAAAGATGGAGCCGAGTGGTCCAACCAAGTACCAATAGTACACTGTGATTTGTCCTGCTCAACATTGAGTATTCTGTCAAATCTACTTGCCTGCCCTTGAAGCCAGACATCCAATATCAAAGTTCAGTCATGAAGGTGCCCTCCAGCAGGTACAGCCTGTGTCATCAGAGCTAATCATCTGCCATCTTGCTGAGAGAGTGCAGGCTCTCCCTAGCTGCCCTTGACTGGGCAGTTTGCAAACCTCTGCCTCCAGGGACATTTAGCAGGTTCTGTAGCTAATGTTTGTTTCTAAGGGTGTGAGGTCTGCTCATTTAATTACAGAGGGGTGCTGTCTTGAACCCACACCTTGTGTCTGCCCCCCCCCCCTGCCCCTAGCAGCTCCTCTGGCTTGAGTTTGTGTTTTCACTTATGCATGTGATGGGTTCTTAGCCCTGCCATGATTCTGAGTCAGGTAATCTACTCTTGCTTGATTTCTCCATCCAGCTTGCCTCTGAATGTGATATAATTCTGCCTGTTGCTCTTGACTAGGGACTGCTTTCAGATGTTCTCTGTCAACTTGTGCTGAGACCAACCATTAACTATGTGACAATGACAAGAGGTGATTTCACAGAAAGAAGGAATGAAATAGAAAAGATAGACAAGAAGGAGGAAAAGTAAAAGAAAGAAAGGAGGAAGAAAATGAAAGGAGAGAGGGAGAACAGAAAGAGGGAAGGGAGGGAGGGGAGGGAAGGGAAGGGAATGGAGGAAAAGGAATGTGAGGGGAAAAGAAGGGAGGAAAAGGAAAGGGAGGGGAAGGGAAGGGTAGGAAAGAGAAGGGAGTGGGGAGAAGGGAGGGGAGGGGAAGGGAAGAAAGGGGAAAGGAAGGGAGGAAAAGGAAAGGGAGGAGAAGGGAAGGAAAGGGAAGGAAAGAGAAAGGGATGGGAGGAAAAAGGAAGGAGGGAGGAAGGGATGGGAGGAAAAAGGAAAGAGGGAGGAAGGGATGGGAGGAAAAAGGAAGAAGGAGAGAAGAGGGAAGGGAAGGAAACGGAGAGCTAAATTGAAAGAAGGAAGGGAAAATAACACACACAAGAAGTAGAGGTGAGAAAGTAGGGAGAAGGCAAGGAAGAACAGGATAAAAGAAAATGGAAGTGTAAGGGAGAAGGGGAAGGGGGAGAGAGATAAACAAGTGTATACGACATATTAATGTGAATGTTACCCATAACTGTTTCTAATCCTTTAGAAACATACAGGTGTCAGGATCTTTCTTAAATAGTAGAGGCGGAGTGTGGTTTGGAAGGAGGGGCATGCTGATTACTTTGAACAATGTCACAGTACTTTAGCATAAGCTTGACTTCGTCCTGGGAAGAGGACAGATGCGTATGTGACAGATCATGCCCGAGAGATTTGTCTGATTTCTAATCAATGTTTATGTGCCATACTATATGCTTTGTCTTGTGTGTGTTTGTCCATTTAACCATTTCCTCTGCACAACCACTTGAGAAACAGAATTGTCACCTGTCAGGAGCAGTCTTAGGTGCCAGGAGTTCCCTTGGGTGACAAAGCACTTATGAACACAGAGTAGATGTATCTATGTGCATAGAAGGAGCCTGGAAATTTCTTTGTAAGGTTCAATGTCTATGAATACCACAATAAACTGAATCCTTGTTAGTGTCTCACAGAAATGTGTGGTCACCTTGTCCTCAACACTAGGTGGGCATCCAGCTTTCAAAGCTGACATAACTGGAGCTGACAGGCCTCCACCTGGCTGGTGTGTACCCTCACATGTTGTGTGCCTGCAGATCAGAATAGCACAGTCAGCATCTCACATGGCTGCAGGGGCAATCACCTGCAGATTGTGTTGGGTGTTGGGTGGACCAGGGAAGGGCGACCAGGTTACAGGCTTCCCAATAGCCTAAACAAGGGGAAGTAGCCTGACCTTGTTATCGACAATGTGAGAATGAAGAATGCCACAGACAGGAAAGGAAGAGGTAACATTGAAGGGGTACATTTGGAGGGCAATGAGGGGAAGAAATTAAAAGTGATTGACAGGCTTCCAGCAAAACGCCTGAGGTAGGGTATTCAGCACCTTGAAAATCCTGCCGAGGCAATATACAGCAATTTCTAGAAGTAGGTGAAGATAACTTTGTTGAATCTCATGTGACAATCTTGTAGCTTGAGATATCTTGCCTTAGAATGTAAGAAAGTGGAGCTAGAAACGTAGGCCAAGAAGCAAAGCTGAATTTAATGATAATAAGCGCTATTCATCTAGCCCTTAATCTATGCTACACACTACTCTTAGTTCCTGAAATACAGTAAAGGATTGTACTCTCCTGATAATCTTTTGGGTAGGGCGTATTAACTCTACATTTATGCATACAGAGCAGAGATACCCCAAATCTGAACCCACCCTGGTCATGAGGCAAGGATGTCAGTATGGGAGTGCCTGCACACACCATGCCTCATCGATGAGTCAAGTTTGATGGGATTATTTTCTTCAAAGGAGGGGGAGGCAACAAAGAAGAGGTGGTATAAACAGGAATAAGATTGTCTAGACGGTGGGACTGACAGCTAGCTTTCTGCCATGTGCACCATTAGGAAACCACAGCCAGTGCTTCCATCCAGTTGATGCTCCTTGTAGAGAAAGGTCAGAATTGATGCTCGCAGTAGGGCAGGTGACACAGGAGAGTTGAAAACTCTGCACACCGGAAGCTGTGGTAAAAGCAAGAGGAAACTGGAAGCAGTGGTAAAAGCAAGAGGAAGCCGGAAGCTGTGGAAAATGACAGAGGAAACCGGAAGCTGTGGTAAAAGCAAGAGGAAGCCAGAAGCTGTGGTAAAAGCCAGAGGAAGACAGAAGCTGTGGTAAAAGCAAGAGGAAGCCGGAAGACGTGGAAAAAGCCAGAGGAATGGGTAAGAAGATGGAGAATGAGTCTGTCTGAACAAGAGCAAACAAGAACAAAACGCCCATCATAGTATCCTGAGGATTGAGCCTGAGCACGGTTGTGGGGAGAAGGTGGACAGAACGATAGCAGCGACTGAGGAGACAACTGGAGATGGCACAGGGAAGCCTGAAGGCTGAAGGCTGAGATGTTAGATGATCTCCTTGTGCTGCAGGACATGGGAAGGGCAACAGCTAAGGAGGAAGTGCTGTAAGGAGAGCAGAAGTTCTGACCCCCTGGACTAGGTTGGTGTGGGCATGTCCATGAAGTGGGGAATAGAGAATGTGACAAGCCCCGTGCCTGGGACTTCTTAGGGACACCTGGGGTGAATTATCCAGCCTGCAGGGGCCTTAACTGGCTTAACATGGAAAGATGATTGGAGCTGGGAGTTTGAGAGGAAGCCTGTTTATTGCCAGCCTCATTAGCACCACTAATCGTTATAAACAGATAATTTGCAAGGAGATGAAAGAATCCAAATTTATGTTGCCAATACTAAATATTTAACTAATGAAAAATATAGGTTCTGAATTGGCCGTGTGTATCTCAAATGATGAGTTAAATTTTAAATACTCTGTGTCCTGGGGATGATATTTCAGCTCCTGATTTGCCAGATGGGCTGTGAGTCACAGCCCAGGAAATGACACTGGATTTCAATGGTTTACACAGCTTACACGGAAGGACAAGGACCTTCTGAAACTAATTGCCCCATGGAGGCAGTAAAAACCCAGAGGGGGCAAACACTCATCGAAGCAGACCCTGAATATGGAAGTTGGGTCAGAGCTCCTGCACAGAGACCAGGATGCAGGGTCGTCCCAGCCTGTCAGCAAGCAGGCAGAGACCAGGATGCAGGGTCGTCCTAGCCTGCCAGCAAGCAGGCTGTGGATAGAACTGGACAGAGGCCATCAGTAGGACTAATGGAGCCATCAGGACTCCTCAGAGAGTGGGAGAAAGCAAACTCTGGGGTCTCCTAGCTTTTCCTGCCCCCTACTAATTTACCAGCCTACTTCTGAAGCATGTACATGAGGTGTGACAACTGTCCAGCTTCAGCATGGAGTACCATGTCCCAGTCCTTTGGGAATTAGACCACTCAGAGCAAAGCCTTATTAATTCCCCAGTGTGTGAGCTAAAGAAGAAGAGACACACTCTGGCTTTTCTTCTCCCACCATTTTTTTTTTTTAATGTACTAAAAATGTATGATATTTGACACACACATTTCTCATTCTTCTGCCTCCTGGTGATCTCCAATGCATTTACGGTCTCTACCAATTTTTATTTTTATTTTTATTTTATTTTATTTTTCTTCTAGCAATATCACAGTCAGAACCCTACAGCATGTAGACTGTAGGGATTGGCCTTTCTCTGAGGAATACACATTAAAGACATGCCTCCATGCTTTTTTGTGGCCTGATAGCATTTCTTCTTACAATAAATAATTCTTTTGTCTGTGTGAACCAAAGTTTACTTATCCATTTACCTACAATTTTTTTTTTTTTTTTGCCATTTCCAAGTTTTAACAACTAAGAGTCCTCAGTGTTAACTGCTAGCAACAGTGGTTTACATTTGTGCCCAGCAGGGCAGTCAGTGACAGGCACAGGTACCTTCTGCATGGCAGCCTAGGAACAGGACATGAAGACTACACTGGAGCCTCTTCTCTGGATGCTGCACTTAGTACACACAGCTTAAGTATAAGGCATTTTTCTGCTAAAATGTGATTTCACCAGTGACCTTGGAGAATTTAATTCTCTTACCAAGATTTGGCCATGACAGTTATCATTTGTGTACAAGATTTGTTTTTAATACAAGCAAATCTCTTTTGTCTCTAATTTAAGAAGTTATTACTAAGAATTATGAGGAAGTCATCTAGATTAGTCTTACCATGTCTGAGTGTAGGTCTCTTTCTGTCTGGTAACATATTTCAGAACTTCAAGCAGTATTGCCTGGTCCTATAGCATTTTAGAATATACTTTACAGAGAAAATAGTCCCGTCATTTTTGGTTTTAAGAAAAGGTTTATTTTGTGTGTGTGTGTGATAGTAAACAATGTTTTCTTGGCTCTACAATTTCCCTCTGAGTCTGAAATTTCTTATTGGTTTGTTTAGAGAAATTCATAGACTTCAACTCTGTGGGAAAACTGTGGCATACACAGTAAGTCCAATCACCTGCTGATGTCTTCCAGGAATAATATTTAAAATCATGATATATAGGAGAGGGATGGGTCTCATCAAAGAGCTGAGTCTTTTCCCATGGTGCTCAGTGCACAGAAGATTCCATTGCTGCAGAGAAGTTGAGCAAATGACCTTGACTTTGGTTGGTTAGCTAGATGTTTGATGAGATGTTCACTGCCATTGCCTGAAGGAGACTTTCAAGCAGAGAAGCTCTGGCTTTAGGGTAGACTTTTCATGACTCAGCTTTCCCACTGAAGTTGGATAAATGCTGGCTTAAAGATGTTTCCATCCCAACAGTCTGACTAACTAAAACCTCTGCTTGCATCAGACACCTTAAAGATATGCATAGAAGATTAGCATTGGGAAGGACAGTCAAGGCTTTTTGTGATCTAAATTGTTCCTTCTGTTGGCGAAGAATCGAAAACTGACAACTAAAACCCACAGCTGTGAGGTTACTGAAGGTCACACAGGCATCCGTGACCCGGAAGAGAAGCCGCTCTCAGATGACCTGGATGCCAGATAAACCAACTGCTGCGAGCTGGAGGGATTGAGACTTCAGACATCATGACCAGCACTGGCTTTGGCCCAATTTAAGAGGCCGGTTGCTTTTGATTGTGTCAGCACCATACTGAGCCCAGGGCCATGGTCACAGGCTGCTAAGAGGCAGGCTTGCTTTCTGCTCTGAGTTCCCACATTCTCAGAATAAAGTCTTATCCTAATAGATCTTTGAGGTGGTATGTAAACATTTACCGAAAAGGTAAGTGTAACTTTTGAAATCTTAGATAAATTAAAACCCTACATACACATGGGTTCCAAAGTCAGTACAACATACTTACTGTTTAAGGCTAAGTGGCCAATTACAAATAAGAGCAGAGGAAGGCAGAAAGCTAAGAGTTGGTTACACAAATGGTTTAATATTTGTTTTCCTTAAAGGAACCTCACAACCAGTCACTTTCTGAGCATCCTGCGGTTTAATTTATTTATTTGTCTTTGGCAACCTCTGTTCACAGTTGCTTTTCTACTCCAGCAACTGAAGACGATGGATCTCTTTAAAACACACTTCCAAATGTAAACACAGATGCTGCTCCCACCTCTCCTCTTTAATTCTGTCTGTGAATTCTTTTAGGTTGTGGAAACTGCATTGTTTGCCTGACAGATACGCTCTGGTTGCCTCAGAGCCAAGCTCACACCCTGTACCCTTATCCTGCCTTTTCAAAATCCGAAGCAGAGAGGAAGCCAAATCCAAGAAGGATGTGTTCCCCTACTCATTTGGCAAACCACCCCTAGGTACTATTTTCCTTTCAGATGTGATAGTAGAGAAAGTGAAGCATAAGACATCCTACATCAGGAAAATATCAGTTTGAGGGGAGGGGAAATAACCAGATAAGACTTGACATAGTCTAAAAAAGCTACCACTGTAGAAGAAATAGAGTACCCCTGGGAACAGAGGGGACCACGGGAAGTTTCCAGCAGAGGTTAATCTTTTTTTTTAATTTTTAATATTTTTTATTACATATTTTCCTCAATTACATTTCCAATGCTATCCCAAAAGTCCCCCATAGTGCCCCCCACTTCCCTACCCACCCATTCCCATTCTTTTGGCCCTGGCATTCCCCTATATTGGGGCATATAAAGTTTGCAAGTCCAATGGGCCTCTCTTTCCAGTGATGGCCGACTAGGCCATCTTTCGATACATATGCAGCTAGAGACAAGAGCTCCGGGGTACTGGTTAGTTCATCATGTTGTTCCAACTATAGGGTTGCAGATCCCTTTAGCTCCTTGGGTACTTTCTCTAGCTTCTCCATTGGGAGCCCTGTGATACATCCAATAGCTGACTGTGAGCATCCACTTAATAGACCAATGGAATAGAATTGAAGACCCAGAAATGAACCCACACACCTACGGTCACTTGATCTTCGACAAGGGAGCTAAAAACATCCAGTGGAAGAAAGACAGCATTTTCAACAAATGGTGCTGGCACAACTGGTTGTTAACATGTAGAAGAATGCGAATCGATCCATTCCTATCTCCTTGTACTAAGGTCAAGCAGAGGTTAATCTTGTCTCCACCCAGCAAGTGTGGAGACAAACCTCAGGGAGGCAGCACTACACAATGAAGGGAACTGCTAGCCAAGCCAAGGGGGCACACATAAGAAGGGATGAGCCTGGTGAGGCAGGTGCTTGCCACATGGCAGGAGATGCATCCTCCGTTGGTTAAATCTTAGGTTTTACCAATCCCATGGCAAAGAGACAGAAAGGAGAAGCATGGTGGAGGGGCAGACACACAGGAAAGCATCAGGATGCTAAACATCCATTAATGTCAATAACTCATGGCTTCTGTTCATCACCAGAGCATCACAAGGCAGGCTTGGTGTTAGAGAACACTGGGCAGAAATGGAGAGAGTTTCCTTACAGGTCCCAGGGTCTGCAAGCCCCCACCTCCCCTTTTGGCATGACCTGATATTAACATAATGTTTTTGTTACAGTCAAAGGTTTAGAGTTGAGTGGCAGCTTTTAAGATTCAGCACTGGATCTGTAATCCTGAAAAGAAAAAGAGAAGGTTATTATATGAGTTTGTTGACTTTCAGCACCTCTACTCTCTGTGGACACTGCCAGAGGTGCAATGGGGAGCCAATACTTCCATTGGTGAAAGAGGTGAGAGAAAATACTCTTGGGAGACTTCATGAAGTTTGTAAACTAGGCAGAGAGTTTGTAGACTTCATAGAGCATGTATACTAGATAAACAGTTTGTAAATTCAAGAACATAGAGAAATGAGCTTTATTAGAACATGGCCTACCTCTTATCAAACACTTTGCAAGCATGAATTGCTTTGAAGTTGACCACATCACAACCTAGAGCTTTTAATGAATGAATTGTTTTAATAAACAATGATAACTTTTTTTTTTAGAGTAAAAGATAAAATTGAACTCAAGATGGCACTGAAGATGGGATTGGCTGGTTAAAAGTGTAGACTGTTTATCCAGAGCATTCCACTTCGGGTCCAGGCACCCAAAGAAGGTGGCTCGCAACCACCTGTAACAC
This sequence comes from Mus caroli, assembly GCF_978045245.1. NCBI lineage: Eukaryota > Metazoa > Chordata > Mammalia > Rodentia > Muridae > Mus > Mus caroli. The sequence continues at coordinate 120,002,813 of NW_028227265.1, read as the reverse complement.
CAACTCCATGGCATCTGGTGTCGTCTTCTGACTTTCGTTCACACTCTCACTCATGTGCAAAGCTTACCGCTACACACACAAATATGCATGATTAAAAATGACAAACCTAACCACTTAAATAAACAAACAAGCCATTTTCTTAGCATGCAAGAGGGGCCTTTTTCAGCCTGAACACAAAAGATAATAAAGGAGTGAGAATACTAAAACCTAACATTTCTTTACAGAGGCCTGTCTAACATTACACTGCTCAGGTCTTATGGAACCTCACTGATGGTCAGTGGAAAGTTTACGGGACATTTGCGTACCAAGAGCACAGCATAGAGGGACATCGAAGCAACACCAGACACCAGCACAGATTTCCTTCCACTGATACCAAAGTAAGCCTGTGTCCCTTGTGTGTAAGAAAATCCTTTCTAAGCCGTACCCACCATGCTCCAGACATCCTTTCTATGCCTGTGAACTGAAGTCTTGGATTTTGTAACCAAACCAAATGTTTAATTAAAAAGCGAAATGAATATTCCTTTATATCTCACGTCTTTCATCTCAACCCCGAGGAGGCAGAAGTAGGATGTGACAAGATGATGAGTTAAAAAGCAAAAAATCCAGACATCTCTAGAGATACACTAGTTTCTCATATATTCCTTGCCAGCACAACTGTGTGTCCCTCCAACAGGCCTGCTGTGCCCCCACAGAGGAACTACGGATGGATTTCAGCAGCCTGGGTGACTGACTCTTTACATAACATCTACTTACTTCCCTAATTTAACACACATCTCAGAATGCTTAGATCTAGCGCCTACTTCCAAGGAGACTGACAGACAGCATTCTGTGTGAGGACTGGGTGCCCCAGGCCCACTGTCCTTACCTCCCCCTAGGCCTTTTGAAACAAGATGCTTCTGCACATCTAATTATATGTCTGTTGCCAGCGCTCTGGATAAGGAGAACATCGATCTGCCTTGCACCCAGAAAATCTCAACAGAGACTCTGACAGCTTCTCTCTTTCACAAGCGTCCTGGAAGATCAGTCTGAAACTTCACCAGCGCTGCACGTTCAGTGAACGAAGCCTCCCTCGGCTCAAGAAGATAGAATTTAAAAAAGAAAATCAATGATCACTTTTCAAGTCTGTTTTGTTGCTGAGTAGATCAAAACCACTTTTAGGGAATTGGCTTCTTCCTTACTTCCTCGTTCAGGTGCCTCGTTCCTCTGAAATCTAGTTCAGTAGACAAATACACATCAGCTCTCTTCCCTCCTGCAGCCCTGGGCTCTGTCTCCAGCCTTTCCCATCACCTCAGAGCCTCCACTAAAGAAACACAGTGAGGTGGTCCACGCTGTCTTTATCAGGCAGTCACTTACATAGCATTTAGATGGTTTCCTGGATTATCCATACTGCCTGTGACCGCTGTGCTGCTAACAATTGGAATTAAACCATCTGTCCATGGAACTTTCTGCTGACTCTAATTTGGCCCAGTTTTTCTTTGGAGGATTCCAAATTCATTGTCTTTGAATGAATTGGGTATTGAGTTACACTGGGTTGTGCTGTTGCCACAACTTGCCAATAAAGGTCTTTTTTCTTTTAACTTAAAAAAATTGGAGTATTCTGCTAGCAGCCTTCAGTTGAAGATGTAGAACTCGCAGCTCTGCCTGTGCCATGCCTACCTGGATGCTGCCATGCTCCTGCCTTGATGATAATGGACTGAGCCTCTGAACCTGTAAGCCAGCCCCAATTAAATGTTGTCCTTTATAAGAGTTGCAAAAAAAAATTGTATATAATATACTTTGATCATATTCTTCTTCCTCCTCCAACTCCTTCAAAGTCTCTCTCCTCTCCACCCAACTTCATGTTAGTTTTGTCTCTAAAAAAGTAAGAAAGAAATCAAACTAAACCAAAACAGAAAACAAAACAAAACAAACAAAAAAGTGCAAACAATAACACAGCAGGGGCTAGTTGTCTGGTTCTGCACTATCCAAATTCCAGGTCATTTCACAAGCACTGTTGCTTGCCTGGTACAGGGAAACAGCCTCCTAACTTGCTGGAATATCCCTCCTAGGAAACAGGTTAGCTAAGCCTAAGGCACTGCCTGTACAGAGCCTGATTATTTTCTAGAGCAGTAAATAGTTAGAAAATGCCCTGCTTTGGACTTGGGAGGCCCTGGGGCATATGGTGACCTTTTGTTAGTAGGGTCTGTCATTTTCATTATTAGTGAGATCCATGCTACATGTCCAAGCCCCTTACTCTCCAGGAGAGCTTGCACACACAAAGGATGGGGGGAGCTTCCTTGATTGAAAAACATCACCCAGGTGAGGTGGTCTCCTTTCATTCCTAAAGGTAATATGTGGTCTGTGAAATCACACAGAAGAGGCCCACCTGAGCTAGCCCCAGTTCTCCTCACCATCTCTTTCTATGCCAATGCCGATTTTATAGTTTACCTTTATAACACTGTGTTAAAACATCATAACCAAGGCAACACAGGAAAGAGTATAATTCCACTTAAGTTCCACTGCTGAAGATCCATCCATAGAGCTATTGGGCCTTTGGGTAGTCTTAGGGTCTTCAGACATCCCCGTTTGGTTATGCACATAGAAGAGGTGGCTCTCGCTAGAGACATAGGGAGGATGTCCAATAGATGAAGTGCCATCTAGACTTTGAAGAAGTAAACTATTTACTTCTACTTCATTTTTTTCAAAACTTTAGTTGACTCTCCATAATTGTGTATGTGTATGAAGTATGCTGTGGCATTCCAACGCACAGGCCAAAGTGCAATGATTACATTTGATTACAATTAATTTGCATAATTGACATATGGACAACCCCAAACTTTTACTCCCTGGTGAGAGTATTCAAAATCCTGGCCTGGGTAGGCAGGGACAGATCAGCAGCTGGGAGTGTTCACTGGCTTTTCAGAGGCTCAGAGTTCTAGTCTCAGAACACAGAAATGCCTGAAGGTCCAGATACGAGGGAACCAACCCCTCTGGCCTCAGCAGGCACCTGCACTCACGTGGCATACGCTCTCTCTCTCTCTCTCTCTCTCTCTCTCTCTCTCTCTCTCTCTCTCACACACACACACACACACACACACACTCACACACACTCATACAAACACACAAACAAAAATACATCTTCAACCACCTGTCTACTTCTTTTGCCATATACAGTATATACAGTGTATATACAGTGTACATACAGTGTATATACAGTGTATATTCAGTATATACAGTATACTGTGGCCAACAGCATTGCTGTCCTGTTGTGTAACAGAACTCTAGAACATTTTACTTCCTGTACCTTTGCACCCATCCCCCGTGAGTCCTCACTGTTTCTCCCTACTGCCCTCCATAGCCTCTGAGAATCACCATTTTTGCCTCCCTCCCTAAAAGACCAACATTCTCAGATGTCACAGTGAGACCATGAAGAGTTTGCCGTTCTGCTCCCTACTCATTTCTCCTAACACGGTGTATCTGAGACTCATCCAGAATGCTTCCATTCAGGATTCCATTCACTGTACAAAGGAAGACTGCATCATTGTGTCCATACACCAGGAAGACTGCATCATTGTGTGTCTACACCAGAGCATCTTTATGTACTCATCCCACCACAAGCACTGAGGCAGATTCTGCCTCTCACTCAGGGTGGACAGAGCCATGGAGGGTGGATAACGTCGTGAGGCAGATGTCTCTAACACACACTGGTTCCCTTTTCCTCCCCTATGTGCACACTATCAGGTCAGCTGAGCCACTTGACAGTTCTATTTTTAGTTTCCGGGGGAACCTCCATTCTGTTCCCGATAGTGGGTGTACCAATTTACATTCCCGCCAACAACATTCTCGTAAACATTTGTTATTTCTTCTATTTTTGTCAGTAGTGATTTTAGCTGGGCTGAAATGATGTATGGCAGTTCCGTCTCTCCAGTGATTAGTGGTGTGGAGTGTTTTAAATATGCCTGGTGAGAACTTGTAAATCTTCTCTTGAGAAATGTCTCTCTTAACATATTTATTGATTTGACAGTTTACTGAGGTTGCATAGGGAAGTTTCACCTCTTCGATGATTTACATCAACTAAACTCAAATATTTATGTGCGAAAGGCCTATGCAGCTCCTATCCCTGAGGCAGAATTTAGTTTTCATTCACACACTGCAGATGGTGGGGACCCAAGGAGACTGTGGACTACAGATGGCTGTGCACCTCTGTTCACAGAGAGGATCTGTGCAGTATGGGGGGCAGGGAGTAGAGGTGCATCTTCATATCAGTAAGTTATTGTTTATTGCAATAAAGTCAAAGAAAACTAACCTGAAATCTCATTTCCTCAAACTCTCCATTAAAACATTCAAATCCATGTACATCTATATACACTTGTAAATGCTTATATGTACAGTTTTTGGAGTGTGTGAATATGTGTAAGGCATGCATATGTGCATGTGTGTTCATGTGCATGTGTGTGAGCACAGGTATGCATGCACTATGGAATATGTTCTAGAAGTACAAATGCTAAGATGATTTTATATAAATTGACATAGACCAGAAGAAAGGCATGTCAAGACATATTTATAAAGATTTATTTATTTTTCTTTTATGTCTATGAGTGTCTGCATGTGTGCATGTGTATTGTACCATATGAGTTCCTAGTGCCCATCAAAGCCAGAAAAGTGTTTTGAAGTCTTTAGAACTGGGGTGCCAGGTGGTTGTGGGTTACCATGTGGGTGCTACAGCTTGAACCCCAGCCCTCTGCAAGAGCAGCCAGTCCATAACTGATGGGCCAGATCTCCAGTCCCACTACCTAATATTTTTGAGTCAGAAAAGGTTTTATGCAGTCAAAGCATTGACCATGTAATATGCACACACACATATGTATATATCTGTACTTACACTTACACATGAAAAAATACATTCATTCTTTTCCAATTAAAGAGTACCTTGGTCAGTATTTTATGTTTTACATTGGTGATTTTGTGTAGTGAGTATACATTACTCTTGCGCTTTAAAACAAAACACCATGATATCGAGCAGGCAATGACTTCACGTGTTTGGAAAGCTTGAACTTTTGGAAGTAGGGTATTTTCAGGTCGATTGCTCTCCGTGGATGAAACTGGCCATTGCTCTGAGGAAAGTCTCCAGGAGGTTCTGAGACTTGGCAGCTGGTGTGGGTGGATAACCTCCTGTGCTCGGTAAGGTGCGTACTGTATGGCTACAGGCTTTTACTGTAACCACAAAATTAGAATTTTAAAATAGTTGTGTTATATTCCTTCCTAAAGTAGTTGATGTGAGGAACTTCAAACTAAATACATTTTAGTGACTTTCTAGTCATTGATGTTTCATTGCTCTTTGTAAAAATTAAGCCACAGCCAGGCAGTGGTGGTGCACGCCTTTGATCCCAGCACTTGGGAGGCAGAGACAGGTGGATTTCTGAGTTCAAGGCCAGCCTGGTCTACAGAGTGAGTTCCAGGATATCAAGGGCTACATAGAGAAATCCTATCTGAAACAACAAAAAACAAAGAAAAAATTAAGCCCCATGTCTTTATGTCTTTGTAAGAAAACAGTTTTTAACAGAGCCTTTTTGAGCTTTCAGGGCAGTAACACATGGCCAAGATGAGATGGGACATAGCTGAAAAGCTCTGAAACTTGAGAGTTCAGGTGTTGGCTTGATCACAGTGAGGGTTATGACCACAGCAGTCAGTGTGAAGGTAAGAGTCATGCAATTTTTGCTGTGTGAACTTATTTAAATGACCAAACCTGGATATAATGTGATGCTAATATGATTTTCAAGATCTATTGTAATATAATTGTGTGAGCCCAAGTGTGCATGTGTGTGTTGGTGAATACAGATGTGCAGGGTGCCCTGGTGTACGTGTGCAGAACAAAAGAAAAAAATTCAGCATCTAATTCTCTCCTTCTACTCTGAGGCTGCCTGGGATTGAGCACAGAACCTCGGGCTTGCTTGCCAACTGCTTTTACCCACTGAACCTTCGTGCTAGAGCCTGATCATGACTCGAATTAGTAGGAAATTACTAATGATTTGTTATAGGTTGATTTCATACATGTATACTTCTGGTTTAGCATTAATTATGGCAGAGCAAACCATAATCAGTGTATCAGTTGTGTGCTGCTATCTGAATGAAGCAGAAGCAGCTCATGGCCTAAAACAGGGCTCTCCCAGGGTCACCTTGACATTATTCAAGACTTTTTAATGATCAGTCATCCTGGAATATTTTGATTTTCTTCTAAAACTTTTCAGGGAATAAGAACAAATCAGTGTAATGGGAAATCTGTGCATGTGGGACTGGAATGTAACTCAGTGAGCTCTGGCCATTTAAGCATGAGGTCATAAGTTCACTTCCCAGGAATCCTGAGACATGTGAAGTGCAGTGGTGTGCATCTGCAGAGACTGGAGGACTCCGGGGAGTTGCAGAAGACAATAGAAGAGACAAGTGGGCAGGAGGCAGTGGTTGGTCCTCATATTTGAGTCTATCACTAGACTATATTGTATTTAGCTCTTGGTTTCCTATATGAATAAAGTTGCCAATTCCAATGAAGTGTCTGGTACTCTCTGGTCCTTTGTTTCCCCTCTATTTTTATTTATATTTTAGACCCAGTCTCTCATGCAACAGGACAGACATCAAGCGCATGCTTTTGCTTCCCCGGTGTTGGGCTTACAGATGTGCACCCCTGTGTCTCAGGCTCTTGACAGTAGGTTTACTGGGGATTTCTCATGGTCATCAACCTTCTCTATTTAGCCAGTGTTTGGAAGGTGCTCTTGAAGACCTGTGGCATGATGAAAAAACTAACCATATTCATACGCTGATCTTATTTTAGAAAATGATAAAACAGAAAAAAAACCCCACAGGTGAATTACTTTTTTCTCTCCTGTTCAGTCAAATGGACACAAATAAAAGAAAGGAGGTTGGGGGAAGTCACGCACTTTGAAGAGCACTTTGACGTGATGCTCAGGCCGGAAACCACAGCCACTCAGGAAGATGAGGCAGAGGGATCCTAAACTCAGTCTACCTGAGGCACATGAGTGAGCCGCTACTTAGTGAGACTCTAAAACAAAACAAAACAAAACAAAACAAAACAAAACAAAACAAAACACGAAAGAGGCTGGAGATGCTGTCAGTGGTGAGGGATCCAGGGACCAATATCCAGTCTTGCTGCACAGACAATTACCTAACAGATGCAGACGGACTGGCGCTGTGCCAAGTCTACCTATGGGGCTCCATACAACGCCCTTCTGGTTTCCGTGATGACAGAATACTAGAGGAAGAAAGAGTGGAGAGGTGTGTGTGTGCCCAGGGCCCTGCACTCACCAACACCGAGGCTCTAGGAAGCAGGGATTCCAGACCTGCAGACAACAGCACGTTTTTGGAAGATGGATCAATTCAGTGGACACATGCAGGCTATGAAAAGTAACACATTAAAAAATATTTTAGGGTTCACAGTATGACTTCTGGGGTGGATCCCTTGGGGCCTGCCTGTGCACATTGCAGGTCACCTATGTGGACTCTGACCTTTCTCAGAAACAAAGACCGCACTTACTAAAACAACAGACAGTGATTATAAAATAAAATATGCTGGCTAATCCCAAGTCATCAGTCCATAAGTCATATAGATACAAGTAACATTTTACAGACTGAGAAGGTTGCATTTGTGTGTCTAGAAATATATATGCATACATATCAACATTTTAAAAAGTAGAAGCCATGAATTTGAGAGCGATCAAGGAGATTGTGCCTGGGAATGTCTGGAGTAAGGGAAGAAGAAAGGGGGGGATGTAATTCTATTTTAATTTTAAAATTTACTTAAAAATAAAAATAAAAAATAAAATATGCTATGGGTTTAACTAATTAGAAGGTGCAGGTTCAGCATGTCTGAATTCCCCATCTGCATCTGACCGTAGCTTTAACTATCTGAGCATACTTGGTTTTCCTACGTAGGAAATTTAAGAGATCAAATTAAATTCATATCCACACACGTGCATTCTGCCTGCAAAAACCAGTAGCAATATTACATAAACCTGATAAGTTTCAGCACACTGCCAGCAAGTAGATCATTTTAAGAACCCTGAAGTAGCCCTTTGATTTCTCATGGGTAGCAAATCACCAACGACTTTTAGAGGGATCTTCCTTACAGCAGGAGGAGAGCAGAAACAAGCTATTCTATTTACCTCATGCTCGGCTTGGAACACAGGGAGATGGGGACGTCTGGATCCAGCACCATCGCATTATCACTGTGGACTTCCTGTCAGAGCACTCAAGGGAATCGCCTAGCATAATCCTCAAACAGCCTAGGCAACTGCAGAGACCCTCTGCTGAGCCAATTAATACAAGTGTTCCTCCGGTGAGTGGAGAGGTGTGTGTGTGCCCAGGGCTCTATTAATTTATAAATCAACAAACAATCCAGAGTGCAACGGAAGCATCTAAATGGACAGTAATTTCTTTTTAATAAAAATCGTACTCATGTAGCTTCCATGTGTCCATGGGATCCCACTGGTGGCCATAGCTGCCAGGGAAACTGAGGCAGGAAAGTGTGCTAGAAACCATCTCCTCTGTTTTCGACAGGTATGTGTATGCTCAGCTAAATCCTTTACCCCATGACACCCTACAGTTTAACCAAGACCAACCATCAACATCTTTCACAATTGCATCCTTACCCTGTGTTTTGAGCCAAACATTGCCCAAAAAATATGACTGGAAACCCATCAACAAAGTCAGGTTTTGCTATAGGTACACTCTCAAACCATGTCAGCCCATCTCAGCAAGCCGCTTGCTTATCAAGTGAAAATTCCATGATAGTGTTTCTAGATCTCCCTGCTCTGGGATCACCAGTCCTAAGCATGGGAAGCCAGAACTTTCCCTGATCACCAGAAGACAGGACTTGGCTTATATCCCTTGAAGTTCATAAAATGCACCGTTGGCTGCTCCTGTAAGGGTCAGTTGGATTTGTCCTGGGCTGTTGCCAGTAACAGTGAAAAATAAGCTTTGCCTGGGAAGATTCAACCACCTTCTGGATTTGGAGACAGATTTGGGAAAGGCTACTTTCGGCTTCATGCCCCACTTCCTGTTTCCAAGAATTCATTCTTTACCCTGCAAGAATAGCTCAACAAGGTCTATAAAACCCAGACTGGACTTGAACTCACTATGTGGTCCAAGCCAACTTCAAATTCCATCTTCCTGCCTCTATACTCCTTAGTGATGACAGCGTGCATCACTGTGATGGCTTCCCCATCCCTTTGTGATGAAGTTCTTTTCCTGGCCCTTTGACAGCTTTATAAGCTAAAAAGGTATTTCCCAGAAGTCCCTGGGGGCCCATCCTTCTGTCTATTAAATCTTCTAGAAATATTGACAGGCTGGGTCTCAGCATCTCAGAAAGCAGAGATCAGATTTCAGGACTCCCTTGCTCCCATTTCTGGGGTGCCTTCTATGAAAGAAAGTGTCCTTTCTTCAGGGAGAACAGTCCCCAGCTCCATTCCTCAGCCTTGCTTGCACCCAGCTCAGAGTTCTCTATCCCTGCTGGGCAGAGGTGACTTCCTGCTGGGCCCTGGCCTCATTGCCTTTTCTAGGAGTGATGTATCCAGTCACCAGGCTGTTTCCTGGTGCAAGTTTTGCTGTGTCATGCTCTTGCATGGAGTATGCAGACAAACTGCATGTTCTTGCATGAAAACATATTTTGAGTGAAACACTATCTACAAAATTCATACTTTCTTGTTGACAGTCATAAATATGATTTTTTACAGCAGATTGAAGTTTGCTTCTGCTTATATTTCAAATGATCCAAAACATGCTTTAGATAAAATTGTTTACCAATACTGTTCAGTGCATGGAGTCAGGTAAAGGACCCAGGAGGACACAGGATTGGTGTTTCATTGTTCAGTGTCAGGCATTGTTCATTGTTTACGTACATTTGATATTCACAAAAAGCTAATTTCAATTACAAAATACAGATGCTAAATCCCAAATAAGACAGTGAAGGGGAGAGTAGGTCTAAGGTCACAGGAAGAAAAAGCTGCATGGGGCGGGGGGGGGGTGGGCGGGGGGCGGGGGGTTCAGGAAGCAGTAGAGGAAGGGTCTTGCTCTCTGCCCATGCTGGCTTGGAACTCCCTATGTAGCCCAGTGTGGTCTCCAACTCATGGCAATTCTCCTGTATCAGCTTTCCCAGAGGCTAGATTATAGGCTTGAGCTGATACACCCCTCTGATCGACTTTGTTTTTCTACTTGTACTTAAATCACTATGCTCTCTGTCTTCTTCTCACCATGCTTTTTATTTATGTGAATACAATGTTATTTACGTGTGTGCAATGTTTTCACTCCACAACTCTTTTTGCTTATCTAGGACAAATAAACAAAATAAGCCCTTTTATATTTTCAATAAAAAGTTTAAGATTCCTTTTACTTTGCAAAAAAAAAAACAACAACAACAAAAAAAAACCCAGCTCACCGAGATGTAAGCTTACCATAGAGCTATATTAGATATTCAAAGCATCTGTTTGCAAAAATATACAGAATCTTTAAAAACCAGCATGACCAGGCCAGATCCTAAGATAAAATTCTTTCTTATCCTTCTCGGCTGAGTTAAGTTTAGAGGGGTCTTGGGCAGAGCTACTGGCAAAGCCGGTGATGCCTTTGCTTCATATCAAAGTCCCTTTTTAATTCAAATGATGTGCAGGTTTCAAAGGCATAGCTCCCCTGCCAGTCTCTGGCTTCTCTAAAAGGTCCATACAAACCAGTTTTAAATCAAGTAAGGAGAAGCTACCCCAATTCCCTCACACACTTTTTGCTCCCCCAGACCTGGCCCCCTGATTTTCAAAGGATGCTGGGTAGTTGAAGCATCTTGTATGTGCACTGCCAAGTCTCTAAACATGAAAACTTCTGGTGTTATAGCTAAAAAAAAAAAATTATCTCATAATCTCTCTCCACTCTTACCCTCACAGACCATCAAGTAGGACCATGCAAGGCAACTCCTTTGGTTTCACGTGATTTTGTCCCTTGGATGTTCCTTCCCTACAGAGCTCACTGAGAGATACCAGTCAGCAGCACACACTCTGTCCACCTGCTGAATGGCGCCTTTGCTTTGTGATGATTAGGAAGCACAGGCAGTTGCTGTAACCCAAATAGCAAACAGAGTTATCAACGAGATCTGTTCCAGAAAATTACAGGAACTGAAAAACGGTGAAGCTAACGTGTCCTTCCCTATTGTAAACATCAGGAAACAAAAACAAAATGCAAAAAACAAAAACAAAACCCAGTCTTTCAAGCTGGATGTTGAAAGAAAAAAAAAAAAAGAAAAGTGACATATATATATATATATATATATATATATATATATATATATATATATATATATATACCAAATTGCATGAAGGTAAGGAAGGTATTTTGTATTTAAAGAAGCCAGGAAGTAACTAGTGGCCTTTCAGAATCACATGCATATCTTCCACTCCTTTTGGTCTCTGTGAAGGAGGATGGGGTGGGCCATGTGGTGGTAACCTCGAAAGTGATGTGAAATTCAAACAAATTTAGACTCAAGGAATTTGGTTTCACAAAAGAACAACAACAACAACTGAAAAACATCTCATTATCAGAGGGGTTACCTTTTCATCATCTGAATACGGAAAGATAAGCAGTCTTAAGTCAAGTGGGATGACAGAGCGCTCACATGTGTAGCCCTGGGAAGCTTATTATATATTTTCGGACCAGAGGTCAGGCAAGGCTGACTGAATGGACCAGGGCTACACAGCTAATGAGTGGTGGGTGAGCTGAGATCTGAACCAAGGCATGCTGTCACAGTGCAGACACTGCAGATGCCCGCCTCCCTGCCGCTTCAGCTTATCATTAACTGAGTCATTCTTTCACCCAAGTCTCATTATTTTGTCATTATATAAATCTTCCTAGCATATCAGCCTCACGGTATTCTGACTTCACTAAAAATCATATAAAAAATTACCACATTTGCGGGATGAATTGGGCCCGAAGTACATTTATACTATAAGACAGTAACATTTTTATTCTGGACCAAAGGAAAAATTTTAAAGAATACAAATAATGATAACATGAGATCATGTGATTACTAAAATTCTGATGAATTTTTTTTTCACTGAAAGTGGTATCCCTGTAGAATGCCTACATTTAAACAAAATACACTTATAAAAGCTTTTTTAAAAAACTCCTTTGGTTAATATTATTGTGTTAGAAGTGCGGCTTGAGACAGACCACACCAGGCCAAAGAGCTCCATGTGATGTTTATTGTAGGAAGAAAAGGCAAAGGTAGCTGCGGAGAAGGAGGAGGGGAAGAGAGAGCCAGGACTCGGAGGGGTCTTCTTTTTATTTGGATAGTGATGTAGCTGTTCACAGGTGAAGGTGGGAGGTGAGCCAAGTGGATTCTGGGAATATGGTGGTGGTTGCCTTGGCAACAGATGTGCCAGTCACTGTCACCTAGGTGTGATGTCACTGGGTTCAGAGCCGATCCTGGTATCAACAAATATCACTATAGTCTGTTTATAAAAAAAAAATGTCAGAAGAAAACATGAAACTAGAAAGCTTGCATCATCTGATGCAGAACTACAGTGTACGTTACAGTGAAGGTGAAGGAAGACTTGGTCTTCCCAGCCATTCAAGGGGGACTAAGTCCTCCCAGCCAGCCACAGGAGTTCTAGGGATACACCTGTGTTTTGAGGCTGAATATTTTGTGATAAGGTGAACCTAATCTGGAAGTCTCTGATAACTGTGATACATTGAAATGCTGAGTCACTTGTGGTCACCAGTAAACACCTCAGTAGACATGACCAACAATACCTCACTCTTAGAGTTCTTCTGAACTTTAGCATAAGAAGCAAGGAAATCCAGCCTTGTGTCCCCTCACATTTCAGCATGTTATTATTATGTAAACACTATTATCTTAAGCCAACAAAGCATAGAAACAGATCCTCAGAGTTGAGTCTGTAGTTGGTCTTGTGATCCTGCATGGCATGAGCTCTGAAGCATCTATTGCATAAAAGGCTGTGCCCGGGAGGGAGGACAGGAGATGACTCTGACCTGCTGCCTGCAGTGCAGCCCAGGCTCCAGGGAGTGAGATTCTAAGGAAGATATGAGAGGGCTGGAAGAATAGATGGGCTCCATCTAATTCAGAGCTGGCAATGCTCCCAGAGGATGTGGTATTTGAAGGGCCACCAGGAGCCAAGATGTTTGGCTTCCTTTTCCCGTGTCATCTGACACATTCTTACCGAAGGACGCCATAGAATGTCAGGGGCCTGAGAAGGCAGAGATGCTGACATCATCAAAAATGTCCCACTGCTGGCAATTCTGCTCTCTGCACCAAGCCGGTTAACACAGTGTCATGATTAGTCCTGATATCAACATTCCTAAGCCATGGTGAAAGATATGCGAGCGAATACTAATCTATAATAAATGCATTCTGATTAAAAATAAACAAAAAAACACCTAGTTTACAAAATATATAAACCACCACAGCATGGAGAGCCCTCTCTAATCCTTTGAAGGCTTTGTGAGGAATAAACTGACTGCCCTTGACAAAGAGGAAATTCTGTCTCCAGGTGGAGGCCTTTGGACTTGTTTTTCCCAGTCTCTAGCTTGCTGACCTCAAGCTTCGGAGTGTTGGACCCGATGTCTCCACAGTTGCATGAGGCAATTTGCCTGCTGATCATGCTCCTCTGGAGAACTCTGACCAACCCAGTTAATGAGAGTGTCACACTTCAGTAAGAAAATTTCCATAATATACTTCTATGTGTACAGTGGAGAAGAAAAAAAAAAAAAAAAAAAGAAGAAACAACACCCCAGGTAGAGTATAGGGACGATTCCAAAAACATAAAAGTCAGGAGGAGGAGAGAGAACCTGCACGGGATGCAGTTGTGAGTCACAGGACCTGAGAAAAGCCCCAGGCTTTTAAGCTGTTCAGTTAATAAAAATGGCACATTCAACATTGCCCAGTGTAATCACGGGAAGTGACCTTGAGCGTCTCTCGGGTGAACATGGGAAATGGCTGGAGGTCACATGTTCCAGAAAAATCGGGGAGCTTTTGACAGTCAAAGGATATGTGTAGAATAATCCCAAGGAAACCACTCTGCAAAGTTCCCTATAAACAATAATGTCAAAAATGAACTAATTGGCCAGGCCTATTGGTTCAGATCTGTAATTCCAACTGAGACAGGGGGGTGGCAGGTCTGAGGACAGCTTGAGCTACAGACCAAGATTAAATACAGCCTGTACAACTGAGCAAGTCCCTAGTATGTACAAAGTCTAAGGATCAGTTTCTAGCACCATAAAAAAATTATGCATCTATATGGCAATCTCCTTTCCTCTAAATGTGACACCATGTTCCTGCCTCAGATCAGGGTCCTCAGCCCTGGGGGACTTCCCTGGTTGCAGACTGGAGTGCTGTACCAAACATACTCCTGGAACCTGGCAGGCCTGGGAACACTCAGGCCCTCTGCCTCTGGGTCTTTGATGGGATTATGCAGTTGATAGCCACCTCCTCAAAGGCTGACTCTTTACCTGACCAAGCAGCATGCCTAGATAGGGCCAGGATTCAATATGGATCTTTATAGAAAGGAATAGGAGTTTCCACTTTACTCGGTGACCTTTAACACTGCAGCATTAAGGTTGCTTTGAGAAGGGTACGTCCAGCAATCGAGTGAGTACAAATAAGTTATATGAATGTCAAAACTGCAAATCTTTAGAAGGTAAAAAAAATCTATTTTAAGAATATATATATATATATATATACACACACACATATATATATATAATTTTATATGAATAATGAAATAATACAATTTTCAGAAAAACTCTTAGAACTAGGTCCTACTATCGCTTTATTTACAATGTTATGAGCGTTGAATTTTGCTTTATTCAGAGCCCAGGAGTAAACCCTAGGGAAAGTCATCATCAGCAAGAAAGACATTCAATCTACATCTCACCCTTTTCTACCAAGCTACCACAGCATGGGGAAGGAAGCCAAGCGAGCATGAGAAATCCATCACTTCTTATATCTTTTTGACAGACAGGAGATATCCAAACAAAGAAATACCCATCTACTTTTACTTTATTTCATACAGATCCTAGAAAAAAAGGCTTATTTTCTTGAATATTTTATATTCCATGAAGAATTGATCTGATTTTATGTCTGTGGTTCTTTTGCTGTATAAACTTTCTTTTAAAAAATTACTTTAGGGAATAGTCATACTTTCAATGAGAATACATCACATACAGAAACTTAAATCATTCCTTCCTAGTTTGAAACTCTCCAGAGAACAGTAGGAAGGTAAACACCAGGAGCTGCAGAGACCTCCACTAACCACCCTTTCATCCAGGTTCATAGAAAAGCAGGCAGAACTCAATAGTGATTTCACTAACAATAGACGAGAGTTCTCTCTTGTCTTTCTGGTCAGATCACTCAGCCCATCATCCAGGCAAGGCAGGCACAAAAGCTCAGGTCAGGGCCATAGGAGTCTCTGACCAGAACTGTTCACACCAGGGAACGACAGGAATAAGAACTCAAGGTGAGAACCCAGGCCAGGTTTAACCAAAGACACATCCAGTGGCCTGCTTCCTCCAGGGAGGTCCTACAGCTTAAGGTTCCCAGAACCACCCTAAAAGCACCATTCCCTGGAGACCACACTTTGAATCTCAGGAAACACGTTTTCCCTCATCTTTGTTCATCCAATACCATCCTGTGTAAATTTCCTTAGTGAATAGTTAGCTTTCAATTACTGTTTCAAAAAAAAAAAAACAAACCCTGCTACAAAGAACATATAAGGGCTTGTTTTAACTCAGGTTTAGAGGACTTGAGATGATGGGACCCATTGTGTGAGGTCCTATGATGAGGCTGCATCGAGACAGAAGTAATTAGCAGCCTGCAAACCACTCACTGGAGAACCTGGCAAACACTAGACTTAATAAAATAAGGAAAGAAAGGGCTGAGACCCCAGTCTTCTGAAGAACCCTCGCAGGTGCTGTCAGAATCCTCATCACTTCCCAACAAAACAACCTTAAAAACAAGTTTATCACCTTTCTTTGGAGGACATTTAAGATCCAAAGTATGGTCAGCGGCTATGTATCTAAATGCCTCAATCCTATGGCAGCTCTCCCCAGCATCCTGCAGGACAAACCCTACATTTGGCGCTGAGGTTACCAGGAAAAGACAGAGAGGTAGACCAGTGAGGTGGATCACATCCTGATACTTTGTTATTTGTTCAGTCTTAAGTAATAGGAGTTCAGAAAATAGCTCCTCTCTGGGCAGGCAAAAGCAGGGCTATATTTAAGTATTTATTGCCTGTGTCAGAACTCCATAGACCTTCCAGTAGAGAATATCCGCAGAGAATAGAGCATTTCAGGCAGTAATAATCTATTTGTAGTGAGATATGTTCTCAGTGAGATCACTATTGCTGAGTGTTTGTCTGTAGGGTATTTCTGGTGATCAAAGTACTTGACCAGAGGAACATGATGGGATATCAAATTCTACTTATGTTTTCCCTTGGTGGGACTTCCAAGCCTGATCAGAGTTAGCTCACCCAGTGCTGGAAATTTCTGCACATTTCCTAAGCATGCAGCCATAGCTTCAGTGCTCTGAGGTGCATTTCATGCCCAATGGTGACAAAAACATGTGGTCTTGCCTGTGTCCAGGTTCATTTGGCTGAGGAAGCACAGCATATTATTCCTGTCTCTCAGTGTTGGCCATTTAGTAAAACCTAATGACCTGCCACTTCTGATCGCACCTCTGCCAGCACAGTACTCAGGTCTTGATCACTTTTCTCTAATTTCCCCGCAACTCTAAAGCAGAAGGCATCTGCAGTGACACGCCCTCCTCATGCTTGTAGAAGGTGCTTAGCAGTTCTCTGCGAGCAAAAAGCAGGTGTACGGGGAGACGGCTTGTCTTTTCAAACAAGAACTATACCTCATTTCTTGGCAGTAGCACAGTCTCACTTCTTACGGACTCAGGTATTCAGCTGAGACATTGTAAAGACATTAGGGACTGACAGGTAGAGAGTTAACACTGGCCAAGTCACTTCTACCTCGGGAACACTCATTGAATCACAAATCAATGCTCATAAATCAGCAGTCTCCTGCACCTTCAAGATCTCATATAAAGAAATTTAAAGATAGATCTACTGGGTTGAGGAGATGGCTCAGTATTTAAGGACATTTGTTTCTTTTGCACAGGATCTGTGTTTGGCTCCTGGTACCTGCATTGTAAGGTGTGAATGCGACTTTACAATCATTGGTACTCCAATTCCAGTTCCTTCCTCTGACCCCCATGAACAGCAGGCATGCATAAGTGTAGGTGAAAAAAATCTAAATGAAAAAAGCTGGACCTACTTAAAATCTGACATTTTTTTGTATACTTGGCATACTTGTTCACATGGTTTCAAATACACATGCATGCACATACACACACAAATGCACACACATGTGTGCACATAGACGTTCTTGAATGCACTCACATACACACACTCAGACACACACACTCTCACACACATGCATACATGATCTCTCACACATGCACACATGCATAACTCGCACATGCTCATATGCACTCACACATTCATACATACATGCATACACACTTTCTCACACTCACACATGCACACACTCATACACAAGCACATACACACTCTAACACAATAACACACAACATTTACACACAAGTCACACACACATTCATGAACAGACACACACATTCATGCACATACATGCATATATACTTTCTCACACTCACACATGGGCACACTCATACAATGCACATATACTCTCTAATACACTCACCCATGTACACGCACTCTCTCTCACACATTCACATACATATATTCATGTGCATGAGCACACACACACACTCACACATATGTACACAGTCTCACAATCCACTCACACACATGCATTTTCACTCTCTCACACACCAACTCTAACACACACTCACACACACATTCAAACACATGCATACACACACTCTCACACATGCACACACTCATACACATGTATACACACTCTCTCACACATTCACACACATGCATGCGCATGTACACAACTCTCTCATATACTTGCACACTCATGCACACATGCACATGAACTCTCACACATGTTCATGCAAACACACCTACTCACTCACTCACTCACACATACTCATACACTCACTCACACAGATACTCTCACACATGATTGCACAAACATACCTACTCACTCACTCACACATGCACATATGCACATACTCACTCACACATGCACATATGCACAGGCACTCTCACACATATTCATGCACACACACTTCTCTTTCTCTCTCTGTCTCACACACACTTACACTTCTACATAATCTCACCTATGAGGATGGGAGAGGGAGGTGTATATGGGAATGGCCTGCTTGACTTCTGTTACTTTGTTTTAACAGAATTATATTGTTGAATAACCATGATAGAGCCGTGGACCAGCAAAGGCTCTGCTGTAAGACCCCATAATCCTTAACCCATGATCATTTTCCATGGATTTGTAAGCTATTCTGCCCTATGTGTCCCTATGTCCTGTATACCCTAGTCTAAAAAACCCAGCAAGTTCCATATTTAGACCCCAGTGTGTCCCTACAATGTAGTTCAAGTGCTGGGCACAAAGCTATGTGTTCCCAACAACTATGTACTTCCCATCATTGGGAGGCCCTTTACAGTCTTGCCCTGATGGCACACACAGCCAGAGTAACCATCTGCCCAATGGGTCACATCTGCTGCACTGACAGGACACAGTTTAAGACCTAAATGTCTAATAATAAGGCTCACCTAAAAAATACTGGCTGGCAAATACTAAAGAAGGCTTTGCTTTTGGTGTGTGTGTGTGTGTGTGTGTGTGTGTGTGTGTGTGTGTGTGTGTGTGTGTGGTGTGTGCAGGGATTTAAACAGTTAATCAGCATATTAAAGCATATGGAAGTAGAGAAGGCTTGAGGAGGGGGGAAGAATCATTAACCGCACTGGAGAGCATGCCAAACAAGATCCCAAGAATCTATAGAGACACAGGTTATTCTTACTACTATTGTTTGTTGTTGTGTTGTGTTGTGTTGTGTTGTTGATGTTGTTGTTACATCATGCCCAACGTATCCTATTCTTTTCCTCTCAATATCAAGGATGGGCCTGGGACTCACAGCATGTAAAAGCACCTGCCTCTGAGGTATGTTCTGATCCAGCTGTAGGAAGTCTTGTTGTCCTGAGTATAACCTGGCCAGAGCTTTCCATGCCTGGTAGGATGCCGAGGGGAAGCACCATGAGAGCTATCGTTCTGATTCTTCACTTCCTCTTTCTCGTCTGAGTTTATTGAGAAGCAGAAATTAATAACCATGGCTCATATGGGGTCTATCTCTCCAGTTTATTATGCAGGAACACAGGTCACCAAGTGGTCAAAAAATAACACAATGTTCTTGTGAGGCTGATGACAGATACTCAGTAGACTAGGCATAGCCCCAACTGTTCTGAAGATGACCCTTTCAGTCCTCTAGAAAGGTTCTAGCAGCAAAGGAGTCCAGCCAGGATTTTGAAAAAGAATTACTCTGATTTTTCAGAATAGAGCTATGCCCATTCTTATTCTCAACTTGGATGAATAACCCCACTCCCCAACACATGGAGAACCAATGGAGAACTCCTTAGGAGTTTACAAGCCAGGAGATGATGGAGATGGAGATGGAGATGATGGAGATGGAGATGGAGATGATGGAGATGATGGAGATGGAGATGGAGATGGATATACCTGCTCCTACAAAAGAAAGGAATACTATGTGTTTGTGACTATAATCCCAGCACTGGGAAATGAGACAGGAGGGCCAGGAGTTTAAGGCCAGCCTCAACTACACAGTGATTTTGAGGATAGCCTGGGCTACCCGATAACACCCCCCCACCTCCATGTCAAAAATGAAAAGGACAAAATAAGAAATTATCTTGAATTGACTCTTGGGCTAGAAAATGGGACCCTGATAAAGGAGGATAGCTTTATTTCCTGCCTTAAGATCACAAATGACTTTATCAGTCACAAAAGGAATGACATACACTGAAAGATCCTTACAGGGGATTGGCTCTGCCTGTTGGAGTCCAAAGGAGAAAGCAGACAAGGCGCAGAAGCCATGACTGTCACGCAGCACTCTGATGGAGGGGACAGAGGCGGAGGTCAGCAACCAAAAGAGGAAAAGTAAGAATTATGCCCAGGAAGATGAGGGTTCGTGAACAGAAGACAATGCTGACTATTCTACTACAGGTTGGAGGTACCACAGACTGCCAGAGTGAGAGGAAGACCAAGTCCCTCGGACAGGGATGGAGCTATTGGGACTTGACTGCTATTGGCCAGGCAGCCCTCTCTGCCCCTGCCTGCATCACAAGTGCAGTGGTCAAAGCAGAAAGGAGAGCCAGAGAGGCATGAAAACAACTCCATCTGAAGCTCTTTCTCAAACCCACGTCCCTCCCGAGTGCACCCCTGGTCAGTGGCCCCCAGCCCCACATCTACACCTGTCCCCGCTCCCTGTGTAAAGCCTCTCCTTTTAGAGCATGCCATAGTGTTCTGGCAACCACGAAATGAGATGGGAGTAGCGGACATTTAATTCCCACAAAGATTACTGAGGAAAAGATAAAGAGAAAAGAATTGTAAAACTTTTAAAACTACAAGTCAAAGTAATAGAATCATAAGGGAGCTGATTTTAAATGACATTTTCATTCTTCTAATCTTCTAATTATTGTTATTGTTGTTATTATTATTATTGCCATGTTAGGAAACACTAGTGAGGACATTACTGGGCTTCCAATATATTTGTCCCTTATTTTTGTTGGCTTCTCTTAAGTTTTCCCTGGGATGAAAATTGATGGCACAAAAACTTGTCTCTAAAGCTTACTTGTCTGCCCTGGCCACCCCTGCTTTGCAAACGCCTTCCCAGGTACCGCCTCCTCATGATTCTCTGTGTATGAGACTCAGTTCCAGGGCTCCCCTCCTTGAAGGTGTCCTCTCTGTGCCTCCTGGATGCCTGGTCTGCATTCTGTCCAGGACTGCAGAGTTTCCCTTGTTTCAGCACTGACTCAGGACCACACAGAAGTTCCCTAGTGGTATACCCTCCTCCCTCCCCACTTTAGTCCATTGCTGCCTGTGAAGAGGGTATTTTCAGAATAATGAATATACTACACTGAAACAGAACAGAGCTGACTCTGCTGATGGATGGCCATCACAAAGAGGCAACAATAGATATCCCCCTGGCTCTTTTGATTAAAAACCGGACCAATCAAAATTCAGAAAGAAAAGACACGCGATTTCATTTTCTTTGAGGGTAAAACATCTGTGACCAAAAAGAGACAGCTGTTGTAATGACTTCACAGTGATATTAATATGTAGAATAATTATGAAAAACAGAGCAATCTGTTCCTGAGAACAAGCACAGTCAAATGAGAATTTGTCACTGGGGTTTTATGTAATAGTGGACCATCTACCACCGTGTAACCTTGACTCTAGTTGATGGTACTCTCAAAGTTATGGCTGATACTTTATAGCTTTAGACTTCTGTAATCGTCTTCATATGCCCTCCCCCCAAAGACATTGCTATTTAAGTTTTATGGACAAAGAAAATTCATTGTGTTCAAGAGCTTTTCCCAAGCTGGGGCTAGATAGAAAATGGCAATGAAGATACAGACAAGGTATCTTCAAAGAATCTGAACCAGAAATATAATGCCAGAAAGAAATCATGCAGGGCTGGTGAGATGGCTCAGCGGGTAAGAGCACCCGACTGCTCTTCTGAAGGTCCAGAGTTCAAATCCCAGCAACCACATGGTGGCTCACAACCATCCGTAACGAGATCTGGCGCCCTCTTCTGGAGTGTCTGAAGACAGCTACAGTGTACTTACATATAATAAATAAATAAATCTTAAAAAAAAAATCATGCCTAGTAAAATGAACTTTGAGTCTCCCTACTTCACATAGGCTTTGAAAAGCAGATAGGAAGGCTCCTGGGGACATATAACCACAGCGGGATGCTCCATCCCAGTGTAGGAAGGTGCATGATGGAGAGAGCATCTGTTTACACTTCTCAAAGGCACAGGCTCCTTGATTTAGCTTTCACAAACATCACATATCTGACACATGGATTGTTGCAGAAGGATACACAAACAGGAATACAGGAAGGTAAGCGTTCTGGGGGCTGGGTAAAAGAGCATTACAGACAAACCAGGACTCTAGAACTGTGATTCTCAACCCCTCTGAGAGTCCAATGATCCTTTCATAGGAGTCACCTAAGACCACTTGCATATCAGATGTTGGCAAGAACATCATAGTCTTGGCTTCAAGGACTCTCTCCTTTTCTTAGCTACTGGACTGTTTTCTTGCCAACCTGCTGTTGACATCTGTGCTTGATCCAAAGTGATCCGTCTTTCCTGCCATCATACTCCAAGGGGAGAGACTTAAATGCACTATAATCTTGAATCCTAATGGTCTACAATGTCTATGGGCGATCCACTGTGCTTATATAGAGACTGTATCAATTAAATTTATAATGAAAGGCATTTTGATTCTGAAGATTTCTGGTAGTAAAAACAATGTTAGCATGACCCAGACACAGGAAAGGGCTACATGCCTGTGTTACTGCAATGGCAGTTGGGAGGATATGAAAGTCAGTGGAATAAAGAGGACAGCGTCAGCCCAGACCAGACTGCACCATGCATGGGAACACTTTACATTTGTGGGTATAGAGAAATGGGAGTGACTGAGTCTCACAGATCCTAA
The DNA here is from genome assembly GCF_978045245.1 of Mus caroli. NCBI lineage: Eukaryota > Metazoa > Chordata > Mammalia > Rodentia > Muridae > Mus > Mus caroli. The sequence goes on along the minus strand of NW_028227265.1, from coordinate 119,980,097 downwards.
GACAGAAAACAGCTTCCAATTCCAGCCAAGAACCTGTCTCTTTTAAAGACACGAGAGGCTACATTTGTTTGCTCATACCAGAGATATGAACAGTCACACTCTTCACGATCCCGTTGTTCTGTGAAATGACATAAAGTTCCCTGAGCTGGAAGAGGTTGATGTTAAAACGATGGAACACTCTTGGGATGAGCTGATTCTGGGAGATTCTAACAGTTGGGGTCCCTTTTCTGTATGTAGATGTAGCCATTCATGCATGGCACCACCACTACCAAAATAATGGTCAGAAAAGTGCCTTCTACTTCTTACTTCCATTTTGATTCCAAAAATGAGGTTTTGAACAATCAGTTTAATTTCTTCTGGAGATGTTTTAAGAAGTTAATGATATTTTAAATGTATTCTTTGAGAATTATAATGCAAAGAATAGTGAATAAATACATTAACTCACCACCCAGCTCCCTTCAAACCTACTCCAACATCTTCCCCTCCCAACATCATGGCCTTTAAAAAAATACCTCTCTAAATCCCATTAGCAACTTCCATATATGTTGCCCATACACTGGAGCATGGACAACCAAGCCAAACGTACACCCCCAAAGGAAAGCTTCATTCTACCACCCAAGAGTTCAGAAGTGTGGCTCTTTATCTTCTTATGAAGATTTTTATGGGCTGGTGAGATGGCTCAGTGGGTAAGAGCACCCGACTGCTCTTCCGAAGGTCAAGAGTTCAAATCCCAGCAACCACATGGTGGCTCACAACCATCCGCAACGAGATCTGGCGCCCTCTTTTGGAATGTCTGAAGACAGCTACAGTGTACTTACATATAATAAATAAATCTTAAAAAAAAAAAATGAAGATTTTTATGAGGCCACCAGAAATATACACTTAAAATTGTTTACCATACCATGTCCACTGCAAATTAAACTCATATCATCTATGTATGAAATTTTCCGAAAGCACCAATGGAAATGCTGACAGTTTACCCTGAGATTATCAAGTCTTCACATGTTTTTAAATGCTGTGACCACTATACATCATGTTATCTCAGTGTGGTGCTGTAACAGTGTTATGTAAGTGGGGTGCTGTATACAGTGTTGCCAAAGTGGGGTGCTGTATACAATGTTACCGAAGTAGTGTGTTGTATACAGTGTTGCCTAAGTGGGGTGCTGTATACAATGTTACCAAAGTAGTGTGTTGTATACAGTGTTGCTAAGTGGGGTGCTGTATACAATGTTACTGAAGTAGGGTGTTGTATACAATGTTACTTCAGTGGAGCACTGTACACAGTGTTACCTCAGTGGAGTGCTGTACACAGTGTTACCTCAGTGGAGTGCTGTACACAGTGTTACCTCAGTGGAGTGCTGTACACAGTGTTACCTCAGTGGAGTGCTGTATACACTGTTACCTCAGTGGAGTGCTGTATACACTGTTACCTCAGTGGAGTGCTGTACACAGTGTTACCTCAGTGGGGTGCTGTGCACAGTGTTACCTCAGTGGGATGCTGTGCACAGTGTTACCTCAGTGGGGTGCTGTGCACAGTGTTACCTCAGTGGGGTGCTGTATACAATGTTACCAAAGTAGGGTGTTGTATACAATGTTACCAAAGTAGGGTATTATATATAATGCTGCCTAAATGGGGTGCTGTTTAACCTCAGTGGCTCCATGTTACAAGAGGCTGTAATAAGGAGTCACATATTTGATAGGGCACAAGCTTTTATTCTAATGGATTGAAAGCTGAAAACCAAAAATATTTCTGGAAAGTGAAGAATAGAGTAGCCTTAACTTCTATATTAAGCATGTAACTTATTAAGGAATCAGGCTTGACTTTATAAGTTCATATTAAACCAAGGGCTTAATTTTTTTCCTGCAGAAAGCCTGGTTTAAATTATCAAGCTTCCTGGTGTTTTGGAACGTTTGCTATTGTCTACCATCTTAGACATATGTAGGTGGAGTGATGGATTTGTACAAGCAAAGGTCCAGATTGACAAACAGCTGGTCATCAGCTCAAGTCTGGGGACACAAATGGACAGATGTGTGCAGTACAGGAAACTCAATCTGATGAGCTAGAACCTTGCTGACGCTACTCACAAAATCCCAGCTACCTCATGCATGGGAGCCTTTGCTGGAAGCTTGTTCAGTTTGGCAACATCACACTGCCCCAGGGGCCAAAGCCTCAGCACTGTTAGCTAAAGGAAAATTGAGTTCAGACGCATTTCAGTGTCCTTACAAAGAAGAGGAGTCATCTTAAAGGCCACATCAGGGAGGGGAGACTGCCTAAGGAAGCTGAGACATGCCCTGCTTGCCCAGCAAAACATCAGGTGAAGAGCACTCTGCGTTTGACCTTTAATTTTCACATGCTGATAATATCATCTAAATCAGGCCTTTTTTTTTTCATTTCCATGATTCTTATATCTATGACTCTTAAGAATATATTGCATATGCAACCTACAAACACAGTCAACATAGTTCTTTAAAAAAAAAAAAAAAACTAGGTTGTTTATATCCAAGAATAGCAAAGTATTAAATGTGGTAATAGCTTAATTGCACATATTATTTGGCTAGTTGGTTTCACGGTTATTTACTGTTAGCTAATCTTAGTATTATATTGCTTAAATTATGACATGTACTTTAGAGAGAAGCAATAGCATAACATTAAATAAACATTTGTGTTTCATATTTCGTTCCGGCCCCAGCTCATATGTGCATAAATATTGTATAGTATTACATTTTGTTTACCTACTGTGATTGTTTGCATTGTGTCTTGAAGAGTGCAGTCACTATGGTTACAAGCTTCCCAGGCACTTCCAGAGTCTCTCCTTCCCTGTGATGTATACACACTTCAAGACGATTTAGGATTCATGTTCAAGGACATGCCAATAAAGGCATTTTGTTTTGTTTTGTTTTATTGTTTTTGAGACTGTGCTACACTGTGCAACACAGGCAGACCTTGAGCTCTCTGTGCAACAGTCTGTCTTCAACTCATAGGAATTCTACTGCCCCAAACCCCTGGATGACAGGATCTGGCTCCCATAGAGGCTGGTTTATCAAGAAGTCAAATGATTATTTTGTATGTCTCCATCTGGGCTACGGCTTTGTGGTCATTGGTATCCCTCAGAAACACTTGGCTTTGGGGTGTATCAGACCTCACAGATGTTTATGCACAAATTGTCTATGTTTGTTCAAATAATCCTGATCAAATGAAGACCAAGAGCTGATACCAAGCAATTTCTCATACATACAGGATCTCTGGTATATGTAGGCCTTTAGTGAATGGCAATTAAATGCATTACTACTGACCTTGATAATTAAATAATAAGAAAATTTGTATCAGAAGTGAGCAAGTCTGCCATATGCAGGTACAGATGAAGACTTGCAAGCTCTATCATTTTCTCAGTCATCAGAATCTCTGCTCAATAGGAATATACAACTTCATGGGACATGACAATATTGATTGCCTTACCAGCTTTACTTTCTATGGCAAAAAGACAGAGCCTTTGCAATGCTGTGATGTTAATGGTGGGATGGAAGCAGTATTAATTATTTAATTGATCACATGCCATATAAAACAGACCTGGACATCAGATGTATGTAAATAAACAGTGACAAGGAGCAAAAGACACAAAATGCAAAGTGGACTTACATGGAGAGGAAAAGGCTGGAGAAGTGATAATCAGATGAACAAAGGCAGACAGACAATATGCATCAGGATGCAGGGAGCTCAAACAGACGCTTCCCCATTGTTAAGCCTGGGACACAATAACTGCTGGTGATGAGTTAGAAGGCTGGGAAAGAACAGAAAGGGAATGGAAGCAACTTATGTCAAGGGAGGCCCCCTTTGAGACGTCTGCTTCCTGATCTTTGTTAAAAATGGCCTCCACTCTCCAAAAGTCAATTAAATTTGAGCAGCGACGTAAGAAGGTAAGCAAGTTTTGTGCAGAGAGAGATATGAGGGGATGATGATTAACGATCAAAGGGTAAGATTTATCACCATTATTCAAGGAGAGAAAGCAGAGGGAAGAAGACAGAAGCGAACACTGAAGAACTGAGAAGTAATTTCAGGGTAGGGCCTCAGGACCAACCAGAAGCTCTTAATCCCGAAGGTAAAGGAAATGAACGAACTAAGTTAGAATGGGGACGAGGCAGGAGTTGGGTTTTCACTTTTGCTGGCATTATTGTTTAAAAGCAAGTCTCTGTGCTTTCAGAACAGCAAGCTGATGAAGTACAGAGGCTGAGAGTGGCACCTCCAGGTCAGCTCAGAAGCTCAGGGAGGACCAAGCAGAAACAGGTTTTATTCAGAACATTCGTGAAGAAGGACCATATTAGAAAAGTTATAAGCTATCAGTGCCTTTATAATGTCATCAGGGCTTCATCCATGCAAGTTTATGTCTAAAGTATGTATGTATGCACACATGTGTATACACATCTACAGTATGTGTTGAACCCACATATAAATGCGCAGGACAGTGGGACACTAATGACAATTATACCTTGATTGAGTTGCCATCAGATATTATTTCAAAACATGGCTTCTATCATCTGAAGGTTAATGGTACTGGAAGAAGATGTATTTGAGGACCAAAGAGAGAAACAGCAGTGACTTCCCTGTGCCTCGCTTTGCTTTCTCTTTATTGTTCTAAACCCAGTGTATCATCCTGCAAACGCTTTGCAGTCCTGCTATGTATGTGCATTTTCTCTTTTCCCCAGATACATACGACTCTGGGGACTTTCCTTCTCTTAATACCATCTCCTATAATTCTGCCTGCTGTGCTCAGTGTGCTGAGAGACCTCACTATTGCCTCTGGCAGCTGGTCACAGTCCTTGTGAGCCATCCTCATAGCACCTTCAGAGGTCACATACAAAAGTTACATGATGTTATCTACACATCAACACAGACTGCACATGACTTGTAGTTCAGCTACATTGACTATCACATAAAACATAAATTTATAAATGGGTTTGCCAGCAACCTGACCCTGGGTAGATTCAGTCTCCCACATAATAATGATAGAAAGGAGCAGGAAAGTGCTCCACCATTTTGGTTTTGCTATTCTATTGCTGAAGCCCATGTTGGATAGCTCAACACCACTAATGCTAACTCTAGGGGATTCAAGCCTCCTTCTGGACTTTGTGGGCACCTACATAAACATGCACACATACATATATGCACACAGACACACACATACACACACAGGGACATAGGCACACACACAGGTGGACACACACATAAAAACACATGCACACACGTGCACCTTCATACAATACACATACACAAAGACATGCACACACACACACATACACACACACACACACTCACACATAGTCATGCAGGTATATACACACATCTTGAAATTTTTATCTTAAAATGTTAATTATATCTGTATGAGATCATTTAAGTATTAATATAGCAATACCAGAGACTAGGAAGTTTATAAAGAATAGGGTTGGTGCTATCTAAGGAAAATGCAGGGACAAAAAGTGGAGCAGAGACTGAAGGAAAGGCCATCCAGAAAGACTGTCCCACCTGGGAATCCATCTCATATGCAGCCACAAAGCCCAGACACTATTGCTGATGCCAAGATGTGCATGCTGACAGGAGCCTGATCTAGGTGTCCCCTGAGAGGCTCTGCCAGAGCCTGACCGATACAGATGCAGATGCAACCAATCATTGGGCTGAGCACAGGATCCCAAATGGAGAAGTTAGGGTAGGGACTAAAGGAGCTGAGGGGTTTCCAATCCCATAGGAAGAACAACAATATCAACCAACCAGACCCACAAGGGCTCCCAGGGACTAAACCAACAACCAAAGAATACACATGGAGAGACCCATGGCTCCAGCTGCATATGTAGCAGAGGATGGCATTGTCTGACATCAGTGGGAGGGGAGGCCATTGGTCCTGTGAAGGCTCAATGACCCAATGTAGGGGAATGCCAGGGTGGGGAGGCGGGAGTGTGTGTGGGGTGGGCTGCAGAGAACACTAATAGAAGCAGGGCGAGGAGAAGGGTGGATGGGGGTTTGCAGAGGGGAAGCCAGGAAAGGGGATAACAGCTGAAATGTAAATAAATAAAATAACCAATTTAAAAAAATAAGAAAATTTGAGGTCAGCCTGGTCTACAAAGTGAGTTCCAGGACAGCCAGGGCTACATTAAAAAAAAAAAAAAAGAAAAAAAAAAAAAAGAATGGGATTTAATTCTCATAGTGCAGGGAAAACCAAGTCCAAGGCAGGCACAGGTTAGGACCTGGTCTCTCTGTTTCTAAGATGGCATTATGAGCACGTGTGTCCTTAAAACAGAAGATTGTAATGTCTTCACATGAGAGCAGAAGGAGGGCTATGTGTGTGTTTCAGACATTTACTTTGATAAGAGAAAGAGAAAAAGCCCATCCCTGAAAGCCCCTTTAATCGGCTTCCTAACCCTGTGACCTTCCTGCCTCTTGCTGGGCACCCTTTTGATACAGTTTCTACCCAGTAAAGGGCACTGAGGCAACAGCCGCTCCTGTTTGCACTGTCTGGAAATATTCGTCTCCTGTGTTGTTTAATCCTCCACCCATACATGAAGTTATCTGCTAAGGCTGACGCTGTTGCGGCAGCAAGTACTGTCAACAGCAGCTCAGTCACTCGGAGTGTTAAAAGGGAAGCTCCATTTGCAGACTGTCAGGTAGGAGCAGTTGAGGGTTCCCTGAGCCCATATCCTCATAAGGTTTTGAGCACAGCGGTGTGAATTATTTACATGGTCACTGATGGGATCAGAGATCTGCTTTCTAATTGAAAGTGTCTGATTTTGAAGTGAAATGGAAAAACAAAACACCTAGAGAAAGCTGTTTTGGCATCTCTCCCTCCCTGTGCACATGTGGTTTCAGACACTTACTTTAATATGAATACATCTTTTCAATATGTGGTAGGAATGATTATTAAGGCCTCTATCGGACTAAGAGAGTAGAAACCCTAGGGGCCTTTTATTGTCTGTACGATAAAAAGATGTAAAAGTTGATTTGTGAGAAGGCAGGGGTCTCTTCAAAGTGGGGAGGGCTGCATTTGAATGAAGGTGACCTGGCGATGAGTTTGTGGTCGATGCTGACCACCTGCTTATTTAGGCTGATGTGATGTGCTCTGTATGATGGAACTGAATCCCTGTCCTCCTTCTTCCCCCTTCTCCTCCTCCTTCTTCACTCTTCCCCCTCTCCTCTTCCTCCTCTTCCCCCTCTCCTCCTCTCCCTCCTCCTCTTTCTCCTCCTTCTCCTCTCTTATTCCCTGTCTGTCTCTCTCTCCTTATCCCTTTCTCTTCTACACTCTCTCCCTCCCTCCTTCTTCACTCTTTCCCCTCTCCCTCTCTCCTTTTTTCCTTGTCCACTTCCTCTCTTCTTCCTTTTTATAAGACAGTGTTGCATACATCCCAGGCTGATCTTAAAATTTACCATATATCTAAGGTTGAGCTTGAACTTCTAATCCTTCAGCCTCTACCTCCCAGTGCTAGTATTACATTCATACCCCAACACCCCAGGTTTACTTGCTGCTGGGAAGTAAGCCCACTGTTTAAACACTGAGCAACTGCTCTACCAGCTAAGATATATTCTCACCCATAGAAGTTATTGCAAAGTATAATTATGAGATAAGTTCTTTGAAAAGCCTCCGTATTGCTAATGTGAAAATTAGAAGATCTAGTTAGTATCAGTTTTTGCGTTTTTAGAAGGAAATTTTAAGAAACATTTGTTTCCCGGTCTCCTTCTATCCCTAAGATAATCCAACCCTAGGCAGAGGCAACTTGCCTGAACCTTCTTCCTCTTCCATGGTCCTTTAACTTCCATCCCTCTGTAGGGTCTACTCTTGTATTTTACAATTTTTGCAGAGCACCTTGCTTTTTGCAATTTTCTAAACAGTAAATGTTAGAAGTCACATTTTATCAGACAATGAGATTGGAGAAAAAGCTAAATCCTGACTGAATCTGCGCCCTGTGTGTTTCCCTGTGGATGCATGCTGCCTTTGACATATCTTCTCTTGCATTCCAGCTGCCTTTGGAAGCGAACTCCCTAACACATCTGTGAGGCACACTTGAACTAATGCAGCTACTGTTACTTTTGATGAAGTTTTCTTTTCTGGCTTAAACATATCGACCAAAATGGCAATGTGCTCTGCCCACATCTGTTCTTGTGGAAAATAACCATTTACTGTTCCATGGTTGACAGTTTCTGGAAGGTAACCAGGGCACAGAGAGCGGCTACCCCAGGGTAGCCAGAGACTGGTGGGAAGAACCTTGGTGCTTGAAGCTCCCTCAGGCCCCTGCTCAACCAGTCACTGGCTTCTGTTCACCTCCAGGGTCAGAAAACAAAATTGAATGTCATACCCGTAGGGAAGGCAGTTCCTTTCCACTGTCATCCCCCCTGGCGGCTCATTTGTTACTTTCCTGCCCTGTTCAGCCTTGTGGGCATTGGGAGCCATAGCCTTTGCAGAAGACAGATAAGACAAAATAGGTCAGTTTTGAGTAGACATGTCAGTGGCTATATCACTCAGTGTAAGTGTAGAAAAGGCTATTTATCACCTCAAGAGCACAACTGCACCCACACTTTTTGAAAAGTCCTTTACAGTTTGCATCTGTTTGTGGAACACAAAATTCTCAACACTGATGACTTCCAAAATAGAACTTCAATTTATTTTTTTTAATTTATAATTTAATAGGGCTTAATTTAGTTTATTTTTAATGTTATACTTGGCAATATCTCCCTCCACTTCAGCCTGTCCCCTCTCTTGTTACTAGCTTCCATTGCTGTCTTCACATCTGGCACCGTCCAAACTGACCTGGATGGGTCCTCATCCCAAGCTGTGGAACAAACAGGATCGCCCCAAATGAAGCGGTTCTCAGGCCCGTTTCCCCTCCATTCCTCCCGACACATCAACTAATTCTCTAATATTTACCAAACAGATTCCACCAATCACATTAGACTCCAAGAACCAGCACAGAGAGAAGCAGATAGAGGTCCTGCCTTCAAGGGGGTCTTGCGCCAGACATGGAAGCACGTTAGCATGTGCTTGAGGCAGCTACAGGAAGCATAAAGCAAGCTAGAGTTAAGAGCTGTCAGAATTCAGAAAGCCTGTGAGCGCCGAATAGTGGCTGTGGCCACCAGACAGGGTAGCACCGTGCAGACACAGTAGATTTCAGTACAGTGCTGTGGCATTAAAATCAGCGCTGTCCGTGTTGTGTTAGTGTGATCCATGGGGGCTATTCTGCAGCGCCTCAGTACAGAAAATGCTTTGCCTAACTTTCTTAGGGACGCATCTCATTGGGAAAAATGTTTCATTTAGTATCTCAATTATATGCTGCCAAGACTGATTTCACACCATACTAAAACCTCAGTGAGGGGGCTGAGGAAATTGCTGAGAGTCGTGGCTTCTCTCCCCAAGGACCCAGGTTTGGTTTCCAACACTCCTATGGCTGCTTACAACTTTTTGAAACACCAGTTCCAGGACATAATGCCCTCTACTGGTTTATCCTGGTACTGCATGCTAATGGGGCCCAGACATGCATGCAGTAAAAACATTCACACAAATAACAATAATAACAGTACGATAGTTAAAAATAACCTCAGTGAGGAAGGCTTTGCACGGTGACAGATAAATGTGCATATGTATCATAAGAGAGGCTGTATAAATCCTAGCTGAACTTATGACAGTACATTTTTCTCAGTTGGTAATTTGCTTGCTACATTAATATCAATCCTAAAGTCTTTGAAGCATGTTTATTCTACACACAGGCATTATTCATTTAAAATTATGAGACAAATACCTTCCTATTACAGTTCATAAACATGTAGGTTATGATGTTAAATTTATATAAGAACAGAGAGAAGTTAAGGCTTTAATTTTTTTCCAGGAAATCCATTCATTAGCAATGAATTAAGAAAATGTAGATACAGCTAATTTTTTCCACTAAAGATGAGTCACTTATTTTTTAAATGTCATAGAATTTAACAAAAATAAAATCTTTAAAAATAAATACAATGTGATGGTTATTATTGATTGCTGACTCAAGGGGATATAGAACCATGTGGGAGATCAGCTTAGACTAAATTCTTGGGTTGAATAAAAAGAAGACAGTGAGCCGAGTGCTTTCTGCTTCCTGGTGGCTGGTGCATGTATGGCCAGTTGTCTCAAACCTCTGATACCATACTTCCTTACCATGGCGGTCAGTAGCCTTTAACTGTGAGCTGAAGCAGACCGTTCCTTCCTTAAGTTGCTTCTGGAAGGGCATTTTATCACTGTACCACAAAATAATTAAGATGCACATTGATCGAGACATTATTATCCACACACAGTGCAGTTGGCTGGTTTACGTTATGATTCAACAGTTGACATATCTGTGTGACTGTCACTGAATTTAAATTTTAGGATATACTGATCAAGCCTTCCAGATAACATTTGTCTGCCTGGTACAGGCGTAAGTCACCTGCTAGGGGGACAGACAGATATCTGTTGCTTTGCTTATGTCTCTATTTCCTGTCCCAGAGAAGTATGATGGTAAAATCATACTCATGTGTGTGTCTTGGGATTAACTTCTTTCAATTTGGCAGTATTGTCAAGCTCCATCCATCTTGTAGTTAGGAACTTCATTCCATATCATATTCACGCCTTTATGTCCTCTTCAATAATCCCCATTACTCATGTTGCTACAATAGTCCTTCATAATTCCTACTGCTTCCACTTTTGACTATAACAAATAAAATAGTATTGCTATAAACGTTTGTTTAAAACTTTTCAGTGCAGTTGTATCCTTTCAATTTTGGGGTATATTGTAAAGTAATAAAATTTCTGGGTGGTTGTAGCTTTGAAAAATAGATACTAAAAATTTGTCACACGTTTGGAATGTTATCAGGAAAGTTAGCATGTCTGAGTGTTCTAACATGAGGGAAGAAAGAAACTGGAGTTCTTGGGTCATCAGTTTCTAAATGAGTGAGTTCTCTTTTCCTGAAGGTTATAAAACAACAACGAAAAATAGCCCCTACCAACCCCGAGTCAGGGCATAGAGAACATGAAGTCATCTATCCAAGGGGAGACTACTATTCTGATATAAAATAGAATTTTATGCTAAGCTGTGTGGGCTCAAGCATTTTTGTAGAAGTCTGTTTTTTTTTTTTCATGATAGAGGAAAGAAGGTCATGTAAGAAAAAAAACAGCACAGGCCACTCAAGTAGGGCACAGATTTAAAACAAACATCCTGTATCTCTCCGTTTTTATCTTAAGCTTGTCACACATATTTAAAACATACAACCTGTCTCTGTGTTCCTTACCTTAATCTTGGCATAAATATCTTAGATTTAAGTTCCCCAAAAGAAAGGGACAGTGGAAATCCTCAACAGAGAGGTCTACAGGGCTAGTCAAATTCTGTCTTAATATGAGCAATTTACTATAAATTCATGTTGGTTGATCCTTAAATTGTCTTACTTTCTTGATTCTATTTTTTTAAAAAAATATACCCTATTGGGTTTATTGAAATATATGTAGAAACATTAGAATTCATTGTTGGGTAGATCATCAGTAATCAGGTTAGTGGGGGAGGGGTGAATAGCTGTCTTAACAGGGACATAAAACATGACACAAATTGACTGTATGTTCTCAGGATGCACTACCCACTCATGCCCATGTCTGAGCCATTTCCCACACCACCCACTCTGGGTGCTACTGTCTCATTGGAAATCCTACTTTGTACAATAAAAAGAGATTAGCCTGAGGATTAGGAAAAATAGAAATAATATCTACTGTGCAGTGCTATTTAAAAATGCATCCATCATGACTCATCATATTGGAAAGTTTTGCATGACTCGGCTCTGGGTGGGAACACGGGAGGCACTCTTGCTGTTTTCTGTGACACTCTAGAGCAGTGGTTCTCACCCTTCCTTATGCTACGCCCATTTAATACAGTTCCTCATGCGGCTGTGGTGACCCCCAGCCATAAGATTATTTTCATTACTACTTCATAACTATATCTTTGCTACTGTTTTGACTTGTAATGTAAATATCTGTGTTTTCCAATGGTCTGAGGTCATTCTTGTGAAAGGGTCCCTCAACCCTCAAATGGGTTGTGGCCTGGCCTTCAGGATGAGAAATGGTGGCCTAGGGGATGAACATCCCAGAAAATTCTACACAATCTCTGAAATATTCAAACCATTAGAGCAGTTTACAATCTGCCTGTGTAATAATGAGTGTTAGAATCTTTGAGGTTGGTCATGAATGCTTCAAGCAAATAAGCAACAGAAGGAGACTACTAATATTTAACATGGTAATGCATATTAATAGTGCATATATTAATATATTTGTATACCAGTTGCATAATGTAATATAATACACTTGAAATTGTAATAGTTGAGTTATTGATTAAAATACTAATGAACTAAAGTCATTTCAATGATAAAAATGAGTTGAGCTATCTGAATGTTAGGTGCCATTACACTCATCAGGTCTGACTTCTTTAGCAAATCCATTCATCTCACAAATTCTGCATTTTCATCAATACTAGAAGGTGGGATGAGGTAACTGTTTCACAAAAATAGTAAAATGCAGACACAGGTATCTTGATCTCATCACCTTTTGAGTTAATTCTGCTTCTCCTGTAACCGTTTGTGAAAAAGGCCCAGATCATGGAAACATTTAAAAGAAGAAGCTGGTTGGGAATTCTCAGTGAGACATTTTGTAGATGAACTGGCCTGTGGGCATATTCTGGGAGATTTTCTTGGTTACATTAATTGATGTGGGAAACCCAAGCCCACCTTGGGCAGTGCCATTTCCTAGGCATGGGGATCCTATCCCATGTAGAGGGGGCTGAGAACTGACAGGTATGCTAGTGTTTCTCTCTACTCTGGAGATGGGACTCAGCTGCTTCAAGTTCCTTGCAAGAATGGACTGTAACCTGGAACAAACCTTCCTCCCATAAATTGCTTTTGGTCAGGGCATTTTATCACACTGACAGAAATGAAACTAGGACAGACGTAAATGTCACAAATCTCCAAGAGCAGACCAACCACAACAGCCTCAAAAACAAAGAACAAAAGGAAACAACTAAAAAACAGCTTCTGTGCTCAGCTTCAGACATAGATTATGAAGTATTTAATTTTTTTATTAGAGAGTGTCATGATTACCATGAAAATCAGCACAGCATGAAAAGTGAGTGAGTATTTTCAGATTATACTTTAACAAATTAGATTTTAGCACGTCTTAAATGAATATATATATATATCTTGTTCCAAAAACAAATCAGATTTTCGTTTTCAAAGGCAGATCATCCCAAATGTAGAAGTTCAGTCTGCTGTTTATGCACATGTGAGCTGTCCAGGACATGCACCAGTGCACACATTCACAATAGGACTATGGGAACTCCATATCCTGGAGTGTCTTACAGAACCACACAGATGTACACACACGTACTCCAGGATGGCCTGGAGATTTCAGGCCCTGTTTATTAGACCATGTAGACACCCTAGTTTTTACAATTTTAATGGTTTTATTCCATGAAAGTGAAACTTTTTTTAAGAAGCAGGTTAGTAATTAAGGAACTGCAGAATTCTCTCTCTCTCTCTCTCTCTCTCTCTCTCTCTCTCTCTCTCTCTCACTCTCTCTCTCTCCCTCATTCTCTCTCTCTCTCTCTCTGTCTCTCTCTCTCTATATATAATTGAGTTCTCAACGAGAGCTTCAGTGGGAAAAGACATGGTCTGAAACTGGATATAGGGGCTTTCTGAACAAACTGTTGTTCTTGAGATCACAGAAGCTCTGGTCAGTTTGCCTTTGAACAGTATCTTCTTCCCACTTTCTATAATACTTCTATGTTTTCCTGCCCAATGTCAATATTACTTACCACATGCAGTTTTCTGTCCTTCCTTTAGCTGCTACATAGAGAGGATGAGGGTAATACAAGAGAAACTTAGCAAAACAAACAAACAAAAACAAAAAACAAAAACAAAACCGTATTCTTTATTTACAAAATTTCCTTACCACTATCAAGAAAGCATCTTTAAGTTGACTCTCTTTTGAAAATTTCCAAGAAATGATTGGTTTATAAGTTTGGACTATTTGCTTGTAATTCCGGTGAAAAGCATGACGTCAGAGACACCCCCTAAGTGGTAATGTTCCCACTCCTACTTCTAGGGAGAATCAGAGTGAGGCTCAACAACTTTCAAGATTCCCAAGAGCTTCCTTTCAGTAGGCATTCAAAGTAGAAGAGGATTAAACCCACAACTAGAGGCCTGATTTCAACTGTTCTCAGACAGAAAAGTCAAGAAAAATCAAGGTCAGAGCACGACCATGTGGAAAGTACATTGCAGTTTGCAGATGCCTGGGGCATCACAAAAATAAAGCCACATTTTATTAAGTACTTAGTATTTCTTGGATGCTATGTCAAACATGTACAACTATCTACATCTGTCCTATGAGAGTCTGTGACATCAACATTATTATGGATAGATTATAGGTAAAGAAACAGTTAAAGAAGAAAACAGCTGCTCTCTCAGGCATCCCGGCCTGGCCTTCAGCTCACAGTAAGGCCCTGACAGTCGTGAATGAACACCACTTCATAGAAATCACCCCAAGAAAGGCCACTGTAGCCACAATAAGTCAAAAGATCTCTGTAATCATGTCTAACCTCAGACAAAACCACCGCCGTTATCTGAAGCTGAAAGTGGATCAAAGATCTCTCTGCTGGCCGGTATCAGCATTGTGGCAGTCTATAGTCTCCCCAAATTTAAGATTTAGGAAGATCCTCAGTCACAGACACCTCACCCTTTTCTTGTGTGCTTCTCCAAAGCATCCAATCCAGAACAAATTTCAGCTCCAAATCCTGCCCCATATTGTAGAACACAGCCCAAATCCCATAATGAAATATCCCAATGCCTCCCTTCTGGCAATTCTCCATTTTCCAGAATATATTCTTTTTTACTTCTGTCACAATGGTCTCATGAGCTGGCAGGCACTGACACAGAAAATCTAAAGCAGCTTTACTATCAAGCAGCAACATTATTTGGAAAGTAAGCCCTAAGACTTGGTGTTTGATTATCCACTCTTTGGATGACTAGATCCTGTTGTAGCCTAGGGTTGACCACTCAGAACTTTAGGTGACTAGATCCTGTTGTAGCCTAGGGTTGACCACTCATAAACCTTAGTTTATATAATATGGGATTGAAGCCATACTTGAAAACAGACGTACAGAAGTTCAAAGTAGAAAAAAATCAAGAGTTCGGGTAGAAGGAACAGGGAAGAGAAAAAACTTAGAAGAGAAACTTTAATAATCCACAGAGGACGAATAGGCAATGCTACAATAGTGTCATTATTCTAAGCACTGGTCAGTGACAACAGAGGTAATAATTCAGGAATCTATAGCACACACACTCTGACTGCTTTACGGACATTGACAGACCTTTACAATATGGTCCCTCAGAGAACTAAGATGTTTTTGCTTGTACGTATGTATGATGCGAGTGTTTGAATGCATGCTGTGTGGGCACACATGTGAGTGCATGTTCTGTGCAGGAATGCAGAAACCTGAAGCTGACATTGGACATTCTTAACTGCTCTCCACTTTACTTAATGAGGCAGTGTCTCTGGATGAATTTGGAGCTTGCCAATTTCAACTACTGTAGCTGGCCAGCTTGCCTGGGGATCCCATGTCCCTGCCTCCTGCCTGCTGGGATTACTCTTGGCTACCATGTCTTCCTGGCTTACTTGAGGCTCAATATGAGACCAGATTCTCAGGCTTATCCAGCAAGCATGGTCCCTCTCCCCAGCTCCCAGATACAAATGGGGTAACCAGAAAGTTAGTCACTTTTGCTAAGCTGTCACTGTCCTCACCAGAATTCACAGACGCAGAGTGAAACTTTGACATGTCTGCTGATGGATATTTATTCATTTCATTTTGTGTATTGAAGGTTGGCTAAAAACATTAAATGACTTAATATGTTTTTGCATCTGGGGCTCTGCTTTATGGTGTTAGTGATATTAACTGTTAAGTATATGTAATATGAAAACTATTGTCTCTAGAGGGAGATACCTGAGCCTCTCGTGGCTTTGGCAATGGGGTGCTTAGGAAAAGCTGGGTCCCTTCAAGACCCGAAGCTTCCCGATGTAAAGTCATACTACAGCCAGCAAATAATAACTTCCACGTGAAAGAGAAACATCAGCCGGGTGACTGCTGTAACTCAACACCACATGGTATTAGTTGAATTTGATTGAAGTCAGTTCTTTTTTCCAATCATCTTACTTTTAAATAAATCACCAAGCAAACTCTTCATGGAAGGGAGGGAGGGAGGGAGGGAGGGAGGGAGGGAGGGAGGGAGGGAGGGAGGGAGGACTTACAGGACTCCTACACAGTGCCACATCGGAGGCACGATGCTTCAGAATGAGATGCTCTCTGTGGCAGCAGGGCAGGGAGGCAATTACTGACTCTGCCCAGTGACCATTATTCATCACTGTCAAAGATGCTGCGTGGCAGAGAGGTTTTGGTCTCGCTAACTTAGTTTGTGTTATTATTTGACCTTTTTAGTTTGAAAACTCCGAATGGCCTGTTCTTTGTGATGTTCTTGTACCATGAATCTCTATCCTACTCCTTCTCTAAACACTCAACCAGCCACATTGACTTCCTCCCTCTGAAGAGACAGAACTGTGGGGAAAGAACCCTCTGGTCAAGGCAGCCTGTCTTCGGTGTCGTTAGCAGGGTTAGTTAAGGCCGACCACTGTCTTTGTACTGCAGGAGGGACTCACCTTTCAACAGTGAAGTTTGGAAGATGTTAGTAAAGACAAAGGAGAAGTATCGCTTCACACTTATACAAATTCTGGGGCTCTGAACAGAGATCTGAGTCCTCTTCTTCATTCTGTCCCTGCTTTAGGAAGTGGCGGGTCCTCTGGGAGGATGGATGGAAGCATCTGAGGGCTTGCTTAGTCAGGGAGAGGTTTGGACTTGTAGGATGCTAGGGCATAAATAGGAAGAAGTCAAGTAGAGCTAAAAAATGGAGCAGCCGGTCAAAGCTGTCTGTCCTTCCTTCACTTCTTCAAGAACTGTACACAGGAAACGAAGACAAAGGGTCCCCATACACCCGTGCTCCAGGAACTAACACTGCAGACAACCATAGACCTCTGCGGTCTACAGAAAGTTCCAAAGGACACACGCTAATGAGCTTCACAATAATCAGCCATTATCCGTCATTCATTTATTTTCCACAGTTGCTTCCCTGAGAGATCCAAAGCCTGTTCTCTTTACCTTGTCACTTCT
Organism: Mus caroli; assembly: GCF_978045245.1. Lineage (NCBI taxonomy): Eukaryota > Metazoa > Chordata > Mammalia > Rodentia > Muridae > Mus > Mus caroli. The sequence goes on along the minus strand of NW_028227265.1, from coordinate 119,962,865 downwards.
CTGAAAAGGTGCAAGAGATGCTCTCTAAAACCCAGAATTTAACATCACCTCCTTGACAGCCACTCATCCTGCCAGTGTCTCCCGTCATTGGTGGGTTTTCCTCTTGTTAATTGGCCTTTGCACCTAGGAGAAGGGTTGAGACTAAGAGCCTACAGTGTTACAACTCTTCTTTACAAGCTGCAGGCAGTAGCCTGTGCAAGGCACCACTGCCCAGAGCACGACATGTGTTTGTCAGCGGAGAGTGGCTGATTTGGCAACTGATAAATTTTTACTTGATTATCTCCTTCCTTCCTTCCTTCCTTCCTTCCTTCCTTCCTTCCTTCCTTCCTTCCTTCCTTCCTTCCTTCCTTCCTTCCTTCCTTCCTTCCTCCCTCCCTCCCTCCCTCCCTCCTTTCCTTCCTTCCTTCCTTCCTTCCTTCCTTCCTTCCTTCCTTCCTTCCTTCCTTCCTTCCTCCTTCCCTTCTTTCTTCCATTCCTTCCTCCCTCCCTCCCTCCCTCCATCCCTTCCTTCCTTCTTTCCTTCCTTTCTTCCCTTCCTTCCTTCCTTCCTTCCTTCCTTCCTTCCTTCCTTCCTTCCTTCCTTCCTTCCTTCCTTCCTTCCTCCCTCCCTCCCTCCCTCCCTCCCTCCCTCCCTCCCTCCCTTCCTTCCTTCCTTCCTTCCTTCCTTCCTTTTCTTTCTTCTTCTTTTTGTTTGTTTGGTGTGTGTGTGTGTGTGTGTGTGTGTGTGTGTGTGTTTTCATTTGGCTCAGGATAAGAACCTTAAGACCTATGGATAACTCCAACTTCATGGGTCATCTTGATCAGCAATAAAATTATCAAATACTTGGAACTGAGAATTAATCCACAGAAATGTTAGCTTCATTCAGGCAATGGAATTGGTTAACAAAGAGTTACACTATCCACTGTGGCAGTTTGGAAGAAGATTGGAAGTTGATTTTGTGTGCTGAATCCTGCTTTTTCGTTCAGGGTGTAAGATATATCCTTACTATGACATAAGAAGTTGAACTTCAAATGCAAACCCTGGTTTGTCTGATGTAAAGCCTGCATTCTTATCCAACCCTCTTAGCTTTCAACTCCAGTATACCCAAATCACCAGCTAGATGATAAGATATAAAGAAGCAGAAGTTTTCAGGCTTAGACATCATAGTCCTTCGGTAGGTAATACATATTGTCTTCATATTTCAGCAGTTCTAAACAATGGGGGCTTTAGTATATGTTTCCTGTGGATGGTGCAGACATAGCCCCTAGTACTGAAAGATCATTGCTAGGTACTCCAGGAACATCAGGTAACACCTGCTGTCAGGGGTTCATAAGCTTGTTCTTAAAGTGTCTCTCTGAGTGACCATTTGCTCATTTGCAACATTTTAGAAGCAGACACTCATCTCTGAACAGAAACTTGGCTCAAACATATAAAATAAGTACAGTATGACCACCACAGAAACCACTCCCAATGAAGAGACAACCTTTTTAGGCATGAAAAGTGTTTTGAGGAGAAGATGGTTTGAGTTAGGGAATGGATAGACATCATTAGCAACTTATCTTTGGAATGAATATAATACATTATACATTAAACAGTACAAGAGAACTTATGATGCCATACACCACGGAAGGCAGAATGTATGAGCACTAACCCATTTAGTCCTTATGAAGGCTCACGTGGCACTTACTACCATGACTTACACAATGGGAATGGGAGCAGTGTGGAAAGCAGAGAAACTTGCCTGAGATCTGATAAATGTGTTACCAACAAGGACTAGGTTGAAACCATCACCGTCCGGCTGCAATGCGCACAATCCTAGCTGTCGCAATTATCACTAATAACAAAGTGTTGTTACACAGACTTGTTGTGACACAGCCACTGAGAGGGTGTGACACAACCCAGTTCTGGACACAGTACAGTGGGATCTTGCTTCATCTCCTCACCATCTGCTGAGCCCTGGGAGCTTCTCATATCCCATGCTGGACAGCTCCTTTTTGGAAACTAGCAGTGGAAATGGTCCCTCTGCTCTCACTGTGTGAAGACAGACTAGGAAGAAGAAATAACTCCAGGTCTTTAAGACTGAAAGAAAAAGTAGCCCCACTTATTTAGAAGGAATTGTACCCTTGGCATGGTCTGTGGTATAAAAGGAACTGAGAAAGCCTCACAGGAAGGACAATGAATGGGATATTTTGGGCTAAGTGGAATGTGATAAAAAGCGTGACACATTTTCAGGATGGCCCAACCCAGGTGGTTCTGGCAATAAAGTGAAAATATTCTTTCTGAAGCTGTTGGGCATTGCCTGCGGGGTTTTAAGGGGTTGGGGGAGGGAGGCTTGACAGAGCTCTTGTAAAATGGATGAGTCACAAGGGCTTTGTTAACCTGCAGAATTTTAGGGGGAAAAAAACCTCTTGGTGGCGCTCTTGTGAAATGACTTGAGCATAGAGGCTCTGACTTTGGAAATGGAACCATTTCCTGGAGGATTAAATCCTCAGCAGTGCTACTGGGAAGCTGTGGAGACCTGTGTTGCTCCAGGTTGAAGGGAGCCTGCCACCAAAGGTATTTTTCCTCTGCTTCCCTCCCCTCCCCTGTCTTTCCTATCCTTCCTATCTGTCTGTCTGTCTGCCTATCATCATCTATCTATCATCTATTTATATATTTATCATAATCTATCATCTACCTATTTCTATTATTTATTATCTACCAATCATCCATCCTCTCTCTTTCTCTCCTCTCTCTCTCTCTCTCTCTCTCTCTCTCTCTCTCTCTCTCTCTCTCCTTTCTCTCATCTCTATCTTTTCTTGACCACCACAATCTCATGCACTTTTATTCATAATGTCCTTTGTAGAAGTTCTGCCTTGACACAAGCCCACAGCAAGGAAGAGGTAGCCAATCCATGGGATAAGACTTACAAAACCATGAACCCAAAGGCCTCCCACCCCATCAAGTCTTCTTCTTCAGGTTCTTCGTCTCACTGATACAAAAGCAAAACAAAAACAAACAAAACAAACAACAACAACAAAAACCCAATCTTGATATTTTCTTTAAATCCACATAGTACACAATGAACAAGGGAGTTTCATTTTATTTGACAAAGGAACTGAACTTTTCATAATTTGATTAAAATGTCCTGCTTTCATAAGCAGCTTCCAGATACGATGAAATAATAAAACAATTTAAGAAATATTGTGTGCACAGCAATCCCATTTTAGAAATGCACATCATGATTGTGCCCACTCTATTATCACAACATGTTAAATCAGAGCGAGTTTGATTGTGTTCCTAATCTTCATTTTTGGAAGTTTTAATTTTTCAAGTGTTTGAATATTCGGCCGGCATGTGTGTATGTGTACCATGTGAGTGCAGTGCCTTCAGAGGCCAGAACAGTCCGTCAGATCTCCTGGAGCTGAGAACTGAACCGGGATCATCTAGAAGAGTAGTAAGCACTTTTTAACCACTGAGCCATCTCCCCGATCCTACTTCTACTCATCAATCAAGTGATGGCCACTGTGACTCCTGACTAACCATGAGGCCATTTGCTGAAGCTTTCTCCAGGTAAAGAGGCAACTTCCTGTTCTAACTGCAAGACTCAATATGAATCATGCAGCAAACCCTAGATTTAAGATGCTGAAAATTTAACTATTTTAGATGAACTTTGAAGGTTTTACAATGAAAGGGTCTCATGAGGATTAGGATAATGTGTATCTGTGTATAGCCTATGGTATTCTTCCATGGCCGTGAAATACATAGGAAGAGATTCTTTTTTGTTTTGGTTTGGTTTTTTGTTTGTTTGTTTTTTGTTTGTTTGTTTGTTTGTTTGTTTTTTCCTTTTTTTAATTAGATGTTTCCTTTATTTACATTTCAAATGCTATCCCAAAAGTTCCCTATACCCTCCCCCCACCCTGCTCCCCTACCCACCCACTCCCACTTCTTGGCCCTGGTGTTCCCCTGTACTGTGGCATATAAAGTTTGCAAAACCAAGGGGCCTCTCTTTCCAATGATGGCCGACTAGGCCATCTTCTACTACATATGCAGCTAGAGACATGAGCTCTGGCAGTGAGGGGGGGGGGGTACTGGTTAGTTCATATTGTTGTTCCACCTATAGGGTTGCAGACCCCTTCATCTCCTTGGGTGCGTTCTCAAGCCTCTTCATTGGGGGCCCTGTGATCCATCCAATAGATGATTGTGAGCATCCACTTCTGTATTTGCCAGGCACTGACATAGCCTCATACGAGACAGCTATATCAGGGTCCTTTCAGCAAAATCTTGCTGTTATATGCAATATTGTCTGGGTTTGGTAGATGATTATGGGATGGATCCCCAGACAGCAGATGCTGGCGAGGATGTGGAGAAAGAGGAACACTCCTCCATTGCTGGTGGGATTGCAAGCTTATATAACTACTCTGGAAGTCAGTCTGGCAGTTCCTCAGGAAACTGCACATAGTACTACTGGAAGATCCAGCAATACCTCTCCTGGGCATATACCCAGAAGATGTTCCAACTGGTAATAAGAACACATGCTTCACTATGTTCATAGCAGCCTTATTTATAATAACCAGAAGCTGGAAAGAACCCAGATGTCCCTCAACAGAGGAATGGATACAGAAAACATGGTACAATTAAACAATGGAGTACTACTCAGCTATTAAAAACAATGGATTCATGAAATCCCTGGACAAATGGATGTATCTGGAGGATATCATCCTTAGTGAGGTAACCCAATCACAAAAGAAGTCATTAGATATGCACTCACTGATAAATGGATATTAGCCCAGAAACTTAGAATACCCAAGATATAATTAGCAAAACACAAGAAAATCAAGAAAAGGGAAGACCAATGTGTGGATACTTCATTCCTCCTTAGAATAAGGAACAAAATACCCATGAAAGGAGTTATAGAGACAAAGATGGGAGGTAAGATGAAAGGATGGACCATCCAGAGGAAGAAATTCTTAACTGTTCCTATTTCTTAAATATTTTTAAAATACTTTTAATATTTAATTAAAGTAATTTAAAATTTAAATTTAAAATTTTAATATCTAGGTAAACTTGTATATTATGTATATAGTATATATGTTTAAGTATGTATGTCTGTATGTTTGTGTATATAATATATGTATGTGTGTATAGGTGTGTATGTGCATGTACATTTATGTATGTATTTTGGTAAATGTGTATAGTGTGTGTATATTTATATTGTTTATGTGTATGTCTGTGTATGTGTATAGCATATGTATATGTGTGTGTAAATCTGTATGTGGGTGTCTATTGCTTTTTGATCTTATTTAGGGAAATGTGTGTTCTATTTAATATACAACATGTTCAAAGTATATTTGCAAAACCTATCATAACTTTTTGCAAGTTAGGTAAGATATATTTGAAACTTAAGAGAGGAAGAAAGACTTACTCAAGTAAAGAATGGCCAACAATGCTTGAGGTCAACCCCTCCTGTATTGCTGTGGTTGATTTATATAAGTTTAAAGTGAAGCTAAGACTTGGTGCCCATTCAAAAGCTCAGTTTGGACTTTGGGGAACATTATATGGTCAAGAGAGATCCAGGAATCTTACGCAGAAATCAGCACAAAGTACAAATTGAGGCTAGGCAGTGTGCTTCAGTCTTCAAATGCAGGGAAACGTAAAAACAAACAAACAAAAAAATGGTTGTTTATGATGATGGATGGAGGGTTTCCAGAACTTTTGGCTTTTGTTTGTTTTCATGTTAGAGAATCAAATACTGGCACAGGAAGAAGAAAAGAAAGCTGTTTTAGTTGATAAGCTAAATTATTTTCTAGTAAGTATGAGGTAGACAGGTAGACAGGTTTCTGGGACCCAGGCTTGGCTGTAGCTACATCTAATTGTTTGTCTTTTTTTTTTTCCTACTTAAAGGTTCAGGTGTTAGAATTAGGGGACCTAGGCTTAAGCAAGGGTAGGGGCAGTATTCCTGAAACTGTTGAGAAGAAATTTGAGGTTCTCATGTATGCACTCTTGGAGAATGGGGTGTCTAACTGCACTTGGAAATGTGACATCTTCATCACGTTCTCATACCAGTCGGTGTTCACAGGTGGCAATGCATGCCAGAAAATTTGTATGCTATTTAGGGCTTTCAAGTTCCAAAGAACAAGCATGGCTTTCTTGAAGCTTTCAGTGCAGGGGAAACAGAACAGAGAGGCAGCCACATTTGGATGAATTCAATTGTGTTAGAAAGCGATGGCAGCATCGAGGAGGCAATGGGAGATGTTGTGCAGTAGGTACTGGTCCATGCCCAGAGGGGTCTTTCCTTGTCTATTGCTAAAGAACTGAGGATTTCTGTGGGTATATGTAGGCTGTACATTTACTTATTTTGGGGAACTCACCAGGAATGCTGGTTTTTAGGTGAGGTACCCTAAACAAATATGAGAACATTTACATTCCATAGTCCTTCATTTAGGAAAGTGAATGTGAAGTATATTTATGCAATGTGAAAAACAAGAATGGTTTCTGAGAGAATAGGCTAGGGGAACCTAGAGGAAGACACAGTCAGAGCATCCTATGTGGGGAAAGAAATTGAGATGCGTGAAAGAAAACTACAATACTGTGAGTAGACATTTGAACTGGTGATCAGGCCTTTGGGTAGAAGCTCCAGTGTGTGGGACTCATGGGGTGCCTGGAGGACAGCTTTGGGTCTATCCAGTTGTGTCTTGTGAGAAGCACTTACAACTGATAGTAAGGAAAAGAAAACCAGTGTTTGTGTCAATTTTCAGCTAGTATATCTGTGTCTCTCAAAGGTGAATAGAAATGTCTCTGGGCATTAATTCCAATCCTTTTGATCCTGAGATATCCATGTGAGCCGTGTTAGCACATGATGTTGATAGGGAGGATGCTTAGTGAGACCACAGAAGAGAGACAGAGAAAGAAGAGAGAGATTAATGGACTCAATGAAGCAACTTACAACTCACAAGGCCTCAACTTACAACTCACTGGGGTCTGGTCTAATAGCTCCTATGGGATATTTTGCAATGATCATAGCAAGCAGGGTGGGACACACATAATAGACTGTTTGACACTGCCAACAGGAGTTGAGCATTCGCTCATAGGGACTGTGGTTTTCAGTAGGGCAAGCGATGTGAGGATGGACTGGGAACCTCCTTTAGCTCCTCATAGTCAGGGACAGCCCCACCCATACTTTTGAAATTGCTTTGGACAGGTCAACTGCACTTCAATGCTTATAGAATTGGGGAATGCACAGGACAGACAAACCAACAACACCCAAACTGTTGTCACATCTGCCAGACACACTACTTTCCACTCGGGTAAGGCACTCCTCTTCCAAGCTTGTGACTAAGATGATGCAAGTGGGAGCCAGGTCTCTGTGAGCTATGGACCCTCAGTCCACGTTTTCTAACAGCAGTGGCCAGAAATAACCTGTTATCAAAAAGTAAAATGACACATCACCCAATAGAAAGAGAAGAGTCTGTCTGAAAGATACTTGAAGAAAATGGTCCCAGGGACTGTGACATGTCTCCCAGCCTAAGTCAGGAAGCCAGGAACTTTTTTTCTCCAAGGCATTATTAATAGTCGTAACTGCAGCAGCTAACACTTACGACAGACCTACATGGTGCTGGATGTCCAAATAGACTTTTCAATCATCCATTCACCATGAATGGGCTCTATTCAATCCATAATTAGTGTTCAAGGCGCTGTCCACAGGCTGCTTTCATCATTGAGTGGGGCAGCTCACTGTTTCCACTGTTTACGTCAATGCACTACTGTGTTCCTAGTGCCAACTCAGAGTCTGATGCCTGAATATTTTCTGTTAATAGCCAGACTTTACAGTCTTTCTTGAATCAATTCTATTACATTTGATCCATTAAAGAGTATCATGTGTAAAACATAGTAGAATAACTCCAAACAACGGTTTTGTTCTCCTTCACATTTTGCAACATGACATTGCAATACAAGCCCTCAGCTTATAAAGGGAAACACTCTGTCTGAGACCCCTGCAAGCCACATTTTTCCCTTTGGTCCTTCTGCTGCTCCAATCCAGCCAGAGAGAGGTTCTATTTTATCTGGATCAACCCTGTAGCAACACTAAACCACAGAACACAGGGTTTTATGGTCCCTAAATGTTAGTGTGGTTCCCCAGCCCCAGTAGACCATGGGAAACAGGGACAAGGCAATGCCAGCTCCAGCAATAAACCACAGACAGTTAAAAACATGTCTTTTGGGGCTCACAGACACTCTGCTTGTCTCCCAGTCAGTCTACAACATGGCAACAAGTGACAGGTTAAGTGGCCTGCAGAGTGACGACTTGTACTTTCTAAGATTCACTCATGGACTGTCTCTAAGACATGCTTTCATATGTCCCAAATTCTGCAGAACACAGTAAGAATGTGTGAACACAGCCTAAGCAACAGGGCATCACACAAGAACATACTTCATCTGCCTGCTGTTGCAAATGTCATGGGAGTGCCAGATCTGATACAAAGCCAAATATACAATCACACAATGGCGCCCAGTCCATTCTATCAGAATTAACATATTTACAAAATCCTTTAAGGGAAAAATATGGATCGTAGCACATTTATCTACATTTAAGTAAATCATAGACCCAGTAACTTCATGCAGTGTCAGAAAAGGGACAGGGTTACCTTTCTTCAATTTACATATTAATAGTATAGGTAATTTACATGGATTTCCCCCTAATAGCTGCTTAAAATTTAACAATGAATCTACCTTTGTAATTCCAGACAAAATTCTTCTATTCATTATAATTATAATTACTTTATAATTGTAATATAATTACATGAATTAATATAGTATATTAATTGGGTTGAATATCAATTATGTGCCCTTTGATAAATAATGAATAACAAATTCAAATGATCTTTTCTACTAAAGTGCATTATCACTATGGTTTCATATTTCTACAGATGATAACAAGATTAAACCTATGCCTTTATATTTTCATAGGGGTCTATGTGTAGATTCCTGCCTACATTCTCCTTCCCCTTCGCCTCTGAGAGGGTGGCCCTCTCCCTAGGTATCCTCCAACCCTGGTGCCTCAAGTCTCTGTAGGATTACGTGCACCCTTTCCTACTGAGGCCAGACAAGGCAGACCTCTGTGTGTTCTTCTTATAAGCAGGCTTCTGGAAGGCGGAGGAGCCCTGACTGTTTTCCTGTGGCTTGGATGCTACAGTTATGGCCCAGAAGAAACATTCCCAACAGTTCATCATATAGACCTGGTCCTTCATCCAGCTAGCGCCCTCCTCCTTTTCCATGTGCTTAGAGTTTCAATTCACAGCAGCTACTTATCAAAACAGATGATGCCTGCCTGAAAGTACAAAGAAGACTTATATTACACAGGCATGGTCCTTTCCCAAAGCTCCATCGTCCTGAGGTAGATCTGCTGAGAACTGGGTAGAGAGGAATGGTGCCAGGACCTCCATTTCTTCTTCCATCTTCACTTGCTTTGTCTCTCCTCCAACACACATGCTCCCACACTCCCAGTCTCACACATATTAACACACATATACACACATATACTCACACACTCACACACACACACACACATATCAAAAAGCATCCCATACATCTGGTATCTACGTATATCTCTCAAAGGATAAAAATCTTTTCAGCTACAGAGGACAGGAATAATTAGAAATCCTAGCTTAGTCCATCAGGAAGCAAATCCTCTTCTGATTGGATCCCAAATCCTTGGCAGCTCAAGGAGAAAATAATGGATTTATCAGTTGGCAACATTGAAAACCTAATTTCTGAGACTCGCTGCTTATTTTTCTTCCTAACCCCATCAGGCCTCCTTCTCCCTGACAAATGGGAAACAACAAAGTATTCTTTTTTATTTCCTGAACTCTATTTCATTCTCCCTTATGGGCTCTGTCACTGACCCTTAGAGTTGCCATCTCATGTAACGTGTAATGATAGTGTGTTCATTCAATGTATCTCTCAATGGTTTTTCCCAACATCTGCTGTGTACATGGGGGTCCTTCATTACAAAGTACCACAGTTTAATTTTACATGTTCCCTAGTGACAGAATGTCATGCTGTGTGCTTCTCTAGATGTGTAGTCCCCAAATTCTTTCCAAATGAGGGAGCCATCAGTCACACACACACATATCAAAATCAGAGTCTGCCTTATCTCTGCCCAGCCAGCTGAGGGTTGGTACTGGTAGAGCGTGGGTAAGCTGATTGGCTTTTGGAAGGGAGGATGGATGAGAGGACTCAGAGGAGAGAAAGCAAGTAGGTCATTCACAAATTTTTCTGGGGGGAAGTACTGGGTGGGAGCCATAAGGGAGCAGGAATTCCAAGCTACAGTTCTCAGCACTTGCCCTGACCCATTAACAGCCGTCAGTGCATCCTGCAGATACAGACAGATCACAGCAACACAGGTGAGACATCTCAGACATTTCAGAACCTTTGGGGTAGATAGCAATGAACACCTTTGCATGACTGAAGGCCAGACTCACTGGCCCAACCCTTTGGAAGAAGCCCTGCTGGGGAATTCTAGGTGCTGAGATATGTCAACCACATACAATTGGAGCTCAGGCACTTGAGTCTTGCTTCTAGGTTTCCTGCTGATTGCTGCAGAGCTGGGCTGGCCTGCTTCTAAATGGAAATAAGACATGTCCTGATGCTGTCCAGGGAGTGAAACAAAGACTGTCATCTAAATTAAGTCCTTACTGGAGGAGCCATTTCATATTATGAAAATATTCCACGATGAAGCCAAAACTAATTATTAAAAACACGTGATGACTTTCTATAACCTGTTGTTTCCATTAAAAAATATACAGGTATATTTTTATGTATGTCAATAAATATAATTGTGAAAGGGGTGTATAAAATTGTAACATATAAAATTACAACTCCCTACTGATGGATGTGGTAGTATGTTTAATGTTTGCCTTATAAAATAATGTCTTTATTATAAATCTCTGTATGCATATTTCTTTCTCTAGAACACTAAAAATGTACCCCCAAGCCTCTGCAAGCTTAGCTTTTACCTGGGATGCATGACAATTTGTAATGCTATCTTTTGCAGGACTGTGATCTGTAATACAGGAAGTAACAAGTTTTGTCGGAAAAGCTGCACAGGAGTTACCCATCCGGTTAGCAATGGATCTCTAGAGCTGACTAAAGAAGCCAGAGCAGAGACTGAGGGCCACCATGACAATGAACTGTTCTTTAAAGAAAAGCATCTATGACAGGGGAGAGAATTGCTCTTCCTAAGCTTCTGTCTTAATAGGACATTACATTGAGAAGGTGGGAGGCATAGGGATGAAGGAGGGAGGAATGATTAACCAAGTAAGAGAAGAAAGTGGAGAAAGGTGGGCAGCCCAAGAGGCAGCAAGCACAGGGGTGATTGCAAACTGGAATTGGAACAGCACATAGCAATAATTAGCACTTGAATCACTCTGGATCCCCAGGTCTCAAAGCACTTTGCAGTCTAATCATTTGAATTGTAGAATACCCTTGGCACAGAGGCAGTGGTTCAATAGGAAAGTTGGATCACAGGGAGGAACACAGGTGGCTTCAAGTTGCATGACCTTGACAATTTCAAGAACTCGGAGCCTTGAGTTCCAGGAGGAAATGTTGACTTGGCTAAGTTGCTGTGTATATAACATTTACACATCTTGGCTTTGAGATGATTTCCAAAGCCAGAGTTCAGCAGCTGTGAGTGGAAAATCTGTGAATTTAAACATCTTGGGAGAGCAGCCTAGAAACTTGCTCTCAGAAAGAAGAAAAAAAAAAATTAAAAAGCAGAGAAGGGTTTCTAGCCTTCACAATTTCACCTACAGTTTTCAACTCTGAACATGGATCTTCAGAGGACAGACGGATAGAGAAGTCACTGAATGCTAAATACCCTAAGAAGGACAGTGGACCTCCTTTATAAAAACATATTAAGATTTAATTACAGTTAAATTGATCTGGGATGTGCAATGCTGCCAACTATAGCCATATAACCACTGTCTTAGTCTGGATTTTACTACCGTGAAGAGACACCATGACCACAGCACCTCTTATAAAGGGAAACATTTAACTGGGGCTGGCTTACAGTTTTGGAGGCTTAGTTCCTTATTGGCATGCTGGGAAACATAGCAGCATGCAGGCAGACGTGGAGTTGGAGAAGGAGCTGAGAGTTCTACATTTTGATCTGAAGGCAGCCGGAGACTGTACCACACTGGGCATAGCTTAAGTATATAAGACCCCAAAGCCCACACCCACAGTGACACACTTCCACCAAGGCCACACCTGCTCCAACAAGGCTACACCTCCTAATATTGCCATTCCTATGGACTAAGCATTCAAACATTCAATAGTTGTGGTGTTCATTCCTACTTAAACCACTACAACCATCTTCATCAGAATGTAGTCCATCACTCTCAAAGTATACTTAAATACTGTCCCATGATCCCTGTAACTGCTGCCCACTGAGATCCTTGATATATAACTACTTTTGCAGCTCCAGGTTTTATCTAGAATGGAATGTGGATACAGTCGTATACCATGTAACTTTTGAGAGTGACTTCTCTATTCCTTTGCTTCCTCCCAGGGATGATGGTTTACTGGGATCCATCCCATAAACAGCCACCAAACCCAGACAATATTGCATATAACAGCAAGATTTAGCTTACAGGACCCTGATGTAGCTCTCTCTTGTGAGGCTATGCCAGTGCCTGGCAAATACAGAAGTGGATGCTCACAGTCATCTATTGGATGGAGCACAGGGTCTCCAATGAAGGAGCTTGGGGAAAGGATCCAAGGAGCTAAAGGGGTCTGCAACCCTATAGGTGGAACAACAATATGAACAAACCAGTACCCCCACAGAGCTGTGTTTCTAGTTGCATATGTAGCAGAGGATATTTTCAGAGTACTGTAAATTAAAAAGTAAAATACAGTCTCCATAGTCATTTACGAACAGCTGTGTGAGCCAAGATGGGTTTTTCTCATCATATATAAGTAAATTCCTGTGAGTAAATGAATGGTCAGAATGTAAGTACGTATTGAGTTTGTGAAGAAATTGACAAATGGGACTGGAGAGATGGCTCAGAGGTTAAGAGCACTGACTGCTCTTCCAGAGGTCCTAAGTTCAATTCACAGCAACCACATGGTGGATCAAACCATCTCTAATGGGATCTGGTGCCCTCTTCTAGTGTGTCTGAAGACAGTGTACTCACACGCATAAAAATAAATAAATCTTTAAAAAAATTGGCAAACAGCTTCCCAAATAGCTCTATGCTTTTAGGCTGTTTCTATAATGTTTCACTTTAATTATTGCTTAGAATTAATTAATTATTACTTAGAAGCCCTTGTCTATCTAAATGTGATCATCCATGGTAAACACTTAAAACAAGTGTCAGTTTAAGGAGTAAGAAGCTCTGGACCACCTCCCCAAGCAAGGACACTGAGAGCAAGAGAGAGGCCCTCGGTTGCTGGTTGCTGAGGAGTCCCTATTCCAACTCAGCCTCCAACACTGAGCATCTTCCTCACAATTTCCATCCCAGACCCCCATAATAACAGGAGGGGCCTAGGGAGCCCTCCCTACTCTCTTGAATACCATCAATGAAGTTCACTGCACCCCGCCTCCTAAAAAACCAACAAACCAAACCAAACAAACAAACAAGTGTCAGTCATTCCCATGGGCTATGGAATCTTGAAAGAATGTTGGCTTGCCTCTCAGATGGCTCAAGATGCTGAGTATCTTGTCTTGGGTTTGTTTTCTCTCCATAGCTCTTCTCTGGAAAACATCTATGTGCATTTTTAATTGCTTTTCACAAGCACCCCCGTTTTTATTGAGTTGTTTACTTTTATTTTTCTTTTAATCCATAAAAATTAAATGTATATTCTGCATGACTATGTCTAGACACATATGTCACAAATGATCTTCTAGTTGGCAAGTTTTAGTTTTACTTGCCAGTGGCCTTTCTCAGAGCATCTTCTTTTCAGTGTTCTGGTGTTGGTGCTCAAACGTGGGGCCTGATGCATGCTAAGAAAGTACTCTGTGCAGAGCTACAATCCCAGGCTTAGTTTCTCTTCTATTGTTTTAGTTTCCATGTGGTTGGAATTATGGCAGCCACCTATTCACAGTTTTTTTTTTCTGATAAACATCCATATGATGAACTGTTTAGCCACATGAAGTACTCAGTGTCCATCTACTCAAACATTGTCTGGTAGAAATAGGCCTATCACTTTTGGATACCTTTATCTATAAGTTTTATTTCTCTGAGTCATTATACTTTCTGTGGGTCTTCTTGACCAGAAACAAGAACCCCTTATATACAATGGAGAACTTATACATTTGTGGATCATATAAGTGCCCTTGGTTTTCCAGTGTGTGGAAAGATCATTATAGTATACAAGATTATTATAGTATAAAATGTTGTAGTATAATAAACAGTGGGGAATTGCCAACAGGGGTTCCTAAAAGAACAGTAGGAATGTTTGTCACCCATAGGGGTGATTTGATCAAAATGTCACGATCACCTAAAGTTATTCCAAACCACACATCTGGAATCAAGTGCAAAGTTCATGGCTGTTTAGAGAACTTTAGAGTTTAGATGACAAAATCAAAGCAATGATTGCAAAATTTCAGAGATCCTTAGAGGTAAAAGAAATAGCGTTTGTTCCTTAGGGAAAAAAATGAATCAAGAACATACTTGACATGAGACAGATTGGGCAGTGTTTGGCTAGTTAACGAAGGCATGAAGCTAAATTGAGAACAAGTGTGGCCTAACCTAGCAATGACCCAGGCTGTCTCGAGGTACAGACCCACTAAGTTGTTTCAGTGAGAGTCCTGAAATCTAGGCCAGCAGGAACTGAACGAGCCAGTTCTATAACATGTCACTTGGCATTCTCTAATTAACTCCAGCGAAATTTCAAGCATGCTTTTTTTTTTCCAACTGTGTTAAATGTTAAGTAAATAAAAAAATGTCTAGTTTGACTTTGATGTGTTGGTCTTTATGTGGGCAATTGGAGCTGCTGACCCAGTGCTGTGGACAGGGTGGGAATTAGGGTGGCTAGGGTTGGTGACATCCATCTGCCTGCTGACCTTGCTTCCTCTGATAAACTGTTAATGTTTGCAAATGGTTTAGAGGAGCTGTTTGAGAATCTTGATTCATATGCACACCTGGGCACATACTTGCACATATTTCTCCTGACTCCTAACTAAATATGGTCTCTTTGCCTCAATATGGAAAACTATGGGCAGTGGAAGCCTACTTGAACTTCTATTGCTTAAAAACACAAGATTCCTTAGGTTTCAGCATTAGCAGTGTTGCCTTCAGTACACAGAATGTAAACATCACTGAGACACTAAAATGGAAATAGTGTTTCCTACAGTAACTTAAATACTACCGATTTAAGACCACATGTGTGTGAAAATACAAATAGCCTTAAATTGTACATGATTTAATAACAATAACTCAAAATAATCTTTGACTAATATATATGATACTATATTACTTTGTATGCCAGAAATGGCTATTTTGAAAATTAAATTAGGGGCTGCAAGTAGCTCAGCAATTAAGGCCATTGCCGGTCAAGTCCCCTGACCTGAGCGTGAGCATCAGAACCAAAGCACCATGGAAGGAGACAACTGGTTCTACAGAGTCTCCTCTGAGCTCCACACGTGTGCTGTGGCACAAGTGAGCTCATGCATATAAACTCAGAACATGAATCAGTGGCTCATAAACAAAGGCATGTCTAATGGCTGAAGAGGCATCTGCTCTTTGACAGCCATCAAGGCCACTTCCCAGTTTCCCAGTGTCGATTTCTGGAGGCGTGAGGGAACATGCCCTGTCTCTACAAAGTACGGTGGGAATAATGGCCTCCACAGAAAGATACCTGCACACCCAGTCGAACTGAACATACTGACCAAGTGTGGGCTAGTAGACCTTCCTCACACAGGTTAACACCAGTAGTGACTTATATTCATATGATGCTTAAAACACAGGAAGCTCCAGGTATCCATTAATAAACAGGCCCTGTAACCAGAACTCATGAATCCTTGACCTCTTTCTGGATCACTCTGTTTTTCAGACATTTGTTTGGTTATTTGGTTTTATTCTTTACTTTTGTTGTTGTTGTTCTTGTTTCAGCTCATGTACAAAAGCCTATACCTCCTTCCTACAGGCTCTGTATTCTGCCTTCTTTAGGAATCATACTAAGCCATTAATATTTCATTTTCCTTTCCCTACCTCCAAACAGGAAGCCACCTAGCTGCAGGACTTTGTGTGCTGAGGTTGGTTTTCTGAGGACACAGCGCTGAGAAGATAGATTCTTGGAATTGTGAAGAAGGAATAATCACAAAGGTCAAAGTAGACAGGAGTCTGTCATTATCAGACAGTGCACTTTGAGAAACGATTAAATCCACCTAAGGATTTAGTGAAACAGCACATGGTCAGGAATTAGACAGGAACAGAACAGTCCAGACAGAAAACAAGGGTAGGGAATGGAGACCTAGGTAAGCAAGCAATGCTCACAAAACAGGCAACATCTAGCAATCTTGCTGCTTCTCAAAAGCCCATGGCTCTGACTCTCCTGTGAAGGTAACTTTTCTTGCTATACAAAGACAGAACCCACCGATCTGCCCAGGATATTGGTGTAAAAAGTGGATGATTCTGAGGGTCTACCCTGGCACAGCAGCTACAAGCCATGGCTAGACTTGGAAGTGTATGGTGTGTGTACCATGGTGGGAGGAGGTGGCAAGCCTGTTACATCATTTTCCATTTGCCTGCATCTTGACTCAAGCTCTGATTGGATTTGATGGAATCTATCACAGGAAGGGAGGGAAGATGCCCCATAAAATGTTGGACTTACATCCCACTATTTGGGTTCCTTGGACACTCCTCCGTGCTTTAAAAATCCCTTCTGAAGCCGTTGGGCTCTGATATAAGTTTTCCTGAAAAGGACCAGTGCAGTTCTTGCCTTGACTGCAGGTATTCTTCCCATATACCTAGTGCTAGCCAGCACGTGAGCTTGTGGCAAGAAGCAGAGCCCACTGTTGAGTGCCCTGCTGCGTGTCCATGGCTCACTCCCATTCAGCTGTAGTTGGCTCACACAGTCCAGCAACACCTCCAAGTTCTGCCCGCTGGAAATTTCATCTACTCTGTGGAACACTGGCTTAGTTTCTTTTATATCCCAGTCACCGGGGAGAGGCCCAAGAGCCTTATTCCAGATCAACTGATTTCCTTCCCCATAATACACCC
Organism: Mus caroli; assembly: GCF_978045245.1. Classification (NCBI taxonomy): domain Eukaryota; kingdom Metazoa; phylum Chordata; class Mammalia; order Rodentia; family Muridae; genus Mus; species Mus caroli. The sequence goes on along the minus strand of NW_028227265.1, from coordinate 119,945,687 downwards.
TCCTTTGCTTGCTTCTCAGCACAAATACAGGAGCTGAGGGACATCTGTCTACTACCTGTGTCCTTCAATAGCATGGAAACAGCCAATTAACTTCACCATCTATCCCTGGAGACTTAGGGCATAGTGTGTGCCCAGTGAATAATTTTTAAAGGGGTTTTAATAAATCCTTTTAAGAATATTTAAATCTATTCCTAAATATATTTTATTTAAGAATATATAACATGTATATTGTTAATAAGAATATATAAAGTGTAAGATAATATATAAAATATATTTACACAGAGTGGAGCAATGGCTAAGCAATTCTCTTTACGGTTTCTAAAGTGAAAGAAATAGCCAGTGTTTCCGTGACTGAGCTGTGAGTATTTTAGCTCTCTGCTTGTGAAGACACATATGTAGATCACGAACCTACTTTGAATAAAAGTACCATGGCATAAATTCTATATTTGGTCAAGCCAACAGTTACTCCATGACAAACAACATGGTAGATCAGCAGAACTACTGGGAAACATAACATTAATTCCTTGTCATTGTAGAACCTGGCATGTGTCCAGAGCACAAGGCTGATCGCCTGTGATAAGTTGCTGGCAGTATAGAACAGAAAACACGAGAGTGCAGGCGGCGGATGAACTGCAGATTGCTTCCACCCTGATCTCAATAAGCTCTGGAAATAATATGCGGATCCTCATCAGTCTCCGGAAACACACAGAGTACAGAGGCAGGGTTTTGTTGTTTTGGTTTTGGTTTTGGTTTTTTTGAGACAGGGTTTCTCTGTGTAGCCCTGGCTGTCCTGGAACTCACTCTGTAGACCAGGCTGGCCTCGAACTCAGAAATCCGCCTGCCAGAGGCAGTTTTATAGTGATTTACTTTATTGGAGTATTTCGGGAGCACAACCACTCCGAGATAGAACCCTGCCTTCTACACTCACTACACTCACTACAGTATCTCAGCTGACCATTCTCACCTGAAAGCATTTGTCTATATCTGGGCTATAAAAAAGGTGAGATGTATACAAGGTATATTTTAAGAGAAATAATGTTCTAGGTTGTTGACGCTCATTGCCAGTATTCTATACTTTTTTTTTCTTCTCAACCGAACATTAAAAGTTGTGTTTTTGATTACTGCTGCACATTAAATTGATATTTTCCATTTTAAAGATTTCTCCATTATTCTTCCAGAATCTTTGCCTATGCTGTGCACTGTTTGTTCCAGTGTTTTACCCACACTTTTAGATTCACTATGCGGTATTCTGTGAAGCTGTCTGCTAATATTTTCCCTTAAACTGTGTCTTCTTGCATCGCGTTCACTCTCACCACACTCCCTGGCATTTTTCAATTTGTCATTCAGGCATTTGTCTTCTGGGTGACAAACTTTCTTTCCACAACAAACTTTACAATATGACTAATTCGTGTACACTATTTACTGACATGTTTCCTTTCAAATAGTTACCGAAGAAATACTTTTTGAAAAATAGCTTATTTCTCAATGTAACTAGAATCCACTCTACTAGACAGACACAGGATCCAGTGAAGTTCTGGGACCTGGGTGAGTTCAAGCATAGTCAACCAAGAACAAGTAAAGGAGAAACAGGAGAGAGGGAACAACAGCACTGGGTCCTGAGGAGCTGAGGGAAATTTCAAAGTTTTCGAGAAAATGCACCCATTCCTTTGAAGTCTTTGGACTTTGCCCTGTGCAATGTTTATTCCCCTACGAGGCTGAGTTGGTGAGGAACCCACCAGATTTCAGGAGTTTATGGTTACTTGAGCCTACCTTTCACAATAACGAATAAAATCTATGCCAGGATATTCTCTTAATACTTTTGTGAAAAAAATCCACTCTTGTAGCATGTGCTCCTTCCAAATAAACATGAGATCTATAGTCGTGAGCAAGTGATACTAATGTAGTAGGCTTTTCCTATAGAGTAGACAAAATTCATTCTCCATAAACCACTGAAGAATTAATTAATGGGTACCACATTAAAAATTAATACACTTGTTTGTTTATATATTGGTCATTTAAAATACTTGATTATTTCCCATGAAATTCATCTCAACTTTGATTTTTTTTCCTTCATACATGCTTGGCCCAGTTATACGATGAGCCTTGGATACTAATGAAATTCTAAATAAGTTCAGTTTGGAGAAGATGGATATATAGCCCTGAAAAGTTAACAGTTTAGAAATTAATTTAAGGATATGATTATAATTTCATGCTGATTTCCAACATAAAATCTCAATTATGTCATGCAAAGACAAATACTGACCCCTAAAAATGGCTCAAAATTACATTAAACTCAGCAACAGAACTAGTAAGAAAGCTACATGCGGATTATATCCATTCAAATGTTTTAAAATCCCATAAAAACAAATTAAGACTAAATATTAAGCCAACAGTAGACCTCCATCCCTGGCAAGGGTCTGCTCTGGGTCTCTAGGCTGGTGAGGTCAACACTATTTCAAACAAGCCCCGGGAGTGACTGATGGAATGTCATCATTGTCATAGGCAAAGGGAAAGTCATGATTGTATGCAATGCACTTAATGTTTAAAACCTGGGAACTGGGGAGAATGTCTCTCCTATGTTAAGCATGACGCCACTGTAGCTGAGCCTAGTCTTATTCTGAATCAGGTTTATAAAAGACCCATGCTGAGTTCTAGCCACACACACCATCTCAGACATAGGTCTTGTTGCTCCGGAGAAAGAGTATCTGAAACCCCAGTCACAGTCACACCTAGCTTGGAGACATTTCCTTTCTTTTCCTTCATGAATTATTGCTTTCACTACTTGGTTTTGAACCCGGAAGTTCATGCGTGCTAGGCAGCGCAGTGTGTGTTCCTCTCAGACACTGATCACCCCTTTATTTGAAAGCCTAACTTCACACAAGAGCCTTAATGTATTTTGCTTTTGAAATATAATTTAGAAACAGCTATCAAATGCATTATTTTATTCTACATTATAGTCCGGTCATAAAAAGTCATAGCATTTTTTCCCATCCTTTAAAAAACCATGGCATTACAAAGGGTAGACAAGTATCAGATGAAGTTCAGTAATGAGGCTGTGTGCTCCGTGCAGTACTTCTAAGGAATAACGACACAGATATCAAGCCATCCCTGGTTCACATCGCTTCTGAGGTTCTTTTGTGAACCTCTGTGAGACTCCTCAGCCTGGTTGCCTTTCCTGCTAAGCGAAGCTAGGGAAAATGATGACTTCAGAATCGCCATTGGCAATTCTAGTCATTTATAGGGAGAGCTACATTCCACCGCCACCACTGGTACCAGGAAGTTAAGTGACAGAAACATTTGATATTTCAAGTTCTTTTATTTGCCTGGAGCTCTTTCTTACTGTGAGGTTTCCTTAAAGTAGATCGTGGGACTTGTAAGACGTAGCCCCCAATTCCTAAGCATGTAATATGATAACTCTCTTTAACAATCTTTAACAATAACTCAAAAGCATCGGTCTCTACTCTGAAAGCACAACCTTTCAACCTATAACTTGCATCAGCAGATCAATATAAGAAATATAGTACCAAAATACATCGGTATATTTCCACATTAGAGACTTTAAAATATAGGTGTCACAGAGAGTATAGTCCTTGCATTAATTCTTAGTTCATTATGAACAATCATCTCCTCCTTGTAGACATGTCTACATAACTATATACAAGATACATCAGTCATAAACGTCTGTAATTCTGTATCTTAGCTGTGAGAATAATGCCGAGCTATAGCTTGCTCATCACTAAGAGGGAGAGACTATCTCTGCCAAGAAATTTCTGTAATATGCAATGGCTAATATTTACAAAGGTCTATAGTATAACTTAAATAAAAATAAATGGCCAGTATGATTAACTTTTATGAAGATGATATGGAAATCATTTAACAAACACTGCCAGTCCTTCTTCCTTCCCTCAGCCATTCTTTAAGTATGTATTATGTGTTTGTGTCATTGAAATAAATTTGCTAAGCTCCAAGTGTGTGCATGTGTATGTGTGCATGTGTGTATATACAGAAGATATTAACTTATGGTTTTACTTGTTACCAGAATTTTAGCACTTGGCCTTCCCCTTCACGATTCATAAGAGACTCCCCTAAGCCTCACCCTTGTGTTTACTGAAATGGCTGAGAGTGAGATGGACACAGAACAAATGCTTGCTCATTTATTATATTATTATATTATCAATGCTTATTTTAAACTATTTATTCATGTTATACAGAATGCAATAAGACATGTTTTATCCAATGCATGTCAAAAAACCCCCTCAATCCCAGCACACTGATATTTAGGAATTACAGGCGACAAACCATATGTTAAGGATGAGACATGGAGAAGCTGAATCAATGTCAGTGGGGTCGTTTACTTATTTCTATGGCCTTTCAATGCCAATATCTTTAAGCACTGACAGATGTTTACACCTGTGGTAGCTATGGTGATTGGTTGATGTGAGGATCGGGAGAGGTCCCTCTAACTCCAGGCATATCCGTCAGGATCTTGTGTGCGCTTGCCTCTGTATTGTCAAGGAGTATGATCTTCTAAAGCCTTTTGCCTGACTTCATTGAATATTGTTCTAGTTGAATAAAATAAGGGAAACCACACAGAGCCACCTGCTTTTGTTAACTTAGTGGAAATTTGCATGTTCGCAAGATACAAGGCAACATAGAGGAAAGCATACACTGAGATGCTCTCTGCCATTTCTAAGAAATTAATGTGGTCTTCAGTCAGTGAGAGCACTGGGGTAAAGGTTCCAGTCCCCAACCTACACACACACACACACACACACACACACACACACACAGAATAAATACAAAGTAAAATGCAATTTTAAAAAGAAGTCAAAGTCATCTACTATCTCAGCTCCTGCTGATACAGTGTCTGTGACTGGCTGGAAGATGTGCATTCTTGTCTCATCTGCACCACCCTAATTAAGCAAAAACGAAAATTTCAAGTGATGCTCCACTAATAACAATTTTTAAAACACACAGGCTTGAACTTATGAATTAATTTGCATGATAGGAGTTTCTGACTGAGAATCCATGAAAGCCCATGGCATTCTTTTTATAAAGACAATTCCTATAACACACCATTAGGGTTTCCCCCTGTTAAATTAACTTTACAGACTTCTAATGGATTTCTTAATTAGACTTGTTATTAACAAGAATATTAAATGAATTAAAAACATCACTGACAGCCACTTGTAATAAACAAAAAATGAAAAACCAGATTTATGCTTCCCACTTTCTCCTACCCAATCCAAAGCTTTTAATAAATCCACAAATATACTGCAATTAATTATTCAGCTGTCAAAGAGGAAATAAAACGGAGTTGTTGCCTGTGTGTTGGTAGAAGGTATTCTCCTCACTTCAAGGATAAGGTTGGAGAGGGTAGCTATTGTTGCAGTCTTATGTTGAAGAGGCTGCCACAGCCTGCACGGTGCATTGTCTTCGAGAAGCCATGCTGAAGGGTAGCGAGTTAGGAGCTGCACCTGCAGGCTTCTTGCCCTTCATCTTTGGAAGCCAAGGGCACATCTTCAAAAGAGAGAAACACCTTTGTCCCAAATTCTAAACTCTGAATGAGTGTCTTTGAATATGGAGAGAGGAAAGAAGAGGGGAAGGATTCTTCCTTTTGGATCCCAATACCTTTGTAAATTGATATTAAACTTCAATTGTCTGTAGTGGTGTGTATGTAGGCAGACTCCATCTCAAAGGTTACCTTTGTGAGGTAGAGTGTGTGTGTGTGTCTGTCTGTCTGTCTGTGTATCTGTGTGTGTCTATGGATGTCTCTGTGTGTATCTGGATGTCTTTGTGTGTCTGTTTCTGTGTGTCTGTTTATGTGTGCTTGTTTGTGTGTCTCTGTATGTGTATTTATGTGTCTGTGTCTCTCTGTGTGTGAGTCTGTGTATCTGTGTCTGTGTGCCTGTATGTCTGTGTGTCTGTCTGTGTGTGTCTGCATGTCTCTGTCTGTCTGTCTGTCTGTCTGTCAGTGTTTCTGCGTACTGTAACTGTAAATGTGAATGCTGCAGAGAAAGGATTATAGCAAAGAACAGAGATGAACATGTTAAAAAAGAATGACTGGGAGTGAAGAATTCTTCAGCTGGGAAGTCTTTTCAGATCTCAGCAACAGCCATGGCCATGGACATGTGATAGTCTTCTAATATAAACATGGGGCAACAGAGGAAGAGGGAGAAAGAAAAGCTTCCCCAGAACAAGGTGGCAATTGTCTCTGCTCCCCTCATCTCTAGTACCTCTAGGGGATGACACTGCTTCTATGGGGCTTAGAGAATTATATATGGCCATGCAAAATGCCACACATAGCAAATGAGGAAATTAGAATGCTTTGGTTGCTAATAGGGACAAGTCATAAAAATGGCTTAGATAAAGGTCCATGTACTTTTTCTCACTGGGAACATAAGTGAAGCCCAGTAGTTCTGCTCCTACAGAATGTCCAATCGATTGTGAGTTAAAATGTGCCTGTTTTCCCAGTGCTCTGGGTGAGGAGCACATGGTTTTCACGGGAAGCAAGATCTGATGCAGGCATCAGCTCTAGTAGCATATTTCCCTAGCATGCATAAGGTCCAGGCTTCACCCTCAAGCAGTACAAAAACAACAATCAAGAACAAATTCTGGGAAGAATGCAGAAAAGCAGGAATTGTCCTAGCTGTGTCTACTATATGGCGCAGCAGGTATTTCGAGAGTCACCAAGGGATCCTAGAGTGCTCCTGAGAGATAGGCACTTTTAGCAGTACAGTGCAGGTGTGGCGATAAAAATGTGTGTTGAATATTCACAGCACAACTCATAGTAGCAAAGCATGGAAACAAACCAAATGCGTACTGATAGGTGATTAAATTTTAAAACATCATTTATGCATCTTCCCTGGAGTGGGGACAATGAAGTTGGCATTATGTAACGTAGAACCTTGAACACCTGCTGTACCCTTGACGTCACATATCATAGGGATCTGTTCCTGTGAAATAGCCTACAGATCATAAAGTCGATCTGTTTGAAAATTTACTTCAAGTAAGTCCATTGTATGGCATATCAAACACAAATCAATGAATATAAGTTTAATTATAACTTAGTCCAAATGTATTTCCATTACACAAAAAAAAAAAAAAAAAACTTCTCCTGGCACCTCATTCCCCCAAGAAAGAACCACCTCTCCATATCAATATGTCCACACAACCAGATCCATTCATTGCTTTGATATATGATTCAGTGTGGTCTGTATCCATGGATTTTCATTAACATACAATGTTAGTGGAAAATGAAATGAAACTGCACATGAATCTCTCTCTATGCAGCTGCTGAGGTAGATATGGATGAAGACTCACGGCTACTATAAAAACTGAGAATAAAATTTGAATTTCGATTTGAGGGAATCACTTAGGAAATTTGCCAGCATAGGTTTCTTTGTTAGATGCTAGCACTATTTAATATTTTAAATTTTATTTCAAGAGCACTAGAAGCCATAGCTTTGTTTGGCTTCTGCTTTATGATAACATAGAGCAGCCATCTTTGTCCATCCTTTTCATTTGAATTAACAAACATACAGTCCTGGCATTTTGAAAACAACTGTTCAGCTTCCCCTCTATCTTTGTTAAAGAACCACAATGCAAACACTAGTTAAATCACTAGTTAAAAATCACCCTGCTTGCATTATAAACAAGTGATACTTAACAAAATACCCAAATATTAGTTTAAAAGCCAAAGCACAATCTTTTCAGAAGTAAATTCCATGCCAGAAATATAATTAACTACTTCATAGTTATCGCATCTATGCTTTCAAGTGCTATCACTAAACATATACTTTGAGACACACAGCTTTTTTTTTTCCAGAACGAAATTAAATCCAGAATAATTAGTTCTCATATCAAGCGCTCAACTTGAGTAAATCTAGCTCAAGATGTGTTTAGCACAGAAGCCTGCAGCTAATGGTACATAATGTGCTGTAATTTCATTTCGGCTTGCTTTATATAAAATCGCAACAGCCACAAAACAAAGCCCACATGCCTTGAATTAACTGTAATTAACTTTGAGATGTTACATAGGCCCTCACAGGAAGAGTGAATCCAAAATACCTCATTCCTTTTACACAAGGACACACTTATAATTCAACCATACAGACTTTTACTTACTAAATAATTTCTGAAAGAATAAAATAATTTCATCAGTTTAAGAGTCCTTAGCATACATTCAGAAGTTACAAAGATATGCATAGGTCAAGTAATGACAAATTAACATTGAAATATGTTGGCCGGGAAGCTATTTTTATCATCTATATGGTTAATCAAACATATTTACAGTAGATAATAGCCAGATAGGTGACTGTTTTAGTCAGTGAAGAGTAACCTAGAAGAAGAAAGGTAACCAACACATTTGGACTCTCTAGTCTATCAGAATACATCATTCTCCCACAATTAATGAGCTGATCCAAGTGTGCAAACATGAAAAAAGCATGGTACAGTAAAACCATCTAAATTATGAAAAATTATCCTTCACAAACTGCCTAATTTTCTAGAATTAAGAGGGTTGGCTGACACATGCTTTTAGCTAAGCGGCCTCAAAAATGTTCAAATATGCCCTGTAGGACATCCAAACAAAATGTACCATTTTGAGTTAAAAAAATCATTTTAGGCTCTTGGCATCTGTGAAATTTTAATAAGCTCTAACGTCCTGGTTCAAAGTATATTTGATTTGAAATGGGTCTAGCCATAAATGAGAATAGATGTGTTAACGATCCAAAAATAGCAATTTTGCTCAAACTTTTCCATCAGAATAAACAAAATTACATCCCATAGGCTAAACAGAAGCACATGAAGTTTTTGCAAAGTCAAAATTCTAGCTTTTTCTATCCCCTTTTTGTTCTGCTAAACTCAGAGCAGTCTCGAACCCAGTAGACCAGATCTGGGTTGAACTAAACAGAGTGCAGTTGAACTGGGCCTTGGGAGCAGCCACGATATCCATGAGCCTTGTTTCTGCAGGCCCTCTTTGGAGCAGCTTTGTCATTTCTCTTACATCCATGCAGGAGCCCATCAATTAATCATATGGTCCCACTTTCCTGTTGACCTTGAAGGAGAAAAGGCCGAGGAGTCTTCAGTCATAAGCAGAGAAACAAAAAGGAGACTCACCAATATCATTTTCAGAGCATCAGTCCTGTGCTAATCACTGTAAAGACGAGAAGAAGACAAAGAGTGGAGACCACATCCCTTGTTGGACACAGGCTAGGGCTAATAGAGTTCATTACACGTTTCTAAGGAGAGTTGTGCTGAATGCTGAAGGAGAGACTGAGACTGCTGGACATTGCTGCCCGAGTCGTGATCGATCTCCCTAAAGATGCGTTAAAATTCTAAACTCTGTACCTGCACATGAGACATTATTTGGGACAGATCTCAGTAGGTGGGATCAACTTAAGACTCAGCTCTTTCTGTGTTCTCTAAGCCTAGGTGACTAGGTATTCTTATTAGAAGAGGCGTAGACGTGACATGCAGGAAGGGAAAATGAAGACCTGCGGGGAGAGTCTTTCTGAGTAGGGTAAGTCTCCATAAGCCAAGGAACGCTGAGCACCAACAGCAACCCAGGAAGCTGGGAAGTAGTCACAGACAAACGTTCTCCTGGACGCTTTCAAATGGAGTGTAGTTCCCAGCATTGAGAGGTATGGAAGAATAGGATTCTGTTAAACTGTTGTCCCAGGCTTCTGTAAGCCTATAAGACAAAGAAACAGAGATGCCTGATTTCATCGCAGGAAAAGAACCAGAGGCTGGGAAGAATATCTGTGAAAATAGGAGGGGCTGGGGCCCTTAAATCTTACATATATAAGCATGCATGTGTGTATATACATATGCCCAGAAATGTAATTGTACTGGTTCATTCTAATCCCACAGTTACCACTGTTCAAAAAATATATATATCTCTAAACTTAGATAGAAGGGTAGGATTTGTAATGGGTCATGTGACCATGGGATAGAAGACACAGTTGGGAAAGTAGGTACTCCTTCTGGCCCTTCTGGCAATTCTAAAATTCCTTTGGCCAACTTAGTAAATGATATAATGCTCACTCCCCTTCCATGGTCTGTTAAGTGCTACCCTTCCTTGGCAGTACCGTGTTTATCAATGGAGGCTGTTCTATGCTCTTAGCTGCTTTTCTTTTAGCTTTCAAAACTGTGTAGCACTGAGAACACCATACAGTCAGGGCTCATGTTTTCCTTCTCTTGGCTAGCCTCTTGTAACTCTACACTTTAAAGGAGAATCTAGGCTAGTCCATTATGGATGCATATGATTTATGATAAGAAATAATTTGGTTAATTGAAAAGATAGCCTTTGATGATATTTTCAGAATTCCAATGTGGAGTTTGTGTGACTTCTTGGTGATGAATGTGATAAGGAAAATGGCTTTTGGTAAGGAAATGTCCTAATTTCACAGCAGGCAGCTATTAAGATAAAGGATACCAGCCATATTTGTGATCCAGGATCCTTAGTAGGTGCTAGAGTATATAATAAATAGTATATTCCTGTTACAGTACTGGGGTAACATCTGACCTTTGATCCCTGTTCTAACAAGTCTCGATTGCTGTAAATGTTAGATTCCTCTAACCACTATTCCTTTTGCTCATGAGTCTATAATCTGGTGTTAGGGCCTTTTTTTAGACTGCATCTTTAGAAAAATTTCCAGATACAATGCCATTTCTACACAAGAATACTATCATTCTATATAGAAGCATGATTATCAATCAGGGAGTTATACGAGGTCATCCCCGAGCTACAGAACTCATTGGACTTGGACAGTTGTTGCTGTCCCTCTAACTTTTTTTAGAGCAACTTTTACTTTGTCTTAAAAGGGTAAAATAAGCTTTGGCCTCTGTGTGCACATACATACATATAAGCCCTTCCCTACATGAACACAACACAAGAATGCCAAGACCTTAGACAGGAGAGTGATGGCTGCTACTTCAAAATAGAAAACTAAAACAAGTATTTTCCAAACTGCCTTAGGTTGTGTCTCAGTAGAAAAAGTCCCTGGTCTGGAACTGCGGGGGTGGGGGGTGGGGGGTGGGGGGTGGGGGGTGGGGGGTGGGGGAGATTTAATTGACAGTTAATCTAAAGGCAATATTGTCATCTCTTCCCATAGCTTCTCTCCCACACTCTTTCTTGTGGATCTACCTTGCATACCTTTTCACATCAGTACAGACCCTCCCCATCTTACCATCCTGCATGTGGTACCCCTTGCATCTTTGCTTGGATGCTAAATATCCATTATCTCTACCTTCTTGCCCACCTGATTAGCTCAGCATCAGTCTTTGCTCTGTTCATTCAAAACCTGAAGTATTTGTTCAGAATCAAGGTTAAGCACATCTTAGGCTGTGCCCTCTAAGCAGAGAACGCCCAGTGACTTGGGTATTTATCCATTTTCTTCTTGAATTTGCAATACCCCAGTCCTTGATGCATGGTTATGTAACATCCTTTTCCTTGTGTATATTTTAACTTTTCACTTTGTGAATTCATTTAAGAAACAAACAAAACCAAAAAAAGAAAAAAAATGACCATGTCTTTGTGATCCTGGGCAAGAATACATCATTGATTAAAAAAATAAAACAAGCAAAAAACCAACCCACTGTACCCTATTTCCGCCTAGCATTGTAGTAGGGAGAAATGGATGAAGTGAAACCTTTGGTCCTTCTTATTGAAGTCATGGATATGAAGGCAAAGACACACTCACTTTGTAAGGCCGACAGAGAGGCTATGTTTGCAGAGATGAACTGACCAAAAAGAGTTGCAGTAATATGGAGAGATGGGAACGTTGCAGGCTAATTACCTTATATTGGGCTAATTGTAATTCTCTGGAACAGGCTATTCCTTGCCCACTTCTCTGTCAGAACTAACAATCCCATGACTAACATATAAAACCCTTTTGAAATCTAATAACTTATCAGACCCCTAGCTTCCACCAACCCCCAAGCCCAGAATGTTATAGATAGCATCTGAGGCCGAGATCTGAGGCTCCCCCTTCTTACTGTAACTGCCTTTCTGCTGTGCTGGCTGACAGATTCTAAACTTGCCTTCACGTTTGACATTCTTTTTTTCTGTAAAAACATAAAACCTCATGAAACTGCTTCCACAATGGAGCATGGAATTTGGAGTAACTGAAATCTGTGTCCCTAGGTCATGGTCACTTAAAATGGCTCCAGATAAGCTATCTTGCACCATAGGCTTGAACAAGAGAGCAATGGGTTTGTTGTTGTTGCTACTGTTGTTTGTTTGTTGTGAGTGTGTGTGTTTCATCAAAAGTTTCATATTATGTCATTAGGAAAGAAATGTTGCCTTGAGTAAAGTAAAACTTTTCCTTGGGCTCCTTTATTTCTGTAGAATACTGCAAGCTTACCCAAGCTCAGGTGTCCATTGTCTTCTGCAGACACCAAGAAAAGTACTGGAATGCTATCTGGATCAGCGGTTTTCCTCCTGTCATCTGTCTCGACGCTGAAGGTGAGCAGTAATCATCTAACAGCACCTTAGTTTTTTACTCCTCCTCCTCTACACATTTCTGTCAGCTGAAGAAGATATTTCTCTTTAAAGAGTATAAACACACACACACACACACACACACACACACATATATATATATATATATATATAACCTAATCTGGTCCAGTTACGTCCATGTCTCTCATAATCATGTCACTCCATAATCATGGCCTTTTCTTGTCTGGGAGGTTTTACATTTGCAAGTAAATTATTTCAAATAAAAAATATTTTTTAAAGTCCTATTTACTCCATAGGGTTATACTAGAAACCATAAAAGGATCAGAACCTGCTCAGGCCTCCTTTTTTATTACAGGTAAAAACAAGGTTAAAAACTATCTCTCATGCTGACACAGAATGATAAATATCTTGTTTAAAGAGTACAGATAACGTAATATAGAGCACTGGAATTTCCTAGCGGGCTTATATTGCTTCTAGAGATGTGCTGAAGAAAAACATGTTTTTGACTTGAGATAAGTGGACAGATACTTTCACTTTGCATTTAGTGAGAGTTCAAAATTAAATTTTGTGATACATATATTTTTAATAACATATAAAGCATACATACAGAATCCAAGCTTTTAAAGCCTGGGTTTCCCCTGTCACTCTTGATATTGTGTACCACTTCTTACAACATCCGCAAAGTTTTCTGAACAAAGAAACACAGACTAGAATACAGAATGTAGAGGTAGGATTCATGTGTAATAAATGCATTGCACAGCTATTCTTCAGTAACAAGATAAAACCCTATGGTTTTCGTTAGTGAATTTTGAAAAGTAATTTACCACCAAGTGGATTTACAACAAACAATGTACTGGAAATCACTAGAGATAATTCAGTGATTGTAGGTATTATCCCTCTGAGTTCAGGATAACACACCCACGAACTGCATTCGCTCATTGGACCACGTTCTCATGACAGATATCGTTGACACCTGCTACAGGCATGACAGACGCCTTACGGTCTCTCAGATTCAGTCCACCTCATTCAAGAAGATTCCAGGTACTGTAAGGAGTCACAAAGGTGCTAACCATGCTTTGAGATCACACCTGAAAACATGGATGATTAAGTCACACTTTTGCCTGAAAGTCACCTAAGTATTGAGAATACTTTCACTTCAGAGTACTAAAAGCACGACAATGTTGTGTATTTTAATTAGGGATTTACAAACTTGTGTGCACTTGGTGGTGGGGGGTGGGCATAAGATGCCTCAGCATATGAACACAGTTGCCTCCAAGGTCAAAGACCTGAGTGTGATACCTGATACCCACATGGTGGAAGAGAGACCCAATCCTTGTGAATGCTCCACCAACAGCTACACCTGAGCTATGCCACCTACACAGGCACAGAAGCACATGCAAATCAACCAATAAATCAATAGAAAATCTTTTAAAGGAGCATGTTTTGCCAGCGTTTTTTCTCCTTTTTAAGTAATGTCAAAACATAATGTAAAATAAAGCTTAGAGATAGGAAACCAGAACTAACTTTTTAAAAATATTCTGAGTTCTTTTTAAGCAAGTAAACAAATTAAAACTAAATATGCAATGACCCCTCCCCTTTAATTTGTGAGGCTGGAGGCTAAGATATAAATACAGATGGTAGAGACTTCAACAACATTAACATTTAGTAAAACTAGCTTAACACAGGCTTGGTGGAAGGGTGGAAACGCTTCAGAGAGGAAGTGCTCTCTGGCTGATAAACACTGAAAATGTATCACGTGATCTTTTCACAGAACCATTTTACAACATGTGAGAGCATCACTGTAAATAATGTGCTTCACTTTGTAATATCATAGTTCTTATTAGTCTTTGAGCAGTCGTAAAACTCACCTCAAATAGCAGGTCCACTGTTTGACTGGCTGTGTCTTGGTATTCTCGGCACTGGATGCTTTAGGGGACCACATCTGAGTACCGACCACTCTTGGTACTAAATGCTTTGGGAGCTACACTGTCCTAAGAGCATTGCTACATATTTAGAAAATATACTTCAGGCACTGGGAAAGTCCCTTCAGATGCCAAACTTGATCTCTGATGAAACCTGGCTCTTGTTTCGGATATGAACAGTGATGTACTTTCCATCGACATCATTTGAAATGTGTATAAAAATAGTGAAATTTCTTTCCTCAACACCCTAGCTCTATTTTTGTATCTGTTGAACTTTTCCCAGTCAGAACATTCACTAATTTATTTTATGTTGAATTAATATGAGTGAGTTAATAAGCTTCACTAAGTCATACCTATTCATCGACATTGTTAGAACAGCTCGTCACTTAGGTTAGGACCGCCTCCTTGGTTAGGAAGGAAACTGCCTGTGCAGGTCAGTGTCCAAGTGTGACCCGTGTGCTCCTTGTAGCTGGCATGCCCACCTCTTCAGCTCCACCTTCTCAAGAAGCACCTGGCAGGTCCCCAGTCTACTTCCAAAAGAGCCTGTTCTTCAGTGAAGCCATGTGCCATGCAGCCCTCTGAGTGCCTCAGTTTCCCCCATCCGCAGGTGGATCTAGTCCTGTGACCTAATACAGCATAATGGGCAAACTGGTGATCTTATAGAAAGTCCTTGTTATGACACAGGTTCTCCTGACACCCGTCAGACTATGTGTATAGAACCAAGGTTAAGACCTAAGCTTGATTGTATCAGAGCCAAGACTTCTGGAATCCTGGGCTCATCATTATAGAAAGTGTCACTACCAGATCTGCAGAGGATGGATATGAGTCTCTGCTGTTCTTTGAGTAAAAGGCTACATGAGTGTAAGCACCTGATGCTTCAAAGAGGAGTTAAGGGAGGGCAGCACCCATAAACAAACCTGCGTGGAAAACAGCTTCATCTAAGGAACGGCTTGTTGGACAGTGGGCATGCGAGAACAAAGAGACTGGGAGAAAACCCGTATCCCTCCAGAGTTCCAGCGCTCTGGGCAGGTGGACGCAGGAGGACTGCTGCATACTTTCCACGCTGCCCCGGGTGGGTGTCTGGCTGTGGGAAGTCACTGAACCCAACCCACCAGGGGGGGACAAGGGGCAGTCTGAGGTCTCTCTGGGCCTCACAGAGGCGAGAGATAACAGGCTCCCTGTCTCAGGCATCCCTCACACCACTGGATACCATGGAAGAGCTGAGAACAAAGTGGAGGCCCTGGGGGCAGGGGACAGCTCTCTCATTCCAGGAGGTTGAAGGGAAGAGAGGGCAGGGGGAGAGGGGGTACCCGGTGGTTTCCACACGGGTGAGAGTCCTTGGTCCAGTTTGTGGCTGGAGCACAAGAAGGCCTTCCGTGGCAGGTTAGACAAGACTCTTTATGGGGAAAGTCTGTCCCTTGTTCAACCACAGGGGGCCTTGATGAGCAGAGACAGTCTATGGCTTTAGAGCTTTATTGTAGAAAGGCAGGGAGAAAGAGAGAAGGTAGAAAGAGGAAGAGAGGCTGGCATGATCATGTGGAGAGAGGGGTGGGGAGGGAAGGGAGAGAGAGAGGAGGAGCCAAACAGCTCCTTTTATAGTGCGGTGGGCTACCTTGCTGTTGCCAGGTAACTGTGGGGAGGAGCTTACCTGAAAAAGTCAGGTAACTGTGGGGTGGAGTCTAGCCAGAATGCTAGGGGAGCTTGGGGCTTTGACTGCATGACTGATAGTCACAGAATTACAGAGTTGGGGGCTCTGTGGTGTCAGGCACCTGTCTCTGGGAACACTGTTCCATCCCTTGTAGAGTTTTCTACTGGGTCTCTACTGGGTCTCTGGAGCAAGTCTCATTCAACCAAAACAGGCTGTCTTTCATGGCCCCACAATGGCTGACACTAAAGTTCCTCCAGCCTTTGCAGGTTGGCAACAAGGAAAACATATAAGATGAGCACATTTTGCACTTGGTGAGCAGCAGCAGTGGGGCCTAGGGAGGCTGTAAGGGAGTTCAGAGTGAGGTCTGAGGCTGTAGAGGAGAGATATCAAAGCAGGGTCCTGGCCTGCAGTCAAACTGGGTATACTATTTACAATAGTTTTAGATTCGGAATTGAAAATAGGCTCTGACAGGGCTTCCCTGAGTGCACGGGCTGCCCTGGTTTTATTCTGTGTCTCTGTGAGTGCTACCAAGGCGGGATGATAAATATTGCCTCGCCTTGCCTTCCGTGAGGGAAAGAACACTCCTGTACAGAATGCATAAGCAGGCTGGCACACCTCGCTGTCAGAGCCTCGGGAGCTGACCAGCAACGTACAGAATATTAAAGCAGAGAGACCAGAGCAGTCAGGCCAGAGGAAAGCCCAGCACTGCTGGCCCCTGGGGAGACACTAGGGATCCTGTGTCCTTTACAGTGGGTGGAACTTCTCTGAGCCTCAACCAGCAGGAAAGCTACTACTGAGGGCTTTTTTTGTCTCCTGAATAGCTCAGGTAAAAACAGACATGGGTGAGCTGTAAAACAATCACTTTAATTGGAGTGATTATTGCAACTCCCTAATTATTCCAGCTGGTGGCAAACAAAGTAATGCAATCGATCATTTAGCAGACTGCTTAATTGCATGGTGATTCACTGCCCCTAACCTGCTGGACAGGGGAGCTTACAGGATAGTGTTTCTTCACATAATAGCTCAAAATGCATTCTGGGACTGGAGAAAATGTTTGATTGTCATGACATAAACCTGCAAGGCTCTCTGGAAACCTGTTTCTTAGGGCAATAAGCATTCATTTTCTCTACTTATCAAATGCTCTCATCCTTAATCCGTACAAGATCCATCCAATGTTCTTAATTACTACTAATTGTCAACATATAGGGGAACGAATTAAAATTAAAAGACAAGGTTAAGAAATTTAATGGCTATTTAGTTATTATTCACAAACATATGGTTATGCAAGAGTGATAGCTACAAATAGATTATAAAATAGGTAACTAAATAGATTATTTAATGTAACTTAAACCACTCTTACTAATAACTGCAAAATAGGTGTTTTGAAAGCTGTTTAACTAAAAGTGTCTTAATGTCATTTGGCATAATTTATTTTAAGTATATTTTTAAATAATATTAATTTAAGTTATTATTCAATATTATTAAATTCCAGGACAGTTAATTTAAATTTGAACCTAAGAGCATACTCTATTTTCAAAACTAAGGTAGCTTTTTTTAAACAAACATCTTGGTTAATATGTTGTACTAAAAAGAACATAACCAATTTCTTGAATTTTCAGACTGTAATAAAACGATCAAGTGGTGAAAAGGAACACAGGCTCAGTGTGGGATGTGGAGGAAGAGGTCGTACTGGACTCTCGGTTTCTTAGGCTCAAACAGATACTGAGATTGTTGTTTGCATCCATGTGGGAAAGCATCAGTAAGGAATATCTGTATTAAAACCTTTTCTCATTTTTCTTTAATAGTTAAGTCCAGGAGACCATATTTAGACTACTGAATGAGTAGCTGTGGTGTTGGTCAATAGTTTCATTTGATTACATTCTGTTCACCTGACAGCAGCCAGTGGATTAAAATCACAAGGGAGAAAGATAGTGATGCGAGGAGGAAAGGAAGGGAAAAGATAAGAGGGTAAAAAAGGAGAAGCAGAGAAAGAATAATCTAAGAGATGGACAGGAAGAGGGAACAGTTAACAGAGGGCATACTGCAGAGTGCAAACCACCTGCCCTCTGCAACACTGTAATGTCATGATATCCAATGTCATGGTATCTTCTGTAACACTGCAATACTGTGTTATCCTCTGCAACACTGTAATATTGTATTGTCCTCTGTAACACTGAAATGACCTGTCATCCTCTGTAAAACTGTAATGTCATGCTATCTTCTGAAACACTGCAATGTTGCTATCTTCTGCAACACTGTACTGTCCTGTTATCCTCTACAATACTGTAATGTTGTCGTCCTCTGCAATACTGCAATGTTGTCATCCTCTGCAACACTGCAATGCCATATCATTCTCTGTAACATTGCAATGTCATATCATTCTCTGTAACATTGCAATGTTGTTATCCCCTGTAACACTGCAATGTTGTTATCCTCTGCAACACAGCACTGTCTCATTATCCTCTGCAACATTGCAATGTCATATCATCTCTGCAACACTGCAATGTCATATCATCCTCTGTAACACTGCCATGTTGTTATCCTCTGTAACACTGAAATGTTGTGTTACCTTCTGCAACACTGCAATGTTGTGCTACAATTCAGTGAGCTTCAGTTAACACCTTTCCAAATTACCAAACTAGACTACTAGATTTTATATGTATGTATGTATGTATGTATATATATATATATATATATATATATATATATATCACATATACTAAAATGGTAATATCTGTTCTTAAATCTTTTTAAATGTTAGGTGGTTGGTTTCTTAGCAGGATTACTGTTTTCTTGGCTTTTGGTTGATTTTCCTCACTTGTTTGAAGAACATAATTTACCATAATTTCATGTTTACAAGGCCCATGTCAGTATAAGGCAATGGCAGCATACTAGTTAACAAGTACACAGACAAGCATAGCCTGTGCTGAGACCATGCATGACCCTTTCACAGACACCTTGCATAGGTCATATAGCCCATCATGTACATAGGCCTTAAAGCCCATCATGCGCATAGGCTGTATAGCCTATCATGCTAACAGAAAGATCACATGTCCAGTACAAACTCTGGATAGGATGGTGAAGGCCCACATGCTGCTAGGTGGAAGAGGTAGACCATGTTTGTTATTGGTTAAAGCCTGTTCAAAGTATCCCTCTCTATAATGCGCTACAGTGAGCCCTCACCTTACACTCCCCAGTTTAACTAGGAATATTATATTCTTGTATTTAGCAAACCAGCTTAATTTCTTGTTAGCATTCACCATACTAAATAAATTGTTTGACAAATTATATTGTTTTAACTGAATATTCACTTTACCAGTTTTTAAAATAATCTCTTCTCTGTTCTGTCATTAAGCTCAGGCTAGTTTGACAGCTACTCGGGAGATGAGTGTGGGCATTCGTCTTCCTAATGGGAAACGTAAGCAGAATTCTGGAGTCCCGTGACCTGGGCACTCTCTCCCCTAATGGAAATATCTAAGCAGCATGCTGGAGTACCTATGATCTGGGCTGAGGACCTCTCCTTGTCCTAACTTCCTTCCTTAGTGAGATGTGAGCTGGTTGCTACAGCTAGAAGGCTGTCTAATGAAAATTGACAGCTGGAAGATGGACTTCTTTGGAGACAGGCTTACCTCTGCATTTGGGTTGATTTCCAGAGATTCAGAGACTATCTCTACTATCAACACTTAATTTACATCTTCCCTTTTAGGAAGAACATAAAAAAAGGGTATTTTTCTGAGGTTAAGACCAATTTTTCTAAGGTCAATAGAGTCAACAAGACTCAGATAATTTCCAACCAAACTTAAATAGAGTTAGATGTTGATTTTAACTGTATTCTTGCTTTCTGTAGTATCCCCATCCTCACCAACATGACTATATCACTATAATTATCATCATCAGGAGCAGCAGCAGCATCACCACCATCACCAGCAGCATAGCCATTACTCACGTCACCACTAAAACCATCACCAATATCACCGTCGTCCCCAGTAGCTTAGCCATCACTACTATCACCTTTGTAGTCCTCACCATCAGCAGAAGCCGCATCAGCATCATGGCCCTCAGCAGTACCACCCTCATGCACACCATTATCACCCACAAGGTCACCATCCACACAATGGCATTATTAGCCATACTAGTTGATTATCTGTAGATACCCAGATCTATTGCAGCTTTGAACATTAAAAGTCCTACACACCTTTGACCTAATTTCCATCCCAATCATCTCTGAAATACTATTGACCATAAAATATCAGTAGCAGGCCAGCAACAAAAATAAATTGAAGTAGAAAACAAATCTTCAAATTGCACAACATCATGAAGAACTAGGTGTACGGAATGAGACAAAGAGTCCAATTTCTGGCCAGGTCCCACAGCAGAATCAACCGTCTAAGAACGTGGATCTTCTTTGTGCTGTGACTACCCAACAGAGGCATGGCTTCCGGCTTCTTTGTTGCTTCCTCCCTACAGACTGGATGATGGTGACTCCTCCTTTTGCCACATAAGTTTCTCAGGGACATGGTCCCTTTGAGAAAGAAAACATATTTTGTTGTACAGAACACTTGGGCACAGGAAACTCAAATGTTTTTCCTAGGGAACAGAATCCACAGATCCTAAGCCCCATTTCAATATGCTTTCTACATACCATTCCCTGTAACGAGATGCAAACAACAAGCAAATGACAGAAACACATATGCTTGCAGGACAGAATAGACTCCACAGTGACTCTCATTATCTCCATTCTAAAAGGCATCCAGGGACTGTAAAGGACGCTCCTGTGATTTATTCTAATAGTGTACACTGAGCCTGGCAGTGTGCACTTCTACTACTGTGAATGATCCGGTTGTCACAGCAGGCATCCACTCTGGGATGCCATGGACATTCAGGAAGACTAAGCTGAGGCAATAGAACCCCACCACAAAGAATAACTTGGTGCATGCCCTCAGGCCACACTGCCTGGTAATTCTGGAAGTTTCCCTAAGTAAGGGTAAGGGAGGAGAGTTTTGTAAAGGTTGAAAGTGAAGACTCAGAAGAGAAAAATTTCTCAGTCTAAATAGTTCTGAAAATGTATGGGTAAAACTATAAACAAAAGGTAGGGCTCTTCTCAGTACCATATTCCTTTTGGTACAATTCACCACTGTCTAAACTATTGATTGCACACTTCTTAAAAGAAAATACTACTGTGGTCACATCATCCACATTGCTAAATTTTTTTCTTGTTCCTTCTGGGCTCGTTCACAGTTGATTCAATCAAAGCACTCTGCCTTCTCTCTCTCTCTCTCTCTCTGTCTCTCTCTCTGTCTCTGTCTCTCTCTCTCTCTCTCTCTGTCTCTCTCTCTCTGTCTCACTCTCTCTCTCTCACTCGCCAGTTATTACTGTGTTGATACTCAGATTGAGCATCATTTTTAGGGGACTCCAGACAGTGATACTGGGAAAAATTAGGGCTGGCCAAGGATGGTTGCCCTCATTATCTGTTGCATCACTGGATCTGGTGATGGGCTGCAAAGCAGGCAGAGGAAAGGCCTTATGCTCTTCTCTTGAGATGGGGCATTGGCACTCTAGGTCTTTCAGGCTCAGAAAGGGTTTACACAAGTGCTTCTGGGCCAATGGACTCACACTGGATCTAAACCACTGGCTGGCTTGGACCTCAGGATGGCAGATGTTAGAAATCTGCTGTCTTCAAAATCATAGAGAAATTACTTGGGAGTAAGGGTAATTACAGAATGAGGGGAAACATGAGGATTTTCAAGCAGATGTAATTAGTCTGCATGCTTCTAGGATAACAGAGGGATCAGCTAAAGATGAGATCAAGAGTACGCTGATTAAATGATAATGATAATGTGTATATGTATATGCTTGTGTGTATATGTCCATATATGTGTGTATATGTATGAATATATGTATGTGTGCAGGTGTGTATATGTATATACACAATTTTGTGCATGTACATATGAATATGTGTATTGTATATACGTGCATGTATGTATGTATGCAAAATGTGCATAGATACATACATGTGTATGTGTGTATATGTTCGTGTATATATGGTTGTGTATATGTGTGTTGGAGTGTGTATGTGTGTATGTATATGTACATGTTTATATGTGTTGAGGATATTTTATGACTCTCTTTGTTCTGTAAAATTACAAAAACTCAAGAAACTGCTTCCACATTGGAACATGGAATTTAGAGTAACCTCTGTCTGTGCTCCCAGACCATGGTCACTCAAAAATGGATCCAAAATAACCTTTTATTTCCTTTCAGTGAGAGCTGTGGGGTTTGTTTTCAATTTTTCCTTATTGCATCACCTGTGTGTACATGTATCTGTGTGTACATGTATGGTGTGCATGCATGTATCTATGTAGGTGTGTATGCCTATGTACACAAGATAATTACCCTGTAGAGCACAGAGCAGTTGAAAGAACACTAATTCCTTGGTTTCTGCACATGCTCTTTAACCTGATATTTTTAGTACTACTAGCTACTACTAATAGATATTATTCAAGCAACAATTCACTTACTTTTACATATTTTATGTTTTATATTGGTTACAATTTAGGTCATCACACATACTCTGGGTTTTGAATTCCCTCATCAGTATTCTTACATCCTGATCATTTGGTCCTTAATATTCTTTTACGTTTTTCTGCCTTAAGAGTAAGGTACAACTGAGGCTGTGAGTCCAGCTCTCTCCTCTAGCTGAAGTACTGCATCAGAATTTGCTGAGTGTCCTAACAACTACTGTATACTGTTGATCTCTGCAGTGGTGTGAATCTGAAATGTCATCACGCCACCACTGAGGCTCAGGGTTGGAATACTTGTTCTCTATTTGGAAGGTTCTGGGATATTTAGGGATAACACGCTAAATGAGTTTAAGGATCAGCCATGAGGATCAGATTTTAAAGGGTCAGAGTTTAAGGTACAAAGGAAGCTGAGCTCTTGTCCCAAAGTGACCCAGCCTGATGGGAAAGTGACAGTTTCCTGGAAACTTCAACTGCTGGTTGAATTCAGAAGCCTCCAGGGGATTAAAGAGAAAAATCACCATTTAAAGATCTGTAAACTTAGGGGAGCCAGAGGACGTTGATCCAGTTGAACAAACACAGAAGTGCAGGCCCACCTTAAGAGGAGAAGCTTGGCAAGAAACGAAGCTCAACTGGACATTCCTGATCACCCCCTTGTATTCTGATGGCCTCCCAAGTGGTCCCAGTGGGCATGAATATTGGTGACATGGTGGTGCTGGTGTTCTGTGCACTCATCGGAGTGTCAAATGAAGACAATGCTGAAGTTAAGGTCATGTGAGAGCGTATGAAGTATCCCTAGGCAGCCCAGTGCCCTTGACCTCTGGTCCTCTTTGCTGAACCTCTTTGATGATCCTGCGTAAACAGCCCTGTGAAGTTCCAAGGGAATCAAAAGCAAACACTGTCATTCTGGACGCTGGCAGCAGGGCCAGCTGGCATGTAATTTTGTTACAAAGCTATTTCCTGCTACAGGAGGGTTTGAAATAACATTTACTTGTATAAGTCTAATTCTATTTAGTTTATCCATCCGGGGCCAAATAAAAAGCACAGATTAATCGAGCATGAATATGTCAGGCAGAAAACCATTTTAGGACATGAAAGAACTCAAAGTTGTTTACAAATACTTTATAGTCTTATTAAAAAAATTCCTCCCCAAGAGCTGCCCATTCACTATCTGCCCCATAGTTGATCATTAGAGCAATAGCTTCCAAACTATTGGGGGTTAAGAGCACATGTCAGCATAGTTGAGATCAAAGGTTACAGATGGCTTATAAAGATGAATCTGTAGAAAGAATAGAGATGTCCAAAACAAAGAGTACTGTGAAATGAGACATCCTATATCCCTGTAATCTAAAGGTTTCTCCCTCAAGCTTAAATATATCACTAAACCAGTTGTAAGGCCTTTTTAGCTCTAAAATCCAAAGACTCTAAATTCAGTTTTGCTTGGTCTAGGTCTTAGAAATGCATGTTGCTACATACAGGGGAATGTGTTCATGTATGTGTGAGGAGACAGTTGACTCAGCTAAAATAGTTGGATATGTTTAATCTAAGAAACTAGGTAAATATCACCCATGAAGTCTCTGCCAGGAAACTTGACCTGGGCAAAGAACTTATATCCATCCCTCCTGCAGGGAGGGTCTCTGAGAGTCTGAGACTCCATCACTCATTAGGAGGGAAGTTGGTGCTTCCTTCCTATGCTGACAGTTCATGAAACTCAAGGCTATAACATTTTGTGTAGACCTTAAAAACATTTCCACAGAAGCTTTTACAATGATTTTACTGGAAACTTTTATCAGCCTCTTCCAGGAAAACATTTGGACCATGGAAACTTCTATTTGAAATAAAACCAAATTTTTCTCAGTCATTCTAGGGCACAGATTAATGAATATGTCAAGCAGAAAACCATTTTACAATTAAAAAATTTTACAAATATTTTATATTTTTATAAGGAAAACTTCTCCAACATCTCTCCACTCACTGTTTGGCTCATATTTGATCTATCTATCCATCCATCCATTCACCATCTCTCTACCTACTCATCTATCTATCTATCTATCTATCTATCTATCTATCTATCTATCTATCATCTATCATCTATCTATTTATCTATCATCTTCCTATCATGTATCATCTATCTTATATGTCAATCACTATATACAGATATAGATATAGGCATGTATGTATGTATGTAGGAATAATTCTGTCTTTGCAGATGAAGGATGTAAAACACTCACGGAATGGCTTGCCTTTTACCCTGGAGTAGCAATAGTGCCCAGTGAGAAGGGTTTGCTTTAGAAGAACTACTAACAGAAGAAGGCGCATTTCCCAACAACATAAAGCCTATAATGTATTCTTTCTCACCCAGTGTCAAAAGTTGTTATAATCGTACTCAGCCACAGTGGCAGGGAGGATTTCCAAACAGGCATTTCAAAAACAAATTTATAATTTTATAGGCAAAGCAGGTTTAGAGGAAAACTTGAGGAGAGCATTCTGTTAGAAATGTGTACACTCCCAGCATCCCCCTGCATGCTGAAGGCTTCACAGTAGCAAATATGAATGTCAATAGCCACAATAACAGACACTGGGTGGAGCAGTCTATCACTCAGAAGGATCTCTGTGCTTTGATAACCATCATGGGAGACATTTCAGCAAAGCCACAGCTATACAGCATTTGCAGAGGGCAGAGGAAGCATGGAGCTCTGGAAAGGGGCTACAGGCAGAGAATGAACGCATAGCATGACAGAGAGCTGTAGTGATGAGACAGAGCAGGTGAGACCATAGGGCACCCACCCCGAGACGGCACTCACTAACCTCACCAAAGCTCAGTACCCATGCTGGCAACTGAATTAAGTTTCTGAAGCATGCGCCCACACGTGCATACACTCACACACACACACACACACAATCTGCATATGTGTATTTATATGTATATGTGCATTAGTCTGTGTCAAGGTATGTGCATATGTTTGCATTTTCACATATATGTGGAGGACAGAGGAGGGCACTGGATCCCCTGGAGCTGAGAGTGACTGACAATTATGAACCTCTCAACATGGGTTCTGGGAACCATGCTCTGGTCCTGGCGTTCTGTCTTATATAGTAAGAAAGCCCATTAGCATTGAGTTTTCTCTCCACCCTCACTGTTCCTAGTGTCATATGTCACCATTATAAAAATGTAGAAGCTGTGTAAACCGAGGGATGAGGCATTGGGAGGTATTCCTAGCTCTCATGGATGAAGATATCAGAGGTAGGGCAGGCAGAGCTAAGGATAGCTGCCCTGTGACCTGCTGCCCAGACACAGCTATATTAGCACTTGTGAAGTCCTCATATTTACATAAATATTAAAGAGACTTGGGTTATAGGTTGATAACAAGTTTCATTTTATATCTTCTTAAATTTTTCCCTTTTTCTGACTATAAGATCTTTGTTCAGAGCTCCAGTTCCAGTTGACCCAATGACTCTCTGATCTCCATGGGCTCATGCATGCATATGGTGCACAGACATACATGTAGGCATGCACAAATATACATAAAATTAAATACATAAATATTTTATATTGTTGGCAAGACATATGAGTGAAAATATTAAAGAAATATGAAGTATAGGAAATAAAAAATATTTCAGTAGTTTAATGTATAGACTACCATGTAGTTACACATTGTTAAATTATTTGTAAATACTTTATTATTATTAAAAATACAAAAATGAGCTACTACACAGTATATGTACATATAGTGTATATAGTAATAGATTCTCCATGCATATATATGTTTTGCCATTCTTATCAAAATATATTAGATATATTCTCATTTATAACAAAATTTAAATTAAAGGACATACAGCATCATAGTCAATATTAATTTAAAAGTTCCCTTTTAATATTTATGTATATTATATAGATTTAATATATACTTAACTAATTAAGTATATGTGAAATTAGTGCACAAGGTAGACTTAATTATCCACTAAACAAATCTTTCTAGCTCTTTGGTAACTTTTGTTGTCACTGTGGTTTGAAACAGGGTCTTACTATGGACCTTGACTGGTGTAGAACTCACTTTGCAGACCAGGCTAGCCTCCGGCCTAGAGACCTGTCTTCCTCTGCCTCTTTGATGCTAGCATTAAAAGCCATCATTCCCAGTTCTTTGCTAACTCTTTATTTTGAAACAGTTACAGATATACAGAAGTTTGTAGAGAATGATGCAGCTAAACTGGGTGCATGATACCTCACATAAGAAAGGGAAACATCACATGTGTGTCAAGGTTATGATTACATACTCTTCTCTGTATGTAGCTGCAGTCCTGTGAGACCATCTACAAGATCTTAGTACACATGTAGATTTGTGGGACCAGAAACAAAATTACAATTCCTAGAGAAACAGCTCCATCAATTATTGCTAGAGCCAGGGCTATTCCAACCTCTAGTGAAACGCCTGTCAATCAAACACTGGTACGATCCCCACCTCTCTGGCTGAGTTGGGTCTGGAGTGTGACGTAAGTGGAAATTTGTACTCGTCTTCCTTCAGAATGTTTTTCCCTTCTGTAATTTCCTTGACAGTCACCTAAATCATTGTTAGGATCAGTAATCGCTTCTTATTACTTAAGAAAAGTTGTCCATATTAGGAACGGACCACATAATACTCAAACATTTACACAATTACAGAACATTTAAGTCGCTTCTACTTTGGGGGTATTTGTGTACACATTTCCAAAAGATTGAACTACTGTCTTTTGGACTGTTTTGTAAGAATTTAGGGGAGAATTTTCATGTTAGATATGAAGACATAAACTTAACGATCTTAAGTGGGTTTATGTACTTACACCTTACAGCAATCCAAAACTTGCCTGCATAATAGAAAACCTTTGGTTGGTATGAAAATACCTTCACAATCATCAGTTAAAGTAATGAGAATGAGCACTGTGGGCATATAGCATCTATATGTAGTCTCTGTTCCCCCAGTCACTGATATCGTGCTTCTGAAAACCACTACAGCATCTTGAATTATTGGGGTGAGAGAAATGTACTTTGTCATAACAACTATTTTGCTTTCATAATTATGCTCAAATGATGAGCCACGGAAGGCAGAAGATTGATGCTGGCTGCTTCAAAAACCAGTGCTAGAATAGAAAGCATGAAATTTAATTCACTCTGACCCTGCAGAGCGACTAATCACCTTGTATCAGTGACGTCACGGATCACTTCCAGGTAATGGTGGCCCACTAAGATCTAGAGAGCTTTGGGTTAGTCAACACGCAGAGGCTTGGAGCCATGGGAGCAGGCCCCAGGGAGCTGGGAGGTGCGCCCTCTTATTCACTTATTTTTAAATAAACTACTAGTAGGAAGATCTTTGAGTTCCTTCCCTTGTTCAATAAATAACAGAGGCTGAGGTAGAGGGATGAAGAGCCTGCCTTCATCAGTCAGAGAATAAATATGGGCCTTCCAATTGGTGTGTGCAGTGTGTCAGTGGTGTGACCTTCAAGTGTGGTACAGCTGACCAGGCAGGCAGTGTGAGCCTCTGTGAACTCTAAGATGTTCTGGACGCTTCTGTTTGGCAGGCTACAAAGAATCCTCAACGCGGCTAAGGTAGCATCAAGTTTCAGCATCAATAGAAGTAGCTTCCCGTTTTATGATTTACAATAGAACAAGCAAAACTATCATTTTTATTAAAATGATAATGCATAAAGCATTGACTAAATCTCGCAAACATACTTTCGGAAGGTGGGATTTAAAAACTGCAATGACAGGAAGAGTCCTCCAGAACTCCGTTGTATTTCTGCATGCTCCGAGAGAAGGCAGAGGCAGAGGCAGAGGAGGCAGAGGCGGAGAGGCTCTATTTTCCAGTTTCACTGTTTTTTTTTTTTTTTTAATCTTTCTTCAAGGGCAATGAACAAAGGAGAAAAAGAAAGACTCTCCAGGGGTCAAAGACAGGGCCATGCCTAATGCACATTATCAAATAATGTTCTCCCCTGTTCTGACTTCTGTTCCCATAATGGAACCTCTTGGCACCGTACTTCTCGGAATGACCCTCTCTGTGCTGCACTGAGGGTACAGATTGTCAGGACCAATGGCAGTCTGGCTTCTGCTGTGAATAAAGTAACACCCATCCCTTTGCTCTGTTCCAGGGTCCTTGTGACTTTTACAAAGCCATGGTGGGCTTCCAGCTTCCAAGCCAGGGTGACCTCAGACCCCTCATGTTATTGACTAATATATATGAGCCCTACCTTGAGCAAAATAATTACCAAATAGACTCTCCAATTACGGTAGATAAACGTACCTAGAAAGTGACAATTTATATAATGGCACACCCATGTCTGGGAACCAAATTTATCATTCGGTTTTAATTTTTCTATTTTTAAAACCTGTTCACATAAGAAATACTTTTCCCCTAAAATGTATGTCAAATCATGTCACTCCCTCAAAACATACTGGTGACAATGTCTGCATCCCACTCAGAATAATAGTCAAGGTGCTCCTTACAACCTACAGGCGCCCCTCGGATCTAGTCCTGGAATCCGCAGGAGTTGTATTACCTGTGCAAAGCGTGCACAAGGCCCAGACACTCTGCTCTTCCTGCTCAGGACCCTGTACCTGCTTCCTTCCCTCCCGCCCCCTCACTGCCCACCCCCAACCCCGCATCGACCCCTCCACCATTGTCTGCCCCTCTGCTCTCTTGCTATTCTAGCCCAGGCAACTGCAGAAAGAACAGCTCAGCTCTCCGCGGGAAACAGAATCAGTTTGTGTGAAAAGAAACATTTACTAAGCTACTTCCTTTCTTATTCATGTGTTCTTTGTTTCCTTATTTGGTGCATTTGGTGTAGACACTTCTTATGGAGCTACCCAAATTTAGCTTTCCTTATAGGTGTTAATCTACCGAGGGTGCAGGTCAGTTACTGACAAGGAAAGCCAGAATACTCGGTACTTAGAATATCACGGGATATAATTAATCAGTCCTGGCCAACATGGGTCTTATGATCATTGTCTGAGCTATAGTTCTGGGAGCTGATCAGAAGTCCTCTTGCCATGATGGGACAGTATGTTCCTTGGGGGGAGTCATCCCTGAGGGTAATTCTCCAGGGTAAAGATTCATCTTCAGGTTACTGTGTACCCTTGAAGAGGGACTGTGTGTCTGCCTTGGAATATTCTACTTCTCAGAGAAGCTAAAGTGAAACAGAGAAAAAGTGAAGGACTGTGTCTTACCTTGGATCGTCTGCAAGAATCAAGGCGAATGACATAAAATGAAGGCAGAGGTGCCAGGTCTCCATCCTGCGTTCACCCACCTTGTGGGTTCAGTGCTTAGCAAAAGCAGTTTATGGGTGCTTGTGCCACAGGGAAACCAAGGCCAGAGGGTACAAAGAAGCCACTGTAAGGGCTAATGCCTTGCTTTGCAGATCCACGGCAGAAAAGAGAGACAACTTCCTGTCCTGGGGGAGCTGGGGTCAACTGGGAACTTCTGATTAGTGCTTCAGGGTCGATCTTGACCGGCGTGCCCCACCCTTCCCCGTGACTCTACCCTACATCATTTCATTCTGTAACTTGCCTGATTGAATTGTACATCTGGTTGCTGTCAATTTCTTTCCACTTCACTGGAACTAGAGTTTAAGTTTTCCAGTTCCAGAGGCTTTCTGGATGGCTGGTATATCCCCAGCACTTGAAAGCAGGCACTGAGTGAGTGTTGGCTGTGTGGATGAAAGAGTTTCAGGCGGACTAGGATGGCCACGATTGCATTAAAGACAGGTGACAGAGATCATACTTTACTTTATTATGCTAAGTGAGGGTTTCAGACAAAGCTAGTGTCTCCTCCCTAGCAAATCAAAGCCCCATCTTCATAAAAGGCTCAATGGCCTTATTGTCTCCAGTGTCCCATTTCACCCTACTGCTTCTGGAAAGATACTTTGATTCTACAATATGCATATCTGTAAGTGGCCTTTCTTTGGGAAGATGCTATCTTTGAATTATAAATGGAAACTTGCCCTCCAAGGAAGACAAAGGCTTGGGAAGAGTGCTTAAATCTAAGTTAGGAACCTCTGAGGAGGTCTTGACAACTCTGGTTGGCAGGTGACCAATCATCATCCTATTGTCAGTTGTCTTGAGGTGCAGCTTCCTGAACCCATCGTGACTAGTGTGAGTTCCAAGAAGTATAGCCTGTAACGTTTTTGAGATCCAGGCAGGAGTTAACATTTTCCATGGTTTGTTTCTAAGATCATAGTATACATATGTGTATATATGTGTGTGTATACATGTGTGCATACGCACAGGACACTTAGTATTGGAAATTTGATGCTATGTTGGGACATGAATAAAATGATGAAAGGTCAAGTCCTACTCAAGCCAGGAAGTGAGGATACAGTCTTCTTATCTTTCCCAGATTTTACCTAATAATTAACCTATTATCTCACAGGTCTTCCCATTGTAGGGACAGCTTAGCCCCTGTCACATCAGACTGGAAAATACCAAAATGGTCCATTTTAGAGGATAGCCAAAATTAGTAACTTTTGTGTAGGCACTAGTATTAGTTTCTGTGTCTAAAATTCCATATATCTGGAGACCATAAATCTAAAGAAGAGGGTCTAGATGTGTTTTCCTGAGAAATTTTTGTTTAGACAAAGATTATAGCATGTGTTAGAAACTCCAAAACAGCAGGGTAAAGCAACAATGCTGAGCTTTGTATGTAATCAACAAAGAGATAAAGTAAAATAAGAAAAAGCTACTATACAACCTGAGAAATCACAAAGTCAAGCACGAAGTTCCCATGAAGAATAGTAGAGCTGCTGAGCCTTTAATGATGAAGTGGCTTCCACAAGACACTAGCCTGAACAAAGAGAATCTTGCTCTCTAGCAAGTATCTATAAGGCAACAGTGGTAGACTTAGAAGGTTCTGATGCCATAAACATAGAGGAGAGACTTTGACTTGGTACTAAGACTGCAATGACAGAGTCATCCACATGGGTGCCAGGAGTGCACCAGTCACCCAGAGAGAGCATCTGCTACTGGAGAGCTTTAAGTCTCGTTCCAGTGAGGTGAAAAAAAAAAAAAACCGGCAGCAGCCTAGTGAATAATCTGATGAGGCAAGGATAAGTTCCAGGATGAATGATGTAGAGTGAGATCAGAGGCAACACCCATTCAAGTCTCTGAGACTGTGTCATCCAGTCCTAATGCATGAATGAGAAATCCCCGGCTGACCCTGGCTCACCCAGGACATGAAGGTGCCTTCCTTTCCTGTTGTGGATCTGTAAAGCAAGGCCATGGGCCCTTACAGTGGAGTTCTGAGTACTCTCTGATGCACACTCACCCTGTGTCCCAATACTCACATTCCTAAGGCCTTCTGCTTCGCAGACCACTCTTTATGTGCTCTGATGTTCTGCCTGGATCCTACTCAATTACTCTGTGCTTTATGGATGCCTTCACCATCCACAGCCCACTTCTGATGACATACCCCTAGGAGCTTTCCCTGGCTAATTATTCAAGAACACTTTCCATCCGTGGTTTCTGAACTTCTAGTTTCTCCAAGTCCTCACAGTCTCTCAAATTATGTTATTGATCTTGGGTATAATCTTATTGTGTCTTTCCTTATGCCTATGCGTTCTGTGTTGGAAGGCACCCTGCCTGGCTTTTTGCCTCATTTCTCTTGGTAGACACAATTCTAGGCATATGTAAAGTCATCAACAGATATTTGCTTGATGGGTAAAACTATGAGCAGACATTCTTTCTGAGTTGTATTAAAAGCTTAGTGCCATGGGGGATCATGCAGTGCACAGATACTTTCCCATTCTTTTTTAGTTTTAACCAACATTGCAGCAGCAGTGGAAAGGAATGCCAGGTTTTCTTCCATTAGAGATAGAGACTGGGTGGTGAGTTACAAAACAGAGAAACAGTCTACTACCAAACAAAAGGAAAGAAGGAGTCATAGGAACTATGAAAGAAGCCCCACCCTTCCCCATGCCAGTCTGAACAGGAGCCCAGAGGCACAAATACATTGGGAGACCAGAGATAAGAGCTCAACAGAATAAGCTCAGTTAAGAGTGAGAGAGCAAAAGGTCTGGCTGTGCAAATCGAGACTAAAGAAAAGTAACAAATTAGAGCTTCCTTTGCCTTGTGCACAGTCGATAATTACTTGAAGGAATTTGAATGAGGCTAAGTCTGGCTAGCTATTACTTCAGAATAGAGTTGTCAAAGCTGGGAAGCTGCTGTCTTTCTTACTTTTCCCTCCCTCCATCCCTCCCTTCCTCCCTCTTTCTTTCTCTCCTTTTCCCTTCCCCTGTCTTTCTTTCTTTGTTTCTTCTGTCTTTGCTCATTTCTTTGATTGTTTCTGTCTTTCTATATTCCTTCCTTCCTTCCTTCCTTCCTTCCTTCCTTCTATTGTACCTCTTGAATGTTGCCATAAAATCTGTTTTTACACAAAACAAACTAAAAAATACTAGCAAAGGCCACCAAGACGAGGCTGAGTTCAGACAAAAGCTTTCCACCTTACAATCCATTTGTCATCAGACAAGTCAAGAGTTTACTAGCTGTTACTTTTTGACTATTATGTCATGAATATTTAATAATATGCTTGTTTTATCAAGAAAGAAACATCCCACAGGACCTAGCCCTGCTGATGTAACTAATATTCAACCTATAAAATCTTTAATAGTAGCTAAAAATTACGCAAAAGTACAGATATTCAAACTATGAATAAAGTAAATAGACTATTGTATTTACATTTGGGACAAAGTTTTAATGACAGAAAAAAAAATCTCTGCATTCGTATCAATGTCTGTATAAGAGCAGAGCAAGAAATCTTCAAAATATGATGACTCTTCCTGTAAGCAAACTTGATCCATTCTCTTTTCCCATACCATCCCCATCCTCATCTTCTTCCATGTTGTGGTTGTGGGATATTCTCTTGCTAACTATCCACACATCCCCTCATGCAAGCCTATAACAGAGCCCCATCCTCTCATGCAAGCCTGTAACTGGAGGGAGGGGGGCTTCATCCCCTCATGTAATTCTGTAGCAGGGAGGGGGCTCCATTTCTCATGCAAGTCTATAGCAGAGGGGGACCTCCATCCCCTCATGCAAGTCTATAATGGGACTCCTTAGCTTCTCACACAAATGTCATTGCCTCATTGTTGATGGACTCTCCATCATCTTGCCTCAGATTACACCCCCACCCCCATGGAATAAATCTACATTACATACAAAATTAGGAACATGATTGGAAGTTTAGTTGAGTCATGGTATCAAAGAATGACTATGAATTACACAAATTCCGATGAAATAGATAATCTTGAAACCTATTAAGAGCCTAGTAAAAATAAATAACAAAAATGTTGTGGGCCTATATAAGTCCTGAGTTCTGTCATCATTAGGATAAGACTACTGGGAAACAATAAAAATCTCAGAAAACAACTCTTTCAAGTACTACACAAACACTGGGTTGTCTAAGGAAGAGGAAATGAGTAGCAGAGAGGTTGCATACACACCAATTATTACATACTGTCTATGTAATAAGAAGCTAGCTCTGGAATTGAGGTTGTGCTCTCCTCTCTTCAAACCCAAGCGTGTTTGATCTAACATCCTTAGACCCGAGATATGCTAACCCCATCCCCCCATTATGTG
The DNA here is from genome assembly GCF_978045245.1 of Mus caroli. Taxonomy (NCBI): domain Eukaryota; kingdom Metazoa; phylum Chordata; class Mammalia; order Rodentia; family Muridae; genus Mus; species Mus caroli. The sequence goes on along the minus strand of NW_028227265.1, from coordinate 119,911,537 downwards.
ACACGGAGAAAAATGTCGGAATAGCCCAAGAGTAAAAACAGAAGAACAGGGAGAGGTAAGACTCAGATGTGGATTGATACAATGTTGATACAATGTTGATACAACTGTTGATACAGTGATAGGAACATGATTGGGAAGCAATGCTGCAAGCTCAGCCAGGGAGAGAAAGCTTTATCAAGAACTCTAGGTAACAGCTTCAGCTTCTCTAGTCAACTCCTGTTGGATGTTCTGAGCCTGCAACACATGATGGTTTCCTTGTTTGCTCTTTATTCTGCATAGACTAATGGACCCTCTCAGATTCTGTAAAGGCCTTATTTTATAATGTTTGATTATCAGCTGTTTCTGTATGGTGCTTGCTGCCTTTTCTTTTATTATGCTTTTATATAATTAATAAACTCAGTCTTCCAAAACCTATAATAATTACAGCTATTATAGACCATAATCTAGACTGTATAGAACATATAAAAACTGTATCTGGTCTCAAATACTGAGGACATTCCAGACCAAAACTACTTAGGGCCAAGATAAAACAGAAATATGCAGATGTATATGTTGTTATGTGGTTGCATATACATTATACTGTATTCACAATGAAGTGTAAATTGATTTTGTGTGAAGCCCAGTTAGGCAGACCAAACTGAAACAAGCTTCTTTGATCCATAGTTGTATACCGTTTCTATTCCTAAAGCTTTGCTTGTGAGTAGATTTAAAGAAAATTTCAAATTATACACAGTAATTTTAGATATAAGGAAATATGTGTACTCTAAGTAGGGAAATTTACACTTAAGAACAAAGAATTAGAGGAGTAATTCCATAGTTGTGAATTATCTCACTGTGAGGAAATTGAAGAGATTTTGAAATTGAAATTGTCAGGCACACTTGGAGACCAAGCCTATGCCCCACATGGAACAGGTGACTTCTACACAGCCCCGCCCAAACTGCTCCATCACACAGCCCCGCCCACTTTGCTCCATCACACAGCCCCGCCCACTCTGCTCCATCACAGCTCTGCCCACTCTGCCCCATCACACAGCCCCTCCCACATCACACTGTGCCCCACCCCCCCACCCCCACCCCCGCTGTGCTGTTTCACTTGGTGTTGCTGAGAAACCCTAAGTTTTCTGCTCTTTGAGTCTCTGGTGTCACTTTGCTCCTCTCTCTGAAAGCTTTTACCAGCTGCCATCCGTCATGGATGGCTTGGCCTTTCTCAGTAATGCATCTAAGTAAGCGATGGTTTTCACGTGGCAGGAAGATTTCTGGGTCTCCTTCACTGTGAACCCGTCCCTCTCCTCTCTGCCTCTTTCACTGTGTCCTTGGGCCTCTGCAGCAGAAGGAGAGAGCATTTGTGAATTAGGTACCAAAAACGCTTCTCTGCCCAACTACAGACCAATTGTAATTTCGGAAGCATAATTAAGTAAAATGCGTATGCTCTACTTCTATGCCATAAGGACTTTTGTGTTCTTGGTCGTGTTATGAGTGGTGATGAAATACAACACAAATGACCGACTAAGAAGAATAAAAATCAACAAGAAACAAGGAAACAAAACAAAACAAAACAAAAATAACAGCTTACTCAGACTTGGAACCCATTATGAAGACTTAAGGAGTAATCGCTCTATATGAGCCCTCATTTAAGGGCAACAGACCTGCGCAGAGGAGGCAGCGGCGCGCAGGAGACCTTTCTCCAGACTGCAGGGAGGGCAGATGAGCTTTCCTAATGCGTCTGACACCATTTTTGTCCTTTTCTTCCGAGAGAGGATACACAAAGCTGAAGAGCTGTGCTTATGAGCGGTCATTCTAAGGGGCTGCCTCTTACCCAGGGAGGCAGAGCTTCTTAACCTGACGTGACCGAATAACATTTTTGGAAGTATTCAAACTTCAGGAAAGAGAGAGACTGGCAAGTGAGTCTTGTACAATTGCCCATTGTGTAGAGGAGCAAATGTGCTTTTATCACTCATGCAAAACAGCCTGTGTCCTTAAGTGTCCCTCCATAGAGTGCCTGTGGTCTTTCTCTCTTCTTACCCTTTTTTCTGACTCTTACTTGAAAAGGAAGATTTTCTACATTTCAACTCCAAGAAGGAAATAATCTCCCTAATATCACTCTACCGCATGTGAAAGGACCAAATGGCAGGCCTAACTACAAATCAGGACCTTAGGTTAAACTCGGAAAGGTCAGTGGTCACAGATATGTACAAAGCTTAGCTTTAAGATACAAAATGAGGAGGAAGAATAAGAGGAGGAGGAGAAGGAGGAGGAAGAGGAGGAGGACGACGATGACGAGGAGGAAAAACAGAAACAGAAAAAAAGAAAAAGATCCCATGAATTCTCCAACCATGAATTCTCCAATAGACAACTCTCCTCACACACACACACACACACACACACACACACACACACACACACACACAAGAGAAACAGGAATAAAATGTCAGTAAAATAATCACTTTTGAAATCAAGATCAGAAAAAATACGTACAAAGTAAAGAATAAAATTATTTAGGTCTCACATTATTTAAGAGGTACACAGTTGGCTGTTTTGAAATATCAAATCGCCTAAAATCTCTTATAAGCCAGGTGCTTGCAAATCAGTCATTGAAATTATTTTAACGTTGGGCAGTCTCAAGAATTTTTTTCCTTCTAAAACCTGGGCTCAAAGTCCCTGCATTTCCTATCATTAGATCCACGGACACTGCAGTTTAACGTCTTGAGTTGAATCCTGGAGGAAACAATGCTGAACTTGTGAAAGAGGAACAGCAGAGGCCTTTACGTCCTTGCCCCTCAGCACGTCGGCTGTGAGGCATGGTATTAGATAATATTAAGTCATGGTGGTTGTTAACTGCCTCTGGTGTTATTGAGCTGTTTGTGCTTTTCAGTTATGGTAGTGACGTGGTCATCCCCACAACAGTGAGTGTCTGTGTGCCGGTGCCTGCTCAGTTGACTGAGAGTGCTCTGCATCTGTACACGCTCTGACTCAGCCCTGTGCATTAGCCTGTAGATCCTCTCCTCTACTCTATCTTATGACCATGAGGAGGAGGATTATTATCATCCGTACTATTTAACCTTAGGGTACCAGTTGTTAAGGACCCACTTCCCACTTCCTGCTGGCGTTTTAAAATAATAAAAAATAATTTATCCTCCCTCTGTCTTATACAGGACAGACAGTGCTCATTTACACAGAAGCGGGACTACAGGAGTTCTAATGAATCTATGACCTTCTTCACCCATCCAAGACTTAACTAGTTCACTGTTGCCACACCAGTCCTCTTCAGACAAAATAGATATAGCTTATGCTTCCTGAAGTCCCACTTACTATTTCTTTAAAAAAAATTCTTAATAATCAAGTCTTAAACCAAATAACAAATCTCTTTTATCCCATTTGAAAGTAGATACAAATAGACTGTAGAAACTACTAAAAGTAACTCTTTAAGCAGACAGGCAGACTGACCAGGACCAGGGGGGGCAGTCGAGAGGATACGAAATGCTCTGAAAAACCTTGTGCCCAACAAGGGAAATAAAAACTCTATTAATCTTGTAAGACATGTAAGGTAAAATTTCAGCCACAAATTTTACCTAAGGAGCAAGCAAATGATTCTTTCTTGCGATTTCATAGAGCCAAAGGACAAGGCACTGGCCTTTTGTCTACCTGCAGGAAAAATGAATTATTGGAGGAGATTCCAGAGATGATACTCACATCTATTCATCTAAGCTCAGCCTCTGCACAGTGGCTCCACTCTGGGAAATTACCAGCCATTTATCATCACCTACTTCCTGCTTGCAGGGGCCCCATAACCCAGCTGACAGGTTCTGCCATCTGTTCTTGGATAATAGTCAAGGAGAATAAATACCCAGGAATAACACAGCATCAATTTTTGTGTTTATTTTTTTTTCTGTCATTACCACATACTGACCTCATAAACACTCTGCATGGTATTTAATTAATTTAATCACTGACTTCACAAAACTCACTCTGTTGGGGACAATATCAATTCTCTGAAATCTTGGGCAAAGCATGTATCCCATTTCTTTTGTGCATACATTTAGCACCAGAATGTCTGTCTACCATGAAGTGAGATTGAAATAGTGCTCTTAAGCATCTCATACAGACGTTGAGGATCTTCAAGGGCAAATTCAAGGTCACCCCAAGAGGTGACAGGGACAGAATGAAATATTTCCATTCAATTTGTACTTGTTGGTAAACAAGGTCCATTAGCACTAGAACTGGAGAAAGGAGAAGGGAAAGTTTAGTCATCCATGGTCCAGACATCCCATAAAGCTCTTGGGTCTACAGTTCCATCATTTACAATGCAGAAGTTTAGATAGGATTTCTTTCTGAAAGAGTGGGATCAAGCCTGGCAGTGGTGATGCACGCCTTTACTCCCAGCACGTGGGAGGCAAGAGGCAGGAGAATTTCTGAGTTTGAAGCTAGCCTGGACTACAGAGTGAGATCCAGGATGACCTGGGAAATACAGAGAAACCCTGTCTGGAAAAACAAAACAAAACAAAACAAAAACAAACAAACAAACAAACAAACAGAGTGGGATTAATCATCACCTTACCCACTTCACAGGCTGGTAACAGTATAAGACCCTAAAAGTTTATTGTGACTTATATCACTAACAGCCATGGGTGTCAACAAGGACGAAAGCCTAGTGCATACCCAGCAGAAATGTCAAGGAGCTCCAATTCTCTGTAGCTCCAAACACCCAGAGCAGGGGCGTCTGCATTCCTGTAGAATACCATTCTATTTCTTGGTCCTTTGAAATTAGTTTTATTGACCATTTAGATAGATTATTGTATTTATCTATTTATTGGAATGAGGCTATCTCTAGGTTGTGATTTAGGAATGTTTTTTTAAATGTAACACACAGAGATGGCTCAGTTTGTCATCCCTTCTACTAAGACTCAGAGCAAGCATTCTTATCAAATGTAAGGCGCATTCCTCAAGGAGCTTCCACACCACCACAAGCTCTGCCACTCATGTCGACTCTCCACCACATTCCATCGTGCCTGATGCGGGGCCCAGACTCTACATTCAGAGAAGAACACATGGTTCAGAATCATGAATAGATAAATAAATAAGACATCCTGGTGGAAAAATAAATGAAGTTCCTTACATTTGCTGTGATTGATGCTATAATAATATGCTTCTGGAAATCCATGGGTCAGAAACAGGGTTGAAGGAGTCTCTTGAAACTCTCCATTTGAAAAAAAAATACTAAAGTTTTTCTAAGATTATTTTTATTTATGTGTATAAGTGGGAAAGTTACACCCCCATGGGTCCACCTACCCAAGGGGATCAGAAGAGAATGTCAGTGCCTAAAGCTGTTTGTGAGGCACCCAATATAGGTGCTGGGAACTGAACTTTGGTTGGTAAGAACAATTCATGTTCTTAACCATTGAGTCATTTTTCCAAACACAGGAGAAAAAAATCTTAAATTGCTTCTGAATATGACCATATTTCCATGGAGATAGCCTCTAGTCCATCTTTGAATATCAAAATCCAGATATATAGGTCTGTTTTATAAGACAGTGAAATACATACTTATAACCTTATACGGGTCATACTAGGTTACTTATAACTCCCAACATAATAAAAACAAAATACCTTTACCTTATTTATAGAGTAATGATGAGAAAAATATGTGAGTATATGTAGTAGTACAGATGTAGTTGGTTTTCTTTGGTTTGATCTGTAGACATGAAGCGTGTTGGTTGAATCTGCATGGAACCCAAGTACACAGAGACTGACCCATCTAATTCTTCCTGAGAATGTGTAATGTCATGACATAGAGCTATGCCCAGGATTCATGCTGCTGCTAGGAAAGTGCGCTTAGTCAGATTGTAAACGGTTTCCCCAGTGGCTCTGAGGGTTGAGAAGGAAGAAAACTCCAGAAGACATATCACAGGCTTATAAAATCATCTGTCTACACAGCTCTACTGACTCAGGTGTGCATTCTGGGAGAGCAAAGGCCTCAAATATGAGGCAGTTCAAACAAAAAAACCCCAATAACCAGTCTGACAACAGATAAAACACCCCATCTTCCAGGCTACCCCTTTCCATTCAGCCCTTCTCCAACCTCGATGCACTGTGATTGAATCTCTGCTGTGTTGCAGAGAAAATCAGATTAAAATACAAATGTCACTGTAGAGATCGTAATTGTGACCAGAATCTCAGTTTAGTTCTTTGATCTGGGTGGGAGAGAATAGAGAAAAAAATGAAAGAAACAATGAGCAGCACCCCAGGCAGATTTATCAGGTGGTGGGAGAGAAAGGCACAATTGATTCTGGTGTGAAGGGAAATTAGAAAGGGGCCGGTTGGTAACATGGCAGAAATGAGTCTGTGATTCTGAATTTTCCAGAAATTTGCCTAGGAATGAAGGAGACATATATTCCCTGATTTCACAAATCTAAAGGAGTGCTGGTCTTGGTTTTTATCAACAAAATTCTCATCCTTTCTTTCACTGTCAGTAAGACCATCTTGTGAGCAGTAGAGAAATTCATGGGGCTTTTTTACAGGGCTGTCTCACTAGACTGTAAAGCCCTGAGGAGACCACCTGCGTTGTTTCCCTCTGTAGCTCACATGGCATGGTACACTAAAGACTGCATCAGTACATGCAAGAGTGAAACATCTGTAGGTGGCTTTCTTGCTTTATCCTAGTGTTTGCTTTCTGATATTTACTTAATTAATAAAATACTGCTCATCCGTCAAGGGCTTTCTCTGAGTTCTTTACTTAAGTGGACTGACTTGAGCATCTTGCTCTTCTCTCCCATCTCAACAATCCCCAATAACATGCAAAACGCATCTATAGAGGCCACCACTGATAAACATCCACTTTAGTGGAGAATAAGGCCCAGAGAGGCTTAACAGAAATTAATACACCAAATAAATTAATGACCTACATTAGTTTAGGTAATCTTGACTCCCTCTCTTTATGTAATATAGCTGTGTGTGGATGCGGTACAGGATCTGAGTAAATGAGTTGAGGAGCATTACCATGACAACCATAAATGACTCAGACCAAAAAGCAACCCCTGGGAAAGGGAGACAGCTTAGCACGTCTGTAAAACAAACAATAACAAAGCCACAAACAAAACCAGGCAGGCCCCATGTAATTGGTCAAGATCCAATCACTGAGATAGGATGGTTTCACCATAGAGGTGATAAGAAGGATCAGCAAAGATCCACAGGGCTGGCCATTTCTGGGTATCGATGAATGCTGTTTCATATTTAGAAATCCGTTACTTGTGAGTAGAAAAATGAAAGCCAATGTAAATAAATTTCACTGGGTAATCTCTGGTGTGTCACCTTTTAAATATCCAACTGAATGAATTGTGGAGGGAAAAAAATACCCTTTTTAATTTTGCCCTTTTCTTGTACTGGCCACATGACACTAGAATTCTGCCTGTGAATAAAACTAAATAAATTGAATTTCTAGGAGAAGAGGAAGAAAAGGAGATATGCGCCGAACTTCTGAACTTCTGCAAGTGGCATCTTACAACTTGCTATCATTTGAAGAAATAATGTAAGTATTTAAAAGTGCTGAAGTGATCAAGCTAATCAAAGGTGAGAAAATATTACTTCTCTAAATAATTAAATGACTATCCACTTTAATTGAAAAATTGCCTAAACTCTCAGTACAGAGAACAGTAAACACGATACTGCTGAGATATTTTGGACCACAGCTTTTATTCCTGGCTTCTCTCTGTTTGGGGAGCAGTGTGTGTGATGAAATGTCAGCAATCAAGAGTCAAATGCCAGCTTATGAATTATACAAATTGCTGTTTATCTATTCCTCTCCTTTCTGCTTTTCAACATGTTTTATGAGTACTGGCTCAATAGAAGGAGATAGCTTTAAATGGACTATTTCCATCACAATTAAAGGTTTAGTTACATTCCCAGGTCACAAGAAAAGCCAGAGGCAAATTTCAGCTGCCTGAATATTGTCAGCATTTAATACATAGAAAATAGTAAAGACATTTTTTTTTTTCTGTGAATGCTCACATGGGTAGGTGACGCTAGAAGCATTTGTGAGTCTATGCATCCTGCATCAACAATGATATATTTTGTTAAGTATTCTAAAAGTTAGGATTTCATTTCATTTATATATTTTAATATTTAAAGTGATATGTCTTCTATGTTATTTATTTATTTATTTATTTATTTATTTATTTATTTATTTATTTATTCATTTATTTATTTCAGCTGAGTCTTGTACCCCCAGGCTGGCCTGAATTTGCCTTGTCATTCAGCCTTATCTCCCTGAGTAATGAGGTTACTGTTGGACCATCATGCCTTACTAGAGAGAGCACCATTTTAATAAGAGATTTTCCCCTTTACATTAAATAATAGCTTCCATTTGTCTCCAAGCCTTAAATTAATTTTGCAAGAGCTCAACTGCTATTGTTTAGTTTTCATAACATTTCATACGAATCCCTCTGAATTATATGTAATTAGGCTGTGATTGTGATACAAAACATAGAAATGAAATATTTCCAAAACACAATAACACATGCACAATTAGACTCTGATTAAGAGTAAGATTATCTAGTAAGCTGGAGTGTTCCTTGATTGCCTAAGTTTTGGAAACTCTCCTGAGTCATTGCTCGTAGACTACAGTCAACGAGTCAAAAATCATTTACAAATAACCTGATCAAATGCAGAGTTGTCCAACAGATCCTATATCTAGAGCAGCTGGGAAAGTAACTTGTGGCCGAGAGGAGGGCGTGGTAGTCCAGCCCATACTTTGACCTTTGCCTTTAGTTAGCAGAAAACCATGTTCCTGTGTCACCGGAAAAGAACAAAGTCTCCTCGCTTCTCTTCATCTCCTCTGTTGACAGAAAGGATGCTAGAGCATGCATTGAGATTCTAACCACAATCGTCACAGGAGCGTTTTGACAGATATTCTTATCATGGCTAATATCACCCCCGTTCAGTTAGCAAAATGCTTAATCGTCATTTGTCATGTAAAGACGAATGTAACAGTTTTAAAATGTTAGGAGAACAGTAAGGAACCCATGAACATTTCAACACCTGCCTTGCAAGGCAAGGGTTTTTTATTTATGTAAGCTATTCTTGTAGCAATGAGAAATGAGTTCATTAGTGTCTCTCTTTTTAAAATGTTTAGAGTCATTTAGAACAGAACGCAGCATCCGGGATACAATTGTGAGGCATTCTGTTCCCTTAAGTATGATGCACTGAACAAACCTGTCTGGTGGTTGAAAGACAATATAGTTGTTTAAATTATAGACTGCTACTTAAAAACTGAACTATCAGCCTATCAATCACCAGGAAAATATTTTCTCACAACAACAATGAGCACAGTGAAATATTTTGTATATTTTCAACTCAAAAAGAATTTAGTACACAAAGGATTCGTGTTTTAAGGTGGCAGAGTAGAGCAAGGCTCCAGGCTTCCTCACTCCTTTCTTCAGCATTTGCACGTCCATCAGGAGTCCCTAGGATGCTTTTTGTTAGCAGATTGACTTACTGATGTCTGACAACTAAGTTCAGTGTGTGCCAGCTTCCAGTCTGAGGCGCCGTTATTGCTATTGATTTTAGCAAGGTTTCCAGTGAGAACCATGAGCAAAGAGCAGAGTGGAGAGACACTCGCCACTGTGCCAGACAGTTGGCATGTCGTCGAATAAATTAGAGTCATTAGACAAAGCTAAAAACATATGCTCGGGCAAGGAAACTCTGAGTGAGCTCCTTCAACTACACTGCTGTAAGCTCGGGCGTATAATAGCAATGGCTAATTGCCTTCTTTAGATAGCAGTGCCTAGGAAGTGCTTGCTCAGGCAGGGAAATTCTAAGTCCTCTGCAGCCACAGCCACTGCTTATGCTGAGCTCTCGGCCTTATAGATAAGAATCCATCCAGCCATCTCCTTGCTTCAGTTCCACATTTTCTAAAGCTTACATCAGGGCCCTTGCTTCTGCTTCCTAATTCACCGACCCTGATTGGGCAGTGGTTTAAGCCTGATCACCAGATGCCTGTACAGCATTGTACTATAGAGCTGAGGGTTAGGTCATTGTACTCATCTGCCTCTTAACTCTTTCCCCCTGGATCACTGCTAGGAAAATCAAGCACTCAATGAAGTTTGATGAGTTAATTTATGAATAATAAAAATGAGTTATTTTATGATTTTGAAGAGAAATGCGTAGTCTATTACTTTGTACCATTAATACAATCAGCCTCTCTTCTTCTCCCTCTTCTTTTCTCCTTCTCCATCACCTCTGTCTCATTGTGCTCACACTTATGCACGTGTTTTAATTGCATGCATATTTCTTCTGCTCATTTGATCAGTTTGGACATTATCAAAACACATAATTTTCCTTCAGCAAAGATTTAAGAAGTGTTTTAGCCACTAGAATTTAACTTATTATAGACACAAATAATGAAAACCAAGGGAGTCATAGCCATGCCACATAGCCTTACACAGTTATGTTTATAGTATAGTTTATGATAGTTCCTCAGTGACACAAACTTTAATGGCAACAGTCCTTTCATGTTATAACTAACATAGCTGGGTTTTTTTGCTTGTTTGTTTTATTTAAGGGATAGGCTAAGATGCTGGGTTCACTAAATACAAATAAAATATTTAAAAGCAAACAAGACAGGGGCTGGAGAGGTGGGTCAGTTGGTAAGAGCACTGGCTGTGCTTGCAGAGGACCAGGGTTTGGTCACCAGCACCTTATGCTTGCTCACAACCATCAGTAACTCCCTTGGAGAGAAGCAGCATGTATATACTGAATAGACATATAAGCACAAGTAAAACTACCATAAATATAAAATAAAAATAGATAAAATATTTAATATGCTGGGTTTACAAACAGCTTTGGCAAATGTAGAAAACGTTGCTTCTACCCCATAGATACAATGAGCCTTTTATCCTACTATGTGCATGCACTGAGTTTTTGCTCCTACCGCATGGATGCACAGAGCCTTCACTCCTACCATGTGAATGCACTGCGAGGCTAACACTTTGCTATCTCACTGTTTTGAATATTAGATGTTCTGAGAATTGACATGTTAAATGCATGTTCTTACAGAGGCAGCTTGAAAGCACTTAAGGGCATGCCCTCATCTTGTTCCTCGCTCCACATGGAAGGGGAATCAGACACTCCACGTCCTTTGAAGTAATTTTATTTTCATAAGCATGTATTAACTGCACAGAGTAAAGCACAGCGTACTTTCAGGTTCTTCACACTGAAACTGTAAACCCAGTTACCTTAAATTTCCCTCCTGACTATAGCCTAGGACATTTCCCCTTCAATCTAAATGCTTTGAATATATCATATGATGAGGCCCTTCGCAAGATCACAAGACTCTGATGTCGGAATCTCATGTTTTCTATGATTGCTACTAAGCCAGCAATGCTTAGTTAATGCTTAGTTAAGTGAAGCTGCTGTGACCCCCCAAACCCCGTGCACATCACTGCTGTCCATGACCCATCATCTACTTGAATTCAATTTCATATCCAGCTAAAATAACTCAGATTAAATGAGCCCAGTTCCATGGCTGATACTTACCTTCACGTTAGTGGGATGGTCTTGCTGCTAGTGCACATTTTAAACCTGTTCTGCTTCACTGGCCATGACTTAAGATACACACTGTTTTCTCTGAATAACTCTGTCTTGATACATAGTCCTCTCATGTATCTACCTTGACCCTGAGTGACATGGAGGTAAATCACAGCCACTGCAAATGAAAATAAAGTTAGAGCTCAAAGAATTACACCTTTTCCCCACACCAACAGAAGGAGGGTCCCACTCTACAGATGGTCAAAGAATCTGTCTGCTGCCATTCTCGGAGTGTTTCCCACTTATTAATATAGCATACCATCCGTGCTGTCTGCTTAGATTGTGGGTATCCCAGAAGCTCTGGTTTACATATTTAACTCTTAGATACTGGCACCAAAAAAAGAAAAGAAAATATTAAAAGATATGGCAGATATTACAAGAATCCAATGTAGTTTGGGAATAGTGGAGTAGGGGCAATAAAAAGAGTCCTGTCTCCAGTGAAGGAGGGATGGAACCGAGAGAGGATGAGGAAATATAAAGGAGAAGATGTCTGCCTGCCCTAAGCTCTCCATGTAACCAGAAGCAGGTCATATATATCAACTCTAATGTCTCAATAGCGATAAAGCCAATTCTCCTTTCATTTCTTTTTAGCATCTTTATTCTCAAGCTGGCAACCTGTTCTTTTAAAGCGAGCTCTCAGAGGCTGCCAATGACCCGTAAGTAACAGAGACTGGGTTTCCTATGTATGCTGTTCCATCTTCCCTCCTTTTTCATAGTATCTATTTGAAATTAGAATATAATCATAACATTTCTCCTCTTCCCTTTCTTCTGTCCATCCATCTTTCATGCACACCCTTGTTCCCTCTCAAATTTACAACCTCTTTGTTGTGATATATGCATATATGATATGTGTATATATGTATATCATATATTTATATATGTGTGTATATTTATACATAATATATTATACATATATGAATACTCACATATATATGCATACATGTAACAGCATATATACATTGTAGACATACACAAAAATATATAGATATATTATATATACATATATACAACATAACACAGTATATGTACATATACATTATATGTATACATATACACACATAAAACAACCTTCTCAGTCTGTATGTTACCCTACATCATCCTTCCTTTGGTTTGACATTCATTTGAGATATTTTAAGATATACTTAAATGGAGATAACCCTGAAGTGATATTTTGTATACAGTGAGAGGGTAAGAGGAGCTTTTCAGATATGCCCTCTAAAATATCTAAAATGCTTTTCAGATAAGGTAAGTAAGCAGTTTTATGGAGACAGTCTTTGAAATTGGTGTTATTATCAAGAACTTTGTTACATGCCAGATGTGCATTGTCTTGTTGCTAAAACCATTCCTGTGCAAACACACACACAGAGACACACATATGCTCTCAGACACATAAAGGTAGCAAATCACAGTAAAACGCTGTGTTCTATGCACAACTTAGGAGCTACATCCAGCAAGTCATCTTGTGTCCCTGAAAATCCATAAAACCCTCTGTTGTGTCTACAGGACAAGCAGGACGCGTAGGTGTCAGTTTGTACAATGGGCCCCAGCTGAGACCAACTCACTGCCATTGAAATTATTTTCTTCCCAGAACTTTTACTCTTATATAATAGAAGAAACATCAAAGGTATTGAATTGTGTAATTGACTTGTGATCTAGGAAAACATGCAAAAGCTACCACAGGAAAGTAGCCAGCGGTGGGCTGTTCAATACAATTATAAATGAGAACAGATTGTATTTTGAGCCCAAGACTGGGAATGTGTAGAGTTCTAAAATGGAAAAATAGCTTTTGCTGCTAATTAGAAAGAATAATATGTAATTATTTAAAAGTCAATCAATACTAAAAGAATAAAACATGAAGTAAAATCTTATGCCCCATCATTTTGATAGTAAATATCACTGTCTCTCCTAAATATACACACATTCACTGAACACACAACACATCAGCATACCCACAGATGTGATTTGCTTTCTAGTGAGATTTGTGCTGCTAAAATGAACTTTCCCCACTCTCCATCGTTGTCTTTAGTAATAATTCCTTGCCCCCTTTGCTGACTCAGCATGTTTTCTAATTTCTAAATATTGGAGCCACTGAAAACTTAGTCCCTGTCAGGTAGTTGCAGCATGCATCTACCTGATGGAGCGATTCAGCAGGAAATCTTCCCAAATATTCAACTCCTGTCCTAACGCTATACCTTGAATGGCAGCCTCATAGAAGCCAGGCAGACACCATTAGTTGGATGCCCATGTGCCTGTCAAAGCTAATGCCACCAGACAAATCTAGTGAATATTAATTTTGTTTTACCTAGTAAAAAACTTTATGGTGTCCATGCCTTGGAATTGGCCTGACAAGGAGAGATCATCTTTCATACTGCAAGCATGTTTATTGATCTCAAAAGTTCGGTCAAACATCACATTATCACAGAGCCCGACTGTTCAGACCATCAGAGGCTGTGTGCGTGTATACGCGCTTGTGTGCTTATGTGCTTGTGTGTTTTCTACTCCCTCAGCATCAGTCACTAACAGGCCTTTCTTTTCTTCTCACTACCTTTTCCCTACATGGTTTTCTCCTCTGAATGCCCATTAACTCAAGACAGATTGCACCAGAGACGTGTTATTGTCTCTGTGGTACTGACATTTATGTCAAACGTTAGAGCACCTGATGCCCAGTAAGTATTTGTGAAATTAATCCACAGCTCCAATTGTCCACTCGAACAGATTTATCTACTACCCATCTAGAAATGGAGTCCAGCAGGAAGGGTCCTAAGGAGAAGCTTACAGTCCATTGCAGGTAGGAGATGACAGCCTGCCGACGGTTGATGCTGGCCAGAGTTAGGAGTGAAAGGAGGGTTTTCATCACTTATAGCTCATGTAGACTTATCAGTGTATGTGTATTGGATATATTCCTTAGTAAAGGTGTGGTAAATCTCTCTATTCTGTATGAAAAACTTGGCAAGTGGGAGTGGGAGAAGAGACAAGGCAGGTTAACAGCCATCTCAACACAAATTCTCTGACCAAAGGCATGTATAGAAAAGAGTGTTAATAGAACATTATTGCAATATTGTGAAATATTATTACAGAACCATTTCTAAATAAAAGATGTTTTTATTCACGTATTCTAGGGAAGCTGTTGGCTCATAGCTCAATATTATCTAGGGAAATAAAATTTGTAAACATTCAGTTCCTTGCATAAAAGGACTTATCACATTGTGTCTGCCTTAGAAAATCTACAACTGGGTTCAGTATCTTTCTCCTTCTTCTCTATAAGGATTTTAGTCACATTTTTTTCCACTCATATGGTTAGACACTTTGCAAGACTTTAAATCAAAACACATAAAGCAGTGTCAAGCTAACATGGAATAGTAGATTTGTTTTTAATTTCTTAGGAAATACATCTGAACAAAGCATTGCTGATTGCTGATTTCGAGAATGTATAGACTACGCTGGTATCCATGGATCTGATACCCTTTAGGAAGGCCACTGAAGTAGAGATGTTATTCTATGATCTGTACCTAAGGCTGGGGAAATACAACACAAAGTGAAAGGGTAGTGGAATATTGCTGGACATGTCATTCAAATCCCATATTTTGATTTTAGAAATTTAAATTCATGGCAAGAATCTTCGTTTAGAAAGGCTTCTACTTCACTATTTGCCAGTTACCCAGTGACAAGAGCCATCAGGTGAGCCTCACAAAGTCATCTACATCTTCAGCGGGAAGGTGCTGCTGTCACTGCAGCTACCCTGCCACCTCTGTTAGCTATACAAATGTGTGTGTGTGTGAGTGTATTTATATACTATATAAATGTTATATAAACATAGTAATGCTATAAACAGTCACGAGAGCAGATCTCACTTTCCTGGGGCTTGTACGTCAGTTCCTTCCTACACTCAGCACTTCCCATGTGTCTTCTCAGACAGAATAGCATACGTGTCCTGAAGTTGATAGAGTATCATTCCTGATTACAGACTTTATAAAAATATATTTGAAGAAGTTTCATCATCTACCCAAGGTCACAGAATGATGAAGTTGGGGAATTGATCACAGATCGCCTTTCTCTAATGACAAAACTCTCCATTTCACCTTGTTGTGCCCTAAAGAGCATCTGAAAGAGAGAACATCTAAGCCTGGCTTCCCTTGTGATGAGAGCCTTGACTCTCATCACAACTGATAACTTCCTATATTTTCCTTCAGTCAAAGTGTTACGAGCCTGGAGTGCCCCTAAACCTGAGCCGCTGTTTAGGAAGTTAGGCTTTGTACCAAGCAAGGGCGCCATTGGTTAACCATTGCTTGGTTAACCTCCCCATTAACCATGCTAGGGCTGAGCTGACAGATTCCTAGTAGATTCAACAATGAAGACTAACTCACCCTCAGGCCCATTTACTTCCTTGTGTTTTATGATTCTCTGTTTTATGACTTATTTCTTTTATCTATTAGTTTTACTGTGGTTCAAAATTATGAGTTTAATGAAACGATTTATTTACAAAATGGATTGCTACAAATGGAGGACTGCTAAGTAGAACCTTCTTGGAAATCCATTTACATATGACATCGAATGTTCCACCATCTGGAAAGGTGGTTTCATTTTCCATATGGCATATTTCCTGAGAGCCAGACTCAGGTGTCACAGCCTAAACAAAGTGGATCCGGTCACCGCTGCTGAGAAACATCTCCCCACACAGGGAAACACGTTTGATGAAGAAAACATTTGCTCAAACATTTTCTAACAGAGAGCCGTTCCCATGCTGGGCAGCTAATGCCTCACTGCTAAGTATGGCTAATTCATTCCAAAGACACATGCAGACCCAGCCAGGCTGCACCACTGAAGTCACAATCCGTCAGAGAACACAGATCTTGGAATGTTTTAATTTTAATACTCAAGAATCAAATCTCCAATGTATTTCCCTGGGGAACTGAATTCCTCACTCATGTATGCAGAACAGACAAAGTATGTTTTTAAATGTGCAAAATCACTTGTGTAGTGTGGTGAGGAACAGAGCACTCTGGGATCTCTGCTGTGTTATTGAGTCAAGGGCACCTATGGCCAAGGTGACGCCACAGGGCTCTCTCATCAGTCTGCTCTCTGGCCATCCATCTTGCATCCTTCACACATTTTGAGATGATGAAATTGAAATATTTATAAATAAGAGCAAAATCATAATTAAAACTATTACTCTCTTAATGAAATACTTGTTTCAAGACGACTGTGCATTTGCTTGCATGACTGGCTTAACACTGCCTGGCATGACACTGTCTCTGAGGAATCCCTGCTGGGGGTTTCTTTAATGTAAATCATACCATCCTGAAAAGCAATGTGATGCATTGGCCTTGATTTGTGTTCCTTTCATAGCCACCTAACTTCACTCAATTAACAAGGACGATGTCTGAAGCTCACTCCGCCCCAATCTGTTTGTAACTAGAGGCGACATTCTCTGCTGCTCTGAAGGCTGACATTTATGACATTCAGACACTAGCTCTTGAGATGCCCTTGAAAAACATGCAGGGAGTCAGCAAGTGTGATATACCTCAACAATAAGAACTTTGAGATGTTTCAACTGAAATAAAATGTTAAGATAAAGCCATACAAATAATAATAATAGTAATAAGATCACTGCCTACAGAATCCAAGTTTCATCTGATTTATACAGTGAAGGCATGGGTACAACATATGAAAAAATTATAGCATACCATTCACAACACTAGAAACTAAGTACATGGAAATCCCAAAAACAAAGAACAAAATATGTAGACCTAATGAATTAGAAGGCAAAGGAATATGTGTTATATATGCACACACATGTACACATGTACACAACTGCACATGCACACACCATGTATATATATAATATATATGCATATATGCTACATGTATGTATATATTACATACTTATGTAAATATAATTTATACATATATACACATATACATTCATATATATACATATATACATATACAATTATATCCATATAGCCATGTACACATATACACACATACACACATACATGTATACATATATACATATATAGAGACATATGTATATAGATATACATGTGTGCGTACACATAAACGTACATATACATATTTTTTTCAAACTTGTCTGAGGACAGCTTGCAGGAGCTATGTCTCTCTATCATGATTCCTGTGGATATAAATCTATATATTCTCTGTATTGCTTTGTTTTTCTTATTTCTGGCCCTATTTTATTCTCTCACTCCCTCAAATCTTTGGAAGTACATAATCTAGGTCATGAATCAACCTTAGCTGATCAACATCGGTTACCTTAGTATCATGCTTGCCTTAAATAGTCATTACATAAGCATGTTCAAGTTAAGTTGAAATAGGTTTTTTTTTGTTTTTTTTTTTTTAATAACAGCGGATTGAATCAGGAATGGCAATGTTACATTGGTCAGAAGGTGAAGAAAGCAGAACCTATAGGAGCCTAGAGGGAGCTAGTGTCTGTGGGGTGAAGACTCTGCTGGTTATATCCTTGTGAACTTTTATTTCTAGGATCAAGCTATGGTTCTCAGAAAGGTAAAGCATGCGCTGTTACACTATTCTCTAGGTAGCCGAGAGTGCCCAGTGACTCCCATGCTGGCATATATTCTCATTACCAGCAGGAGCTATAAAGAGAGGATTCACAAATGGGCTCAGGGCAAGAATCTTCCGGTCAGAATGAGTTCTAACATTTCCATATCACAGCAAGATCGAACTATCTTGAAACAAAAAATCCCATATCTAAAAGTGACCAAAGTGACTTTAAACAATGTATAACGGAGGCACCCCATCTCTACTGACTGACTTCCATTCTCTGTGAAAAAGTCCCTACCACACCTACGTTAGTCCAAGTCGCTTGCTGGGTTTAGCCCATTAAATGCTATCTCATAACCAGAGATAGAATTACAACTAAATGGATAAAAACACCATCTAAGCCATTATTTTCCTTCCCTTCTGATAGAAAAACTTAAGGCAAAGAGAAAACTACAGATGTGGGTTTGAAGGAGAACTCAGAGATGCTCCTGAAGACAACACTATTTCCGGGCAGGACTCGACAGCAAGGTCCTTCCTCTTCCCTCTTAGTCCAAAGCAAATGTCAGTAGCTACATTTCACCCACCCTTCACAGAGCAAATGCCAGACAAGCTGACATATAAGTAAGCACATAGCGGTTTGGGTCATCGGGGGCTGGATGGATGTAAAAGGACAGTCAGACTGAAGCTGCCTGGGGATGCTCCTCACCAGAGGGCTCCAAGCAGGGTCAGCACCACTCTCTCCCCTTGTTTTGTGTCGATTCCCTGATCCCAGAGCAAAAACTGAAACTCTGTCTAGTCTTATGTCACCCTAGGTAGAAATGCAGAAATAAAAACTAAGTATTGAAAAGTAAAAGCTCTCCCAGGGTGGATTTTCACAGCCTAACTCTTAGCCATTTTGAAGACTTTGCTTTTAAGCCAAACACAGCAGGGCATGTACACAGGGAGACATGTCCAGAAAACATAAATACATGCATATTTTTCAAGCCAAGGCAATCACAATTGCATTTGATTTGACACATTCTATCCAAATTGGAGCAACTGGACATTTTATACCTTAACTCCTACACTCTGAAATTTAAACATATACTCTTCAGCATTTTTCCAAATTTAAATGAAATAGGATGAACCTTATTTCTACTCTAAAAAGTGACCACTGCAGGGAGGGATCCTCTTCAGTTTCTGCCCCAGTAGAATGATGGCTTCTTTGAACATCTATTGGTCATAGTTAGCAACCTCCATGAAATCATTTATTATTGATCACTGATGAAATTGTTATATAATGTTCCATGAGGAAGAATACAGATTTTCTTCATAGCACACACTGAGCACAGAACCACATGTAGCTTAGTGAGCATTTATTTAGATACACCTCTGGGCGATAGCTTTCCATAGTTAACCACGTTTGTCCATGACCCCACAGTATATGCTAAGTGGCTCCAAAGGAAGAATGACTCATGGAAGCACAGGCTGGGGACATCAGTGTGTGTGATGCTCAGCCCAGGGAGAGGCACTATTAGTAGATATGGCCTTGTTGGAGTAGGTTGTCACTGTGGGTGTGAGTTTTAATACCCTAGTTCTAGCTGCCTGGAAGTGAGTATTCTACTAGCAAAACTTCAGATGAAGATGTAGAACTCTTAGCTTCCTCCTGCACCATGCCTGCTTGGATGCTGCCATGTTCCCACCTTGATGATAATGGACTGAACCTCTGAACCTGTAAGCCAGCCCCAATTAAATGTCCTTTATAAGACTTGCCTTGGTCATTGTGTCTGTTCACAGCAGTCAAACACTAATTAAAACAGTGTCCTAAAGAATACAGAACACAAAAGAGAATCCAATCACTGAGTAGGGATCATGATGAGGCAGGACAGCCTGGTAGGCCAACCGACATAGGACTAGTAAAGAGAAAGATGGAGGTCATCAAAAGCCCAGCCCAGGAGAGCTCCATGCTTGCCTACTCTCATACGTTCCTCTATTTCCCTTCCCTGTTTTCCTCCTCAGCACTCCTACATGCCCCCGTCTCCTCTGCCTCCATGCTCACTTCTGATAAATCATACCCTAAAAATAACCAAAGGTTCTGGTCAGTTGCGATCACCTTCTCTCAGAAACATGTAGATGCAGGTCACTTTTGTAATAAATGGAAAGAAGGTGCATTCTGTTCTCTTCATTCATTCATTCATTCAGTATCCATTTATTAGGATTTTCAGGATGATTTTAATAAACAGGAGGCTTGCTTTCACCTCCATGTGATAAGAACATAAAACATGGACACCAGAAGGATCCTGAGGATATACAACAGATAGACAGGCAGGTGAAGAGGACAATTGGTGGTGGTCAGGAAAAACTCTTTAACAATAGGTGAACTTAGCTAAGGATCAGAGAAACCAGTAGAACCATTTCAGTGCTGCTAACCCTTCTGTACCAGTGGAGGAAAATGCAAACACACACTGTCCAAGTCAGGAATGTAAAGGATACACAGCCTCTGTGGCTGCACACTGACCACAGGGGTACACGTGGGAGATAGAACGCTGGGTGGCCTTTGGCTTGTGCTTTATACTCATTGCAAAGGAAAATCGCTGGAGTTTAAAATTAAAGACACATTCTTACTTGCATGATCACAGGATCCTATGGCCATCATACAGGAAATTAACTAGAATCTGATGAGGGGTTACCTGGAGGACTTTCTCAGATGTCTAAGTGAAGAAGATTGGAGTGGCTGGACATGGGAAGCAATGGTGAAGGGTGTCAGATTTGAATGGGCACTGTGGGAATCACACATCTCTAAGTATGTCAGAGTTGGAAGCTATGGGTCGTGGAGTAAATTTGAGAATCTGACTGTCACAGAGCTCCACTTAGAGGCACACGGAATGTAGGAGATACTGGGCCTATGGAGGAATAAGGGATTTGTAGTAGGGATTCTTTCTTGTATTAGGGATTAGTCTGAGATGGGGAAGGAAACAAGATCCAGCATTTGGAGATATGTGAAGAGTCAACCAGAGGCAATAGATGAGATGCACTTCTTCATAGTTGCCACAGTGAGCCCTCCTCATTTATCTGAGTGTCTCCTCCCTATCACTTGCTCATCTTCCAGATCTGAAACATCTCGGCCATAATGGATTTTTTTTTGTTGATGATAGAAATGTCTACATTTCTAACATGGCAGCCACCAGACACATGTAACTATTGAACATGTGCCATGTGTCAACCAAAAGAAGAACTTAATAAGTTCTACTCATTCAAGTGCCTGCCTAGAGTGTGACCAATGCCTGATAGTCTAAAAGATAGGCAGAAATGATGGCCGGCTCCATCAATAGAAGATTGGAAGATTCGTCTTCCTATCCTCAGTTCAAAAGGACAGAGCAGCGAGACCCGGTGGCTTGATAACTAACCTGTCCTGTATGGTAAGTAATAGGTACCATGCCTCACATGTCATATGTGCCATGTAGTATGCCTCACAGTGATATCCTGTATCACCTGACTCCACTTTTTGAGAATAACAGACTGATTGGACAAGATGTACTCAGGGATCTGATCCTTCCACCTGACAGGCATGACAGCTGGATGCCAAAAGTGCACTGACTTGGTTCTTGGACAGGATGAGGTAACAACAGACTTGAGGCAGCTGCACAGGCATCCTTATTGTGTCAGGTAGGATTTATTGAGGCCATGCAATTGATAAGACTTAGCCAAACATCAGAAAAGAGACAACTTCCCCTAGAAGCCAATGTAAAATTTTCAGAAGGGTGAATGCACAGATACCTTTTTGTTGGTCTGCTAAATTTCCCATTTTATAACCAGAGCAGAGGGGTAGAAAGAAGCAAGTATCTTTCTGTCCATGTGTCCATCATTACGACATCTGGCACACATTTGTTGAACACTACTCTTTCTGGCATTCTCCAGTTGGCTTTTGCAGACCTCCAAAGCAGACTAATCTATAATTGTAATATTTGAAATCTGGCCATGGAAAATTTTCTACCAGGCCTTGAAGAAAAGGACTAATCAGCTCTTGCTAGGGAGCTTATCCATGAAGCCCTAAAGTACACATTGGGACCAAGTTGATGGCAGGCCAGGGGAGAGATTCTAAACAATGGTGCTGATTTGGTCAAGTGGGAGACACTCCTGGCAATGAAGGCCTGAGCTACAAAGGAACCTATCATGCTCTGATAGAGACAGTCTGTAGGACGATCATATGCTCTTGTTTCATCAGGACAGAATGATCTCTCTGGACCTGTGTGCATTTCATGTGGAAATTCTAAGTGGGATAGAAAACTTCCAGGCCTATGATTACATAGATGCACACATATGTTTAATGAGTACCTTACCAGCTCCAGTATTTCTAGCTCTTATCACTCATAGGATGTCTTTCCTATCCTGAGATCTCTGGTGGATGGGAAGACATTTCCAATTCTCTTTTCTTAGCATGACTTTGTTAAATTGGAGAGACCCTCATGTTTTCTCTTTTACCACCCAAACTTTGTCTGTATAGAGTATAAATGTAATCAATTAATATATATATAGTATGTAGTGAAATCAAACAAATGAACCATACTGGGTAAAACAGTGCTAAATATTCAGTATATTCCAACCCTATCAAAATATTTTATAACCTCAGAGGATCACGTGACAGAGAACACTGGAAGCTGGACAGTGTAAGGGAAGGTTGCCAAGGTCTCTACCTCCTGGCTACTCCTCATTCAACTACATCACCATACCTGAACAATTCTGGGATTTTCCAGATGTTTTTGGTCTGTTGGAAGACAGACTTCAGTCTTCCATACTATAAGTAAGTTCTCCTACAGCTGTGAGTCTGTATGTGTGCATGCTGAGTCAATGTATGTGCATGTTGAGTCCATGTCTGTCTTTGTCAGGGTTTCTATTCCCAGCCGAACATCATGACCAAGAAGCAAGTTGGGGAGGAAAGACTTTATTCAACTTACAATTCCACATTGCTGTTCATCACCAAAGGAAATCAGGTCTAGAACTCCATCAGGGCAGGAAGCAGAAGCCAATGCAGAGACCATGGATGTTACTTACTGGCTATCTTCCCCCAACTCGCTCAGCTTGCTTTCTTATAGAACCCAAGCCTAACCCCACCAGCCCAGTAATGGCACCACCCACCATAGCCCCCTCATCCTTGATCACTAATTGAGAAATTGCCTTACAGCTGAATCTCATGGACACATTTCCTCAAGGGAGGCTTCTTTCTCCGTGATAACTCCAGCTTGTGTCAAGCTGACACACAAAACCAGCCAGTACAATGCCCATCAGTATCTGTATCCTAAGACCCATTCCATCCACATCTGATCAGTCACCATGCCTCACCTGTTATGGACACCAGCACAATGAGCACATGGCTTAAAGTCCTGGCTACTCTTCTACCAAGTAGAGCATGTAGCTCAGACCAGTCTCTTCATGAACTTGAGAGATTTGTATCATACTAAGACTATGTGGAGTGGGGTAACCTTCAAGTTAGTGGTTGGGCTTTCACATCTTAATCTCTCTGCCATTTTGTTCAATTACAGTGTTAACACTGCAGTCCCTGCTAACTACTTTGCTTATCTCAAGGTCAGTGTAGATCCTTTTATATCATATCTTTGATAAATATTTTCAAGCATTATTAATAGTGCCTAAGAGTACAATTTTATCAATGGGAATGTTAAAAAAAAAAAAAAACCTTCTAATCTCTATCAAGAAGCTGTGACTTGAGAGAAAGAAGACATGAAGGAAGTCTGGTTAGTGAACTTGTAAGCTGTGCTTGACAGACGTGAAACTACAAAGGGAGAAGCATTGAGTCATCACAGACTCCCAGCAAATCAGTGATGCTCTTCTCCTGTCTGCTGGACCTATCCTGGTAACATGAGCTTTCCAGCTTTGAAACTGTTGCCATCTTCCCTCTCTGATGTCTGGCTGCTAAGACATCACTGGTCTAACTATCCTGGTCCTCTCAGACAAGTACATTTTTCCCAGCCTTGCTCAAATTCACTATCTAACGATTTCACTTGTCACATCTGCCAGACCTCCGTGAGAAAGATGCAGCAGGCAACAATTCTGAGGGATTATAATGAACATCTAGAAGAAGCAGTGACTGTCAGTGGAGATCATGTTGGAATCCAGTTCCTTGGGATCTGATCAAAGCTTTACCAAGTGCAGCTGAGCCACCTGGGCGTGTGTTTGCCCCCATTGCTTTGAGAGTCCTTTCTGCCACATGTGAACAGGGGACTGGAATCAATGTGACATTAGTCAGATATTCGACAGCATCCAGAGCATAGCAATGAAGGGAGTTTTCAAGCAATACTGTTCTGTTGATCCCCTCTCTCTCTGTTCAATTCTCCTGCTCATCTTACAGGTAAAATATCAGAGAGAGAGAGAGGGAGAGAGAGAGAGAGAGAGAGAGAGAGAGAGAGAGAGAGAGAGAGAGAGAGAGAGAGAGAGAGAGAAGAAGAAGAAGAAGAAGAAGAAGAAGAAGAAGAAGAAGAAGAAGAAGAAGAAGAAGGAGGAGGAGGAGGAGGAGGAGGAGGAGGAGGAGGAGGAGGAGGAGGAAGAGGAGGAGGAGGAGGAAGAAGGAGGAGGAGAAAGGAGGAGGAGGAGGAAGGAGGAGGAGGAGGAAGAGGAGGAGGAGGAGGAAGAGGAGGAGGAGGAGGAGGAGGAGGAGAAGAAGAAGAAGAAGAAGAAGAAGAAGAAGAAGAAGAAGAAGAAGAAGAAGAAGAAGAAGAAGAAGAAGAAGAAGAGAATATTCCATGATTCCCTGAAGTTGATTTTGCCACAGAGGTGTTCAAATCAATTTGCCTCTGTGGAAATTTTAATATTTACCTAGCAAACATATCTCCCTTCATCAATAAAACCCATTTTAATTCATATCCAGGCTAGATCAATTAAATCATGCTTTTTTCCAGTAGACAGTGTATGCATAGGAAGTAATTCTCTGTAACTAGCATAGAAGTACTTTAAAGGAGGGGAAGCAAAAGAAGTTAATATCAGCCATAAGGTTTTACTCAAAGTAAGAATATATAATTAATATATAATTATATATAATATATATTATATATATAAATCTCTTTCTTAGGTATATATGGTTTTGTATATACCTAAGAAAGAGATTTATATCAAATATAAAATTATAAGCATAACCAAAAAAATCTGTTGTGGCTAACAGGATCTACAGCAGTCGAGTGTGGATAAAATTCTGGATAGGTAGAAACTGTTGTCAATCACTTGCTTCCAAGGATGAAGCAGGCTCTATCAAGCTTAGCACAATGACACTGTCACCCAGCTCCACAGCTGCCTCAGGAGGGTGCATGGGAGGCTGTTGTGACACATGCACACAGAGAGTCAGCTCCATGTGACCTCCCCTAGTCCACTAGCATACTGCTGTTAGTATTAAGCCGAGGGTTCACTATAGCATCTTCCATCTTGGCTTCTCTGTTACATACCTGCCATTCAGTTAATAAGTGTATCTTTCCAAAAGGCTTTTCTCATAGAACAGTTTCCATGTAAGATCAGGTTGTTTAAGGTGATGTTATTTTACCAAAAATGAAATGATTTCATGATTAGGATCAGAAATAAGCTAAAATTCTTGGTAAAACTAATTCTCTCTCTCCCTCTCCCTCTCCCTCCCCCTCCCCCCTCCCCCTCTCCCTCCCCCTCCCCCTCCCCCCTCCCCTCTCTCTCTCTCTCTCTTTCTCTCTCTCTCTCACACACACACACACACACACAAACACGCACATCTGGGACACCTCTATGGTTACTTTTAGAAATACTTTGAAAGCATTGACACTTCATGTTAAAAATATACTAGTCTGATGTGAAATACAAATAAATACTTTTCAACGTAATCATGTCTTGTTTTTTATAAGATTCAAGTGAGTTGCACAGAGCAAGCTGGGAAACTGTGCCACATTTGCTGTGAACTAAGCAATAGAGCTGTACTTGATCCTCCAATAATCCAGGGAAAGTTATAGCAGGAAACAGTTAAGGCTGTTCACTGTTCAAGCAAATGCCGTGTTGCTATATGGGAGGAATGTGAATGAGGAAAACCTTTGTGACGAACATATTTGTCAGAGTATAGGAGAAAGAAACTTGGCTGGCTCAAACAGTTCCTAGCTAGGATTTTGCTGAAGACTTAAGTGGAGGGAGGGAGGGAGGGAAGAGTCTTAAAGGAAACTGGATGGATATGTGCAGAGAGATATATAAGTGCATCAACATGTAGTCATGGCTAATCACAGTGCACATATCTTTCAGTTTTATGGGAAATGACTCTCCTGTCATAGCACTATAATTCTGAGCAAGTGTTTTTGAAGTGCTACAAATATCAAGCCTTCAATAAGTAGCTTAGTGATTGAGAAAGCCACCACCCCACCCTCAACAGTGTTCATAAACACTGAGGCCAGGCAGGGGTAAGAAAGGTTCATGAATGGTCTAGAGCTTCTTCCGGGGACGCTGCAGAGGTAACATGATTGTGACTTCAGTGACTTCCAGTAAGTCACTGCATGTTTATTTTTTTCTAATGCTAGCATTTGCATATGATCATGTCCTGCCTGGTTAATGAGGGAGGGGGATGAGGAATTGGGAGAGGTTTCCTATAGCTCTGAAAATTCAAACTGCTCATGATAACTCTTGCTCCCCAGAGAGCATGGACTTCTTGGTAAAGGACTTATGGAAGAGGAAACTCCTGTCTGTCATTCAGAACACCACAGGATGTCATCCGGTGTAATGCTCTGTTTTTGCGAGCTATTATTTCTCTTGACACTGATTGTATACATCTTTTTAACCACAGAACAAGACACAGTTCTATGCGACAAATTTTGGACAGTGACTCATGCCTTAGGAATCAAAATGCTTTTATAAATGACAGATCACAAAGCTGCACTGAGACTGTGATTTCTGCTGTTCTAAATCCACCCACCAGCCAGTCAACCCCCTCCTTCTGCAGTGAGCATGCCACAGTGTTATACACGCATACACACATGCAAACATAATCACATGCACATATAAACATGCATATACTTGCATCCTGTCTTCATACATATACACACAAATAATTTCTCCTTTACTACACAGAGCTTAGACATGTGACCCAGCTGGTCCATCATTCATTATGTCCTGCATGTTTTTGTCATTAATCAACAGGGAAATTCCTCTGTTTTCAATGGCTTCTGACTAGTTCACTGTAGGGAGATTCATGGAGGGATCTGAATACTTTCTATTTTGAAAGACAAACTATAGAGCAGAAAAGGATAGAATGTATAGCTGGGTCTGCTCCTATCTGTTGCCTCTGAGGTTAGAAAGGAGTACCCACGTAGCTCTTCCCTTGAGCGCCAGTCTTCAGATTAGTCTTCCTCTGCCCACTGTCATCCCCTGCCTTCTGGATGAGGGAGGGGGTCAGTAGAGGACAGAACATCATGAAAAGATGCTCCAGTTTCAAAAATTCAAGGGAAACGCTGTGTAAGTTGTTTAAGCCAGCATCAAAAGCATCACATTCAAATGAGCTAAGACATCAGCATTTACAAATCTCTATTGTTACACATAGATTTATGCTGGAGAGCCCGTGACTTCCCAGCATGCATCAGTATCCCCACAGGAAAATAATTCTCGTCACCTGTCTGACTCCTGAGTCATTTGCTCTGAGGAATTATTAACTGCCAAAGGCAGAGAATCCCACACAGAGGATCGTTTTTTGCCTGCCTTAAAAGATTAAATTTCACTGGTTCTGATAAGTTGATCCTAACCTATCTCTGTGTAGCTTTATGTAGAGATAGTATTAAACTCATCTTTACCCAGAGGCAACACAATTTTAAATTAAAATGGGGGAGAGGGGGCACTGCAAAATGTTTTAATAAAAGAGGCTGAAGGAAAAATACCAATGCAATTCAGAAATGATAATTTCCTTAAGTTGAGCAGAAAGAGTACAGAGACAGGACCTGCTTAGGACAAATAATGAACCAGAATAAAGCTGATTAATGTCAAATACACTAGGGTTTATGTTAGGTATATATTGGAGCATGTCCAGAAGCCCCAGAGGGATGCTACAGACACTGATTATCATCACATTTGTGGGTGTTAGAGCTACATCGTGCTCGAGGGTCTGACTGTAAAACTATCCTGGAATACCCAAGTTTAGCAGTGGAATGCATAAGAGCATACATGAGTGGGGTGGGGCTTGTTTAGCCCAGTGTCCATTTAAGTTCAACATCCATCTCTCTATCGTGGCCTTGAACAGCCCTTCATCTGTCTTCCAGGCTGGGGAATGGTGCTATTTCCCAAAAAGGATAATAATTTTGGAATAAGTGTGCTTTGAGTCAGCAGCTCCGTGACACCAACAAACCCTGTTGAAAACGGAAACTTCATTTCTACCTGACACCAAATAACTGTTTTGACTGATTATTTTCTCTGAGCCGACAGGTTGTTTTGGGAATGGAGATACAAGGCTTAGTCAGTTTTGTGCATGAATGATACATGAAGCTTCTGTATTTGAAGCAGAAAAAAAATCTGCAGTTCTTTACTGAACACTTAAGGCACTTCTCTTTCTCGGTAACAACTATTTAAAAAGTATTCACTATGTAGATCCTGAACGGCTTTAAAATAAAAATCTCCTTAAGCATATGTAGAGATGACATTGGGAAATATTGTTGATAGCTGCTTGGTAGAGTTCACTAAATCTGATGAGGGAACTGTTTCTTCAAAGCCTTTACACGTTGCTCTGAGTGGCTGCTTTGGTCAGTCTGTTCCAACTGCCTACACTGTACAGGAATTACATGCAAAGATGTGGCATCGAAAGTTCTTTCTAAAAGAATTTTTATGAAATGGAATCACTTCATTATGACAAATTCACAATTGAAACATCACACAGATAGACAGATATGCATCTTAGTGAATGCCTGTCCAGTTAGGATGCTCATTCTGAGGCCTCGGGAGATGCATACTTTGGTTTAGATTCTCACTGTCAATTGCATTTTATATTCATTAATCCAGCAAAAAATGGGAGTGGGGCAAGGGGGGTCATGTCTGAGTTGAAACTGGAAGAAAAATAGCTTTTGTGTGCATTCTTTACAGTCAAAACAGGGCACATAACTAGCAAGAAAAAAATGAAGTGTGCTAGGGCCCTCTCTTCTGGCAACCTACAGAGATTCTAAACATTGAGCTGTGCATAGAACGGCCCACTGATCCGCACACTTCTCCATTCCATCCACACTCTGCAATAATTCCATCTCAAAATGTCAGCAAGAAATTGAATCCAAACCTGGAGGCTAAGGTGATGTCTGCCCCTCTGCCCCCCAACTCTAAAATATTTCTAATCTGACTGATTTCGTTGCCGCTTTGTGTTCCAGTGAACACAGGAAAGTCTTAATTACATGAGAACTATATCATTATTTCCCCTGGGGTATGAGAATTAGAGAACGATTAAAAAAAATTACATGAAAGGAAATGAATACCTTGCAGAGTGAAGCATGGCCCCGGCTTGATTCTACCGCAGTCATTTACTAGAATGTATTTAAAAGGAACAGATTTATTGAAGTCTTATTCTTCTCATGGTTGTTATTAGAGAACTCTATACTGAATTCCCTGACTTAACATGAAGCCAAACCCTTCCCAGGGTTATTGACCAGAGGGGGCTTTTAATAGGGCCACTGAAACCTTAATGAAGGGACTCCATACCTTTATTTTCTCTGCATGCCAGCTGCATGAATATAAGCAACCAGGACATGGTGTTCCCGATAATGCTTGGAGTACAATTTTCTATAAAATGTGTATTTTAAAGCCTACAGTAGAGTGGAGAACAATGCTACTCAGAAAGAGATTTGGAACAAAACATCTCACAGAATATAACCATGGGGAAATGCTGCACCCACAGGGGCTCTCTGTTCTTAACATTCCCTCCTGTCCATTGCTTGGAGATCATAAGCATCCTGCTTGCCAGAGAGAAAACACAACTTTGGGTTCCATCAGCACAAATACCTCTCTGTACTCTGTACAAGTATCTCTCTGCACTCAGTACAAGTACCTCTACACTCGGTACAAGTACCTCTGCACTCAGTACAAGTACCTCTCTACACTCAGTACCTCTCAGAACTGCTCTTAATTTTTCTTAAATTCTAGGGTAGTTAAGTTGTTGCTTCTATGTTGTTCTGGAGACAATGCTAAAGGTGTCTTCTGTCTAGAAAGTAGAGAAAGGGAAACAAACTGAACATTATAAAGTCTTGTATGTGTTATACATGTAAAATGTGAATGGGCATGTAAATGGACATGTGAAACAGCAATGCCATCACACAGAATCAAACTCCTACCTCATCTATCATGCAAACATCTCTGTTCTCACATGATTCAACCATAGCCACAAGACTGATGTCTGCCTGTTTTTAAGATTCCATCTTGAAACTATGTTACCCTTGTAACAGATACCATCTCCCCAAAGTGAGATGTTTCATTTGAAAAGGTTCAAGCTCCAGCCATTTGGTACTGCCTGCCTGCTGGGGTCCTGGCCTCTTCACTTTGCCTGTGTTCTGGCCAGCCTAACAGACCAAGGCACGATCCAAAGCTCTTTCTGTGAGAAGCAAATTATGTGCCCCCAAGTCTTGCTCTGTTCCACAGGCACCCTACCCCCCAGGACACTACTTCTCCACCAAAGGATTCCAAGCAACAAACCAACAGGTTTCTTGATGTCAACTGAGCCCCACTTGGATGTAGAGGCCCAGGGGTATATCTAGGGCGAAGATTGGCCCTCAGCTCTGCATGTTCTCTGCCTCCTCTTCTTTGGTAGTGTGGAGATGTCTGAGAAATTCTTCACTGTTTTTTACATTTTATGAAACATCTCTTATTATTAAGAGGTGAATTGACTGGGCGTCTTCACAATTGCACAGCAAAGGACAGGGTGATTAACTAGAGTCATTTTGCCAGCACACTTTGCATTTCAAAAGGTAAATGTTTCTTCAGTTTGCCTGAGGGCATTCTCTATGGTCTTTAAAAAGAAATACTGTCCGTTTTAAATAATATCCCAAGCACGATTCCAGTTGTAGCTCTTTTTCCTCATCCAGGAAAGAATTGTCTAAAGAGATCCTGCCAATTCAGAAATGTTACAGAAATAAAACAAAGCAAAACGAAAATGAAAACACACAGAACCCTGAGTAGCTTCTACACAGGATGCCAAAAAGGATGTGAAGTTGAAAGGCGTTTCTCACGCTTTTATTTTAAAGATGCTTAATAAAGGGGGAGGCTTTAATAATCGTAACCCTGAGAGCCAAGAATTCCCAAGACAAACACATTATCTGGCAGTTAGGAAGCTGCTGTGCCTTTTTGCATAAGCCCCAACTTCCTACCTGATCCCTCGTAAAATCTCATCTCTCCTAGAATCCACTGACCCCGTCTGATATAGGACAGTGTACCCTCTCTGCACTCAGTACAAGCACCTCTACATGAGGTACAGCACAGGAAAGAAGTTTTATTTTCTGCCTTTCTATTCATCCCACAGTCGCCAAGATCTACAAATGACCAGGCAGAAAGTAGGCCTGAATCCAGTGAGACCAGTGCCCACTGAATTCAGCACGTAGAATCCAAGGCCACAGGGAGAAGAGTGATTCTTCATAGCAGCAAAGGCAGTTTTGTTTATTTAGATGCTGCTTTTAAGTTGCTCTGTGTGGAAACCACACTAATCCGGTTCCAGTAACACCTACTATACACATACCCTCATATCAAGATAAATAAGTGATTTAAAAATCTATTTTAAGCTATGGCGAAGGAATTTATAATATTGTTCTCTATGAGATGAAATCATTTCATAAAAACAGAGATTAACATATTTGGCTGTTACATAATTTTGAAAAAGTTTCCTTGTTTTCATGTTGTTTCTGGTTTAGTGTGTCTAAGTGGAGTGTGCTCTGTGTGTGCTGTGTGTGTGTGTGGAGTGTGTTATATATGAGTGTGTTGTGTATATGTGGAGTGTGTTGTGTGTGTTTTGGGTGTATGTGGCATGTATGTGTGTTATGTAAATGTGGAGTGTGTTGTTTCTCTCCTTCTACCACATGGGTCCTGGGAATCAAGCTCCACCTTACCTGCTGAGCCGTCTTGCTCATCACTAAATTTCTACTGATAAAAGTTGTAATGTGGCCGTATACACACATGTGCACACACACACACACACATCTCTGTTTTAAAATTTGAAAGTAGATATTACATTAAAATAAATGAGATAAAAACAGAATATAGTTATTGCTTCATGACTTTTGGAGAAAACAGGTACAGAAAAATGGAAATTAAAACAGACACATTTAAAACAAGCCTCACAAAAGACCTTGGAAGTCCAGGAGTCGAACTTTCCCTGACAGATTACCCATGAAGGGTTTTTTTTGTTTGTTTGTTTGTTTTTGTTTTGTTTTGTTTTGTTTTTGTTTTGTTTTAGAAAGGAAACATTGGACCAGGGTCTCAGCAGCAGCAAGGCTCTAAGCTGCCTAACCTCCCAGCATGCTGCCTCTTATGTGGGTCGTGAAATCATTCCTTCTGAATCATTTTGTGCCCTATCTTCCTACCATAGGCTTCTGTCTTTTCAATGTACATATGCTATGGGGTCATTTAGTTCCATTCTGATCTCATCTATTCATTACCCTCCAGCTGGTCTTGGTGATGTCCATCGGACTGGGATGGATTATTAAGATTCACATGGCACCTTCCTAGCTTTTTAAAATAATCTTTTCAAATAATAATAGAATAAAATTAGACATTTAAAAAATCTATGTTTGACAAAAAATTTTATTCTTCAAAAATATGTGTGTGAATAATATATATATATATAATATCCTATTTAACAAAATTATTCTTTTATGTGGTTCTATTTACTAATCACTGAATAATATGGATCTTTATAATATTTTAAAGAGTATTTAGTTGTTTATTGATGCTGTTACATCCAAAATGGCTCCTCAAAATGGCAGTGCTAGGGCAATGTCCTAAACAGAAGGACTCTGGCTGGATACGCAGAAGAATTGTTATTGGATAAACAGAGTTCTAAAGATGAGTTTCAGTTTACCCAGAACCTCTCTTAATCTGCTCCACATGTCACTTTCCTCAGGCAAGGGCATCTAGTTTCCAGGACAATGTGAATGACCTGTATCAGCTCAAAGCCTACTATCTACCCTGTACTACCCTGCTGTCAGATAAAATCTTCTTGCTTTTTCATCCTTTCTCTTCTCGGTGCCCCTGAGAGGTATCCTGGACAGTTTGATCCCTAATAAATCTTTCTCTTACCCTTGGAGCTGTCTAGCATGTGTTCATGTGCCTTCATGAGTTTATGTTCTGGGGTCAGAAGAAAGCTTTGGATCCTCTGGGGCTAGAGTTATGAGTCACCTGATCTGGATTTTTAACAGTTTAGACATCTCTCCAGCTGCCTGGGTTTTAATAATATTTTTTAGAGAATTAAAATATACTAACCAGCATCACTTTAGTCTTTTATGACATTGTATAGGATTGCAGGGCTAAGTATCTGTATTCCTACACTGATCCATACACAAGATCTTATTGTCACAAGGAAGGGACATAGCAAAGAGCTTCCAAGAAGCAGAAGGCATGATGATAACCCATGCTTCTCAAAGTTATTGATACGCTTGTCACAACAAACATGATTTTCAGTTAGCTTCAATTAGTATAAGTTCCCCCAAACAAAATGACCCCAGTAGCTGTGTAGTTTTGCTAAGAATAAAACATAGACCTAACCACCAATTTACAATTGTGACCTCGCCTTTTCCAGTTAATTTCTCACTGACCATATAAACTTTCTTCGACCTATGAGCTGCATTGGAAGGAAACTTACATACCAAGCTGGAAATGGAAACTTCTCTGGTTTTCCGGGGGAGGGGCAATGGAAAGAATGTCACAGGATGTCCCAGTTGGAAGCACCCTTGTCCCCATAAATGCAGCTTGGATTTGTACCAGAGAAGCAAAACTCAAAAGGTCAACCAAGTCCCAGCTACATAGTTGGGAAGGGAAGCAGAGGCTGTCAGGACGGCCTACAGTTGAGTTATTGAGTCTATTATCTAGGATAACTTCATCTAAAAAAAAAATGAAATCAAAGTTGCCAAACAAGAAACAAATTGGAATGAAATATGGATGGGTTTCCTGAGCATCCATCTATGCAAACACAATTGTCTGGATGTGGCTGTGCCAATTCCATAGAACACACAGAGAATTCTGCATTGTGTGATATTTAAGAGATTGATTTCTGCCTGGCCCAAAGAGACACTGATCAAAGACACTTGCTCTACCTCCCAACCATCAGCTTTCAAGATTAGACCTTGCAGGACAGGCCTGTCCCGCTCCTCTGGCTAGCTATGAAGAACACAGCCCTAACACAGGCATGGTTTTTGTGTTGTTATCAAACATTATTTGTTTGGCTTCCTGGTGGCTTTTCTTTGCAGTAGAAGCTTAATTAGTTCATAATTCTTCTACTACACTTTATTCTACTACCCTTTGCCATGGTAAATTAAAACAGAGTTCTACATAAGAATCATAGTATTTTATTAATTTTCCTTAATTTTATAGTATACTTAAACGCCTCTATGAATGTTGAGTTCACTGTGCCAACCACTTTACATGTTTCTCAATATTTGTTAATGCGATATTTCATTTGAACTTTCATTATGTGTACTAAAAGTTCATGATGTGAGGAAAAATATTTCAATTACTCAATGTTGTTTGATCTCTTTCAAAAAATATTTTCTTTTCCTTCTTTCTTTTTCTTTATTTTTACTATGAGGATCAGGCTGGTCTCAAACTCACAGAGATGTACCTGCATCTGCCTGCTGTCTCTGATTAAAGGCTTGTGTAGCCATGCCTAGCTAATACTATTTTCTCATAAGATCTCTCTCTCTCTCCCTCTGTCTCTGTCTCTCTCCCTCTCTCTTTCTCCTCCTCCTTCTCCTCCTTCTCCTCCTCCTTCTCCTCCTCCTCCTCCTCCTCCTCCTCCTCCTCCTCCTCCTCCTCCTCCTCCTCCTCCTCCTCCTCCTCCTCCTCCTCCTTCTTCTTCTTCTTCTTCTTCTTCTTCTTCTTCTTCTTCTTCTTCTTCTTCTTCTTCTTCTTCTTCCTCTCTTTCAATTCGTTACTGCCAAACTTCTTGAACTGTTGAATGAATTTATTATATAACTATTGTGAATTTTTAAAAAAAGTTTTCTGATCCACTTAGATTTGACCTTAGTACAAGGAGATAGGAATGGATCAATTCGCATTCTTCTACATGATAACCACCAGTTGTGCCAGCACCATTTGTTGAAAATGCTGTCTTTTTTCCACTGGATGGTTTTAGCTCCCTTGTCAAAGACCATGTGACCATAGGTGTGTGGGTTCATTTCTGGGTCTTCAATTCTATTCTATTGGTCTATTTGTCTGTCGTTATACCAGTACCAAGCAGTTTTTATCAAAATTGCTCTGTAGTACAGCTTTAGGTCAGGCATGGTGATTCCACCAGAGGTTCTTTTATCATTGAGAAGAGTTTTTGCTATCCTAGGTTTTTTGTTATTCCAGATGAATTTGCAGATTGCCCTTTCTAATTCGCTGAAGAATTGAGTTGGAATTTTGATGGGGATTGCATTGGATCTGTAGATTGCTTTTGGCAAGATAGCCATTTTTACTATATTGATCCTGCCAATCCATGAACATGAGAGATCTTTCCATCTTCTGAGATCTTTAATTTCTTCCTTCAGAGACTTGAAGTTCTTATCATACAGATCTTTCACTTCCTTAGAGTCATGCCAAGGTATTTTATATTATTTGTGACTATTGTGAAGGGTGTTGTTTCCCTAATTTCTTTCTCAGCCTATTTATTCTTCGTGTAGAGAAAGGCCATTGACTTGTTTGAGTTAATTTTATATCCAGCTACTTCACTGAAGCTGTTTATCAGGTTTAGGAGTTCTCTGGTGGAATTTTTAGTCAAGGAACACCACATAAAACCAGAGACAATGAAACTTATAGAGGAGAAAGTGGGGAAAATCCTCAAAGATATGAGCACAGGGGAAAAATTCCTGAATAGAACAGTAATGGCTTGTGCTGTAAGATAGAGAATCGACAAATGGGACCTCATAAAATTGCAAAGCTTCTGTAAGGCAAAAGACACTGTCAATAAGACAAAAAGGCCACCAACAGATTTGGAAAGGATCTTTACCTATCCTAAATCAGATAGGGGACTAATATCCAATATATATAAAGAACTCAAGAAGGTGGACTCCAGAAAATCAAATAACCCCATTAAAAATGGGGCTCAGAGCTAAACAAAGAATTCTCACCTGAGGAATGCTGAATGGCTGAGAAGCACCTGAAAAAAATGTTCAGCATCCTTAATCATCAGGTAAATGCAAATCAAAGCAACCCTGAGATTCTACCTCACACCAGTCAGAATGGCTAAGATCAAAAATTCAGGTGACAGCAGATGCTGGCGAGGATGTGGAGAAAGAGGAACACTCCTCCATTGTTGGTGGGATTGCAAGCTTGTACAACCACTCTGGAAATCAGTCTGGAGGTTCCTCAGAAAATTGGACATAGTAGTACCGGAAGATCTCGTAATACCTCTCCTGGGCATATATCCAGAAGATGTCCCAACCGGTACGAAGGACACATGCTCCACTATGTTCATAGCAGCCTTATTTATAATAGCTAGAACCTGGAAAGAACCCAGATGTCCCTCAACAGAGAAATGGATACAGAAAATGTGGTACATTTACACAATGGAGTACTACTCAGCTATGAAAAAGAATGAATTTATGAAATGCCCAGGCAAATGGATAGACCTGGAGGGCATCATCCTGAGTGAGGTAATCCAATCACAATAGAACTCACATGATATGTACTCACTGATAAGTGGATATTAGCCCAGAAACTTAGAATACCCAAGTTACAAGATACAATTTTCAAAACACATGAAACTCAAGAAGAATGAAGACCAAAGTGTGGACACTTTGCCCTTTCTTAGAATTGGGAGCAAAACACCCATGGAAGGAGTTACAGAGACAAAGTTTGGAGCTGAGACAAAATGATGGAACATCTAGAGACTGCCATACCCGGGGATCCATCCCATAATCAGCCTCCAAACACTGACACCATTGCATACACTAGCAAGATTTTGCTGAAAGGACCCAGATATAGCTGTCTCTTGTGAGGCTGTGCCGGGGCCTAGCAAACACAGAAGTGGATGCTCACAGTCAGCTATTGGATGATCACAGAGCCCCCAATGGAGGAGCTAGAAAAAGTACCAAATGAGCTAAAGGGATCTGCAACCCTATAGGTGGAACAACAATATGAACTAACCAGTCCTCCCCCCCCCTCCCCCCAGAGCTTGTGTCTCTAGCTGCATATGTATCAGAAGAGGGCCCAGTCAGCCATCATTGGAAAGAGAGGCCCATTGGTCTTGCAAACGTTATATGCCTCAGTACAGGGGAACGCCAGGGCCAAGAAGTGGGAGTGGGTGGGTAGGGGAGTGGGGGGAACGGTCTGGGGGACTTTTGGGATAGCAATGGAAATAAAGAAAATACCCAATAAAAAATGAAATAAAAAAAAGTTTTCTGCTAATTTCAAATCTCAAACCACAGCCAAATAACAGGTACAAATCTTATTCTAGACTACCATTTATTTTTCTTCCTTGTCTTTCTCCCCATACCCCCACCCTTCCCCAGAACCAAGTATTCATAGGGGTCTCCCACTGAAGTACTAACCAGGCCCAACCCTGCTTAGCTTCCAAGATAAAGTGAAATCAGGTGTGTTCAGGATAGTATGGCTATAGACTTAGCTGCTAGTTCAAAGCATCTGCTCCTGCTCCGGAGAAGTAAAGGTCTGTCCAGTTCTCCAGCAGCCCAGCCATGCTACAGTGCTGCCTATGAGCAAAGCCAACTGGTCTGGACTGCTTTCTACCCTTGGACCCTTCAGCCAGTGAGCAATGTAGGGCCACTCCTTCATGAGCCTCCCTCCTGTCGGGTGTGCGGGCCCATTTGGCTCCCTTGGAGCCATTTCCTTGCCTTCAGTTTTCAGGCAGGTTTGCAGCAACGTTCTTCAGATGGTTGAATGACAAACCCTGTGTCCCAGCTCAAGATTCTGAGAAGTAATTGCACAGTGATCCAGACATCTACTGCTCATATTAAATAGCACACAGCAGGCCATTTCATTTGCCCACCTCATTTATTCTCATCTGCCTCACACAAACAATTCAGAAATGTCTATGGGGGCAGAAGGACAGGCAAGCAATCCTGACCAAAGAGAATAGCATAGGAGGTATCACCACACCCATTTAAAATTATACTAGTGAATCATAGTAATCAAAACAGCTTAGTTATACTGGCACAAAAACAGACACATTGATCCATATGATAGACCAGAGGACCCATATGCAATTCCACAAAACTGTAGTTACCTGATTTTTGACAAAGATATCATAACTACACATTTAACAAACAGTGCCAGGAAACCCAGATTTCAGCATGCAGACAAAGGGAATGAATGACAGCCTTACTTCTCACTGTGCACAAACTCAACTTTCTTCAAACACGCCATCCTTAAGGTGTATCTTCCTCACTTGTTAGGGTTGTCATAGAAACCAGTGCAGGCATGAAGCCATATGAATACAAAATGCTGCAAAGTATATGTTTATATATCACCGGAAGCTACCTAAGCAAAACATTGACGGTAGTTGAAGTTCTGGGTTCCATTTTGTATGCTAAACATTATTGTGGACTAGAGGGCTCCAGCTGTGTAGCATAGATGGGGAGTTTCCTTCCGTTGATTTATTCACTCACATAATCACCATTTAAAAAACACTTATCCAGTGCTGATTACATGTGGATACTGCCCAAAGGGCTGCTGTGCAAATGTGCCTAGGCAGGAGATGTCCTTATGTGGGGTGAGTCCTGGGGTATGTGTTAGAGCATAGGGAGAAGAGAGTCATCAGACAGTAACAATGGATAATGAAAGAGATGAGGCATTGCCTGAGAATGGTATGTGCTTCTGAGAAAAGACAAGACATGTAGCAGAGGGTCTACTGTGGGGAAGACCTTCCTGGGGAATTGCAAGCAGATGACTTGTAAGGCAGCAATGGGAGATCCTAGAGAAAAACTTTCTGGGACAAGGAAGCAGAAAAGATAAAAGGAGGAGATGGAAACAGACTGTACAGAGAGCTGGACCTGAATGAGGTGCATGGTGGGGGATCAGGTGACATCACAGGTGGAAAGGCATCAGAACCAGTTCTCAAATGGAAGACACGGGGACACCTGGAAGCCGAGAACCTGGCTTCTGTACACACGATATGTGGATTCTTCTCCAAAACAGAACATGAATAAAGAGCCATGCTTTGGTCATTCTCAGAGCAGATTTTTGATTAGATCTTGTTCCCAACAAGGCATGTCCCTCTTCTGAGAGGAGCAATGGGAAGAGATGGCTGTCCACATGGAGGAGGGAACCTGCCTAATTTATGTCATTTTTTTTGCTAGGGACCAGATGGTGGCTCAGTGGATGTGCAAGGCACAGGCAAGTGCATCTGTCTTTCCTGCTTCATGGAACATTGCTGGATGCTTCTAAAAGGAACACAGACCCTGCATGTTGTGAATCCTGTCTGCATTTCCAGGTTTATCTCTCAGCATCTCAGTATCTCTCATCTTCCTTCACTATTCCTGAAGGGGCCTCTCAAAACTTTCCAGTTTAGTGACACAGGCTGTCACTTCTGCATTTGCTCCTTGTATTTGCTCTGAAGGCAATGTCCTTACCACAACCCCACATCATAAGCGTTAAAAGTCAGGTGAGATTGTGCTGGTAAACTCCATTAAGAAACTCTCCCAACAGCACTCCAGCCTTCACCCTGACCAGGGATGTCCATGCCAGACCAGCATGGCAGTCAGTGTGTTTGTTAGCTTTTATTTCCCTAATAATTTACACAAACTTCTTTAGTGTCTGAGAAAGGCAGTTGTCAAGTATGTGTCAATATGTATGTGTCAAGTATACAAATATTTGAAAATTATCACCCAACTTACTCTTCTATTATGGTTGTTTTGAACTGATTCTGATCAAACATCCTTGTGGGAACATATTTTATCTCCAGGGGTATTAGACTATTGGGCTATTTAAATATTTATAAATTTCTTGGCCTTATTTATTGTGGCATTACCTGGTGAGCAAAGAAGGCTATTGTTTAAAATTATAATTGGCAGATCTTTCTGCAAGAGAAGAAGACATGTTTACATGGTGTTGGAGTTTATGAAGACTGATATCTCAACCACCAAGTACCACAGTATTAGGGGGTAGAATAAAACTAAAAGTATAAGAGGATAACATTGACAGAGCCCAGAGATAAACTGTGGAAAGCAAGGCTGTTTGAATATGAGTACATGTAATTTCAACTGTGGAAATCCAAAAAGGGAACTTGTCTTTTTTTATGTTAATATTATATTTTAGGTCAGAGTAATAACATGTTGGAGTGATTTAATCAACCTTCCTGGTGCCTTCTCATAATCAATTAATTGATCAAGTATTCATTTGCTTTGTAAGATTTGATATTGAAGATATAAAAAAGAACATATCAGGGCTGCGAGGTAAGTCATCCATCATGTCCTGGAAATTCATCTATTCTGTATCTGACAATTTCCCTGGAGCCGCTTCCTCAGGACTTCATTTGCATACATACTTTTCTAAGAATAATACCTTAGTGAAGGAAATACATTTTGCATATTTGATTCACCACCAGGAGAGACTTCAGAACCATAATAAAGGAACTAAAGGAAAAACAAAGTTTCTAACATCAGTTGAGCCCCTGCTGGGCCTTCAAGCCAGCATGAGGTGGGCCATGGCAGATCCTAAGTAGAAGGATGAGGCATTTCAGCTGTATCCAGCCCACCAGATCAACAGATGCACTAGGTCCTCTAAGTGACCCCAGGAGGTGGATGTCTTCTGGGTTCATTGTGAGTTTACAGGAATGGTAATGTAGAAGTTCAGTACCAGGCCTCAAACCATGCCTTGGAATGCAGTGAAGCTGTAAGGTAAGGAAGCAACAGGGACCCAAGTCCCGAATTGTGGCTCATTTTATCAGAACAAGTGAAAGGAGACACTAGCAGCAGGCTCTACTGAGATTTCAGTGATGCAAACTGCATTCACTACAGGCAATGAGCTGAGAGCGTGGAGCATACTCAACTCTGTTTAATGACTGGTCCTTGTCACCAAGGCTGCATTTTTATAAAAGATTATAATAGTTTGTCAAGTTTACACATAAAGTATTACATTTCACTATGGAATTACCAACCATAATTTGTTGCATCCTTTCCCCTACCCTCCTCTTCTGCCATACACCCTTTCTTCTTCGTAGCCTTCCATGTTTAAATGATCGCTCTGCTTTAAACCAAGTGTGGTCAGCTGCCCTCTTTCTTCCCTTCCTCCCAGCTCCTGGTCTCCTTTCTAGTGTTATGAACTATACTTAGTCTCATATATACTTGCTTAAGGCTAAGATCAGTGTATGAGAAAGGCTATATGGTATTTGTCTTTCTGGGTCTGGATTATATTCCTTAATAAAATAATTTCCAGTTTTGTCTATTTGCCTACAAACATTATAACCTCGTCTCTCTGAACAGCCAAGTAAAGTGCTATTGCACACTGGAACCACATTGGCAGGACCTTTTCTCTGTCAACGGGCATTCATTCAGGTTCTACTTCTTTG
The DNA here is from genome assembly GCF_978045245.1 of Mus caroli. Taxonomy (NCBI): domain Eukaryota; kingdom Metazoa; phylum Chordata; class Mammalia; order Rodentia; family Muridae; genus Mus; species Mus caroli. The sequence goes on along the minus strand of NW_028227265.1, from coordinate 119,869,788 downwards.
CTGCTATGCATAATAGAGCTGTTGCATCACAGTTTCATATCTAGATGTGTCCAGACACACTGCATCAACAGACATTCTGCCCAACAGTTTTGCAATTTGGTAAGCTTTCTTGAGACTCACATAGCTTGTGTTTCCCTTGAGGCTCCTCTGGCAATCATCCACTATAGGTACCAGGGACAGTTATCAATAGCAGAGACGTGCAATCTCTTTTCCAGCATCCTGTCACTTCATGCCCTCTTTTTATTTTTTTTTCCACCAATGATGCTATTTGTACAGTGTGTTTCCATGAAAAGTGTGAACACATGCACTCATTTATAATTTAATATACAGTGGGACTTTCAAACCCTCATGCTTAAATTGATCAGCTATTGTGCAAGTCAAGATCCATTTGATAACAGCTAAGAAAAGAACAGCTAATCCACGAAGGGGTGTTTCTTTACAAGATAGAGAGATATTTCCTGTAGAGTAATGGCAGTTAGAACAGTTGGAGCTCGGAAGATCCAAACCCCAGTGCTCCGATAGCTTAGATTCATTATTTAACCACAATGAAGATATCATGTCTGCTTTCCAAAGACCAGAAATCAGCAGCAGCTCAAACTCGCCTGACTCAATTCTCTGTTGAGGAACAGTGGTGTGGCATAGCCTTGACTTTACAGCAAGGAAGAGGACAACAGTACAGGCCTCAAACCTCCTAGCCTGGATGTAGGTGGCAGTGTTTCCAGAGACAGTTAGACATCTACTGTCCCTATAGACCTTCCATATGATTCTCTGTGTTGGAGTCACCCAAGAAATATTAGTAACCTTGAAACCTGATATCACACAAAGACCGTAGATCCCAAATAACCTGGAGTGGTATCAGCAATCAGAATTCTTCAATACTTAACATTCAGCACTCAACTCAGTATTTAGCAGTCAGCACATGGCACTCACAGCTTTAAGTGTCCTAGCTTATTTCCAATGAAAGCCCAGTCTAGCAGGCCTAGATCTGAGAGCTGGTGGGGTCCCCAGTCCAGCAGTATCTGTCTTGTCTGGGTACATACTGGGAAGGATAGGGCTCCGTGACCCGGAGCCAGAGTCTTATTTGAAATTTATCACTGTTTCTAGATATTTTCATGCATAGTTAACAGTCAAAATCACAGATTTAACTCTTTATGACAGCTAGTGAACACTGTCAGTTCTAACCTATGAAATTCTATTTTCATGCCAAGTGGAGGTCAAGTTTCATGACTTCCCCTCTCGCTACCTGTACAACAATAGTTCTGGGCAATTAAACACTAGACCCCGTTATGTTCAGTGCAGACCGAGGTGATTGTTGCATATATTGCAGGATGCCTACTTTGTTCAGTCACCACAATTAATTTCTGATTTACATCAACCAGCTTGCTTCTCCCGGAGGCACTAAAGGTGTTTCCTATGGCTGGTAAGACGGAAAAGCACCTGCTACCAATCCTGATGACCCGAGTTTGATCGTCTGCGCCACACCGCAGGGGAGAATCAACTCCTAACAATCGTCCTCTGACCTCCATGGGTATATTGAGGTAAGTGTGTACATGTATATACACAACATAAACATGTAATGAATAAGTGTAAAAAAGACCAAAACTCTATCTTAGATTGTACTGGCTAGGTTTTTGTGTGTGTGTGTCAACTTGACACGAGCTGGAGTTATCACAGTAAAAGGAGCCTTCCTTAGGAAATGCCTCCATGAGATCCAGCTGTAAGGCATTTTCTCAATTAGTGATCAAGGCGGGAGAACCCATCCCTTGGTGGTAGACTTGGGTTCTATAAGAGAGCAGGCTGAGCAAGGCAGGGGAAGCAAGCCAGTAAGGAACATCCCTCCATGGCCTCTGCATCAGCTCCTGCTTCCTGACCTGCTTGAGTTCCAGTCCTGACTTCCTTTGGTGATGAACAGCAGTATAGAAGTGTAAGCCGAATAAACCCTTTCCTCCCCAACTTGCTTTTTGGTCATGATGCGCTGTGCAGGAATACAAATCCTGAGTCAGACATAGATAAATGCCTATGTATTTCAGAAATATGTCCATGTTCTGTGACAGTACATACCTGTGCATTGTAGTGGTATATACTCACTGCACACTGTGGAGAGAGATAGAGAAATGATATCTATCATAGCAACTCAAGTTGGAAAAATCAAAAGAGAGGTGGAGAGAGGACCTCCCAGCCTGAGAGCTTGTGAGGGAGGATTACACAGTCTGAGAGCCTGGAAGGGAGGACCACATAGTCTGACAGTCCAGCACTCCAGGGCTAGAGCCCAGGATGTATCCTTGTATATAGGCTCAGTCACAATCCTTATCTCAGAGGAGCCCTGATAGTTTCAATTAGAACAGGCTTCTGTGTTCTGCCCTCAACTAGGGTTGTCAAGGAAAAGGAGCTTGCACAGAGACCCCATACCTGAATTCCTGCCTTGACACATTATCCCATGAACATAGATGTAGCAAGGAAGCAGATAGCACATCGAGTGTGATAACTTAGCAGATGCCACACCAGCTGTCAGCTCAAAAGTGGGGTCCTGTGGTTGGCTCTGAACTTCTTTCCAGACTTAGAGCACTTCACCAATGGAGATTCAGGTCCTGACTTGCTAACTTGACCTTCAGATCAGAGCAGGAGCTAGGGTCTTCATTCTGTCCTGTGGAGAGGTTTTGGGAGGGCACTCATGATTGACAGGAGGGCAAAGTGCCATTTGGTATGAGTTACAAAGCTCAGATAAACACCTGGGCAGAAAGGATTGTTTCCACAGGGGAGGCAGCTGACTGGATGAAAGCAGAAGGGGGGTGGAAAGAACTGTGGAAAAAAGGCATCAGCCTAATTTAAAAATAAGTTGTAGAATGCATGATTGGCAAGCTAGTGGGCTATAGGTGAATAAGCAACTCCCACTCAAACTCAAATAACATTGTCATTCACAATTAGGTTCCAGGTCTAGGTCAACTAGAGGGAAGCTTCCAAACAATGAGAAAGGGCAAGTTCAGGGCACACAATGAGCAGATAGCATATGTACCTACCTACAGGGTCTCAGAAGAATCACACTGTGTGTAGAATGGACAGAGTGGGAAAGTGGAGAGAGAAAAAAAGCTATTCAGCAGAGAACTAAATAAATGTGTATGATTTAAAACATGGCTGCCTAGGGCAGAGGCATCTATACAGAGGGAGAATAAATGAAGAAATGGGTGGTTCTATTTTCTTCTCCATCATTTGCATTATTCTGATTTTCATATGAAACATTTCTCATAGCAGGCATGTAGACTGCAGAGGGCAGACTTGTAGGTCATTGCCTCCACCTTGCTTGAGATGGGGTCTCTTTGTTTAATGCTATGTATGCCTGGCTAGCTACTGAGGAATCTCCTGTCCTTGTTGGCTCTTTTGTCCTGGGAGTTCTGGGACTGCAATGTACAGTAGCATGCTCATGTTTAGGCAGGTGCTGGGGATCCGAGTCAGGCTCACTCTCACAATTGCTGACAAGCACCCACTGAGCCCCCTCCTATGAAAAGTTAACTCCTCTTCACATACACAGAGACTAAGGGAATAACCATCCAATACTAACTAGAGAGCCCAAAGTACAAGAGCTGGATTTGAGCTCTAGTCTAATTGACTGTGAGCCTCATAGTTCTTTGATTTAATCACAGACGTAAATTCTGCTAAGTAATTTAAGGATCCTAAGATGGGAAGGGAACCATTTAGATGATGTATTTGCTGGGAAGCAGTGGTCCTAATTTTCTGGAAAAGAAAGACTAAAAGGTTATCTCAACTACTTCAGTGTTTAGAGCTTCTTTTTGAGTAAACATGGTTTTAAACAAACACTCATGGAGAAAAACAGGGATAGATCTGGGCCCACCCACATTGAGTCTCCATCCCAGCCTCATTCCACTTCTGCCTACATGGCCACTACCAGGAATTTGTTTTTAAACTTCAAACAAATATTTCCAGCCTCCCTGTTTTCATCTTTTGTGCAGTAAGAGATCATTCAACCCCATTGCTTCCTGCCATCCTATGCCTGTACAGTGTGATCTCTTCGCTTTATCTGTTTTCTTCAGAGGTGGACAGATGGGCATAGGAGCTTCTGAGATTACGTAATTACATAGAGGACTATGAGTGGTTTTGTTGATGAGCAAGGAATACAATTGCTGGATGTTAAAATACACAGAGGTTTGCCATTGGAAACCAACACACCTTCAAGCCACTCTACTCCTTCATATTTCTCAAAACATAGTTGTCCCACATGCTCACCAGCACTTATACCTGTTTTAATTTTAGCTAATTTTTACTAATACCAGTTTTAATTTTAGCTGATCTGCTGGGCAGAGAGGCAGCCAATTGGTTTTTAGCATGCAGTTTTTTGGTGATGACAACAACAGGCAGTAGATGTTCTATCACACAGTAATGTAGTTTGAGTAGCTGCAATGATGGTGGTCCTCACACGTGGTCTGTCTACTGATTTCTTTCATGGATGAAGAACTTATTCTCCCAGTCCTTTTGGGTGTTGTTTGGGTTTGTTGTGTCTGCCAATATTGACAGTTTGCATTTTGCTAGAAAATTTTTTACTCTATTTGAATGTTTATGCTCATTTCCATCAGGTGAATTTGATGACTTACTGGGAATTTTTCAGTATCTGTAGAATCTATAGTGTGTCATTTTCTCTCCCCAATATTAACAGTGTATGAGACTGTGCGTATGTCTGTGTCTTGTTCTTCATCCTGACTAGTCTTGTGAATTATTTTTTTTTCAAATTTATTTATCTCTACAGTAACCATGTTTAGAGTTACAAACTGCTATGTTCTAAATTAAATTTAATATATACCAGCTCTTATAAATTAATATATGAATCTACATTTTAAAATATTTTGTAAGCTTTGTCTAACCTATGACGTGAATATTTTATTTATTGATTTTTTTCTCTTTCCATATTAGTTATATCAGGTTATAGATGCACAATTTCTTCTAAGTACAGATTGTATGGCTTTCTGTAAGTTTTTATCTGTCGCTTACATGTTCCTTTGCTTATCACGCTGTTTATTACCCCTTCAAACAGTTGTGACTTGTCTTGTTACACAGCTCATGGTTAAGTATAATCTTTATTCTTAGTTACTAATGAAACCATTTTATGTGAATCATGATTGGCATAATCTCTTTGATTTTTCAATAAAAAACAGAAGCACCATACATTCACCAATTGAATGAGATGTCTTCATTTAGTTCTATTTAATCATTTCAAGGGTATAATATAAATTGTATAACATTGACAGCTGTCTTTAAGAACTTATCAGTAAAACTATGGTCTCTCTATAAAAATCCATGCAACAACCAAAACCCTAAGGTCAGTAATATTCTGGTTTGGGTTAGTTCTTTTCTGAAGATAGGGAGTGTGAGCTACCCAAACTACATTACTGTGTGATAGAACATCCTCACAGCTTGTGGGGGACATAGTCTTTTGCCTGCTGTTGTCACCAAACAACTGCATGCTAAAATCCAAAACCCACAATCATGTTATATAACATAATGTTTCTTTAAAAAAAATTACAATAGCCTTTGCAAATTGAGATGAATTCTACATATGAATGATGAAGTTTCACTTATAGGAATTTATTCCATTGATATCATCATTCATGTCAATAAAGGTAAACACTGGAATGTTCTCTATAATGTTACTTATTAACTCAACTGGATAGTGTCCTAAGGACCTGTCAATAGGGAACTGATAACATTAGTAGTGCAATCCATATAATCAGTGAACTGCTGTGTAGATGGGGGTGTAGGATCCAACACAAACCACTACAAAAATTCATTCATAAGAAGCTAAATTCAAAGTAAATAAATCCCATAATAAGGAATCTCTGAGGAAAACATGGCTTGGAGATGCAACTGGATGTGTGCACATGCCCTGTATTCAGCACCAGAGCGCCAGACAACATGGGAGTGTAAGCTCCATCCCTGGCTCTGCCTGCTATCACTGTCTTCTCCAAACCAACAGCATCCCTGACCTCACACCTGTCCCATCCACCTTGGAATCATTGTCTCTCCCACTGGCTACTTTCCCTTATGTCCTTTGGAAGTCTGACATCTCTTTTCTTCATTACGGAATGACATTCCATTGTATGGCTAGACCAAGGTCTGTATATCCATTTACAGACCTTGTACGTACATTTGGTCCTTTAGACTAAACATTCAGCTTTGTGTATGAGCTTTTAACTTCTTTGAATAAACATTGAGAATTGTGCAAGTTGGAGAGGATGGTAGGAATGCATATGGGTTTGTAAGAAGTGAGCAATCCCGGATCCAGCGTTGTTCTCCATTCCACATCAGTGAGTGTGTGTTACTGCTGGCCGGACTCATTGCAAGATGTGCTGCTTTTACTACTGATGCATTTGCCTTCTGTCTGAATTAGTGTTTCCTAAGGACATCCCAGGCTGAATACCTTCCCACAGGTTGCCAGCATCCGACTTTCTTCTTCGATGAGGACTTTGTTCAGGTCTCTTGGTCTTCTTTGATGGGTTGTTTCACTAGTGATATATATATATATATATATATACATATATATACATATATATATATACACATATATATATGTGTGTGTGTGTATACATATATATGTGTGTGTGTATACATGTATATGTATATATGTGCGTATTTTTTTTCCAAGACAGAGTTTCTCTGTGTAGCCCTGGCTGTGCTATAGCTTGTTCTGTGGACTGTGCTGGGATTGAACTCAGAGATTTACCTGTCTTTGCCTTCAAAGTACTGGGATTAAAGGAGTGCACCTCAAGCTCTGCCTCAATTTTTTATTCTGCTAATAGCATTTATTTGAATGTTGGATGAATTTGCTTCCTTTTGTTCTAGAACTTTTAGATGTGCTGCCCATCTGCTAATGTATGCTTGCTCCAGTTTCTTTTTGGAGGCACTCAGAGCTATGAGTTTTCCTCTTAGGACTGCTTTCATTGTGTCCTATAAGTTTGGGTATGTTGCAGCTTCATTTTCATTAAACTCTTAAAAAGTCATTTCTTTCTTTATTTCTTCCTTGACCAAATTATCATTGAGTAGAACACACGTGTATGTGTGCTTTCTATTATTTATGTTGTTATTGAAGATCAGCCTTAGTCTGTGGTGATCTGATAGGATGCATGGGATTATTTCAGTATTTTTGTATCTGTCAAGACCTGTTTTGTGACTTAATATATAGTCAATTTTGGAGAAGGTACCATGAGGTGCTAAGAAGAAGGTATTAGGATAAAATGTTCTACAGATATCTGTTAAATCCATTTGTTTCATAACTTCTGTTAGTTTCACTGTGTCTCTGTTTAGTTTCTGTTTCCATGATCTGTCCATTGATGAGAGTGGGGTGTTGAAGTCTCCCACTATTGTTGTGTGCAGTGCAATGTATGCTTTGAGCTTTAGTAAAGTTTCTTTAATGAAAAAAGTGGTTATTGTTCTTTTCTTACAAGAACTTGCAGTCTCAGGGTTTGTGTGACTAGCTGGATTACTCATATACAAGAATTCTGGAGTCTTGAGTTAAACATCTGGAGATTAAAATGCCCACAGAATTGGAGGACATAAGGCTGTTCTCTGCCTCCACTGAGAAAGGTCTCAAGCAGCTCTCTGAGGTGTCATAAGCAAAAGCAGTAAGAACGTTTGCATAAGTGGGTTTGAAACATGTTGACAGTGTAGTCAGAGGGTAGAACCCTCATAATCCTATGAGTTAAAATGTTGGTGTATTTAAAATAGATAAATCAGATGTTTAACTTTGGTAAACACCCAAGTTGCAGACATGGGTTATAAGATTAATTATCTCATACTAAATTGCTTTCACTATGAGGCATACTTACTGAATCTTGTATATATTTAATTTTACTGAATTTTTATTTGCAAATAAAACTTTTCATGGAGAAAGGTCAGAAAATATTATGATTCATTCTTGAGGAGTACCTCTGAAATGCCATGGTTCTGTTAACAGAACTTAAGGGAGAAGCCCTCACACAACAGTGACAGTTCTGTGGATCCTTCAGTTTATATAACAAACTCTTGGAGGAGACTTTATATTTTGTGTCACACTGTGTCCTGCAGCAATGTGGAAACAATGGTTCCCAGCACAATGACACAGACATGTCAAGTCCTGTCCACTTGAGTTACCCAGTGTGACTGCTTTCCAGGTCAACTGTGTATGTAAAGGAAGGGCTACAATTCCTGCCCATTAGACCAGCCAAGGTCTTAGGGGCCAACAAGGACCAGCTGCAAGGCCTATACAATGAAGTTGCGCCATCTGCTGGCTATAGCTTTAAGTTTTTAGCAAAATGAGGCCATTGCCAGATACTTAAGGATTATAAATTCATTGTTCAACCTGACATTTAAAATGTGATACATTTACACAATGGAGTACTACTCAGCTATTAAAAACAATGAATTTATGAAATTCTTGGGCAAATAGATGTATCTGGAGGATATCATCCTGAGTGAGGTAACACAGTCACAAAAGATCACACATGGTATGCACTCACTGATAAGTGGATATTAGCCCAGAAGCTCAGAATACCCAAGATACAATTCACAAATTACATGAAACTCAAGAAGAAGAAAGACCATAGTGTGGATACTTCTATCCATCTTAGAAAGGGGGAACAAAACACCCACGAAAGGAGTTACAAGTGTGGAGTAGAGACTGAAGAAATGACCATCCAGAGACTGACTCACCTGGGGATCCATCCCATATACAATCACCAAACTCAGACACTATTTTGAATGCCAACAAGTGCTTGTTGACAGGAGCCTGATATAGCTCTCTCCTGAGAGGCTCTGCCGGTGCCTAACAAATACAGAAGTGGATGCTCACAGCCATTCATTGGACTGAGCATAGGGTCCCCAAGGAAAGAGCTAGAGAAAGGACCTAAGGAGCTGAAGGGGTTTGCAGCCTCATAGGAGGAACAACAATATGAACTAACCAGTACCCCAGAGCTCCCAGGGACTAAACCACTAACCAAAGAGCACACATGGTAGGACTCATGGCTCCAGCTACATATATAGCAGAGGATGACTTAATCAGACATCAATGGTGGGAGAGGCCCTTTGTCCTATGAAGGCTCTATGCCCCAGTGTGGGGGAATGCCAGGGCCAGGAAGCTGGAGTAGGTGGGTTGATGAGCAGGAGGAGGGGGCGGTGACAAGGGAAGGGTTTTTTTCAGAGGGGAAACTAGGAAAGAGCATAACATTTGAAATGTAAATTAAGAAAATATCCAATGAAAAAACAAAACATAAAAGCATATGACATAAGAAGTGATCATTGGTTTTCTTGTTTCATGTATAGAGAGGATAAACTTGGTAAAAGATTTATAGTGTGTTCACCAACTTTGCCTTTGGTATTTAATCTACACTTTCTTAATCCTGATTTATTTTATTTGAGAAGCACAATAACAAGGAAGTGATAGCCCTGAGCATGCCGAGATACTTCAACCTCATGCTGCTGTCGTTACATGGTATCAAGTGTCAAATCACAAAATCCAATCTTGGTTTATCTTATTTGAATGAATATCCAAGGTTGCCATCAGTATTTATATCTGACTTGATTCTGTGTATGCAGATGAGGGATCCTCTACCATCGATGCACACAGGGAAGTACTAAAAACAAAACCTCAGTCTATGGATACAAAATAAACCTAGATTGAAAGCTAGCAGGCAAGATGCAGGGGTGAATTAATTACCTTAGGGAGGGAGGCAGCATTTCTGTTTACTTCTCTCTTGTCAGGAGGTGTCACAGTGTGCCCACCCACGCTCTCCCCTTCCAGGACTGTTGCTGAGGCAGCAGAGGTATCGGCTGCTTTGTGTAAGTTCCTAGGAAGCATTCCATGAAGCCACATCTTCAACAACATGTGGGAGGATGACTGGGCTTCAAGCACTAACAAGCTCTAACAGGGCTGAGTCAAAGACAGGAAGATGGATGGGTACAGGATTCCATCTTAGTGTTCAGAGACATAGGGTTACTCTCTAACACAGTACACATAATTTCAAATTTGGGAGATCATCTGTGTTGATGCAAGAGAGGTACTCAACTAAAAAAATTCCTTTATAGGTACAATCTACTTACTTTACAGAAAGATGATTATTCTTTGCTGGAAAAAAAAGTATTATAACGCAGGAGTTGCTTCAAATTCTGGTCTTTAACACCCCCTAAAAAGCTGAGTACCCTCTGTGAGTTACCTGGTTCATGACTGTTTTTGAAATGATGATCTAATCTATGTATTGAGGTGACTGGACTCCCTGGGAGCTGACAGTGTTCTCCTGTTTTATCCTTGTGATTATGTGTGATGACATGTTCTCATCTCCACTCTAGCCTCAGGTACACAGTCTGTTTTAAGGTCTCCTGTGTGCTTCATGACTTCTGAAACACTTAAACATGTTTATTAGAGAAACACCTCCTTAAAGATTGCTAAATATATTATTTCGTGTGTGTGTGTGTGTATGTGTGTGTTAGAAGTCCTTAAGATCATACACCAATATTCTTTAAGGTTTTTTTTTTCTCCCTTGAAATAACATAGTCACAAATTCTGGGGCTTAGGATATAGAGATTTGGGAAACAGTGTTATTCCCAAAGCCTGCACTGCAAAAGCTCTTATCTATCTCACCCATGAATTGCCTTCAACTCTCTCCCTATTCTCTTCAGTCTCTAAAGATCTTAGCACCTACTTGAAAGTCTGAAACCCTTGTTTCCAAAACCCTGTGCTTTGCTGCTTACTACTTTTTCATTAGGCATGTGTGAGACCAGGGCTTATCCATCCCGAAAAACAATTCTCTTCTTTGGTAGATGTGGGACGCTAACAAGCAGTACACTCGGTTCCTCAAACGCTGAGAAAGGCCAATGAGCTCCTAAGGTTGTAGCATAAAATGTACATAGACACACCTTCTATTTCTGGTCCGTATCTTTTTGCTTTCCTGCCCCACTCTTTCTGTCTCTTCATTTCTTTTGGATGAAGAGGCATGATTCCCTGCTGTGTAATGTTCCCAAACAGATGAGAATTCTGCCTGCTCTTCCACACTTGCCTGATGTGGCAAGTGTTCATTTTATCTTTGCAGTAATCTTCGAATGACTGTTGTGATTATCCACTTCTCACAACAGAGAAAACGTCAACATGTAGAACCATGAACTGACATGATGCCTCTGAATCCTGTTTGGAACTCAGTGTTGGCCCTCGGTTCACCAAAAGGGGATTGTGTTTATGTGACTCCATCAACAACATCCCCAAGGGAAGAGGGAGGGAAGTAGGATATTTATTCTCTATGGTTATAGATTTGGCATCACTGTGACTTTTCCTTCAATCGCTGGGAAAACACTTCAAAGGGAAACCACTTTTGATTATGTAAACTTGACTGAAAATGATAATTCCAAACACCAGCCACAACAGCCCTTCCTCTTAGTAACTTAATGTGTTCTTTTTGGCTTGTATCACAGAACATTTGAGGATTAAATTCACATGTACCATTAAATTTGCTGAAATCCGTCAATGGAACCACTGCATTGTGACTGTTTTGTTGCTCCAGATACTCCAAAAGGAGACAAACATTGTCCAGATACAGAATTATTAAGCCACATTTACTGCTTTGGTTTAACACCTGAAACCGAATGTCATTGCTCTTGTTATAGTGGAGTATAATGATGATCATGTCTGGTAGCAACATGAACATCAGGAATCTGTGGTGATCTACAGAAGACCTTAGCCAGCAGTTAGTTAGATGGAAGAAGCAGAATAATTCAGAGGATGGGGATCATAGTCTAAGGTAATGACAATGATTGTTGATGGCTCCTTAGGTGGAGGAGCTGGGTCTGGAGTTCTTTATCTGAGAGTTCAGTCACCATTATCTCTTGATGCGGATGCATGGGATGGCTTGAACATTTAGGACCGAGGGTATGGACTCTCCAGTGTTGGACATCCTGGGCAAGAGCGTTCCTCTGGTACACTTGCTTATGAATCACCCATGTTCCTCTGAGTAACCTCATCAAGTAGACATAAATGCAGTGGCTATTCTGGTCAGCTGGACCATTATCCAGTCAATATGCCTCTCTATACCTCTATCCAGGAAAATTTATGTTCCTTTTCAAACAGCCAAATATACAAGAACTTTTCAACAGAGACAAAGTGGTTATAAAAGAAGTATAGAAACAAATATGGCATGGCCTTTCCAGTGAATAAACTCTAGATATATAAATGACAGAGAGGGACTTTATGTGGGGTGGGGCAGAAACCAAGCAGTGGGAATCAGGGTGCTAGACCATGGTGGGTGGGTAATGGAAGAGAAGGTATATATGACCACAGAGGAGTGATATATAACTAGGAATGTACCATAATGGACCCAATTATTTGTATGCTAAGTAAAACATTTAACAACAAGAAATTTGTCACCTGCCACAAAAAATAAAATAAAATCAATAAAATCTCTCCAGTAATTCCCCAAACACCCAGATCCTATCAGATAATCGCCAAACTTAAACTATAATTCGAGTAGAAACTCCTTTATATTATAATGTTTTCCTTCTCAGTTACAGTTTATTGTGTTACTTTTCCTGTGAATATGGAAGAGTATTGATACTGAAAAAAAACTTCTTAAATAAAGGCCTTTTCATGAAAAGTAAAGCCCCTGGAGAATAAATGCCATGTATTCCGACTAGCAAGAGGCGCTCTGTCACCTGAGGACACTGGGTTTCTGTCAACAGGATAGAGGTGTTTGTGTTGCTCATTTTCCTCTCCCAGCTTTGTTTTTCTCCTTACCTTCTTACCCTTGAGCATCCTCAGACAGACTGAGCATTTTCCAAAGTCACTAAATCAACCATCTTAAAAATGGGCTTCACCCATTTCATTCCTTTATGAATCTAGTATAAGACATTCTAAGATCCTTATCCTTGATGAACAAGGAAAATAGATTAAAGGAAAATCTATGTACCATAATGATGACTGATTTGGGAAAAATTCCCAAAGGTACAGGAGTGACTTTTATATCTTAGGAGAGACCAGCAGCCATCTGGTTGGACTTAAGGCCCACTCAACAGTAGGAAATACCTGGTAATATCAACCTGACTAACTACCCACAGCTGGGGAAGTTAAAGACTGCAGGAGAACCTAATACTCCCCATTCTGGTAATGTCAACCTGACTAACTACCCACAGTTGGTGAGGTTAAAGACCCTGGAGGAGAACCTAATACTTCCAGGTTTGTAAACCAGCATAATTTCTAATTGCATCCTAAGACTTACTCTTATGTGCAGCGTAAATATAGCTCTTACTACTCACCATAGAAGAATCTTCTTTTAACAGTAGACAGAGAGCATCTCATAAAGACACAGAGAACAGCTCCCTGGAGGGGGTCCAAACCCACTTGATAAATCTACAACACAATTCCTTCTACTGAGCCCCAGAGAACACCATGGGAGACAGTACAGAGAGACTGTAAGAGGCAGCGGACAAGGCTATCTGTTGGAGACAGTGTCTGTCATCTGTGTATGAAAGGGAAGCTACACCTATACAATCTCAATCAACAACACAGTCATCTAAACAAGACCAACTCAATCTCAGCATCAGTTGACGAATAGATGTGGACTTGGAGCATTGTGAGAATATGGCTCCACTCTGAGATAAAGAGAAATAGACAATGGCTACCAAGATAGGAAAAAGCAGTCTTCTCCTTCATAGGTTATCAAATACCAAGCAGTTGGTCCTAAATGCATGTACATATGAGTAACATGGAATGGACTCAGGATACACACACAGATTTCCACGGGGGGGGGTGAAGGAGGGAGGAATGGAGGAAGAGACACTGGCGGATAGAAATGGAGATCATCAATGTGAGAGGGCTTAATGGAAAGAAGAGAGGAGTCTAAGGTGGAAGAGGAGAGGAGGGGAGGATCTGAAATACAATACTATGTATGAAAGACTCAAATATATTTTATCTTTTAAAACAGTAGGTCTTTGAATTTTATTACAGCTATATATTTTCAGGAACCTCTGGCTCTTTGATTTTCACCTTCTGCCTCTATGTAAACCAGACATCTGGATGAAATAAACCCTTTTCTTTTGATGTATGGGACTTTTACAGAGCCCACACACAGCACTGTTGGCATAGGATAAAAAGTCTTCTCATCCTGCTGTTTACTGGTATACATGTGTGGGAGTCTGATATGTGGGAGAGGGCAGAGAGAAGCCAGAGAAAGCTACTGGCTATGCAAAATAGATGTAAATCCAGCTCTATAATACACAAATGTCCAAGGTATTGAAAGGCAATCTCACCTCCCATTTCCAAAAGGTATGTGGCAAAAGGTAAGAAAAATATGGTTAAAAAAATGAAAATAAAAAAATGGTGAAAATAAAAAAGTCATCATTTAATTGGATTAAAATAGTATCATTTGTCAATAATAATTTTACCAATGCTAAAAGAAGAATGAGGTGTTGACTGTGATTTAAACATAACATTTAGAAACTGCAGTGCTATAATTATGTATAGGAAGATCACATGCAATGTCAGAGGAGAGGGCTCAGACATCCAGATAGCACCTGATTGGTATGCTTAGTTTACTAACTTGCTCCACCAGAATCCCTTGCTATTTAGTCAACAGATTTTTTTTGAAGGATAATAATTTAGAAAATTCAAGTCATTATATAAATCCTTGAAACAAATGAAGCCACTTTAGATATTCCGTGAAATTTGAATATCTGCCTTGAGGATTGGTGTTTTCCTAAAGCATTGTTTAAACTGCACAGCAATTCTTAGATTGCATTCGTTAAATTTAAATTGCAAAATCATTGCATAGATGCTGTGTGCACAGAGGTGTACACAGCAGCCTTCTGCCTTGTTTTTGTTTCCTCTCTTGAGGATGCTGAGAGCAGTCGTATTTGAAGACAAATATACGTGAATGTTGGCAAATAGATTTTAAAAGGAATAAATATTTCTATGAGTTTCTTTTTTTCAGTTTTAAAAATCCATTTGGAGCATTAAACATGATAGAAGTAGAAAAAAAAATCTCGTATGAAGTCCTCTATAAAAGGAAATTGTGACAAGTTCCTGATTAGACAGAAAGTGTTCCATCTCCAAGGGAGAATAGTCAGTGTAACTGTGGCTTTATAGAATGAACTGGGTAGAGCTCCTTCTGTTTCTATTTTGTGGAATAATTTGAAGAGTATTGGTATTAGGTCTTCTTTGAGTGTCTGATAGAACTCTGCACTAAACCCTCTGGTTCTGGGCTCTTTTTGGTTGGGAGACTATTGATGACTGCTTCTGTTTCTTAAGGAACCTGGCTATGGGACTGTTTAGATGGTTCATTTGATCCTGATTTCACTTTGGAACTTGCTATCAGTTTAGAACATTGTCCATTTCATCCAGATTTTCAAGTTTTGTTGAATATAGGCTTCTGTAGTAGGATCTCATGATTTTTTTGAATTTCCTCCGTTTCTATTGTTATATCTCCCTTTTTCATTACTGATTTTATTAGCTTGAATACTGTCTCTGTGCCCTCTAGTTAGTCTGTCTAAGGGTTTATCAATCTTGTTGATTTTCTCAAAGAATCAGCTCCTGGTTTTGTTGATTCTTTGCATAATTCTTTTTGTTTCTATTTGGTTGATTTCAGCCCTGAGTTTGATTATTTTCTGCTGTCTACTCCTCTTGGGTGTATTTGCTTCTTTTTGTTCTAGAGCTTTCAGATGTGCTGTCAAGCTGCTAGTGTATACTCTTTCTAGGTTTTTTGATATTGATGTTGATGTTGTTGTTGTTGTTTTTTGTTTTTTGTTTGTTTGTTATTGTTGTTTGGCACTCAGAACTGAGTTTCCCTCTTAGCACTGCTTTCATTGTATCCCATAAGTTTGGGTATCCTGTGCCTTTATTTTCACTAAGTTCTAAAAAGTCTTTAATTTCTTTCTTTATTTCTCCCTTGACCAAGTTATCATTGAGTGAGGCATTGTTCAGCTCCCAGTGTGAGCTTTCTGTTATTTTTGTGGCTATTTAAGACCAGCCTTAGTCCATGGATTTCTGATAGGATGCATCAGATTATTTCAATCTTCTTGGATCTGTTGAGGCCTGTTTTGTGACTGATTATGTGGTCACTTTTGCAGGAGGTGTCATGAGGTGCTGAGAAGGAGCTATATTCCTTTGTTTTAGAATAAAGTGTTCTATAGACATCTGTTAGATCCACTTGGTACATAACTTCTGTTACTTTCAATGTGTCTCTGTTTAGCTTGTGTTTCCATTGATGAGAGTGGGGTGTTGAAGTCTCCCACTATTATTGTGTGAGATGCAATGTGTGCCTTCAGCTTTAGTAATGTTGTTTCACCTACAGGGTTGCAGAACCCTTCATCTCCTTGGGTGCTTTCTCAAGCTTCTTCATTGGGGGCCCTGTGTTCCATCCAATAGCTGACTGTGAGCATCCACTTCTGTATTTGCCAGGCACTGGCATAACCTCACAAGAGACAACTATATCAGGGTCCTTTCAGCAAAATCTTGCTGGCGTATGCAATAGTGTCTGGGTTTGGTGGCTGATTATGGGATTGATCCCGGAGAGCAGATGCTGGTGAGGATGTGGAGAAAGAGGAACACTCCTCCATTACTGGTGGGATTGCAAGCTTATACAACTACTCTGGAAATCAGTCTGGCAGTTCCTCAGAAAATTGGACATAGTACTACCGGAGGATCCAGCAATACCTCTCCTGGGCATATACCCAGAAGAAGTTCCAACTGGTAATAAGAAAACGTACTCCACTATGTTCATAGCAGCCTTATTTATAATAGCCAGAAGCTGGAAAGAACCCAGATGTCCCTCAACAGAGAAATGGATACAGAAAATGTGGTACATTTACACAGTGGAGTACTATTCAGCTATTAAAAACAATGGATTCATGAAATTCCTGGACAAATGGATGTATCTGGAGGATATCATCCTTAGTGAGGTAACCCAATCACAAAAGAAGTTATTAGATATGCATTTACTGATAAGTAGATATTAGCCCAGAAACATAGAACACCCAAGATACAATTTGCAAAACACAAGAAAATCAAGTAGAGGGAAGACCAATGTGTGGATACTTCATTCCTTCTTAGAATAGGGAACAAAATACCCATGAAAGGAGTTACAGAGACAGAGTTTGGAGCTAAGACAAAAGGATGGACTATCCAGAGACTACCCAACCCGGATCCATCTCATAATCTGCCACTAAACCCAGACACTATTGCATATGCCAGAAAGATTTTGCTGAAGGGATCCTGTTATAGCTGTTTCGTATGAGGCTATGTCAGTGCCTGGCAAATACAGAAGTGGATGCTCACAGTCATCTATAAGGTGGAACACAGGGCCCCCAATGGAGAAGCTAGAGAAAGCACCCAAGGAGCTGAAGGGGTCTGCAACCCTATAGGTGGAACAACAATATGAACTAACCAGTACCCCCAGAGCTAGTATCTCTAGCTGCATATGTAACAGAAGATGGCCTAGTCAGCCATCACTGGGAAGAGAGGCCCCTTGGTATTGCAAACTTTATATACCCCAGTACAGGGGAACGCCAGGGCCAAGAAGCAGGAGTGGGTGGGTAGGGGAGCAGGGCGCAGGGAGGGTATAGGGAACTTTCAGGATAGCATTTGAAATGTATATAGAGAAAATATCTAATAAAAAATAAATTAATTAATTAAAAAAAAGAATGGCTATGCAAGCTTATTTCTTGGGACCATTTTCTTGGAAAATTGTTTTCCAGCCCTTTACTCTGAGGTAGTGTCTGTCTTTAACACTGAGGTGCATTTCCTGTATGCAGCAAAATGCTGGGTCCTGTTTAAGTATCCAGTCTGTTAGTCTATGTCTTTTTATTGGGGAGTCCATTGATGTTAAGAAATATTATGTAATAGTGGTTGTTGTTTCTTGTTTTTCATGTTATTTTTATGTTTGTGTGCTTATCTTCTTTTTAGTTTGTGAAAGAAGATTACTTTCTTACTTTTTCTAGGGTGTAGTTTCCCTCCCTGTGTTGGCATTTTCCATCTATTATTCCTTGTAGTGCTGGATTTGTGGAAAGATATTGTGTAAATTTGTTTTTTTTTTTCATGAACTATCTTCATTTATCCATCTATGGTAATTGAGAGTTTTGCTGGTTATAGTAGCCTGGTCTGGCATTTGTGTTCTCTTAGGGTCTGTAAACATCTGCCAAGGATCTTCTGGCTTTCATGGTCTCTGACGAGGAGTCTGGTGTAATTCTGATAGGTTTGCCTTTATATGTTACTTGACCTTTTTTCTCTTGTTGTTTTTAATATTTTTCTTTGTTTAATGCATTTGGTGTTTTGATTATTATGTAATGGAAAGAATTTCTTTTCCGGTCCAATCTATTTGGATTTCTGTAGGTTTCTTATATGTTTACGGGCATCTCTTTCTACAGGTTAAGGAAGTTTTCTTCTACAATTTTGTTGGAGATATTTACTGACCCTTTAAGTTAGGAATCTTCCCTCTCTTCTATACCTATTATCCTTAGGTTTGGTCTTCTCAATGTGTCCTGGATTTCCTGGATGTTATGCCTAGGAGCTTTTTGCAGTTTGCATTTTCTTTGACTGTTGTGTCAATGTTTTCTATGGTATCTTCTGCACCTGAGATTCTATCTTCTATCTCTTGTATTCTGTTGGTGATGCTTGCATCTATGACTCCTGACCTCTTTCCTAGGTTTTCTATCTCCAGGGTTATCTCACTTTATGATTTCTTTATTGTTTCTATTTCCATTTTCAAATCCAGGAAGGTTTTGTTCAATTCCTTCACCTGTTTCAATGTGTTTTCCTGAAATTCTTTAAGGGATTTTTGTGTTTCCTCTTTAAGGGCTTCTAGCTGTGTACCCGTGTTTTCCTGTATTTCTTTAGGGGAGTTATTAATGTCTTTTGTAAAGTCCTCTGTCATCATCATGAGATGTAATTTTAAATCAGTCTTGTTTTTCTGATGTATTGAGGTATCCAGGGCTCACTGTGGTGGGAAAACTGTTTTCTGATGATTCCAAGTAGCCTTGGTTTCTGTTGCTTACGTTCTGCCCTTGCCTCTCACCATCTGGTCATCTCTGGTGTTAGTTGTTCTTGTTGTGTCTGACTGTGGCTTGTCCCTCCTGGAAGCCTGTGTGTCAGTACTCCTGGGAGACCAGTTCTCTATGGGAGGAATTTGGGTATGGAGCACTGTGGCACAGGATCAGCTCTGGGCACAGACGGAAACCCTTCTTTGAATTTCTTAGTTAGGGTTTCCATTGCTGTGAAGAGACACTATGACCAAGGCAACTCTTCTAAGGTACAACATTTAGAGGTTCAGTCCACTATCATTATGGCATGAAGTATGGCAGTGTCCAGGCAGACATGATGCTGAGAGTTCTACATCTTGATCTGAAGGCAGTCAGGAAAATTGTCTCTTCCCCAATGGGTGGAGCTTAGCATACACATCACAGCCCACCCCCCACTATCACATTTCCTTCAACAAGGTCACACCTATTCTAACAAGTACACACCTCCTAATTATATCACTCTCTGTGGGACAAGCATTCAAACACATGAGTCTATGGGCACCAAACCTATTCAAACCACTACAATAAGTAATAATTTTTAATATTTAAGGTAGTTTTTCTATATAAAAACTGTATAGTTTTACATAAAATAAAAGTTGTAATTTCAATAGGTATCATTAAATATGTTGAATTGATAGATATTAAGCACCTCTGATTTCTTTCATTTTTGGGATTTTCTGTTTCTTTCAGTAAGAAAAAGTGATTTTAACATTTATTCTTGCTATTCAACTGAGGACAGGGGTGGATGCCCATGGCAACAAGGTGTAGATAGGTCAGAGCACTTAGCTATGCTCCTTCAGTGTGGGACAAATGAGGATATTCAAGTATGTAACACTTATACCCTGACATGTATTCTCCATGAGACTGTTTGTGTAATGATGTTCTTCCTAGATGAAGAATCCATGGGGAAGGATAATACTCAATTATTCATTATTTGATTCCCACCTCTTCCAAATTAATTGTACATAGTCAAGGCTCAGCAGTGTTTGTTGAAAAGATCCATTCATGGAAAATGCAGATTAGTCTCTCAAGGGAAACGATGAATTAAGGTTTTATAATCCAGAAAATAGGTGTCTTATTTCAAAGAGAATAAATAAATAAACAAATATATACAAAATCACTCATTTTTTTTTAAAAAAGAGAAAATGTCTTCTGTGAGATTAAAGAATATTAAAGATATTTTGAAGCATTTCTGAGCTATGACAATCCTGAGAAAATAGTCCATTCCATTTTATTTTGCCACATTAAATATTTGTAAAGTCTGTGGTCTGAGTCGCATGCTTAGTTGATGGCTGGATACCCAGCCTATACTGCCTGTTTTCTCAGTTATATTTGCAGAGGAGAGGTAATTGGTTAATTGCCAGTACGGCCTCACTCCAACAAACATTATCTGGAGACAAAATCAGATAATAGGAAGAATTATCTACCTATTTTTGCAGCAAGACACCATTTCTTTTAACCCTTAGTTACCTAACATAAATAAATACAGCTATTGCTGTTTGTAAAGCCAGAAAAAGCACATAGAAATAAGTCAACTATTCTCCAACTCCATTGCTCAGATTCCCACGAGGCTCTCGCTTTTCATAGAAATGGGGCATGCCTTGAGCAGAATATATTTTCTTGACTTCTCCCAACAATACTTGCAAGAGCCTCTGAAGATTTCTATCTGCAAGCATGACCTTCAGAACAGCAGGTGCCCACAATTACAGCAACTTCTCTGCAGGAAACAACCTGGAGGTAGTTTCAAGGTTAAACTTGCCTGCCACTTTTAGGAGCTCTTGGCCCTCCCCCAACACACACACACTACAGGAAGCAGGTGGTGAATCAAAGCTTAACAAAAGGAAAATGGGAGCATGCACATTAACCTCCAGGCTCCCAGATCCTCCTTGTCATGTCATTAGAAAATAGGAGTGGCCAGTCTTTCTTCCTGGGGTCTTCAGATGGGCTAGAAATAACAGCAACATTGATCACTTGTCACCATGGGTGAGGCATCCTCTGGAAAAAGCAGCAAGGTGACTCCTCCTCCCTGAAACTTACAAAAGTCGCACAGAAGGGCCCCTTGTATTTGATCTCATTCTCACAGACGCACATCACAATATGGCAAGGAAACACAAGTTGTGAGGAGGAAGCTAGCAGAGGCAACAGACAAGGAACTGTTAGGTACACCTGACTAGAAAAACAGTCTTTGGGACCTCCACTTCCATTATCGCCAAGCCATATAGGTTACTTTTCTCAGTGCCAGGCCAAAATATCTAACTAAGGCACCCTAAGAGTTCAGAGATTTTGACTCAAGGTTAAAGGGTACAGGCCACACTGTCAGGGAAGATGTGGAGACAAGGTTGTGAAGTAGCCAGTTATCATATTGCATCTGCAGTCAGGATGCTGGGAAGGGAGGAATTCTGGGAAGAGAGGAATGCTGGGAAGGAATGGACCCTGGCAGTCAGTTTACATTCTTCTGTTTTACCTTTGATTCATGCACAGACCTTGGTGCCACCCACAATCAAGAACAATGATCTCTCCTCTTAGGCTAAACATCTCTAGATACACACCCATAGAATTCTGTCTTCTAGGTGGTTCTAAATCCAGTTTACAATTAAGATAAGTCATCATTCCAGAAAAGAAAAAAAATGTTTTGTTTGTTTTTTGTTTTTTGTTTTTGCAACATAGAAAATTGCATGGTTGTGCCCCACATTAACAAACCAGAGTGCTGTAAATGCATAGCATTGCTGTGTAAAGTAAACAGACATCCACACCCACGAGTCAGGTTACCGTGTGCCTGAGTACTGAGTGGTCCTGTCTACAGGATAATGAGTCTTAGAAACAAAAAAATTAAAGAAGCTGAGTCTGAGGGGATATGGGTGCATCCTCCTGGTCACAGACACAGTTACTGCTGTCCATCCGTTCCTCTCTTGGGTTTCCTGATACATGCCTGCCATCCTCACAGCATGGCTGCTTTGATGGATGCCTAGTTTTGTGTCACGTTGCATGAGACTGACAGAGCAATGAATCACACATACTACCTCTCCAAACTTCAATTTTGTACTGGTGGGATGGTTTATTTACAGATGTTTACATTGAATTCTGTCACCATGTCCCTCACAGCCACTAACAGAGAGTCAGTCTCACATGTGGCTGGAAATGAATAACTACTCAAAAACTGAAACCCTGACTAAAAATTATACAGGTGAATAAAACTTGGGGATGAGGCCTCCAGAATAATTACATGGATAGATCAAGAAAGAGATATTAAATTGTCTAGATACTTGGCAATAAACTGGCATGGTGTATTGACCTTTATATCATACTTCCAAAGATTAAAAAGAAGAAATTCAAAATAAGAAGCAAAAGGAGGAAGCCTGTGCTGAACTCATCTATCAGACCCCTTCTGTGTGTTTGTACATGTCAAAAGACATGTTTATTTTTGTCTCGGAACTATAAAATACTCCTTTATTCTAGACAAAATTGAACTTAGAAAAATACGGAAATTAAGTCCATTTTCTTTCAATTAAGCTACAGAAACTTGGATTATTCACAGGTTAATTGTGAATGCAAATCGGTTGATGCACAAAATAAATGTTTTGTGTGTATCACTTAGGATATATATGTCCTGAAATTTATTGCATATATTTCATAAATGCTGCAAATATTTCCCCAAGTTGAGTAATGCCTTCCTCCTAAATATTCCCAGAACGATCAGCAGACAGGAACTCTTCAGGTGCTATCCTGGTTGGTGATAGTCTGTGATTTTGTGAATATGTTGTAGGCATGTGAAAAAATTGAACATGTAGTATTTATGGGCAAAGAGCTCCTTATGGAAGTTGCCAGCAAATGTTCTCTATCCTCTCTCTCTCTCTCTCTCTCTCTCTCTCTCTCTCTCTCTCTCTCTCTCTCTCTCTCTCTCTCTCTGTCTCTCTCTCTCTTTCTCTCTCTCTCTTTCTCTCTCTCTCTTTCTCTCTCTCTCTTTCTCCTTTCTCTCTCTCCTTCCCTCTCATATGGTTGCAATGACGTGTCTACTAAGTCTTGTCCTTCATGGACACTTCCGCATTGCAGACCAGTACCTATTTAAACACCCTAGAGGTGTTCATTCACAACTACTTCTAATTTAGCCTGGGGTCTGCTACCATTTTATTTCTTCAAATATTATATTTAAACATTGCCATTTGCCAATATTGAGAATACCCACCCATACACCACTTTATTTATATTCTTCAGCATTTTCTAACTTCCCAGATCACCTTCTATCTCCTGTGTCTTACCTCCATGCTGTCACGTTGCCAGGATTCATTTCCTGTAGCGGTGACACTCAGTGGGAAACTGACTTTGAGTTAAACTGAAAATGCCGTTGTGGTCCTTCTTGGAACATAATGTCATGGGCACACATTCAGAGAGGTGCATTAATTATTTTTCTTTGGCACTTGGTCCTCCTATTTCTACTGATGCTGTCTGAAGCCAGTGTTCCTTCTCAAAGTGGCAAGTGATAGGTTACCTGAAGACCCTCCTCTTTCCTGCTCCTAAGTTTTGTTGTAAGGCCTCTTGCTGTTGTGGACTTGGCTTTGTATTTGTTGGGATTTTAAGGCTCCTGTGTAGCCAGACTGGTAGATTTTTCTGATTCTATAAACTCCTCGCCAGTCTCTGTGTTCTGCTTTCCTGCCATTGATCTTTCTACTTGTAAACTTAATTTGCTAGAAAGAGAATTATCTGCCCAGCCACCATCATTTCACCTCTGTTACCATCTAACGCTTTTATACAAATGCATGCTACCTGTTATCTGTCACCATGACACCTCAATGGTATCTGTACTAAATCCTGACTAGTACCTCTCCCTCTAAGTACATGAACTGTCTCCTTTCCATGACCTCCATCTTTATATGGAAGCCTGGCATGCTTCACATCAAAAGGAGGACATTTCCTATTTCTAAAACTCAAACACAAATTCTCACTCTTCTCTGTCGCTGCCTGGTGGGAGTGTCTTGGGTGGCTCCCTTTAGACCACTTACAAATGGACTTTTCTCACTGGGGATCCCTTGTTCCTGACCTTATGTCTTAAAAAATTATTAATATTTTTAAATGCTCCTACCCTGAAGTATTTCTCAGTTCTATTTCTTCCCCTTGATGCCACCAGAGTAATACTCCTACAACAATTCTGTCATTACAACAGTTTTCAACTCAATTGTCTACATGGGTTCTCCATGCCAAGAGTACTTAGGGACAGCTAGCTTGCCTATCTATGAGCCTCATGGTTGTGTATACAGAGCTAGTTGTAGCTCCCTATATGCTATTATTTCTCCATGGGTTTCACTATTGAGTACTTTATTGGCGGATTGTGCTAATTAAGTTGTCACATGCCCACATGCATTTTTTTTCCTTCTAACTCGTTAAGGGCAACTTTTCAATGTGTTACTCAACAGTCCCGATCTCAGAAAGATGCTGTCTCTCTATTCCCCTTACTAAACATCAAGGACCTACAAATTCTAAATGCTTCAACTAACTATTATCCATTTCAGACTAATAAATGAAATTATTCTTTTTAATCATAAGTAGCATACATATGCTTTTGCAAACATTGGACCATATAACCAGTTATGGGTATCCCTTATTCTAAAAAAGAAACAAAAATATTCTTTCTGTTTGCAATAGAGTGGAATATGTTCTCGATCTCATGAAGCCCGAAAGTTAAATATTTTTTGGTAATATAAACCATGACTTTATTCTATTTTCTTTTACATGTTACCATTAATATGAATTTTTAATTTCTTAATTATTTTCAGGGGTTTTTGTATACAGTCACCATCTAAGAAGTTTATTATATGAAGAACTTAAAGACATGCTTTTGTAGGACAAAGAGGATGTTAATAATACTAGATATGCATAGTACTAAAATTTATGCAATATTCACATACTGTTTTTAACACCAAATGTAAACCTTGTAAATGTTAGTGTTAACTACAGAGCCTGGTAGGTAATGTCACGTCATTGGTCAAGGGTGCATCACAATGGCTAAGAGCCCAGCAGAGCTGAGGGTGCTCCGAAGAGAGGAGGATGGGGTAGAGTGGGAAAGTAAGGCCATCTCTGTCTTTCCTTCAGTTCAGCAGAAGACCTAAAAGTTGGTCTAAATTTTCAATCTGTAAGAATATAATATGAAAATCTTCTTTTAATTGCGTCATTTCATTTGGACAAACTTCGTGGATAAAATTTAACAGAGCTAGTGGGAAACATTTTATCAAGAGGGGACATAGAAAACATTGCAAGACTTGAACAATATTACAAATCCCTAGAAATGCACAAATACAGATTTTCCTGTTGAGGTAGTTGTTATGCTGTTTTGCTTGTTCTTTTTTAATTTTGGAAATTGAGGTCTTCCTATGTAGCCTTGGATGGGATGATATTTATTATATAGCATAGGGTACTGTTAATCCTGGTGTAATCCGCCTGCCTCAGTTTGTCATGGGCTGGGATTACAGGTAAACATCACCATGCCCAGCTATCTAGTATGCTTCAGCTCATGATTTAAATATAATTACTGAGCAGCACAGTGTATATTGAGTTCTAGAATTTCCCAGCCACCATCAGCTGCTCCATGGTCCGTTTGTCTAATCTCATCATGATATAAATAAATCCCTTTCCATTGTGACTGAGTGGATGCAGCAAGCATCCTCCCTCTGATATTTTTAATTGGAAAGCACTCTTATGCCCTGTTTTCACCTTCACTTTTGATGCTAATAATATTTTCAAGGGCATAGAGAAGACAGCCTCCGCCTAGGCCCTGTGATAAGAAGATCATCAGTCATGCTCTCGAAAGTGACCAGTCTATCTAGGACGGCAGAGAGCCAGATTGAAAGTGCCCCATGGAGGATCTTCCGAATAAATAAAATCACAAAAGCAGAAAACAAGTTAAGCAAGATATGCCACATCACCCTAGGATTAATGCAATTAGCAGTACATAAATGTTCTCTGGAAAGCGAATTATCTCCCATCTCACAGTTTGAGATAATATCCTGTCATCCACCATCACTGGGAAAATCATGGGCTCCCCAGCCCCTCTCACATTGAGGTAATTATGCCGAGCTAATAAGCGATGTCAAGAAGTAAATATACCCTACAACACTAATTTTGTATATATTTTAAGCTTGTGCTTGAATGCGCTAGAAGCCTACCCAACAGAGCAAGACAGTAAAAAAGGAAAATGAGGAATCCACATAAGTTCAACATTTGTTTTTACTTTTTGAAGTATTCTCTAATTTTATAATTCCTGTGGATTAATTTTAATTAATTATTTATTATTATGTCGATGTGTGCACAGTGTTTGTTGTAAACATTTTGTGTGTGTGTGTGTGTGTGTGTGTGTGTGTGTTTGGCCATGTATGCCACAGAGTGTGTGAGGAGGTGTGAGGACAACCCTGTGGAGTTGGTTCTGTCCTGCTATGGGTTTCGTGAATCAGGTCATCAGGCTTGCATGGCAAGTACCTTTCACCTAGGAAGCCATTTCACCATTCCTGTATGGATTATTCCTATAACAACAATCTTTTTAAAACTTCATGTCACTATTAACACCTTATTCTGCTCCCAAAACAGTCAACTTCAAGACTCCTCATAGACATGAAGGAAGATTACAGGGCAAGTTTTCTGATATTCCATTAAAATCATGCCTCTTCTTCTGCCATCTGGGGTCTCAGGGATCTTCTGACATAGCTTTTCTTCTGACTTTACAACCACTCCTCTGATTGGTTGATGTCTTTAACTGTGCATCACAGCCAGACCAAAAATGTCAATTCATCAATGTCTCAGCTCATAACAGAAAGCATCTTCAGGGAGTCCTTCAGGTGACCAGCCAGGTTGCGTCAGAACTCTGTTTGCAAGGTGGCTGTTCAACAGACAGGAAAGCATTGTCCAGCATAACACCTACCAAATGTTTATATGCCACTCAGTGGACCTGAGGAGTGTGGAGATTATAGGTAATATTGCCTGACATAGAGAAGACTACCTCCAGTATCTATTTGATCCACAAACACCAGAGGGAAACAGGAAGGTAATCAAATCTTATGTGTTTCCTGCCACCAAGCACTGTCTCACTTGAAACAATTTGAAAACCAGCCAGTTCTACACAAATCTCCTTTTCATCTTGCTCTGTGACTTTAAAGATTTCTAAAAGTTGAATATTTTCGCAAAGGACCAACCATAAGAAACACAAGAAGGAGAGCTGTGCCTATACGCACATTCCAGTTACAGGATTCTGAGTCCATCACTAGCGGTGGAAAGATGTACTTGGCAGTGCCTTAATGGGCATGTGTAGAACTGAAACTAAACTTAAGTCAAATCGAGAGCACACTTTTTTTCAGAATAAGATGTCTTAGAGATATTTGCAAATGAAAGTTGGCTGAAGCCATCTAGCACTAAGTCAGAATTTAACTTTATTTTTAAATGTTAGATAGGTGCATATAACCCACTTTAATTTGTCTCTTAAGCAAATAAATCTACTCAACAGAAGAAAACATGTATTCCCCTACCCTACTTTCTATGATCCTCAACATGCAGTCTGAATGCCTTCACATGAGCAAAAGAAATGAGTTTTGTTGTTATCATGTCATCATCTCACAGTAGGGAGACTATACACATTCAACACACACACACACACACACACAATGTCCTATGAAAACACTTTCTTGAATAAAGCTCCTCTGTGTTGCAATATGAAGATAGAGTCTAATCACCCTATCCATGGCTTACGATATAAAACACACCCTATTAATAATCTTCAAACAAAAGAACTTTCCAAGTAAAGTTAGCAAGATGAATATCTCCTTTAGTTTACTTTTCATCGTTTATTTTTGTATTTAAGCTTTTTAAATACTGTGAATTGAAGCCAGAGCCTCCCACTTGCTAAGTAAGCATTCTACCACAGACATGCTACGTTCTCAGCTCTCATTAAGTTCCCAGTATAGTAACACCCCATACTATAGCTAATATTGTCTATATTAGACACAATAGTCTATATTAGAATATTAACTAGTTTGCATTTTATACAGAGTTTTCACAGATAGTATAAAATGAACTTCCCCACTGAGCCAGTAAAATTTAGTGTTCAGGACAGCCGAGAGGGAATCCTAACTTGTTAGTCAACAGAAGACTTTCTTTAATAATGTTATGATAGATCTTTTTTTGGATAGTAGTTTTGTTTCTGCAAAATGGACACTATCACAATTATAACTGACACATTTCCATGTTGGTGTTTGTTTCAATAAAGCTTATGAACAAATCTACTGCTCCCTTTTAAACCGGCATACCGTTCCACAGCATGCCAAATCTACAGGAAAGAGCCTGTCTGCACCTATTTACTCTAGTTAATTTGTTGCATGTTTTTTGCTTCCTTTATGTGATACTCTTTCACTCTGTTACCTAAACCAGCCTAGAGCTCCCTAGGCTGTCCATGCTGGTTTCTTTTTGCAGAAACCCCTTTGCCTTCTCTTCCAACTAACTGGGATTACAGGCTTGAGGCCCTCTTCAATCTCTCTAGCTCCAAGACAACTTCCAGCTGGTTACATGGTTGGTCTTCCACATTAACTTGTTTATTCATTTTTATCTTATCACATCCTATCATGTCCTTTGCATTTTCTATTTTAAAAATATTATGTTATTTTTAACTAGACTGTGCCCATGTCTGGGTATATGCACATAAATGTAGAACCCACAGAGGTCAAAGGAATTGGGTAACCTGAAACTGGGGTCACCTATGCTATGAAGTAAACTTGGTCGAGTAGAAGAGGAGAAAACACTCATGAAATCTTACTTTAAAAATCTTAAGAATAAATAAAAATGGAGAGACATTGCAGGAGAGAAACAAGAGATTGGGTTGTGTCAGTGTTTGTTTGTTTGTTTGTTTTTACATGGCCAATTGCTCCTGCACTTTTAAACTCTCTAGTGACTTCTGGATGCCCATTCTCCTTTGACTTACAGTGCTTGATCTGAGCTGTTTTCCCTGATAAGCAGACAGCAAGGACTTAACTGCAGTTAGGACTGTATTGCTATTAAAAAGGATACTTTTTACTTGTGATCACAATGTAAATGCTTTGGGATTCTCCCCACGGCACATTGATCAGTAACCCTCACGTCACAAGCAACAGTACCATGGCCAGATATTATCCCTCATGCAGGAATCATAGGTTCAGGCCCAAGGAAATGGAAGCATGGCACTGTGTCCTGGGAGCAGCTCCTAGAGTACCAAGGCATGACAATAAACTGTCATCAGATTTCTTACTAACCTAATTTAATTAGTAATTTCTTACTAGCTTAATCTATGAGCTCGGGAACTGAAGGCTAAAAACTACCAAGGGAAAGGTACCCCAGATCACCATATCACCATAGTTTGCTCTTTTTATGTCCCAGATTTTCCTCCTTCTCCATCTGCTGCTGGTAGAATTCCTTGAGCTTTCTCTCAACTCATTGAGAGAAATAGTCTCTGCTTAAGTTTAAACTACTAAATCAGTCTCATCCCCAGCATATATATGTACATATGTATATCTATGTCTATGTCTATATCATCTATATCTATCTATCTATCTATCTATCTATCTATCTATCTATCTATCCATCCATCTATCTATGGTTGTTTTCTACATTAATTTGTTTATTCATTATATATATATATATATATATATATATATATATATATATATATGTATGTATGTATGTATAGTCAAGCCAACCAGATTCATTCCCAGCACAAAAGGAGCCTACTTGACACTTCCCTTGACTCCTTCCCTGCTACAGTGTGCTCACTGCTTGTCTTTGTCATCTTAAGTCAGTGGACTCAGAAGCCACTGGCTTTGGTCACTGACCACTTTTCCTGGTCCCCCAAATGAAGCCCACTAAGAGCTGAGAAAGGCTCCATTGTTTTCCAAGAGCCCCACAACAGCACCCTCACCACCTCTCACTTTGAATCATATTGCTTCACATCCTTGAAGGATGCCGCCTGTCTAGTGGAGTTGCAGCATTTAGAAGCAGGTACAAAGGAAAGGATTTCTGATTTCAATGTTGTTTTTCTGTAATTTAAAAAGAGGTGGGGATTTTTTCACCTCCTGTCTTTATTTCTATGTGTGGGGTAGGCCTCATTTTCCTCACAAATGTGTGGGGATTTTAAACTCTTCAAGGTCAGCTTTTAAATTTTTGTTTTTCTGTTTTATATAAACAAATATAGCCAGGTGTGATGGCACACACCTTTAATCCCAGCACTCAGAAGGCAGAGGCAGGCGGATTTCTGAGTTCGAGGCTAGCCTGGTCTACAAAGTGAGTTCCAGGACAGCCAGGCCTATACAGGGAAACCCTGTCTTGAAAAACCAAATATATGTGTGTGTGTGTGTGTGTGTGTGTGTGTGTGTGCTAAAAAAATTGAGCCTGGCTTTCTTTTGGGACTCCTAACAGTGGGAGTAGGCGCTGACTCTTACTGACTCTGTGGCCTGCATCTAAGACCCTTTCCTTCTGCTGGATTGCCTCTTCTAGCCTTTATAGGAGAGGAAGTGCCTGATCTTACTGTAACATGGATATCACCAGCTGGTTGATATCCATGGGAAGCCTCCCCTTTTCTGAAGAGGAGTGGATGGGGCCAGGAAGTAGAGAATCCGGGGGTGGGGCCTGGGAGGAAAGAAGAGAGGTGAAGCCTAGTCTGGATGAAATGAATAAGTAGATAAACGAACAAACAAACAAACAAATAAATAGAACCATTACTTTTATCTAATTTTTGTAATATTTTGTCAAACATAGCTAACTTGGGAAGCTTTTATAGATGTCAGAAGTGGTGTTCTGTAGAAGTATGGACACTGTAACCAGATGACAGCTGAAGGGTCACTGGAACACTGAAAAATTAGAAGAATTTCTAAACACTCTCTCCTTTGTAGTGGAAAATATTTTCCGTGATAGTGAAAAATTGACACCTATTCTTCTTACAAACTTATCTCTGGGTTTATTATCTAAAGTTGGCCATATTTATAATAACATACTTGAAATGATGAAACTAGATGGCCCTGGGACCATTTGAAGCGGGATTATTTCTAAAGAGGCATGGCAGAATGCATATTTAACTGAGAACTTCTAGTAGTATTTCAAGTAGCTCCTAATTTATTTTGAGACCAGACCTTTAAAAAGAACTAGAAGGCAGGTAAGTACAACATTCTTTTTCTTTTCTAGTTTTTCTATTAGATATTTTCTTCATTTACATTTCAAATGCTATTCCAAAAGTCCCCTATACCCTTCCCCTGCCCTGCTCCCCTACCCACTCACTCCCACTTCTTGGCCCTGGTGTTCCCCTGTACTGAGGCATATAAAGTTTGCAAGACCAAGGGGCCTCTCTTCCCAGTGATGGCTGACTAGGCCATCTTCTTAAGCACAACATTCTAAGCAACACCTCTGGTGAAACCAAGATAATCATTTCATTGTGCCTAAGCCAAGAGAAAGTATGCTGAATTTAAAGTGAGATGTACCATGGGTATCTGCTGGGTGGTCTTTCCTCCCAAGCACAGCCAGTCTCTAAAATCTCTTCATCCCTGGGCTGACTTGCAACACCACAGGAAGGCTTTAGGGTGTGGCATGGGACCAGGCAAGCCTAGCTTCCTCCCTCTTCCCCCCTCACCACTCTGACAGTCACTCAGCATCCTCTTTCCTAGGACTCCTGAGACAACTTTGCAGTCAACAGTTGTCAGCAGTAAGCTACAGCCATTCTGATGCCAACCTCACTAACTTCAGCTATGTCCTTTCCATTGACAAACTGTATGTGCAATCTTCTTGTTGAGGGACTAGGCCTAGGGGCATTCTGAGCTCATGGTGCAAAAACACAAGCCAGGGTCATCTCTGTCCTATGGTTTCTGACATCTGCCTATGGGTTGCCCAGGCTTCTCTGCTCTGAGATACTCCAGGAATGAAATACTTTACAACAAAGTTAATGGCTTTCATTTATAATTCAGCCATGGCTCATTGCCTGCCTCAGAGAAATAACAGAGAACATAGTAGATTAGTTCTAGGGAACTGGGAGTTTCTTGGAAGTCCAACCACCCATAAATAAAATGATCTGAGTTTTCACTTTTTGATAACAAAAATTTTTAAGGGTATATTGATACCAAGAAGTCTGAATCCTGTTGAGAAGTATCTACAATTCCCTTCACATTTCATTTTTACTCCACAGCACATTTTGAAATTTTTAATTTTATATTTGATTGGGTGTTCATTTACTTAAGGGGAGTTCTGATTTTGTAACTCGGGCCTCAGGTTCATTTCTGCAGTTGGCCTTATACTTCCAATCCTCTTTCCCTCTACCTCTTGAGCCCAGGAGTAAAAGCATGAAGGACTGTGCCCAGTAGAAAATTCACTTTGTGCCAACCACATTAACTTATTTTCTTATGGATTTTTAAATACTCGTATAATCATATAGGAAAAGCTCAGGGACAATCTGTTGCATGTTGAGTACTGTTCATGACCTTAGACAAAACACAGGGAAGAAAGATGTAGAAAGCTGACTCAGATTTCCAGGAGGTGCTGGGTGTGAGTGGAAAATGCTCACAAGAGCTTTCTGTGCACACATTTTTCCACATCTGTTTTCCCCCTATAATAACCGATAGCCTGAAATCACATGAGACAGACAGTGGAAAAGACGGAGCAGAGTGCCCAGAGAACGCATGAGATTAGAAAGTCTAAAACCTGGAAAGCGACTCCAGAAACACTTTCTCATGCAAGAGCTTCCCAGACTGCTTGAGACAAAGTTGCCTGCAACCGATTTTAAATCCAGACAAACACAAAGAGGAACGTGTGATTGTAAACCCAGGACAACAACAACATAAACCAATTTAGCATCCTGTACATGAGTCACCAGGGTCTGCTGAACATAGTGGATTCCCTCAAGGAGCCCAGCACTGTTGCAAGAACAATCGAACATCTGTTATTTACAACAGGTTTACAAGCAGCATTTGTGTGAGCTCATCACAATGGTTTTCCAACATAGCCATGTTTTTCAGAGATGAGAAGCAGCCAGGCATACTTTTCTTCTTATGTCAACAGTGTCTTTTTGAAAATAAATGGCCTGTGTTCAGTGTAGTATTCCCAGACAGCTATAACTGCCCTTGGCTTGTTTGGGCAGGGAAAGTGGACCAGCTTTGGGATACAGTGCAAACCAGAGCAAACCCACAGGCTAGCCCTGAGCCACATGCAGTCTCTGCTGGTCACTTTCCAGGACAGCAGTGCATTGTGCTTTCTGGTCATAGACTTGTTGAGATAGTGATGTTGGCAGTGCTTGGTTACAAAGCTGGATTTGGCTGAAATCTTTCTTGGAATTATTTGACTTTCACCCATGATTTTTAACAAGTCACAGAAAATTTGAAGATAGCTGTTTGCACCACCTTCAGGAAACAGTACCTTTAGGTCAGTCATTGCATGTTGGTAAGCTTATGTATCCATTATAGTGTCACTTACGAACACTGGCTACAAAGTTTAATAAATCTAATAGCTTCTCAAGATAACCTGCAGGGCTGGAGGGATGGCTCAGCGGTTAGGAGCACTGACTGCTCTTCTAGAGGTCCTGAGTTCAATTCCCAGCAACCACATGGTGGCTCACAACCATCAGTAATGGGATCTGATGCCCTCTTCTGGGGTGTCTGAAGACAGCTATAGTGTACTCATATACATAAAATAAATAAATAATTCTTTAAAATTAAAGATTTATGCTTATTTTTAAAAAAAGATAACCTGCAGGTTCCCATGTTGGTGAAACTATTATGTGGTCTCTGTGACCAATAAAACCATTGTTCTCTGGAACATATACTTCTGTGTACATTATTTATATGTGCTGAAATGATTCTCTCTTTCTCTCTCCCTCTCTCCCCTCACACACACACACTCACACACACACTTCACAAAAAGAAAGATCATAATTATATACATACCTTTATTTTCAAGAAAAGTGTCCATAAGATAAGATACATAAGCAAGTTCCCCCAAAAGGATGTGCCCCGGGGCCTCTGTTCCCTCGGTGAGAGCTACCACAGTGCTGCTTGCTTAGGAGGCTGCTCAATGATTCTTTAATGGGAAGTGGTATAACACACCAATTTCCCTCTGGAGAATGTCACATCCCTGCAAGGATGTGTGTCAAAACACCAATTGTGCTAAGAAAGAGGTATTACATTTGTATAGTTTTCTAGGCTTTTATTTATCAAGAATTATAATGAGTTTTTTTTTTAATTTACTTCCTTAAGAAATGCCTTACTTCTATTTCAGGGGCAAAAATACCCAAAAGTCTGGAAAATACCTACCACATTGCTCTGTGAGAGACAAAAATCAGACAAAGCTTTGAAGATGATAAATGACTGACTGGAAAAATCAGCACTCCGGCAATGGGGGTCTTCCTCCTGTGTTTCTGACATGTGTCAGAAAACATGTGTGCATCAGCAAACAGGCATATGGGTCCACTATCTTAGTGAATCGTCACACGGAGTCATCGGCCCATTGCACTCTGACATGTCCATAAGGGAGGCATAAGACTGTATACGTTGCTGAATCGAGGCAAATCTATTATTAACAGAAAGAATACTTGCAGTCCTCTAAGCAATGAGCATGGTGCCCGAGTGTTTTATGGTTTAGATATCAGTGTAACACAGATTCTGTGGCTCAAGTCTTTTCACAGTGACCATTGCTGGGCAGGGCATGAAGTAGATGTCATATAGACATGTAGTGAAGGCGAAGATATGGGAAGCCCTGGAGCTGGAGTTCCAGGCTTTTGGGACCTGTCTGATGTGACCTCAGATCCCCTGTTAGAACAGTGCACACCCGTAACCTAACCAATTCCCCAGCCCTAGTGTCTGATTTTTAAAAATTGTTTTTCACATGTATTTGAGTGTTCCTACTCTTCTGCATGTATTATAGCCAATGAGGATGAATGTCAAACCCGTTAGCGTTTAATCTCCCCCACGCGCTGCCTCATTAAACTCAGGCAAAGATCCATCATGTAGAATCTTGACCTCTGACCTTCCTGTCCTAGACTTCCACAATTCACAACACTGGTTACAGCTTCACAGAATTCACTAACTCATCTCCCTGGCTTTCCTTTTCTCCCATCCTTCATTCCTTCCTGTACTTCAATGGTGCAGTTTGTTCTCCCTCCTAGAAATACATTCATTCCCTTAAGCCCACTTCTCCCTTCCTAGTCCAGTTGTACAAATGGCGGGTTCAAACCCATATGGGTCCCCAGAGTCATCTGGATCACCATGCTTAAAATAGCCTTTATTTTCTCTCCTTTCTACCTTTGGGCTAGGGCACAGCCCTTTGCTCTGCAGACTCTGACCGTCACATGCTCAGCCACCTTCCTCTTCCTCCATGTCCTCCATCTGTCCCCTCATGGCTCAGTATAATGCATTATTTTTAAACCCTGTGGTTCTCAGTGTCCATGCTTTTATAACATCAGCAGAGGAAAATAAACAACAAAGCGGGCCTCTTCACCTCATCCCAAGGAAACAATGCAGGTGCTGGCTTCTGGGGGACAGGTTAGTTTTGCAGCAGAGATGTTATAATAGCATCCATCATGACTATATGTGTTATTTTATTTATGCAGAATCAAGAAAACTAAGAGTTCCATCTTCAGTCTATAGAAGGGGTCACCAGGGTTGTCATCGGTTTGGTGCTGATCCACGGAGAGTCAGTAGGCACAGACACAATGGACTCCGTTGGAGCCAGCAGGGCAGCTAATCAATGTCTGCAAAACACAGAGGGCTCTGCTCCCTTAGCTGCCCGAGGATGAGCAGCAGCTCTGCATCCTTATGCAATTCTCTGTGTCACGTTTCAACCTGGAGCTCAGTATGTCTCTAGGCTTCCCAGAAGTTCTAGGTCCTTAACCCTGTGTGTTGACCCAGGTGGAGGCACAAGACTCAAACAGAATTCCAGATTCTAAGCCCTTGGCTGTCTCATCACCCTGCATGGCCACCTCCATATAACCTGTTAAAGGATAGGGTGCAGAGCTACAGAGTTTGCCTCACAGCAAATTCTGCCCTCACAAGCACAGACCTGCCACCAACCACCTTCAGCAAATGCACGAACTCCCTTATCTCCTGGAAGTCAGTCCTCCTGAGATCACCCTGACCCCTTTCATACTGCATTGCACCAGGGTGAACCTCCATCCATGCAGTCCCAATGTACAGATTATGATCATTAGCTATGTGCTCCCCCTCCCACCTTGTAGTAACATTTAGTATATCCATCCCGCTGGCACACAATGTTCTCAAATCAAACCCACAGCTTCCTTGGGGGGAGGAAGGCTTGCTGAGGCTCTAGATTGGAAGGACTCACAAAGAGAGCATAATTAATGAATTGCAAGTTCTCCTGCACACACGCATGAGGCTGAAGCCTGAGCACCAAAGAAAACTCAAGTCCAATACACATGAGACCACAAAGCACTGAAAAGAAAGGCCCCTTCCTTCCTCAAACATCAGGAAGAGAACAGAAGTGACACAGGACCAAGAGGCTTCCCAGGAAACATGCTATTGGCTAGGTGTGTGGCAGACACTGGCACCTTCCCCAGCAGCTGAGGAGAAAGCAGCTAGCTCCCGATGACTTTAAAAGAGACTGAGAAGGATCCAGGCAAGATGTCACAGTTGGGGTTAATTGGATGAGGATCGCTATGGCCTTCAGGCCAGCAGGCATGCCAGAGTCCACCTTCTTATTGTCAGCCATACAGCAAGAGCCACAAGGTAACAGCAGGAAAAAGGAAAAAGGGGGGGGGGGCAAAGAAATGAGGACTGGGAAAGAAAATCTAAAAGGTTCTATAGATTGAAGGCTCAACTCGAATATCATTTTTAATGCAAATTTGTTTTCTTCCAGAAAAGAAACTGGCTTTCTATGTACTATCGCTATGGCAATGTGCTCACCCTGTTCTCAGACACTGTTCTTGGTCCCGGAACACCAACATATAGATTCAAGTTTGGCCTCTGCCAGACACATACCCTGAGGCACTATAGAGCCTGCTCACAGAAAACATTATGACCAAACAAGGCCACTGAGTGAACAGGATCTGAGCCGTTCGTTCTCGTGGTTTTTCTATGAAGAAAATATCGTTAGCTATCTGTTCAAAATGCTGAAAACGTCTTTATTCTATGGTTACAGCTTCTTCATCTTGTTCCTTTCTCTGGAAATTCAAAACTGTATCATTAATCATGGTGAAATCCTAAGGCAAGTGCTGCCATGGAGCTCCATCCAAGCAAAGAAAGATTTGTTTCAGTGCAAAAACAGCCCTAAGTACACATTTTTTAAACCAAGAGGAAAAAAAATAAAAGCGCAACAATCCGAGCCCTTGATTATACAACAGTCATCTTATCCATCTTTTTATTCATAGACAGCTCCTTTATCTTTCAAAAGTAACCTCAGGCAACCAGTGACTTGGCCAAATAAACTGTCACGAAGAAGCAATGTATGTGCTGGAGAGATGGCAAAGCGGTTAAGAGCACTGGTTGCTCTTGCAGAGGACCCAAGTTTGGTTCTCCGCATCCATGTGGCAGTTCACAACTGTCTGTAACTCTGGGGCTCCTATATCTTCTTCTGGCATCCCTGGGTACTGTAGTCATGTAGCACATAGACAAATATGTGAGCAAAACACTTATACATATAAAATAATAAAGAAACCTTTTTAAAATGGAAGACATACTGTATTTTCTTTACGTACAAGCCTTTGTACTGAGCCAACGATTAAGGCTCAGGCTGCAGAGAACTACCATATGGCTACCGTGAAACACAAACATCTGTAGTCAGCAAAAGAGTCTCATATCAGCTGCCAGTGACATAACTCAGACCACTGAGAAGGAGAAACTCCCTGACAAGAGCTGTCACCTGGGAGTAGAGCCTGACAGCTGCTGGGGGGAAGTCAGAGCCAGGTACTTTTGCCAAATCCTTGGAAACAAATATGGAAGAAAGAATATCAGAGTTATGAGGAACACCTGTGAGCTCCACAGTCAGAGCATATGTGCATTATTTTGCAGGTCTGTATGTGTATGCATGTACGTGGTGTGTGATAGTATATAGGCACATGTGTGTAAAACGCAGGACAACTTTTCATGCCCATTGTCTTTAGTTTTTCACTAGTTAAATCAATTCTTTAACAGTCTCACTCAACATTTCTTACCTCTGTTCCAATCCTCACCGAGAGCCCATTCTCTACCATTTCTTCTCTCATATTCACATCATTTTCCTTTGCTTTGTGACTCCTCGGTTACTCAGAGTCATCCTGTGGACATGGGCATGGGGCTGTCTATTGAAACCTCGTATGTTGTTTCTTTGCTTGCTTTGATTTTGTTGTTCCTTTGAAAAGGGTCTCAGTTTTCTGGATCTCATCAAACACGCCAGGATGGCTGGCCCAGCCTGTTTCTGTCTCCACACGGCTGTGATTAGAAACATGCACTGCCACACTTGGCCCTTCTACGTGGATCTGAGGATGGAATTCTGGTCTTCACATTTACAAGAGCTATGCATTACCAACTGATCCGTATCAACAGTCCCTGTACATATACTATTTTATTGACAAAAACTGTGCCCAGGAATATCAGGTGACCCTTTCCTCCTCGGGGTTTCATTGGCAGAAGGTAGAAGTGGCATGCATGCACTGTTCTACAGACTGTCTACTGTGCTCAGTCGTGTTAGCCCTCAAGGAAAAGAAGGAAAATAACCGTGGACCAACTCTTAAAATGTGGTGCTGGCAAAACTGCACATCCATCCACATGTAGACAAGATGAAAACTTGATCTCTCTCTCTCTTAACTTATACAGAAGTCAACTTTAAAAAAGATACACTATTTGAAACAGAAAATACAAGAGCTGAGCAGTGGTGGCACACGCCTTTAATCCCAGCACTTGGGAGGCAGAGGCAGGCGGATTTCTGAGTTCAAGGCCAGCCTGGTCTACAAAGTTCCAGGACAGCTATGGCTACACAAAGAAACCCTGTCTGGAACAAACAAACAAACACTAGAAGGAAAAATGGGGGTGGTGGTCCTTAAGCTATGGAAATGAAAGATGGCTTTACAAACAGGATTCTAACAGGGAAGGAAATCAGATTAAAAACTGCCAGATAGGAATGCATTAAATTAAATATTTTTCTACACAATAAAGGAAACAATCTTCAGAGTTATGTCTACAGAAGGGCAGAGAGAGACTTTGTTAAATATTCATGTGACAAAAATTACCTAGAATTCATTAAAACCTAGAAAAATTTAAACAACTGAAACAATTTAGTAAATGTAGGTATAATAAATGCTAACAGGTACTTTTCTAATAAATACACAAACCCAATAAACACGGGGAAAATGTCCAGCCTCCTTGGCCACTAGGGAAATACAAATGAAAACTAGAAGGCAGGTCTATCCAGCCACTGAGGCTAAGCATAATCAAGATGGCTCATCCGAGGTCCTTTCTCATCCAATGGTATTCTGGGCACCATGCAGACAACAGATGTGCATGGTGCCCAGATAGTTATATCCAAAGGAAACGTGACTCTCCATCCCATCTCCCTAGCTGATGCTTCCTGGCTTTTGCCCACAGCTTTCTAAATCCTGTTGGTTCCCAGAGTTTCTGCTTCTATCTGTGCTTGGCTGTCATTGTCTCTGCAAGCACAGGTCTTGACACTTCCATAACTTCCTCTGTCATCTCCCTGTTGTTTCCTCCTCATTATCTGGGCTTTCTAATCCCTGCTCTGCTCTGCCTACACTCTGAGTCCGAGATGACAGACTGGCATAGTCCTGGTTCTTCAGCGTGCTTGTTACCTATATCCTTCATCTATTCTGCTCATCTCAGTTCCCAACTCAAACCCCCTTTACTAAGTGCAATCCTCACTGCAGCTTCTGATCTTTGGATTTATAGCAAATACAGTCTTGATCTAATCTAGATGAGTGATAAGTTTCCATTCCATTCTAAGAACTGAAGAAAATGACAGTGGGGGTGGAAATGATCTTACACAACAGGGATCAGAGGGCAAAGACATCATGTGGCACTGAGTTCCATGCCTCCTGTGCCTAACACAGGACTTGATCCCACTCACATAGCCAGGGCCCTCCCGTATGACTTTATACTTTAAATTGTGTTTTAAGTGTCGGTCACCTCCCCCTTACACACTCAGTAGTGTTCACAGTGGAGTTGGCACACTGTGAAGTGTGTGAGAAGATCCTGCTTGCCTTAGAGATTTAAGAGGAAGAAACCTGGAAACAGAAGGTGAGGGGAATAGCTTTGTCAGGTTTCAGAAACAGATGCATAGGAAAGAGCCATGCTAGGAAAACATAAGGTCCCATGTCAAGGCTCTAGCAGGCTTAGGACAGCTGCCAGCCTGTATTCCAGACGTGGTTCTTTTCCTACATTTTTTTATATGGTGCAGTGATTTGTATGAGAACAACCTCCATAGGTCATATGTATGAATTCTTGGTTCTCAGTTGGTGAATCTGTTTGGGGGGGGGATTAGGAGGTGTGACCTTATTGGAGGAGATGTGTCACTGGATTTGGGTAAGTGTGTTTTACAAGACTTATGTCATTAGCATTGTGCCTCCCTCCTCTCTGCATCAGGGTTGTGGATCAAGGTGAGAGATCTCAGCTGTCCTTCCTTCCACCATCATGGACTCTAACCCCCAGAAACCATAAGCCACATTAAATGTTTTCTTTATATATTGCTTTGGTCATGGTGTTGTGTTTCCACAATAGAAAAGTAACTAAGACCGTTAACTCTTTTACAAGTAATGGAGCAATATATTATGGGATGGCATGGGGGGGCAACTCCCAACAGTCTTAGAATACCCATTTGCAAAGATGCCCATGGTATTGGCAAGCCCCTTCCTTTAACAGATAGAGTTAGAAAGAGTCCTGCAGGCACTGAGTAAAATGGACAACCACAACCCAAGGCAACCATGTTAAGTGACACAATGTGAACACACAATGTTGTAGCCCATGCTGAGCTGTGGGCATGAGCACACCATCAGCTATTTAGCAATGGTACAGTCTATATACACACAGATAAATGATCTTTAAGGCCAGGGAGAAAATATCCTAACACAGTCATGAAAGGTATTGTAGGAGACAGTACACTTGATTTTAACTTTTCTAATATTTTTTTATTGAATGTGTGTGTGTGTGCTTTGGCAGTGTGTGTATATGTGCAGCAAGTGTATGTAGCTGCTGCGGTAGGCAGGATAAGGCATCAGAAACCCTGGAACTTGTATTATAGACAATGGTGAGTGTGCTTGTGGCTGCTGGGACTAGGACCCAGGTCCTCAGTAAGAACAGCCATCATTGTCATCTCTTCAGGCACTAAACTCAATTTTAAGAGAACACGTGAGTGTAAGTCACTAAACAACAGAAATAGGAACAATTTTTTTTCTGAAAAAGGTTTGTTGGTGGGGAGATGGCTTAGCAGTTACTATGCAAGCATGAGGATATGTGTTTAGATCCCAGGCCCTGTGTTAAGAAAGCTGGATTCAGAAGGATGCTTCTGTAATTTCAGCACTGCTGTGGTAGCTGTCATCTGACATCAACATGCAGGACATGGTGTACACACACACACACACACACACACACACACACACACTGAATAAACAACAAACATCTATCATCTATCTATCTATCTATCTATCTATCTATCTATCTATCTATCTACCTACTTATCAATCATCTATCTACCTATCTATCATTTATTTACCTACTCATCTACATGCAATGAATATGTGTCATGGTACACAAGTATTTTTAAATCCTTTTAAATAATGTTACACCATTATTAAGTTAAAAGATGTTTATTTTTATTTTATGTGTCTGAAGGTTTTTTATTTTCTGTATGGATGTATGTTCAACATGTTCATGCCTGGTGCCCTTAGAGGTCAGAAGAGAACACTGGATCCCCTTGAATTGAAGTTGCTGTGGCTGTAAGCCATCAAGTGGGTATTGAGAACTGAATTCCAGTCATCTCTGAGAGCAGCCAGTGTTCTTTTTCACTGAGCCATCTCTCCTGCCTCTTCAATTTACTCTTTTTTTTTTTTTTTTTTTTGGTTTTTCGAGACAGGGTTTCTCTGTGTAGTCCTGGCTGTCCTGGCACTCACTTTGTAGACCAGGCTGGCCTCGAACTCAGAAATCCGCCTGCCTCTGCCTCCCGAGTGCTGGGATTAAAGGCGTGCGCCACCACGCCCGGCTTTCAATTTACTCTTAATATCCCTTTACTCTCCCAGAATCTCCTCAGACTGTGGTTCTGTCCTAAGGAGCTATGATGAAAAATGTGAAAAATGCAAATATATCCAGGTAAACAGTAGAGGCCTGCCAACCAGAGAGGTTAAGGAGGTTCAAACTGGGTTTCTAAAACTTTAAATATTTGAGCTTAGAATGGTAGCCTCTCTTTGTTTTGTGAAACTTTATATGTATTTCTGTGACTGTATACTCTAAAAATGCCTGAAGATTCAAGTGGCCTCTTTTTAGTTGAATTATTAAATCTTGGATTTTGTATTAATCAGACCATAAATAATTATGGAAATTGCAGAGTTGATCTTACTCAGGCATGTCAAGATGAGAAAAAGTCCTGACCAGATTATGATTAAGCAGTGGCAGCTTTTTCTCCTAGCACGTGGATGATGTCTCTCTCCTCTTCCAAGGGATGTCAAAAACTAGAGGGCTTTCTGCAGGTCAGGGGTGGTCTGCTCAACATGAGGTTGGGGGTGGTTGGGGAGGTGAGAAAGAAGGAAAACACAAACAAGGAATTCAGTATCTCAGTTGCACCAAAAATTCTACATCAATCCACTTGTTAACATAAATGTTTAGCTGCTGCTATTTTCGGTAAGCCTTGTCATGACCAACAGACATGGGACATGAGATATAAACTGGAACCTGCTTTCAATAATTGCTGTGCCCTGGGCTGTTCCATGTCAACCCTCACACCTGCCCCTCAGCAATTCCTTAATGTCTTCACATTGCTGAAATGTGATGACTTCTTCACTGCAAGGTGGTTCTTTATAAATCCCCCATAGTCCTCACGGCTCCCCAGTAAGAATTATGCTATTTGGCAGTTATACGTTTGAATCTACAGACAGTTGCTCTAATACTGAGAACACTTTCTTCCTGGCCCAGGTGGTCAACTGGAGAGACTCCTTGGCTGTCTCTAGTGACTCTCCAAATCTTCTAAGGGTGAGAGGGGAGGGAGTTTTCCTTCTACACTGCCCTGGTAGAATCCCAGCCATTTCCCATACAGCCTCAGTGACCAACCCCCTTCTCTGTGGCTTTCTTAAGATGTGCACAGAGGGGGATTCCCTCAGCACAAATGAGTACCCTGATGAAAATGACTGGGCTGCCAACTGGTGGATCCCAGTGAGACTGTGTTGCTCAGAGCACAGAACTTATCTTCCCTGGGTCCGTAGGGCTGGTGTCTACTTATGACGTGGCTGACTCCTGGTGCTGGTAAGCCTGACATGCCTCATGATTACAGGAAGTCTTCACACTTCTGGGATGCTTCAAGGTATGAGCTCTGAATGACTGCTGTCAACAAAGTTGTTTGGGACATTTTTTCCCTGTCCTTTTATATTTTCGTTTTTCTTTTTCTTTAAGAAGTACCCCATGTGTGCCTTGAACTCTTGGCATCGCTCTCACTTCAACTTCCCAAATGAGAGGATTGTAGGTGTGTGACACCACAATGGCTGTAGGTCTACTTGCCTCACAATAGCATCAAGGTGAGGGGCCCTTAACGCCTACTTCCTCCTTTATTTGTTCTTTAAAGACTGACTTCAAATGAGCTATGTTGAATATCTGTGTGACATAAAGGGACTGCTGATACATGGAGTCTGGGCTGGGCGAGGACTACCCCATTCATCTCTCCTGTTCTCACAGAGCTTTGGGGATCTATGCAGGAACCCCATGGCCTCGGGAAATGAAGGCAGAGAAAACATC
This sequence comes from Mus caroli, assembly GCF_978045245.1. Taxonomy (NCBI): domain Eukaryota; kingdom Metazoa; phylum Chordata; class Mammalia; order Rodentia; family Muridae; genus Mus; species Mus caroli. The sequence goes on along the minus strand of NW_028227265.1, from coordinate 119,825,857 downwards.
ACTCTTTTATATAATCTCTATGCTCTAAAAACTCCTAGTCTATCTTTATCCAAACACTGTAGTAAAGATGCAAGGCTGGGTCAGAATCATCACAGGGGCAAGCCAGGTGGATGAGTTTGGTAGAAGGAATAGAACATGCTGTCCTTGTGCCTACAGGCCAGGCCGGGCTGGGACAAGCAGGGCTGTCACCCTTTGGCAAGGAGCTGCTACAAATGCCCCTGTCCTCCACTGTCCCCAAAGCCTCAGCTATTTCTGGAGGCTTGGGAGCAGCCAAGGATGTGGTTAAGTGAGAAAATGGAGTGATTGTGAACCCCCTCCCTGGCCCCAGTGAGCCTCCCTGTCCACTTCTCGAGGTGCCCACACTGTTCTGGTCTCTGGTGAAACCCCGTGGCCACAGAGAAGCCCCAGGATCTGGCTAATCGCTACACATACACGAATGGCTCCTTGATGTGTTAGAGACCATGCCAATGACATTTCAGAATACGTCGGCTACCTCTCTGTAAATTTTCATCTAAACTAGAGCATGAAGGATCAGTGTTGGCCACATCACAGGGGCCTAGGCCACCTTCTCTGGCACATGCACCTCCTAATTCCTCTTCTGTGAAAGGAACAAAGTGTTGTTGGTTCAAGACAAACCCAGAACACAGTGTAAGAGGCCAAACAGCAGCCAGCGAGTCTAACAGCTGCAACCTCTCAGCCAAAGCAAGAGCTTGTGAAACAGCCAAACTGGCCTCTCCTGCCCCAGCCCACTTCTTACAGTACCTTCTGTCAGGAATGGGCTTTCATCAGGGACTCTAACCTGCCAAGGACCATCATCATTAGACTGATTTCACCAATCAATATCCTTGTTCTGTTTGTATTTTTCAATGGGTCACCTATGTGTACATAGTAATTTGGGTTAGTAAAGCCAACGATATAAGAAAACACAACGTGATTACATTTAGCTACCAACCATGGGGAGGTTACTCAAAAATGACAAAGGGGACTTTGTGTCACATGCATTTCAGTGTTTGACATCTCTACACTGTCACATCAGAAATGTAAGACTTGAAGATGTCCATTTGCCATGTTGTCACATTCTTCCATGTGCAGCTACCGAATATTAGTACCCTGCCATCAGTAGATGAGCGAGATCTTTGGAGGACATGAAACAAGTACAAAAAGGTTTAAGAAAGTCCTCCTGGGCAAAGCATTGGGTCAGAAAAGGACTCTCTGCCCATCACTCCATCCACCCAACATGCAACTATTCTTAAACAGGCTTAAACAAAGAATACTATCAGACTGTTGGGCTGGTGGGAGCCTTTTACTTGGCAAGATATGGCACATATATATTTCATTTTAGTTGAATTCCTTAAATTCTAAAGAGGGGTGATTTGAGAATATGGACTATGTATAGAGAAGGGTGAGGTAGGCATATATCTCTACTTAGTACAGATTCCATAATCAAAATAACTCACATGCCTGTCTTTGAACAGCTGGGACCACTTCTGAAAGTCCTTTAAGGCCATGCATTCCCTTGCTGCCCAGCTGCAACCCTTATCTCTTTGCTATATGTGGCTTCATTTGCCCACAACCGATGTGAATCTGAGAACACTCATACACTGGTCATTGGTGTGCATGACTATTGTTACTGAGTTCAAAACCAATGGAGCATAACTTTAGATGTCTGTGTTTATGCGTTGATTTCCCCCGGTAAAGGCCAGGAAGGGATTGAGAAAGGCAAAATACATATTATTGAATCACCCTATGCTTTCACATGCTTGAGCTCCACTCTTAGCTCCTGGGACTCAATTCTGACTGATGTAGATATTGTTCTTGTCTCAGGCAGGGATCAAACAAATGGAACACCCAATCCTATAAGCAGACTCTCAGGACATTGAGACCCTTTTAGTTGCAAGGTATGGAGATATATCATCTAATTTTAGTTGCCTTCCTTAGTTAGCAAAGAGGAGGGATTTGAGGATACAGAATATGTATAGAGATACATGTTGTGGTGAGGAATGTTAAGAGGGCTGAGGAAGAAAGAAAGAAAGAAAGAAAGAAAGAAAGAAAGAAAGAAAGAAAGAAAGAAAGAAAGAAAGGAAGGAAGGAAGGAAGGAAGGAAGGAAGGAAGGAAGGGAGGAAGGAAGGAAGGAAGGAAAGAAAGAAAGAAAGAAAGAAAGAAAGAAAGAAAGAAAGAGAAAGAAAGAAAGAAGGAAGGAAAGAAAGAAGGAAGGAAAGAAAGAAAGAAAGAAAGAGAAAGGAAGGAAGAAAGGAAGGAAGGAAGAAAGGAAGAAAGGAAGAAAGGAAGAAAGGAAGAAAGGAAGGAAGAAAGGAAGAAAGGAAGAAAGAAAAAAGGCAGAGAGGAATAAGCTGGTGAGGTGGGAAATTACAACAATTTGAAGTGATGGTGGTTGAATCAAGAGCTGCATAAAAGGTATTGCAATCCCTGACAGAGACCTGGTGGAGACACTCCAAAATATTCTTCCCTGTGCAGCTTGAGTGTAGCAGAGACAGCAGAGATCTAGCCAGACCAGAGGAGACAGCGAGAACAGGTGAGGCAGGGTGAGGATGCAGACAGGCCTTCAGTTGAAGAATAACAGAGTCTCTTCCCTGCAGTTTATAATTTCACAAAGTTTTCTCAGTCCATTGTCTGTAAAATACACTCTCAAGTTTCAATGTTGTGAAAATGGGCCAAGCACAGAGGTCTTATGGGGGTCCACATGGTCTCAAGCATAGGCAGGGACAATTGTGGAGAATGATCAGAGGTGACAGGGTGGCTGGTAAGCTGGGGCTATGCAGAGGAGAGATGTGACAGAAACACAGAGCTGTGAGGGCTGATGATCAAGTTGACGGTGTAATGGTGTTATAAGGTAGGCTTATGGTAGATGCCCCTCCCTGACTCTTCCCTTCAAGTCCATCCTGCAGCAAGGGAGGTTTCACTTTGCCGATTTCTCTGCCTCTCCACCTCAGCTCCATCCTTCCATCTACAGTCACACAAACTTCCTCCATTGATTAAGAGTTTGGGTTAATTAGCAAGAAACAACATGCTAGCCAATTTTTGTACTCTGGGACCATAAATAATATATTTCAAAAATTGTGGATGTGTAATGATAACCATTTGATAGTATTTATGAAGATTAAGAAACTCTACAAAATTGTGAAACAGAGTGAAGCAAAACACCCCTCTCCTCCCTCTGCTCTCATTTCAGAATCCTCCTGATAGCTCTGCTACAGCAAGGGGCTGTTGATAATTCAAATGTCTTACTCCTTGTGTTTATGTATCTAGATAATGAAAGGGTAGATGTTTCTAGATTTGGTTGTGTAGCCCTTGGTCATTTTCTACCCTAAGGTCATCTTTATTGATCATTTTCTTATTCTATATTCAAGGCATGATGTTGACGATTCTGTGTAATTATATAACAGAAAGTGAACACCATTACATTTATGCTTTCTTTTTCACACTAAATAAAGAGACAATGTTCAAGTCAACGTTATTTAAAGTGTCCTATTAGATCACCCACAATATATATATTGTCTGTAGAAAATGGGTCACAAAATGAGGTCTGAAAACTAATTCTAGTGATTTATATTTTTGCTGAGTTGGTGTGGTAAGTTTATCTACTTTAAAGACTGACCAGTCTATCTAATAGCATAGATAGGCATTTCATGAAGATATTTTGGATTTGCAGATAAAATTTGCAGATAAGTATGTTTGCTGCAAGCTTGGGTTATGCTTCTATTCGTAAACAAATGCATCTGTTGTTTGTCTAGATTCAAAATTAAGCTGGATACCCAAGGCTTTCTTTTCTAAATCCTGCCACCTGAGGGTATTTAAATTAAAATGAAGTGAAATGTTGTAAAATTAAAGACATATGTCAAGAGCTACAGAGCCCCAGGGACTACTGCAAGCAGCTCAGCTCCATCACTGGGGAGGTGTCCAAGAGGGAAGCCCTGGGGAACACCTGAGTGCTTAGAGAAGATATTCAACAAAGGAGAAATTCAAATTCCTAAACAAGACAAGCCACAGTTTGAAATAAACTTAGAATAGCAGTAAGTTCCACCATACCAAACACCATGACACTGTTGCTGACAAATGTCAAGGAAGTGTGGATAGTCTTACATAGGACTATGTTGAACATCTGGGCTATTTTTTCATACTGTTTTCGTTTAAGTCTAATAGCACAGGCACTGTTATTATGTGCATTTTATAGCTACAGATAATGAGGCTTGGAGTATCTCTTTACTCTCCCATCCACATTTCCAAGGCTCAGGAATGCTTAGGTGGCTCTGCATGTTAAATGTCCAGGAAACCAACTCTATCCCCCTTATCCTGAACCATCTCCCTCCAAGGATAGCAGTGAACAATAAACACCATTTAAGTAGGCCTAAGGTGGGAATCTTAATCCTGATGTTTATCATCAATACATTTAAAGGAGTCAGTCTTTCTCTTAAATTGTATCAGTGTTATCACTGAAATTTCAGCTTTGGAAAAACTGGGTCCTCGTCTTGAGAATTAGGGTCCCTCGGACCTTCTCAGCAAATCTCTTGTTGTTAGAGCTCAACAGGAAAACTGAAAATTCTGAGAGACGCTGGCTCTAAGGGGTGGGGGTGGTAATAAAATGAGAATAGAATACTTTGCTTTTCCTCTGCATGAAAGAGTTTTCAAGAGAATAAACCTTGAGCCAAGATTCAAGGTAGCATGAAGCTCAGGGTAGTTCCTTAGCTCCTGTGAAGGCCAAGAGCTCTGAAGCTAAGGACCTGTTAACCACAGGAGAAATCTGCTTGGAACATTGAGGGCTCAAAGCCAGAGGGCTACAGAGACATGGCCGGCAGATCTGCTGGCTTAATGGCATTTGCTGAGGCAAATGTCACTAAAGGAGGGAAAGACGCTTGACATGGAGGTCTTTTGTGGGATTGGTGGTGATGAGGTGAACGGGGAAGGCACCTTTGATGGGGCGGAAGGACATGGTGACACAGAACAGAAGGACCCACTCTGAAGCGGTCAGCATTCCGCTCTGTCATTGGGCTGGACAGGAAGGTTGATCAGTGAGCTTCCCTGGGGACACTTTTGCTGTGGTTCTCTTGACAGCTTCCAGAGAGAAGTCACCCTGCCAAGATGCAAAGTGAGGGCTGTGGAGCTGCTCCTGGGGAGAGCACTCTCTCTCCTTCCCTTCTGGCCTTTGTCCTTGGGTAACCTCCCTATCTGGATGCCCTGTTATCCTCTTCCCTGCCTCTCCTGTATTTCTGCAACCCCTCCTGTCCAAATTTCATGATGAAACATCTTATAATTGATATGTATATCCCTTAACTTTTCTTTTTAAAAATAAAGTAATAAAGAATCAACAAAGCAAACAAAGATAAATTAAATAATGAATCACACTGTGCTTCGATTTTTGTAGTCTTTTATGAGAAATAAAACTCAAACACCATGGGAATATACTGAAAATTAAAGAAATCTACTTTTTTTCCCTTATGGCCTTTTTAAACATAAAATCTTGGGAGATGATTGCTCATAGCCCTCATGAATAATAGTACTAAAAGCTTGAGTTTTTAAAAGACCATCAAATAATGGTGCGAGGTATTTTTAAAGTTTTGATCATTGTTACCATGTGCACATTTGTGTTTCTGTGTCTGTGTGTGTGCACGACAAGTGCATGTGCCTGCCAAGTCCAGAAGAGGGCTTTAAAAGTCCAGAGCTGAAGTTACAGGTGGCTGTGAGTCACCTGACCTGAATGTGAGAACCAAAGCTGGTTGTTCCCAAGAGCAGCTAGAGGTCTCAGTGGTTGACCACTCCCTCCAGCTCCTGTGGCATGGTATTTTTTTAATTGGATTTATTTGAGAGCAATTCAAATTCTCCATGCAGATTTACTAACCGAACATTAGTGCTTAAAGAATAATACTCTTTCTAAAGAGAAATTGTATTCTTGATGTATGGATATAAAACATCCCAGGTTTTACCCTGTGCTCACATTTTTAATTTGCCTCTGTTCCTTTGATGGAGACATCATTAAAGATGTCAGTGTATAAAGGTGGTGCTTGTGTTATCAGTTAAGATCAAGCAGTGAGCTCTCTATAGCCCAGACACACCTTAAATCATGCCTGATAGATCTACTATTATCTTATGTCAGTATTTTTGTGATGAAAGTGGAAATGAACTTAAACAAATGTTTAAGAGGTCAGCCGAGAGCATCTTAACTGTCTGGTTTCATCACTTTAAAAATTTCTACACAGAATTATAAAGAGGGCAATGGAGAAGTTTCAAAATAACTGGACTTGGATCTTCATGCAGGCCTGCTGTGGCCCAAGATCTGTGGGGTGCTTACAGGATACCTCCTGGGTTAATGCATTCCAAGCATCAGGTGACAGTGTCCAAATGGAGACTGGGGGTGGGAAAGAGAGAGAGAGAAAGAAATGGGGGACAAAGGCAGAAGCGAGAGACAGAAAGGGAATGAGAGGGAGAGGGCAAAGAACTTCATTAAAAATATAAATCAAGAACAAAATGTGATGTACTTTATGTTCAGTGTGCAGATCCAAGAGCATCTGAGTTTATAGGGCTTGACTTCCCTAAGGTGAAAGATCTGGAATAGGGGGGATTTACGTGTGTGTGTGTGTGTGTGTGTGTGTCTGTGTGTGTGTGTGTGTGTATGCATGTGTGTGCATGGGTTCTGAAAGGCAAAGAGGCAGAGTGGCCACGATGTCTCTGAGGAAATGTTGGAGTGATTTGAAGTAGTAAAGAAGTCATTAGGCATGAGAGCCATTTTGATTAAGTGAACCGGACAGACTAGTCACTAAGAATGCTCATCTCAAACTGCAGGAATAAAAAATAAATATCGGGCGACAGAGCAGGTTAGTCTTTGTGAGCAAGGGAAAACTGTTTATCAAATGTAGACCAAAAACAAGGAGAAAGAGAGGGTAGGAGGGGAGGAAGAAGGGAAGGAGTTACTAAGGGCGCGGGCGGGCAGGGAACATGGAAGATGGGCAGTGGGTGTCCCCTGCCTGTCTTAACTGAATATTTAGATGCCGTGATTGAGACAATGAGACAGGAATGAGAAGCAGAAACTTAATTGTTCATGACGGAAGTTCCCTCGTGAGTAAAAGTCAAATATTGCTCACTCAAGCCTTCCTGCCACGATGGGATTCTACTCAGCCAATGACTCCTCATTCCTTCCTGGTTGAGTTACGTGTCACAAAATTCACTCGTCGAAGTGCCACCGGACGTGAAACAAGTTTGCAAATGCAGCCAGCTAATTTAGAAGGAAGTCTCACAGGAGAAGGGCAGCCCTCATTACAACTGTAAAATGGAGAGTCTACACACGAATAAGCATTCAGCCAGAGCACAGGGAAAAATAAAGTCGGAGCTCCATATGCTAAGAAACACCAGTGGCTGCTGGCAAATAACCAGCTGCAGGGAGGGAGAAACAGAACAGACCCTCGGCCTCAGACAGAGCCAACCCTCAGCACCTTGACCTTGAACATTCAGCCTCCAGAGCTGAAGAAAGATGTGTTGCCTTTATCCCCGCCATTACATTTAGGGAAGTTTGTGGTGGCAGTGAATGAAGAAAGCCTCTTAGAGGCCCTTCACATCTGCTTGTACCAAATCACAGCGCCAAGGTGTGACCACCACACCCTTCACATCTGAAAACAGAATCATGTCACACATCTCACCAGAGCAAGTCCAAACTGTCAAGCAGCAGCTTAGCAACTGCACATTGGAGACAGCAAGCCTCCAAAGCCCACTTGCCCAATGCTGAATGCTATCACAGACAAAGTGCATCACCATTGCTGTGGCATCTCATTAATGCACTAGTGCAATAAAAAGAGAGGCCATGAGAATGAATGACTAGGCAAAAAGAACCTAAATTCGACTTCACAAAAAAACAAAAACAACGAAAAATGGCTTTGAAAAACAGCACAGAGCCACTTTCTAGTGACTTCTCCAGGTCCCCATCCCCCACAGCTACTATACCTCTCTCCTGTCCTGTCCCATATTTCATCCTCTTTCCATCCCCCACTGCATCAATGGAAGGGGAGGAGCCCTTGGTCCTGTGGAGACCCAATGCCCCAGCATAGGGCAATGCTGGAGCAGTGTGGCAGAAGGGGTGAGTGGGTGGAGGAGCACCCTCATAGAAGCAGGGGGAGGGGATGGGGGTTTGCAGAGGGGAAAAGAGGAAGGGGACAGAGGAAAGGGACAACACTTGAAATGTAAATAAAATAGCCAATAAAAATAGAAGGAAAACAGCACAGCAGGATAAGAAGAAAACAAGTATGCAGGAAGGAACACAAATAATAGCGACTGAGCTGTGTGCTTCTTAAAATGTTTAAATTGAAATATGCGATGACTTCAGGAGACAGCTGTAGTGGACATGCATCTCACATCTGTCATGTTCCCCTTCACATATGAGGTCACTGCTTTTAATCAGTAAATGTTTCCCCAAACCTGGTAATAAACCAATGAAGTCAACATATAATCTCTAGTCCTTAGAAGGATTTGTATAAGAGGAAAGAAGTATTGGGATTGTCATTAGTTTACTTTGCTTAAAATAATTTCTGTTCGAATAAGATTCTGACAGGAGCCTGATATAGCTGTCTCCTGAGAGGCTCTGTCAGAGTCTGACGAACACAGAGGTGGATGTTCTCAGAGAACCATTGGACTGAGGATAGGGTCCCCAGTGGAGGAGTTAGATAAAGGACTGAAGGAGTTGAAGGGGTTTGCAATCCCATAGGAAGAACCACAATATCAACCAACCAGATTCCCCCAGAGCTCCCAGGGACTAAACCACCAACCAAGGAGTACTCATGGAGGGACCCATGACTCCAGCCACATATGAAGCAGAGGATGGGCTTGTTGGACATCAGTGGGAGAAGAGGCCCTTGGTCCTGTGAAGGTTCGATGCCCCAGTGTAGGGAATGTGAAAGTGGGGAGGCAGAAGTGGGTGGGTGGGTGAGCACTCTCATAGAAGCAGGGGCAGAGGGGATGGGATAGGGAGTTTCGGGGTGGGGTGAGTCAGGAAGAGGGATAACGTTTGAAATGTAAATAAATAAAATGTCCAAGAAAAAAAAGAAAAAAGTTCAAAACTATATTACATCATATTTCTTTAACTTACACTCTGATAAGAACAGACTCCCATCAATGCAATGTTCTGTTACCCTTTGGCCAAAATCTAAATGAAACATCTGAATTTATTACATAGAAAATCCAACAGTAAGTTGTTTCCTAATATTGACATCCTGTGAAAAACTGAATCGAGAAAAGAACATTATTGTATACTGTCTTTGGATATAATCAATGTAGTCAAATAATCATTTTTAACTTAAAAGTTTATTTATTTTTTTCTTTTGAGAAACCAAATCTAAATTGATTTTGCTTTATGCCAATCTGGCCCACTTTGAAGCAATCTAAAAATATTACTTTAATTTTGTTTATTTATGAATTAGAATCTTAGACTCACTACTAAAGAAATCTGGACTGCGAGAATGCCTAATAGCTACTTTTAGGGTCCTAGCAGAATTAAATGCAAATGTATGCCAAGAGCTGAAGTATCTCATCTAAGTAATGCCTATGTCAGAATCCTTCAGAAAGAATTGTACAGCTGATGCATTTAAAACCATTTTCGAATTCCGCCATATCTCTCGAGCTGTGTGACGCAGTGCCTACTGAGCATGCGTGTAAGACCGAAAGCTTGCCGGTTCACTTGTGCCTCTGTAACCAGAGCAGCAGCGCCAATTCTACGGTGGACTTGGATAAACTGAGTTTCTGGAGAAAGTAGAATATTTCTAGGGTAAACAAACCGGGAGGAACATGTTTACCAACAGCAGCAGGAGATCCCAATTGTCCTTGCAGGCAAGCTGTTCCTCCAGCAAAGGTTTTTCTCCTCCTGCCTTTCTTATAATGAGGGCCAGGGACGATTAGAGATACCCGTCCTCGTTCTGATGGCTCCACATCATTGTGCTGACCGGGGAGGGGGGGGGCGGAGGATTCTGTTCACCATAAACGTACCCATGGAACTGAAAGCAGCCTGATTTCAGAAATGTTGAGATGCGACTCCGATTCGAGAGCCGCGGTCTCTACTATCTGGCTTTAAAGAAATGAGAGACTGGAGGCAAAGTGGTCGAAGTCACACAAATTAGCTCATGGGCGTGAAGTCAACATAAAAACCCACACTTCATTATTTTTCAAGCCTTTGTGTGTGTGCCTAAGTGTGTACAGTTGCACAGGAATGAAAGAAAATGTCTGCGGAGATGAAAGGTCAACTCAGATGGCTTCCTCAGTTGATCCCCACCATATTTGTCGACACAAGATCTGTTCTCAAACTGGATGCTTGCAAATTGACTACTCTGACTGACCAGCAGGCTCCAGCAATCCCCCTGCCGCAGCCTCACCAACACTTCGATTGCTGGCTCATGCCACAAAACCTGGCTTTTTTCTAAGTTGGGGATACAGATGCAGACCCTCATGATTGCTGAGCAAGCACTTTGCTGTCTGAATCATCATCTCTGCCTTCTCACATCTCCTGACTTCTTTGGGTTTTACTAATTAGCAAGGTGACACTATGAGGAGACAGGCTTTGGGGACATGCAGCAGCCTGCAACAGAGAGCAGTCATAATTATGAACTCAGACACTTTGTTTGTCAAGCAGATGCTAAATCCGGGAAGGGTGAGGGTTGCTGGAGATAGCACCTTATGCCTGAGAGCAGTGCATTGCACTTTTGGGCCTCAAGGTCCCTCCTGAAAGTGTTCGCGCATGCCTGACCTTCTGTTCCTCCAGTCAATGCACACACACCCCACACCTACTTTCCAATTTTTTCCTTCCTGGCTCTCTCCCTTTCAATTTTAATTTGACAATTTGATAAGTTGGGAAAGAGCAGACTGGATTTGCTTCCAGTCTCTATATATAGTCCATTGTTGAGTCAAAAATTAATTTTGAAGCAAACGACTGGTTGGCAGGAGTATTTCTGAGCGTTCAGATTTAGTTTATTCAAGGTCAGGAATTACTTATTTCTGTGGTCAATGGGTGCAGGAAAGGCTAGGAACTGCCTGCTAAGTATTCAACCATCACCAAACCACTAGTAATTTGTTTGGGTTGATGACATCATCATTATTATTAGTTCTAAAAGTTTTCCTATTCAACTCTCAAAAATCACATTTTAATTCTAGCAAAATAATTGTGATTTCTTCTGTTAGGAAGAGCCCATGTCCTAAACCAAAAGTACAGTCAATGTTGAATAGAAAGATCTCCCCTGCCAAATCTCTGCCTTTAGGACCATTTCTGTGGTTGATTCTGACTGAAGATCTCACATCTTTAGTGACCTTGATCTTGGAATTAGCTCCTTTGTAAGTCTCACTTGCAAAAGAGTCAAGACTAAGCCATTTTAAGACAGATGGAAATTAACCTGTGAACCCCCACCCTACCCTACCCCAGGTCAGAGGGCTGATGAAAGAAAACCCCCATGGCTCCTGCTTTTCTGTGCTGCCTCTTTGGACTTTCAGAAATCCACATCATGAAACCATCCCTCACCGCAGGATATGGTCACCTTGGAGCTGAGGAACATTCCGTGGCTGTCCTCTCATATATATCACTGTAAAGACAGATTCATGATTTTGTACCCAAATAATTTGGCTTATTCTTCCCTGCTGAGTATCCTGTCTCACTTAATTTGTTTGCTTGTTCCAAGTCCAGAAAAAATGTTTTTTTTATTTTAAATATGAATGTATTTATACAGTTCAAATTTATGCAGTTTAAGTATAAATATATTAAATCAGTTCAATTATTAATGAAAGAACTGGGGGTTTTATAGCCTATGTAGATAGTCACTGACTATGAGACTCAGCCCACTGTCTTAGGTTCTAATTTAATATTATTTCTATGGCCCCCTGCATCACTCAAAGTTTACTATTTTGATATTCCCTTTTATAAAATTTTTAGTAAAGAAACATATGCATTTAAGCACACCTTTACCTAAAGTATAAATATTGTACTGTATCCAGCACATTTTGAGTGATTGAATTGGTGTAACTGTATGGTAAATATATGAGATAGGCTTGCTTATCTGTAAATTCTAACATCAGCCGGCTCTCATTAGTCTTCTTTGAGTCTGTGAGAATTAAAGCATTGGGGGCCACAAATGTCCTAGGCTAAGATACATTGTGTAGAATTAACATTTCAAATTCTGTGGCACTTGGGGAATGTTGATCCTGGTGGATGTGCGTGTGATAAGGGTTGATTACAGATATAATTTTCATTTTGCCACCAAGGACCTCACACAAATGCAAAACAGAATTAATAATATTCTATAGAACTGTTTAGAATTTAAATTAGAGGGTTTGAAGAGGGCTCAGTAGGCTCCTGTGTACAGCAACACACAGTAGACGGCAGCTGTCTGGCTTCCCGAGTTCATATGATGTATATCTCTGAACTCATTTTTTAAATGTCTGTGTATGTTTGCATGCATTCATGTGTGTATGGCACATGTATGCAGGTGATCACAAAAGCTAGAAGAGTCCTGAAACTGGACTTAGAGGTGGCTGTGAGCTGAGCACTTTATACAGGTGCCAGGAACTGAACTCTCTGAAGGTGGTTACGAAGTTAAAATGTTTTCTTTACTGCTAGTTTCTCTCTGTGAAAGTAACATTGAGAGCTGCAGGTTGCCAAATTTGTAAGATCAACAGAACACTTAAAATATCAGTTCTCCTACCAACTGTAATCAAATTCTTTACTTTATTTAAACTAGATTTACTTAGAAAACCTACACTGAGCCCTGCCATGTAAGATGCTTTTAGTCAGGGAGGGACCCAAGGTGTCAGCTTTTTAACTGGACAAAGAGAGTTGCGGTCAAGAATTTGACTGCAGTGGGTAGGGAAGCACTTATGTGGAAGGGCGCACCCAGTGTGAGCTGATTTCATCTGCTGGGCCACTGAGAAGGTGGTGACATGTTTGCAGCTCTAATCCCAATAGAACCATAGTGACACCAGGATGCAGGAGCTCAAAACAAGATAAAAAGTTTGAGCAAGATCATAAGCAGCATCATTAGATAGGAACAAAATACTGGCACAGGGAGAAAGACTTTGGGAAACCGATATAATTATCTGTTCAATTTTTTTCCAAGACTGAGGCTATCACACTAAAAATGTTTAATTAGCAACCAACTTCTACTGAGAGCAAAATGAAAATAATTTGGCTTTCTCTCTCTCTCTCTCTCTCTGTCTCTGTCTCTCTCTCTCTCTCTCTCTCTCTCTCTCTCTCTCTCTCTCTCTCTCTCTCTCACACACACACACACACACAGAAACACCCACTAAAATGTTTTTGTGGACAACACTGTGCAGAATTTGGGAGGCATTGCTTCTTTTCACCACTGTTGTCATCATTATCATCAACACCATCATCATCATCACCAACACCATCAACATCATCACTACCATCATCATCATCATCCCATTGAGAATTTATATTTGGAAATAGATTTGCAGTGTGAGAGGACTTGCCTGTTTATTTTTCCAACTTCCAGTACTGGAGATATATAAGACACAGCAGCAAGGTTTAGAGAGAGGAGAGAGAGAGCAGGGGAGAGGGAGGGGATGAGCACAGTATTTACTGGAGCTGTGGCTACAAGTACTGAAGGTTTGTCAAGAGAAAAAAGGCAATGGGGAGTTGGCATTTTCACCTGGGTAATACTACTGGTAGTAATGTAGACATCTAGACAAAAGACAGGCTATTGAACTAAAAACATTGTTGAGCTGGCTTCTTTAAGCCCAGCATTAAGGGGCCAGGCAGATCTCTGTGAGTTTGAGGCTAGGCAGGTCTACACACCAACTTCTGGGCCAGCCAGCACTACATAGTGAGACCGTCCCTGTCTTGAAGATGCAAAACAACAACATGAGAAGCAAAAGACAAAAGCATCATTGTGATCTGTTAAACTAGGAGAAGAAAAGGCTGGAAGCTGCAGAATTCTACAAAGTAAGATCCAGTCTGCCTTGGCGATAATAATAATAATAATAATAATAATAGTAATAATCTGCAAAACATTCTTTCCTGATTTTCCCTATAGAAGTGCATGTCAATTATTAGTCCTAATGGTAAACATTTTTTCTGTCTCCCAGACAATATGGATTGCTTATTTCATTTTCGTCTTTTTCTTGGGTGTGTTTTCTGTGTGATGCATAGACAAGCAGCTGAGCCGGGCAGAATCCACCAGCAGCTGCTTCCCCAGGTTGAACACAGCCTCACATTATACTGTGATGCCTCATGTGAACTCCTCAGTATAAGACTTTCGCCCTAAACAATTCACTATCATATTTATTTCTGTACCTCTAATTTGTTTTCTTCACAACCTCTGAACTGTTTTCAATTCAGATGTAAATTCAGCTTTAAAGGAAGTCAGTTTCTCTTTGTAACTGAAAAAGAGGATCAATCCCGGGCAAAACAATGTCATCCAAAAATATTAAAATAATGCTTAAAACGGAAGGCAGACCATTGGAGTCTTGGCTCACTAAGAACAGGCAGTACCGGAGTGGGTAGATGTGTTTGGCAGTCTCTGACTGGATCTGTATAAAGACTTCTGGCCCTGCTACCTGGGAAGTCTTTTTATTCCGACCTAAACTGTCAACAGCAAGAATTTTCTTAGCATTTCTTCTCACATTGGCGATGGAGTTCAGTTGCATAGATGTTTATGATGGATGGAATGAGAATCCAACACATTTCAGGACCTTCACATTATATCACATGACCCCTTCGAATTTGCTGTAGCCAACTTAACTTACTTTATAGTCCACAAATATAGATGTATTTCATTGATGATAAATGATTTGATTAGATTCTGTGCACAGCACAGAATAACAAGGTTTGCCTGTTATTTCGGTTGCCTCATTTTAGAATGCCTTGATTCTGTTTGGAAAGTTTCCTAGGACCTTTAGTCCTCAGTCACTGCAAATGGAATTAAAAGGATGAATGCTTTCTCACACAGCTCTGCACCACATCTGTGGAGTGTACATTTGATGTAGGTCCCTACTACACACCACAGCTGGAGCATGGGCATTTGATGTAGCTCACTACACCACACTACAGCTAGGGCATGGGCATTTGACGTGGTCCTGAAACCCAAGTATACACTTCTTCCAGTGTAATGACATTTCAGCTAGAGTTTTAATACATGAAACCCGTGTTGGTAAATTTGCCATGGTATCTACAGAACTGACTCTGGGGTGGCACAGTCAACACAAAGACTTCAGTGACAGATTTCACTCCCCACAGCTCTCTAGTCCACTCATTGACTTATTGAGTTTACCTCGGTCTCTCTACTATGACCAATCAAGGTATTTTGCTTCCTTGCTTGAACTATCTTGCACTGATCCCACTATCCCTTACTATTGATAAGTATCAATGACACTGTTTTCCTTATGGTCCTATTTTTTGCACTTGAGATGTGAACCCTAAGAAGAAATGCCATCTTTCCCAGTATTGGAAATGCATGATTTCTTATCTCAAATATTATAAGGCCCAATTTATTTGGACAACTAGACTTGTTTTATAAATGAATGAGATCTATCTGTTCATCAGGAAATGTTTGTGTGAAGGTTTCATATCCAGAGAGCAGCCAGAGCCTTTGGAAGTTACCATATTCCTTCTTTCTAGGAGCTCAAAATCGGGTGTTTTGTTTTGTTTTGTTTTGTTTTTGTTTTAGAAGAAAAGCAACTTTTATTTGAAACAAAAATTACCATTTAACATGATCCCTCTCCCTTTATCCCTCACTCCCTTTTTAAGACCACCCTGAACCACCTGTTATACTACTATCAGATCTCAAACATAGTGTCTGTGCCTTACATGTGTATGTGGCAGGCATCATGCAAAGAAACTGCACATAAGGCAGATAAACGAGGCCACCAACCTTGACTTTAATAATCTTATAATGTGCCCCCTACGGAAAGACTAAAACATTCTTAAATGTTCAAAAGGCAAGCAAACACATTCTTGAAAGATATGTAGGCCAAGTTCTGTGATGGTTGCAGGGAAGAAGAAATTCTTACTATTTTTGGAAATCGGGGAAGAAATTGAGTGTTTATCCAGAATAAAGGGTTTTGAGATGTCCTATTGTAGAGACATTTTCAATCACTTATTTCAACTAGCAGTTTCACATTATCCAACTATCTGCACCAGTTTACTCTTATTCTCCATTTCAGAAAGCCTCCAATTTTCAAAATGAAGCTGTTTATCAATAGCCAACAGTTTGCCCTTTATATTAATCAGAACTCAGAATAAGTTGAAGATCATGGGAAATAAACATAAATTTCATAAGAAACCAAACAGACCACAGTAATACTAACCATGGTATTTTAAGACAAAATATTAATCCAAACATTTTTTAAACTACAAAATAAATTATTTGACCGAAGAGATTTCATTTCTTTTATGAAATATTGAAGGTGAGTCCACAAGAACTATTCTCAATGAATCAGGCTCATTTATATCTACATTCAAACATTGGTTAAATTTTACCAAGACGTATGTAGTATTAAATTTATATGACCTAAGGAGAGACAGGACAGACATGCTGGCTCTGTTTGCACTGTCCATGGTGCTGACCAGGCTCTGCATACGTTGCACTGTCCATGGTTCTGAGTGGGTTCTGGGATCAACAGGAAAGACAAGGTCTACCAGAGAGGAAGGCTCCTCACACAGTGGTATAATGCTTTTGATTCAAGTGTTATGAGTTACTATCACTGGATAGAGAAGACACAGGTTATCATCCTTCCAATTGTTTTATCAGTGACCCAAGCCTCTTGGTGTGAAGCTAATATGTTTGCATATGGCACCAATGTGTGGTTTTTATGAAGCAACACAGATGGTTCCCTTCAACATGCACTTCATGTGGATATAAGTATAGAAAGAAAACCTGTGTATCTTATTTGCTTAGGAATGAAAGAGTCCAGATTCTAGTAACTTCTTGAGAGGTCATTTCAAACAACAACATTTCTCACATTCTTTCTCTGTCTTTCAAAAAATTGATTTCTCCTTTTCATGAACTGCTGTAGCAGTTGATGATAATTATTCAATTAACTATTTCCCCCATCCATATGGAACTTTAGGGAAATTATCGTATCTTGCCTGTCAGTGTATTTTGTGGACTAAAAGACTTGTCTTTTATTGGAACATTGAATAACATTCATAGGACTGAGTTGTACATTCTTCCATGATGCCACCCACACCACCCTTGTCCATCACTCCTCTGCTGCATTCCCTTTACCTAGCATGAAGTGAATATATGCATGAAGAAAATTCAGTTAGCTGTATAACATCCTATCACCTTGGGAACATCAAGGCTTATCAGAATTTGTTTGACAGCTTGTACAAAAAGAATTAATATTTGGGCGGTTTGCAAGTATTTCAAAGATTGTTCTCAGTACTAATGCTAAACGCTGCTTTCTATAGGGACATAATTGGAGGGGGATAAAAGAATGTTTGCTGTAACTATTGATCATTTTTTTCTTTTCTTCAGTAGGAAACATGCCTGGAAATAGCATAGATTCTAACAAAAATGGTCAACAGTGAAACAAGAATATGTTAATGTTCTATGCATATATGACACCTATGAGCCATAACAACAACCAGCTAGCACAACAACCTAAGGGTGCAGTAATGGTACATATGCTGTAATGGTAACCAACAGCTCTCTAATTCTACATGGGACCACTCAAGACGAAAATCATCCCCAGTACTAGAAACCAAGATAACTCTCTTGGACTAGTGAAGTCACAGTTCTTAGAAAAGAACTCACAACACCACTTTTAAAATATGTTGGAAAACAACCATATCAACCAACCAGACCCCCCAGAGTTCCCAGGGACTAAGCTACCAACCAAGGAATACACATGGCTCCAGCGGTATATGTAGCAGAGGATGGCCTTGTTAGACATTGATAGGAGAAGAGGTTCTTGGTCCTATGAAGGTTTGATAGATACCCCAGTGTAGGGGAATTGGGGGTGGGGAGGCAAAAGTGGGTAGGTGGATGGAGGAACAACCTTAGAGAAGCAGGGGGAAGGGGGGATAGGATAGGCAGTTTCTGGGAGGGGGTGAAACCAGGTAAGGAGATAACACTTGAAATGTAAATAAATAAATAAATAAATAAATAAATAAATAAATAAATAAATACAATTAAAAAACTAAGTCTCTCTCATATAAAGTGGAAAAAACCCCAGCATATTTCAGCATCACATTATAAATATTTGTCCTTTTGTCTAGAGATAACCTTATTTATCTTGCCCTTTATCTGTGAAATTCTTTCTTGAAACAGATGAAAATTGCAACTGACCAAAATGTGGAGCCTAGGGATACACATACAATACAACTCTCACATCTAAGGCTGGGAGAACACTGCAGAAGGCAGAATAAAAAGATTGTAGGAGCCAGAGGAAGGAACAGGGACTTTGATGTGAGACTGAGTCTCTTATAAATGTCAAAGAAGTTATACCCATGAAGTGGGATAGTCTGCCCTAAGGAAGAACAGACCAATTGGTTTTCTAATACCAAACGATTCACATAACATACAGACTGAACAAGTTGTATTATAAACAATAAAAGAAAAAGAGGCCATGAACTTGATTTGGGAAGTACATGGGAGGGAAGAAAAAATATATACTACAATAAGAATAAATATGTAATGCAATTTTATTATGATCTCAAAACAATAAAAGTATACACACAAAAAAAAGAACATGCTAACAGAGAGGAGAGTTTAGATTGATTTTAGAGAAGCAAAAGCCTATTTTTTATATGGATAACCTGAAATTACACAAAATAAGCCCCAATAAAATATTCAAATAATCCCCTAATCATATCAATTTATTACATGACAAAATATATTTAAGCTATTTTCATTTAAGTTAAACTGAATCCTAAAATAAAAACAATGGTATAAATTTCATCCTAATTTCATTAAAAAAAAAAAAGATCTAAGACATACCTGAACTCAGAGATTTCTAACAGCCTTTGGGAAATATTCTTGCCTTCTACTGGAAGAGATATTAACAGACAGAGAAATTTCCAGGAATGACTCAAAAGGCAGAAGGAATGGACCCAGGACAGACAGACAGCAATATGGACAACTAAAGAGAGAAGGCTTAAAATTCTGTCAGACAAAAGCTATGGAGAACTAATTGTGAAATTCTGAATTACATTGAGTTCCAAGATGAAGTATGGAGTCCTTGGGAGCTATAGGAATTTTAATGTAAAAGGTTATTTCTTCAGGGTTATTTCTTTTGTTTAAAAGGCAGAAGAGACAACACAGACTAACCCTGTGACATAAACCACACAGCATCCTCTACGTCTCTGTCTTCATTTCTGGGAGGAGAATCTGGCCAGATGGTGCATTGCTATGCTTATAATCTTACTGTGCTAGAAGAAGGGGGAAAAGGCAGAGAAATGTCATGCCACGCAAAAGGGTTGTATGAAAAGGTGCAGAGCTATCTCTCAGCAGATGGTCTATAAAGGCTTTTCAAATCATTTCTCATTACAGCTGCAGCACTCTAATGCCTTAAATCCAAAGGCTTTCCCCTGAATGCTACCAAAGATGGAATCTGGCCTTGCCCACTCACAAACCAAGCAGATGAGGAGCCTACAGGTCCAACAAGCTATACTTTAATCCTGCATGAAGAAGAACCCAGCCTGCCTGGAAACCTGAGGCCACAGAGAGTGTTGATCTGCTTCTTGATAAACTGGAACACTTGAAGTATACTGCAGCCCCAGGACATTCCAGACCCAGATCTGCTGTCTGAAGAACCTGCCCCCTACAACAAGCAACCACTGTAGCTTCTGGGTTATTCTAGAGGGATCTCTTAAAAAGCACTGTTAATTTAATTACACTCTTTGGAGTCCCCTCACTCTTCAGAAAACAGAGCATTTCACACATTGCCTATCCTTTGAGAGAAATGAAGACAAATGGATGGTTCTCAATCAGACAATGAAACAAAAGGGTACCTTTATTTCTTAATCTATGGAATGGAGTCTACCTCTTTTTGCTTTCTTCAGAAATTGAATTATTTCCTAGCTTGGGTTTCAATATAAACAGCTAATGCTAGTGAATTGTTGAATACATCTATGGCTTGTATCTTACCTGCTCAGCATCCTGCCAGGAGCCTCGGGTGATTTATTTGATAAAATAGTCTCCGTAGGGTGTCAGGTCAACACAGTTATTATCTTTGCTCTATAGGTGAGGTTTGTGTTGGAAGGGGTAAAAGAGGTTAAATCCAGCATCTATCAGAGGTCAAAACACTGTTTTTATGACAAGGTAGAAGATGGGATTTCATGGCTGGCATCGGAGGCTCTGGGAATGACCCCTATGACCAGGATAATTTCTCACCAGTCATTCAGGTGACCTCTGGATAGACAGAAGTCACCAGAACAGAAAAGTGGCAAAGTGTCTACTAGCACATAACTCTGTCATTATCAATTTTAATGTAAAGTGCCCTTCTCCTGGAGAAACTCACAGATTCCATCCGTCCCAAGGGGTTGTGATGACCGCATCCCTCGGATCTCAGCAGGGAAGGTCCTGCACCTCCCCTGACTCTTCCAGGCTAGCATTTTGCCAGTCACCATGAGTCATCTCTTCCTCAGAAAACAGTCATAATACAGAGAACAGCTAACTGGGGTGCCTGACCCCACTTGATACACCTATACCACACCCACACCACGCCCACATGCACAACACACCTACACCATACCTACACCTAAGACTCAGTGAACACCAGAGAAGAGGTTGTGTTAAGAGCCAGAGGGCCACAATGCCTGCTGCTGGATAGACATGAAGAGGAAGCTTCAGCCATGAAATTACAATATGCTGCCTAATTAAACATAATGCATAATGATAAAACCAGCTGACCCTGATGGGGAAATTCCACAAGGTTCCGCCCCTTAACAAAGAGTGGCAAGCAGTCAGTGGCTGCTGAGAGAGGGAGAAATAGTCTTCTCTAAGGATGAACCTCCAGATAGGCTATCCAATCTCAAGTGGTCAGAAGTCATCCCTAAACACATACACAGATGAGCATCAGAGAATGGGTCCCACAGGTTCCATTTATATTTACATATGTATAATATACATATAAGTGTGCATATATGTATATATATATATATGTGTGTATATACATATATATATACAATCATGCATATATACATATATATAATAGACATATACATATGTATACATATATGTATGTATAGTAGACATATATATGTATATAGACATATATAAATGTATAGACATATATAAATGTATATACATATATACACATGTATAATAGACATATAAGTCTGTATACATATATATGATAGATGTATACATGTGTATACATATATGCATATGTATGCATATATACATATGTACAATAGACATATATGCATGTTTAACAAATATAATTACTAAAAATCAGCTAAAATTTGAGAGGTAGTAAGGAAGAACAAGGAGGAGTTACAGTGAGGAAAGCTAGCTAACTATTAAATATAATAATTATGATGAGATTCTCATGACATGTGTGGATGTACAGACTTCTAAATTTGAATGGGATCCATCCTGGCTTTACATCTGAGAAGAAGTAATGAGCCACAGCTAAAGACATAGAAGACCACCTGATTTCTCTGACTTTGCTTTGTCAAAGTTTGAGAAGCTTGGTGTACAGATCACAGTTAACCTTAGAAGATGAAGAACAAGCATAACATGCAGCGTAGGATGGCCATGCCAGGCAGCAATTCAAACCCGTTCACCCCACTCTCAACAGAGAAATCAGTATCTCCCATCACCTATCAATGCCCCTCCATCAAGACCATTCAGAGTCTCGAAAGCATCAGACTCATTGGCACTTCTTCCTGTGGAATTATTAGCAAGGATTGGAGAGCACTGAAAGGTACAGAATTCACCAGAATCTTGGCATTGGAAAAAAGGATTTTTGTTCACCTAGACCTGTGCTTCCTCATTTTAGTCAGATGTAAAATCACCCCTAGGAAATCTGCACACTCCATGGATTCACATTTCAGCCTTGACCTTCCTAAAGTCAGTCCATGCTGGGAAGAGAAAAGTGGATGTCTTCATTAAACTCCTCTCCACTCCTTGCTCATGTCCACAGAGTGTTAGAACTGCACTTTGAGAGGACTGTTGGGTATCCTGAATCCTCAAGTTCTGCACAGCCAAACAATGTTGGGAGACATCATTATGCACCTCACACTGAAGACGCTTCCTTCCAGAAAGTGGCTGTACAATGGCCAGCTCAGTAATGGAGAGGGGATATGGCAATATTTAAATAGGATAACTTTTAGGAGGAATGGCTTTAATGCCTAAGATTGCTACACACTAGTTGCATGCCTGGCCAAAGAATACAGTGCAAGTGAACTTTGGTGTAAAGAGAGCCAAAAACTCCACTGGTAGAGGAAAGGAGTTATGCCAAGAAGTGTTTCTTGGCTCCTTTTTTTTTTTGGAATGTTCATTTTAATGATTTCTTCTGTAAAGGAAGAGGTCAAACGCTATTAAATGAGAATATTGAACTTGGGAAAACCAACTCCCTGCTGTGTTGCACAAAACAAGAGTCATTAGTTTTCACTGCATGCCCTTGCTGAAGCCTGCCCCAGAATCCACAAGCAGCTCTCCCACTGGCCTCAAGACGTGCCCACACACCACGTCTCTCACAAATGTTCCAACAGAGCTTTCTTCCTCTAAGCCAGGCTCTCTACAATGTGAAGCAACATCCGTCTCTTCTCAACCCATAATAGTCATGTCCAGTAGGGACTAAACATTCTAGAAATCACTTTTCTCAGTGACATCCACAAATATCTGAAGCAATCTGCCTTACTTTCAAGCATCAGTCTTGAATCTATATTTTGAATCTATAATTGCATGAGTACCACACTCAAGAAGCAATATAAGCCCCACCTGGGAAGTAATAGAATTGAAAGAACTGAGATCTGACCAAAGACCTACTAAGTGAGCAAACCTGAGAGTACTGCCCAGTGATCTCGAGTATGGATCATCTCTTGCTCACAAAGCAAACCTTGAGGACAACATGAACTGGAGGTCTTCTAAAGAAGAGGAGAATCTGGGAAGCCTGTGAGCTTCTCTGTAGAATCAGCGGAGACAAACGTATTGATCAAAGCCAGTGCACGGCCTGAATATGCTATATCTACCAGTCAGTGTACTATAGATTCTGCCATAACGTGCAGAGAATGGATGAATTCAACAAGCCAAGAAGGGACTGATTCTCAGGAGGAGTGAGTATCTATGGCTTCATCAACCCTATTTCAAATTCTTTCAGAAATATGTGAGGATAGCAAATCACTGTGGGCACATCTGCTCCAGGTGTCAGATGTCAGTCTCTTCACATTTGAGGAGGCAGCCATGTTTATGGCATGGCAATGAATGGGATTAGATGCACTTTGCTTTGCCTCAATCCTCCCTCTTAACCCATTTATGTTTAAATTTTGTCTCCAAAGCTAAAGTTTGCTGGTTTGATATGTGCTCTCACAGATAGACCCACCATTCTGCCTGCTTACCAGGCCCCATTGATGAAACTAGGCTTTCCTTTCTATTCTTGATTCTGCAACTGACCTGTATCACCAAGCAAGGCTCTGCAGCAATGACATATCCCTGCATGAATGTTCAAAGCCTCAGTCAAGTCTTGTCAGGAGTGTGCTGCCCAGATATCTACCCACTACAGAGATCTTTTCTCTCCACAACTGTAATCAACCATATTTTTTATCAGCTATGCCCCTATCATTTTGTCTCAGACATACAATATACCCTTCTTCCTAAGGGTATTCAAGATGGTATTCCTTGGATATCAGCCTCCCTACCCTGCCATTACAGTCTACAGTTGCCCTTGATCCAAGCCTATGCAGATTGTGCCTCACTTGAGGAGCAAAAGGCTCTTTACCCCTTACTCTAAGCCCACCCACTACTGCCATACTTGAGGTGCCAGTGTCTTCAGAGATTGTTCCTTAAGGAAACGGGATTTTGTAACACAGAAGAGAGAACAAATGAAAATAATATTTAGAACTCTATCATTGTTTTAATGTATATGTCCCTCACAGGCTCCCGTGTTTGGACATTTGGTTCTCAGAAGGTAATGCTGTTTTGAGATTGTGTTGAATCTACAGAAGCCGTGGACTAACTCAATGATACACGGAGGGATGAGCCTCAAGGTTCTATAGCCAAGCCCCACCTCATATCTCCACTGTCCCTGCTGAAAGCCACAATGCTTTCCTCATCATGATGGGCTACATCCTCAAAATGTGAACTGGAATCAGCCCTTGTTCTTCTAAGTCAATTTCTTGTCAGACCACTGGCCCCTGAAGTGAGAAAAGTAAGTAATACAAGTAGAAATGTACACTGAATACCGGGACACAGAAGGATCTAGTCATTAGGCCAGGGTCTTACCAGGTTCAGCATCTGCTTCCTTACCTAACAGAAGATTAATCCTACATCCTTGTTCTTAACCGGGCCCTGCAGTGTCTCATTTGTGGCCATTCATCATGAAGCCATGGATATACAAAATAGTCAAAATTAGCTAATATTAAAACTCCAGGTTCACAGTCAGTCACCTGGCCACCCATGCTTGTTGACTGTGTGCATCTAGGGAGCTCCACTCGGCAGGTAGATGTATCACATTACATCTCTGTCTGTCAAAACAGTTTATTGGTGGTGAGCATGCTACTGGCTTTGTGGTTTTGCCTAAACAGTTGGCTTGAAGTAGTCATCTTAAAAACCTTGTCATAGTTCCAACTGTTTGAATTAAATGGTGAAGAATCACACTGCTGCCTTGTGATCAATGGGCACCAAGCAGCTCTAGTTGCCTTTCAGATTCTCCCCTTGTTCTCTGCAGAGCTGCATGATCTCCAATATGTACCACATTGCATATTGCAATATGCACCATAGCTTTGATTGCTTTTCAGGTCACCTATTTGTCCTAATTTTAGTCAGACTTGAAAACTGCTGAAAGCCCATCCGTGGAGGTCAATGTTAAATACATAGTTTTCGATCTAGCTGGATCCTTTGGATTTCCTAATATTTTATATGATTAATCAATGCTATCTTTTGAACCATCTCTCAGCTTGCACAGCAAGGCCTTCCCACCTTGAATGGTGCCTCTTCAATTGGCTAAATGTTCCTCTTTGTCAATCTACCATCGAGGCTCTCCACTCTCCACAGCCTTTCTCTCTCAGGAGATTCTTAAAACCCCAAAGCTTACTTAAGAAACTCTGCAAAATCTAATCCATTCTGATCTTTGGCTCAGCCCCAAATCCCCATTCTACCTGTAAATCTATATTAATAACTAATATCCAAACAGAACTTGAAGCACAGTCAAAATCAAGTCCCCACGCCTCCTATTCTAACTACATTTTCTTCCTCTTATGTTTCCTGGACACATGGCTGGAAAGTCTTGCTATATCTCACTCTGTTCACCCAGTCCCATTTAATCCCAGCCCTGCACATCAGGCCGCCCCCCCCCCCGTCTTTAGCAGACTCCAGCAGAAGCTTTACAGAGGGTGTTACACATCTTACCTTCTCAAAACTACGATACACGTGACTGGGAGGCTGACCTCCCCAGGCACAACAACCATTCTATGCTCTCTAAGGTTGTCTTTCCCTTGAGCTGTTTTCTTTCCCCTTAGAGTACCCCCCACCCCTGCTCTCTACATTGCTGCCCTGATCTATTCCCAGCCTTACGACTCTTTCATTTGTTACCAACATCTGGATGCCGTGCCCACCCTCTCCAGCTTGACACATTTTTCACTCTGTGGCTCTGAAGCCTTCTACATTATTAATTTTCTACTCAGGAAACTCACACGAGGCATCTCTGCCTTATTAAATCTCTGTGAAGGCACAATGTACCTGTTCGACACTAGAGTAGCTACAGTTCCCAGCATAATGTGCTTGTGGGTGTTGATAACAGTCACAACCAGTGAGTTGAATCTTTAAATTCTTCATAATGCCAGATACATGACTGCAGAAGTGTGTCAGCTAAATCCAACAATGGGAGGAGTTGGCTGAGGACTGGGAAGCCAGTAATTGTCCTAATCATTGCCTATTTACACACACTGCAGTTGAGCCCATGTCCTCCTAAGGACAGATCACTCACTAGGGAAATCACTTTGGGCTGAGGGTAGTGGTCACATCAACCTTCTTAATATACATTGCAGTACCACCACATATAGCAAAACTTACACATACATATGTTTCTCTTCTTCACAGAGGCAGTCATCTAGCATCTACTGCTTGGGAACACTCAAAGCCAAACTGAAGCTGGATGTAATAAAATAAATTGCTTATTAAAGGCTAGGAGGATGCATTTCAAATGCAGAGGAAAAATGTTTCAGTTCTGTATATGAGAATGAATTCAGCTGCTTCCACAATGAGATGCCAGTCTCTTCTGACTCTCCTCTCCTCCCCTCTCCTCCCCTCCCCTCCCCTCCCCTCCCCTCCCCTCCCCTCTCCTCTCCTCTCCTCTCCTCTCCTCTCCTCCCCTCCCCCCTCCCCTCCCCTCCCCTTCCCTCCCCTCCTCTCCTCCCTTCCCCTCCCTTCCTCTCCTCTCCTCCTCCCCTCCCCCTCCCCCTTCCCTCCCCTCCCCTCCCCTCCTCTCCTCTCCTCTCCTCCCTTCCCCTCCCTTCCTCTCCTCTCCCCCTTCCCTCCCCTCTCTCCTTCCCTCTCTCATTGTCTCTATCCTCTCTCTCTCTCTCTCTCTCTCTCCCCCCCCCCCCCAAAACACACACACACACACACACTGGAAGAAAGCATTTTCCTTTCCCAGGATTCCTTGCTACAGCTCCTCAATCCTGTTGACTGGACGTCCTCTCTGTGCTTTGCTCAGAATGTGACCTTATTACTTCTTCCAGCAGAATCCTGGAAAGGGACGGAACAGTCCGTGTCTGTCCCACCTTTTTCTCCTAGAAGATGTGAAGCTCAGAGAGAATGGAGGCAGTGGAGCTGGGAGTTGACTGCAGATGTCTAGTAATGATATCACATCCTGGCAGAGTTTCATAAATGTTTCCAAACTTCTTGTAACATGAACCTGCTATGCTCTGTGCTTTTGTTGTTGGTGATAAGATGAAGAAGCCGTTTAAGCTTTAAAAATGATTGTAAGCTCAAAACACTGCATTTACAAAATTATTAAATAGAGATTTTAGTCAGAATTATATTTAATGATAAACCAAATCCAAAGAGAGGAGAGAGATAGAGAGAGACAGAGACTGAGAGAGGGATTGGGAGATAATTCATTAACTCATTAAGATGCCTGGAATAAAAGTGATCTCATGAGACAAAACATGACACCTAATATGTCCTGTATATTCACAATCCAAGCTGAAGGAAAGTACAGAGGCGTGTTTAGGAATGGGAGAAGAGGCGGTAGCCCATGGTGCTCATTATGAAGACAGTCCTAAGCTCTGTCTCTTTCTATAATGGCTGCAGTGTCTTATATGTTAAGAGATCAGAGCAACGGTGGTAGAGCCCTGACTCCAGACCGAAGCTGAGACACACTCCTGGAAAGAGAACTTCCTGTCTCCGCAGTCTGGGGACTACCCTATTAACTGGCAGGTTTCTTTTTTTTTTAATTTTTAATATTTTTATTACGTATTTTCCTCAATTACATTTCCAATGCTATCCCAAAAGTCCCCCATACCCTCCCCCCCACTTCCCTACCCACCCATTCCCATTTTTTTTTTTTTGGCCCTGGCATTCCCCTGTACTGGGGCATATAAAGTTTTCGTGTCCAATGGGCCTCTCTTTCCAGTGATGGCCGACTAGGCTATCTTTTGATACATATGCAGCTAGAGTCAAGAGCTCCGGGGTACTGTTTAGTTCATAATGTTGTTCCACCTATAGGGTTGCAGTTCCCTTTAGCTCCTTGGATACTTTCTCTAGCTCCTCCATTGGGGGCCCTGTGATCCATCCAATAGCTGACTGTGAGCATCCACTTCTGTGTTTGTTAGGCCCCGGCATAGTCTCACAAGAGACAGCGATATCAGGATCCTTTCAGCAAAATCTTGCTAGTGTATGCAATGGTGTCAGTTTTTGGAAGCTGATTATGGGATGGATCCCTGGATATGGCAGTCTCTATATGGTCCTTATAATAGCCAGAAGCTGGAAAGAACGCAGATGCCCCTCAACAAAGGAATGGATAGAGAAAATGTGGTACATTTACACAATGGAGCTATTAAAAAGAATGAATTTATGAAATTCCTAGGCAAATGGATGGACCTGGAGGGCATCATCCTGAGTGAGGTAACACAATCACAAAGGAACTCACACAATATGTACTCACTGATAAGTGGATATTAGCCCAAAACTTATGATACCCAAGATATAAGATACAATTTGCTAAACGCATGAAACTCAAGAAGAATGAAGACCAAAGTGTGGACACTGTGCCCCTTCTTAGAATTGGGAACAAAACACCCATGGAAGGAGTTACAGAGACAAAGTTTGGAGCTGTAACTGGCAGGTTTCTTGTTAAGCAGGCTGCCTGACAGTCTTCAAACACAAGATAGATTTGTGGTTCACGCATTTGTCATACACCTTCAAAACCAAATAAAATATCATAAAAGCCCCATCACTCAAGTTCATACTCGTACTTGGATGCCTGGACCTCTGATTAAAAACCACACTCATTCATTCAGAGTCTGAGAACTAGACACCAAGAAGGCAAAGTCCTGTTTTAGATGTGTGGGCATCTTCCCAGCCATGGTACTTCAGGTTCTAGTGTGTTAGCTCGAGGATTGGGATGGAAACACTTGGAAAGGGCTTGCCCATAAAGACAAGAAGTCAACAGAGTTATAGACACCTGTTTCATAGGGTTTTCTTTAACCCAAGGAAGCTTTACAAATTGAATTTCAAAGTTAGCTAAGAAGGGATACTGGGCTACTACACCTGTGCACTGGGGCAAATGCATTATCCATGGCTGTGAACCCTATGAAACAGGGTTATCACCAAAAAGTTATCACCTAGCAACAGATTACCAATTTCATCTGCTTCAGTTACACATTAATTGCATGTGGTATCCACATGCACATATAATAGTGTACGGTGCTTCTGTTATACACTGTATTATACAAAGCTATAGTTTCTTTCTAGGTATTATATAACGTACTATATTAACATATGCTAGCATATATATATAACATATCCATAAATATCTAGTGTATAATATAATATATCTAGTGTATATATAATATTTATGCTTTAAATATAAATCTTATGTATTTACTTAGATATGTCTCACAAACATATTTTTAAATCAACAGGCCCAAACCAACCTAAAGTGAACTGCCTCCTCTGCCTTGTTATGCCATGTAAAGATACTGCCATATTAAGTATTGTCTTATTTTCCCTCCTGTGATAAAATACTCTGTTAATGGCAGCTTAAGGGAGAAGGGGTTAATTTTGCCTTGAAGTTCTAGAGGGAAACAGCCCATCATGGGGAAAGACATGGTCACAGGCAAGGGAGGCATTGAGGCAGGGGGCTGGCTGGTCACAGTGCATCCAAACTCAGGAGGCAGCGAATGAGCAGAAAGTAGGGATGAGCTATAAAACGTCTAATCTCCCCCCCCCCCAGTGACCCATTTTCTTCAGTGAAGTTGGTGAATGTTCAATGACCTTCTCTCACATCTTGGCCAGCTGTATGTAACCAAGGGTTCAAACACTTGAACCTATCCAGAACACTTTGCCTCCAAACCACAGGCTCAAATGCATTTTAATTTTTTTAAAAGATATTTAAAAATGTAGTCAAACTAACATGTCCTATTTAACTGCCTTTGACATTCTGGTGCTTTTCTTTTTGGTGAACTTTGGAGGACATATGCCACAAGAGTAAGTCCAGTCACCTATTATATTCACTGGTGTCTGCTGTAGGCAATACAGCCAAGCAATTCTGTTTACCTGACTGCCTATCACTTAGCCTCATGGCCCCTACTTTCTGTGTCTCCTACTGTGTGGTACTTGAAGATCAAATACCTACCTATTACATGAAAAGAGAGAGCTACTATCAAATTCCCTAGGTTCCAACATGTAGAAAATGGTCAAGCTTCTTCTACTCCACATATCTCTCCTTCACTATACAAAGTGACTTCTTTTCAAAAAGTTATTGAGAACATCGCTGAGACAGATATATTAATATTTCTCACATCTTGAATGTCGCAGTGGGACTCAGGCTGAACCAACAATCCCATCCACAGAACCAATGATTGTAGCTGTCACCGTGTGTAAATAAAATAATGCTGATCCCTCTGGTGGGTTTTATTTGTGCTATCTTGGGGTTTGTTTTGGCTTTGTGTTTAGGATAAAACTCAAAGCTTTGGGCACGGTAGGAAAGTGTTTTATCACTGATCTACACTGCCAGACCTTCAACTAATTTTCATTGTAGAGGTGCCTGACATGAATTTCCTTTTAAAATTATAATGAGTGATGGCATAAATTAAACTTAGAAGTTTAATTAGATATGAGTCCTTCTCAGGAATTCTGTTACTGATTTAATTCCCTGGCTGGGGTCAAAGCTGAGTTATGTAATTCCAAGAACTCTAAGTGCCCATTAGCTTTTCTCAAAAGCATTTCCTGGTATGAAAGCTGTGGGGTCTCAGAATGGAGTTAAGTTTATCACAGGGAAGTCATTTTCAATGTGGCTTTCAGTAGAAAATGCCACTTTTTAAACATCTATGGATATCTCGTATTAATTTGCACATTCGGGTGTATATTAGCGCTCATGTACGTGGTTTTGGATGATTTACAGCCATTTCCTTCTTGTAAACCAGTGTGTGAGTAATGTTGTCTGATACCTCCATTTATAATCCCTATAGGTGAGTGGGCATAGAGACAGTTGCTTTCAGAGACTGTCCCATTGGGGACACTGCCGTCCCACCTGACAACTGACACCACCTCTGGCTTCTCATCCCAGACCAGTGATAGAATGCTTAGCATCTTTCTCCACTGGTCCACTAATCAATGCTGATCTCTGAGAAGTCCCAGATTGCAGAAGGTGATGAGAAGGGTTGAAAGCCTGTTCTACTCATCCCTTACAGGGATGATGGGACAGGAGTGAAAGCATACTGCTTTGTTATTAATGACTATGATTGGCAGTCTGGAAATGAGCCATGGAAGAACTTTATAGAACACTTGGAAAGAATTCTGAATCTATGAGAAAACAACCTGCGTTAGATAACCATGTACCCTACATTCATTTCACCCCAAAGTCAATGATATAGGAACATTATTAGGACTCCTACTTAGCTTTAGCCCTTATTTTGTTTGTGAACCATCAATGACAAGTTACGCTTTGAGGCAGGGTGGGGGTGATTGTTAGTAAATGTTCACTTGAGAATATAGGTATCAGATTATGTTATAATAAATTTAAATGTTTACTATTATTTAAAACTTACTACAATTACTGCAAAATGTCTTCCTTTTTCTTACAGTGTTCTCTTAGGGACTATTTATAAATGGGATAGAATGGTTTTGTATGAAAGAAAACAATCCATGTGAAACAAGAATCCTCACTGGGGTGTGCTGCTGAGAAACACTTAACACCTACAGACTGACTCCTGGTGCTTTCAGGTGTGGATGTAGCAAGCCTTTATTTACACCCAAGCTTGGGAGCTATAAGTTCACTTACACAACTTCCTGGAGCTTTTCTTGGTTCCTTTCCATGGTTTTAAACATTGTACACTCTCTACCACACACTGTAAATATAAGAACATTATTATCAATATGCTTATGGCACATACTATATATATATATATATATATATATATATATATACACATTCATACACACACATGTATATATGTATACATATATATCACTTATGTAACACACATGACTGGTAAACACATAAAGTGGATTTTGATATGCCCATAGTACTTGAAATGCTCTGGGCACTAGTAATGGTTCTAACAGGAATAGATATACTTTCCTAGATATGGAATTTGGGTTCTGTGACCAGCCCTGGACCAGATCTAGGAACCTGCAGCCATCACCTCTGAGTCAGCCTAGTCTTGGTATTGTCCCCGAGAATCATCCCACATGTTTAGGACATAGGCTGTATCAAATAGCAAGTGATATTCTGTGAGTATTACACAGGTCTAAAGAAGGTCATGAGACGCAGCCTACTTTTCTCCACCGTGAGCTTGGAAGCATTTACCCTCTTCCTTTACTCACTGTCGTTGCCATGACAAACAGTGAGGCAAAGTAATGACTCCTTTACAGAAAAGACACACAGGTCTGAGATCACATATGCAGATAGACAGTCCTAGTGATGTGTGTCAATTTGCTTTTAGCTCCCTCATTTAGAAGAAACTTTGTTTTCCTATGTTAATTTTAAGGAGCTCTGAGAAAGGTAAGAGGTGGTAGGCAAGGCACCACTATTTGCAAATATATTATGCTAATTTCACATATTAATATGTGAAGTCATAAAATAAGCCAGACCCTGGAAAACAGAGAAGTATGTAAATCAAAAGCATAGCCATTAAATTTTTTTCTAGAAATAGTGGTTATATTTATCTAAGTCCCATTACATTAAGAAAGCATAGTGGGTGTAAGCCATTAACGTTCACCCCTGTGAGTATTTCTTAAATGCTCATATTTTGTTAACTTGTAACAGAGTGTGAGGTAAGTGTCTCCAAGATCACAAACTCCTTCTCTTCCTTATATGCTCCATAGAACACGGTCATGTTTTCTGAGCAGACTCTTGTCACCTGATCCAGACAGCCAATGTGTGCTTAGGTTCTGGGAGAAGAGCCTGCTGTAACAATCTTTCTGAGTGTACCTCCCAGTTGCAATTTTATAGAGTTTTGTATCAGAATTGATCATACAGAAGATTTCCATGGGGTGACTTCCCCAACCAAGGGAGGCCCAGAGGAGATAGAAGAAGGATTGGAAAGATCTGGAGGATGGGAAAGAGTGCCATGGACACTGCCATCAAGATATAACAAAACCTTTGTCCATGAATGATGCCTGCCCAAAGTGGGGCCCTTCAACAATTCTCTGAGGGTAGAAGAGGAGCCTGCATGGACCACTCCTACTTGAAGTGCTGCTGACTGATGCAGTTGCTATGGGAGTGGGTGACATACTCCCCTGTGGTATAGACACTGGAGCAGTAGTTGGGAAGAAGATGGATTTAGACAGAAATGGTGAACAGTAGGGAGCAACAGAGGAGAATATAATGCTATCATACTACATATATGCATAAAGCCACCAAAACAAGTCAGGAAAACCACAAATAGTCAGTGTTAGACACTTTAAATGTATTATTTTTTAAAGGAAAGGCACACACTACTCTATGCTCAGTTGACAATGAATATGACCAAAACCCAGAATGCAAAATTCTCAAAGAACTAGTAAAAATACATTCTAAAATACCAAAGGTACATATTAGTATTGGGCTAATATAGAAGCCTTTGTATGATATGGCCTAAAGTGAAATATTTTTATGAATAATTGCTCTATATAATTATGAAAATAAATAAATAGCCTGTCTAAGCAAAGTAGAAGTATTGTGACCTCCAAAAGGAATGGAATTCTTGGCTGGAGGTTAATCTAAGGACAGCTTTGAAGTGATGTCATACTGTAAGTGGCTTCTGGCATGCAAGTGGTGCCTGCCTCCCTGAAAGGGAACACAAGGTCAGCAGGTCCCGCAGGAAGACTCTGTCTGGCCACTGGACTCATTGGTTACTTCAGTTTTTGTGTGTTTTTGGTCCTGAAACCTACTGATCATCCAAGGGAAGGCCATCCTTAGAGTGACATCCCACCACGAAATAAGAAAAGCCATGTATTATCCATCTCAGGTTGAAACTTAGTCAGAAGCCTGGAGCCAGATACTGGGCAGGGCAAATGCATCCAGTTGCTTATGCAACCCTGGTGGTATTAAGTACTGTCCTAAGGGATGTTGGTCCTCACCCTGTGGTGCAGGGAAGCAGCTATGGTATGGTAGACTTAAGAAGACACCATCGCTCCAATCCTGTGTTTTCTTAGGAGTTCATGGGTGAGCTGAATAAGACATTCAAGCCTGCAGCACCAGGTTTATCATGAAATATGTATAAGAGTTCCCTTGTGTGTGCATTGAGAAGATGAACGATATAGTTGTGTGTATGTGTGAAGTGCTCATATACATGGTGACGGAAACCATGACCAACAGTAGCCTCTGGGTGAGGCATGTGAATTACATTTAAAGCTTTTAGAATTTGAAACATTCTGGAAGTTGATAATTCCCTTCTGGTTCCCCTCCTGCATTATGAATCCTTCACTATATGTAGAAGTCAGTGAAAGCCTGATGAGCTAAAACCCATCTGTGTGCCCATAGAATCAGTGACTGCCACCCAAGGAGACCAAAGGATGTTTGGTAGGACAGACTTCCTGTCCATCAAATGTACAGCTTTTCAAAAGTAAAACTAACTGGCTGAAATCCCAGGAAACCCAAACTAAGAATTTTATCTAGCTGCACGTACCCCTGATGGAAGACGTCACCCACTGTATATCATCTCTTGAGTCCCAGGATAAGTCATTTAGTGACAACCTTTTAGCTTATTAAGTTTTAGCTCCCCGTATGACAACTAGCAAACACACCCTAAAAGCCAGCATGCTATTGTGAAAGATAAATAGCGGGCATTTCTGAATTCCAAGTGATCAGGAATATAACATGGTTTGATGAATAAAATAATTAATTTTCAGAGCATAGCCAAATGTTTTCTGCCAATATTTGAGATATGGCAGCTTGCCGATTTCTGCTGGCTTTGGAATGCTATGCTGCCTTCCTCTCACCATCCAGGAGGCTGCTGGAAATTAGGAAAGCTTGCCTCTGAATTCCCATCTGAATGCACGTGGTAATTCCCCTCTACATGGAGGTAACGAATTCAATACCAATAATCCTGCCATAGACTCAGAATGATAAAAATAAGTCTCGCTGAAATGTTGTGACACCATTTAAAGATTACAATAGATATTTAAGGATGAAAATGTCCTTTGTGTGTCTTGTATGTTCTCCATACAAAAATCTGTGTAGAAATGGTAAATACTGTCTGAACAGCTATAGCGTAGATCTGAGTTTCTTTCTCCCTCCCAGAATCTCTTTAGGCTCACATGCTTCCTAGTGTATAGATAATACATAACTGTAACAAGCCCTTGGTATCTCACAGCCATCTCTGCACACCTAGTTTTCTTGTCCACAAGTGAACATCAGGGCTTCTGCTTGGGCTCCTGACTCTGTCATTAGTAATTTCTCCATCCTCTGACCCCCATGCTCTTCTTAGAGAACTCATCATCTCTCTCATTTGACCTAATCTGAGGTTATTGTATGTTAACCTTACTCATCAAACTACAAGACAATAAGTAGCAGGATAATAAATGTGCCCAGATAACTGAATTAACATCGTCATGATGGGATGTGCAGAGAAATGGAATGTGAAGGAGAAATTATGAGGTCTGGGGAGGTGTCTCCGTGAATAAAGAGCTTTATCCATGAGCCTCAGATCCTGTGTTCAAATCCCAGTAACCTTGTTAAAGGTTGAGTTAGGGCCATATATGTATATACTCCTAATAAGGGACAGTAGAGACAGAAGGTTCATAGTGCTTTCTGGTCTGATACTAGCTGAATTAGTGAGTTGTAGGTTCAGCGAGAGGCCTCTTCAGAAAAACTAATGTGGAGGACAAGTGAAGGACATCCAATATTGACCATGGCTACCACATGTACCCTCACACATGTGCTGAGCACACACACACACACACACACACACACACACATATGCGCGCACGCACACACACTCAGTTATGGTCTGTCTACAAGAAACTCAGGCATGTCTATAAAAAGTGCCTTGGTGCTGAAGGCAGCAGTTTTCCTAGGTGGTGAGACACTTCCTCACTGCTCGCTGCTAGCTGAATCGCAGGTTGATCACACTCCTGTTGCTGCTGCTGCTGCTGTGAGCGGGTTTTCTGGAAAAATAAGCATCTGTAGTTCAGCAGGTGGGAATGAGTCAACAGACAGAAGCAGCTACCACAGGGAAATGGCCAACCAATAATCCACAGACCTGAGACCAAACCACGGGCAAGTACCAATCCCTAACACTTAATGATACTCAGTGGTGCTTGCAAACAGGAGCCTAGCATGGCTGTCCTCTACCCAGTAGCTGACTCAGACAGATACAGACATACACAGCCAAACAATGGAAAAACTTGGGGGCTCTTATGGAAAAATAGGAGGAAGGATTGCAGCCCCAAAATGGATAGGGATTTCACAAAAAGGACAACACAGTCAACTAACCTGGACCCATGGGGCTCTCAGAGTCTGAACCACCAACCAAAGAACATACCTGGGCTGAACCTAGGCCTCTCTACACATATGTAACAGATGTGCAGCTTGATCTTCATGTGGGTCCTGAACAACTGGAACAAGGCCTATTCCAAGAGCTGGTGGCTGTAAATGGGATATGCTCTACTAGCTGGCTGCCTTGTCTGGCCTCAGTGGGAGAGGAATCACCCAGGGTTTTAGAGGCTTAAAAGTGCCAGGGTGGGGGGATACCCAGGTAGACTCCATTTGGTCAGAGTAGAAGGGGAGGGGGTAGGGAGGAAGGCAGATAAGGGATGGGGGATGGAGGATGGGGGTAGGGGATAGGGGAAGGATTGTGGAAGGACATCACTGGGAGAAGGGCAGTGAGCAGGATGTAAAGTGAATAAGTAAAAATCAGAAAATAAAATTTTAAAGAAGCACACACACCCCGCCATTGGTGTACTGTGGGAAGTTCTCTGCAGAGCCTTGAGCGGAGGCACGGAGTTGTACTTCACACTCCCACTCTTGCTTCAGATGCTGTGTGAGGATTAAGAGCTAGAGGGTTAGGCAGTCTCTTCATTGCAATTTGGACTGGTTGCTCTAAATTTTAGCCATTTTTGTTTCTTCTTTTGGTTAGCACTTTGGTTCTCAACCTTCTTAACACTCTGACCCTATAATACAGTTG
Organism: Mus caroli; assembly: GCF_978045245.1. NCBI lineage: Eukaryota > Metazoa > Chordata > Mammalia > Rodentia > Muridae > Mus > Mus caroli. The sequence goes on along the minus strand of NW_028227265.1, from coordinate 119,788,922 downwards.
TTCATGCTGGGGTGACCTTCAACCATAAAATTATTTTCATTGTCACTTCAGGACTTCAATGTTCCTACTGCTATGAATTGTAATGCAAATATCTGTGTTTTCTGATGGTCTTAGGTAACCCTGAGAAAGAGTTATTCGACCACCAAAGGGCTCACAACCTAGAGGTTGAGTCCCACTATGTTAACAAGTAGTGGAAAAACAGCCAGGAATTGTTGAGTAATCACAGCTGGTTTGAGGACTGAAGAGAAGAAAAGAGAAAGGAAGGCAAAAGGAAGCACCAGGGTGGAACCTACTGGTTGTCTCTCAATTTAAAACCAAACAAGCAATGGAAACAGAAAGTAGCTTTCTAGACTATGATGCAGGGGAATCCCATGCAGAGGGGAGTGTTAAAGCTGACTAGGCCTTGGACTTGTCTGATTGTCCAAGTTCATGTGTCTCCATAAAATTCCATGCCATGTTCCATCTGCTTAACCATCTGAAGGCCACTCTGACTCCCATGCTCTCCTTCATCTCTGAAGACATCATGGTCTCTGCAAACACTGTCGGCATCTGTGCCTCACTTGGCAGAGACCGGTCAGTGCACTTGGTCTTGGGTACTGTGCAAGCCAGTGTTTTTTAGCCACAAGTAGCGATTTAGCACTACCATCATCTGTCAGCACATCTAGCAACACAGGACTTTTGATCTGGACAACCCAGGTCAAAAGTCATGACTCTTCAGACATCACGTAAGCATATAATTGTTGAAATATCTTTCATCAGTTTTCATATAATTATTGAAATGTTTTTTATCTACTGAGATCAAATTAGCACTTGACAGACTCCATTTTAAAACAAATCAATTTTAAGACAAATAATTGAAAAAATAGACCCTTAATATTGAAATGTAAAGTTCTGTGGTAATGACAGGTAATCATTTCAGTGGTTAGGATTATTTTTGCTATCATTTGTTTTTTAATAGTGAGAATATTGATTGGTTCTGAACAAAGCTACCAGTATAGAGCCCTAAAATTTATTTGGCAATCCTAAACTTTATTTACTTTTATTATGTAATCTTACACTAGTGGTTTTCTGAGTGCCAAATAGGCTAGAGTTAAAACAAATCTGCTTCTTTTCTGTATACTGCTTTTTGCATTTTTGGACACAAAATCAGTTGTCTATAATTACTGCAAATGATCCATACGAATTCCTTTGTATGTAGCATTCTGTGACAATCAGAAAGTTTTTACTTCCTTTTGTTCTCTCTGTGTGTTTTATATATGTATGTATTCATATGTGTACAGGTATGCATATGTGTTCATATGTATGTGTATGTATGCCTATACATTGTTTTATCCACTGAGATCAAATTAGCACCTAACAGACTCCATTTTAAAACAAATAAATTTTAAGACAAATTGATGAGAAAACAATAGACCCTTAGTAGTGGGTTTGTATGTGCAGTGTGTGTACGTATTTATGTGCATGTATATACCTGCCTATATGGGTGTATGTGTGTGTTCCTGTGTGACTGTATGCCTTTGGTCCTGTGTGGTTCTATGTGTGAAGTACAGGTGTGATGCATACATGTGCAGGGTCACTTGCCTAAATGCATATGTGTATGTATGAAGTTTGCACTTTGTGTCAGCTCTCATCATCTATCTCCTCTACTTTACTTTCTGAGACAGGTTGGAGATAGGCTCTCTACCTGAACCTGAAGTTCACTGACTGCCAAGACTGACGAGGGGTCCATCTGTCTCCAGGTCCCTATCCCTGGGATCACAGGTGCAGGCTACCCATCTTGTTTTTGTTATTGTTATTGTTTGTATGTTTGGAGTGGGGATCAGAACTCAGGTCCTCGTGTTTGCCAACAACCCCTTGCTTACTGAGTAACCTCCCAGGCTACCTACCTCCTCTTCCTTCCTTCCTTCCTTCCTTCCTTCCTTCCTTCCTTCCTTCCTTCCTTCCTTCCTTCCTTTCTTTCTTTCTTTCTTTCTTTCTTTCTTTCTTTCTTTCTTTTTCAAGACAGGGTTTCTCTGTGTAGTCCCGGCTGTCCTGGAACTCACTTTGTACACCAGGCTGGCCTCAAACTCAGAAATCTGCCTGTCTCTGCCTCCCATGTGCTGGGATTAAAGGGGTGTGCCACCACGCCTGGCCCCTACCTCCTCTTTCAATGTGGAGTTAGGAGAGTCTTGCCAATGTGTAGAAAAAAAAGTCTATGCAGGATTTAAGCAGGATTATGCAAATAGGAAAATATCAAGTCCTTTCACAGTCATAGATAAAAGCAAGCCTACCAGGACCGATCCCTGGAGCAGTCTAACCTTTAGGTATGCCAGCCCCATTCCCTCAGTTTGGAAAGTAACAACAAGAAAAACAAGACAGGGTTCATCACTTATCTCTGTCATTTAAATGAAATTAGGAAATATTTTTAATTATAATTAGGGCCAACACCATTGATGGCAAGACTTAGCAAGCACAGGCAGGAGGATCACTGCAACACTGAACCAGCTCTGTATGACTTCTAGTCACCCTGGCTCCAGTCACCAACAACTTGACAGTGTGTACGAAAGTAGCATCAACAGCATTTGATGCAGTGCAGTAGATTAAGAAGAAAAGCTGAGCCGGGCGTGGTGGCGCACGCCTTTAATCCCAGCACTCGGGAGGCAGAGGCAGGCGGATTTCTGAGTTCGAGGCCAGCCTGGGCTACAAAGTGAGTGCCAGGACAGCCAGGGCTACACAGAGAAACCCTGTCTCGAAAAACCAAAAAAAAAAAAAAAAAAAAAAAAAAAAAGAAGAAGAAAAGCTGATGAATAAGAAATGAGAAGTGAACTTGAAAAACTTTGTAAAAGGAGTCAATGCTTTCAAAAGAACCATATATAATGTACAAAGAGAAATCACTGGTGACAAATTTTATGGTCATAGATCATGTTTGCTCGAAGGGCTGTCAGCAGGGAGTTTGAGTCAGACATTGCACAGACTGTCTGACTTGCTGACATTGACCTCACAGAACCAGCAGAACATATGGTAATAAATATATATCTAAGGCATCATTGGAGTGATGTCATCAGATGGGCGAGGCCATTCTCACAGCATTGGAGTGACACCATTGGATGGGCAGGCTGAGCTTACAGCATTAGAGTGACGCCATTGGATGGGTGAGGCCATGCTCTCAGCATTGGAGTGACATCATTGGATGGGCTAGGCTGAGCTCACAGCATTGGAGTGACACCATTGGATGGGTGAGGCTGTACTCACAGCATTGGAGAGCTGCCATCTGGAAAGGCTAGCTGCCATGTTCACAGTCTGTCAGCATCTGGGGATACTAAGCTCTACCATCTACATATCACAGCATACTCCTTAAGTAACCTTCACAAGTTCCCTTTAAGAAAATGTCACACATGTATGTAGATAGATATAAAACATGCCACACGTGTATGTAGAGACACATGAAATCATGCATCGTTCTACTGAAAATGATGGCTGAAGAATGGGAGCATCCCAGTACTACTCAGCTATTAAAAAGAATGAATTTACGAAATTCTTGGGCAAATGGATGGACCTGGAAGGCATCATCTTGAGTGAGGTAACACAATCACAAAGGAACTCACACAATATGTATTCACTGATAAGTGGATATTAGCCCACAACTTAGGATACCCAAGATATAAGATACAGTTTGCTAAACGCATGAAACTCAAGAAGAATGAAGACCAAAGTGTGGACACTATGCCCCTCCTTAGAATTGGGAACAGAACACCCAGGGAAGGAGTTACAGAGACAAAGTTTGGAGCTGTGACGAAAGGATGGACCATCTAGAGACTGCCATATCCAGAGATCTATCCCATGATCAGCATCCAAACGCTGACACCATTGCATTCACTAGCAAGATTTTGCTGAAAGGACCCAGATATAGCTGTCTCTTGTGAGACTATGCCGGGGCCTAGCAAACACAGGAGTGGATACTCACAGTCAGCTAGTGAATGGATCACAGGGCCCCCAATGGAGGACCTGGAGAAAGTACCGAAGGAGCTGAAGGGATCTGCAATCCTATGGGTGGAACAACATTATGAACTAACCAGTACCCCGGAGCTCTTGACTCTAGCTGCATATGTATCAAAAGATGGCCTAGTCGGCCATCACTGGAAAGAGAGGCCCAATGGACATGCAAACTTTATATGCCCCAGTACAGGGGAACGCCAGGGCCAAAAAAAAAAAAAAAATGGGAATGGGTGGGTAGGGAAGTAGGGGGAAAGGTATGGGGGACTTTTGGGATAGCATTGGAAATGTAATTGAGGAAAAGATGTAATAAAAAAAAAAAAAGAAAGGAAGGAAGTAAAATCCATAGAGTAGGGAAAGCAATCAGAAGAAAGATACAACTCACAAGGTATCTGTGAGTAACGCTTTATTTTCCCTACCTGAAGATATGAGAATGAACATTTCAAGTGATTTTTAATGTAGGGAGCTTACTGTTGAAATGCTTAAAATCTATGTGAGTTGCACTAAATTTCCTTAAATTGTTTTATTAATCCCTCTACTTCAGATTCCTGAGCAAGCATAAGACAGTAACTGTGTGTGACAGGCAAACTAAAATATTTACTTCAAATCACAAGTCTCCTTGGTGGTGCCCAGATGAGCATGTCACTTTTGCTCACCTGATGCTTCTAAAATTAGAGCATATGCTGCATGCTGCTCTGGACCAAGAACGGTTTGTCACATAGGTAGAGTATACTCACAATCCCTTCTAGTCATTTTGAGTATCAGTAAGAACAAATCCTACAAGGAGGAATTAAAAATTAACCCATTAGCAAATGTATGGCTTTTATGGAATGTGAAGAAAAAAAATAGTTAATTCTTTCTGTGGGTCCCTGGTAAGGAGAATGATCACATTGGGGAATACCTTTGAGAATCATTAAGTCAGAGCTTTAGCAGCTGTGAACTCATTCATCCATCATTCCATCCATCCACCCATCCTTTCATCTGTCCATCCCTCTGTCAGTCCATCCATTCATTACCCATCCATCCACCCATCCTTTCATCTGTCCATCCCTCTGTCAGTCCATACATTCATTACCCATCCATCCATCATCCATCCATCATCCTTCCATCATCCATCCATCATCCATCCATCCATCATCAATTCATCCATTCACCTATCTGTCCATCCATCCTTCCATCCATCTGGCCATCCATCAATTATCCATCCATCTGTACATACATCTATTATTTGTTCACTCCTGTTGTCCTACACCATGACAGATGTACCACTGAGTCTCCTGTTTAACATAAGTAGCACTTTGCCAATTAAAATACTACAAAGTAAAGGAAGTGCTAAGGCAAGTCCTGTAAGATACTTCCAGGCTTTATAGCACATTAAACAAGAAATTCCAAAGCTTATTGCTTTTATTTTAGATTATCACTAAGCAGATTCAGAAATTCCAGCAATTATTGAAACTTTCTGTAATAAAACAAAGACACACCAGAAAGCTCAACTGGAAAGAAAGAATAGGAAAGGTTCTTGAGTGCTCTTCATGATAGGCACAGGGATATTTGAAGAATCCAAAACCAGAAGAGATAACCGAGCCTGGATCATGAATGAAACATGCTACCCAGAGAGGGAGTGTTTCTGTGGTCATACCATAACTTTTAAGAGATACTGAGCTTATTTCTGGCTTTCTTAGCTTAGCTACTGGCTTATAATCTAAGTAGAACTCTCCACTGTAGGACATCATAAGCTCCAGAAGGAGGAGGGGTGCTATACAGCCAGATTTGAAGTAATCTGGTGAGAGATGTGTGCAGGAAACTTGGTGGATGAGATCTCTACAGCCAAGAGGAAGAAGCGAAAAGTAAAGAGATATATTCTCTAGTTAATGGATGGGAATGCTAGAACAGAATGTTCTAGAAAAACCTTTGCATGGATAGTAATGAAAACTAGGATGGCATACAAAACCTCTCTCCTGCTTGTTACCACAAAAGCTCAATGTGCCCTCAAGCAAAGAAATAAAAAATAATAATAGTTGATAGATACTTGTGGTGTAGCTATACAGTTTTTTATGACAAGGTCTACCTTGGGGACATAGTGCACTATATTCTCAGGAGCTAATGCAAGACATTCACAGATTTTTTCCCCCCTCAGGAAGTATGTAAGTCCTCTGCCTAACGATTCTCTTTCTACGTAGACCATCTCAGAACACCATGTACACTGGGAGGTCTGGGCATTCCTTGTCCTTAAACAATGTCAAATAGAACACACCTTGTAACTAATCGACTTCTTTCCTAGTGGGATGCACTGCAAAGTCTTCCTTCCCTTCCCAAAGGAGTTGAGTTTCAGCTTCCTAGAGCATAAAGCCATTCGTTAGCACACATGTTCCCTTGCTCCCCCAAATGCAGCTTCCTTAGATAGACTTCAAAATAAAGTGCGTGCACTCAAGCTTTGTTCCCATCTTTACTGCTGAAGGGAGTCACCAGCAGTAAGGATGATCTACTAGTTAAAGTGCTGAGTGGATGTGCAGGGTGCTCAGATGCATGAAGGTGTCTGACAGAACCAGGTGAAAAAGAGCCCTCTCTAATATGTGGATCTGAGTGTCACCCAAAGCCACTCAAAGCCCGTGAGCCACAGGCTTTCTTCCTGGGGTAGCCTTGTTGAGAGGTGGTGGAAGCCTGTGAGGAAGGGGGTCTCATGGTAGGTCCTCATGTCATCGGTGATATGTCTTCTTAAAAGACAATGGGATACCAGTCCTCTTCTCTTGTTTCTCCTCAGTGGGATATTTTATTTTAGTCTACTATGTTCCAGCTAGAATGTAGGCAACCTTCCAAAACTATGCAAGTAGAAAAGCTTGGGACACAACCTGAAAACTGTAAACCAAGGAAACCATACAACCTGACCTTCTATGCCCGAGGTCCAGAAGCTGATTAACATTAATGAATTTAAAGAAGCGACATTTGTACACAGAACAGGGAAGATCTTGCATGGTTAGTCCAGCTTGTCAGAGATCCAGAGAGTGGAGGTCTGAGAGGCTCTTCCTGGGCATACTGCAATCCTGCCACCAACTTGGCTGTTGGGTTGAAACTCTGGATATGTAACAATGTCTTTAAAGGTAAATGTCCTGATTAGGACAATTGATTGTTTAATTGTATAAAGTAGACTACAACTGAGAAATGGGAATTAGGACCCTTGCAGAAGACTAACCACAAAGTCCTCATAGAAAATACTGATGCCCAGAATTAAGGACATCACAGAGGAATAGCAAAGGAGAGCAGAAAAGAAAATCACAGTGCACACAAGACTCAACCCAGTTGGCTGTGAGGTAAGGAACGGCTAATGAAAATGAAGCACAAACAACTCATCAACAGAAACTCTGAAGCCCACATGTTAGGTTTGAATTGGAAAGGGTTCTTACAAGCTGTTTAAGTGCTCCAGGATGGGAGGCAGAGTTTCATTTGCAAGAGGAGGAGGACACCCTAGCTGCTCCCTACCTTTGATATAATGCATTATAGAGCACATGGTGGCTGATTGTAATTACTCTCACTGTTATTAAGCATGGTGCCTGCATTAAAAACAAATAATCCCATGCCTTGACATAGGCAAAATTATAACATATAAATTAGAAACTTACTAATCAAAAGATGAGGACAGTTTACTAATCTAAGCTAACAATTGAAAAGAGAAGGCACGAGACACACAAGGGCAAAGCTGCCCCGTTATAGAGTCTCCCAAGGCCAGCTGTGAAGATGGGGAGTCTTGTTTCCTGGTGACCTTGAGACAACCTTGAGATTATAACTTGGTTTTCCATTATGTCTGACTCCAAGACACCAGCCAGATCAAGTTAAGAAACTTGCTTCTGGGAAAGGACAAATTCAATAAATTCTCATTTTAAATTCATGTGTAATCTCTTATGACATAGTGTAATATGATTATGTTTTCGATATCAAGACAATTCATGTTTCAATGAGCAAAACCCTTAAGATGAAACTCAAGGATGACAGGAATTACTAAAAATATCTTCTGTTTACGTATTTCCCTCATCTCACCACAAACAGTCCTTGTCCCTAGACACCCTTGAATAAACAATTTAGCCCATAGCTTTTTGTCCTGCCCCATTTACACAGTTAGTACCACAGGAGTGCTAGGAACAGTATCAAGTCTAGGCAGAGGCCCTGATTACACACGGTACAAGGGGCATTCTGCCTTCAAACAGGGAAGCTGTTCTAAAGCATTAAGCCCATAGGCTATAGCCAGGGAGCTCCAACTGAAGAAAGAGCCTATCTACGACCCTGGCTTTTCCAGTACTTCTGTAGCAAGACTTTCCACCTGTGTCTGCATCTGCAGAGTAAGTGATACAATAAAGAACTCAAGAAGGTAGACTCCAGAAAATCAAATAACCCCATTAAAAAATGGGGCTCAGAGCTAAACAAAGAATTCTCAACTGAGGAATACGAATGGCTGAGAAGCACCTGAAAAACTGTTCAGCATCCTTAATCATCAGGGAAATGCAAATCAAAACAACCCTGAGATTCCACCTCAAACCAGTCAGAATGGCAAAGATCAAAAATTCAGGTGACAGCAGATGCTGGCGAGGATGTGGAGAAAGAGGAACACTCCTCCATTGTTGGTGGGATTGTAAGCTTGTATAACCACTCTGAAAGTCAGTCTGGCAGTTCCTCAGAAAATTGGACATAGTACTACCAGAGGATCCAGCAATACCTCTCCTGGGCATGTATCCAGAAGATGTCCCAACCGGTAAGAAGAACACATGCTCCACTATGTTCATAGCAGCCTTATTTATAATAGCCAGCAGCTAGAAAAAACCCAGATGCCCCTCAACAGAGGAATGGACACAGAAAATGTGGTACATTTACACAATGGAGTACTACTCGGCTATTAAAAAGAATGAATTTATGAAATTCCTAGGCAAATGGAGGGACCTGGAGGGCATCATCCTGAGTGAGGTAACCCAATCACAAAAGAACTCACACAATATGTACTCACTGATAAGTAGATATTAGCCCAGAAACTTAGAATACCCAAGATATAAGATACAACTTGCAAAACACAAGAAAATCAAGAAGAACGAAGACCAAAGTGTGGATACTTTGCCCCTTCTTAGAATTGGGAGCAAAACACCCATGGAAGGAGTTACAGAGACAAAGTTTGGAGCTGAGACAAAAGGATGGAACATCTAGAGACTCCCATATCTGGGGATCCATCCCATAATCAGCTTCCAAACGCTGACACCATTGCATACACTAGCAAGATTTCGCTTAAAGGACCCAGATATAGCTGTCTCTTGTGAGGCTATGTGGGGGCCTAGCAAACACAGAAGTGGATGCTCACAGTCAGCTATTGGATGGATCACAGGGCCCCCAATGGAGGAGCTAGAGAAAGTACGCAAGGAGTTGGAGGGATCTGCAACCCTATAGGTGGAACAACAATATGAACTAACCAGTTCTCCTGGGAGCTCATGTCTCTAGCTGCATATGTATCAGAAGATGGCCTCATTGGCCATCAGTGGAAAGAGAGGCCCATTGGTCTTGCAAACTTTATATGCCCCAGTACAGGGGAACGACAGGGCCAAGAAGTGTGAGTGGGTGGATGGGGGAGTGGATGGAGGAGGGTATGAGGGACTTTTGGGATAGCATTGGAAATGTAAATGAAATAAATACCTAATTAAAAGAAAAAGAATCAGTGTGAAGAATGGCTACGTGCATCCTCTGCTCTATGCAGCCCCTTTATGTAATATTAGTCAGATGGCAGGCACCCCACACAATTTAACAAAAGTTCCTGAGACTAACTAGATGATTATTAAAGTCCCTGGAAATCCTAACATATTTCCCACACTGCTATTTCTGTCTTAGAGAGCACAGATCTGACCCAAACTCTCATTCCCCTTGCAGGAGGTTTCAACAGATAAGTAACATAATCAAAATACAACATTTATTTTGACCTCTCTTCAATTCTGTGATAGTAGAAAAGAAATCAAATCAAGGGATTTTTTTCTCCTCACACACAACAGAGAAATGAGGTTAGATCCAGGGCTTTTCAGAGATGCCTAATAAGTATGGATGCCTGTGTGTGTGTGTGTGTGTGTGTGTGTGTGTGTGTGTGTGTGTGTGTGTGTGTGTGTGAAAATGGAGGTAGGTATATAATCTGTTGAAGGAGAAACTTAAGTTTCTTTGAAAGATATTGTTGAAAGCATTCCATTATTGGGCATGCTTCCCCCCCCCCTCTTTTTCTGTTTGGCACTATTCTGTTTCCCTGGTAGTTTTGTGATTTCAAAATATTGTCAAGTTCTTCCACAACTGCATGTTATTATAGCACGAACTACATAACAATTATATTGCACAGGACTTTTACTACTGAGAAACATCTGTATATTTCAGCAATTATTTTCTACATCTTTGCTAGAATTGCACTAAATTTAGAGTTTCTTTTGAATACTGACAGGAAAGGAAAACTTGGGTGAGGCCATCTTTGAAAGGGACCTTTTACTTGAATGTAAACAAGTGGATTTATTCCCGAGCTGTCCATTCTGTCCCAGAAACTCATGATGAGGGAAGGACAGACCCCCCCAGTAAAGGGTACTGAGGTCATTGGACATGTAGAAGCAGAAGAATAAAAGCCAGACCTCCTTTTCACTCCAGGTACAAAAAATAATTCAAAATGTAGAGGTACTAAAAGGAAACACAGGCAGATGTTGTCTGGAATGGCCTCCCAGGAATGTCCTTACTAGCAAACAGACCAGCAAAATCATGTTTGAAAGAAAGCTTCTGCACTGTGAAGGAGGAGATCTTGAGATAAAGAGACCTCAGGATGTGTTGAGGAAACCTTAGAAAGAGTGAAGATATCCTGCAAATGTATTGTCTAGCATAGTGCCTATGCTATGGGCAACGTGCCTTATTGATGAAAGTGGCTTAGAGATTATATCAGAGTTGTCCTCCTCAGTAAAATCAAGACAGTGGTCACTCACATCAACCGATCTCATTTAACCATCATGTAACTTATCTTTGTCCAAATAGAACAGTGTGTACCATTTTTATTGATCAAATATGCTTTAAGAGTGCTGGGAGAGAAGAAAAGGCCTTTCCATAAAACACATATGTATTTCATGACAAAGGGTAGACTTCGTTTAAGCTCTAGTCTTTGTAGAGACTTGGCTGTCCTAAGATAGAAATTCTTTCTCTCTTATTAGGTGTGGGAAAAGTGTATTGCAGAGATAACTGCACATCTCTGCTTGTGGCTATTCAAAAATAGACAGGAATTAGAATGAGACTAGATTTTAAACCAAAAGACAAAAGGATAAAGAAAATGTGGTACAAATACAATGGGGTCTAAATTGTGGCGTTTACAGAAAATGGATGGAACTGAAGACATTTATATGAAATATAAAGAAAGAGAGGTAGAGACACAACCTTTTTCACACGAAGAGTCTAAGTTTATCTTTACACATGTAAGTATCTAAATATGGGGGAGAGGGAGACTAAATGGGAGGGCAACGGAAAAAATATATATGTCACAAAAGGAGAGGAGAAGGTAATGGGGGAATACAGGTATCAACAATGAAGAGAGCAATGTAGGCTAGGGGAGTCAGTGGGGGAGCAAGTAAGAACACAGTAGAATGATACATATGTATGAATATATGGCAATGAAACAAAGTGTCTGTATAATGATACATATGTATGAAAGTGCAACAATGAAATACTGTATGCTAGACAAAATATTAACTTGTAAAAGGCCTATGGATACATGTACAAAACCCAAACCTATCACATAAAGTTCACAGTGAAATTAAAATATCTATAAATATCCATAACTAAGATGGGTTCATCGATGCACCTGTGTGTAAGCTGCGGCTGCCTTGCTGTGTCCTTTGATGATGCCAGTCACTCAAAGTGACTCAGGTACTCATGGCCTGTGTCATGAGTGACAAGAGCTGCAGGGTGGATGGGGAGGAGCTTGTGGACTGAGAATGGTGTTTCTATAGTTGCTAAGGCCAGACTGGGGCTACCCACATCAGCAGGTCCCGCACATCTGGTTGTCCTCCAGGCTCTCCATATCTATTTCACTCTTGGTTGTTATCCATAGATAGAGTTCTGCCATGGACATGCCTCCCTTGTTAGAGAGTAACACTTTAAAAGCAAAGTTTAATTAAGCATTGTGACTTTTCAGTTTTCTTTATTCCAAGGAGTGGCAGTTTGAGTAAGTATGGCCCCAATACCTTCATGTGTTTAAAGGCTTGGTTCAAGGGAGTGACACTATTAGATATGGCCTTGTTGGAGAAGGTGTAGCCATGTTGGAGGAAGTATGTCATTGTTGGGGCAAGCTTTGAGGTCAAATATGCTCAATCTACATACAGTGTGGTACACAGTCTCCCCCTGCTGTGTGTGGATCAAGATGTAGAACTCCAGTTCCTTCTCCAGCATTGTGTCTGCCTGGACACTACCATGCTTCCCACCATGATGATAATGAACTAAATCTCTGAAACTGTAAGCCAGCCCAATTTAATATTTTCCTTTATAAGATTTCCTTTGGTCGTGGTGTCTCTGTGTTTCTGTGTCTCTGTGTTGCTGTGTCCTTGGATGATGCCAGTCACTCAAAGTGAGTCAGGTACTCATGGCCTGTATCATGAATGACAAGAGCTGCAGGGTGGATGGGTCATGGTCAGGGTGTCTCATGGTTTCAGAAATGAAACCCTAACTAAGTCATAAAAGAAATATTTCATGTTAAAATATATGCATGATTACCTGGGGTGGGGGTGAGGGGACAAAACTACTTTGTCTTGGTTTATCTGTGATTTGTTTCTGGTGTACTGTGAACAAGGTAGTTCACAGGATAATCCTGTGGCTGGTCAGACACTCTCTGGTCTGGTCCCTAAAGGGGCATGACTTGACTGAACAAGTGCAGGGAAAGACGCTGGAGCTATTTCTGTAGCTGAGGGTTTTCAGATGTGCATCACCAGAACAGTAACCTAAGTGTATGGAAGCAACCGCCATGCTTCCTTTCTCATCTTCAAATAGGGTATTATGTATTATATCACATGGATAGGAACAAGGGCATGAAAACCAAGGAAATCTTATGAATAATAGCCAATGTGCTTGTCCACAGGAGGTTTTATATTCTTCATCAATTTGAAGTATATAAAGAAATTTCAAACTTTAAATGGAAGAATGTAAGGGTTTAAATACTATATGAAAATAGCTGTTTTTAAAGTTTCACAAAGCTATCTTACATATATATATATATATATATATATATATATATATATCTTACATATATATATATTACATATATATGTAAGATATATATTACATATATATATATATATGTGTGTGTGTGTATATATATATATATATATATATATATATATATATTCCAACAAAATGAAATTATAAAATTCCAGGTAAATCTATTACTGGGAAATCTCCAGGGTGTATAGCACAATTTCATCTGCAATCTAAGCCCTTAATAAATGTTTGTTAACTGACCTGCGAGCTAATTAATACTCATTAGTCAAGAATTATTTTAATCATTAGCATGGAAGGCCCTCTGCTATTTAACTTTGCATCTTGAATATTTAATCGAAGCAAGTGATAAGAATTAGAAATGTTTAGCACATGAAGCTCCCTGACTAAATGCTGCAATAGGGATTTCACACACATCTTCTTTAATTTAATTATGCTATTTGTTCTTTTACCCACAAAGGATGGGCTTGGAAATGAGGGGCAGGATAAGAGAAGGGACCCAAGCAATGGAGGCTCAGTGGGAATTTACTGTGGCATCTTCCCTTCAGGAGAGAACCTTGGCCAATGCATCCATCTCGACCAAGGGATGTCAAGAAGTCAAACTACAGAGACCATTTGCAATGTCCCCACAGTGGCATTTAAAACTCACAAGGGGACAAGTTATACTGATTTCATTTCACTTGATTCTCACCAACTTTCCTGAGACCAGGACTCCATATATTGCACCCAGGACAGAAATCACCTTGAGATGTTTCATCCCCTCCTCTTTATACTGCAGTATTGAAATCTCACATTGCACATGCATAGCCTTTCTTAACCAGATGCTAAGTGTTCCACACGTAAATGTAATAGAGCTCCAGAAAGTCAGTGCTCCGTCCTCAGTGAGAAATAGGTCTGTGTCCATTTTCAAGTTGAAATTGATTGAAATTAGAGAACACTCTTCAGCCTTTCCGGGCCTATTTCAAGTGCTCCATGGACACATAAGGTGGAGCACATTCATGCCACAGACATTTGCTCTGAGAATCTATTATCTGTGGGCAATAAGAGGCTGACTCGTCTGACGATATCATCCTCTGAGGCTATATAATTCAAGAAGACTGCAGGTTGTCAGTCATTGTCCAACCTAAAGGAACCAGGGTACTGAATCTCACAAAGGGACTTAGTAAATGACAAAGTTGTATTTTATGACTTCTATTAAGTTGAAACTAATTTAGCATTTTATGTGCATGTATTTAGAAATGAAACTGAATATATAGAAAGTGAAAGAGTAAGAAAAAATAAAATATACTATTTGCTGAAAATACCTACTCACCCAAAGATTATATTGCATTAATGTGAAAGAAAGGGGAGCAAAGAAAAGGCATCAAGACAAGCCAGGTCCCAGAGAGTGTTGTGAAAGGGATGGATAACAGCATGTTCAAGTAGATGTGGTTATCTAGTACAGTAAAAATAACCCACAGCCACATATATAAAGCAGAGAATAGCCAAGCTAAAATGATATTTACTTAAACATTACTATGAATGTCCCTCATAGGAAATGCCGTAAAATTGTATTAAGAATTCATGATGCCGGAGATATAGCTCATCAGATAGCGCACTTGGCGCCTGATGATATAAGACTGGCCATGTGACTTCAACCTTTGGACTGAGTGAAAGGTGGGAAAAGTGGATCATTTACAAAGCTGTTCTCATCTTCACACAGAACAACAGCATAAATGCCCGCAGCACACATCATACACACATGTGTAATTAAAAACAAACAAACAAACAAACAAAAACACTCTTTAAAGAATTCAAAGCCAAGTTTGGTGGCTCACACCTGTAATCTAAACACTTAGAAGGTTGGAACTGTAAGACCCCCGAAACTGGGGAGACCTCTGCTCAAGTCCCAGGATGAGCTGGCTGGCACCCCAATGACTCCAGAGAAAACCACACCTGATGCAAACTGCAAGAGGCTTTATTGTCAGCTAGCTGACAACGAACTCCTTTCTTGCTGAGCAGGGCAGGGGAATTCGACCCCAAGCTGGTAACAGTAGGCGGCTTTTAAAGGAAAAGTGAGGAATTGGGAGGAGTTGGGAGGAATTTGGCTACAGCTCTTCTCTAGCAGGTGTCCTTGGTAAAATTACAAGGTAAGGAGTGGGGAGTGAGCTGTAGCTCTTCTCTATGAAATCTATCTCTCTATCTCCATGTCCTTGGCACAGGGAGTCAAGCAAGTGCCTGGCTAGGTCTTCCCACAATCATCACATCTCTGTCTATAAGGCACAGAAACAAAAAGGCTTTTTGCTGGCTATAGAGAACAAAGAGCTTCTTTCTGGCTGTATTTTTAGAGATCAGGGAAAACAAGCTTGGGAAACTGTCCAGGGGCTTTACCTTACAGGGAGAAACACTTTAAGTCGGAGTCTCACAGAACCCCAGAATTGCCAAAAATGCAAGGCTAATATGAGTTTACAATATGATTTCCAGATGAGCCTGGCCTAACAGAGTAAGACCTTATCTCAAGCCAAAAATATTGAAGGAAGGAAGGAAGGAAGGAAGGAAGGAAGGAAGGAAGGAAGGAAGGAAGGAAAAAAGAGAAAGAGAAAGGAAGAAAGATGTTAGAAACAACAGATGTTAGATGTTAGATATTCTAGAAGAGTATCTTTAAATTTGGAATGCTGAGTCACTAAATGTGAAGCAGTTACTCTCTTTGTGTCTTCTATAGAACAGGCAATTCCAGACAATACACAATGGGACATGCAGAGCCCATTGTGGTGACTTCTTTCTGGTGTGGACAGGAAAGAGGCTCACAGATAGCAACCTTTATTTTGAGGCCTCTAGGCTGTGTCATAAAGCAGGCTGGAGAAGTGGCCTAGTGGTCAGGAACATAAACTGCTCTTCCAGAGGAGCCCTGTTTGATTCTTTGCACTAGCAATAGACATCCTACAAACACCTATAGATCCAGCTCTAGGGGGATCTAGTGTCTTCTGGCCGTCAGGGGCACTGCAGTAGTATGCACGACCCCTCCCTGCCAGCATACACATAGCTAAAAGTTTTTAAATACAGAGCAGAAGCTGCTTCATTTCAGACCACAGGGCAGAATGGAATGAGCCAATGGACACTCTAAATAGACAGCTCCATTATCCCATTGCAGACCTCACTAGGAAGGGTCATCTATTTGAAAGACTTGGGAAGGCTCACTTAGGTGGCAGACCTGCTCTGAAAGGGTAAATTATTATAAGGCTCACAGTGAACCCTAAGCTCATAATGCCAACACAAAGTCAACAGCATTCTTGAAAGTAGCAGACACCAACCCACCACACTACTGCTGATGCCAAGAAGTGCTTGCTGATGGAAGCCTGATATGGCTGCACCCTGAAGGGCTCTATCAAAATGAATAAGCATGGCTAACTGGGACAATCTGTGTTACCCAGCATTAATTTAACTGTGTTTGAGATTTTGTGTCCCTTCACCCATGCATGCTTGCTCAGGGGAGAGCTACACTTCACAGGAGGCTTTGGGGTGACTGAGGTATCAGATAATAGCAGCCCCCTAGAATATTAACACAGCCTCATGGGCAGCAGGCCCACCCAGTCTCCAAGCAGCAACTAGAAGCAGGCCCGGTAGGTTCATTACACAAGCTTTCTTATTTCTAAATTATTCTATGACATAACTATGTGTTTCTGCATAAAATGCATATTATTTATTCATGGAGGACCAAGTGGTTACAGAAGGGAAAAAATGTACCTCAGTATCTACTGTACAGAGACACTTCAGGTTTGCTGAGGACGGCCTATCTGCTTGCTAGTCCTTTGCAATATTTTCTTGGCTTCTAAGTTTTTTCACAAGAAAACATGAAATCCCCACTTCTCTCTGCACCTTCTCATTTCCACAATGATATTAAAGTATCAAGCCAAATACTAAATTGTCTACACAGAGAGGGAGGGAGCACCAGGGGACCCTGCTGTGCACAGAAAGAATCAGGGAAAGGCTTGCAGAAGAATCAGATTTTTCACTCTGTTCAGGTTTCAAGAGGATTCTGCATTTTACAAAATCTCCCCTGGGAGGTTCCAATGAACCTGTGTGCAGGCTTTAGTAGGGGGAGTCAGATCATGGAGAGAAAAGCGCATTTGAAACATCCCTAACCAAATATCAAATAAATTATGGTCAAACACCATTTCATAAAAAGCACATATAAAACCTAAATCATAGTTTATGCTTAAGCATACACCATGGTAGAGGCACCATGGTCTAACAGCATCAGCCCAGGCAGGCCTCTTGCAACTTTTATGTCCTGACATAATCTTCTCAAAATGTTATCCTTCATGAAGCATGCTTGCTTAACCAGTCTGAACGCTCCAGGGACTTATCACCATTTAATTTATTCCTTGTGGCCCATAAGCCGTGAATATCAATTTCCACAAATATGTCATGGGTCAGAAGCAGTCCTAAAGGGTATGAGAGGGTGTGTCATCCCCAGAAGCCACAATTAGCCTGAAAGAGGAGGAGCTGCAGGAAGCCAACAAGGACAGAAGCCATGTAGCATTACCAAGTTAATTGTATGATTGTGCATGGGCATCTTAGGGTCTGACTGTGCTGGAACCGCACTGGTTGGACTCCTCACAAATCTGCACAGTTGGTTTGGTGGATTTGTGGACATGGGGTTATTATGTTTTACTTAATAAATTTATACAAAAGGATATATCCCTCCATGTAAACATTGACTCGAGCACATAAGCTCTTAGTAGACAGTGTAAGACTTGTCTCAAGTTTTCTGCGCTAATCCTTTACAAGGGTAAAGTTATGTGCTTGGAGTGTCACAACTGGACACTTTTCTAACCACTGACAAAATGCCAAACAAAAACAACTTAAGCTAGCAAGGGCTTAATTGTGGTTCCTGGTTCAGAGTAAAGTCTGTCATGGCAGTGGGAGCAAGAGGTGGCTGGTCACATTGTATCAACAGTGTGGGAATGGAAAGAGATGAATTTGGTGCTCAGGAATGTTTATCTTCTTTATTTCAATTTGAACTAGGGAATGGTAACAACCTCATTCAAGGTGGGTCCTATCTCCACAGTCAAGCCTTTCTGGAGTTGCTCTCACAGACCCTCCAGAAAGTGGACTCCACTTCATGCTTCCTGATCCAACCAAGGTGAGCTCAATAGTCACCACACACTGTTCTTGCCTCTAAACAAGGAGGGAGTCAATAGTCCATGCATCCAGAAGGTTGGAAATTTGTGTGGACCAGTTGCCAGAAAACAAACACTCGGTGTTCTCAGGAGGGAAGAAAAGCATTCTGGGAAGGCCAGAAGCATGGGAGAAAGAAGTGGCGACCAATGAAGAGGGAAGGTTGACTGGAAAGAGGCTTCACTGGGACAAGCATCAGTTTGTGTACAGGAATATGACATTTCTGAGTCCACCATTCCAGCTAATGACACCAGCCTGATTAATTTTTGTTCAACAGACACTATTGAAAGTCTGAGAGGGACATATGGAGATGCTAAAAAAATGTCACTAATGATACAGGATCTAGTACCAAAGGGACAAATCTGATTTAATAAAAGCAAACAGTTATTTTAATTATAAGGAGATGTGAAATGATTCTTTCCTAAACACCCAGTATTTTGAAATTATTAGGTAATATATATGTTTACACATGCATACTTACACATGTAAACACATTGTTTCTTTCATAACTAATTAAATGCTTATGTCACTGAGGTACAGACCTGCATGCTCTAAGATCTTAAAATAAATTTTCCTGAGTTTTATTGACTACAGCCAGACAACTGGCCCAATGAACCATGCAGCTAATCTGAAGCTTTTCAAAGCTTCAACCTGTCTAAAGATGATGGTTCCGTACTTACAGGTGACAGGTCATCAACAACATCTTGCTTGAGCACGCTGAGTGGGACTAAATCGTTTTCTACCATCTATCGATCGCTCAAGAGCTGATCAGAAAGAGTCATCGATCATACCTTTGGCTGCATCACATTTACATATCCACCTGATGGCAGCTTCACTCATCACAACCAGAAAAAAAAGGCGGGGGGGAGAAACATGGCCTCTGTTCTGCGATACCTTCTGCTAGAGTAAAACAATCCGATTGATAAATGGAGATCAAGAGAACTCTGAAGGGATCTTGACTTCAAATGACACAACTTAGATGTCTTATTTCCTCCTGTGCTGCCACAAATAGCAAATAAGAAAGTGAAAATACTATAGACACTTAAAACAGAAATTTCCCAGAGTAGTTAGTTCATGTATAGCTTGGCTCCATCATACTCCTAAGTTACAAAACCAAGCTATCCTATTTCAATTGTATAAAAACACATTCATTTTCCTATGGCAACTCCTTTGTTAAACCTAGAGAATAAGGTATAGTTAACCATGTGTTTCCACAAAAATCATTTCTAGTTGATAAAAAGAAAATAATCCAGGTATGAAAATTTCACTCAGATTTCTACAGAGCATAAAACACCACCACCAAAAACTACATCTGGGCTATGGTATAGAACTCCGTGGTAGTACACATGGTAGATACATGATAGGCACATTGTAGGTGCATGGTAGTTCCATGGTAGGCACATGATAGGCACATGGTAGATTCATGGTAGGGATATAGTAGGCACATGGTAGGCCCATGGTAGGCTCATGGTAGGTACATAGTAGGTGGATGGTAGGCACATGATAGGCACATGGTAGGTGCATAGTAGGAACATGGTAGGTGCATGATAAGTGCATGGGAGGTGCATGGGAGGTACATTGTAAGCATATGGTAGCTTTATGGTAGCTCCATGGTAGGTGCATGGTAGGTACATGGTAGGTGCATGGTAGGCACATTGATAGCTCCATGGTAGCTCCACGGTAGGTACATGGTAGGTGCCTTAACCTAGTATGCTGGGTTGAATTCTTAGCATCAAAAAACCAAAACTAAACTAAACTAAAAAGGGAACAACAACAACGCATGCTTCATAATTCAAATGACCAAGCTCCATGAAGCCATCTCTTAGATTTTTAGGCTGAGCATGTGAGGACAATGGATCTATGCCATTCCATCCATAGCAAGCTTTTTCCCGACCTCCATAGTGCCAGGAAGTGCAATTTAAGCTGACTGGAGGATTTTTATTAGACGTCTTCTTAGGTAGAAGAGTCAAAGAGCTAAGAAATGGCCGACAGCAAAATCAGGAAAACATGTAGGACAGTTACTGGCCTTCCTGTCTTAGACATGGGTGGGGTGAGTGGTCTGACTGTGCCTCTGATTTCTTACAAAACCAGACAGATGTGCCCATTAGTCCATGAAGTCTGAGAGGTTTTTCTAGTGCATGTCTGATTAGGCTGTGAAGCTAACTTTCAGTTTTTCAGAATGCAATATAATCAATACAATTTATAACTGAGGCAAAATTAGAATATATATATATATTCATGCAAAAGCCCCCATTAATTAATACCTTTTTTGAAGATGTAAAATTAGTAATCTTGGCACCATAATTTGCATATTTCAGCAACTGTATTTATGTACCCTGTCTTCGAGATTGAGTCTAGCAACTGCCTTTCACTCCCTGGGAGGAAAGAGCCATTGTGGGGTTACAGCGTCAGCAGACAATTTATTCTCAAATTTCCTTGATTTGCTGAAGCTCAAATTAATAGAATTTTGTCTTTATAGTAACTAAGCAGGTATAAATCCCACTGGTACATGAATCAGAATATTTGTTGTTATCACAGCTGTTTCAAAAGTCAGCCTTGCCCTGTTCCTGCAAGATATGTTGAATGTCTACCCTCCCTTGGAATGTGACCTTTTGGCAAATGGGGTTATTATAACATACTTCATAACATGAGTTAGAATTCAGTCAGTTTTTTAATGCAATATAAATAGCAGGTCTACCAAAGATGTCCAGGTAGAACAGCTTGTGGTGAGAGGATTACAGTAACAGTCTCATATGCTAGGACGGTTCCCCTCAGTATCCTCTACACCAGAGGTTCTCAACCTGTGGGTCACAACCCCATTGGGGCTGAATGTCCCTTTCACAGGGGTCACCTAAGATATCAGAAAGCACAGATTTTTACATTATGATTTATAGCAGTAGCAAAATTACAGTTATGAAGTGGCAATGAAAATAACTTTCTGGATGGAGGACTCTGTGACACGAGGAACCATATTGAAAAATTGCTCCCACCATTCCTGAGGCAAAAGCCTTGCAGCATTAAAAGCTTAGAACCACTGTTCTGCACCAATCTATACGATTCCTGGAGTTTGGACAAAAGCCTTATAACTGTGGTAATAAAGCGCTGATGTTTCTAACTGTTCCCACAATGTTAACCTTGGGTACATTGTGGAAGCAATCAGAGGAGATAAGTAGGACATGGACCACCTAGAGAAGCAAAGAATGCACGATGTGCTTCACAGCCCGGAAAGCCTTGATGGCACTCATCCCAATTCAATTGTCACACACCCCCTTCCAGGTTCCAGAAAGCCATAGAAGATAAATGACATTTCTATAGAACAAATCAGCTCTAACTATAATTTCTAGGATTCACTAGGATGTACTATACACACCCTGCAACAAGCCACGGAAGACACTCTGATAAGTGACTCTTGAGACAGTTCCTTCCATAGCCCCAGTGTGAATTATGGAATAAAACACCCCAGGTGATGTGGAGCACTATTGCCACAACCCTAACAAAAATTCAGCACCCAGTTACCACACCATGTTTCCTTCATAAATCTGCTCTAATCTTCTCTGCCTTGTACCAATTATAAGTCATTTTCTTGGCGGACATTGGCATATCACCCTGACCTAATTCTTTCTCACCAGTTATCTCCGCTTGCTCTAATTAATGGAGGAAAGGGAAGAGAGCAACCAGCTTCTATGAAATTTCATCCATTGAAAGTGTCCCTCACTGTAGAGCAAGGTCGGGTACTTGGGACAGACCCTGACAGCAAGGGTTGAGCTTGCTCTGCAGCCAGCTCTGTGCCACACAGCTCCTGCACATTAAAATGTCCAATATGGCTCATTCACTTTTGAAACATCTGTAACATCCCATTGTAAACAAGGACATGAAGTACATCAAACCCTGGTATTTCAGAGCACAGGTCACAATTAAGTACGGTATCTAATTCCATCATGCCTTTATTTCTTATGGTGTCACCTGTGGATGACACAGATCCCTGCCCAGTCATTCATCTGACAGTGAAATCACAGTATTGCCACAAAGAATTACTGTGACACGTTAATCAATAATTGAGTTCTCACAATGCCTTGTGTATTTATGTATAAACACAGTGACCATCATGGCAGCTACTGAACCAACTAGTGTCATGGTCATTTACACAAAGGAAACCCCTATCTAATACGTGATAAAATAGTTCTAATCCCTTGACTTGATCAGAGAGTTCTTAATGTTTGTTGTGAAGATAAAAACAGAATGAGCAACACTATCTTTATATAGATATTGGGGATGGCTTCAAGAGGCTGAGATTGTACTAGAAAGTAAGTTAACATTGCAAGAGCTGGAAACAGAAGGGACAATATAGTAGCACACAGCAGGCTGAGGCACGAAGGTCTAATCACAATGTGAAACCCAAGCTACACAATAAATGTGAAACAACCCTACATAGCCTAGCCTATCTCAAAAAACATTAAACAGAAAGAACACACTGTAAGAGTGCTGCTTCCATTCCAGCCTCTGTGCCTGAACAGAGAGTCACATGTTTTCTACACAGTAGGTAGAAGAGAGGGGACTCTGGGTCTTCTCTGTGGGGCTTTAGTATGAGGGGATCAATAGATGCTGTATCTGGAAGTGAAGCAGATGGTGTGGAAATGGAGGGAGGAGGAAGATTGTAGAAGGTGCCAGGGGCAAGCGAGATGAAAAGAGGGGTGGTTGTTCATAGGGTAAAGTGGCATTGATTTAAGTGTTCTATTATAATGAACCTGGAACATAAAGAACCTCCCGTAAATGTGCAAAGTGACTAATGTGCTGTACTTATGCTATTTAGTTCTCATCACACTTAACTATTTTTTAATACTAAAAGGACAATGACAATCATCCCATAAGCTTAGTCGGCAGGTTTTGAGTTAATCTGATTGGGGATGAGAAGCTGTGGTGAATTTTCAGGGTGAGCATTGCCATAAGCCCGGCCACGGAAGAAATCTTTGTCTCTGCTGCTGGCTGAGGGTGCCGTGAGCAACGAACATAACCGTGTACATTTGGGTTTTTAAATGCTAATTAGCCTTAAAATTCAGCTTAAAGACCAAAAGATTAGTATAATCTTTCTCTGGAAGTCAACACATTATTTGAAATTATTTTTTGTATCTCATAAACTATTCTGAAGTAAACGTAAAACCCTTAAATTGTAACAGTAGAAAAATCCCTATCTGCACTCTATGTAGAAATGGGTCACTCAGATTCTTCTCTCTCTTCCTCTTGCTTTTCCTTGTCCTTCCCTAGGAAGTAGACAGTGGATGAGAATAGCAACTCCGGTCATTCTGGGTCAGTGGACAGCTCTCTCCATGTAGTCCACTTACAGTCCCCAAATAGTTACTTAATAGTTCTACTATTATTGTCGTCTGAATAAATCACTGGTTCTCAAATTATGGACTTTCAGAACATCTGGGATCTCTACTGGTATCCCCCACTGAAACTTCTTTTTTTGAAATGTAGAACTCTTCTAATTCACTGGGAAAAGACTCATGGAGAAGACTGAATCCTCATTAAATACCCCTCAAAATATTTTCTCAGGTCTATTTCTCCTTGTCTGAGGCCAATAACATTAATTCATTAAAGTAGCTCAAGGAGGGAGCTGAAGAGAAGACTCAAACTTTAAGAGCATTGGTGCCTCTTGCAGAGGACCAGGGTTCTATTCCCAGCACCCACATGACAGCTCACAACCACCTGTAACTTGTTCCATGAATTTGATGGCCTTTTCTAACCTCCACGGGTGGCAGGCACATGTGTGGTATAGGCAAAAACACTCAATCTAAACCATTTAGATTACCTCAAGGACAATGGAAGTAAGCATAGAAATCACTGGATTTCCACAGTTGAGTGAAAGTTACTCCAATGAAATGTTCAGAAGTACATGTTTTAATAGTAAGACACACTATGATGTCGTTGAATTAATATAACACCATGATACAAACTCGCAAAGGAGCCTCAGGTATTGCAGCCATCCTGGATGCCATAGACCCTAGGCAAGCCACCTCTTACTTTGCAGTGTATGTTTAATTTTTTTATAGTCTTGATGATCACATCTTCTTAGTTTGCTCTGGCATCATTATATTCATGACCTCTGAAAGGTGGCCAGGCAATTTATACAGAGGGGCTGGAATATCAGTGTTTTCCTGCTAACCCACACCCTTAATGTCTACCTTGTCCTCCTCTAATCTTGGTATAAATATTGAAACTGAGGAAGTTAGGAGAGGTGACAGGCTAGCTAGATAATGCAGGCCAAGGCTTATCCATTGTTTCATAATGATGCAGATAACATGTGCATACACAGAGAGTGGGGAGAGGGGAGAGAGGGAGAGAGGGTGGGAGAGGGAGGGAGAGAGGGAGAGGGAGGGAGAAGCAGAAGCGACACACAATAGAAAGAGGCCTTGCCATCAAAACACCAATATGCATCTAAATATTCTAAGGAAGGGGCTCTGTCTCATTCTGGTATCTCTAACATAGAAACAAACCAGAAAAACAGCAAATGGGATTTTTTTCTTCTTTTTAAAACCACAACCTAGAAAGTCTGTGACTAAACCAAAATAGAGCCATCAGGTCACAACAATATGCACAGAAGCAGGATAGCATGTGGAGAAGTTTCTTCAGTCAAAACCATATATCCCCCAGCTGACCTCAGCTAGCACTGGAGATGGCCCAGAGCGCCAGCCACTTGAGGGACCACAGTTTCTTCGAGTAGGTATTCCCTGTGTCTCAGTCAGTCCTACACACTCAGGTCCAATAATTTGCAGGATTGTTTCTGATTATTTGGTGTCTAGCCACTATCCCGAGAGGATGCTGGGCTCCATAGAGGATGGAGGAGCTTGTGATTTCATGGAGCATCCCCTTATGCTTGGAGTGTCTGCCCCCACCTCATGCATGGAGCATTTGTCCCATTGCTTTCCACAGGGCCAGTCGCTGTTTACCTCCTGAGTTCTGTCAAGACGTAATTGTTCACCATTCATCTGACAAAACATCTCAGAGATTCCTTAGCTGCCTCCCAGAAAGATACAAGAGTGGGGGGAAACCTGCTGCTGGGGTTAGAGAATTCCAGAGACTGCTCAGCATATGCAGTCCAGGCATAGAGATGTTTTTTGCTCACAACATTCGTTGGTCAGTGTTGTGAGAATTGCAATGTACAGATCTCTCCTGTGTCACAAATGTCTGGCAAACCATAAATATCCATTCCCAAAGAGCTGGTATCACTAGAGATGATTCGGAAGGAATTCAGTCTAGTCCAGTTTCTCACCTTCTTTTCCATGTATTTACCAAGCAACAAAGCTCCAAGGCTAATTGGCATGGCTAGGACAGGCCAGCATGGGTACAGTGTTTCAAGTGCACGCTTATCTGTATTATTGAATTGTAGCTGCTGACATAAATTTGCAATCTCTTAGTATCATTAACTCATCTGGTTCTGGTTATAGTGTAAGACTGGAGGGGTTGAAGAGATAGGCAGAGACACACACTCATACACAGAGAGTCAGAGACAGAGAGAAGAGAGAGAGAGAGACAGAGACAGAGAGACAGACTCTGTGTGTATTTACATACTATTTAGAGCAGACTCATAAATGAAACTGAGTTTACATCTCTCATGAAGCCACCCAGTAAATAGAAAGAACTCTTGCCTGCCAAGTTGCTACATTAATGATAAATAAAAATGAATGTCTTACTCATAGCATTATAAAGCATGGTTTCACTGAATAGCTTTGTAATATCATCTTACTTTATTTAGTTAAGCCTATTTAATGATAAAGATTGAAACTAATAAATACCATGTAGTCTTCAGGGATTTTTAAGAATGACATATTCAATGAACACCTATTAAACCTTTATCAATATTTGAGGAACACATTATGTCCATGACAAATCACATCCTTGAGGGTATAATCAACTAGCTGTTTTAAATTCCTCTTTTTCTGGGTCACATTGCTCTCTATTGTAAAAATAGCTATATATTTTAGCTGTGTTTTCCTCCTTTGGCTCATTGTAAAAATAAAATGCATTAGGACAGAGAAGCCACCTGTAATGCTCCATCAGAAGAAGCACTGTCAATGTGTGAGGAGAGCCCTTCAGGTCGTGTTAGGAAGTGACTGTCAAGACTGGTGTGTGTGCAGCTCACAGACTCCAGATTGTGCACCCGTTCCCTCAGAGAGCCCATGCTCAGCTAAGAATTTTAACAAACCGTCGCAGTGGGTAAATGAAAAACACATCTTTCTCTTCAGACACAGTGCTAAAGCAGAGGCTGAACAGGTATGGGGAAGGAACCTTAAGAAATAACCCCCCACACACCAAAAAAAAAAGTCCTACCTTTTAATGAAACAAAATCAAGCCCAAATTGAATTGGGATTGACCGATAGCTTTTAATTTTCTTTCACATTTTACTATATCATTTATTAAAATGCAGAATCATGTGCATTAATACTAATAAAGGAAACATGTTGAAATCTGGAAGGATTGCTTCAAGTGCACTACTGCATGCTGCCATCAGATACAGAGAGATACGTTAGTGCCAGGCAGGTATTGTGGTTTATTTTTTATTCATGAGAGGACTTCTATGATGGGAGTAAAACCAGAAATCCCTACTGATAAGAACGATCAATTCCTTTGCATTAAAGCACAGGAGACTAGTCCAACTTAAAATACAAGCCTTCTAGCATTTGTTAAAACGACGTGAATGTAGTACAATTTATACATTTCAAGTTATTTTACATCTATTTCATGTATGTAACTTAAAGCTGTTTTTGAAAAGGCGGAGATCATGGAATGCTGACTCATTCTTTGCTTCAATGGATCCTGACCTCAAAACAGAAAGACCTCAGAAGTGAAATCAAGTTTGTTTGTACTTAGGGATTAAAGACCAGGTCTAGAATGACTCCTTGGTGTCTGTGATTGCGTTCTGCAATTTGGCTGTGACAGAGGCAATCACAATGGAAAGAATCAGAAACACAGAGATGAGGTAGGGAAGAAACCAAAGGCAGTGTGGCAGGCAGACAACCCAATGGGAAAGGAAAAATGACAGAGAATTCAAGATTAAAAAGGCTGTGAGATGGCTCAGCAAAGCACCTGCTGTACCAGGATGAGGAGCTGTTTGGTCCCTGGAACCATGTGAAAGGCCAAATACGGGGTCATGTGCTTCCTTCCATCTAGTAAAAATAGAGAAAATAGAGAGCAAATGTGATTACTGTCCTGAAATGTCCTATAAAGTTCCACAAAGTTTTCATCAGTCCACACAAGGATATGTCTGAAAGTCTTACATCTACATATAAATAAGGGAATAACTACATTCTTGTGAGAACTGTCAAGAGCAACATGGAAGGAACTTCTCACCTGAGTCCATGCCTTGTAGTCGCATAAAAGTTCAGGGCACTGATAACTGCACTTCTTTCTTGGGTGCCTCACACAGAACCATGGCAAGTTGGTCCTGAGGACAGCTAGCCATCTGCTTTCTCTTCATAGCCCTTAGTTACTTTGTCCCCTGCTGTGTAGCCACACCCCTCCCTGTCTTATTACTTTGGTCTGTGCTCTGTAGCCACGCCCCCTCCCTGATTCTGTGATCCTATCACTGCTAAGTCTTTCCAAACAGCACTTTATATTTTCATACTTCTATATAATAAGAAATAAATTTAAAGAGTAGGAAACAGGTAAAGGGGAGACAGTGCGAGGAGAGAGCACGACCAAGAAATATTCCAGAAAGTTAACAGAGGAAATCTTCCTAAGAAACTACAGAAACTCTGCTACAGACAGGTGAACACAAGAGCAGAACCATACCGGGAGATGCCTAGGGACATCTGTCACTCAAATGATGTGTGCTCTGTGCTCACTAAATGAAGCCCAAGAATAAGTTTAGACAATAAAAATATTAAGCTGGGTTTGGCCCTGCCGAAAATTCAACAAATGAACAACTGTTTATTTTAGCATCGTGGCTCTGATTTACTCAACAATGTGAGATTATGATAAGCCTTTAAACTACTGTGATCTTTGGCTTTTCCTCTAAAAATTTAAAATAAGTGAATGCATTTGTCTACAGGTGAGACTCATTTTAATAATTGGGGTGAGGGTAAATGCTGAAATGTTTCAGCACTGAAGTTTATGATAGTTTTGAAAAACACTAAATATGTCAATAAAATTATTGAAGTTTTATTTATTTATTTATTAAACGAGACCCCTGAAAAGTACATATTAAGAACAAGGAAGTAGCATTCCAATTACACCTTCATCTCTGAGTAGGTAGATGAAAAAGGAGTCCAATCATTTGGGGACATATGCACAAAACTTCTCAAAGCTAATAGCATCAGTAAAGTGAATAAATAGGGGTCGTTTGGCAGACACAGCTTGTGCATGAATTGTCACACTCCATCTGTCCAGTGGGTTTAGTGCATTGCATGAGATATACCAGTGAGATTATTGCTCAGGCAATGACTATGGTCACTTCGCTCAGGTCAGGTAACCTCTAGCTAACCCTACTGAAGTGAGCACACTCAGTGAAAAAGGAATCCTTTCACTGGTGTATCTCAAGCTTCAAAATTATCTTTTCTCTTCTATAAATACAATGAATTCCAACATTAGCCCCTTACAAAAAATAAAATGCTCTTTTGATTATTTCTTTTGTTTGGGGCTGCCTCAAATCAGAGGTGGTTGTTACATTCTGATTATTCATTGAGTCTTGTACTTTTAGAGCAGATTGGGGGTGGACATCTTCATGTGGGACATGCTTTGGGATGCCTAAAATTTTCAGATGGTGTCAAAATTCCAACTCAATTCTTCACTGAGATAGAAAGGGCAATTTGCAAATTCATCTGGAAAAATAAAAAGCCTAGGATAGCAAAAACTCTTCTCAACAATAAAAGAACCTCTGGGGGAATCACTATGCCTGACCTCAAGCTACACTACAGAGCAATTGTGATAAAAACTGCATGGTACTGGTACAGTGACAGACAGGTAGATCAATGGAATAGAATTGAAGACCCAGAAATGAATCCACACACCTATGGTAATTTGATCTTTGACAAGGGAGCTAAAACCATTCAGTGGAAAAAAGACATTTTCAACAAATGGTGCTGGCACAACTGGCGGTTATCATGTAGAAGAATGCGAATTGATCCATTCTTATCTCCTTGTACAAAGCTCAAGTCTAAGTGGATCAAAGACCTTCATATAAGACCAGAGACACTGAAATTAATAGAGGAGAAAGTAGGGGAAAGCCTCGAAGATATGGGCACAAGGGAAAAATTCCTAAACAGAACAGCAATGGCTTGTGCTGTAAGATCAAGAATTGACAAATGGGACCTCATAAAATTGCAAAGCTTCTATAAGGCAAAAGACACTGTCAATAGGACAAAAAGGCCACCAACAGATTGGGAAAAGATTTTTACCAATCCTAAATCTGATAGGGGACTAATATCCAATATATACAAAGAGCTCAGGAAGCTGGACTCCAGAAATTCAAAAAACCCCATTAAAAATAGGGCTCACAGCTAAACAAAGAACTCTCACCTGAGTAATACCGAAGGACTGAGAAGCACCTGAAAAAATGTTCAACATCCTTTATCATCAGAGAAATGCAAATCAAAACAACCTTGAGATTCCACCTCACACCAGTCAGAATGGCTAAGTTCAAAAATTCAGGTGACAGCAGATGCTGGCGAGGATGTGGAGAAAGAGGAACACTCCTCCATTGCTGGTGGGATCGCAAGTTTGTATAACCACTCTGGAAGTCAGTCTGGAGGTTCCTCAGAAAACTGGACATAAGACTACTGGAAGATCCAGCAATACCTCTCCTGGGCATATACCCAGAAGAAGTTCCAACTGGTAATAAGAACACATGCTCCACTATGTTCATAGCAGCCTTATTTATAATAGCCAGAAGCTGGAAAGAACCCAGATGTCCCTCAACAGAAGAATGGATACAGAAAATGTGGTACATTTACACAGTGGAGTACTATTCAGCTATTAAAAACAATGGATTCATGAAATTCTTAGACAAATGGATGTATCTGGAGGATATCATCCTTAGTGAGGTAACCCAATCACAAAAGAAGTCATTAGATATGCATTTACTGATAAGTGGGTATTAGCCCAGAAACATATAACACCCAAGATACAATTTGCAAAACACAAGAAAATCAAGAACAGGGAAAACCAATGGGTGGATATTTCATTCCTCCTTAGAATAGGGAACAAAATACCCATGAAAGGAGTTACAGAGACAAAGTTTGGAGCTAAGACAAAAGGATGGACTATCCAGAGACTACCCCACCCAGGGATCCATCCCATAATCAGCCACCAAACCCAGACACTATTGCATATACCAGAAAGATTTTGCTGAAGGGACCCTGTTATAGCTATCTTGTATGAGACTATGCCAGTGCCTGGCAAATACAGAAATGGATGCTCACAGTCATCTATAAGGTGGAACACAGGGCCCCCAATGGAGAAGCTAGAGAAAGCACCCAAGGAGCTGAAGGGGTCTGCAACCCTATAGGTGGAACAACAATATGAACTAACCAGTACCCCCAGAGCTCATATCTCTAGCTGCATATGTAGCAGAAGATGGTCTAGTCGGCCATCACTGGGAAGAGAGGCTCCTTGGTATTGCAAACTTTATATGCCTGAGTACAGGGGAAAGCCAGGGCCAAGAAGCAGGAGTGGGTGGGTAGGGGAACAGGGCAGAGGGAGGGTATAGGAAACTTTTGGAATAGCATTTGAAATGTATATAAAAATATATATATAATAAAAATAAATTTACAAAAGAAAAAAATTCAGATGGTGATGGTATTTATATTGTTTCTGCACAGTTCGCAAACCTAGATTCTACTTAGTCTACAAGGCTATACACTGCATGGAAAGTATATGCATTATTGGGCCTTAGCATTTGAAATAGATTCCAGGAGTTGGCTCCAGTAACTCCGAGTCTTTTGTGCAATGATCCCTATAATTGCTTTCAGGCCATTACCCAGTGACAGTGATGTTTGTCCAAATGTAGGGTTGGCTCACAGCTTCCCTTCAGGCCTTCGTACTGATGGATGGAAGACAAGGCAATGATGAGCCCTTAGTTATCTTCGACTTTGACCATTCTGTGGAATTCTTAATGACACAACTTTCTGGTGTTTTGTTTGCTTTTCGTTTGTTTGTTTGTTTTCTTAGGCTTTATAAGAAACATCTTTCTACCTGTCTCCATCTCCTTGGTTCTAGCATTTCTCCTATGGCTCCTTGCTTTGACCTGATGAGCCACTGTGTTTCAGCACCCTCAAGTGTGTGTGGCCTCTGTTCTTCCTTCTCAAGTTTGAGGAACCTGAACTAAGCGCTTAGAATCCCATGTGTTTTCCCCGAGGCACACACATCTCTTTTGCTGGAAAATGTGAGTACACAGAGATGTTATCTCACCACTCACACTTCCATTGTGTTTGTGATTAAAGTTTTAAAGGATCAAATTAAAATACGAAATTTAAATAGTTTACTTTGTGGTTCTTCCCAAATCCCAAGTATATGCATTGGCCTGGAACTATATTTTGTGATAGAGTTTCTTTTTCTAGTATAAGGTAATCCTTTAGACTATTAAAAATAAGCTTTACCATTTAGAGTATGAGTCAAATGTATTATTTTTGAAGTTGTATGAAAACTGTCATAATTAATAAGTGAAATGGTAGTTACTGGCTTTATTGAATGACTTTTATACACACAAAAATAATTTTTCTTTAATTACACCCACTTAAAACAAATACACATTTAACTGAAATACATACATATATAAAACAAAGCATAATTTTAAATAGTACCAGTGAGTGTAGAAGCAACATTTCATCCAACCAACTTACTAGTAGATTCCTACATATCCTATAAATCTCCAGATGAAAAAGAAACCATGAACCTTTCCTATCACACTTATGCCTCCTGCTGCTGAGGTAAAGTCAACTTTTATCGGAGGTCTGACAACTTCTTTGGGGAGAAGCATGGAACGCTATGCAAA
The DNA here is from genome assembly GCF_978045245.1 of Mus caroli. Taxonomy (NCBI): domain Eukaryota; kingdom Metazoa; phylum Chordata; class Mammalia; order Rodentia; family Muridae; genus Mus; species Mus caroli. The sequence goes on along the minus strand of NW_028227265.1, from coordinate 119,756,563 downwards.
ATGAAATTAATTGCTCCACATCTTGGGAACACATCACCTGTGCAGATGTGAGTCCTAGAGTTCTGTTTGCTACAGGGCTTCTCTAAATTATTCTCCCCCAAAGTCATTTTATTATTTCAACCTTACTGGAGAGAATTTTCCTCTTGAATGATCAATTCTAAGTATTTTAAACTCTTCCTTGTGGAGGTAATTATTTAATTAACTAAGCCAGTCTGCCACACTTGTATTTATCAAAAACTGGTTTAGCATCTTCCATGCTCCAGCTTCCATCCTGGGACATTTGTGGACTTAAATAACCAGAGCAAAAGCAAATCTGTTGTCCCTCTTGGGTCATCACATGAAAGTGCCAGCCTGTTACGTGAGAAGACCTGAGACTAAGTTCCTGTGTCACGTAGACACCTACTAACAGAGCCAGAAACTAGTGTCTGTTGTACTTCTGCCAGTCCTCAAGATCTGAATTCACTCTTCCTGATCCCGATGGTGAGAGGGGAGAAGCCACTCCCAAAGTCAGCCTCTGACCTCCACATGGGTACCATGAAGCCATGCCCTGCTCCAGCCCCAAATAAATTCATGCAAAAATAGTTTTGATTTAAAAGCTGCATAAAATTCCTAACATGTGTGGCCATTCACAATTACAAATTAATATCCAAACTATATGCAACATAAAATATCAGGATGGTTCGAATTACCTATCCCATTATAGCACATTTCCTTACTGATGGAGGGTAAATGAGTGGAGGCGACACTTCCCCAGCACACTGGTTACCAGGCCAGCAACTCACAGGGCTACTAAGGACGTCCGTGTCACCACAAGATAAAGCACTGCCTCTTCACATGTGGCGAACAGTGTGCTGCCTGCAGTCTGCCAAAGCTATCTTAACCTGTGATGTGGTTTTTTGTTTGTGTGACGTCTTTCATTTGGGCTGTATTTAAGTATGATTGATTATTTTCAATTTTGTCATCAGAAGCATGAACTGAAACAGATAGTATTGGAATACGTGAAACTGCTCTGCTATCCATGATAAATCATACCATGGGCCCACAATAAATCATACACCGAGCAAGCAAATGAAGAAAACAATACAGTACAGAGACAAGCAGCTCTGCATAAAGTCGCTGGCTAGACCTTGACTCTGCTAACGGGATAATCTCCTGATGGCTTTGCCAAGAATTTAATAAGTCAATTCCAAAAGATTTACATACGGCTCTTATCTTAATTATTTCCCTCCATATCTTGATAAACTTTCCAAAACAAAACAAGTTTTCATGGGAACAACTCTCTCTGTCAATCACAAAGTTGCAACCACTGATTACTGTGCTGCTTCAAGATAAGAATGAACACTGATTATTTTGAGCACACTTGAGGTCTACAAAGGTACAGAGGTGGTTTTATTTTTCTCAATATTGCTGAAGAGGATCCCCCCCCCAAAGGTCGATTTCCAGTATTTTAAACTGTACATTAAGAAGCTAACTGCTTAATTGACTAAGCCAATCTTCCAGGCTTCTAGTCATCAACCATTAGTTGAGCTTCATCGACTGTGTGACAGACCCCAGGCTAGAACGCGTAACAACAAATCACACCAGCCGTTTTCAGATTATTCCAGATAGCCATCAGGTCTAATCCCAGAACTTCCCTTTGCTTTCATATTTCTCTTTGTTACAAAGCTCCAATTCTGTAAACCATGCTATACACTTTTCTGAATTATCTGCAAACATTAGAAGCATCTCCAATCCTTATTGAGGATGCTCAGCAGCATCCATGGGTTTTTAAACAAACTAGGGCAACACAGCCAAGTTCTAACCAATACGAAACACTTAAGTCAATCCGATTATTGAAGTTTTCAACATTCTCATCCTGGCTTCACTGAAGGGAGCAACCGAGAGATCACTGGCTGTCATGGTGCTCAACTTATAAAGACAGTTGCATGCAGTGAAATGTTCTATCTTATTTAGTGGCTTCCAAGCATTGATCTGATCCCCATGTGTCTTGCTATTTATTGGAGCAAAGCAAGGAGCCTCTCCTCCAACTAGGAATCCCTTCCCACATTTCCTCTCAGCAACAGTGTTAGAAGCCAGACACATGAGCTCTCAGCAAGCCAGTGCTCCACACTGTGCTCCCTCCACACTGTCCCCTCTGCACACTGTGCTTCCTCCACACTGTGCTCCCTCCACACTGTGCACCTTCCACACTGTGCTCCCTCCACACTGTGCTTCCTCCACACTGTGCTCCCTCCACACTGTGCACCTTCAACACTGTGCTCCTTCCACACTGTGCTCCCTCCACACCACTGTGCTCCCTCCACACTGTGCTCCCTCCACATCACTGTCCTCCATCCCCACTGTCCTCCCTCTACATCACTGTGCTCCTTCCACATCACTGTGCTCCCTCCACACTGTGCTCCCTCCACACAGTCCTCTCTGCTCTGTGGACTGGGCTTTGCCTGGGCATTTTCTCACATCAAGATGATATCAAAACACACAAAGGATTGAGGATGGTTTCAAGAAGCCTTTTCAATTCCTTCTCCTACTCCTCTAATCTCTACCCCCTTCCAAAAATCTCAGCAAACTTCCTTTTAGTTTTGGAGATAAAACTGCCATGCACAGTATTCTTTTTCTGCCTCCTACTGCTACCTCAATGGTGGACAACCTCTATTGTAAATGTGAAACACCTGGTGGACTTACAGCCTTGGGAAAACAGTGCAGTACTTTTCAAAGTTAACATAGCATTTTAGCTTCACATAACTGTGTCATTATTACTTTATTCTGTAAAGTCGGACTTCTCTCCTCTCTCTGTTGTCTGTGCTTTGTAAATGCTGTTGGTGAAGATGGTTTTGTCCTTGACAAACCTGCACAGGGCCCTCCAGCTAACCAATCCCAACTTCACACTCAGTGGTGACATCATACTGTTGGCTTTCTTCATCCCCCTCCCCCATCTTCCCTATGTTACTGTCAAGTGACGTCTCTCCTTTATTTCAGAGTTCTCCTTGCTCTCCCTGCAAACATCTGGCATTCTTTTCATGCCTTAGAAAAAGCATTCATTCTGGTTAATTTCAGCCTCCTGGTGTGTAATATGAAAGGGATAAAAATGGTCACTACTTCCCAGACATGATGAAATGATTGAATAAGCTGATATATGTGAAGAATGCACACTTCTCCAGCATCCCTGGGAGTCACTTAAGCACTGTTAGCCATGTTCAGGAAGTCCACTCTGACTTAGCTCTCTCCCCGCACGATGCTGCCTCCCCTGGAGCAGCCTGCATATAGTTATCGGCATGTAGTAAAGGCCGGTCACTCACTGACCAGCTAAGTGCCATTTGCTGAGTGGTTTAGCATTTTAGTAACCCAGACCATAGGAAGAGTGCTGCATGCTTATCAATCCATACTGGTCTGCATTTTATCAATCCATACTGGTCTGCATTTTATCATCAATCCATACTGGTCTGCATTTTATCATATGTGAGTATATGATTTTGGTCATAAACTCCTCCTTTCCCCATCAACTCTCCACCTCATATTTCCTTTCAAATGCACGTTGTGTTAATATGCATATGCATATGTATTTGAATATACATATATACACATGCGTATATGTTACTGAGACCAAGTAGAGTTCCCTATATGCACATGTGAGTAGGGTCACAGGGAGAACCTATGAGGGGGTTTGCTCCTGAAGAAAACTGATTCCCCCTCCATCAGCAGCCCCCATTGGTTCCTTAACTAGAGAGTGGAACCCTGGGCACCCATCTTCACCCACAGAGAATATTGATCAGCACAAGTTAGTGGAGACTTCTGTAGCTTTTGAGAGCTCATGGATGAAGCGTCTTTGGCACACCTTGAGACAGTATAGTGATCTTGGTCCTCTGGTTCTAATGCTCTTTTCACATACACTTCTGAGATTCTACCCAAGGCTGGGGTGTAGGAAGATATGCTGTCGTGTTAAGGCCCGGTAAAAGGAGTGAACTCAGACCTTGTGCTATAAACCCAGCCAGGCACCCAGGGATGATGGGGTCATTGACTCTGGAGGAGAATTCATTAATCCACTGCTGTTATTGATAGTATGCCCTCTAAATACTCCTCCAGATCCCCACAGACCAGCACTGCTCTCGGTCACCATCTCCTCCAGATCCCCACAGACCAGCACTGCTCTCGGTCACCATCTCCTCCAGATCCCCACAGACCAGCACTGCTCTCGGTCACCATCTCCTCCAGATCCCCACAGACCAGCACTGCTCTCGGTCACCATCTCCTCCAGATCCCCACAGACCAGCACTGCTCTCGGTCACCATCTCCTCCAGATCCCCACAGACCAGCACTGCTCTCGGTCACCATCTCCTCCAGATCCCCACAGACCAGCACTGCTCTCGGTCACCATCTCCTCCAGATCCCCACAGACCAGCACTGCTCTCGGTCACCATCTCCTCCAGATCCCCACAGACCAGCACTGCTCTCGGTCACCATCTTCTCCAGATCCCCACAGACCAGCACTGCTCTCGGTCACCATCTTCTCCAGATCCCCACAGACCAGCACTGCTCTCGGTCATCATCTTCTCCAGATCCCCACAGACCAGCACTGCTCTCGGTCACCATCTTCTCCAGATCCCCACAGACCAGCACTGCTCTCGGTCACCATCTTCTCCAGATCCCCACAGACCAGCACTGCTCTCGGTCATCATCTTCTCCAGATCCCCACAGACCAGCACTGCTCTCGGTCACCATCTTCTCCAGATCCCCACAGACCAGCACTGCTCTCGGTCATCATCTTCTCCAGATCCCCACAGACCAGCACTGCTCTCGGTCACCATCTTCTCCAGATCCCCACAGACCAGCACTGCTCTCGGTCATCATCTTCTCCAGATCCCCACAGACCAGCACTGCTCTCGGTCACCATCTTCTCCAGATCCCCACAGACCAGCACTGCTCTCGGTCACCATCTTCTCCAGATCCCCACAGACCAGCACTGCTCTCGGTCATCATCTTCTCCAGATCCCCACAGACCAGCACTGCTCTCGGTCACCATCTTCTCCAGATCCCCACAGACCAGCACTGCTCTCGGTCATCATCTTCTCCAGATCCCCACAGACCAGCACTGCTCTCGGTCATCATCTTCTCCAGATCCCCACAGACCAGCACTGCTCTCGGTCATCATCATGGAAGATTATTTTAGCAGCAGATAGAGGCTGTTACAGAGAATGACAAGTGGTTCGAGTACAGAGAGCCAGTGGCTGCAGTGTCCTCATCCCTATTTAAATAAATCTCTATATAATTATATATAAATATATATGTGTGTGTGTAATTCATAAATATATATTTATAGAATTCTATAAAATATATTACAGTGTGCTGATAATATAAAAACTATCTCATTTCATTTCTTTTTATTTTTGTGTGTTCTAAGACATTTGTGTAACAAAAGAGCATTCATTTACTAGCAACAGCTATTCTCATGTTGACTGTGTTGAACATCAGTGTCATGAACAGATGTCTTGCAGAGGCTCTGAAACACAGGTCTGGAGAAACTGGTAGGCTAGCCTCTCAGATGAGTTATTCAGACTCACCAGTGGCTTTCGCCTGACATGCATTGCTGGCCTTTAAAGTCTGAATTCCCCTCACATGATAAGCTGTCCCTTTTCTAACTGTGGGTGTCATGTGACTCTGTTAACATCTTTCTTTCATAATAGTATTGCATGTTCAAACCCATGTTCTTGGAGGGTATTACTTGGTCTTGATATTTTAGGACATTCAGCAACGTCAATGAATTGATTCAATCAGAAAATGGCCAGTGTTCCTGAACATATAAGAAAAATGCCTACCCTCCTATTATCTCCTTGAAAGCTCTAATTTACATGTGGGCATATGATGTATGTATACATTATTGCTCTCATATGGTCACATTTGCAGTTGTTTTTTTAACCACATAAAGCTGGCTTCCAAAGAACAGAGCACCCATTCAATGCTTTGAGTTTTCATTTTGATTTCTTTGCTGATGAAGAGATTTATAGAAGGACACTATGTTCTATTTTTAAAACCAATTTTATCAGGAAATCTTACTGAAACCCTTTCATACTGAGAGGTGAGTTACTACGGATTTTTTCATACCACCATGATCAAGCTGAGCAGCAGGTTACTCTCAGGATCTTGCTCCTGATCCTCCATGTGAGAGTAAGTGACTAACAGGGGAGCCTGTTTTTCAGAGACATGGGAATACATGCAGGTAGCAGGTAGAGATGGTGCTGCAGATGAATATGTGTTGTAACACAGGAGGAGGAATTCCGCTGACTGCTTTTAGCTCTACACAGTCTTATTTGTTTCAGGAGACTGGATTTCCTTACAGAGATGCAGAGGATACCATAAATTACTACTGTATTGTAGCTTTTGAGTGGTGACTCTTTGCCAGAGATTGCAACTTCAGCAACTAAGACAGGGGGTGGAAACATGGAAACTACACACTTCTAGTAACCATGGAAACAGCAATTGCCCTATTGCAGAATCTTCTATAAATACAAGAATAGCTGTTCTTTGAGGCTGTCCATAAAGACTTCTGTATAAATTACTCTCTGTTTTTCTCCTAATATAAAACACAAACCTGTTCAGATGAGCTAGCATGTCTCAAGAAACCACTTTAAAGCCTGCACTGTTCATACATTGTAGTCAAATAGAAAAAGGTATTGTTTCACTGAAGCACAGAAGCTCTTCAAGAACAGTGTCTCTGTAGTGCTTTGACAACTCATTCTGCTAGGCTGAAACCCTCACAGAAACACAGACTAGCTTTAGAATTGTAGCTCTCACTGGATCAAAAAGGATATGACAGCATAAGATGACCCCCAAAATGGGAGATGACAACATGGGGAGACCATAAACCAAAGAAAGGATGGCAACAGGAAGAGACACCCTAAGAAGAAAGATACAAGTCACAGGCTACTGAGAGCGCAGTTGTTTATTCACCCATGACCCAAAAGGGGAGTGGATCAAAACCAGGAAGAAGTTCAAGTAATGGTTCTTGTAGAAGGCTTAGGACTTTGACAAGGCAATCGGAGACCTGAACCACAGGTCCCTCCTCCCAATCTGCTCTGCAGGAGTAGCCACACTACTAATGGAGAGCTTAGGCGTCTTACTGATAGATCTCAGAGAACAGATGCCACAGCCTTTGCCCAGACCTGAGTAGGTCAGAGAGTCTCTGTGAATGACCTAAGTATCAAGGGAAGTCAGAAATATCCTTGTTTCAGAGAAGGAACACTGAAGTCCCAGGAGGTTGACACATACACTCAGGGTCAGTGACACCATAGAATGTAGCTGGGAATCTTTCCACACCGCTCTTCTTCTATCTCCCTTTGTGTGCTCTCTACAGACTCTTTCTTGGCATCGGCATGAAGAACTGAAGATGCACTGTGTTCATGTAATAATCAGTAAGTTCTCATCACGACTCATTGCTGATGGTCTAAAAAATTCTTTTAATCCTCCCCATGTTCATAAAACAAAATATGCCCATGTTTCTGATAAATTTTATATGTACACACCCCAGGTATTTTCAACTCTGAAATTCTAACCAATTTTCCAATAATATATTTATATGCCAGAAAATATGATCCCCACAATTATAAGACCCTACCCACCTGTGTAACTTGGTTTATACAAAGATAAAAAGTTCATTACAGGCTCAGAAATCCTGTGAATTCTTCAAAGGAGTTGCGTCTGGAATATGCCCTGTGATTTCCTAATGGTTCAAGGTTCATATGACTTCCCTTTTCAGCCAGTGAAAGCAGACTTATTGCTATGCATAAGACATAGTTAGGTAGCTAGGAAATATTATTAGCCTTGGAGGCTACTGGGGATCAACTTCCCTACGGCTGCCTTTAGACTTTGCCCCTCATTTCCTTGGTAACACTACAAAGGAAAATTATCACACTGCCCCAACTCAGCCATCTTGGTCAAAAAAAAAAAAAAAAATAGAATACCTCTGGTTTGGGGTAGATATATGACATTGTGATGGGATTTACAGATTAGAAAGTTACATATTATTACCTACCTTCTGGATCCAGGACCTAGAGAGATGACTCTGTGATTAAATCTACATGGATTAATTCCAAGTACCCATGTGGCAACTAGTCCCACTGGACTCAAAACACTTTTCTGGCTCCACAAGCACTGCACACACATGGTGCACAGAAAGACATACAAGCAAGCAAAACATATACACACAAATAATGAAATTACTACAACAAATAACAACAACAACAACAATAGGGAATCTATCTTTGTCTGCCAATCACCTGCCCAGTAGACATCCTACAGAAAATCTGATCCACCTAAAGATATTCAAAGGATATAGGAGAAATAATTATCAATGGGATAACATTTCTCTCCTTCACAGAAACACTTTCCATAGTGCAGCTGCTGTCTGCATTGGTGGCTCAGTGGAGAAGAGTCTTGACCACCATAAAGCAGCTGCCGACAGGTCTCCACCATGTAACCTGCCATCTCTGTGAGGTTTAGCTCAGAGTCACTTACTGTATCACTTTTCTCAAATCTGTCTCTTTTGTCTCTGGGCTTCACCACTCTCTCCTGAAAGCCCCCTTCCTCTCCCACTTGCCACTGTTTGCTGCCTACCATTTGCTGACCGCTCTTGGGCTACCCCTCCTCTTCCTCGTGCTCCTGGAAGCTGCCGAGGTTAACAGCTAGCCTGCTTCACCGTCCCTCTCTCAAACTCCAGTATCACCCTCACTTTTTCTTCTGAGACAGTTTCTAAATTATTTTATTAACAAGACTGGCAATTTACTAAAAGAGTCCTGATTTCTCCAGTATTAACAATACAGAAATTAATGTTATTGCCCATGTCTCTCTTTCTCAGGCATATCAGACAATGGAATTCAGAACTGCATTCCTCCATATAGACTGATATATTTGTAAGTAAAACTAAGCCTTTTTGAAAATATTTCCTCAGGAAAGACAATCTGCTGCTGGTCTGAGATCGCTTGCACGTGTACAGATGTGTCTTGTAAAGCATTTAGGTCATTCTTCCCTTAATTATAATTTATGTACTTAAATTATTAATAAGCGTATCTGCTAATCGAATCTGGGTGGTGTAATTCAATTTTTTAGACGCTGGTGGTTTCATTCATTTCTGTGATTTATGAAGCTGTAACTTGTATTTACACACTTATCTCCCTATTAAATGTTCATCTGCCAGCCAGCTGTCCCCACTAGTTACCTAATGGTTTTCTCAAAGCTGATGTACATCATTTTACTTTTGGGTTAGCATAGAATCCTCAGTAGAACACCTGTGGAAACTTTCAGTAAGTCTGTGCTTTCAGTCTCCCCCAAACATGTAAATCTTCCACTATATTTTAAACTTGTCGTTTTTACTTCCATGTTTTTCATCTAACAGCCAACTCCGTCATTGTCAGGAGCCATCATAGGACAAGCTAATAACGAGCAGGTGATCTTCCTGAGATGACCGCCTTAGAGTAACATCTCTGATGGAACTCTGGAAGGCGAGGCCCACGAGAAAATCAGTTTAGGAAAGACTCCTGCTATTAATATATTAAACACATATTTAAAAAAAAACCACTAGATGTTAACTCACCCTTTTGAGCAGATCTTTGCAGATCTACAAAGATGTACTCTCTTGTAGTGATGCTATATAGACAAATAGATGACTCCTCAATTCTTAATGATGATCCTATAAGAATTCCTAAAATTATATCACTGTTCATTAAGCTCTTTTATAGTGATATGGCAATTAGGTCCCTTTCTGATAGTCAAAACTGCAACAAGAACTCTGTGAGTCCCCCATGTGTCATCAATTAATTGCTTCTAAAGAGTAACCAGACTTTCTCCTACTCAGAGCACAGTCCAAGAGGTGGTAAAACAATTACCCAAAGGCCATAAAACAGGAACGAATGGTTTATTATAGGTGCTAGGGCAGAAGATAGAATTAGACTGGCTTTGTCTATACTAAACCTCACTAATAACTTAGTTATGGTTTTAACTTCCAATGAACCTGTGGAACTGTGACAGGTGATGAATGTTTAATGGGATAATTACTCCTAGTGGCTATGCATGTCAACATTCTCTGTTGTAAACTTCTTATTCGATTTATGATTTGATTTTATGTGTAAACTTGTGATGAACTTTTACCATGTGATCACACATTCTGAAACATGTATAAGTACTGAGGACAAAGAGTAGAGTGCAAGACAAATTTTCCCTTGCCCCTCTTAGGATCTTTCTGCTTTCCCCCCTTTTCTTAGACAGCTTTCATAGACAACTTTTTATAACTTTATGACTTAGTAATAAACACTATAATCACTTTTCAAAGTATTCCTTTCTCTACTGTGACTTCTACTAGTAGGCAGGAAGTTGGAGCTGAGCAGTTTCTGCTAAGATAGAACAAAAGCCACATTACTTAATGCCCAGCTGCTAGGCTACAGGTCAGTCACCTAATTTTTTACCTCAGAAATTTTTTACCCTCAGAAAGAGCAAGAAAGTTTTTAGGATTTTTTAAAAGTTATCATTAGCATTTCAGTATAGTTAGGGAGCTAGAACATCCAGAGACTGCCAGTCATAAAAGCCACACCAGAGTCCTACTCTGTGTCTAGTTTCAACCGGCTCCAGGCTGGAAGGCTCCCGGCACACAATCAGCAAGTTAGCATCTTCTTTGTTCCCCCTCTGGATCAGTGGTTGTCATCAGGATTCTGTGTTTGCCCCATGATCAATTCTCTGTATCCAGGCCAAGACCCTCCATTTTAAAGTATAAATATGATCCCAGTGTTTCCATTTTTAACCCCTTTACAAACTGAGCAGTTTACACAACATGGCTTTGCCACTGTCTCCCTATCCCTTCTCCAGTCAGTCTACCTGAAGGAGTGCACACTCTTTCAAAATGCTCATTCCTCTTTCCTGCAATCCATCTTTCCCATTGCTTCCCATGGTGCTTTGCTCTTTCAAATCCATTGATCCCTCCTCTTAATGAAACAGGCTTCTATCTGATGGCAATATGTTCCCCTCACTAATGATGACAGTGTGCTTAGAGTGACCAGACAACTTAGACTGAGCTCCACCTGGCAACAGCTGCTACCCAGCTCTGCTTGACTTAACTTTGTTACCCTGCAAGGCAAGCTCCAAGATCTAGAAAGTACCAGTTAATCAATCGGTAAAGATAATTTGATTATAACCTTTTCCTTCCTAAGAATTGAATATCATATTCTGTAGAAGGAGAAAAGCTGTTAGAAAGAGTCATAAAGGAAACGCAGCAACATGTGCTATCAGATATTGGGTGGAGGCTCATTACAAGACAGAGCAAATGCACCTCGCCTGTCTCAGTTAATGGAAGCTTAATTAGATCAGAGCAAAGTCCCAGTGCCTGCCACAAATGGCCTTCAGACCACAGTGAGCAGCCTGACAAGTCTCACGTAACTGGTGCCTTAATGATTGGGTATGGAATGGATCACAGTTCTTCAGAACTGGACCCAGAAACAATGGAAAGAGTATGTGTGTGTGTGTGTGTGTGTATGCATGTGTGTGCACATGTGTATATGAGTATATGTGTATGTATGTGTGTGTTCATGTTTATGTGCATTGATTAAAGAGAATTAAAGAACAATGAAAATTACTGTATTAAAATGACTTTCGTAGTTTTGCTTGAATATCTCTGAAACTTCCCCTCTGTGTGTGTGTGTGTGTGTGTGTGCATTGTGGGTGCATGTATGTGTATGTGTGTATGCATGTGTATATGTGTGTACATGTGTGTGCATGTGTGTACATGTATATGTGCATTAATTAAAGATAATTCAAGAACAATGAAAATTACTATATTAAAGTGACTTTAGTGGTTTTGCTTGAATATCTCTGAAACACTGTGTGTGTGTGTGTGTGTGTGTGTGTGTGTGTCTGCTCAGACAGGGTCTTGCAATGTAGATCTAGAGAGGATCTCACTATGTCCAGCCTTGGGTCTCTGACTCACGGTGGTCCTCCTGCCATGCACATCACTTTCAAAGGCAGCAAACAGAAGAAAGCCTAACAGGTTGGCATTAAATACAAAGAGAATAATTCTATTTAGGAAATGTGTGGAGGAACTTCTGTAGAATACAGTATATATTATAATAATAACCTTATATTCAGAAAATAATCATGCATCAAGATGATGAATTGAATACACAGGATGGACGTGACAGAGGGTCAGAGGGATATTCAATGACATTAATTTAACGTGAACAACAGGGGTGTGTGTGTGTGTGTGTGTGTGTGTGTGTGTGATATTTGCCTTGGCATTGAACAGGATAGTGCTCTGCAGCCTTTACTGTAGATATGAGAAGCTGTGGCTTCACTATGATTATAGATAATCAAATGTTGCCAAACCCAGCTAAATATGTAGATTATACTGAGTGGATTTTGGAAAAATGTATACAAAATGCCATGGATTAGGGTAATAATTTAAGAAGGCTTTAGTTTTTTTCTAAAAATATAAGATAGATAGATAAATAGAGAGATAGATTAAATAGATAAATAGACAAATAGATATAGATATGGTTAATTGAAAGTCTACACTTGTAGTCTTATACCATGATACATCATACAAGAATCCCAGGATATTTTCTATAAAGACCTCACAGCATCATTAATAACCACATCCAACAACACAGAAACATGGCACTTTCTAAAAACCACAGAAAAATGCAAATATGATCATCAGACCTGACAGACACTCAGCCATGCTTCTGTGGGAAAGCCCGTGGCAACAGGACATGAGCCAACTGTGTTCCTGTACTTGCCTTTCTTATTTTTTTTTCTTCTGACACAGAAAAGTGTGGTTCTGACTATGTTTGTTGAGGGTACATTAAGACTGGTAGGGAAACAGCTGTAGGAACCCTGGTCAGAGAGTTGGCAACAGCAATCACGTTCTGAAGATACTAAGATCGGAACTCTCATTCTGTTAAGTGAGAGAGGAACACAATAGCTTCTGAGTTACTGTTCTGTTTGTTAAACTGTCTCCACTTCCTTTCTCATGCTCTGCCTTTGTAGCAGTTTGAATAGGAATGGCCCCTGTAGGCTCTTAGACCTGAATGCTTACTCTTTAGGGAGTTGTTCTACTGAACAGGGATTACGAGGTATGGCCCTGTTGGAGGATGTGTGTCACTGGGAGTGGGTTTGGTTCAGTGTCACTCTCTCTTCCTGCTGCCTATTGATCGTGATGTTGAACTTTCAGCTACCTCTCCAGCACCATGTCTGCCTGCATAATGCCAGGCTTTCCACCATGACAACAATGTACGGACCTCTGAACAATAAGTCACCCCAGTTAAATGTGTTCTTTTCTAGGAGTTGCTGTGCTCAGCAAGTTTCTTCACAGGAATAGAACAGTGATTAAGACATTCTTCCTGACGATCCTTCTCTTTGACATTCCAGTTCCTTCCTCATTACTTCTTTCTCTGTTTCCCTGACTACTAACTATCATCTGTCTGTCTGTCTGTCTATCATTTACCTATTTATTTATTATTTAGTCATCTACCTATAATCTATTTACTAGTTATCATCCATATGTTTATCGACCTGTCATTTATTTATTATCATTCATCTACCTTTACTCTTCTTACTAGCTATCATATATATATATATGTACATATATATATGTACATATATATAAAATCTATCATATATATCTCATCTGTGTATCTATTATCTATCATCTCTCTATAGCCTATTATCTATCATCTCTTTATCCTTTACTTATCAGCCACCTACCTACTTATCCCTGGTCTCATCCTACAGCGACTATTCTTGGATGTGAATGATAGTTAATTTAGACTTTAAGTTGTTCTACATTTTACCTAAAAACATTACTTTCTTGATTAGGTGTTTCTGAATATAAAATGAAATGTAAAATTATTGTAGTTGATGACCCTTTTGTTTTTCATAGTTATTTCTCTTCAAAAAAAAAAAAAAAACATTCCCTCCCTCAGTAAGTCATGAAAAGTAGGAAATAGGATAATTTCAACCCTTGAAACAATGTAACATATTATGAAAAGAGGATAATCAGTTGTCTTTAAAAATGAAATGCATGAGACACTGGTGCTAAGATTTGATAAGTTTTGAATCTGGATCAGGATGTGGAATGGAATCTGAATTGCATTTCTTATAAGTTTACAAGAAAAAGACTCAGGTGTTTAATTCTAAAATGAGCCATTCTCCTCAGAAAGCCAGAAGCTTCGCTCGGCTTCTGCTTAAGTAAGTCACTCTTGTTTATAGAAAGTTTGGTGTGATAGTAGTTGGCAATCTTTTTATGAGTGAGAAGACACTCTCCTCTCAGTGCTCCTTCCATTTTAACTACGAGGAAACAGATTGAGCCACTGTGGACAGCAGAGGGTGAAACAAGACCTTGTGGGCTCAAATCACTGGGCTTGGAGGGTCCCCTGTCCTCTAATACACAGTAAGATCCTTCACTTTCCTCATCAAACAATGTTAGGGAATCTACTCAATCCTTTACTGAGATTTTAAAATCTGTTATGGTGTACAATTTAAAAAATTTTACAGTGTACCACACAGATTATTTCTGTATCATATGCATACACACATCTATCATAGATTTAACTATAATTGGTTTCTTTTGAAGCCTGAGTCACTTTCTAGGAGAAATAATCAAAACATGAAGATGTTGGTCAACAAGTCTCAAATATTCATCATTTTTCCTGAATACATGTTCCTCAGATACAAGTGCATGGTTGCTAACATTCATAAGTGGAAAGAGCTGTCCATGCCACGATCCTATATCTGCTTAGAAGCATCCCTCACACATCTCGGTGGAGCCAGAAACTAAACTTCCATTTTTTTTGTGTCAGGATCCCAAAGCATCTCTACCTCACAGTTACAAACACCAGAGAGTCTCATAAGCAGAACCCCATTATGTTGCCCATAATTGTTGAATTATAGCCCAAAACCATTGCTGGGAAGGCTCACACTGCATACATTTTTAATGTACGAAAGAACAAAAACAGGAAAGAATAATAGGGGTGTTATATGCCCTTTGAACTTGGAATATATTGGTTCATTTCAGCGAAATGGCCAGCTTATTTCAAATGCTACTCTTGATATTTGGTGCCATTTGAAGAAATGTCTGCATGGCTCCTCACCGGCTGAATAAGGACTCGGCCACAGTGACAGAATTAGCCAGGTCATTGAATGCGTACTTTATCAACTAAAGCAGCACTGCCAAATGGTGTGCCTTTGAATCTGTTCTCCGAGTGCCTCCAAGACCCTCTAGTTAGTGCCCAGCACAGAAAAAGCATCACCTGGTTCTGATTCTTAGAGAAATAGATTAATGCCATAATCTCAGTACTGCTGTTTTTACAGCTCATCTTCACAGTTTGTGCCACGGGCCTGTCCTAAGTTTGACGCTGGCTTATCTGTTAGGAACCAGTGTCTCTTCTGATTGCAGGGTCATAAAGTTTCTTCCACCTCCAAAGTTTATTATCGATTCTGTTAGCCAGACACAAATAAACCCACGTGGACATCACTACTTCCCTGGGTATATGAGTTGGCATTGCAATATTAATTTTATACAAATTCAGCCCTTGAAAGTTGTTCAAAGTTGTTTGAAAAGAAGTCAATTACAAATAGAAGTTGTATTACTGTACCCTCTTCACCTGTGTCTCTGCATTAGCTAATACCCAAACCATCCACAGGTGAAAGAGTTCACATTGTTTTAAAATACCTGCAGGCCAGAGCAAAGGAATAAAACGTCCTCTTTAAGTAAATTATCCCCACAGCCAGTTTTATCTATCCTCAGGGGGCCACACACACCTGTTTCCATGGCCTTGCCAGGGAAGGACAGATGCCTGACACTTTGTCACTCATTCTCGGGTCTGATATTCATTCAGCTTACCTTCTCCAGGGTTAGCCTTACTAATATTTTTTTATGGGATAGCTCCCTTTTCTCTAGTAATTATTATGTTTTGTTTTCTCCAGTTTGGTTTTAATAGTTCAAACCCTGACTTGGAGGAGGCAAACAAGTTCTAATGGTGCCACTGATTATAAAGGAAAAGATGTTTTTATTCCAGGTAGATACATATAAAAAAAGATTTAAAAAAGCCACTCATTCTTCACTACTACAACCACTACAAATTTATGATATGAAACACCAGCTTTTATAGATCTTTGGAAGCAAATAATACGAGGGATCTACCATCTCTAGTTTCTGCACTAAGGATATTAGTGAAATGGTAATGCCTTCACATAACATTCACAAGAGCAGCAGATACTCAGGACTAAACGCTGCTAAAGAACAAGCATGGAGGAAATATTTCTATTTATGTTCATTGAGCTAGATTCTATGGGTGATACAATACATTAATAACTAATGATATGTTTAGGATGTGCCAAGTAATTGGTTGAAGTCGTTAGTAGTAGATAAAATAGTTTGCAGAACAAAAGTTTTTAGCAAGGAAACCCCCCTCCCCCCGTTTCCTAGCCATATTATTGACTGAGTATGGTTCTGAGCAAGAGAGAGAGAGAGAGAGAGAGAGAGAGAGAGAGAGAGAGAGGGAGAGAAGAATTAAGGGACAAAGTTAGTGTGTGTATTCACCTTGTAAGCAGTTCATTTATCTGTGCAAATGTCTGAGAGAAAGTTAAGTAAAATTCATGAAATAAAATACATCGGTTAAGTAAAGTAGCTAAAACCCTTTCTCCCTCTTTTACCATTCCCCTCCTTTGTGATATATTTACATTTCTTCCTCCTTTTACCATTCCCCTCCTTTGTGATATATTTACATTAATTCTGTGAGACTTCATAGGAGCATGCAGTGTATCTTGTGTGTAACCTCTCCCCCACCCCCACTTGAAGCTTGCATGCCATGTGTCACTTCATTCTGATGACTGTCAGCTCTCAGATGCCACTGTTCATGTTCACATGTGTCTCCTGATTATAAAGACAGCATTTTAAAATAATCAACCATTAATGGTTCAGTCATTTATAATGCCAACCTCTTGGACACTAGCATAAATAAGCTGGATTGCCTAACAACCCTCCTTAAGTATAAGCGACTCTTACAGATATACTGGATTTCCTTTATTCCCTCTGTAGCTTGGTTCTTACTAACTTTTGAGTCCAATAATAATCCTGTGCTATTTTCTCCTTGGGCCGGGTGGCATGTAGTACGTCCCTTTCTGAGATGCCTTGGTTACAATTCTCCTGGCCCCAGTGTGTTCTGTTTACTAGCATGCAGCATTTACTTTCAGTTCTATTTGCCTCTACTGCTCCAAAGTTTTCCCTTCTGCTATGAGATGGGTAAGTGATCCAAACATGCTGGACCTGTTTTCACCAGCCTGATATGGTTGGTGGCAGTGCCTGGCTATTTCAGCTTTGCCTGAGATTTCTGGGAGGAACTTTCTCCACAGGATGAGGGAGTCTGCCTGCATGTATCACCACACTGTGCGGATATCTGCATTTCCCCCCTATTCTTTACAGATATTTTGAATTCCTTCTCTTTTCTGACTGACAGCTTACTTTCCCCATGCCTGCTTTTATTGCAATCTCTTTCCATCAACAACCATAAAGTCTTCCTGCTTTAATTTGTCTGCCCACACCCAGTTTATTAAGCGGTGCTGTCAGAGTTCATTTCTGAGATACCTTTCTGGCTCAACACTTAATTGCATGGAGAGCTGTTACAGGGATCCTCTCAACTGTAAAACAAAGAGAGCATTTCTTAACAGGAAATAAAAGATTTTGATGCTAGCACACTTTTATAGAAATTTTAAGTCATAGACACAGGCGATACTTTCTATATTGTTTTCTGTTTTTCATACAGATGAGTTATCACAGAATCAATGACATGTTTAACACCAGCAGCCAAGGGTTGCCTTGACAGCTAAATCAGTGAAGCAAGGGTCCAAGCTCCCGTGGAATCCACATTAATAAAAGGTCGAATGTGGTGGGATGCCCTCATGACCCTGTGCTGGAAAGCTGGAAACAGATGGGTCCCTGAGGATCACTAACCAGCTAGCCTGGACCCCGGTGAATGCCAGAGCAAAGAGAGACTCAGTCTCAAAAGGCAAAGATGGGTAATGACCTAGGGGGGTGGTTAAGCTTGTCCTACACGCCCTGCTTTTATCCTTCTAAGTGTGGGGGTCTCCGCTGTCAGTCCACTCCTTGGAACTGATCATCAATTGTCTGGTGCAGTGATTTTAATTTTGTGTATATGTTTGTCTTTTGCATGGAGAATTGTAATTAATAAATGCATAATACATATATGTTTCCAGTTAAGGGTGCTCACCTGTGGTCTCTAGCAGTCAGTACATTTCCATTCCTGGTTGAAGCACAGTTTTTGAAACGAGTAACAACCCTTGTGCTTGTGGATCCATAAAAAGTCATGACCTGCCATAACAAAGGTTGATATCCCAGTTTCTGTCGTCAACAATGATATCTCTCGCCTGTCCTCTCCTCTCAGCAAATTCCGTTTTCTCTTCATTTTGTTTTAGATTTGTTCATCTCCTTTTCCCCTACATACACTCAAGAAACAGAGGAGTCATGCCCTTGAAAACATTTGATACAGAGCACCCAGAGAGGGAGGACTTTCACTGTGAAGACTCCTTGCAGTTCTCTTTGTAACCTTTCAAAATAGAATTAGCCACTGTAAGGGGAACCAGCATCCGGGAGCTACAGTATTTGGCTGCTGACCCTTGGAATACAATCCATAGGTCGAGGAGTCTTGGCAATCAAGACGAACATTCTCTCCAAACACTGCAGGACAAAATTCAACATTGTTTTAGATGGTAAGTAGTAAGGGCAGTATAAAGACTGGCCTTCTGGGCATCTATTTATGTCAAGAACTTTTCTCATTAAATTTCATGACAACTCTTTCCTAGTCTTGCTGTAGAGGAAAACAAGGCCTTAGGGAATATAAGTTATTCAAAGCTCCACAACCTCGAAATGGCAGAGTTGGAGGTTCCCCACTGCCCATTTGTCTCTGGACCTCTTTTCCTAAGTGTGGACCCTCTGCCTATAACTTAGTCCAGCCCTGAGGGTGCCTTGCAAACTGACTGTGGCTGGAGACATTGCCTCCTGCTCCTACACCTTCAGTAGGAAATCAAAGCAGGCAAAGTCACGAGCAGATGAGGAGGTAGAGCCTCAGCCTCCGCGCCTTCTGTTCTGCTGACAGCTTCTTTCCTGGGGCTGGCTTAGCAGAGCAGCCCTGCTGTTACTGATGTGGCCGTGACATGGGTAAATGTGTGCAAACGGCTGAGCTCAGTGCCAAGGACACACTAGACACCAGCAAACTCTAGCTCCCTTCAGCTTCCTGTAACCACCCTGGTCGATAAGTTTTTAAAGGATGAAATGGTGAGCAAAAGCAGCTAGCTCTGCATTTGTCACCTTTTCTTAACTGCCCCTACATCAGCATCTCCATCCTATTCAGAGCCTGGCAGTCTGGACTCAGTATTCATGTTTACAAGTGGCTTTAACTTTGTAAAATGCTTGTATCCCTGGAAACTCTCATAAGAGGGTCTGTGGACTGATAATGAGAATCCTTTGAAGATAGACTTAACAGGCGTTAAACACATCAGGCCAAAAAGCCACCAATCAGAAGAACGGTTTTAAAAAGTGATTGGGTGAATGAATGGAACAAAAATGGAGAAAGTGGGGTCTAGTTGTACGCATATCTGCTTCACAGGAGGCAGAAACAACAGCCACGGTGCTGAAGAAGACAGGGGGTCCTCTGGGATTCCATGCACGTGTATTTTGCAATCAATGAGAATAAAATTTTCCAGGGGGAAAGGTAAATAGAAATTGAGGAGAAGAGAGAATTGTGATCACAGTTATGAAATGTCTATGTCTCCATCACTTCTTGGAACTTGGCATATAAAGAACAATTGGGGGCTCTCCAGCATGGCTCCTCTGTTTCTTGAGTGTATGCAGGGGGAAAGGAGATGAACAAAATTAAAACAAAATGAAGAGAAAGTGGAATTTTTTTGAGAGGAGAGGACAGAGGAGAAATGCCATTGTTGACAGAAACTTGGATATCAACCTTTACTATGGCAAGTCATGACTTTCTATGGATCCACAAGCAGGGATGTGCTCTGGGGTAGAGCATTTCCCTAGCATGTTGTTTGAGACTCCAGGTTCAACCCCCAGCACCACACCCAAAGGAGATAACTACAACTGATATTTGTTGGTTGCCTGAACTATAAATCTAAGAATTATAGATATAAGAAGGAGAGAAGGAGGGAGGGAGGAAGGGAGGGAGGGAGGGAAGAAGGAATAGATGTTTTGTTTATATAATTTCTGCTTGCATGTGTCTGTAAGAAGGTAAGTATTTGCATATGCATGTGTATGGGCCTGTGTATGTGTGTGTGTGTGTGTGTGTGTGTGTGTGTGTGTGTGTGTGTGAGAGAGAGAGAGAGAGAGAGAGAGAGAGAGAGAGAGAGTATGACACATGTGTGCATATGCACACACATATGCACTCGTGTGGATGCCAAAGGAAGGCATTGCTAGCCTTCTTTGAGTGTTCTCCTCCCACCTCATTCAGGGGGCCTTACAACTGCACCCAGAGCTTGGCAACAGGTACAGTCCAGTCAGCCAGCTAGCGCTGGGAATCCCAGGATCTCCCTCATAAGCACTGGAATTAAAGGCTGACATTTCACCCCCTGAGGATTTCCATGAGAGCTGGGGTACAAACTCTGACCCTCACGAGTGCACAGAAAATGCTTTATCTGCACCCCCTCAGCCCCTCTCAGGGTTAATTCTGGCCTAACTTTTCTGGGCAAAAAGATGAATGACCAAGGAGAGGTTACTACTATTCAAGGTCCTTGGCTTTTTAGATATTTTGTTTGAATTACTTTAATATGTTTATTACTCTTTGCATTGTTTTCATTAATATGATCTGCATGCTTTCACATTAAAATAATTTCTAAATTTCAGGTAGAGTGACAACCAACTTTACCATCAATAACTGGAGGCAGTGCTTAAAGTTGGAATCTCACACTTACG
This sequence comes from Mus caroli, assembly GCF_978045245.1. Taxonomy (NCBI): domain Eukaryota; kingdom Metazoa; phylum Chordata; class Mammalia; order Rodentia; family Muridae; genus Mus; species Mus caroli. The sequence continues at coordinate 119,735,595 of NW_028227265.1, read as the reverse complement.
TCTGAAATAATATAGATACTTCATGCAAGGGCATTTATATATAAAACAGGAGATGGTCCCTGTGACCAAAGCTTCTTTCTATAGATTATCTGTGCTAACTCCAGCTCTGCGCCCATATTTCTGGAACGCCAAGTTTTCAGACTTGTCTTGACCTAGGTCACATACATCCTGTCAATTAAATGGAGTAAATTTCTTTAAATAATGCTTGGTTTCACTTATACTGATTATACAGATTTTCTACACACTGAAACATTTTTAAAGTGCCTTTACATGGTATAATGCAGGCATATTTGTCAAAAGAACACTAAGAGCTTGCTGCAGCAGTGTGATTTGCTGTCAGAGAAATCGAGACATTCAAAATGAATGAGTGGAATTATTTCATTAAAATACTCTATGCTGCCTCCACAGATAATTTTCTTTCCTAATCACCCATGCATACAATGATATTTCACCCAGATATTTCAGGACAATGAATTAAGTGTGGGATAACATGATGTCATTTTATTTTAAAATATTTGCAAGAGAGGCTTTGAATAGATGAGCAATTGCTAAAGGTGGGAGATAGAATCACAACCCAGTTAGTTATAGGTGATGATCCGGTCTGCTGCTGTGCACACAGAATTTCAAGGAAACCCAGTTCAAGGAAATAGTAATGAAGCAGATGGTTCTGGTTGGATCTTGGCAGCTGTCAATGGAAAATATGGATCGCTCCATCCATTCCTGACAAGCTTTTCCTAGAAGCTGACTGCAGAAAATTAAAATCCTGTCCAGGGCTAACTAAATATGTGCCCTGCATCGCTTGCATATTATCCCATTGGTGGGAGCAAATTTTAATTTCATATCCTAATTAACATTGATACAGAGCAGTTTCAGAACTGTTTTATGAGGAGGAATCATGTCTAAGTAGAACATGCTGAGCCTGGCCCTAAGTGTCCACAGCGGTAGAGTCCTAGCTGCCACCTTCTCTGCCCAGTGCATTGCACCCTGCTGGATGAGCGACATCTTCCAAAGCCCCTCTCTCTCCAAGTGGAGCCACTGTCTGGATTCTATAACTGTCTGGGAGTCTGTCTGAAGATTGTTCCCCTGTGATTTTGAGTAGAAATTTATTTTAGAAATTTCAAAAAAAAAAAAAAAGGTGAACTTGCAGAAAATTATCTCTCACAAAAATACTAGTGAATGAAACATTCTCTAAGGGAAAAATGTGTGTTTTCAGAAGTCCACCAGCTAAATATTTTCTTTCCATAGAAAAAGAAAGACATTTGTGTCAATGCCCAATCAAAACCCTCTGTCTCGGGGCACATTGTTGACATCTTTGTTTCATTTCATACATATGTACATACATACGCATTCATACACATACATACACACATACATACATGCATACATACACACATACAGACACACATGCATATACACATACATACACGCATACACACACGTACATTAATTATTCATTGAGCTTAGTATCAGTTATATGCTGAGACCAAAAAAATATACAAAATTTATCTTCTCAAATATTTCCTTATTTTTCCCTTTAACAGCCCACATCTAATGTATCTCTATATATTTCACAAAACAGTGCCTGGCAAGTACAGAAGTGGATGCTCACAGTCAGCTATTGGATGGAAGACAGGGCCCCTAATAAAGGAGCTAGAGAAAGTACCCAAGGAGCTAAAGGGGTCTGCAAACCTATAGGAGGAACAACAATATAAAGTAACCAGTACCCCACAGAGCTGTGTCTCTAGTTGCATATGTATCAGAGGATGGCCTAGTTGGCCATCAATGGGAGGAGAGGCCCTTGATCCTGTGAAGATCATATGTCCCAGTACAGGGGAATACCAGGGCCAGGAAGTGGGAGTGGGTGGGTTGGGAAGCAGGGTAGGGGAGGGTATAGGGGACTTTGGGGATAACATTTGAAATGTAAATGAAGAAAATATCTAATAAAAATGTATTTAAAAAAAAGGCCCAAACCAAACTCCTTTATTTATACAGCATGGGATTCCAGACATCATCCTTGTAGATTTCACTCATAAAATTATGTCCTTAAAGCTTAAAACAAGGGAATATTTTTATGTCTATTATTTTTCTATCTAGCCTGTGATTTTGCTCAATAGTCTTTTTTAATGCTGTATCTGTGAGTGTGCACCTGTGGATGTCATAAACAACTTGTGACACTTAGTTCTCTCCTTCCACTTGTGGGGCCTGGGGCTCCAGCATTGGCTGTCTGGTTTGGCAGCAAGTGCCAATACCCAGAGAGCTATCTTGCCAGGGTATGTCTTATAATTTTCATTTTCTACCAGCTACTTAAGCACGGAAACCCTATGCACAAATATTTTATAGCGTGTCAATGAGATACACAACAATCAGTTTTATTGCTGTTTGTCTTTTTAAAGTGCTATTGAAAAAATCTCAAAATGTGCAATTATTTTCACATACTCTGCAATATTATGATGCATATACAGAAATCACAGAGTTCCCGATGCTTCCTATGTCATTGTGCTGCACCCAGCAGAATGCACAGCAGGAAGTATATGTGAAATAAAATGTAAAATGTGAATATATATATATTAAAATATGAATACACACGTATATATATATATATATATATATATATATGTGAGAGAGAGAGAGAGAGAGAGAGAGATGATTGAGAACAACCATTTGTCTGATAGGACTAAAAAAACAGTTGTGACAGAAATGTGGGCTCAGAGGAGTTCTCCTTTAGTCGCCAGACAACAGTGGTAGACAGTCTAGCTCTTCTCTTCTCTCCAACACCCTTTGTGTGGAGGCCTAAGGACCCCTTTTGTGGATGTGCCGGGACGGTTTCTGGTTCTGGTGTCACTCATGCTTATCGGTGATCCTCCCCAAAGCATGCACTTGGCACTGCCAATGTCCTGCAATTTTCTGTAGCCAATAACAACCCCATCCCTGAAGGAAATGGCTCATGCACTCTTTGATTAGGAGATGGGCTATGCCTGTTATCTGAAATGCAGATAAACAGTCCAGGAAACTAGAAGAGACCAGATCCAATTTGCAAGCTATCTTGGTATGAATTCAAGGGGAAATTACAATTTAATGATAGTATATTTCTAAATTTAACACAATTCAGTAAAATTTTCTACTCAAAATTGGTGTCCAGGGAATAACAATTAGGGCTAACTAGTAATTTCTCAAAAGTAGTTTACAACTTGAAGGACACAATTCTATTTTATAGTCTGCTTTGAATTAAGAACCTTAAGATGGCTTCCCAGTATTCAGGGAACAAAGCTCTCAGAAGCATTTCATGAAAATACTTGGTCCCCTAATTGTTCACTTTAAAACTTATTTCTACAATGTTGTCTCTTTTCTACAAATAGTTTCAGCCCATTTTTCTGTCAATAATACTGTTGCTCAGAAAAGTATTTAACTTTGAAAGTTGCTTTGGAAAAGTCAACCCTAGGCCATAGGACTCTTGTCTGCACTTGCAATTTTGATTTATCACCCTCAGCAAAAGTAGAATGACCCCCAGAACAAGAAATTTAGTACATTTATCTTAGTACTCAGACAAACCAGTCAAACTTCCAAATAAGAACTGTGGAGTTACACAGAAAGGAGCACAAGAAACCTCCAGGAAGTTTACCACTCTATAGCAGATTCAGCCCACAACCATTTGAAATGTACATGCAAATCCCAGTGGCCTGAAAGGTGCAGGTTCAAAGCCCACCATGAGGAGACTGCCTGGAGAAGGCAGCTGCATGGTGCTCTGTTTGCATATCACTCCATGGCCACTGTGCTGGGTTACGTGTCATTCTGTGGCCTCTATGATGGGGTTACATGTTACCTATGGACTCTATGCTGGGTTGCCTGTCACTCCATGGCCACTATGCTTGTTTATGTGTCATTCCATGGCCTCTATGCTAGGTTACATGTCACTCCATGGTCTCTATGATAGATTATATGTTACTTGATTATCTCTATGCTGGGCTGCATGTTACTCCATGGTCTCTATGATAGGTTATATGTTACTTGAAAGTCTCTATGCTAGGTTACATGTTACTCTATGGCCTCTATGCTGGGGTTACATGTTCTTCCATGGTCTCCTCTATGCTGGGGTTACATGTTCTTCCATGGTCTCTATGCTGGGGTTACATGTTACTCCATGGTCTCTATGCTAGGTTATATGCTATTCTATGGTCTCTATGATGGGTTACATGTCACTCCATGGCCTCTATACTGGGTTACATGTTACTCCATGGCCTCTATACTGGGTTACATGTTACTCTATGATCTCTATGGTGGGGTAACATGTCACTCTGTGGCCTCTATGCTGGGTTGCATGTGATACAATGGTCTCCATAAGGGGTTGCATGTTACTCCATGGTCTCTCTCTGGAGTTCTGTTAAAATGCCCACTGATGATGCACCTCAGTGGCTCATAGTTTATTCTAAAGGACAATGAAATGCTGAAGGTCCAAAGTGATTACGATAACACTCTCGGGATGAAATTAAGATTATCTCAGAAGAGCATCAGAAATGGAATCAATTTTGTGGCATATCTAATCTTTGATAGCTATTTCACCCATGCATTCATATTTCATGAACCCCAGGAGAGGTAATAAGATGCTTTATTTTCCTGCCTGTGGACACTAAATAATCACACAGACCATAGTAAGCATCACATCTGATGGGACATCTTATCAGAAAAGAGAAACTTTTGTGGAGCTGATTCATCAGAAAGATGAGAAATCTAAATTCCCTGAAGAATGAGGCTGCCAACACTCACTTCCTGAGCCATGGCCCACAATGTCACTGAAATCATCTGAAATTCTCAGAGTCTCACTTTCTCAACAGAATTTCAACCAACTATCAAATATTGAAAATTTAGACTTGGTAGCTCTCGCTTTAAGTCAGAGCTGTAAATCAACATTGGACACTTAAATCACCTGATTCCCTGACCCTGCTTGACATAAACACTTTCCTTTCATAATCTTCCCTACAAATTAAATTATCTCTGCTAGTTAGGACCCTGCCAAGTCTTTCTGTAATTCCAAGCTTCCTGTTTACGTGTTGGTAATTTCTACTACATGTTCAATGGCATAAGCGCCAAGCCAGAACACTCTTAGTGAGGTACCTCGTACTGACAGCTGCCTGCAGACTCTTACCAGGGTACCTCGTACTGACAGCTGCCTGCATAGGAATAAGACTGTGTATTTGGTGCCTGCTATTATTCATCTACCCTGGATTATTCCACAGAAGCTTGGTCATGAAATACTCAACATGTAGTTGGGAGCTCACTGATGTGCGTCTTTGGTATTCAGCTTCGAAGTTCATTTATCACTTAGAGGAAACACCGTTCTCAGTGTCCGATGTAGAGCAAAGGAAGCTGGAATGCAAAAGTCATCAGGATAACCATGCCCACTGTGATCTGTTACTGAAGCTCTGGCACCTGATGCTGCTACACACATAAAGAGTATAAACCTCCAAGAAGACCACCTTGGAGGCTCAGGAAATGAGCAGGAATACAGGAGCATTTCAAAGCAGGCCCTCTCCCACCAGACAGGAGCTACCCCTTCCAGGAGCAGAAGGTTCCCTTCAAAGAAGCAACTTCAGGTGCTTCACTGTGCTGTCTCAACTCATTGTCTGTGGTTTGCTATAAAATGGGAGAGTTGTTAGTGATAGAGGAACTCGGGAGGCTTTGCTGGAGGCTCTGCTAGATAATTTATGCCAGAAGTGCATGTTACCTACTGCAGCCTATGTCTCCCTTATGAACAGGCTGTCTGATTTAGGAAAATTACTTTCTCCTCTCTAGGCCTCATTTAATTTACTTATCAAAGGGGACCATAATGATCACCTAATTTGCAAAGGTCTAGTGGGAGCTAGGTACTTTAACAGACTAGTTATCTGCCCTGTGAGGAAAACCTCTCCTGAGGACAAACAGATGGATGCTTAGGACAGAGAGTGTCTGCAAGGTGATGTATATGGCCCTCTCATTTATCCTTGATGAAAGAAACTGTCTGTAAGAAACAAATTTATTTATTTATTTATTACAATTCTTCTAAGGTTTTTCTTCTTTTTGGCTGGATAGAAGGGTTGACTCCACTTCCTCAGACTGCCTATGGGACACATCAGCCATGAACAGGTCGTGAAGTGAAAAAATCGGCTCCTCCTACAAGTTTGGACTTGAGTTTGGATGACTTCTAGTAGCTTCTCTCTGTCCTCCTTGCTTTAAGCCTAACATTCAGCCATGATTGGGAACGCATTAGGTCCACGTCATAGCCCTTAAACACGTTTGTCCCACCCAGCTCTCCCCGAGTCCATGGATCATCAAAAATGTAAACCTCTTTCATTACTTAACATCCAAGAAGAGAGTTTGGAAACCTTATTTAGGAAGTCACAAATGACATACAATTTGGGGCACAAATAATGTCATTCATTTAAAAAAAAAACTGACAAACTTGAAAAGTCAGGACACTAGGAAGTACTGACACAGAGAAAACTATTAATTTTTAAAGACACAAGGTTCTAGTACAGGATTGGCTCCTGAATGCCATTCATTTTGTCTCATATTTTTTTTTTCAGAGAAAGAGGCTTCCAGTTTCAAGTCTAGTTTCAAAACAATATTATTTTCAGTTTTGTTAGGAACTGAAATTACCCTGATTAACAGTAGTATTGAAAGTCTCTCTGTCTATCTCTGTGTCTCTGTCTCTGACTCTTTCTGTCTCTCCGCGTGTGTGCATGTGTGCATGCCTGTGCCCGTGTGCCTCCTTATCGGCATGCCTGCGTGCCTGCATGCCTATGTACCTGCATGCTTGCTTGCATGCATGCCTGCATACTTGCTTGCCTGCATGCTTGTGTACGTGTATGTATATCATGTGCCTGCCACAGTGCACATGTGGAGATCAGAACACAGCTATTAAGAGTTAGCCATTCTATCATACTTCTCTTCACTGGGTTCTAGGAATTGAACTCAGGCTTGTGATTCAGACACCTTTATCCACTGGACCACCCCACCCTCAGGCCCCAAACCACACATTTAGCTAGCTGTCATACAGCCATGTAAGCCATTCATTTGCCCACAGTACACCAAATCCTTTCTTATGGCCACCACTATTGGTTCTTCCCACAACTAAGCCAGGAATGTTTTGGGCAGACTCCTCACCACATTGACTGGGTGGAAGTTATCCCTGTCTTATTCACAACATATGAATAGCTTTTCAGCAAACTGCAAATCCCTCAAATCACACTCTTTCCTGCCCTGATTCCTTCCCTTCTGCTCCTTTTGATTTGGAATGGAAATGTCCCTCTCAGGCTTCCATTTGAACACTTGGTCCCCAGAAGGTAGCACTTGTTGTAAAGGTTGTACAACTTTTTTTTAAAACATGTATTTATTTTGTGTATACGTGTGGGCACCACAGTGCACATGGTGCACATAGGAAGTCAGAGGTCAACTTGTGAGAGTTCATTCTGAGACTCGAACTCATATGGTCAGGCTTGCTGGTAGGTTCCTTTCCAGGCTACCGCTTTTATGGCGATAGAAAGATCAGATGTGATCTTGATGGGCTTTTGTGCATTATGTGGCTTCAACTGGCAGAAGACTTTTCCTACCTCCTGTCTTGACCTTGGTATGAGCAGCATACCCACACTGTATCCATGAAGACATTTACAGAAAAGACTTGCTCTGCAAAATGGAAGCGCTACTTTCTTGAGACTGGCTATTGGCTTGTGTCTACCCTTACACATCTCTAAGGAAAAAAATGCCCATCTCACCTGTGGAGTGATTAATACCTACAACCTAATATTTTCAATTTAGTATTCAATATGCAAAAGTATTACAGGATGCCACCACCACCACCTTCGAGGCAGCTTTTTCCTGTTTTTGTTTGTTTGTTCGTGTGTTTTTGATTTTGTTTTTTTGAGACAGGGTTTCTCTGTATAGCCCTGGCTGTCCTGAAACTCACTCTGTAGAACAGGCTGGACTTGAACTCAGAAATCCACCTGCCTCTGCCTCCCAAGTGCTGGGATTAAAGGAGTGTGCCACCATGCCCGGCTTTTTTTCCTGTTTCTATGAAGGACAACTTTCTGGAAAATGTTAAATGACATTGTTGTGTCTATCTGTGCTACTGTGAAATTTGGAAAATCTTTCCCTCCTTTGGCCTTACTATGATAAGAATAACAGCATTCTGCATAAATAAATACTGTGGAACTGGCTTTCTATAATTTGTGAGTTACCCTGCTTCGAGTAAATATTCTTATTTGTATGTGTCCCATGGCCATAATAAATTATCACATGAACAGTGAAGCCAAAGCTATAATTAACTTGATAAAGAATGTCTGTTTTATTGTGTAACAACAGTACAGGTCCTGAAGGTGGCCAGTTTATAAACACAAGCTGTACTACATCACTAAATACAACATGAAATATATCAAATGCCTGGAGAATCCTAATGCCACCAAAAATAACTTCAACACAACAAACTGCAGGAATGAAAGGGAAAAATAGATAAAATTGGATTCTGTGGTATCCCATTTCCAATATCCAACGATACTGGGCAGGGATCAGCAGGGAGTGAAGAGTTAGAGCCAAACAGCATCAAACTGATGAACCAACAGACATGTGCAGAACATTCCTCCCTACTCAACAAGAGAGAGAAAACCCGAGCAGAGCTCATTTCCACAGAAGCAGATAATGTTGTCATCAAGTAAAAATACCTGAAATAGTGCAAGTTTTGTTTTTCTAATTTCATGTAAAAATTCATTAGAATTTGATCATTAACTTGAGCAAGAGAAACATTTCAGAACCCCCAGGAGAAAGCACAGGACACGCACTGGCTTCTCAAGTGAAAAAAAGGCAATAAAATTGACTTTGTCCAAGTAGCAGATGCCCAAAGAGCACAGGAAACACACGACCCCCAAGTGGGGGAAATTCTTTAGACTCACATATCTGATCAGAACCTTATACCTGGAACGCATGAAGAAACCCTATAACTGAATAATAAAAGACTGGACAAATAGACTCATTATAATCCCTCTGAAGAATGTTCAAATGGCCAATGAACACACAAAAAGCCAAACATCATTAGACATCAGTTAAATCAAAATCTGTGAGATGCTGTTTCCAACCTGCTGGGCTGGCTACAACCAAATGGAAAATGACAAATTCTTGTAAAGAAGTGGAGATATCAGAAGCCATTTGCACTAACAGAGTATACTTTATTATTGTAGACAATTAAGAAAATGGCTTAGCCATTTTCCAGGGATCACACACAGACATAGACAGGACTTCCATTTTCACTATATACTAAGAAAAGTGGAAAAATTCACTTCTGAATACTTGGTTCTATTCTTAGGAGCTGCATTGGTAGTCAAAAATGGAAACAACAGCCAGGTGTGGTGGCGCATGCCTTTAATCCCAGCACTTGGGAGGCTGAGGCAGGCGGATTTCTGAGTTCAAGGCCAGCCTGGTCTACATAGTGAGTTCCAGGACAGCCAGGGCTACACAGAGAAACCCTGTCTCGAAAAAACACACACACACACACAAAAAAAGGAAAACAACTAAAATTAGGCTGAATCATGGACAAAATATTGTATTGGTGGCTCATTCATATTCAGAAACATTATTTTGTTAAAAGGTATAAGCATACTTCTGAGAGACACTATAGCACATGTGCTGAAGTAGAAGGAAGCAGTCAGTGGAGGCCACACATTCTCTATGACTCTGTTTATATAAAATCTTCAGGACAGGCAAACCTCTGCTGACTGATTACTGAGGAGTCATATCACACTGGGGAAATTAGGAGGAAGGAGAGGCTGGGCTTCCCTGTCGACTGAAATATTCTGAGGTTGGTTATTGTGATAAATGCCCAGGTCTATTAATATAGAAGACATGGTTAGATGGACACACACTCTCAAAGATGACTAGATGACGTAATAAGTAAGTTATAAATGAATTTTTTTGACCACAAAAGAAGACTCGCGTGCTGGTGATTCAGATCCAATGAATCAGCAATGCCGAACATTGCTTTTTGATTGGCATGTACACCTGCTTCAGAGATATTTAGAAGTGGGAGGGGTAATGAGAGGCAAACTGTGGGGCCAGTAAGCAAACCAAGCAGATGTGTCTATGAGAAATGTTTCAGTTTCACTTCAGTATTTCCATTTCCCCCCTTGCTTTGTACATAAGGATTTGAATACACAAGGAGAACCTAATGCAAACTTTGTGCATTGTTAAAACTCCATGATATTAAAAATATTTTTTGGAAAATGAGATGAAGCCAGAGTGGAGAGTGAAAATTAGCTATCTGAATTCCGACCATCATCATCAGTAAAGGGAGAGACAGGCGTGTGATTACCTTATAAGGAGGTACAGAAATATGTAACTATGTTTTTTCAACTAAAATCACCTGGAATCTACATCCTGGCAAGAAAGGGAAGATGTCATCCCTAACAGAATGCCATCAAGTGCATGCATATCCAATTCTGGTTTCTACACAATTAGCCACTCTAGGCACAGAAACAACAGTGTATAACCACGTCAGACCTTTGTGAGTATTCAGTGGTATGGCATTCTTCATATTACTTATAAACATAAACAAATGTCTATGCTCCCAGTATAAGCAGACTAATATAACAAAAATTTATAAATGAATACAATATATTTACACCCTGGGGTTGGGTTGTGTGGTTTCAGAAGTTCAAGCTAAACTCAATGCCTCGTCTCCTTCCTGTTGCCTGTGGATCCTGATGTAGATCTCTCCTTCACCATGTTGGCCTGCCTGCCGCCATGCTTCTTGCCATGATGATAATGGACTAAGCCTCTGAAGTGTAAACCAGCTCCAAGTAAGTGCATTCCTTTATAAGAGTTGTTGTAGTCCCGGCATCTCTTCACAGCAACAGAAACCCTAACTAAGACATATATCTATCACCCCAAGATTTATTATTATGAGGAAAAATACCCAAATCCTTTGTTCCATTTTTAAAATAAAATGTCATCTAAAGTCACCCATCTGTGACATAGCATATCAGAGGTCCCTTCTCATGGACCACACTCACTGTTTCTTACACACTTTGACACACACACACACACACACACACACATAAGTGCCCATGCATGTGTGTGCATGAGCATGCACATGCGCGCGTGTGCACACACACACACACCCCTCTAAAATTCTCTCCCCATTTATCTAGCTAGTGTTTGTTGTTTATTGTTTGTTTATGGAAATATCTCCTTGTAAGTCAGGCTGGACTGGAACTTTTGACCATCCTGCCTCTGCATCCTGAGTACCGGAATGAAATCTCCTCAAAACAATTCTCTCTACATTTCACCTCTTTTAGTGTTTGCCCCAGTCTCTCTTCAACCCCAGAGGACACCCCGTACATCTCCATTTCTGCTCGATTCCCCTAGAATCCAGTGGCCCCTCCAACCTGCCCACTCCACAAGCAGCTTCTCCCTCAAACACTGGCAAACTTCCAGCTGAACATGCTACACTCTGTTCCTCAAGGTTTCCAACGATCAGGCTTTATGTAGAATGAGATCAGCACACCTCAAGTCACAGCCAATCACTGCCACTTTTGCTCCTTGCTTCTTACTGCTAGGTGATCCCATGGCCACTGGATAGTTCTTACCACTATACATTGTGCTTGGGTTCCTTGCTCTACCCCTCAGCTTTGCAACAGGTTTAAACGCTAGTGGGTTCACAACAGATGCCTACCAAGTCAATGATAAGCCACTTCTTGAGTAACACCTGCCCTCACTGGAGTGACATAGGCAGGGGGCAATATTAAACTATTTTATTTGAGATCTGTGATGCCAACTCATGAGGGACACCCGACAAATGTCTTTAAACAGGTGAGTGTTTTCATAAATAATTTAAGTTTGTCAGGTCCTCCATCAATAGCATCTCTTCTTTCCCACATCCCTTCCCTCTTTCCTCCTCATTCTCTTCCTGCCCTCTGCTCTTTCTCTTCTTTCACACTTTGCAGCATACTTCATATCCTGTGCTTCTCATAGCCCTGTCAGCTTTGAGGGATCACTAACCTGAAGCCCCTCTCTCTCTCATATAAATCATAATTTATTAGCAATGTCATCATTGATGGTGGATATATTCGAAGAAAATTCCTGGAAGCTAACCCTTGAAATGAATGTCCAAGACTCAGGATTTCTGGGTTTTACAGCCACTACTTTGAGCTTGGTGACTTAGTTACCTCTGGCTTTAACTTCCTGTACTTCTGTGTGGTATAACCCTACACTTCCAAAGCTGTGTCTCAAAAGCCCAGCCACTTCCTCATACAGTTAGCAGGGCATCCAGCTCTACTTACCCACAATCCCCTTGGGAGCAACTACCTGAAGAAACATCAGAATTTCCTACAGTGTTACAGATGGCACTTTGCCCATAGGAAGAGTTCAATAAACACAGGTTTCACGAATGAGGTACTGTGTAAGACTTGGTGAATGTAAGAATTTTCTTTTCTTCCAAAGAAATTTTGAAGTCAGCAGAACTCATAGCTACCCCTATATTTCCATGAATATTACTGTCTCAAATTGCCCAAATCACTTACATATGTTTAAGCTGAGTGCACACACAGCACTGATATTTCCTTTGGATGTATTATTCCAAGCTGTTGATAGCATGTTTCACAATAAGCCTGGAACAGCCTGCAGCCTGCTCCCTATGGCTCCCCAGTGTGCTCTGTCAAAGACTGATCGACTCACCTCTGTCCTCCACCCTGTTCAGGCAGGGGTATATGCAGTTTAGGGAATCCAAAAGACTAGGGGAGAATTTCCTGCTGGATTCCAGGAGAGCTCATCAATTTGTTTTTATCTGCTGTGCAGATCTTTCTCTCCCTGCTTAAGGGCTTCACGTTTTAATAGAAAATGCCTATTTTTCTGCTTTCTGAACCTCACTCCATTGATATTTCTGTCACAATTCCTGCTGCTTGCAGTGAGTTTCCAGATCTACTGTGTAGCTTAACGACCACAGGAGGCATAATTTGGACAAATATGCCATTAGTTCACGTGGTCTACAAGCTTTTCTGTTTGCTTTCCATTGCTGTAATAAGCACCTTGACCAAAAGTGACTTGGGAGGAAAGTTTTATAACTGACAATCCATTCTGAAAGGAAGGCAAGACAGGAAATCAAGGCAGGAACCTGGAGGCAGGATCAGAAGCAGAGGCCATGGAGGGATGCTGCTTACTGGCTTGCTCCTCTTGATTTACCTAGCCCACTTTCTTATCACATTCAGGACCTCCCACCCAAAGGATGGTGTGGTCCCTGGTTATCTGGGATCCCCCAGTCATTAATCACGAAAGTGTATCACACACTTTCCTGGAAGCAAATCTGATAGAAGCATTTTCCCAATTGAGGTTCTCTCTTCCCAGACAACCATAATTTTTGTCAAGTTGACAAAATCTAGTGAGGTCATAATCTTTTAGCATAAACTTGATATCGAAATATTTCAGCCACATGTGCACCCAGGTGTGGTCAAAACTCATGTATGTCACTGATGGCCTCATGTCTGAGGGCAAGACCAATAGCAGTCATTCCCACACTCCCTTACTTTATGATGGAATCAAAACTAGAAGTTAAGCTGATAGGTCAATCTTGCCATGCCTAGGTATATCCCTGCCCATGTTCTGTAAGGGCTGTGTGTCCTAGAGCCAAAACAAGGGCTTCTTGAAAAGCTAAAATCATGTTCCTATTGGTCATGGCATTTATTTTCGTGTGAGTGTGTGTGTGTGGTCTTAAATGCAAAGCTTATGAAACTTTGCTTGCTCATAGTAGAATGTTAAGAAAGAAAATAGTGTGACTGATTTGTGAATACCCTTTAACCCAATGTCCATCAATGACTGAGATGTCAATTTGTTTGGGTCTGTTCTCAGGAATTGACTATAACTCAATACAGGTGATGAATGCTATAAAAGAACAGAAGCATTCACTTCTACAAAGTCATGCTAAAAACCTTTCCTCTCTGAGGAATTCTTTCACAAATCCTCCAACCTCAATATAGTACAGAAAAACACATAGACAAAACTGTACATTTCAACATCTCACTTGTAAAAATAAAGAAAACACGAAGAAACTGTTGCACCCCAGAAGAAATAGAGGCAGAACAACCAAACACAAGGTGGTTCCTTGAATTTGTTCCTAGAACAAGAATAAGTTTATAGGATTACTGGTGAAATCCAGATAAAGCCATATCATGAAGTGAATCATGTCAACAAATAAAGACTCACTAAGATTATACTAAAATATTAGGTCATCTTTTCTTATACCTTTTAGTAAGCTATTGTTGCCATATTAGACCTAATGTTTACAGTCCAGTGTTTGAAAAATAGTTGTATGAAGCACTTGATTCAGGGATGATAGAACACTCAATATAACTAAATCACAGCAGATAAGTAGTAATGATGGCTGGGTATAACTTATTGTCTTGTGCCTTTTCTATCTATCTTCAGTGTAACATTAATTGTAGACATGGGTATATACAGTTTTCAGAAGTGGGTATCCTGTTAGGGCTGGATGACTTTTTCTTTGACAGCAATGCCCTTCGTTAGAGCAGGGTAGTGAAGCTAACGCTACCATGGGCTCACTGCTGCAGTAGGAGCCGTGACATTTGCCTATTGCTTGAGTCCCTGAGAATGCATATAGGTGTTAGAATTGTGGTCTCCCTCTGATCACGTGTTCAAGGTCATCAGACATGAATACATTTGGAGACTACCTTTTCCTCCACAAAGGTGTCTTCGTTACTTTTGACTGTTGCTGTGATCAATGGCCCTGATGAAAGCAACGTAAAGAAAGCAGAATCTATTTTGTCTCAGAAGGTACAGTCCATTGTGGTGAGGGGATATCAGTGGCCCGAGGGAATTGGTCACATTAAAGTCATAGCCAAGAAGCAGCAAGATGAGTCTAACACAAGGCTGGATTCTCCTTTTTATTCAGCCATTGATCCGAGGCCATAAGGGCTGCTATCTGCATTCACAGGAGACGCCCCCACAATTAACTGGCTCTAGATAATCCCTTGCAGACATACACAGAAGCTAACCCAATCTAGAAACTTCTCCATACATGTTTCCAGAGTTTTGTCTCCTAACTGATTCTAGTCCTTGTCAAACTGACAATCAGCATTAGCTTATCACACATGCTGTCTGTGGGAGGTTCCTGAGATAATCATGTCAGAGTTACCAGCAATGCCACACAGGTGTCGCTGTAGGATAAATGGCATCCAAAATACAGACCTGAGACAGGAATGAGAAAAATCGACCTCTTTTTGCCATTGACACAACTTAACATGACAACATGTAATATGCCCAGTGGATTACAGTCTCATCAGGCTCCCAAAGGTCTACAAATATGCTAAAGTGTGGATTGCATCCCTAACTCTGCTTTACTTTCTTCTCTATATATTTGCATTAAGAGTGACTGGGGAGGTCATCTTTTGGAAAGAGGTGGGTTCTTGCATTGGAAGCTGAGACCTGGGCTGTTCCTCAATTCCAGTGTTGAAGACTTTTGTAACCAGTCAAAGAAGATGGAGGTTTAGGATAAAGGACCAAGTGGAAGTTTTGGTTTTTTGTTGTGTGCTTAGCTTGGAGGAGATATTGGGGCCCTTACACTCCATTGATTTTGTGCATTCTGGCCACAGTACAGTGAGCACTCCTCTCTGTCTGCTACACATCCCTGCCCTGACGTGCTGCCTTGTCATGAGCCCAAAGAAACAAAACAATCAGCCATCAAGTGAAATAAACCTTGTGTACTATTAAGTCTCAGGTATTTTGTCCCCTCATGGGCCGATGACTAGTGTATCTCTTCACTGTGTATCATGAATCCCACTGTGGGCCATCCTTGTGGCCTCACCTCTTTTCCACTGACCTGCGCATCTGCCCTGGCCTCAGCTCCCATAGGTGTGCCCTTCACTTTTGTATGGCCTACCCGATTTCTACTGGGTTGCACTTTACAAACCCTTCAAAATTTGGTCCCTTCATAAACCTTGGGGACCCTTCTCCCAAAGCAAATCTATATTTGTTTGTGTGGTAACCACAGAGATTGGACGCCAGAAAACCTGAGTTAAAAAACAAAACAAAACTAACTAGATGCCCTACTGAGTATCTGAGTGCTGCGGGCACCAACGCAGCACGCTCCTTCTCCTGTCTGGGGTCTGGGGAGGAAGCAATGTTATCTCTTAAAGACATTTATATTCTCTAACTTTTGTAACATGTTTTCTGTAGAGCTGGCATCTAGAACATTTACACCACCATTGTGGATGCTTCTCTCAATCATAACATCTTCTCCTGCCAGACTCCTCATCCCTCGCACATAATAGTGGTTTATTTTTCTTTTTAACTGTGTGACACCTTTTGCCATATGGGTGTCCTTCAATAAATTTCTGTTGAATTGATTTCATTACTATATTTATCACATATTTAAATAATTATAAGTGTTTTCTTATATCTCATTTGTTACTAGCCGGTCATATTGTCTACCATAAGGGCTGTATTTTCTAGGACTCAAGTAAGGTACAATCTGGCATTTAATAAGTGTTTGTTGATGTATAAAACAATGGGAAAATATAAGGAGATGAATCCACCTTCAAGCTAGTTCCTCCCTTCCACCCTGTCCTTAACCACTTGCATTCAAGGTAAGGTGTCTCAGGACTGCAAAGGCATGCCTTGGCTTGAGGACATGAGTAAGAAGAAGGGCCAAGAATCACCATAAATCATGATTTCTGTCCTGTACTAATCCAGATGAAAGGATTAAAATAAGAGATCTGCTCAGAAAAGTACTTTGTCGCACACCCATGCATGGGATGTGTGGGGGAATCCCACCCTGTCTCTGTGAACACTGAGAGCAGCAGCACTTTGGGTCAAGAGGCTCCAGGGCAACTGAAGCTTTGTCAGATAAAGAGAATCACTCTCAGGTGATCACCCCCACGCTACACCAGTACACCCAATAGTCACCCTGGCTCTGCACTGCTGTGCTTGTAAAATTCAGTTTCTTGACCAAGTTCACAGGCACTGAAGAAGGAGAGAAAGGAATAAAATGGATATGACCTCTCCTGGACTCTGAGGTGTTTCCATTACCAAAGACAGAATGGCCTCAGTTGGCATTCACTGGCTACTTGACTGTTCAGTGCTGTTTTTGGTATCTCAGAAGCCATGATTGGTCATAGTAAACTAGCTCACAATTAGTAAAGTGCAAATGTCTAGGCTCTCTAATCACCACTGTAATCAGAAATTGAACTGAATTGGTATAGTTAATGGATTTGCCAAGGTTGCTAAAACAGCTTTGCTGTTATGTGACAAGTGACTTAAAGCTTGCTTTCTTGAAATTGTTTTGGGTGTAAAGGAAGGATATTGCGTCCCGGATGATCTAACAGGCTTTATAATTCCCACTCTTTATATGTTGCTTTAGGCAGAACCCTGCCTCTGACCTCACATAACAGAAGTTATTTAACTGATGAAATGTCAGTTTTCAATGTTAATGCAGGAAACAGATTTGTAACCCTTCTAAAACCTTCATTGCTTCAGGAAATGCTTGCATCAATATGCAGCTATTGGTGTAATTTTGTTGCTCAACCAACCTGCCTTTCAGAGACAGCAGCCTGCATAACTTACTTCATCACCTCATACCACCAGGCATGCCAGGTATAGAGCAAAAAAGGCCCCTGCTTCTTCCTCCTCCTCCTCCTCCTCTTCTTCCTCTCTCTCTCTCTCTCTCTCTCTCTCTCTCTCTCTCTCTCTCTCTCTCTCTCTCTCTCTCTCTCTCATGTCTCTATTCCCCCTGATAAACCTCTTACCCTAAATCTGCTATGTGGTGTGACTTCTTAGGGGCACAACTTGGCATGGTCCTGATGAAGGTACCCCTCCCCTTCACTGCTTTATCCTAATAGGCCCAATCTTTTTGTGCCTCATTAGAGAAGCCATTTCTTCGACGCCTTAGCTCAGACCTGCTGAGCAGGTGAATTCATATTCAGAACCAGCATGAATAAAAAGCAGTCTAATAAAAAATAATCAAGTACAATTACCCCTCAGATAATTCATTTTCCATCCACATCAAGCTTAGAGAAGAGAGAAATGGAGTTCACTTCCCAGGTGGGCAGTCACTGCTCCCACAGAGCATAACGCTGGCTTTTTGCTGTTATTTTTGTTGCTGTCTGTAACCAGTAAAATGAAACGCCCACCAGGTAGTCCTTCCATGCAGCAACTTTCCTGAAACTTGTAGAATACTTTGTTTTTTAATTTTTAGTGGGGTCAGGGTATCATGTACCCCCAGGTTGGCCTTATTCTCATTGAAGATAATCTCGAATGTTAGATTCTCCTGTCTCTACCCCATATGTGCTGGCCTTATAAGTATGAAGACATCACACATAGCCTGAGAAGGTATTTGACAGGATGGAGATCATTGGAAGTAGCTATTCTGGCTCACTCAATTTCTATGTAGGTGCTGTATTTTTTTAAACGTGTTATGTGTAAACACATACATCTGTTTAATTGTATGTGAGGTTGTGTGCCTGTGTGTGTCTATGTGTGTATGTATGTATATATTGTATGTATGTATGTATTGTATGTATGCATGTATGTGTATATATGTGTGTGTCTATGTATAACTGTGCATGTGTGTATGTATGTATGTGTGTGTCTGTGTATGTGTGCATCTTTGTGTGTATCTATGTGGGACTGTGTGCATCTGTGTGTTTATATCTTTTCCCATAAGACAAAACAAAACAAAACAAAACAAAAAAACCCAACCAAAGAAACAAAAAACCCTCACTTGGTGATATAACCTGAGAGAATGCCCTGAGGGAATAGGCAATAGTAGGAAGCCTCCACACACAGCCTGAGGAGAATGCAAGGTCACATAATAAGAGCATAAGACCACACAACAGACAAAGGTAAGGTGTGCTGTGTGAATAGACAAACAGTGTGAAACAAGAAACCACAGCAGAACACAGATAGAAGACATTTCCCAGGTAGAACAGTAAGGCCCTCCAGACCACTCCTGACAGCAAAGTCAGAGAGAGCTGTGTCTGGAGCAGGTATGTGTGAGACGCGTAGAGAAGACCCCCAGCAGCCCACACGGAAAGATTTCCCCTGAGGAGAGAAGCAGGGAATTGCTTATCCTCCAAGGCAGAGCAATTGAAATCCCTCCATCTTACTGAGGTCACCTTGAGGAATTGAGCAGTCCAACCTGGAGTGAGCACTCTTACTAGAATGGAGGTGCCGTCTATCCATCCTTAAAGACTGATGGGAAGGGTTTAAGATGAGTGGAATTTGCATCTAGCTGTCCCAAGGTGGGTGGTCAATCTTCTAAGAACAGGACCTCAGAAAAACAGCTAAAAACATCCAAGCAGAGAGAGCAAGCCTGCCTACAGTGCATCAGTGCTCCTCCACAGACTCAGCAATCAGCAGATGTTCATTTAGCTCTGAGGTGTAGCAGCTCCAGCACCCCTGGAGCTGAACCCCACCCTGGGCACAACTTCCTGCTCACCCCAGGGCTGATTAGCAAATCCTCCAGAAAACAAGAGAATCACAATGCATTGGTCTTAACCAACTGAATTTAATATGTTTTTGAGACATGTTAGAATATAAGGCATAGTTATAGCATATGTATTGAAGACTAAAGTATTTTCGGAATGGTCCGAGGGACTCTCCTGCTGGCCTCTTCAACTATGTTTATAGACTTAGTTCTTCATTCTCCATTTATTGTCTCCTGTTCTTTCCCTTAATTTCCTAATAGCTTAAGATTTATGTAACAAGAAGGGTCCTAAGAATACCTTTTGATGAATTGTCTTTTATTCAGAATCACTCAATCGGGAATTCAGGAATCACCCACCAAGTCAGAGGCTGACTCTAGAATCACCGGAACACAAGAGTTCTTCCTTAGACAGAAACCAGTAGCTGCTGGAGTGACCTGCCCCACGCCCGTTCCCAGCCCAGCGTCCCATCTCTTTTCTGCCTCTGTAGCTCTTCCCTACTTAACTCCTGCCCATTTGAGTCTACTGTTACCCTGAAAATCAGTGCACTTTTAGTCAATAAATGCATCAAGAGCATTGATGAAAAAGTCCCTGCCTCAGTTTTTTTCCAGGCACATGAAACAAGAAATACCAGTCTTTCCTGTAAAGCAGAACAAAACCTCACAATAATATAATGAATGGGAGTTGTGTGAATTTGGGTGTGCAAATTTTATAAACAAGTCTTTTAGCTTTGAGAAGAAATGATAAACTCATCTGAGAATATCACACTCTATTTTTTTTATTTGAGCTAAGCATCAGCAGGCAGCCTGCTGAGGAACAGTTCTGTACCTGTGCTTTCTGGAAGTCAGGCCCTCCCACGCCTGGACAAACCCAAGGATTCTGGGCAACTGATTTTACATCATTTCTCACACAGACAATTTTCAGCTTGGTCTTAGAAAGCCGGTTATACTTTCACTAA
Organism: Mus caroli; assembly: GCF_978045245.1. NCBI lineage: Eukaryota > Metazoa > Chordata > Mammalia > Rodentia > Muridae > Mus > Mus caroli. The sequence goes on along the minus strand of NW_028227265.1, from coordinate 119,715,192 downwards.
ACTACACAATCCTGCACTCCCCTCTGAACTTTGTGATTAGAATTCAGGCTCTCCTGAATATGTGTGGCCCCTGATTCTGTCTTTGAGGTCTTACAACCTCGATCCCTGCACTACCCATGAGTCTAATCTACTGCTGCTACAGAAAACATCAAAACAGAACACAGAAGCATAGAAAATGCTCTGGATCGGCTCTCCACCTACAGCAGCCTGCATGTTACAGAGTGGGCTGACGTCTTCCTGTGCCCAGCTCAGCTAATTGGACTAAATCACATCTTTCAAAAGGTACAGTACTTCCTGAGAATTGAACCACAGAGTCTTCACACACACACACACACACACACACACAACCACAAGCATCATTTCTGTCTCCCTGACTTCCCTACCCAGTATCTTCTTTTCAGAGAAGTTATTTCTACTCAGAGAAGATAAAGGGCAACAAACAGAACAGTTAGCCACCCCACCCACAGGCTGACCTCGATAGAATCCACCATCTTTCTTGCTAACTAGCATCTCAACCTACATGAATCCAGAGGTGGCGTCCAGTCAGCTTTGGGGACAGTAAAGTAAATGGCCATTTGGTTGTATATGTAGCTACCTGGATAAGGACAATTCTCTAAGAAATTCTTCAGCTACCCATTTTTTGTTGTTGTTATTTTGATCTTGTTCTTCTCCAATGTCCAATGAAACCTGCACTAATAGTTTCCACTTGGAAGAGCTTCCACTGGCAGCTGAATCATGGAGAATCTCCACACTGGTTTTGTTTTGGTTTTGTTTGTTTGTTTGTTTGTTTGTTGCACAGGAAACTAGAGCCATGCAAATTAACAAAGGCAGAGGCACACAGCCCCTGAAATGCCAGAAAGCACATGAGGAGATTGAATCATAGCAAACAAGGTCTTTGGAGGATGTCTCAGTAATGAATGAATGTGGCATAAAATTACCCCTTAGCCCAGGGCCTATGTTTCTTCTACAAGGTGTCTAGGAAATACCAATTTGCAACTCTGACTGTAATGGAATCAGCAGCCTTCTCCTGTGATGCATCCTTCTGACACTGAATGGATAGAAAACACCATGGTGAACCCAACCTTGAACTAAACACAGTTGTGTGTGCCCAGTAGGAATGGAGCAGTGTTCGGCAGTCAGGTCTTGTGCTTTCATACTCATTCAGACAGATGCAGGGACACACAGGAAGCCATGTAAAAACCCAACTATGTACTTGCCATTCTAGACCATTATTCATTATCATTATACTTACCACAGTTCCAATGAGAACCCATCAAAACACTCCTGGTCCTTCAGGGTCATTTGGTAGAGATATCATGAGTCAAAGCATGCCTGCCAATAGGTATATCAGTGAGGTTCACATTTATATAAGGTTTAAAAATTGCTAATCCTCTGTCACCTATAGGGATATAATGGAAGTGCTCACAAGTTTCAAGTAACCACATACCTTTCCTGAGCATGAATTATCTATGCTCAGATGGAACAGGGGCTATAATTTGCTCATGGAATAATTGTGCCAGAAGACCACTGATATAACACCCATAGTTTGTGGGAAGAATCCACATGGTGCTTGGCACAACATGTTGGCTGCACCTCCCGAAAGGCTCCATGTATATGATCTTGCAGATGCCACCAGGACCCTTTGCAGGAAGTGTATGGAGACCACAGGCAGACCCATCAGACTCCAGTTCTAACTCCTCAATCAGGGGAAGCATTCTGACTGTGTGATGTAAAGATCGTTACAAGGAACCATTTATACCAGGAAGACTAGAATATCTCTTCTTCTAGAGCAAACCCCTGGAATACTTCATTCCTGCGAGTGCTTTGCTTATCTGGAAAACCGAAGAAAACAGCATGTTCCATACTCCAGCAGCAGCACAGTGCACCCTGCGCTGCTTCTTCACCAGCTGGAAACCATGCCTTCGCAGGCCACACTCTGCGACCTCCCAATTTCATGTATGTGTTTGTTCGTTGTTTGTTGTAAATACCTCTGAGCTTCTGTCACTTGTTTATTCACGATAAATAAAAGCCATGTCTTTTCTTTTGACTCTTCTTGGCATTCTGTGAATGCTGAAAGCGCATAAAAAGAAACACTTTCTTCCCTCAAAAGACTGAAAAATCCCAAGTTAGATGGTTCCCCACCACCACCCCGTAGGAAATTACTCTAGAACCATTTTGAACCACTTTTCTGATAAAAGTTCTAGAGAAATCCTCATTTTCTTCTATAAGACTTTGGAGATTAGCAAACATGTGTATTCACACACACACACACACACACATGCACACACACCACCATTTACACTTCTGCAGATCTGGGCAGGGCACACAGGGCCTAGGAATCTCCACATAGACTCTGGTAAACCTATGTTAAGCATCTAAAAGCTAATTTCTAGAAGAGCGACTGGTCCCACTCCTTGAGCCTCTTAGAACCTCCTTTTAGAAGTGTATTAAAGACAGCATTGGCCATTCCTATGTCAGTGACATGTGTTCTGTATGATGATGATGATGCCTCATGCCATAGAGGATGTCATCATGAACAGAATGGATCATCTAAACAACAGGAACCACAGAAATGTGTGTGTGTGTGTGTGTGTGTGTGTGTGTGTGTGTGTGTGTGCTCCTGCCTGATGCTCTCAGAGGCCAAAGGATGGCACTGGATCCCCTGGAACTGGGTCTGTGGATGGCTGTAAACCACCACATGGGTGCTGGGACCTGAACCTGGGTCCTCCACAGGAACAACTGGTACTCTTAACAACTGAACCATCTCTTTTAATATCTTTAATATCTCATCTTATATTTGCTCTTATAAGTATTAAATCTACTCAAACTAATTTCTGTGATTTTGTAAGTTTCTGGTAGGATCCTAAGCACAAATCTCAGACTTGAATGGCCCGTCTAGCTGCTTCTACAGTGATGGAGATGGTTTACATTCTGATTAACGCTGCAAAAGGACTTTAGCTCATCCACGTTTTTGGACAATACTATTTATGCTCTGATTCTGTGATGGTAGTCACACTAACGGACATGAAGTAAGTGTGTGGTACTTTTTGCACATCCCAGTGATTCATGATGTTTATAGTCACTTTTATATATTTGTGCATCTTCTCAGGAACAAAGGCTGTTCGTGCCTCCTTTCTGATTCTGGAATTGTATTTGCTATGCCTTCCTCCCAATTCACTTTTCACTCTAGCTATTTCCTAAGCTCATCTTCTTCTGTAGACTTAGTTATCTTCCAAACTGGGGGTCTCAAAAGTAATGGGTCAACTTTCACATGTGCAGCAGAGTCACTGTGAGATGTGTAGAAAAAATATCAGGTCTTTTATATTATCATGTTGAATTGTGAATAAAATTATACTGATAATATTTAATATTTTAAACACAAATACTACCTACGTGCCATCTTTATTTTGTTGACCTACTTCCTACATAGAAAACAAAGACATGAGGGACTTTTAATATTAAAGCAGAGCAGAGATCAGGTGCCACACAGAGATGATGGAGCACATTGTGAAACAGTATTGCAAAAAGACTAAGGTTGAAGGTAGCTCTGAAATCACAAACCTAAATTTAACAAGGTAGTAGACGTATTGGCAGTATCCTACTCAAGCAAGACAATTTTTAGCACCTGTACATCTGGGTTAAAAGAGACCATCCATAGCAGAACAGACAGCTACAATTTAAATGATCAAGAAGACAAAGTTTACATCGACTTGCTGAAATGTTACCTTCAGGAGTGATGTAAAGGAGTAGGATTATTAAGAAACTTAACACTGGAAGCTTCAGCATCCATGTCCCCTCTAGAAGACACTACATCATCTCAACAATATGACTGCCTAAACAAGACCTGTATAATGAGTGCATCGGTCACCATGCCAACATGGATAGGGGAAATTTTACCAGGCCCTACCCATAGGTGAGGAAGTCAAGAAAATCAATCTCTTCTGAGGGAGGGAGAATAGGTCTTCTCCAAGGAAGTGTGCCGTGTTAAGTTACTCAAGTGGTCAGCGCTTGGATACATAGATAGATATGAGCAACATGTACATGTGAACAATAAATGAACTCTGTAGGCTGTATGTGTGTTAAACAATTAAAGAAGCAGCAGTTAAGAATTTGAGAGGGAATGGGTGAACTTGGGGGGAGTTGGAGAATTAGAAATGGTATAAATACCATAACCATATATAAAATTCTCAAAAAATTAAGCCTAAGAAATGAGCAAATGTTGCCGGAGACTCATGGCTTGAAGGAAGGACAGAGTCAAGCTAGGACCCTTGGACCCCTCTGTCCATCGTGAACATTAAAGCTCTTCCTCTCGCATTCTTCTGTCTCCTGTCCCTTAATGTAGGCCATTTTTCAAATCTCAGTGGTGACTTCTCATCACCTCGCTGCCTGCTGCTGCCTTCAGCCCCCTGCCTCAGATTCTACCATCCCACAGAAGAACAGGCCACAGTCTCCCAGGAGTTCTCCACATGTGCCAATTCTGTTGCTCAAGTTGCATCTATCTGTTCTGCTCGAGACAGAGATGGAGTCCTAGAAGAAAGGCTTCACTTTTTCCTGTGGAGGGTCTGCTTTCTCTAAGGTGACATTTTGATGCAGGCATGACCCATGATACGTCACAGCATTTCTTCTGTTAATACTAAGCTGCTGCATTCACATCTTCTGTGGTGGTGGATGGCTGGGATAAGTTAACATTTGTGTGTGCTATGCTTTGGCTATTCTCTCTCCGCATCACTGAAAGAGCAATGCTTTCCACAGCACTGCAACAGAGATGGAGCCCGTGCCAGTGACTGGAAGTTTCTTAAGCATTTATCAGAAGAGTGGACATGAACACTATGGCCCCTCCCCCTGGGGTCTCATTTAACAGTAATGTTTCCCAGGCATCCCTTAACTTTCTTCACAAAATAGTGTGTACGTGTCCAGTAATTTGCAAATCTGAGACCACTTGCTCTTATTTCTGATAACACCATTCAACAGTATACATACAACTAAATCAATGTCAACAAAGAAATTGCTGACCTTGTATAAATTGCTAACCTCACAATACTCAAATTTTATCTATTTTTAATAGCATCAGAGCTCTTATGCTTGGTATGGAGAATGTACAGGAAACATAATGAATCATGCCCTGCTTATCAGCCTAGCCATGAGGTCAAAGCCACCAGGGTACCAGTTCAGCAAGGTTGCAATTAGCGATGCACTAACTGGGTAAATAATTAACTATCATAATTGAACAGATTCTGAATCTCACGTCTAAATGTTACCCCAGACAGCTAGAGCCTTTGCCAGAAGAAGTGGTCTATGCTTCAATTTCGCTTAAGAAAAATACAATCAATTTCATGCTTATATCCCCTATTTGAATGATAAAGATGTCTCTCCCTGGGATATATACATTAAGATATTTCGACTCTGCTAAGATATGGTATGCAATTTAATTTGAAAATTCTGTCAAAACATTGCTCATTTGTAGCACTGCTTTCTTAACTGCAGAATGGCAATTTGCTTTATAACGAGTCCCTTGGAGAGGTTCCTAAGGAAACCATGCAAGAACACCAACTAACTCCAGTTTAATATGGCTACAAACAGCCCACAGGAAGACAGGGAGGACACCACAGAGAGACCACACTCCTCCCCACACTTGATTTGAAAGAGCACAGTAGGCACACATACGCCAGCCCCCATTGCTTCTCTAGTTGGATCCTGTATGTGAATATAGAGTCCATCTCCCACCATGTGCTTCTGACCTTGAGTTAGTGACTACTCAGCTACAGGTTCTGCTTTGATGTACAATAGCACTCATTTATAAGACACCCACAAAACACACTAACCAACAGGTTAAACACAGAGGCTAGGAGCAGATATCAGAGTGCTGGTCACCCATACAATGATACGGCGGAAAAGATTTCTATTCTTAGAAGTGCAGAAAATAGAAAGCTTTGGACTTTTTTTTTTTTCACTTATCAGCATCTTCCCCTGTGCCCAAGGCTGAGACAGAATACTCAGCCCTTCTCTCTTAACTTTCCACCCTGTGAAAGATCTTTCAAGAAAACACCCATTGCCTCATCCTGAAGAAAAAAAAAAAAAAACTATAGATCTCCCAATACACAGACATCCTCACACACTGAAACCTCCCACATCCTCCCAATCCCTTCCCACCCCAATCCCTCAATAGCTTCAGGTTCCCAGCAGAAGCCTCCCAGGAGGAGGAAAGGACTCTCCTGGCTTTTTCTCATTCCTTGTCACTCATGACCCTTCCTCTAAACCCCTTAGCCCTGGTTTTATCTCTGTTGTGCTTATAAAAATATTCTGACAAAAAGCAATTTAAGAATAAAATGACTTATCTGACCTACAGTTCCAGGCAGCATTCCATCCATCCAGGGAAGTCAAGGCAGGAAATGCAAACAGCCTGTCTCATGGCATCCACCATGAATAACAGAGAAATGGAATGCGTGCGTGCTCAGCTCTAAGTCATCGTTCTCTGATGTACTCCCAGACCTCAAACACTAGGAACAGTACCACCACTTACATCCTGAGTGTTCCTCCATCCATTCTGTCAATCAGTATAATTCCGCACAGACGTGCCCACAGGCTGACATAATCTAGATAATGAATTCCTCATTGAGATTTTCTTCCCAGTTGATTCACATTGATGTCAAATTTGCCATCATAAAACAAACCATCACATTCTTGCAGCACCCAACACATTGCTACAAATAACTCCACTTGGACTGTGCCCCATGAGTACAGAAGAGACTGGTATAGTAACACCTGGGAAAGAAGGAGAGATTCTGGGTAGACACTGAAATGCCAGAGCATAGACAATACAATGACCTAGAGGGTGAGGGTCTAGTGCCCCTGAATGCTCCCAGCTACACAGACTGGACCAAGAGTCAGCATCTGACTTTGTATTAGACATTGCACCTCACAGAGCCATTGAGACTTTCAAGAAGACATTTGATGAGAGCTGAAATGACACTCCACATCTGTAGAGGAGCCTTCAAATTCCAGGCTCCAATTGTGGAGGTTTCCATTAACAAAACCACTACATGGACATATGTAGGAGTTACTCCCTGCACTGAGATTCTGAAAAAAGAGACCACCGCCACTCTTTCTTCATGTAAACTTTTTTTCTGTTTATGGGGATAGATAGGTAGATAGATAGATAGATAGATAGATAGATAGATAGATAGATAGATAGATGAGCTAGCTATGCATCTTTAACTTCTGAGCTATCTATCCCTTCAGTCCACCAGCATCCTCTCTCACATCTCAGAAGTTACTGGGTTAACCATGCAGCTGAGTCCAATGAGGTCAGCATCAGCTTGCTGGGCCATTCTCAATAAGAAGGTTTACTTAAGCCTGATTCAAACATTCCAGGATACAGGTGTAGATGCCAATAGTTTCCCATCAAGATGAACAATTGTTATACAGTGTAGATCACTGGAAACATAGTTAGCAAAATAAAGAGATGCACACAAGTGAAGGTGCTACCCACCAGATAGATCAGAACCTGCTTCCATGGGCTCTGAAGTGATTCACTTCTGTACCACTGACGTTAAGTTCTTGTTTTCCCTAACAACTGCAGTATCTTTTCTCTGTGGTTTCTTACTCTGTACTGAGCATGCTTCATTAGGAAATCAGTTTGCTCTTCCCCAATCAAAGGGTACTTGGTGACATACTCCCTAAAGCATTTAAAACTGTGTTGATCTTTCCAGCCAATGGATGGAAACACACTTGCATGAAATGTAGCCAGGACGTATCACTGAGGAAAGACTTCTTAGCAGAAGCTACTGAGACAGCAACGGCTTTTAAAACTGCTTTTGAAATCTACTTTATTCAGGCAATAATCTGAATTCATGCCAAGCACACCTCCACAGTAGTCTCCCGCTTGTGATCTTGCTTGGCTTTAAAATAATCCCTGCTTCTGGGAGCTCCAGCTCTTCCTGAGCAGGTGGGAGGATGGTGAGGGGCCCCTCAATCACTCATCTGTGAGGAGCGAGGGATGTTTTGAGTACAAAAGTCATTATACAGAAACAAATCCTCTTCTATCGCATTCCATTGGTGAGTAATTATTGTGTTCTAGCAACCAACGGATTAACAGTTCTGCCTTACAGGGAGAGCACACAGCAGGCCTCCCCCTTCTGAATCTGCAGGTGCCTTATCTTTACCTGCAAAAGCCTTCTGCATTCTGTCTGATTCTAAGCCTTGCCCTTCCTCCCAGCATGGATGCTGGGAAACTTTGCCCTGTGAATTAAGCTAATAATTTTCACCTTCCTGAAAATAAATAAATAACAAAAAAATAAATTTGATGTATCATAAGACCAAGAGTAAGGGGCTGCTACTTGTTTGGCCTATTTCACTATTTAATTTGTACCCCACACACATGAAAATGATAAATGATGTCACTATTTGTCACCCAATAACTTCGCACGTAAGACATATCTAGTCAGCACTGTACTGACATCTCTACTTACTGTATCCTTCCTTCAATCCCTGTCCAAGGCCCTCATCCCTTTAGATCCTGAAGTTTGTTTCCACATCTTGCTCTTCCACTCTCTGTTCCAGTTTCAGACAGGAATCAGGTCCAAACTCGGCCTCCTGTAGGAGGGTTTAAGTTTCGGTAGCTGCTGAGTGCAGGGCCCCAGGCAGGCTGGTGTCAGCACAGGTGCCCTCTACTCTGAGATCAGCTCTGCCCAGGTCTGTGCTGCCAGTGAGAACATTAAGGTAGTTCTAGAAACTTGCCTGAGGGGGGCTGCGACACACTATGATGTGTGAGTATTTAAATTTTTCTTAAATATTATTTACATGCTAGATAAACAATTGTGAGTTGTGGAACATTTAGATGACGAGGAATACACTAAGCAAATCCATTTTGTGAACCCACACTCCTTATTGAATTGTGTCAAAATTTAAGGCTATTCTGTGGCTATCTTAGAGTCTGAAGATGTTGGATATTATCTATACTTTACAACTTCTATTTCCCTTTCCTTGATACATTAAGATGAACTCACAAGACATTGTCCTTCAAAGTGTCCTCAGATGTCCAGTATGCTCAAGTAGAAAGGAAATATTCACCTTGACCTTGTCCAATCCTTATTTCTGTTGAAGTTGAAGAAGAATTTTGGGAACAGCACTTCCACGCACATAGGGATTAACCCATTCATTCTTTGGTTGCTTAATTCTAGCTTTCTTGTATCTAAACTCTGTATACATCATCCAGGATAGAAATCGGGGGGATTGCAATATATACGGAAAGTATGTAGCTCAGGATGACCTTCAGTTCTATGTAGCAGCAAATTCCCAAAGAGCATTGGCTTCAAGCAATTCATTTACTTCTTATGTCTAAGACATAGGGTGGTCTACACTGTCTCACATGCTCCCAGGTGCCCTGGCTAAACAGCATGAACTGTTAGATCCATTTTGGCCCTGGTGTAGACCCTCAATGTCTGCCAGAACTCCTAAACCCCACTTGTGTATTCCAGGTGACACATAGAAAGGGTGGTGCTCCTACCCTTCAAGAAGGACTCCAATTTCAGCATGTGTTTTATTGGTACTATATATTTGTATTGAATGACTACATATAAGGGCTTTGGCATGCTGCAGATCTATTGGTGAACACTAAAGAAAGAGTGGCTATCAAGAAGTGTCAGATGTTAATAGATGAGGCTAACTACACAACTTGTGAGACACTGGGCTGAGTGTCCAGCCCACCTCCCTGTTCCAATCCTGTACCTGTGCTCTGCATTCTGTTTACCTTGAAGTTTTTTCTTTCCTCTGTGCTTTGAGATTCCTCTCATCCTCACTGTCCAGTTTAAGAGCCACTTCCTAATGAGACTCGCTTCTAATCCTTTTCTCCCGATGCACAGCTTCCTGGCCTGGAGAATGAATTCATCACACAAGTCCATTTGTTCCAGTAAGGAACACTCCTGAGGAACAGGGTCACCAGCCCATTCATGCATTCATTCAACAAATGTGAAATGAGTGGTCCTTTTTACCTCCCTGACTATAGAAAATCTTCAGTAAGCTGAGCATGGGAGTCCATGCCTGCAATTCTAACACTGGAGATGTGGATATAGAAAGATTGGAAGTTCCAGGACAGAGTGAACAATAGCTCAAACACCAGGAAACATTCAACAATAACTGTACACTTGTACAAATATACAGGTTTCAAGTAAGATTTTAGGTCTTGCAATCTGATGAGGATCAAGGCAATGAGAATTATCTGAGCTTCCATCTGTCACTGATCTATCATTGCTCAAGGTCATGTCTAAGGCCTTTCTCATGGAGGCTATTTCTGTCTCCAAGGTACTATCTTAAACAGGAAGAGCTGGTGAAGGCAAGCATCAGGCAAAGCAGAGCTGGTGAAGGCAAGTGTCAGGCAAAGCAGAGCTGGTGAAGGCAAACGTGAGGCAAAGCCCATCACAGGAGGAAGCTGATCGAGAGTGTTTTCATCTTGACTTTATTTATTTATGCATTTATGCATTTATATATTTGGCAGAAACATGAATTCAGGATACCACTGCATGTATGTGGATGTCAAAGGACAACTTGCAGGAGTTGGTTCTCTCCTTCTCCCAAAAGGGTCTCAGGGATCAAGGTCTCCAGAATTAGCAGCAAAGTCCCTTCTACCCTTTGACTCTAGCAGCTCAGAAACAACACAAAGCAAGGTACACATGGGTCACAATTACCAGTTCCTACTTCTCACTGAAAATGCACATGAAATGTTACTTTCTATGTAAGAAAATGTAAAAAAGGAAAGAAATATCTCTTGATGAGGATCAAAGCCTAAACTATAAAGTCTCCTCAACTCTTCTCTACCTGTGTTCTATTTTCTGTTTCACTTTGTTTTGCACAGCATACTCCCCAAACACTGTCCATATGCTGCCCTGAGGAAATTACATTGTCTGAGTAAGTTCTGGGGAAGAAGTTGTTGCTATGACAGTTTTACATCCCATAATAGTTCCTGGGTGATTGAAGAAGCACTGAAGCCTGTCTCAAAAATCCAAAAAGAGAAGGAAAAGAAAAGGGTGACAAGGAGGAGGAGGAGAGAAGAGGAGGAGGAGGGAGAAGAAGAAGAAGAAGAAGAAGAAGAAGAAGAAGAAGAAGAAGAAGAAGAAGAAGAAGAAGAAGAAGAAGAAGAAGAAGAGGAGGAGGAGGAGGAGAAGGAGGAGGAGGAGGAAGACGAGGAAGACGAGGAGGAAGAAGAAGCATTCTTAAAACTACCCAGTGAATCACTGATGTGAATATTGAACACAATTCATGAAATCAGATATCAGAATCAAAAAAAACATTAAAATACTCTTATGACATCATTTGAATGAAATGGAAACAAGGTACATGTCTTTTACAAATAAGAAAATAAAAGTCTAAGCAGATCAAATTATTTGTGAGTGTGTGTTAGCTATATAATTTTACTATGTTGCTGTTATAACACCCGTAAGTGGCATTTAGTATGATGTGCATTTATATTTGCTTTGGGAATCAAATGTATAGACAGAAAGAAATTAGATGTGAAAAGCGAAGGTAGAATGATTTGCACTGACCAACAGATATTTGCTCTCCTTTGGGTAGTTGTTCACATTTAGAACTCAACTGGACCTCAATTCTTCAAAATGACTCATCAGAGAGTTTTGTGGTTTAAAGGAATTTGGAGATTTGCAACATAAGTGGAATACATACTGAATAGATTTGACACAAAGAAATGAAAATGTCTTTTTGAGCTAATAATTCTCTGACATGCTAAACATACAATCTTTTATCTTTCGACATCTCTTAACTTTGTGATTAGTCATTTCAAATTCATTCTGAAAAGAACTTGAGAGTTACTTCACCCTGATGTAGCCAGCCACTGGAAATAAGATTCCTGTCTGTGTGATATTTATGTCTGGCATTTTGTTTATGTTATCATAGACACAATCTTCTTTCCTTCAGTCAGGATCATCTAAGTGATGCCCAGGTCAAACATCCTATCAGCTCCAAGGTCATCTGCATACCTCTCGGGGAATTGATGCCTACGTAGCTACTCGTGACTTGCTGGATTCCTTTAGTGACAGCTGTCGTTTGCTGTTGTGTTCTATTCACAGAATATGTTTTACTAGTCTAATGGGCACTTCTGTGGGAAGTAAAAAATTGGTCAGGCATGAGTTGCTTGTGGTTTTGAACATATTTAATCTTTATAAGACACCCAGGGGTTGAGTGTAACAAGAGTCTCTCTTATTACAGAGGGTCAAAAGCAACTGCCTAGATGCTTACAGTTTGTACCACAGGGCCAAAGCTCAAATTTTGGCAGCCTGACTACATGCATGCCCAATTCATTACTTAAAGACTTAGGTATACAGTCTTCTGCCCCATCTAAGAGGTTATTGTGCCATGGTATGACCTCCTCAAATCTCACCTTTAATAGCCCAGTCTTTTGAGGCATATTGTAGTGTGATCAGACAATAACACATCTTACAATAAAATTAGGTGCAAAGGCTCCTCTGAACACTTTCTCATACAGGTGATATGTTCTGGTTGGTGTGGGCAGCAGTGGTTGGAGCTGTGGACTTAACTTCCCCTCTTACTATTAGTCATGGTGTCAGTAGAGGATGCACAAGCTTCCTGACTCCACCACAGAAACATAAGCAGGGATCCCAGCAGCCTGGACTGATGGATTGCCACCACTGCCTAGATGTGTACTTGCTAGACCACAGCCAACAGCCCTCTGCATATGCTCAAATCAAACTTTAAACAACTAAATTTAAATGAAAGAAAAGATTGTGTTCAGGGTCATGGGTCCCATTTTAAGTGTAGCTAGGAATTATGGGATGGCAGCCAAGATAACAAACACTGCTGTTTTGTGAAGAGGTCTGTTAGGCAACATTGACTTTAGATGAGCTTAGATGGAATATGGATAAGATACTGTAACAGTCTTGACAAAATAAAGGGCTATAGAACTATGACTCAAGACGTTTATGTCTCTCACATAGAAAGACTAGTTTACATTTCAGAGAAAATGTCACCAATATTTTAGGACTATAAAAAAAGTCAACTTTATGAAATAATTCTTATTTTCATATTTAGTTTCCAAATGAGAGCAGGGATATTTTTCAGCTTCTATTCACTTTCTTTTAAGTTGCCTAAATGATTTCCAGGTGCCTGGGAGTTTTCTAATTTTGCCTTCATCACTTGTCACTCTGAGAGTTACTCAGCTGACCCCTCTCCACTCACAGGTGGTGTCTCTTCACCTTCAGCGTTAGCTCCTCGGCGCAGGAAAGTATCATGACAGAAGCATTAGGCTGCAGCTGTAGTGCTCATAAAAATTTACAAAACAGAGGGAAATGTGGCCTTTCACAACAAGTTTGGGTAGCTTTGTCCACATAAAACTTCCAGGCAAGGAAGGCCTCCCTTCCATTGCAGTAAACAAACCCCCTAGTGGAAGGATAAGCGAATTCTCAGGTGAGAGTTGGAAAGCATGGCCAGTCCATAGCTGAGAGAAGAAGAGCTGGCAATGCTGCTTTTATCACAGGGGAAAAAGGAGCCACCTGTCTCAGAAACAACTCTGCTCCTTTACCTTTTTCTGTCTCTGAAAGGCCAAGTCAAGCTAGGTCCAAGGCCACACCTGTCACCAGCTGTCACACCCTAATCCACTGCAGACTAGACCAGTGATCCATCATCTGCCTGATGTCCAGAGCAGGCAGGCAGTGTGTGGTGTTCAATGGTCCACACACACTCCAAACCACCGCAGGAAAATGCAAGGTACAATGGAAAAGTAGCTGATTGGCTACATCTTGCACAGGAAATGTAAATGAAGAAAATACCTAATTAAAAAAAAATAAATTAAAAAAAAAAAAGAAGAGGTGGTTATGCTAGTCTTGAGGATCTTTGGGACATTTACAACCAGAAATACAAGCACTTATTTAAACAAATGAGCAGAGCCTAAGAAATCATATATATGTAAATATATATGTATATATATGCATATATATTTGCATATATATCTCCACATACATATACATATATATACATATGGAGAGAGAGAGTTTATGAAAATATAAGCAAATGACACCTCTGACACGGGTATGTTCCCGAGATAAAATAAGTAATTCCTCTGATCAAGGAATGAGAAATCATATCTCTGTGTGGAATCCAACCTATTATTTCAGTTGCATTGGTTAAATAAGAAACAAAAAGCCTTATTATTGTCCTAAGGGCTACATTTACAGATGGTTTTGATTTAGTTAAATGGAAATGAAATGTTTAAAAGACTGAAGGCGTCAAGCTGAAAGTTCAGTAACACTTAAAACAAATTCTTAATGGTGATTTAACAACTTATTAAATTTACTTTCATCATTTTATGTGTGCCTATCCTTTATTTTATTTACTTTTAATGGATAATTTGCTAAATGAAAGCTATAAAATTATATAATGGAAAATAACACCACTGAACATATCAACTATTATTCAAATGCACAAGAGCTACCTATATAGATCTTTAAAAGACTCAGCAGATGAATAAACATCCAGTCAAAACCCTGCCTTTCCGATGACAACCCATGGTGTTGACGCTGAATTGGGAGGCTATGCACAGTTAGGCTGTGAGATGCTGACTCTTAAATCTGCAAGACTCACAGTTTTGTTCAATGGGTGAAACCAAGTAAGCAAGCATCTAATAGACAGAAGGAGTCTCTCACTCTGTCCCATAAAGTGGTACCACGTCATTTGACCCTGAAGGAACATCACTAAAGATGTAGACTTCCTGTAGACTGACCTAAGCAATATTCTGATGGGAGCACCACAACCATGAGAGATTCTAAAGAGACATTTATCCTGGAATAACCTTGTGTAAGGATAATGGAAGCCGTAAGGATAATGGAAGCCGGGCAGACCTACATCAACAGTGATGCATTCTAACCCAGAAAACACAAGGACTCCCAGCAATGGGCCATGCTCATCACTTCCTAGTTGCAGGATTCTTCACAGTTAACTAAAGTCACAAGAAGTGCACTGCCTTTCAGCAAATTAAACCAAACCAGACCAAAACAAAACAAAACAATATCTGAAGAGTAGCATCCTTGGCCTTCAAGGTCCTCGATTCTTTGAGTGTGCTCTCCTGAGTTTCTCAAGATCAGTATCTTGAAGTCTACTAAGTGCCCCTGCTCTCTTAGGGCCAGGTTTCCTTCACTGAACTACCCAAGCAGCATGCTGATAGACATCTAGAGACCAGAAAATTCTTTTATAATGCGCTGTCTGGGGAAGGGGTGTGGCAGGCCTAGGTGAGGCTTGAGTCTCTCTCTTAAGAGCTCCAACTTCATTTCTGTACTGTTGATCCAGGGATCACTTTGTAGTTAACAAAGTCTCACGAAACCTTACTTATACTTCTGGTCCCTCACTGCCCCTTCCACCCATGCTGACCTCAGGCTTCACCTTACACATTTGTTCATCCGAGTAGATTTTAAAGTCGAGCATAGTACTCAAATATCCCCTACAGTAGCAGCATCACAGGCACTTATTCTACTTACTTAAGTCATGTCTACCTTTGTTTTCCAGCATCAGAAAGAAAACTGACACTGGTAAGTGTATGTTTAACTGTGAGTTATTCTCAGTGTGCAATTTAAAATTATTTATTAGGAACAGGACAAAATAAATTTATAAGTAAGGAAATTTTAAGGTATTAATGCTTAATTAAAATGCCCGTGATGTGCAGCCCAAAAGCAAGTTGGATGTGAGCATATCTTCCCAGGACTTCTATCCTAAAGACCATGCAACTGCAGCACCAAGCATGCTCTAACCTTCCTATGTCATGGTGTAGACAGGCATATGTAAATTGGCTAAATATGCAGATCTCAGGGTCCCTTCCAGACATACAGAATCAGACATATGAACAAGAACCCAAGTGGTTATCCTGATAAAAAGAAATAGAGCTAATTATCTCAACCCCTGGGTATGTTGCATTTTTTATCAGGCAAACCCTACAACTCTGTGTACAGGTGAGTACATGTATGTTGGTAAGCTTACATTTATGTGCATATGTGTGTAGACCACTGGCCAACCTTGGGTTGTTCCTCGGGACCTATGTACCTTGTGTTTGAAGTCAGTAACTCTCACTAGTCTGGAACTTAGCTATGAGACCAGACTGGCTGTCCATCAAGCCCAAGGAAACCTTCTGTCTCTACTATCTTCTCCCACCCATCCAGAATTTGGGTTTCAAGTGGGTATCACCATAGCCAGAATTTATTTGAGTTTCAGAGCTCAAACTCTGAAAGATCCCATTTCACAAAGTAGACATTGCTCCTAACACAAGCATCCAAACACTGTGTGTGTCTAAAAAGGAAAAGGTGACCATGTGTTTTTATGAGTTCTGTTCTTTCTGGGGTCTAAAACCCTACATAGCTGTGGTCACTATGTTCTGTGTAACTAAAGTGCAGACCCAGAACTGACTGCAGCATGCTTTCTTCTTTCACACTCTCTAGATAAGCCTGTTTCAAAATGGGTTCTGCAAAGAACTGATACTGAGCACTGTCTAGAATTCCCCTTCCTGATACAGCCTGTAGAGATGTTGTAAATGGCCACTAGAAAAAAATACAGATTAATTACACAGAAGAGGCCTTTGAAATGCCCAAAGGACGGGGGGGGGGGGGAGGGAGAGACTGATAATAGCAAGCCATGAGTTTAAAATGAAAAAAACCACACCATTATGCTGGGCTCCTTTCCTTGTGTAGTATGCTAATAAGAACTTGAGGATCCATTATTATATAGGTCATTCTTAAAATAAACTTCAGTGAAGTTCTAAGGATCCAGTCTTAGTAGACTGTTCAACAATAACTGAGTTCAGCTGTCAGAACTGACTTCTGTCTTCATACTCTTTTCATTTATCACAAGCCGTTAAACCACCTTCAGTCCTTTAATAACAGCGATCATAATACACTAATTATATGAATCAGCCTTTGAGTTGAGGAAATCCAACAAGTACCAATGGTCTGACAATGGAGAAAATGTACTTTCGAATGAAGGGATGGAGCTGTTTGAAATTCTTTTCCTCTAATTCAAATAAGATTTTGACACTTTGATCCAGCAGAATTTTATCTAAATTGGCTAATGAAGAGGAAGAGAGCTGAATCACCGTCAACTCTTCAAGAGCACACGTTGCTTGGAGGACAGTGCTTCTGATTATGCTAGCATTTCCTTGCCCACCAGGAAATCTCTTCTTAATTTATAGGATTAGAACTAACCCTTTCTAATGAAAACTACTCAACAGATCCTTTCCTAATACTTACATACCAAGTGCCCTGAAAGACCATCTCACACGGGATGCTAGATCTACATCGGAAGTTAAAGACTGGAAAGAGCTGTGCTAGAAAGTCAGCTCCATCATCTGGAAGACCCAGACTCAACTGTTGGCCAATGGAAATCCACCTGGGTGCATTGTACTCTTGTGGTGCTAGAGAAGGGGCCTAGGGCCTTCTGCATATGAAGCCAGGCATTCCTCAAGGGACTGTATCCTACAGAGATGAATTTCTCAGGGCCAAGTCATGGCCTGTGTCTCTTTTCATTCTTCCACAAGATAGAAGACACTCTGGAAGAGATTGTTCTTTCAGAAAGTCTCAAGTGTGAGAAGACAGGAGAACCATTACAGTCCACAAAAGGCATAGATTATTGGGGCTGGAGAGATGGCTGGGCAATTTCTTCTTCTTTTCTTTTTTAATTTTTAATATTTTTATTACGTATTTTCCTCAATTACATTTCCAATGCTATCCCAAAAGTCCCC
This sequence comes from Mus caroli, assembly GCF_978045245.1. Classification (NCBI taxonomy): domain Eukaryota; kingdom Metazoa; phylum Chordata; class Mammalia; order Rodentia; family Muridae; genus Mus; species Mus caroli. Next base: position 119,697,452 of record NW_028227265.1, on the reverse strand, counting down.
CATACCCCCCCCCACTTCCCTACCCACCCATTCCCATTCTTTTGGCCCTGGCATTCCCCTGTACTGGGGCATATAAAGTTTGCATGTCCAATGGGCCTCTCTTTCAAGTGCTGTCCACTCTTCCAGAGGATCTGGGTTCTGTCCCAGCAGCCACATAGTGGTTCACAGCCATCTGTAATTCCAGTTCCAGGGTATCTGACACATTCTTCTGCCATCCTCAGGAACCAGGCATGCATATGGTGTACAGACATACATGCTGGCAAAACACCCATACATATAAAACAAAGATAAATAAAATCTAAGAAGGAGAGTGAACAGTGTAGGATATTGACAAGGAATAAACACAGTTGAAGTACTCCTGGTCTCCCTGAGTTTGGAAGAACACTTAGGAATTCAGTAGTATCTGATCTATCCTGATTGACAAGTCTTTCTGCCACTCAAGCATGCTTCAGGACTCTACTTCCAACAACTGCAGTTATCTCTTTCTCTCCAAAGCAAAGCCACATGGTATGTAAGAATTTGGGAAGTTAGTGTCCATTAGAGAAAACATAACAAGAACCCACACAAGGACAATAATCAAGGTCTCAAAACAAAAGATATAGTCCCTAACCATCCCTGGCCACCAGGCTCAGTGGGAAAACTTGTTCCTCTTAGTACAGCCTACGCTGGAGAAGGCACTTCAGAATTCCAGGCCTAGGAACAGTTTCCCTAACACCCTTCTCCATGTTTACCTCAGATCTCACTGCTGCAACCTTTAGTCAGAAAGTAGAGGTGTGGGTTTCAGTCCAGACAAATGGAACCCACAGCATGCTGCTAGTCATGTGTGGTTCTGCACTGGTCTAAATATGTCAATCTAATTAGGATAGCAAAGACAGTCTTAAAGATCCCTTCATTTATCCCAAAGACAGTTTAACGAAACAGATTGTATTTTTTTTCTAAAGTATCTGAATGACATTTATAATCCTATAATTTTAGCGAATTTAAAAATAATAATAATTTCTGGGAAAACTTGAGAGTTTGTTTCACACACAAACAAATTTGGATGAAGAACTTGAAAATGACTGTTTTCCATTCCACTCATTAAAAATTCCACTTCCTCGTGTAGAATAATGCCGATTAGAATCCCATTTGTGTTTGTGGAGTAAAACTCATTGTGTATTAAAGGATGCTGATGATCTACTTTGCAGTTAAATTTGTCAACTGAATATTTGTTGAAAATAGAAAAATAAGCATGTGTTTTGCCTGAGATGATTAGAATGGACACACATTTCTCCTGAATTAGGACCATCAAAGGCTGCCCAGGTAGAAGCTAGAAGCTGCTCATACCTCCTTCCATGAATCCACTCCTGCTGTTCACACACTCCTGGGTTCCGCCCCTCAGATTGCTCAGACCCTGTGAGTTGCTTCTAATGAACAGAACAAACAGAGCAAACACTTTCATAAGAAGGCAACAACCGTTTTACCAATAAACTTTTTTCCCTTGCTGCCTTTAAAGGACCAAAGTGCTGACTGTGACCCACTAGAAATGATGTGGCTAAGAGGGTAGGGCAGCCTCCAGGCAAGAGACAGGGAGGAGATGAGGCCCTTAGTTCACTAGAAGTGTGCTAAGCTCCTGTGAGCCTGGGGATTTTTCTAGACTTCAAGGTGAGAGTTGGTCTGCCCTGGCACCTGCTCAGCCCCGGGATGCAGTTCAGCCTTGCCAAACCTTTCTGAACTTCAGCAATATGGAGTGGTAAACACAGTTCAATCCCTGTTCTTGCATAGCAATAGCTGCCTAGCACAACAGAATTCCCTACATTTTGTAAAGCAAGAAAAATAAATGGAAGTACTTCACTTTAATCTAAATATCAAGGAAAAATTGAGTACAATAGTATTCTATTCATGGAATTACTTGTAAAAATAGTGACCACATTATTGGATATTCTTAATAAAAAATCCCTCTGAAAGCGGGTGATGTTTTCCATCATGACAATTAACTAGTGTCTCTTTGTCATCTACCCAACTATTTATTAGATGATATTTCCTGTTGTTAATTATACCATAACGAAGACTGTGGGGCTTTGTTTGTTTTTGTTTGTTTAGTTTGGTTTTTGGTAATTTCTTAGAGAGTTAACCATTAATATGCCTCAAAAAGTTTTACTTGGATTAAACGTAAACTTTACACAAATGCCCCTGCAACACTGCATAGTTCACAGGCGTGTTGTCAGAGACCATAATTCTAACATGCATATGAAACCATAAGTACTAGACTCCAAAGTATGATCCTCTGAGAGGAATACCCCACTAGAAAACACTCGATGTCACAAATGCAATCAGTGAACTGACTTCAAGATAAAGAGCTTGAACATGTGTGTATGTGTATGTGTAGGAGTGTGTCTGTATGCCTGCCTGTAAGCGTATGTATATGTACACGTGTATGTGTGCATTAATGTGTGTGTATATGTTGCGTGTGTGTTTGTGTGTGTGTGTTTGTGTGTGTGTGTGTGTGTGTGTGTGTGTGTGTGTGAAGTCTGTCAACATTCCACGGTTAATATAGCCTCAAAATTACTTTCCTTCCAAAATGTAAGCATGTATGATTTGATGCCTTAATGACCCAGGGCACTACACCGATGTTTTGATCACTACATATGAACAGACGATGAAGGACAGTAAACGTCCAGTGAAAACTGTCAGCACACTCTCTATCCCAGGCTCAGACAGGCCTGCTACCCTCTCCATGTTTCCACTCTGAGTCAGCATAAGCTGCACCTTTAGATTCCTCTGTTTATTATTATTACCATCTATACTTGGAAACTCAACAAGACCCAGAAACCTGCTGAGAGACAGTCTTCCCATGCTGCACCAGGGTAGCTGGGACTACTTTGCTATCACATGTATAACTTTATCCACATTTGCTTTCAGAAATGTTCATTATCTATAATCTTTTTAAACATGTATTTGTTGGCAAACAAATATGGCTGCTAAAAGTCTTAGTTCAGAACCCTGCACTCAGGTTAGAGAGATGGCTCAGTGGTTAAGAGCACAGGATCTAGGTTCAAATCATAGCACAACACAGCCACTAAAAATTCCAGGTTAACTCCAATCGGGGAGATCCACACCCTCCTCTGGCCTTCTTGGGCACTGCACATAGGTGGTGAACATGCATGCATGTGGGCAAAGCACACAGCCGCATAAAATAAAAATTAAAAAGCCTTTGAAGGAGCGCTCTGTGCTCTGTGCCTTAGTTAGGTCTTGGTTCCCTTATCTGAAAACTGTGGCTCATTATCCAGGTGATTTCATAGGGTTGAGTTCTTCTTGGTGGCATCAGTAAGTACTGTGAACAGCTATCACCTCAGATGAACTACGCTGCCCCACGGGTCAGAGCATAGTGAGAAGTAATAAAGGCACTCTTTGAAAGACTTCTCAAACACTTATTGAGAGCAGTGTGAGGTGTAAAACTACTCACTCCATACAGGTAATCCATCTCAGCCACAGCATCTTGAAGCTTTGACATTCTAGGCAAGATGTCTGGATAAGATCTTGTAAAATAATTATTTACTCTAGCTAGCTTGCATGAAAGACGCACAATCTTGGTATTTTATTTACAAGCTGTAAGCCTCGACTGTGCAGGTTTTGAGCTGTCCTAACTTACAAAGAATCTGTATTTCCCTTGTTATTTGCTATTTTATCCCTTCCAGAGTTATCCTCAGGGTCCATTCCTCCTGGCCACATGCTCATGATCCATCTGACCTCATAGGGACCTTCTCTCTGTGTCCCTGTCTCCTTCTCCCTTTGGTCTCTCCTGAGACCTCTCACTTGATCTTCAAGCCCCTCCTTTCTCTATTTACTGCCCAATCACAAGCTGTAGCCTTTTATTAGCTAAATATCTTCAAATTGGGAAGCCGGATTTATATAACAAAGACTGGTAACAACCAGATCTTGAGGTGCAGAATTTAGCATTTGAATACATAGCAGCACCAGACCATCCCCCAACAAGATGTAAATAACATATAACCAAAAAGTAATAAATAAATAAATAAATAAATAAATAAATAGAAATTCACAGCCCCATTTCTGTTCTATCAGCTGTATTAATCAAACAACAACTTGCAATTACTTGCAACTTGCAGCAACTTGTCAATTATTATTCTCATTTTCAAGTTGACTAGAATGCTTTCTGTCTTAGTCAATTGCTTCTTAATTTGGGGATCCATCAGAGTAATAGAGCACCTTTCTCATTTCCCCAGTCATAAATCAACCAGCAGGAAGCAACAGAGACTTATCTTTTTGTAGTCTACTAAATTTAGAATACAGGTGGAGGCAGCTTCAAGGCTGATTCCCCAGCCAGGTTCATAGATGAACAGTTATCTCTTCCTTTAAGTGGCCAGATTAAGGAACGCACAACCCCAGTACAGCCTACAGAATAATTATGCCGCTGTTGGTTATTTTCAAACCCATAATTAGCCATGAAAAGGCATGTACAAATAAAATACTGTGTTTATATTTCTCATATGAACAGCCCCGTTGTTCAACAACAAAGATACCAAACAGCATCCTTTATAAAACTAGTATTTTGTAATTATGTGACTTAGCGCTAAGTGTAATCCCAAGGGGAGACCTTCGGGGGCACTATGAAGAGTATCTTCAGGCTTAGACTGCAGCCTTGATTTCAAGGATCTTAGTAGAATCTACTTTTCTCCTAGTTGCTTAAACCAAGGCCATTTGGGAAGGAAAATGCGTTAAAATCACTGACCCTGAACACAGCAGATCCTGGATGGAGAGATGTCTAGGCCCTTTCCTCTCATTCTCGTAAGCTTTCCTTTCATGTCCTCCCCTCTCTTGCTTAAACAACCACCCTGTTTACGGGTAAATTCTGTGCCTCTTCCACATCCACATATGAGTCACACACATGAAATGGCTGATTATTTATTCCTCTTCTAACAAGGTGCACTGTGGGATATCTTTTATCTTGGTGACTAAATTACTATTGCTGTATAATAACAGGCCTCAAAGTATCCAAGAACTGCTTCCACTAGAGATCTATTTTTAAAAAGCAATATGCATTTGTCCCTCTGCTTTGTGTCTTTTCTCCTATAGGGTACAAAACTAGATATTGAAATACATTTCAAGAGGAGAGGTTTGCATATCAAGATATTAAGTTGTTCCATTAATGTGCCCAGCCAGCAAGGGTCTATGAAGCCTTGAGAAAGAGCCTTTATGATAATTTCACAAAGGCATTTGTGTTCTCTGGAGCACCTACAGATCTTGATCCCTCAGATCTGCATGCTACACCCACCCGTGCACAGGCAGCTGAGGGACGGACGGTCCGTCACTATTAGTGGAAGACATTGGAAGGAACCTGGTAGATCAGTAGCTTGAGAATTTCACTTCAATGATTTACTTCATTCAGTGCATCATCTGTTAGAGACATGGTATTTCTTAACTAGAACAAAAATAGGCTCTAGGCATTTAAAACATCCCAAAGTGGAGAAGAGATGATACGGACCAAAAGTTGATCTGAACAGTCAAGGGATGACAGGAAAGAACTCATGCATAATTTTGTGATTTCTCTGCTCTACGTGTGGGAAGGATCAGGAACTTAATATTGTCAGTGACCAGGCCATTTAAGTCTTTATATCTTTATGCATACATATGGATAAAGACAGTGTATTTTTCTGCAAACCACATATATAACAAATTAATGTTCCTATGGGTCTTCTAACTTGTGAAATCAGACACACAGTCTAATGTTGCACAGGTCTGCCAGCTACCTCTGCTTAAACTTAGAGTGAGTGCCAGGCATAATGGCTCACACCTTTAGTCGCTGTGCTTGGATGAAGAGCAGGCAGATCTCAAGGCCAGCCTGGTCTAAATCATGAGTTACAGTTCCTAGTGCTACACAGAGAAACCCTGACTCAGGAAAAAGCCACCACCAATAACAACAACCAAACAAGAACAAACAAAAAACACTGCAATGATTAAGGTGTGAAAATTATAAATTTTTATTGTTAGGCTTTTGTGTTATCTGCTTAGACTGAATATTGTGAGAATATTAGGCATCCATTTGATTAAGCCTTAATTACTAAGGTATATGAATAAAAATGTACATAATTTCCTAGAGTGATTCATAGATTTCTAGCAGATACCAAAAAAAGTCTATTAATAAGGCGTCAGTTTCAAACTTTGTACATTTGCTGTGTTAGCTATAACTGCTGTTCTCTTTTTATTCTGTGCACACAATACATAAATCAAGAGTTAGGAAAAGCCTGTGTCTTCAGTTGGAACCTGGATTTTAAATTCTCACCTTTTAAAACGGTTTAAGATTCCGATTGCTTCTTTTAAAAACCAGAATTGAGAAATAATCCCTAAATATTTGTCATAAAAAAATGCTATTACATTTTCATTGGCTCAATCCTATCATTACAAACAATTTTAAATCAACCAATTTAATAATATTTGTGGGGCATTGGGCTATGCACAGACAGGCTGGTCGCCAGTCGAGCTGAGGTCTGAACCCCGGAATGGTCATAATTTACCTACATGACACAGTAGGCGTTCCCTCATGCTCCTGGAACTCTGGCTCCTGCCTAAGTTACTGCCCCCCACAGCCCCCACAAGAGAAGCATGGCTAGAAGTCATGTAGGCAATGTCCCAAGCTTCTGACCTTCAGGCTAAACTCTTCCCCAGTTACCTAGCAACACAAAAGATAGCAGTGTCCTTTAAAAGGGGCTGTTAGGCCCCTCCTTGCTCTTTTACTCCCCCCTCTCTCACTCCTCTCATTCCTTTGTTCTCTTACCTCTCACTTCTCTCGCTCCTCTCTCCTCTCTCTTTGTCCTCTCCTCTCCTCTCCTCTCCTTTCCTCTCCTCTCCTCTCCTCTCTCCCTCTTACTCTTATTCTCTCTCTAGCTCTCTCTCTCTTTCTCTCTCTCTCTCTCTCTCTCTCTCTCTCTCTCTCTCTCTCTCTCTCTCTCTCTCTCTCTCTCTCTCTCTCTCTCTCCCTCCCTTCTCTCTTTCTCCCTGCCTTTCTACAATAAAGCTCTAAAACCATAGACAGTCTCTGCTCATCAAGATCCACTGTGCTCACTCTTGCCAATGTGAGAACCTCTCTTCCCTCTCTCCTCTCTCCCATAACCCTGGGGCTGCAGGATGTGGCCCTGGGAGCCCCACATTGGGCTGTCCCTTGTTCACACCTCCCCCATTGAGTTGGTCAGAGGCTTGAATGCCTACCTGGGGCTGAGTGGAAACCATCTGGCAGCCCTCCCACATCCACCTGTTCAGAGCATAGGTGGAACTCTGGCAAGGTGTGGGTCCTTCCTCCCCTTCTTCCCCGGCCCCCTTTTTAGTTCCCACAAATATTAATTTTCATCAAAGCTGGGACAACATAATGATCAATGGGATTTCTTAATTTTCCAAATTTCAAAGTCGTTTAGGAGTGAGAAAGTATCAGAGAATAAATAAGAAACATAAAGGAGACTATGCACCCATTCAGTCAATGTTTCCTGTTTTCAAAATGGTAGAGCTGGGCCCAAGAGTCAGGAGTTCTCTGAAGGCCAAAGAAATAGGACCCTGAGTTTAAGGCCAGCCTGGGGTACATAATGAAGCCCTCTCTCAGAAATGCAATGGTTTGTAATATAGATTGGGGTTACAGAAAACTTATAAGATGCACAAGGTCCAGGATTCAATCCAAAACCCCAAAATGAAGAAGAAATAAAAATAGGGAAAACAGAAGGGAAAGGAGAGTCAGAGAGGACTGTGGAGATGTGGGTCAAGTCCTAGTCAGAACAACACACACCGAAAGGCTGCACAAATATTCTGATCATTTCAAGACCCAGTTCCTGAGATGGAGAAAAACTGCTTCCTCCGGTGCATAACTGAATAACCAGCCACTTCAAAAATGAAGAGATCTGCAACCAATCAAAATCCAGAGAATAAATGGTGTAAGGAGGGAGCATCCCCCACATGATACAATGGAACCTCTGCTCAGAAAAAGTCAAAGAGGAAGAGGAAGATTGAAGAACCCAGAGAACCTGGATCTCTTCAATGATAATCAATCCTTACTTCTCCAACTTGCTTTATGGTCATGGTGTTTGGTCCCCGCACTAGAATCCCTAACCAAGAAGCAGGGAAGATGTTTCTCCTCTAAGGACTAACCTTCTGATAGGTTATACAATTCCAAGGGATCAATAATAAACACATGTACATAAGAGCAACTATAAATGGATTGTGTATATTCATATATGTACATGCATGTGTATATATGTGTGTGCGTGCACACACACATGCATTTACATATGTAACAATAATAACTTAGGAAGAGTCTTCCATCCCTTTTGACACCAGGAGAACATGGCCCTCTGAACTGGCTAGAGCCTCACAGAGCCTGAGGCCTGCATGGGTCTGCAGCAGGTCCTTTCTTTACATGTTATGGCTGTTTGGTGTTTCTGCAGGACCCTTTAACAGTAGAGCGGGCATGGCTCTGACTCTTTTGCCTACTCTTGGAGCTCTTTCCCTACTATTGAGTTATGTTGTCCAGCTTCAATATGAGAGCTTTCGCCCTGTCTTGTTGTACTATTATCTTATAGTGTCCTGTTTAGTTGTTGGAGCCCTGCTCTTTTGTGAAGGGAAAAAAGAGGGAGAATGGAACTGGGGAGAGGAGAAGTGGGGGAGCTGTGAGGAGTGGAAGGAGCGGAAACTGCAGTCTGGGTTGTTGTATAAAAAAGAATCTATTTTCAATGAAGACGGTGTCAGAGTCATGGATTTGGGAGAGGATAAAAGGAGTGTGTGCAGAGTTGGACTAGGTGAAAGGTGGGCTGAAATGATGTAAATATATTACTTGTGTATCAAGCTCTCAAAAATAAAAATGGCAGACCAGACAACAAACACTTTCATTTCTAGACAGCCCACAGAGTAGGTCAGATGAAAACACTCCCAGTCCCACTGTGTGAGTCCTCTTACCCAGTCCCACTACGTGGGTCCTCTTACCCGGTTCCACTACGTGGGCCCTCTTACCCGGTCCTACTGTATGGGTTCTCTTATTCTCCCCACTGCATTGCTTGGACTTTGGCATGATGCCAATGCCTTAGTAGGTTTGTGTGTGGACCAGGTTTAGTCTTGTGTCAGAGCAGCCAGTGTTCATTCTATGCAAGGGAATCCTGCTCTTCTGTAGTTTAAAATTCAAACTAACTTTTTAAAGAACATTTGTTTTTTTTTTCCCAGATGACTCCCAATAGCTTCTGTGATTCTTAAGGTTGAGCTTATCTGCTTTGCCTTTAAGGCAGTGAGCCCAAGTTCAAAGTGTTTGAGATCACAGGCTTCACCACAGCCTCAGAGTGGGAAAGGTATATTTCAAAAGTTGAAGAAGCCTTGAATGCCTGGAAACTGATTGTACACTCTCTGGGAAACCCACAGGAAAAGCCGTCCAGTTTCCGGCTGCACCTGGAGCTGATCCTGTGCCATAGCACTCCAAACCCAAATATCATCAGGAGAGAGCTGGTCTCCCAGAAGTGCTGACAAGCCTGTGAGCACAGGTAAAAATAAAATCCCCTCTGGAAACCGAGTTCACGATCTCTGCCCAACATGCCAACCAGACTAGCAAAAGAATGACTTAGATGCAAAGCTGACCACGAGCGCAAAGTCTGTAGTGTGTGCTCCCTGGTCAGGATGAAAACTCTGTGAAGCCCATCACTGTTTTCAGAGTAGTCTGAGAGGAACACGAGTATCTGGGAAGAAGACCCAGTGGATACTCTTAGGTAATCTGCCCTTTCTCCCAGAGCTCTCCTACTCTTGGACAGACCTCTCAGACAAATGGCCCAGATCCTTCTGATGTGCAGGGACATGCTAATCTCTGACCTTAGGTTAGTGCAATAGCAGCAATAATAAAATATGAAAGAGCAAGTGTGTTACTTTTATTTACAAAATTATTTTATGTTCTTTCCACTCTGGTATGGTCCTCCCATCCATCTGCTTCATCTCTTCTAACACAAACAAACAAACTGAAATCCAAATGACCATGAATACAAGATGGGTGCCAGAGTGGACAATAAATATAATTTAAAACATCCCCATGTCATTGATAGCCAAATATTCATAGGTTGGAATTCTTGGTCTGTCACACTGAACTATGAGGTCTTTGCACACTCCTTATTCTCTCTCAGCCCATTTGTTGAAGATGGATAACTTGACCTTGAGTGTGAATGGTTGTGGGGAATGACTCGCAGCAGAGCCAGAATTTCAATCCACTGCCATCTGGTTCTTAATCTATGGGGTTTTAAATGACCTCATGGGAACTGTATATTCAGTACTCATAACATCTACACAATGGATTGCCCAAATACGACCTGCATAATACAACACCAATAGACATATCAATGTGAATGGGAGAAATTGCAGAGGGTCCCACTTAGATGAAGAGCTAATGGCTGGTAAGGAAAGAGGAATCTCTAGGAATGAGCATCCCATAGGTTATCTAATCCCAAGTGGTCAGCCTTAAACACACATATGCATGTGAACAACACTAAATGGACTCAGGACTGTGCGTTTGTGTGTGTGTGTGTGTGTGTGTGTGTGTGTGTGTCTGTCTGTCTGTCTGTCTGTCTGTCTGCCTCTGTGTGTGTACATGTGTACATGTGTGTGCATGTATGTGTGTGCATGTGTGAGTGTGTATGTGTGAGTATGTATGTGTATGTGAGTGTGTTTGCGCATGTGTGAGTGTGTGTATGTGAGTGTGTTTGTGTGTGCGTGTGTGCATGTGTGTGTGTGTGAATATGTTTGGGTATGTGTGAGTATGTGTGTGTTTGTGCATGTGTGAGTGTGTATGTGTGTTATGTAACAGTAATAAATAAAGACGCCGACACTCTGAGAGGCAGTCGGGAGGCACAGAAGGTTGGGAGTAAATGAGGAAGGGGCAGAAGTGTTGTAAACACAATACCCATGTATGGAATTCTCAAACAATAAAATAAAGTATATAATAAAATAAATACATTTATGAATTGTCTTTATATGACTTTAGGGCTATAAGAAACAGGAAAAAGAGTGGAATTCCTTATAAAGTGACTTCAGTGTTGTAGACTCCACAAAGAAATAGATGTAGGATTGCATTCGTGTGTCAAAATTAAATGGGAAAATAAAACCAGAGGTGAAAGATAAAAATGTTCTATCTACCACACACCCCAGGGCCATAATGACACTGGGTTCTACTTGCTCCAGAGGATTGCTTGATGATGGGCTAGTGATCAATATGAGCAGAAGGCAGGAAGGACTGTGTCAATCAGTGCTCACTTGCACATTAACCCCTGGTTTTTGGCTATCCCAGGAGAGGAATACATGCTAGGTTGACTCATGTTTTCAATATCCAGACAATAAATACAGAAAGGGGGAATTGAGTCTAACATCACACTGACATTGCTATGCCCTCCCAGTCAGAGCTCAGTACTGTTGCTAGAAACAAGACATTAGAGTAAGACAAATAGTCGTTCATCCCCGTGAAGAATTCTCCTCTCTGCCTGGGACATACTCACTGACGTTAGCATGGTAAGGTCCTTACTATGAGCTTAAAGAGTCAGCAGGAACATCTGAGATTATCTAGCAGTCATATATTCCAGGCAAAGATGCTATGGAGAGTTATGGAGGATAGTACCCACATCTCATCCCATGTGCCCATCTTCAGTAGCAAAGTGCTCCTCATCTTCCCCACATATCCCCCTGCACTGGGATCCTTCTATAGAAATGTTCTGTTGAGTACAGACTGCACTGAAGGAATACCTACAAAGGTTCTTTCATATCCTTGAAGCAAGTGGAAGTGATGTTTAGCAAAACTCTCCCACATGATGACTGTCAACAAGATAAAGACCTTGCTGTGTCTTGTTGTGTCTTTGTTGTCTCAGGAGAGCATCTCCCCATCCATGCAGTAGAGCATAGACGAGTCTTCCTCTGACCCCACTCTGTCCCCTGTGTTCAGGCACATGCTATATCTGCAATGGCTAGTGAGCCCGGTTCAAGGCCAAGGCCATCTGTTACTAGACTTCTTTTCTTACTCCACAGTCAAAAGGATAGTAATTATTACAAACCAAGTAAGTGTGTGGTACAGTGAAGAACACAGAATTTAACAAGTACTGTGCAAATATAGGAGGCCAAAGTTCAGTACACTGCCTCCAACAATACATCTGGATGCACCTGACCTTTTAACTCCTATCAAGATACATCAACCAAAATTTTCCTCACAACTAATCGCATCCCCGGACTGAGGAAATGGAGGACAACACCCATCTCCCTCACCTGTCCGCCAGATGGCTGTCCAACCTGTTTAAGTCACTGACAGGATCCATTCAGGATGAGATATATCTTTTGTTATTTTCTAGTATGAAATAACAACAACAGTAAAATAGAGTGCAATACTCTTACTCCAGCCAAGGTCTTATATAAGATTGTATTGGCAGTGCTGAATAATTCGCTCACCTTTCTCAGAAAGCAAAACACAGGCCTGTATAATACACCAGGATTCCATTATGAGGAATGAAATGTCCACTTAAAACCTGCACATGGGTAGCCAGAAATTTTGTCAGATTTCAGGTGATGGCAATATTTGTTTTCGCTGTGTTTGCCATGGGTTTTAGTGAGTTGTTACCACTCACTGGGCATCACTACATCCTGGTTAAATACGTTCATGTAAACAGAAGACATGTTCTATGAAAAAGGTGGGTAGAGTCCTGTGGTCAGTCACTTGGGCAGTGGCATGTAATTTGGAAATAGTGAAACCAGAAACCTAAAGCCAGTCTCTGCTCAGTCATCTAATCACCCTCTGCGCTTTCCTATTAAACTCAAAGCTAGTTGTTGCTATTGCAATATTCAATGTAGTTGGCAACACATTCCCAAAGACAGTAACTATATAATAGTTGATTTCATACGTAAGACCTATTAATATTTTATATTACTTTGAAATGAGATTTCTATTTGATGGAAGTATATTCTAATGTAAAGTTATATTTATTTATTTCTTGAACCGCTGCAAGTAAATCATTGTTCCTTTTAAAAACCCCAAGTGATAAGAAGGAGGAGTCTGGATGTTAAGGAGGGTACTCATCATGTGATCACACCCCTCCCGAGAGCTTTAACAGTGATCGGCATACAACACTGTCCATGTTGATGAAGAGATCAAGAACTCCGAGTATCACCTCCATTTTGCTGTAAGTGGTTTCCTGGGGGGCACTAACCTCCTTTCATTTTCTCTTTTCTCTGACAAATTTGGTCAACGTAGCTGTGTTTCTCTTCATCCACAAGCAACGGACACCTTCTCCACCACCTCTTGTCATAGGTTCTTATCAGGTACTAAATCTACAGGGGTAAGGTCACCAAGACATAATTACCAAACTCACTGACCTAATTTGAAAAAATACTTTCACATTTTGTGAGTATTTATGTGTGTGCAAGCTTGCTTCCATGTGTGTGTGTGTGTGTGTGTGTGTGTGTGTGTGTGTGTGTGTGTGAGTGTGTGTGTGTTGTGTGTGTATGTGTGGTGTGTGTTTGTATATGTGTGTGGTGTGTGTATATTTGTGGATGTGTGTGTGTGTGCTGTGGTGTGTGTGATATATGTGTGGTGTAGTATCCATGTGGTGTGGGGGGAGGGAGCTGTGTATGTGGTGTGTGTGTGTGTGTGTGTATGTGGTGTGATGTGTATGTGTTCTGTGTATATGTGAATGTGTGTATGTAGTGTGTGGTATGTGTGTGTGGTGTATGTGTGAGTGGTGTGTAGTGTGTGTGTATGTGTGAGTGTGTGTATGTGGTGTGTGTATGTGTGTGTGTTGTGTGTGTATGTGTGGTGTGTGTTTGTGTATGTGTGTGGTGTGTATGTATGTGTGGTGTGTGTTTGTGTATTGTGTGGTGTGTGTGTATTTGTGGATATGTGTGTGTGTGGATGTGTGGTGTGTATGTATGAGTGTGTGTGTGGTATGGTGTGTGTGGTGTGGTGTGTATGTGTTCTGTGTATATGTGAGTGTGTATGTGGTGTGTGTGTGTGTGTATGTGTGTGGTGTGTGTGATGTGTGTGTGGTGTATGTGGTGTGTGTGTGTGTGTGTGTGCGTGATGTGTGTGCTGTGTGTGTGAGAAAGAGGAAGGGGAGGAGGATGCATATGCATGCAGACCGCCCACACACAGCACAGAACGTGGAAATCAGAGAACAACCTGTGGAGCAGGTTCTCCTTTTCTACAGCATGAGACCCAGCGTTGACCTGAGGTGCTCAGTCTTGGCAGCAAGCACCTTTACCTGCTAAGACATTTATCAGTCCCCCTGACCTAAGTGTCCATTCTACAGTGTGTGGCACTTCTCCTTTACCTGCTAAGACATTCATCAATCAGAACCCCTGGCCTAAGTGTCCATTCTACAGTGCGTGGCACTTTTGACCAACTGTATCCTTCTCAGAATTATTTCCTTTTTCTCAGGCTGGGGTTTGGAATGGTCCCCTAAGATCCATCCAATAGAGCTTGGGAAATGGTGAAATCTTCACGAGATGAAATTCAGAGAAGGTTTCCTGGGCCTTGGCAGTATGTCCTTAAAGAGAGAAGGGAGCCCAGCCTCTGTCTTGTTTTTCTTTCTTTCTCTAAATATGCTAGGCAGGAGGCAAATGACTTTTGACATATGCAGTTCTGCCAGAGGCCAACACCAACAAAGCCAGCTGGCCATGGGGCGAACCTCACAGGGCAGACATAAAGATGGAAGGAAGTGGTTTCTGATCTAAAAATCCCCAAGCCCTGTTGGCTGTTCCTAACACTTGGTGTCTGGGTCATCAACAATGTAGTCTAGGAGGGAGAATGCCATGACACCACTGCCCTTTGCAGCTCAGTTCAATTTGCATTTGAAAATGGGGGAGTATGGGGACTTTTGGGATAGCATTGGAAATGTAAATGAGGAAAATACCTAATAATAATATTAAAAAAAAAGAAATGAACAGAGTCAGTGGCAATTCAGTAAGAAAAGCCCAATCCATTTTTAAGAGAGTTGTGGAGGAGAAAGAGCTTTAAACTTTGGATTACCCATGAGACCATTTCCAGGAGGACGCGTAGATCCATTTCCAAGTGGCAGGCAAGGACACATTGGGTGCCAGCAGGCAGACATGGCAATAAGAAGAGAGGAAACCCAAAGGTCATAAGCATTCACTCATCCAACCCAAGGGTGCAGACACCATTAACAACATGGAAGCCATCCTTAAATATGAATGCAGTATCAATGGATAATAAGATATCTACCACAGGGGTTACTACCGTAGCATCTTGCTTATAAATACCTGAGAATAGAAGCAGACTGCCAAGAAGCCTAGTAATAAATCATTGCCACCTGCAAATAACTATTTCCATGCCTCTGGAATAATATATAGCTTGTATTACTCACAAGGAAAGGACACAAGTTAACCTTATGTTCTTTTGAATATTAAATATTAGAGTACATTAGAATATTTCATTTAAGAAGTCTGTGTGATTGAAATGATGGTTATTCATAATTAGTACCACAGGGAACAGCTTCTCTCTAAAAGTATTTCCCGAACTAAATCACCCTGTGTTTATCAGCAATGTGTGTCTTTAAAAAGACTATATATGAATTTGTAATGCTATAGAAAACAATAGAATAGAATATGGCCTATTAACATAATTTTGTAAATGTCAAAAGTGAGAGATTTCCCATGTTGGATGAAGAAGCCGATGAGGAAGGAACAGACATGAGCTGAAGGAAGTAGCACAGAAGGCCAACAGGTTGCCTTGGAAACCAGCCATATACTTTTAAGAAAGTCCAGGGTCTGTATATTCCAATCTGATAGCATTAGAAGAATAGTGAGGTGGGTGCGTCTCCAGCACTGTTGCTGCAGTCCTGTGTTCAGCCCATTCTGTGAACATGGGTGTGGTGAACCCGCAGGAGCCAGTCCTCAGGCCCACCTTCCCATACCCAGTCATTTCCATAGCTCTAAGGTTGCTTCTGCCTTCTCACCTCACCTGGAGCTCACGTCACACCTTTTCCCTTGACCTCCTCACTAGCCTGTTGCCCCCTAGCCTCTGCGTATGTGACACCTTTCCACAAAGCAGTTGGCTGGTTCAACTTTTACTGCAATTGTTATGTGCAATGGAGATATAAGGATCAAAAGAACTTAACTGAGTCTAATACTCACTGATTCCATTTTAAACAAGTCCAGGCACATGACACACATCAAATAAAAGACATCAGGATCTCTAGATGTTAGGGTTTCTAAAGATTGTCAGGCTCCTCCAACATGGCCCCATGGGCACTGATGTATGCTCTATGTCCATGAGGAAATATCTTTAAGACCTAAACCAATATAAGCATCAAAGTGCTTGGAGCTTAGTCATTATAGGGTTGACATTTTTAATGAAAAACAAAATTAAAAAAAAAAAAACAGCTCAGATAACCCAAACCAAACTATTATGTTCCTTGAAACAGCTATTTATACATTGTTCTTGTATAGTAAGTTTAGCAAGAAAAATTAACGTAGTGATTTACAGTTTCCACACGAGGGAGTATGGGGTTGAAACCAATCTCTGCTTGGTTTCCTATTTCTCTGCACTTTAATTCACCTTGCATAAGCAAACACTGACCTCATCCAACAAAAGTGATTAAAACCAACGTGTCTCAGCATCTAGGTTATGTCCTATATAGAGGCTAATCTGACCCAGTTACAAGTCTGGAGTAAAAACAAGCTTCTTGGTCTAGAATACTGCAGACAGTTCCCATAAGGGGGGGGGGGAATGCCAATGATAAATCACCAATGACACACTGCAGAACATATTTCCAAAAACCAAGAATCCGAGTCATTAAAAGATCTTGATGGTATCTTTGACTTTAAAGTGGTCCTATTCATCTGCATGACCAGACCACTTGATCCTGTAGAAAAATCATTCAATTACAAACATGACTGAGAATAAGAAAGTAGCAGAACCTACATGGAAATCTATTCTCAGATGTGCTCTCTGTCCTCAACACTGGCATGTGTGCAGTCACTGCAATCAGCAAAATAATGCTGGGGAGGTTGAAACATGGAATGGAAGCAGTTTTAAGGTCCCGGATTTTCTTTCCAGAAACTGTTTCCTGGTGCTAGAGAGAATGGTCAGTTGTTAAAAACACTTTCTGCTCAATTCAATTTCCAGCATCCATACGGTATCTTTTGAGCTGTGTAGAAGCACATATATGTGCTTATGTGCACATAGGGAGGGCACACACACATATATATATAAACTAAAATGAATAGTTTTTAAAAACATTCTCTATGACCTTAAAGAACACAACATCAAAACAAGCAAGAATAAGTGCTATTGTTATCCTAGTTTGCATTTCTGTTGCTGTGATAAAACACTGACCAGATCCAACTTGTGGGAAGAAATGGGTTTTTTGGCTTACATTACCATGTCTCAGACCACCATAAAGGAAGTCAGAACAGGGACTCAAGGAAGGAACCAGGAGCAGAGGCCATGGAGGAACACTGATGACTAACTGGCATCCAGACTCACAAACTGGCTCCTTCTTATATACCCTAGGCCCACCTAGGGATGGCAACTCCAACTGTAGACAGGGCCATCCTATGTCAATTGCCAATCAAGAAAATGCCTGGCAGACACGCCCAAAGGCCAATATGATAGAGGAAATTCTTCAGTTGGAGGTCTCTCTTCCCAGGTATGTCATGTTGACAATGAACTTTAGCCATCACGGGAATTCTCTTTTCTGCTCACTTGTATCAATGTCCACATCTCTATGACTTCAAAATGGGTGGCCCTGTGACCAACTCAGAATTAAAAGAAAATCTAAAGTATTAGGGAAACTTCGAGTCCCTGACATTTATGAAGCACTGTGTAGTCTGTGGCTGCTAAATGCAAGCAATTAACATGTATACTGTGATGATGTCTTGAAAATTAAACAATGAGAGCCCACACATTCTTGGGGCCCTGGAGACAACAATTTATACAGACATAAGTTATCTTTAGATCTTGCCATGTCCTATGTTAGAATTCAATCTAAAATATGTGCTCTTTCATTGAGTATCTGGAAGCATATTAGGCAAATGATGCTGTCAGTGGCAACAAACGCTTACACGTAACACAAAATATATGTAGCCCCAAACCACACGTCCATAGTATGCATTTTCTAGAATGTTCATGGTTTAATTTAAAAGTGTGATGAGAAGAGAAAAACGTGTAAGAGTCAAGCATTAAAATTATATTTATTTGTAAGTTGGGCTTGGAAAGTGTCATTTTTTTATATTGTCTGACTTGAAGATTTTGATACGTTTATAAGATTCTTCTTATATGCTGAAGACACTGTCTTTGAATAATGCTGTGAACTATGGGGGAGATTACCCAAAGCTTCTTCTACCTGACTTACGTAATGCAGAATCTTAAACGGTAAATTATGAGTTGCATATTTATATGTTTTGTACATTTCTACCTAAATGCAAATATTTGCTTTTTAAATAAAAGATAACAAGCCATTTATAACAATGATAAAAAAAAAAGTACACCAAAGTAGAGTTTTTTTTTCTAATATGTTACAAGAGTTCTCTAAAATAAAATGGCTCTCTTTGATCTCTACTTATTAGGAACTCAAGACAGTCAAACTTAAACAAACAAAGACAGAAACAAACAAACAACATAAAACAAAACAGAAGCTATTTTACAGCTGTGCTGGCCTGGTCTGGATTTTCTATCCTCTGGTTCACCCTCCACAGTGATGGAGCTCCTGATATATACTGTAATGTTCACTGTTCAGTTGTATGAGATATGACATAGGACTTTCAAAATGCATAGCTGGTCCAAACTGAGCCTCCTCCTCCCAAATAAAAGCTCTTTAAGAAATTTACATGGAATTTTAGCTTAATCCACTCTTATTTTATAGAGTATATTTCAAATGGGAGGAGAATATGAAACTAAATTCAATAATATATCTTTTTTTTTCAATAATGTATCTTAACTCTAAAAAGTTAGATGTCATTGCAGCAAATCAGTTAAAATGTTAGCATGTTTCTCTAAAATATAAATACCACTAATTTATACTGCTAACAGGATCTTATCTATAATAAATATATTTATAAACCATTAAATCTGCATTTTATGAGTATGTTAGCAACTATGGAGACACAATGTGTTTACTTTTAGCCAACCTTTTTAGATAGCCTATCCTTTTAGCCTATCTCTGTCTTTGTAACTGCCAAAGGTCTGGGGGTGGGGGGAGATTTGCATGGATTTGAAGAAAGATCCTGACTGTAGTCATTGGGTAGTAGCAATTGCATTGAAATTAAAAAGTGGTTCTTTAGAGATTCAGTTATAATCTTCAGAATCAGCAATCACTTTAAACCAACTTTCATACTTTGCCTTAAGGTGCACACATGGCTTTTTCAGAATCAGAGAAATTATTCATTAAACTAAGGAAATACACGTGTATTGTTTTCAATACATAATCATTTAGTTCATTTAACTTAAACCAAGTATGCTAACACTTTCAATTTAAATTCATATATTTTTTTAAACCCATCTACTGTGAAATTATTATATCCTACTGGCAGAAGTAATTTGCCATGTCTCTACTACCAAGAAGTGAATGCATGTTACCAGGGCATCTCCAGTAATAAATTCTGTTGCACTAAGAAATACAAGTATTTCTGTTTACTTTTTATTGAGAAGAGGAATGGTTTTAAAAAGTTATGATTTTATAGTGTTAGCAAATTCTACCTTATCCAAAATATAAGTATCATCTTAGAGTACTTTGTAGTATTATAAAAGATTTACACTCGACGTTTCCATTATGATGATAAAAAATTCTATGTTGAGAATAAATTCAGATGAAGAGAAAGAGAAACACTTGATGTATTTGGACACTTCCTCTGAGATAGGGAATGACTCCACTCCACTGAGCGTGCAGACTCTCTTTCAAATACTGAGTTGATCAAATTAAAATCACAAGGCATGTCAGTGAGGGCTTACAGTCAAGGGAGCATGTAAAGTCAAATTTCATCATGACCCTTAACTGTAAATTATCGAAATCTATGGTATATGTTTAATAGAAGTAGAATTATCTGTTATTTCCTTATCTTAATGTTTCGTGCAACGATCCCATCAGGATAAATAACAATGCAATATATACATTAGTCATTCACTGTTAGTTTCTATCATTTTTCTCCCTAGGAATGAATTACAGGCATATTTAAAACATACATAGAGAACTTAAATGTTGATTTATCCAGTAAAATAAAATTTTCATCAATGTGATCAACTGACTATTTTTAATGGCAGTCTAGGTTTCTGATCATAAAAAAGGAAAGAAAGACAGAAAACCCACAAGCAAGGCCTGCTTAAGTTTAGATAAACTAACTGTAAGGTGTGGCTTATAGTTCAGCTCTTCTGGCTTCAAATAAGAGCCCTGAGTTAAGCATCACATTCCTTTGATCTGTATGACCCTTGACCCCTCCTCCATAGAAAGCAAGAGGAGGAGGCCCTCTGAGCTCTGGAGGTTGGGGAAGTCAGAAAGGGAAGAAAAGTTATGTGTCTAATTTCTTTTGAAACAACTGTACAATTTTCGTGTGTGTGTGTGTGTGTGTGTGTGTGTGTGTGTGTGTGTGCGTGCGTGCGTGCGTGTGCTTTTTAATTGCTTTGAAAAGCTAACACCCACTCCTACATAGATCCTGTCCTCACGTCTTCCCAGCTAAAGGTCACTGCAGCTTCTTCATCTTTAGGCCTCTCTTGGACAAGCCCCATTTCAGCACCACGGACAGCGGCACCTCCAGAATTTCCAAGAAACTTGTCTAGACTTCCCCTTTGCTAATCATTATCAGCAAGGTCACCACAGCCCTTGCTGACTACAATACAATTTATTAGCTATTTCTCCGAATTTTAGCTCATAGCATCAAAGATGTGTCATTTGGTATTTCTTCAGAGTATGCAAAAAAAAAGCAATTACGTAAGGTGTATGATTACCAGTTTAACATTGAGAATCAATTAATAGATAGCTAATTACGACCTTCTACTCATATGACACCCAGGCCTATACTACACAGCTGTCTAAGAGAAAACAGGAAGCTTAAAGAGAATAGGCCTTCAGACTTACTAAAGAATGAGAGCTAGCCCATAAAACCCACAAAATGTGTACATTTGACTGTTTTCCTCCCTACATTACCAGCTACACTTTCTTCTGTTCCTCTGTCCAACCAACCTGATTATGTTAGAAGTAGAAATGATTCCCTTCTGGCTACCTGCGTGTGTTGGTCCCTTCTCTATTTCCCTGAAAGGAACAGTATGAGCCAACTGCGAAGCTCGAAGAAACAGCTCAAGCCCTGACTTTGTTATCTTAGAAGATAGACTTCCCTGATGTACCAAGAGCTCTGAAAAGAAGGCATCAGGCCACCAGCAACCTACCAGCTGTCCCCAACTCCATCAGAAAGTCAAGTTCTCATAGCCAGATAAACAATGATTAAACTTACAAAACCGGAGCCAGATAAACGAATCAAACATGAAAAAGCCGCAGCGGAGGGGAACGGAACCCGCTGTGCCTACCTTGCAGTCCTCAGGACAGGACTTCACCGAGTACTCATCCGACTGTAAGTACTTATGCAGCACGCTTTCAAACTCTTCATACTTCTCCTGAGCGTGGTGGTCGTAGTCCTGGTAAGCCTCGATGCACTGTCTACACGTGGTCATCTCACCGCCCTCCGTGAGCACCACGTCCAGACTGCAGTTCAAAGTACTGGGGCTGGACAGCCCCGAAAACAACTCCCAAAGTGTGTAGGAATTACAAAATGAAAGGTAAAAATCCGACAAGTTCCACAGCGGAGTTGGCCGAGAGCCCCTGGACGACTGCTCCTCCCCCGCGGCCGCCCCCCGACTCCAGTTCCTGGCGCACACAGCGTCCGCGCTCTCCACGGTGAAGCACTGGCCGGAGGAGGCGCCCTGGGGGTAACAAGTCTCTAGGCGCCACACCGGCTTGGCAGAGTTTCCTAGAAAAAGAGCCCTGCTCCGGTTGTTCTTGCCTCGGTTGCCCTTGCTGCCGCCGCCGCCGCCTCCCGGGGAGGGGGGAAGGGTGGGGGACGAGGAGGCGGAGAGGAGTCTGTGTGCCTGGGCGGCGGGCGAGGACTCCCCCATGCTGGCCAGGAGCGCGGGCCAGGAGGGCTCCTGCTGTCGCTGCCTCTGCTGCTGTCGCTGCCGCTGCTGCTGCCGCTGCTGCTGCTGCTGTTGCTGTTGCTGCTGCTGCTGCTGCTGTTGCTGCTGTTGCTGCTGCTGTTGGTGATGCTCTTTGTCCCGGGTCCGGGTCAGCTTGGCCTCGGCGCAGAACCACAAGTGATCAGAGAGCAGGACTGTGAAAAACAAGAGAGAAGCCAGAGACAGTCGCCATTTCTGAGCCCGCTCTGAATCGATGAACGGTTTCTCGTTCTCCCGGGGTGCTGCCAACCAGATTTTTAAGCCGTCGTCATACTGCCGACACATCCAAGCACCCCTGGTCATATTTTGGGAACGCACAGCCCTGGCCGACTCCACCGTGAGGGCTCCTGTGCCGGTGTCACCACAATATGCATTGACTTAAAGGGTTTAATTTCCGTATCCCCTCCTCCCGTTTCTTCTCTCTCTCTCTCTCTCTCTCTCTCTCTCTCTCTCTCTCTCTCTCTCTCTCTCTCTCTCTCTCTCTCCCTACATAAATATTACCATACTTTGGAGGAAGATCTTGCTTCCGACCTAATCATCAGCCGACCCCATCCCTTGAAGAGTGGGAGACAATAAGAGAGAGAGAGAGAGAGAGAGAGAGAGAGAGAGAGAGAGACGCGGAGGCTGGTGCTGTGCTGGCCGGTGGGGAGGCTGAGTGCGGGAGGTGATGGTGGTGGAGGTGGCTGGGTGGCTGGCGCTGCTCCTATCACCCCGGCATTGTCAGCGCGCGGGTCCCCATGGCCCAGCTGAGGACAGCCCGCTCTCCCCTGCCAGGGGCATGCCGCGTCTCTGCTGCCCACTGACGGCGACCGGAGCGCCTCCCCTCCTCCTCTCCTCCTCCTCTTCTCCTCCTCTTCCTCCTCCTTCCTCTCCGTCGCTGGCTTCTCCTCCGCCTCCCGCGCCTACTTCGCGCTGGCTCTCCCCGCGCCCCGAGCTTGGGCGGCCGCCGGCGGGGCTGTCCCTCCCCCCCACCCCCCACCCCGCGCTCCGACTGTCGCCGCGGCCGCTGCAGGTCTGCCCGCGGGCGCCGCCGGGGGCCGAGTCGCCTGCTCTGGGCCTCCCGAGGCCACAGTCATCTTCAGTCCCCGGGCTAAGTTGCCGCCATCTTCGTCCTGGAGGCACACTTTTTTTGGGGGGAGCGCTGGATTTTGCGTCATCTCCTCCCGCCCCGAGGTCTCTCCATCCTGGTGCAGTGACAGCAGCTCGGCCCGGGGCGGAGGAAGAAGACGCGCCCGGGCGGCTTGAAGACCCGCTGTCCACCGCCCCCTCCGGGTCCTGTACACCCAGGCTTTTGCCCAGGGGTTGCGATCCCTCCCCACTTTTTATTTCAGAGTCAAGACGTGGGCCGAGTGGCCAAGGCTGCTGTCCTGGGTCTTCAGCTTCTCCTTAGGACCCCGCTGTCCAGGGGACAAGTCCTAGACACCAGAGGGCAGCTAAGAGGTCCCTGTTGGGGACCAGGGACTGGGTATCATTTCCCTCGCTAGACAATCTTCTGCAAGAGGAGGCTGATTAGAGGAGGGGCGAGGTGACTTTGCAGGCTCAGTCTGAACGCTCTTTGAGTCTCTAGAGAGCTTCACTGCGTTTGGGTTTTGTCCTAAATCGGTTTTATGGGTCAGAAAGGATGCGGGGTGCGTGCGTCTGTGTGTCTGCCTACATGGTGCTGTTTAACCGGCACTGTGTGTGTGTGCTGCAGCTATGACCACACTGTACTCCATGTCTGACCATGTTTTCTCCTCCAAAGTAAGCGGCAACAAAAGGTCTCCACAACCCCGGGGAAGCACCAGCACTGCGGTGCACCTCACCAGCATTGAGCTTGGGGGTCCTAATCTTGGAGGATTCCTGCAGAGGAGCCCCTAAGACCCTGAGGCATCTGCTCACTGTGCCTGCTGCCCAACCCCGCTGGGTGGGCTCCTCTGCACTGGGACTTCCGCAGCGCCCTCCAAGCTGGCACTACAGTCCAAGGCTCTGGTGCCCCTTAGTGTTGGCTCTAGGAGTTCCAGGAAGGAAAAGACAAACACATACTGGGAAAACCTGGGGTCCCCTGATTTCCAGCCGACAAGGTGGGGATGCCAAGAGCAAACACCAGTTTCCTGGGATCTGGGCAGCTCTTGCAAACCGCCCAGGTCCCTACCTGAGCCCAGAGCACCAGACCAGAGGATGCCAGGTGCTCTCTCTGGCCTCCAGGCACTCTTAACAGCCACCATGTCACTCTCTTCCCCTGTATCCCCAAGCCAATGCACATTCGAAAGAGCTTACCAGATGCCCTGAATCCTAAACAAGTACCCTAAGAAACCAAAAGGAGGGATCAAAAGGATTTGTTTTCCTACCAGAGTAGCTGTGGGCACTGGGATCACAAAAGGATTGAAGAATTTCAAACGGGAAGTTAAGATCATTCCTTTCACTATAGTAATTTTGCATATTTAAATTAGATCCTAATGGCCACTAGGAATGGAGTCCAGTTTGACAACTGGTTTATGTAGAAATGCCAGGTGAGGGTTTAATGGGTCATATAAGTACATTCTAGTACTTTGGGTTTCATTTTGTTGAATTTTTGATTCATGTCGGTTTTTCTCCAAACCTAATTTCAATAAAATAGTGTTTGTTAGCCAATCCATCAGGAAGCTCTCTGTACTTAGGCATGGTGCCCCACAGCTACAGAGTCTCATTACAGTGTAAGTATATACACGTGGGCATTGTGTATACCCTCAATCATTTTATACCGGAATGGCACGTGTGTTATGGGAATTAAACACAAATAACTGGAAAGTTAAAGTCATAACCAAGCCAGGCACGGTAGCATGTGCCTGGACTTTAAGCTATTCCATACATGAAGCTGGGGAAGTCACTTGGGTATGCAGGTCCCTGCCAGCCTGAGGCAACATGACAAGACTCTGTCAAAAATACTCCAGATGACTCCAAAGGCAACTCTAATCACTGTCTGCTCTCCTCACTGCCTCTGTGTCTCGTTTATCTTAGGTGATAAAGCTTCTGTTCTGTGATGTTTACTATCTTGACATACTAGAATGCTGATTGTTGAATCGATAACCATATTTATTGGGTAATAAGCATTTTTTCCATACTCCTTACCCTCTTTTGCTGCCTTGCTAATTTGAGTCCAGATGCATGGATTTTAGTGGTGGGTTAAAGGAGTAGCTTGCCTCTCAATGCAAGCTGAAGAGGAAATACAGATGGGAGATAGAAGAAACACAATAAGTGAAATTAAAAGATTATACTTCTCCAACAAGGAGAAAAGTTCGTTATTTTTAGCTTCATTATTATGCAGATGTAGCTAAATTACATCTCAAAAATAATTCTATGATGCTTAACACTAAGTTAAAACAATAATGCTTATACTTGATCTTGTAATAAATAGGAGTTCATTCTTTATTTTTAGAACAACCTGGACCTTTCTTTTAACACTTCTCATGAATTGGATATTTTTTTTAAAAAAAATGAGACAATTTTCAGGATGTGACTGTGCAAAAGGCAGTCATGTCCTCATTTGCTAGCCAGTGATGGTTCCAGAGTGAGGGAGGATAGTCCGGGAGACTTCACTTGTCTGAGGACCACTCAGAGAGTGTAGAAAAGCAAGCCAGCCTAGACACAGGAGATGGAGAACACATACTGGCTGAATGATGCTTGATGCACTGCAGTGCTCCAGGGCCTGCAAGCAGAGATAGAGGGAGACCAGGATTGAGATACTACTAGCAGCAGTGGCTGGGATCCAGGAGTCTTGGTTTAGGAAGCAGAATACTCATTTTGATTAATGGTGGGGGGAAGAATCAAACAAACAAAAATACCCCCAAACCAAAAGCAAGCAAACAAACAGCATCAACAAATACCTTCAACTTGGGGATCAAAGACTAGTGCATCCACCATAGGATGCCCATGAGAAGGAGTCAGAGAGGGCCGGGGCTCTACCTTAAGCTGGGCTCTGTGGGAAGCAGAGTGCGGCAGCAGCAGCAGCGGTGGCAGTGGCTGCTGCTGCTGCTGCTGCTGCTGTTTCCCAGAACGGACTGGGACTTGTTGAGGAGACAGACACGAGAATTTGAATGTTCTTTCTCATTGACTGCACTGTGAAGTTAACGCTAAATCAAAACAAGAAGTAGGTTCAAACTCCATGCCGGCCAGACTAGTAAATGCCGATCCTCGTGAGATTCTCAAGTCAAATACTGCACACTGGAAGAGAAAGGCAAACGGTGCATCTGGGTGCGAGGTTCATTTATCAGGAGAAGTGGGCTGTGGAGTCTAGAAACTCCCACGCAGGTTTTTACCTCGAAGTGTGACTAATGGCACTGAGGAGTCTCATGTTTGAGAAGCTGCCTCGTAATTGAGAGTTGCAGGTGCCTCGCGACTAGGAGTCGGGTTTCAGGGTGAACTCCGTACACCTCGGTTTTTCTGTTACAAAAATAAAAGACACCTTCCCGAAAGACCAAACTGAAATAAAATAAAATAAAATAAAATAAAATAAAATAAAATAAAATAAAATAAAATAAAATAGGAGGAGGAGGAGGAGGAGAAAGAAAGAAAGAAAGAAAGAAAGAAAGAAAGAAAGAAAGAAAGAAAGAAAGAAAGAAATCATTCTCTAGTGAAATCCATTGTTAAGGTTTTCTTTTTCCACTCTGAATAATTCTAGATGTCACACATCAATGTGCACCCTCTGGTTCTCTTACATAGTTTATGAGTCACAATAGATTCCTGTTACATTCATTTTGTTCCGGGGGGGGGGCAGTGTTTTCAGTATTCAGATACTTGGGGGAAATTCTGCACCAGTGCGACTACTTAAAACTACAATTAACTTATGGAGTAAGCATGTACCAGTGTAGAGAATCAGTTTTCCCGGTTGCAGTACTTGAGTTTAGGGAACAAATGCAGGTCCTTAAGCTTGGTGGCAAGAACCCTTCCCTGCTGAGCTACCCAGGCAGGTGTCCTAGTTAGGGTTTCTATTGCTGTGATGAAACACCATTTCCAAAAGCAAGTCAGGAGAAAAGGGTTTATTTGACTTACTTTGACACATTGTATTGAAGGAAGTCTAGACAGGAAATCAAGCAGGGCAGGAACCTGGAGACAGGAGCTGGTGTAGAGCCCATGGAAGGAAGGGTGCTGCTTTCAGGCTTCTTCCTCAAGGTTTGATCAGCCTGTCTTGTTGTTGTTGTTGTTGTTGTTGTTGTTGTTGATGATGATGATGATGATGATGATGATGGTGTTATAGAACCCAGGACCAATATTCCAGGGATGGCACCACCCACAATGAGCCAGGTCCTCCCACATTAATCACTGGTTAAGGGAATGCTCTACAGCTGAATCTTATAGAGGCGTTATCTCAATCGAGGTTCCTTCTTTCAGATAACTCTAGCTTGTGTCAAGTTGACATAAAACTAGACAGCTGAGCTGCCCAATATGTCTACATTTTAAAAAGGTATAAAGTGCAAACAAAGAATTTTAATTATTGATCATTTAAATTTAAATTTATTACTTTTAATTATTAAGATAAATAAGGGGCCAGGGATATTGCTCCGTTGGTAAAGCACCTACTGTGCACGCATGATGACCTGAGTAACAGTGCCCAGCATTTGCATAACAGACTAGAAAAGTGCTGCACATCTGTGACTCAATCATTGCCAGGAGGAGCAGGCAATCGTGGAGCTCACTGGGCACCCTGCTTAGTTCAGCTAGTAGATCCCACATTCAGTGAGTGCACACACATGTATATGCACACATACACACACATACTCACACTCATGTGCACACATGCA
Organism: Mus caroli; assembly: GCF_978045245.1. NCBI lineage: Eukaryota > Metazoa > Chordata > Mammalia > Rodentia > Muridae > Mus > Mus caroli. Next base: position 119,669,543 of record NW_028227265.1, on the reverse strand, counting down.
TACATATATGCATACATATGCATGCATGCACACATGCACATATATACACACAAATACACACACATGCACACACATGCTTACACTCCCATGCAATGTACACACACTCATGTTCAACAGGCATACACAGACATGCACGTATATGCATTTATACACACATGCACAAACTCTCGCTCGCTCGCACACACACACACACACACACATACACACTCGTGTGCATGCACCAGTAGAAAGATAGGACTGAAAAGTCACCTGATTCCTTAGGTTACATTGAGAGGCAAGCTACTCACTTAACCCACTACCAAAATCCGTGCATCATGCTTTCTTCCTAGACCTGAGTGAACTAACTTGGCAGAACCAGGATCTTCTGTCTCTCCGAGTCCACTACATTCCAGCTTGATGACGTTCAAACTCAGCTGATGCAAGTCAGGAAGAGACTGAGAAAACTTAGTCCTCTCAGGGAGCTAGCTGCTCAATGGAATTCGGAAGAGATCTGAGGAAGTTGAATTTTTAACAAGTGTTCCTCGGCAAGTCTGGATATAAGCACTCCACCCATATGTCCACAGCAGAGAAAGCCCTGCTGAAAGCTCACTCGGTACAAGTCAGACACGGGACCGCACTGTAAATCCTCAGCAGGGTTAAGTCTCAGGGAGGAGAGGACCACTGCAGTGTGGCTTTGAGAACAGTGAGGTCATGCATCGTCCCTCTGTAGACCTTTTCATAGTGTGCACATATTGTATGCCACCTCTAACATTAGCAATCTATGGTACTCCATCTTTATAGAAATGACTTAGGACTTGCCAAACATTGTTCTAAGAACATGTGCACGTGCATACACACACACACACACACACACACACACACACATGAGTGCACACGACAAGGCATAGGGAGAGAAGGAGAAAGAGAGAACTATTCTATAACCTAGAGAAAACACAGGAAGGAAAAGCTCACCCACACAAGAAAACATCTGAACATAGGGAAATCTGCCTTCATCTCCCTAAGGAGAAGGAATTCTCTCCTGTGAGATTGCACTAGCCATAAAATTAGGTGCAAGCACCTTGGAAGAAGTCACACCTTTTAAAGGTCTGGTCTCCTTCCCTCAGAGTCCTCTTAGAATTTCTTATATCCAAGAGGCCACTATTTTATATCAAGTTTTGTTTTCTCTAAAATAATATCCACAAGTATTGTGATTACCTGATAGAGCTGATAACCTTCTAGGAGTTGTTTCAATGAAGATGAATGGTGTGACATCACAATAGCTAAAATTAGACTATATTTTTTTAACAAGAATCTCTGAAGACCACAGTAGAAGGCAACATGAATAGGTTGAAGGATTATTTCTGACAACCACAAGAAGACTACTGCCCTGACCCTCAGGGTTCTCTCAGATAGATAAAGAGGAAGACAGTGAACATGGTAACCCTGCCATGTGCTTAAACAAGCTAGCAGGGAAAGTATATGCAACTACCTCTTTAAGAAGAAGTTGGCCTAGTCGGCCATCAGTGGAAAGAGAGGCCCATTGGTCTTGCAAACTTTATATGCCCCAGTACAGGGGAACGGAACGCCAGGGCCAAGAAGTGGGAGTGGGTGGGTAGGGGATTGGGGGGGAGGGTATGGGGGACTTTTGGGATAGCATTGGAAATGTAAATGAAGAAAATACCTAATTAAAAAATTCTTTTAAAAAACCAATGGGGAAAAATAACACAATAAGTTATAATTTATATTTGTGAAATTGTAATACTTTGGCTTGCCAGAATTGACAGCTGTACTAATGGAAAGCCGATCGTTGCCTACAAAGAGATTTCCTAAGCATGCTGCACATTTATTCCATGGGAGAAAAAACAGAATCCGCAAGGTTACAGATGCAGTGTGAGAGTCACCAAGCACCAAGGAGTGTGCACTCATGCATTCATGCTTATTAGGAAACACTGCTCACTCCTGACACTGAATGGCAGAAAAGGGACCCGTGTTAACATGCTTTTATACAGTCCCAGGTTTGCAGTCTAAATGTTGAAGGAAAACTTAAAATAAGAACGTGCAAACATATCACACAGAACACACAGATGCCCAACCGGGGCGGCTTTGTTTCCTCCTCCTCCTTCATGGCCTCAGCTCACACATTATCTTTCCTCCCCATCTTTCTAGCTTACTTCAGAGAAAGGTAGTTACTCATTAACTCCTTTATGCAAAGTACAGTAAGCAGCTACCATCAGTCTCACTAGGGATAGTGGTAGAAAACATTCTGCGTGCACTATAAATGCAGTTGTAATTTTCCTATGAACAGCAGCCTTTTCATTGCACGACAGTGTAGTGATGAGGATATGGGGGTATGTTCTTGTCCTGTTAAATATATGTGCATGTATACATTTGTGCATATGTGTGTGTGTAAGTAAACATGTGTGTATTGTGAGTGTGCATATTTGTATGTATGTGTGAGGTGGAGTTATGTATACCAGTGCAGGTGTTTGTATGTGAATATCTGTGTATGCATGAATGGGCATGATTGTTTGTATGCCAAAACATGTTCATGTATGTGTATGTGCTTGCAGATTTGTAAATTTATGGAAGTAGGAGCATGTTTCTGTATACTTGTGTTTGTATCTGAGGGTGTCTGAGTTCATGTGTAAGTGTGCATGTATGTGTGTGTACAAGTGTGCATGTATGCATGTGTGGCTGTGGACCTATCCTAAATATTCTATGTATAATTCTAAGACATTGATAGTGAAGACCCACCTGTCTGTTTCCCTCATGACAGCACTTCACAGTTCTGAGACAGGCCCCTGACCATCATTCAGCATGCTGCTGTAATTGTGGCAGTTCTTAGATTTCCTGGGTAGTTAACATCAGGTTAACGAGACCTGGCCTGTAGAAATGTCCACCTTGGTGGTGTCATAAACAGACTGTGTTTTTCTTATTCACCTGTCTTTTAGTTTTCTTACTTGTTGTAGGCTCCTCTTACATATCCCATCTTACTGTATTTCAGGAATGAATAGAGTAATGGATCACATCCATACAGACTGAGTGAAGCTGGTGTGTGCAAAGACACACCAGAGGTCCCTTTTCTCATACAAATATCTTCAAAACACACATGGGTATCTACTCTTCCACCAACAAGATGGCCTCTGCCCGTGAAGATGATTTTACTTGCAAGTAAGAGAACATCTTCTCAAAGTGAATTTGAATAAAGCTAAAGAAACATATTTATTATCAAAAGTCCAGGACAGACAATACTGACTTCCTCCAAATCTATACTCATCGCAAACGATGCTGTAAAATCCAACAACAGAGATCTTTGAAGCTCTAGAAATTAGTGACTGAGCACGGGATATGAAGTAATTGAATTGACATGTTTAAGAAAATGGGTAATAAGGAAGACTTGTTAAATGAACCGAGCGAGGGTTAAATGGCACTAAATGGGTTTCTATCAGCAGGTTGCTGTGTTACACGAGCATGTGGACAATGCTGATGGTATTGGTTTGTCAGTGCCTGACAGGAACCACCTAAGAGGAAAGATTCATTTTCACTCAGAAGTCACCGTCCACCTTTGCCTACATCCATCGTCTTGTGTTTGAGGTGAGGCATACCTATGGCAGAGTGGCTGTGATGAAGCAGAGTGCCTCAGCCCATGTAGGCAGGAAAGGGAGACAGAGGCAGGAGGAGCTGAGGGAGGACTGGATAGCCTTAGCGCACGCTCCCAGTGAGCTACTTCCACCTCCTGCTGTCCACCATTTTCCAATTATATCAGCATACTATGAATCCACTGAGGACTTAATCAGTCCGATGGTGTGATCAAGGCTCTCTGGAGCCAAATCTCTTCTCAAAGAATGATGAGTTGGCAGCCACACACCTGATACATGAGCCTATGGGGACACAATCAATGCTAACGTTAACTGACCGATACTCACCAGAGAGTACCTCTGATCTCTGCGCTCACCTGGCCTGTGGGCACTTGTCTCTTGCCCTACGCCAGTCTAAGCTTGAGCGGTGAATTAGAGTGAACTGAGCCTAGAGGCAATCGAACCAATGCTGTGAAGTTAGATGGCACAAGTCGTGCTCTAGTCCCAAACTTCCTTTGGCAGACTTCCAGGAATGACACGGCAGGCTTTGTACGTGGTGGAGAAGAACATTAAGTAGGCAGTGCTGAGCATTAGCCTCGGGGAGAAGGACATTCCCGTGTTCCCAGCACATCTGAGTGTCATTTCTTCTTGTTTGCATTTTCTTATTTCTTATTTTGTCATTTCTTCTTATTTTTCTCTACTCTTAGAGCAGGATGGAGGCTTTGGCTTCTCCGTCTGTGTGAGTTTCCCAGAAATTAGATATCTAATTGTTTCAAATAGCAGGCTAAAAATGGAGTGGTCTCTGTGGTCCGGTAAATCAGTCTCAAGTAAGACATGACATGTACACCTTATGCACATAGAGACAGAGATACAAGGTGGGGGCCCTGCACAGTGTGATGCCTGAGTTTTCCCTACTAGATTTCTAGTGGTGGTCCCCAATCTGTGTCATCTCTGTCTCTATGTGCATAAGGTGTTGTATCAGTCAGGGTTCTTTAGAGTCACAGTCTGTAGTCCAACTCCCCAGCAATAGTCAGCAGCAGCTCTGAATGGAAGTCCAAGGATCTAGCAATTGCTCAGTCACACAAAGCAAGCAGGCAAAGAAGAGTGAGTCTTCCTTCTTCCAATATCCTCATGTAGGCCTCCAGCAGAAGGTATGGCCCAGAATAAGGGTGTGTACCACCACTCCTGGATCTAGGACTTGCTTGTCCCAGGTTGACCTTGAACTCAGAGATCTCCTCCTTGCCTCAGTCTCTAGAAACTAAAGGCATGTTCTACCTCACCTGAGCCTAAGCTTTTCATGGCCATTATGCCTCAAGATCTCCATGTGTCTTACAGCCTCAAAATCTGGATCACAGGTAAGCCTTCCAATTCTGGATTGTAGTTCATTCCAGATATAGTCAAGTTGACAACCAGGAATAGCCACTACAGATGTGCTTACATATTCATCCATTTTTGAATGACCCTGATTTAGGCCATGACTACCTGGAGACTAACCTCAATAAACATTGTGAATGAGTACAAAAAGTCCCATTCTTACCTGATCTCAGGTCAACCTCTCAATTCAAAACCCTGGGTGTTTTGGCTCAAAGAACTCAATCAATCAAGGAAAGGTAATTGCTATTGGTTACATTAGATTAGTATGACAGTGTCTTTCTGTTGTTTTTCACTTGGCTCCATCTCTGCTTGTTGGCTCTGTTCTCAGATTGACTCCCAGCAACTGTAGAAGCCCAAGCTCATCATTCACTTTAGTCCCAACATCCCCAGAGAGAGCTTCACTGTGTTCAATTGTCTCTGACATGATTAAAAGTCCAGCTCTAAAACTTACTCTGGGAGAAGGAATGAGACACTTGTGTTTGCTGTACCTGCCTCAAAGTCCTAAGCGGACTGTAAATGTCTGGTTTGCACAGACCAAATTGTAGGGAACAAAAGTAGATGTAGGGTTTCAAACGTAAGTGCCTTCCTGCTCCACTGCCTCTGGACTTTATCCACAAAAGGATGTTAGGGAGACAATCAGTGGTGGCACTGGAATGATCATCGGTTGCAGCTCATGGGGACAGTTTTGATGGCATGGTGGGAGGGATGCACTGGAGCACATCATAGCTAAGGATATCTGTAGGACAGAGGTCTAGGAATACACTACAGACACCAGAGATTCTACTCCCTGGAATGTGGTTCTGAATTGACCTGATTATTGATGTTTGTTCTTCTCCCAGCAAGCTCTCTGGTTCCTCCAGGGTTCTGAAAAAGCCTTTATGTCCTTATGTAGCAGAGTTCCTGCCCCAGAACTGTTCTCAGCTAAAGTGAAATTCCTTGCTATGGGACAACCCAGTCAAGGAGTGGTTTCCATGAGGGAATAAAACTCACACCCAATCCCATGTCAGTCTCAGTGAGAGGATCTCTGGAGACATGCACAGGTCAAGAAACTTCTGAGATGACGTCTAAGTATGACATGATGTGTAAACAGAACAAAATCCAGTTTCTTGGCCTTCTGACTCTCTTTATTCCTCTCCTTACACTGTTGTAAGGGTGGAATACTTCTCAATAAACCAACACAGGCACATGCACACTTAGAATGGATAATAAGGTAACAAGAGAGACCCTAGGAGAAGAAGGGCTACTGCTGAGAAGCAGAGAAGGGTTCCGGCACTACTATTGAGAAGCACTTCACGAATCTAAAATACTTGATGAAGATAAAAGTGAAGGATCTATGTATGAAGAATTTTTCCGAGATCTCCAAGTATTTGACGGGGAGTAGAGGCTACAGAGACTGTGGACATGGGAAGCTGGAACTCAGTGCACTGAAGAAAGTCAAGGACCAAAATTCCAAACACTATAGAAGTCAGAGTCCTCCAGGGCAGGGCGTGGAGAAATCCCATCTCCTGCATCTATGAGGCGATAAGACTCCCTTCTGTGCAGAAATCTCAACTACCAAAAGAGAGCTCTCCACAGAAGACCCAGTCTTTAAGTCTACCAGACCTGCCTCTCTCATGTCAGCAGCCCGTCAGTAAGGACTGAGACTCTCAGATGCTCACACCTTGGAAGAGGATGTTGGAATACGGAAACAAAGCCTGGCACGGTCCAAAACTACAACTGAGGGGGTGGGAAATGAACCCTGTACCAGAACATATGAACAAGTAGGAGTACTACCCTGGGTCACATGGAAAAGATGCTGACATGCCATAGAGACCGCTCTCTGAAGCAGGGAAGAAATGGGCTTTGCTCTCAACTGACCAAAAAGAACAAACATGGTAGACAAGGGAGAAAAGGCCACAAATCTCAATGACAGGCACACCAGGGGATGAGAAAACCAGTCCAGAGCCCAAAGTCTGCAAGTATTTGTGTGGCATGGCACAGAATTGTGAAAAGATTATTAAAAGTGTCCATCAAATTTTCAAGTATGTGCAACTTCAACCCAGAATTCTAAGATTCAACCTTTAAAATTATGTCATTATATCTGATAAAACAAACAAACAAACAAACAAACTTGGAAACAGCGACTAAGACAGGTGTGCTTGCTAGTTCTCAAGGTTAACTTGACACAGTTAAAGTCACCTGGAAAGAGGATGCCAGTTGAGGAATCCTGTAGCGAACATTACGAGAGTGCTTATCCTACAGTCAATCTGACCTGTGGTCTTACATTCCATGCAACAGCTTAGGCTGCGGCCAATTGCCAAGCATCTTAGTTGATGCTCTGGAGTAATCCTGACATTCGGCAGATTTAAATTAGCAATAATCTGGTGGAAAAAAAGATTACACCCAGTGTCAGCATCATTTTCCTCCTTTCATATACTTGAGACTATATTGAATATGAAGCTTTTCTAAAATAACCTACTGTGTAGTTGTGCTGAGCCAACCTCCCATGCCTTGTTCTCTGTGTGAGTATGTACCTTCTGCTCTTCTTGAGCTCTGAAGGCTTGGTTAATAATATTCTCCCCACTTACTACCTCATGTACTCTGAAATCAGGAAATCTGGTTTACTGGTCAGTATACGATGGACGGTCTCACGTTTAAGTGCTGAGGCTGGGGGAGCTTTTACTTAATTCTGTTCAACTCAGAGCACAAATCATCCCTGTTAAAATGCAAAGCTCATCAAAAATTCTTCTCACGATCCAAGATATTCCAAGATATTCATACTCACACAAGCTCAAAACTCTATAGCTCATCTGAGCACACACCCTGCCTCATCTGAGCACACACCCTGCCTCATCTGAGAACACACCCTGCCTCATCTGAGCACACACCCTGCCTCATCTGAGCACACACCCTGCCTCATCTGAGCACACACCCTCCCTCATCTGAGCACACACCCTCCCTCATCTGAGCACACACCCTGCCCCATCTGAGCACACTCCCTGCCTTTCCTGATTTTGGTCAGGATGATTTTTAATGTTTCTAACTTCTCTCAAAAACAAACAAACAAACAAACAAACAAACAAGAACAAACAAAAAACACTCTGTGGGTATATTGATAACAATGTAGCCTCAGAGGAAGAGAAGGCTGGAGATATGAACAGACTAGCTTCCTCCCCAAACAGACCATAGTCCTTCCCATAAGATATGAACTTTGGTTTGGTAAGTTTTTGATATTTATTTGTTATCAGTTAAATACCTGTGGAGGGATGTGAGGGGAAAGCATAGTCTATAGATCATATATAGAATGCTCTGTTTCTCAATAAGTTGTTAGAAAAAATGATTGAAGAAAGAAAGAAAGAAAGAAAGAAAGAAAGAAAGAAAGAAAGAAAGAAAGAAAGAAAGAAGGAAGGAAGGAAGGAAGGAAGGAAGGAAGGAAGGAAGGAAGGAAGGAAGGAAGGGAAAGAAGGAAGGAAGGAAGGAAGGAAGGAAGGAAGGAAGGAAGGAAGGAAGGAAGGGAAAGGAAAGAAGGAAGGAAGGAAGGAAGGAAGGAAGGAAGGAAGGAAGGAAGGAAGGAAGGAAGGAAGGGAACCATGTATTACGACATGATAGAAATGTTGGCAAATACAAGACGCAGGGGTGGTTACAATACAGAGGCAAGTGAACCTGGTCTGGGTGAAAATATTAAAGAAGGAAAACATACAGAAAAGCAGAAGTAAACATGGGCAATCCAGCTGCAGTGAGGTTAGGTTGGAGGATGCATCGACTATGGGCAGAAATCGAAATGAAAAGCTCCCTGATAACTGTGAGGGCTGCAGGGGCAGGGGTGGGGGGCTCCCTGATAACTGTGAGGGCTGTGGGTGCCGGGGTGGGAGTGGAACAAGAACAAGGGAGAATGAAAGTGCACAGATGGCCAAATGATAAAAATTAGAAGTCCTGGAGTCTCAGGTCACAACATGTTGGACAGAGAAACAACATTGGGGAGATAATTATGGAGACCTTCACCACCTCGCAAGGAAATAGGTAAGATTAATATCCCTCAAAATTTCCAGTACATGCAACTTCAGCCCAGAGTTCTAATTCTAGAATTCTATCTTTAAAAGAAAAAAAAATGTCATTATATGTTGTGGGTTGCCCTGGGGCTGTTTGTATTCTGATGTTAATTCTGTTTCCTTAAGAGGGGTTGCCCCAACCAGGAGTGGATCACATACTCAGGTGATTTCATGTGAACCTTCTCCCCATTTTAACTGGTCAAATAAAGGCTAGAGTCTGTGATTGGATAGTAGAAGGGAAAGGTGGGGCTGGAGGTTTTAGAGAGTGAGGGAAGAGAGGAAGAAGATGAAGGAAGAGAAGGTAGAAGGAAGATGGAGCAGAGCCACATGACCCAGAGAAGACACAAATAGCAAAGGGTCTCATAGCTGGGAAATAGAGTAGTGTAGCAGTAAATCTGCCAATCTAGGCGTGCACCTTATAAATATTGTAAGTAGTTGTGTGGGTTTTTGTCCCATGGGCTTATTGGAGTTGGAGATTTACTGCAACAGCTTTATCTGATCAGAACTTGGAAGCAGTGACTAGAACAGTGTGCTCCTTAGTTCTCAAGGTTAAGGTGACACAAGGGAGACTTACCTGGAACAGGAACATCCATTGAGGAATTCTATACAGAAATTAGATGGAGAAATATAGTGTCACGTGCCCATAGTGCCTGCGCTGTAAGACAATGGGAATGAGAAGTGTCTGCAGGGGCGTCTTCCCTGGTTTTCCCTGCTCTGGTGCGTGCCCCCATACCTGTGTGCACACAGGCACACAGATTGGACTCAGGAGGATTTTTATAAGGCATGAAGTTGAGAAGGGGACCTGTTTGTTTGTGGTAGGTCCAGAAGGAATTTGAAGGAGGGAGTAAAACATAGTTTAGTTAAAATACATTGTGTACATCTATAAAATGTTTGGCATGAGGAATTTTCGAAATATATTCAAGTCAACAGAGAAGCAAAATTAGATAAAAATCATGGGACCACATTAGGAAAAAAAATCAAGTCTAAAAGCAATTATTTAGATTTCTAGTACACTATGCACATGCTGCTTAAACTAATACAAAGTGAGAAAAAAACATAATGCATAGAAAAGCCAAAAAAAAAAAAAAAAAAACAAGGAACACAATGATCTTAATTTAAAAACCAAGGTCAAGATTCAATTATCTAACCAATGAATAATATTGCTACTGGCAGCAAGGTATCCATCCAGAAATTAAGAAGACTGTGTCCCTACGGGTACTGGAGATACTAAGAAAACAGAAGATGTTACAAAGAAGAACACGTTGATAGATCTGAGGAAATGTAAAGATTCCTTTAAACTGGAAGTGAAACATTGACACACAGTCAGAGACTTGTTACCAAAATCTAACCCACAGGCTCAGTCTTCACGTTTCTATGTGTCTGTGCATCTGAGTGTTGCCTATGTCTGTGAATGTCCAAGGACAACTTAAAGGAGTCACTCTTCTCCCTTTGCCTTGTGGACCCCAGAGATAGAACTCAATTATCCAGGCTCAGTGACAAGTACGTCTACCCCCTGTAGCATCTTGCTAGTTGTGAATCCATAACTTTTAAATTTTCAATTAAGACAATTCTAGATCCGGGGCTGGAGGGATGGCTTAGCAATTAAGAGCACTGTTGCTCTTTGAGGACCCATGTTTGGTTTCCAGCATACACAAAATGACTCACAACTGTCCATACCTCCAGTTCCAGGGAATCTGATCACTTCTGCACACACACACACATACACACACACACACACACACACACACACACACACACACACACACACTCAGGCAAACACTCATATGCATCAAATTAAAATAAAAATTTATTTTTAAAAGAAAATGATAGAGCCAGGCAATTTCAGGAGTGAATTCTTTCAAGTATTTAGGGAATGAGTCACACTGAATTTTCCAGAGAAAAGTTAAAAAAAAAAAAAGACAAATTTCTGCTTATTTTATAGAGGCAACACAATCTTACTACAGATACCTACTATGAATATTACAGGCAACAATTGTGAAGTGCTTCAGTAAGTCTCACATATAAAGATGCAGACAAAATCTATGTGAGTTTTTAGAAAATGCACTGCTGCTATATTTTTATATAATCATGACCAACGTAGGATTTAGCATTACTTCAGGAATACAAAACCATTTATAATATGTAACAAAGTGGATAAAAATCTTTGTCATGTTTTGATTCCCACATGCAAATTACACACACACACACACACACACACACACACACAATCTGGTTGGCTCTAGTAAAAGGTAGAACCTAAAGAGGAAATAATCATGATGATGCCAGGGAGAAACCATGAGGCCAGAGGTCAGCCCCGACTAGCAGTTACCTGGATTAAACAGGCCCAGGTGTGACTGTCAACCAAGCATAGTGCTGTCATCAACAGTGGTTGACACAGAATCTGGCCTAAGTCGTGAGCTGTGAGGTGAGCAGGAGAGAGGCTAGATTGGGAGTCCCTTGAGATCCTTCTTGAGTGGAAGGAGGGGAGGAATCCCAGGCTTGGCGACTGCAGACCGGCATCATATCAGATGCACTACTGCATCTCCCATCTCTGCCTCGGCTTTCATCATCACTGAGAGATGATACAAAGAGGCAGATGTCCTGAGAGGAATGTTAGTCCATTCCCACCTGAACTGGAAGCAGGCACACAGGGAGCCACAGTGACACTGGGTTTCATAGACAAGAGATGTTGATGGAACACTTGCCGGTGTGAGATCTCATCAGCACAGGAGACAGCTTTCTGAGCAGAACACCAATGGGTCGGACACTAAGGTCAAAAATTAATATTATGAAACTAAACTTCTTATGAAACTAAAAAGCTTCTGTAAGTCAAAGGACATCTTATGAATGAACTTATGAAAGTAAAAAGCTTCTGTAAGTCAAAGGACATCAGCATTAGGACAAAAGGACAACCTACAGATTGGGAAAAGATCTTCAGTGACTCTTAATCTGACAGAGGGCTGGTAACTAAAATAAATATAGGAAGAACTCAGCATGTTAGACACCAACAATCCAAATGATCCAATTCTAAAAATGGGACACAGAGCCAAACAGAGAATTCACAACAGAGGAATCTCGAACAGGGAGTGGGGAGGGGTGTGGATCCTGAAGTGTCGACCTCCTGTAACCAGGCAAGACTCCAAATGGAAGGATAAGGACAGCAACCCACCCACAAAACTTTCAACCTAAAATGTGTCCTGCCTCCAAGATGTATAGGGACCAAGATAGAGCACAGACAGAGGTAATGGCAAACCAGTGACTACCCCAAATTGAGACCCATTGCACAGGCAAGAACCAATCCCTGACACTATTAGTGATGCTTTGTTACGCTTACAATAGGAAACTAGCACAGTTGTCCTTTGAGACACTTCCACCCAGCAGCCAGTGGAAAGAGATGCAGAGACTCACACCCAAACATTAGATGGAGTTCAGGGAGTCTTATGGAAGAGTTGGGGAAAAGATTGAAAGCCCCAAAGAGGATAGGGACTCCACAGGAAACCTACAGAGTCAACTAACCTGGACCCTTCCGGGCTCCCAGAGATGGAATCACCAACCAGATTATAAGCATGGGCAGGACCTAGGCCCCTGCACATATGTAGCAGATGTGCAGCTTGGTCTTCATGTGGGTCCTCCAACTGGAGTGGGGGCTGTCACTGAGCCTGTTGCCTACCTGTAGATCCTGTTCCACTAACTGAGTCACCTTGCCCGGCCTCAGTGGGAGAGGATGCACCTAGCTGTGCAGTGACTGGATATGCGGGGGTGGGGGTGATGTTGGGAGTGGGGGTGTTAGTGGGAGGAGTGACACCCAGAGAAGGGCCTCACCTTCTCAGAAGAAAAGGGGAAGGTGGAACAGGGGAATGGTTTGCCTATGGTGGTAGTGGGAGGAGAGGAAGGGCTGATGTTGGGTTGTAAAGTGAATAAATAAATAATTTTTAAAAAAGAAACAAAGAAAGAAAGAAAAGGGACTCACTATATCATCTGGGACATTCAATTCAGTGTGTTCCCGTGGCTGACACTTGTAAACCAAACTCCACTGAATATTATTCTGGGCCAAAATAAACTATACTTCTCACCAAAATGTTACCTGATTTCTAAAAATTAAGTATTTGTGCAGGGAAGACAGCTCAGTGCATATGAGCACCTACGGTACATGCACAGGGGCTAAGGTCAAAATCCCAGCAAATATTTATAAAAATAAGCCAGGGTGTGTTTGTGTGCTACTGCAACGCCAGTACTAGGAAGCCAAATGGGGGTAGGAGGACCACTGAATTCTGCTGGTCACCATCCTAGCTCCAGACTCAGTCACACTGAATTCTGCTGGTCACCATCCTAGCTCCAGACCCAGTCACACTGAATTCTGCTGGTCACCATCCTAGCTCCAGACTCAGTCACACTGAATTCTGCTGGTCACCATCCTAGCTCCAGACTCAGTCAGAGACTATCTCAGGGCAGACTTGGAACAAGACAGCTGATTTCCTCCTCTGGTTTCCACACAGAAATATGAGGGTATGAATAACCATGTGCAAGACATGCCCCGCACACATATGCACACACACGCGCGTGCGCACGCACATGCACATGTACACGCGCACACACACACACACGCACACACACACACAGAGGAAGAGAGTACTCACTTTTGACATACCGTCTCTAACCTATCCCTGACCCTTCCCATATTCTTTTTGTGATTTAGACGAAACTTTTCCATCCTGCTCGGGAAGGCTTCGACTATATCTAGAGAGCCTGAGTGTTTTCTAAAGATCATACCACAGAGCTCTCTAATAGCAAATGTCCTCTTTACCAGATGCCTATGTCTAAGCCTCTGTTCTTCCTGAGCCGGCTTCTCCTATGTCTACTCATTTCTTCATAAGGATAAAGCTGGCTCATGACACGCGGTGTTGTCTTTGTAGGGTGCTTTGTTATTACACAGATCTGGCACTTGCTTGATTTTTAACATTTCATCACCTTCTCCGCCATGTTCTTTATGTAAAGTGAGGAAAGGGTGGGACTCTGAGAGAAAACTCCAGCACCTTTAACAGGCTGAGTGTCTGCAGAGCCTCACTCTGAAATCCCACCGCTTAGCTGCCAAATTCTCCCCCTTGGCCTTCAAACACTCGTTGCCTTCACAAGACACATCAGACAGAACAATTGCCCTTAAAAATATGCCTGCATTTCATCCTAATGCTGAGATCCTGTCATTCTCCTGGACAATATAGTAAGAGGAAAGTAGACAGAAATTCTTTAATGTCTCCTGACCTAACCTGCTAGTGTGCTGTTTCCATTTAGCTCCATGAGGGAGCGCTCTCCGAGGCGTCAGACTGTGAAAGGGGCTTTTGGAAGCAATGAGGTCTGAGAACCTGGGAAATGTAGAACACAATATACAACAGCAGCACATAATCTAATATTAGATAATCATAGCTTTTGATAATATATAATAACCAGGTTTTAGATGCCTACAAATGTGCCCCAGACTCCGAAGTAGTCATAGCAATCTAGTCTATCAGAGTGTCTCAGAAAACTGAATTTATTATTCAAACCAGGTTTTCCCGAGCTCATTTTAGAAGCAGGCTTTCCTGTCTCAGGTGAATTTCCTAACAAGAGAAACCTGGATGCTGTCTAGTCCTCTTCTCAAGCAGTATGCCTCATTCTTATTAGACACTCAGTGCTTGTACTTCCTAAGCGCAGGGTAGATAGTTAAATGTGCTTGTTTAATTGGGGACAAATAGTTCTCTGAGGTTCCTCTGTTAATTCTTCCCTGGAAACTCTGAGCGACTCTACTTCAAACTCCAAACCATTTGGCTGATCTGCTTCATTGTAAACTGTTGACTCCCTACCTGGGGCTACGTTTATGTACAGGTTTTTTTCAGTGAAACAGTAGATTCATAGCCTCTCCCTAATGTAGACATGGCTGAAGGTATCTAGTGCACAGCATACAGCCTTTATATGCCTCAAAACACTACATTTTCAGGCTTTCTTAAACATCGATCTATAAACTTTAGCCAGAAATGCTGGACATCGAGATTTTGTGTGAAGGTTGGGTGGTAGGATTGTAAGACACAAAAGTGGAAAATAGCCACAGCAAAATAGCAGTTCCTTGTTACACTAGGTCAGGTGCACGTATGAAGCACAACACTTGTGAGAGCACGGAAAATATTCTGTGCAAGATCAAGCCAGGCAAAATCAGAATGGTGTAAGGAAGTGGCCATGAAGTACCACCCTTAGCTGGAAGCTATTGGCAATGGACGGCCGCTGGGGAAGGGGGTTAGAATCAGCTTTATTTAAGGATTCAGCCCCCGACAAGTTACCCATGACCCAATAGGTGGCCCCTACACCCACTTATATATAGGCAAAATTAAACAGATTCAATGAGTTATTTTTTACACGTTTTAATTAATGAACTTATTCTTTTATTTACTTACGTTGCATCCCGTTCACTGCCCCCCTTCCAGTCACCCCCTCCTACATTTCTTCCCCCATTCACTCTCCCCTTCTCCTCTAAGAGGGTGCCCTCCCCCTTGGGTATCTTCTTGCTCTGGAACATCAAGTCTCTGTGGGGCTAGGGACATCCTCTTCCACTGAGGCCAAGACAAGGCAGCCCAGCTAGAAGAACATATCCCACATACAGGCAACAGCTTTAGGGATAGCCCCTTCTCCAGTTGTTCAGGACACACATGAAAACCAAGCTGCACACCTGCTACATATGTGTGGGGAAGCCTAGGTCCAGTCCATGTATGCTCTTTGGTTGGTGGTTCAGTCTCTGAGAGCCCCAAGGGTCCATGTTAGTTGATTCTGTTGGTCTTCCTGTGGAGTTCCATCCCCTTGGGGGCCCACAATCCTTCCACCTATTTCTCTATAAGAGTTGCCAAGCTTGTCCACTGTCTGTCTGTGGGTTTCTGCATCTGTCTGAGTCAGCTGCTGGGTGGATCCTCTCAGAGGACAGCCACATTAGACTCCTGTCTGCAAGCATGACAGAGTATCATCAATGTTGCAATGACTTAGGTATTAAAAGAGAACTCATGAAACTGGGAGGAAATCACAGTTGAGGGGAAGGGGATCGCCTGGGAGAATTTTAAAAAGAAAAGAAAGCAGAAGAATCACATCACGCACACCATTCTGCACGGTGCGCATGGCTTCTTTCTCTGTGGTTCAGGTGAACACCAGAGGCAGGCAGCCGTAGTTCCATGAAAGGTTTGTTCCGGATTCAATATTTTACTTTCATTGAAAAAACAACCATTTACAATATTCATGAGGAAATTTCTTATCATTGGCCCAATACTGCTTAATTTCTGTTTTGTTTTGTTTTTGTTTTTCTTGTATTCCTTTGTACTCATTCATGCAGTGAGCAGCATCTCACTATTCAGCTAGGGAAAGGGAATTTTCAAAGATAAGGGTGGATCAATGGGTGAGACATAAAATATACCCAACTCTGCAATGCCTGCAAGGTGGAACCCCTTTAGCCATGTCTCAAGAGAATGGGTAGAGATTTTAAAGAACATGTGTCCCATCAGAATAGAATATTTAGTTAACTATTAAGTTGGATATGATAAGAATTCTGCTACCACACAGTTGAAATTATACACTGAAGGTTTTATCTTCCCCAGCATCCAATAACTTGGAAGCACACACGTGGGCCGTGATTCATGGCTAAGACAGAAAATGTTCTGAGAGGAACTGGCAGCCATCAGCACCTGGGCCTCCAGATATACTTTTAGTGAAACATCTGCTCTGGTGCAGGGCTCTGCGTCACGGAGAAGCCTGCAACTAAGGTGTTCCATACTTAGCTTTTAATGACAAGTCTATAAATGCATCACTGTCCTGTCTGTGCATACACACACACACACACACACACACACACACACACACACATGCATACTTGTTTAAGGGGAATTTTTACATTAGCCTTGGTAATGTGGAAGCATGGTATGCTTGGTAATTTGATGTCAACTTGACACAGGCTAGAGTTATCTGAAAGGAAGGAACCTCACTTGAACCATAAGGATCTTATGGGTCCTCCATAACCAGTTATGGGCATTTTCTTAGTGATTGATTTGGAAGGCCCAGCCCATTGTGGATGGGGCCATTCTTGGGGCAATAGTCCTGGGTTCTATAAGAAAGCGGGTTAGGCAAGCCGCAATGATCCAGCCAGTAAGCAGGATCCCTCCAGAGCCTCTGCAACAGCTTCCCCGTGGCTTTCATATTTTAAAGCAATTCTTTGTAATATGTATAATTCCACCCTTCATCAAGGATGAAGATAAAACTCCATAAATATGAGAAGATAATTTCTACCATCTAAGTCACCGGTCTACATGGGTCCTTTGCTGTGAGGCAGCCCCAATAAGCAAACACAGTATACAATTAAGATAATGGCGATTTAAAAGACAGAAATGGGAAAAAAAGGAAAACAGGCAGAAACGTCGGACTTTGTGTTTTCTTAGGAACCAGCCTGCAGAGCAGCCCTCATTCTGGTCAGTGAAATACAGATTAGAAGCTGAGGACTGACACTCAGGAGAAACTTCCCAATGGTCTATAGCAGCAGAAAAGCCGCCCAAACAGATGGTGTGGAACCATGGTCTCCACTTGTGAAAGCGTGTACACTTTTAATTTACACCTCTTAAAAACGTGAGGTGAGCACACACTTAAATATTAGGTCTAAACATGGAGCTCCCTACAGGCAGCCGTCACAAGAACTGAGACACCTAGGACCATGGAGAGACAAAGGTCCGTGAGACAGTGCAGGAGACAATGGTGGTACGAGGGGAACCTGCTCGGTTGGCTTCATTACTGTTGAGAGCTTGATTAGGAAAGGCACCACTAAGAAGACAGAACTGCAAACCAAATGAAGCCCTCTTGCAAATGCCCTCCACCCCCTGAGCCTCATTTCCTGCTGGCACTCTTGACTTCTTTCTTGGAGTCACTAGAGCGTCTTATGTCTCAATACAGTTTCCACATTTCTTCCACGTTCACCGCTCTTTGAACCTTTATCCTTCCTGGGTGCAAGCCAGCGGCACCCTCAAGCCGCGCGTGCGCACCACAGTGCACTCTCCGTTTACATCACCTTACTTGTCCTTCCTGGGTGTCTACAGTCCGATCTACCTGTGCTTCGCTGCAGCTTGGCCCGTGTCACAGTAACACTGTAGTGACATTTTTCTTTTCATTACATTTCCATTTTTAAAGTTAACTTTTTATAAACTTCACAGAAAATGGAGTTCTATGAGTATGCTGATTTTTATCTCAAATTTACGCTTTAAGCGCGTTCTTTAAAAGGTCTAATGTATTCCTTTATTGAAAAGAGACTCACAGGGAAGAGAAACAAAGCAACCTCTGTCCTCCAGGCTCACTGCTTTTTTTTTTTTCCTGTGTGTGCAGAGAAGGCAGAGTCATCGATTAGACCCAGTGCACTGAGCCCGACGCTGAGAGCTTATTCCATATTAGCATTTGCCTTATAGATTTTCATTTCTGACTAGAAATATCGCTTCAACTCCATTCACCATGGCAACACAACAGCTGAAGATTCTTACAGCTTGCTTAGTGGAGAAAAATACTTGAAAATATCCTTTGATGCTAAAATTGGCTTTGTTTTCCCAGCGCCCTGTGAAGTCACTGAAGGAGGATAACAAAGTACACTTCGGATGGACTTGTTCACCGGGAACAGGACAAACACCAGAGCGAAGGAAGAGAGAGGAAAGAGAGGGAAGAAGTAAAAGACAGACAGAAGAGAGGGTGCAAGGCTGCGGCACCCTCAATGCTGCGCGTGTGCACCACAGGCCACTCTCCGTTCACATCACCCCACTTGGTGTCTGCATGAACTGGAGTTTGGCTTTTCTGAGGTCAGAAGTCATGGCTCATCCATCTACAGCCCCAATGTTCTTTCTATATGCGGACTGGGAAAAATAAGGTTTTTATTGAATAACCAAAAGAATAAGACAAGAGAGTTATATCCGCGGTTCAGAGCACGCATTGCTCTTGCAGGTAACCCGAGTTTGACTCCTAGCATCCACTCACAGTTAGGAAGCTCGCAACTGCCTGTGACTTCAGTTCTGGGGGGGATCTGATGCCCCTTGCCTCTGGGGACATTACACTCCCATGTTCATATCCCCACACAAAGACACATCAATTCTTAAGTAAAAATGATAAAATGAATATTTAAAAAAACAATAAAGTGTAGAAAGAAATAAAAATTAACGTTACAGATTTTTGGTTTTTGGTTTTTTGGTTTTTTGAGACAGGGTTTCTCTGTGTAGCCCCAGCTGTCCTGGAACTCACTCTGTAGACCAGGCTCGCCTCAAACTCAGAAATCCACCTGCCTCTGCCTCCCGAGTGCTGGGATTAAAGGTGTGTGTCATCTTGTAATATAATGAAATGTAGGTATACAATTTTGTTCATTCTCCTATTTTTTTTTAGCTTGAGGACAATTTTATTAGTGTTTAAAAGAGAAGCACAAAGGAAACCAAACGTCAAATCATAGCAGCTGTCCGGAGTAGAAGAGAGAAGGGAGAAGTCACATCGTTTAAATGCAGTTGACACAGAGCTCAGTCACCTGGCAGACAAGCAGCTACATAATAAGGAAGGACACCTACCATGCCAGACAGAAAACAGACTTAGACCCTGTGCAGCATCAGAAAGAAAGAAACAGAAAGGGGGAAAATATGGTTCAGGAAGGGGGCCTGACCTAACTGAACCCTGTAGGGGTTTGTAGGGCTGTGCCAGGGAACTGCTGTTCTGTGAAGGAAAAACCCATTGTCTCATTAAGGGAAAGGCTCCCCCAATCTCTTTAGCATAGCTTCTGGTTAATATACCTTTCTAAGGGGCTGTCCCTTGGCTGGAGAATTAACCTGCAGAACCATGTTGACTCTTAGTGAACCAGACAAGGCATGTGCTCACCCAGAGACCCCATCCTCTTGGCTTGGAGGTAGCAGCTTTCCCCTGAATGGCCTTTTATGCTGCTCTAACATCTGGTTCCTAAACAACAGCACTTCTTAGAAGACTGGGTACAGAACAGCTCTAGAACAGCATGTGCCCAGACAGTTAACCTGCAATTGAATTTAAGTAAGCACATTTAGAAAAAGTAAATGTATTACTGTGACAAGTCAGGCCAAGGGTCATAGAACCACTTTAAAAATGTTTGTTTGAGTTTTCCTCACAGCTAGTCCCTATTAATGTATGTATACATCTGAGATCTGACAATATGTCACAGAGGGGAAAGTGACCGTTGGATGGTTTTACTTAAGGATCAGGGGTCTCTTAGAGAATCGAGTTTTCATTCTGGTGATTTTGATGATAATACCCTTCTTAGCTTATACTGGTCAGCAAAAGTTTCCATTGAACAGAAAAATAACAGACTATTATCTAATGTTTGAAAATCAGCTTTCGGGGAGAAAAATTCAGCAACCCTATGGTTGTAATAGATGCCAACTCCTTGGTGTAAATATCTCCACGATGACATCAGGATTGTGACACACTGTGAGTGACAGTGGAACGGATAGGCGCACACTAATCCCTCTTCAGCTAGTTCTCTGCCCCACCAATGTGTCAGGTCTCAGTCGTACGATGATACCGGAGAGAGCAGAATCATAACCAGTCAATGACCCATCGAAGGTGACCTACTTTGTCTTACTTTAATAGACTTCATCATGACTTTGTATAACTTAATTTTTCATGGAGGATTATGTTTATGAAATTTTCACAGATGGCAGTGAAAGATGGGTGTGCTGCCAGATTATCTTGCCTGGCATCCCGGGCCAAGCAGGTTTGCACAGTCCTCTTCTCTCAAGAATGGAGGCACAGATGCAGAACAGCCGCTGTGCTGCCCTCAAGAAACAGGCATAGATGCATCCCATGACCTCACATCCTTCTGACATTTTATGGGCACGTGACTCATGTTGGGCGGGGCTTAACACGTGAAGAAATCCGGATCTCCCTGGAAGTGGAGAACAGACAGCATGAATGGGCAGTCGCTGGGCAGAAGCTGCTGACATCCGTGGCGTGTCTCTGGTGCATAAGTATAATTTGTAAGTCGGTCTGGAAAGCCTACAGTTCTCAGTATTTGCCGCCCCTTTGGTGTCTGGGCTTCTGAGCTAAATAGCTGACCTTCACACACACACACACACACACACACACACACACACACACACGCGCGCGTTTGGCTTCCTTCTGTACTTGGCAAGCTCCGCCCACCTGATCACTCTGAGTCAGTTTGCTTTATGGCTTACTTAAGCAGCTGTGCTTTGTGTTTTGATCCCATGTGGGCATGGTTTTCTTTCAATAGATGGCTTAAAATAATTGGTGTCTGGATGTGATAAAAGCGGCTGTTCTTGGATTTGCGTTTATGTTTTATGTTAGTCTTCTTTCTGTTTGGGTTGTTTCTTAAAATTATTTTTAACACATTGTCTGTGTTGTTTGTGTGTGTTGGTACATTTTTTTTTCTTCTGATTGCTTAAGAGGCCTAAAAATTCTGGCCACATTTACAACCACAACTCTATGCTGTGTAGATATTCTTCCGTTTGCTGTCCACGGGTTGTAACGATAAACTTTGTAAGTCAAGGTGAATGTCAGACATATCTTGGCAATAAAAGTAAAATTAATAAATGATGGTGGTGAGTGGTAACTGTCCAGATGTGAAGGTGACCTGCTCTATGTTACTCCTTTCCAGATTATTCAAACAAACAACACTGCATGTGGTCTTCAAGATATTTCCCAATTCTGTTCTCACATTTGATGAGGCTAGACCTTAGAGAGAAGCCTCACTGAACTTTGACCCAGTTCAAATGACTTTAACTCGGGTGTGATGGGCGCAGTCTGTCTCTGCTAACACTGGACAAGAAACACAATATTTCCCTCAAACCATAGCTTCTTCTTTTTCCTCCCTAGCACTTTTTGTTTTAAATTTGCATTCGTGTCTGCGTATGTGTGACTGTGTATAGGGAGGGTCTCTGACTGAACTTTAAGCTGTTTGGGAGTTCTTTGGTGATGTGGTGGTTTTGTTTTGGCTACACTGACTGACCAACAAGACCCTAAGATTTGACTGCGTCTGTTTGTCTCCCTCTGTTCCCAGGAACTGGGCTTACAGGCTGGAGACACCATGATCACCTTCCTCTTGGGTTCCAGGAATCTGAACTCAGTTCTTAGTGTTTGCAGATGTTTTAACCTCCAAGGCAACCCCAGTACATTACATCCCTTACCTATAGTAAACAAAATTTGCACAGCCCACTTCTCTTTCTTGCCACACTTTGAATTCCTTCAAGGTTATTTGATTGCCATCTGCATCCCACTGCAATTCCATTTTGCAAAACCATTAAAACCCGAAGAGAATGGAGAGGACCACCACAGCAGACAGCAGGGTAGGCACCGTGCGGCTCTATCCAGACACAGTGCGTGTACAAGCTTTACAAGGCACGATATCAGAACTTGTGGCATAATGTGAGATGAAAAATTACATATTTTTCCTTAGAAATGTTTCTCTCAATGAAAAATTTATTCATTTACAAAAATCATTGATTCATTAACTATACATTGAATGTCAAATGAATGCTTAGGGCTGTGTCATAATTATGAATATGACAGAGGCTTTAGAATATTCTTTTTTTTTTTTTTAAGAAAAAAAGCCTTTACTCTGTAGCTATGGATGTCCAGAAACTTACCAGGAGTCCCTGACTGGCTGGTAAACCATGTTGTTCTTCCTCAGCTTCCCAAGAACAGATGTTAAAGGCAAACACCACTACAGTCAGCTAATATTTAAATTTTCTAATCTTTAAAGTAACCCATATGCTTACAGAAAACGGGGGAGGGGAAGGACCAATCAGAAGAAACAAAGCAGACTAGAGTGGTAGCAGTCACTCCAAAGGCTATGCTTAAAGGGGTCCAGTCCACCTAGGTGGAAGGGCCCAGCAGTAGAAACACGAGGCAGCTGGTCCTGTTGTGTGCAGTCAGGAAGTAGAGAGAGATGTAAATGCTGGTGTGCAGCTCCCTGTCTCCTCCCTGTTCTGCCTGGGATGGCAGTCCACAGGACGGTGCTGCCCACACCCAGGGTGGGCCTTCTCTCCTCAGTCAGCCTCTCAGGAGTCACAGACACCCAGACTTCTCCAGTGACACCAGGGTTTCTACAGTGATTCTAAAGCCCATCAGTCGGCAATCAGAATTAACCATGGCAGCTAGTAACGTAACATCCAACTACAGAGAGAGGGTTAGAAATACAGGTGTATGTAACTCAGTGTGCTATCAGACTGTGACAGAGTGTAGAAAACAGACACAAGAGTGTTTCACAGTGACTATATTTACATGGAGTTTTTTGAGATTTTTTCTTTTTTGGTAATGTGCTGTTTTTCAAGTTAAGAAAATGAATTTTAATTAAAGAGAAATGTTAGAAGTGTCCAGCAACCTCACATTATTTTCTGTCCTATGTTCTCTTCCCCCTGGTTCCGTTCTAAGTCTTGAGATGACACTGAACACTGTCCTTGGTTATTTCTTCCATGGGATCCACACCCCTTCTGCTGTGCACTTGTGTGCTTCTGTATGTACACCACTGGCATTTCTTACATGTTTCTTCTTCTTGGTTTACATCACTTCACATTTCTTGCATGTTTCTTGTACTTGGTTTACACCACTTTGTTTCTTTATTGCCCTCTCCTCTCTACATCTGGAGACCTTTGGACCGCCCAAGGGAGACATGGAGATAGGGATTTTTATCGTGTAAAAGTACTGACAAAGGAAACAAGACAGCTTGAAAGTGACATTCTCTCTTGAAACAGCATAAACATCGCTTTGTTTAATAAGTAAAGATCAATTTGTATGTGGGAGGGGTGCAGAAGATTGTTCCCTTACTGGGGCTCCTTGGGTTCTGAGTACCCTTTTGTCCTAGAGGCAGACTGTCTCCAGAAAGTTATGTATGAACACCAATGTCCAAAGTTTCGGGATCCATTTTGAGCCCTGTGTACAGCATCAGTTCAGACTGTCAGACTCCATCCAGTCTGCACGGTGATTGAAGGCACACATTTTTCACGATTATGAACCAAGTTAAAAGGTAAGAGATCAGAGTTTCAATGGAGCAATCACATAACATCTTTTTCTCCATGTCACCAACTCTTTTCAGTGAGAAGTCAAGAAGTCAAAGTTCTTGAAGGGTGGTGCGATACTTACTTTTCTGTTGATGTGAAGAGACACTATGACCAAAATGACTTATAAAAGAAAGCATTTGATTGGAGGCTTGCTTATAGTTTCAGAGGGCTATGACTAATGATGTAAGCCACTTTCCATTCATGGCTGAAATGTTGATGGGCCCAATCTTGCACCTGTCTGGTGCAGCTAATCACTGCTGCTGTTAAGATCATGAGTGCAATGGCTCTCACGTTCTTTCCTAACCCTTCTTCAAGGATGATCCTTGACCCTTGAAGTGGTAGATGTTCCGTTCAGAACTGAATACTCAGCGGTGGCTTCTTCCTGGCATCTTAACCAGTTCCGAGTACCTGCAACAACCAGTGCCCATTGCTTGTGTGACCAAAGCTGCACTAATTTATAGATATGAATATAAATATTTAAGAGGAAGTTTGATAGATACAACACATCCATTTAGCAAAACCATAGCAGTAGCTTTCCCTATAGGGCCTATGACCTTCTGTGTCTCGGACTTTACATGGCAACACTAAGCCTCAAATACAATCAGAAAGCAGTTGGTTATTCCTGTAACACTTGTACCATTGTTGCAACAATAGACACAGCTTGGCTAGCAGTTCATTTGTGTAGCAAACAGGATCCATACATAAGACTGTTGATGCCTTTTCTACTCCAGTGGTTTTCATAGACCATTCCATTACCATGGAAACCAACCAGCAGGGAGGACATTCCCTGCTAAAGTCCAGTTTGATTTCTGTGTATCTTGAAATTAGTGCACAAGGTGCCTTTAGCAATAAGGTCTTGCCATGTAGCTCTGCTGGGCAACCTAACCGATTGACCAAATATGAGCCATGGTTATCACATGCCAGGAAATTCCTGGTTTCTTGTTCTCCTTGCTGTGAAGTTTTTCAATCCAGGAGCACCCTCTTCTGTACTTTACAACAAATTAATATCCACATTATTGATATAATTCATTTTAAATGCTAACCCTAGTTAAAAAAAAAAAGAATATCAACTTTAGAAGCAGTTAGCAAGCAATCTCTGACAGCTCATAAAAAATCAGAAAAGATGATAATAGGGTAGCTGGTATTCTTTCTGTTTAAAATACTATTTTTCAATAATAAATGTGATAACTCACTGTAGAACATTTTTAGGAGAGTATGAAGAAAATAATCATTTTTATTGCTAGCAGAAAAAAGTAAATTTTGCCATTTAGCATTTCTACTTCTAGTTTTGCCTATCATACATATGTGTGTGTGTATGTGTGTGTGTGTCTGTGTGTGTGTGTCTGTGTGTGTATGAATGTGTGTGTATGTGGGTCTATATGTGTATGTATATCTATAGAGAGAGACATATAGAGGGATATATAGACAAACATATACGTAGATAAACATAGATATCTTGATTGGTAGACGATAGATGGATAAATAGATAAAAAGATAAATAGGTAGATGATAGATAGATAGATGATAGATAGATAGATAGATAGATAGATAGATGATAGAGATGATAGATGGATATAGAATATTAGAAGATGAAGTACTAAATGGTAAACACTATTTTTACTAGTAAGAATGAAAAATGACTATTTTCTCCATACTCTCCTAAAAATTTTATACAATGAGTAGTGATCACATTTGTTATTTTGTTATTTGTGTATGTGTATGTGTGTGTGTGTGTGTAAACAAGTGCACTGTATGCACTTCCGCATGGCATTTAAGAACAAGTTGGGCCATACAGCCATCCATTCTCAGTGCTGTCCCTCAATGATACAGCCGAGTGTGCTTTGCGAGGCTGGCCTGATTAGTGTCCATGTTAATGTGAGAGCTGCTTCTTCTGGCTTGTTCAGCTTGCTTTCTTATACAGCCCAGTACTACCAACCTAGGGATGGCACCAGCACAATGGGCTGGGCTCTCCCACCTTGATCACTAATTGAGAAAATGCCTTCCAGCTGGATCTCATGGAGGCACTTCCTCAAGGGAGGCTCCTTTCTCTGTGATAACTCCAGCTTGCGTCAAGTTGACACACAAAACCAGCCAGTGCAATGCCCTTCACAGGAAACACGGGTTATTAAATGAAAATCACACTACAGAGAGTAATTTACCTCCCTGTGAGTTATTGGCCAGAGAGGCCCCAGTGGACTTTAAAATTGACACAGGCCATTGCCTTTGGCTAACAACCCTAAATACATGGTAAGAGCCTAGTGCTGTAGGCACACACATTTTGGCTACAGGACATAAAGAAATCAAACCCAAGCTGACCAGGAAACATCCATCCTTCTGGCTAGCTTTCATAGTCTCAGAAGGTGCTGTGCAGGCCTCTGGCAGACACATCACATCAGCAGTCTTACCAAGTGCTGGGCCCTGCATGCTGCAACACTGAGCTGTCAGACAAGATGTGCCTACTGCCCAAGAGTGTCATAACTATTATGGGATAGCAACTGCTTTCTGGTGGGATTTGGGACCTGCTTCACAGGAGATAATGCCACACATGTTAGTGTAATCCTGGTCAATCCTGTGGCTTGGAAGGACATAGACTGAGAGTTCAGCTGTCAGTGGACATTGATGTTAACCCCACCACCACCACCAAGGCTCTGGGAACAACAGAGAAGACCAGACAGAAAGAGTGTGAGTGCCAGAGGATGGGGAAGAGCGGTGTGAGGTCTTCTGGTCATGATGTGCCTATCACAGTCAGTGACCCCACCAGCAGCGATGGCTATCTGCACACTATCAAGGCAAGATGGTCTCTGGGTCTCACTCCCTCCTGACACGCTATTGGCAGTGATTAGATTAGAAAGGAGAATCGTTCTTTTTTTGTGCATGTGGTTTCCCTTGCTCCATGCACATATGAGCAAGACTAACTAGATTCAATAGGTAATTAAAAAAAACATTTACATTTGGGAGGGTCATATCATTGGAGACATGAATGGAGATAGCAGGGGAAATGTGAGGTGAATATAATCATATTTCATTGTATGTGTGCATATAAATTCTCAAAAAATTAAGAAGTAGATTTCCATTTTTAAAAACTAGATTTTAAGCATTTAGCTGAACTTTCACATCATCTTTCTCTTTATTAAAATATATGTGTTTTATTCTGTTACTTGTTTTATGTTTGTGTGTTTGATGCATACAAATGTCATCTGTGATATATCCATGTGTGTGTGTGTGTGTCTGTGTCTGTGTGTGTCTGTGTATGTCTGTGTGTGTCTTTATGTCTCTGTGTGTGTCTGTGTCTCTGTGTGAGTCTGTGTGTGTGTGTCTCTGTGTGTCTCTGTGTGTGTGTCTCTGTGTGTCTCTGTCTGTGTGTGTCTGTGGGTGGGTGGGTCTTTGTGTCTGTGTGTATGTCTGTGTGTGTGGCTGTATATGTAAGTGTGTGTGTGTGTGTGTGTGTGTCTCTCTGTGTGTGTAGTGGGGGTCTGTGTGTGTGTCTGTGTCTCTGTGTGAGTCTGTGTGTGTGTCTCTGTGTGTGTCTCTGTCTGTGTGTGTAGGGGGAGTCTGTGTGAGTCTCTGAGTGTGTGTCTGTGTATGTGTGTCTATGTGTGTGTGTGTGTGTGTGTGTACATGCTCATGTGCACAGATCACCCCCCCACACACACTCTGTGCATGGAGATCACAGTGGTCATCTTTTACCATGAACGATAGCCTCTGAACTCTGGCTCTCATGATTGAGCAGCAAGTGCTCTTATCCACTGAGCTAACCCTGCATTCACCTAGAATTATATTTATAAACCTGCTCTTAGAATTATTTACTACTTGTTTTAAATGTTTGCTTTAGTAAACACATCCCTGATCTCTGGCCATGTCACTTCAGATCTGCAGGGGGTGTCGCAAAGTTCTTGGGTGTCCCCGAGCATTTGTCTGTGTCTGGTGGATTTTCTCTGGTCTGCTTTGTCGCATGAGGCAGGATCATCGCTTTGCTTAGACAGCTGAGTGTCTAGCACCCTGAATAAATGACATATAGGCTTATTATTATTGCTGTATGGTGGTAAAAATAGTCCTGTAGAAGCATCCATACCTTTATAACCTAACTTCCTCTCATCATCTATCAGTCACCGAGAAGGCAGGTATAAAACCAGTCAAAATTTACTTTAGAATTTCTCAGGCAGGGCTCACTGCCTCAAAACTGGTGGCTCAGGGGAAGCCCAGCCCGTGCTAAAGAACTTGTCGAGACAGAAGACAGAAGGCCTGTGAAATGCATATGAGGCCACAGATACTATCAGGCTTATGTTATGCTGGGGTAAAGTGGAGCACAGAGCGGGATGACCAGGTCCAGGGCTGGAGAATTTGAGAAAGGCAATGGTTCCTGGGGGCTCTTTCTGCTGCTTTGCTGTGAGAAAAGACTACTGGCCATAGAATGATGGCAGTGTTCAAAGTGCTGAAAACTGATCCACAGGCAAAATAACCGACAGCCATTTGTACATGTGTTTCAAATCTCCATCAACACCTCAAAAGAAAGAGGAGCACAGCTGGGGAGCACTGGCTTCAAAGACAGTAAGGGAAAGGCGTAGCCCAACGTTTCCATGCTGCCTTGGAAGCCCTCCACCCAATCCCAAAGCTTCAAAACAACCCAGCTTTGAATGAAATCTATCAGCCCAGCCCAGCCCAGCCCAGCCCAAAGCCATTTAAAGACCACAGTACTCGCCTGTCCTCCTGAGGCAGGAGTCTGTCATCCTGGTGCCTGGGAGTCTGAGGCAGGAGGATGGTGGGGTCTGAGCTACACAGACCCATCTAGTGAGACAATTTCTCAAAAAAGAAAACAAAGTAAAACAGAAGTTTTAAAAACTAAAAAACAAACAAACAAACAAACAAACGAAAACCCCAGAACCAAGCTGCATGAAAGAAGATAAATAGAACCACAGATGCCAGGCGAAATAGATTTATGAAAGAGATAATTGAAGAATGTAAATTAATTCCCTTAAGTGTCCTCAAGGAGGTAATTGAATTATATAGGAGAGTTGGAGGTCTGCAATGCTTTGTGTTATTTTTAATGAACCACAGGGTACTAAATATAAAATTAAGCAGAGTAAAATAAAACAGAGTAAGTTTAAGAGACAGAGCAATGAATTCAAAGACCACAAGTTGATTGAATCCTAGAAATGGCAGGAACTGAGGAAGGTTGGGGTGGGGGTGGGGGAAACACAAGAAAAAACGTGGAAGAACAGAGGGTCGAGAGAGGCACTGTCCTTGGTACAACGTGTGTTCTCAGCAGCAGAGGAAGAAAAGAGAGAGAGAGAGAGAGAGAGAGAGAGAGAGAGAGAGAGAGAGAGAGAGAGAGAAATTCCAAGGCAGTTTTTAAAACTGTAGTTGGCAACAAGAGTGTGGTTAAGCCAGTGCGAGCAATCAGCGGTCAAGGGTGCTGGCTGCTCTTCTAGAAGACCTGGGTTAGATTCCAAGCACCTACAGTTAGTCTGTAACTCCCATTCCAGGGCATCCAGTGACCTCTTCTGGCGACCCCAGGCATTGCATTCAGTTGATGCGCAGCCATATGAGGAGGGCAAGCCACTCCTACACATAAAAGAGCCGACTATCATAACAAACGTACACGAGACATTGTTGTTGAGACATTTGATCAAAGTGTACAGAGGAGTTTTGTGATTTTCAGGAGGAAAGAAACCTCCTATCGAGAGCAAGTTTCGTTAGCACGTCATCCCCTAATTTCTCGCAAGTGATGACAATGGAAAAAGAAAATAAGTACTTTCAAGTGTTGGATTTAAACAACTTCAAAGCTAGCTTTACAGCCTATGCAATTATTATTGGATTAAATAAAGATAGTTTCAAAACAGCAGACAGTTTTCCACACCAAGCTATGATTTACAAAGTCCCTGGAAACCATGCTGCAGGAGGAAGAGTGCCTGGGTAAGAATCAGCAGAATTATTGGTTCCACATAACTTGGCAAAAAGCAATGTTCTTTCAAAAATTAGAAACCATGCAAAAAGAGGAATCACCATTTCCAGAGGCCAGTCCACACTTGTGCTGGGTGGGGTTCCGGGTGGCAGGTCCAGGAAAGGACTCTACAGTGGGAGTGGTATAAACAACACTCTTTGCTCAAGAAATATTTTGCCCACGCCTTGATAAATTCATGCCGCTATATTTATAATTTAAATTATAATTTATATTATCAATAATAATGCATAAAATTATGTTTAATATATTTACTATGAATAACAATAATATATAATATATAATTTGATATATTATCATTTTATTATTTTGTGTTAAATTATATCATATTACTTTTATATTTTATTTTATATGTATATGTTATATATTAGTATATATTTATTTATGTGATTTATATATAACTAAATGATAAAATATATAATAATGTAATTTTAAATTATTTTAAATTCAATAAAAAATAACATAATTATATTATATATAATTATGTATAAATTATAAATAGTATATAAGTTATACTTATAATTTAATTTATAATTAAAGTGTATGTAAAAACATCTATCAGTGAAGCAGTGGTATTGCCTGAAAACTGAGGTAAAACAATAATTTGGAGACTAAAATAGACAGAAAAACTGAAAGTGCTGAGAAGGTAATGATTCTTGGGTGTATGCGTTCCACTTGAGCTAATGAGCAAACTCACACAGTCTCGGGTACTTGTAGCTAAAGAGTTCTCCTGTATGTTTCAAAAGCTATATTCATTTTAGAATAATCGCCATGGTATTGTCTAAGGCTGTTCCATCTACCCCACTCACAGGTATCAGGTACCTTACTCTCTTAAGTTAGCCAAGAACATGCAGGGGACATCACAAATGTTATCCTGCCGTAGAGACCTAGAGGGTGCACATAGTAGCTGGAGCTTTGGGTATGGAAATCCCAGATGGGATGCGGCATGTGACTGAGAAGGAAATTATCAATTAGCACTTGACATATAAATTAACAATTAAAGATTGTTCCAGGGAAGTTCACTTGGAGGCTGTCTTAGTCAGAGTTTCTATTCCTGCACAAACATCATGCCCAAGAAGCCATTTGGAGAGGAAAGGGTTTATTCAGCTTACACTTTCCCACATTGCTGTTCATCTCCAAAGGAAGTCAGGACTGGAACTCAAGCAGGTCAGGAAGCAGGAGCTGATGCACCAGCCATGGAGGGATGTGACTTACCCAGCTACTTCCCTTGGCTTGCTCAGCTTGCTTTCTTATAGAACCCAGGACCACCAGCCTAGGGATGACATCACCCACAATGGGCTGGGCCCTCCCTGCTTTGATCACTAATTGAGAAAATGCCTTACAGCTGGATCTCATGGTGGCTCCTTTTTCTGTGATAACTCCAGGTGGTGTCAAGTTGACACACAAAACCAGCCAGGACGGAGGCTAAGATATGAGGCTGTAGAAGTGAGTGCTTGCCCCTGTATCTTTAATGGCTGAATTAATTGAATGTTCACCTCTCATCTGTACTGCCGTGTCCATAATAGTGTGGTTCTTTCTCATTTGCACTCTGAAGGATTGCCTCACACTGGACCAATCTCTTACTAACACACTCTAAGTTTCCCATTGATGTCACTCCTGCACATTAGGAGCAGACTGCTGAATCAGAGCAGATCCTGTCGTCTCAACAAGCACGTGGAGCAGTAGGGGCTTGTCAGCTGGTGGGATGTCTGAGAGAGGATTGTGTAACTCACCCTCCTTCAAGCATCCTTAAAAATCACATTGAGATGCAGATTTGACCCAGAGCATCACATTTTAGATGCTCTACAGAGCTAGTCTCAATAACATTCTGGCTTTCCCGTACACCACAGAAGTGAGTCACCAGGGAGACATTCAAGGTAGCGTGAGGGCAGCCGCCTACCTCCATTCACACTGGAGATACTGAGATACTGAATGTTAAAACTGCAAACAGACATACCCCTTCTTCTGCATGCGCAACTTTACGTAACAGAGAGTAAACAAGCCCATACCATCGCCAAAGAGTTCTGGGGTTGATGAGTAAGAGCCTTCCGTTTACAAAGGGGTCGCAAAGCTCCTGCCTTTACCCCCACTGCTGAAGCAAAATGTCTGAGTTAGAAAACATTTCTTTTTTCCTTTTTACATGAGGAGTTTGTGACGACCAGTAGCAATATGGCTAACCTTGGTTACACCCGGAGCACTAGCCATTGCTGTACCTTGATGCCCAAGACATGACAAAAGATGAAGAAGCATTCAAAAGCAATCAAGAACTTTAGTTAATTTGATTAGTGGTCTATGATACTTGCTATAAGGTAAATAAGAATTGTCCTCAATGATTTTTTTTACTATCTTCTAAACAAAATTATTTGGAAAGCTTACCACTTTGACCATTTAAAATATATTCTTCAGAATTTACAATGATTTTGTAAGCAGTGTGTGCTCCAAATCAATATGGTTGTTATCATGTGTTCATAAGCACAAGGCTGTACACAGAATCTAAAAGTCATCTGTGGAAATGCATATGCAGCCCATGAAGAGAACATGAACATTTATGCAAAGCAGGCAGCATCTCTACACACAAAGCATTATTATGTAACATATGCATAATTTATTTTTCACATTCACACAAAAAAACAGAGAAGTAACGAAGACAGAGAAGAAAAGGAGACATGAGAGATACAGAAAAAGGGTAGTAAAATCGAACATACTCCATGTGGACTCATCCTTTCAAAAGAGAAGAGACATGCTGAACTGGTGAAAAATGGTCCCCGTGTATGATTCTACATGAGACTGACTCTGCATCCAAATACACACCCACATACCTGTTGTTAGAAATGGAGAGGAGTGCATAAGGATATTCAGGGGAAACAGAAACCAAAGCATCCTTACCTCAGCAACATCGACACGACACAAGAAACCAGAAGTTAGAAAAGGGTAATAGAAGGCATTCCACAATGGTGGAACTGCTGGCCTGGAAGATGTCATCACTGCAAATGTCCCTGCACACAATGACTCCACCGAAGCTCAACACTCGAGCAGACACTGGCCGACTTACAAATAAAAATAGCTCAACAGTAATAGTTGAAGACTTCAACAGCCTGCTTTCAATAATAAATAAAACTTAAGACAGCAGCTAACACAAAGCAAGAAGCTTTTTGGTGCATACAATAAGGAGCTAGACTTCAAGGAGTTATACAGAATTCGTTACCCAGTGAGGCCGATGTGGAGCACTCTCCCAAACCAGTCAAATTTCAGGCCGCAGAGCAAGTCTCAATTGTTTCAAAACGTTACAAAAAAAAAAATAAAAATGACCCCATGAAACACAGTGGCGTAGGACTTGAAATCAGTAACATAAGAAAAACTGAAGAGCGCCCCCTCCAACTTGTGGAAATTAAACAACCCATTTTTAAAAAATTCTCTTCAGAGAGTATATATAATACATACAATTGCAAATTTCCCCTTTCCCCTTTCTTCCTCCAAAGCCTTCCATATACCCCCCTTGCTTTCTATCACATTCACATCATCTTTTCATTTGTTTTTGTCATATGTGTGCATATATGTGTGTGAATGTAACATACAAAACATGACATTGTTATATGTAAGTCACGGATAGAAAAATTCAGAGTGGTTTTTCAGTTGTCAGTGACCAGAAGTATAAAATGCTAATATTAATGGTCCCTGCTGTTATATAACATGTAAAACTCTCCTTTTGTAGCTACATTGAAATCTGATGACATCAGACTTAATCTAAAAGATCATGTAAATGTAGCATACAGCTAACCTAATAAATCATGGTGAATCTGTCCCGTGCACACGTGTGTGTGTGTGTGTGTGTGTGTGTGTGTCAACGTAGCCACTTAAAACCCAGGCTCATCAGAAGACACATTTCTGTGTCTCTGAAATTGACTGTTTACTGGCAAGTGAGCTTAGAGGGCCAGATGGCCAAGGCCAAACAAGATCATTAGACAGTTCCTGTTAAAATTTTGGACAACAATTAACAGAAGCCAGCAGGACTTCCCTACTGCTGACCCCCTAAAGGGTGGATAAGCAGCGGCATATGTGTTTATTTATATCAGCAGGCCCTTTTAATTAACATGTCTGAGGTGTGCACACTCGCTGAGTTTATACAGTATATTGCAATCAGCTCTTTAAAGACCCAGTTATAAAACTTAACTGATGCTAAAGTTAGAGGAAGACAATGTCAAGATGTCTAGTGATGGCACGGAGAGATCGGGTCTACAGAATCCCTGTTACCCCTTTCTCTAACTCTGTGGGCTGCCAGCTGATAGCTCCTACCCAGCCTGGGCCAGTTCAAAACCGGACACTATCAGCACCAATGCAGAAATCAGCTGGAAGTCGTTAGACACAAGGTTAGTGTGTGCTGGCAGTGACTTACTGAGGATCCAGCAGCAAGGTTACTCCCTCACCGAAAAGATGGACAGTGTATATAATGCTTGGTCTACTTAGGGGAGCAACATATACTTTATTATGTGTATATCATACTTAAGATACATATATTATATGTATATTATATCTAATAACATATATTATTAATTATATTATATATTATATTTATTTGAGCTCAATTATAATAATGATGATGTTGTTGATGATGATGGTGGTGGTACTTCTCACTTGTTTTTACCTAGGATTTAGTCTTTAAATACCTGAAGTTTCTGATGCAGGAAGTAGCAGAAGGGAGTGAAACAATGTGGCTGTGTCCCAACCTGCATGACCTTGGCTCTGGGAGCTTCCAAGAGCATCATCAAGCCTTTCATCTGCAGGACTTCAGATGCAGAATCACAAACTGATGCTGATGCAAACGCAACGGGCACTAGTAAAGAAAACATTTATATATACTAATGCTCGTATTTATCTTGATTTATTTCAGAATATGTACATCATTTCATCACTTTATCTTGCATTTCTGAAAAGCATATCGGTGCCTGATCTTCATTCAATGCATCTTTCTTCTTTTAAAATGTTTGCTAATTCTTTGAAAAATTCATATGTTATATTCCGATCGTATTCACCCTTCTTCCCCAACTCCCCCAGCTCGATATCTCCTTCTGTACCCACTCAACTTTGGGTCTTCATTTTCTTTTAACCCATCAAGTACAATTTGTGCTGACGAAGTACTCTTGAATGTGGGGCTATCTACTGGAGTGTGGTTAAGCTATCAAGGGCTATGCATTTAGAGAGAACTAACTTCCCCTCTCCCCAAAGCTATCAGTTGTCAATAGCTCCCTGGTCAGGGGTGAGACTTTGTGCCTGTCTACACCCACTTCATGCTAGGATTTTGTCTGGCTTGAGCTTAGCCATATTTTATGTATGCCGTTATAGTCTCTATGAGTTCATAGGCAAACTCGCCCAGCTGTGTCTAGAGACTGTACTAAAAGTGCTTCTTTGTAATCATTCACTACCTCTGGCTCTTACCAACTTTCTGCTCTCTCCTCAGCAATGATCCCTGGAACCTGTCAGGACAGGATGTGATATAGACACCTCATTTAGACCTGAGCACTCCCTATTCTCGTATTATCTACACTTTGACCAGATGTGGGCCTCTGTGTTAATTACCGTCTGCTGCAAAACGAAGCCTGGCTGATGAGGGTCTAATGATGTCATTAGGAGCTGGTCAACTAAAATGCTCATTTAGCACAGTAAGGGAAGGAGGTGCTCTCCAAGGGCCATGTCCTGTCTAGCCTCGGGTTCTCGGCCCTGGTAACAGCGCCAGGAGTGGGCTCCATCTTCGATGACTTATCTTTGTATATCTTTGCAGAATAATCCAGAGGGTATGAAGAATAATAAAAGTTAAAGTAAGTATCCTTATTTTAGTTGTATTCATTGTGTGTGTGTGTGTGTGTGTGAGCTCACGTGCCCACATGCACATGCATGTGTGCAACAATGCATATGCGGAGGTCAGAGAACAGCTTACAGGAGTCAGTTTCTCTCCTTCTACCACGTGGGTCTCAGGGGTTGAACTCGGGTAGTGAGGTAAATATTTCTATCCACTAGGTAGCATTCCTCAATCTACCTAACATATCCTCATGTTATGATAACCCCCAGCCATAAAAGTATTTCATCTCTGCCTCATAGCTGTAATTTTACTACTGCTATGAATCATAATGTAAATATCTATGTTTTCTGATGGTCTTAGGGGAGCCATGTGACAAGGGGACGTGACCCTCAGGTTGAGAACTGCTGCATTAAACCATGCCATTGACCATCAGCCTTATTTTATAAAAGGGGAAAATGTGTCTAACAAACCCAGTGGCATGTCGGGAGATTCTGCCTAAGGCGCCAATTCCATCAGGGATGCTGTCCAGCCTTCTGTGGCTGCCTCCTGAGTCTTCTTTCATTGGCCATACCTCTGCAGGAGCCTGCAACCTCCCCATCTTCCAGACTCAGTACACACACTTTCTTGAAATAGTACTTATTTCTATATCCTTAAATCATAAAGATGCGCAGTGCTGATTTTAAAATGATCCAACAGTATGCCTAAAATATAAAGTTAGTCCACAAACACATTTGGTTAGACTATGTCATAAACAGTCTTTCTTGATCTCAGGGAGGGAATGCTTGCATGCTGAACCTACATTGTGTTCTTCAACCTGAGTGGAGCATTGTATGGCTGTCCTTCACAAGATAAAATATGGATAAAACCCCATTAGTTACATTCTTTTACCCCCCTCCTCCCTCCAACTCTTTTCACAACTCCATCTCCCCTCAAATTCATGAGCTTTCCTCTGCTTAGTGTGCTGCAGTTGCATTTGATTTATTTAATGCATTTGAGTCACTGTAGCTGTCTTCACACACACCAGAACAGGGAGTGCATTGGAGCTCATTACAGATGGTTGTGAGCCACCATGTGGTTGCTGGGAATTGAACTCAGTACTTCTGGAAGAGCAGTCAGGGAGTGCTCTTAACCATTGAGGCATCTCTCCAGCCTCCTTGTGGTTGCATTTGAAAGCTCAGGCTTTTCATCTTGCAGACTGACTGGGGAATGTCTCCATCACATCATGAAGCAAGAGGCCTACCCAAACAGCAAGCTACCAAATAGGAGAGAAACAAACAGACCATAAGCTCCAAGTGTTGTTGGGGTCTCCGTAATATGCCAGCAGAATGAGTTCACAGGCTCTATGTTCTGCCTTCCCATTTGAGCAATAGTCTAAAGCTGGTCTTGATGTAGCAAAGTTTGTGACCCAGATATTATGACCTACTCATATGTCCCACTTATCATAATCTCTCAACATTGGGTGGCCCAGAACTTGCTTTTGTGATCTAAGAATTAAGTATAGCAAAATACTATTATACTTTATATAATTGGTCCATATGCTAATGATGACATATTAAGATAATTCTACAGAGAACATATACTAAAGAGTTATCTGACATACCTTAAATGTATTTTAAATTTTTTTAAATAAATAAAACCAATTAATTTTAACTGAATAAATATTTAAATACATATTTAAGACAAATTTTCCTTGTGAAAGACAGATATAATCAGTAAATTGTGGTTTCTGAATGAAATCAAAGCTTTGCCAAATAGGTCTAAACTTGTTTTCTTGAAATTACTCAATTGTGCATGTGTATATTAAATATACTCATCTTGAAACCGATACATTATTTCCAGAATTTATCATTTTTGACAATTTGCTTCTTCCTTCCAGTGTTTATACTTGGTTTTCGAATTCACAAGCATCAAAGATGAAACAAAACCGAAATTTAGAAACTACTTCATGAAAGTCTCTTATAGTTTGTTTGCACTTTCAAATAGAACACTATTACAATGTAGTGTCTCTGGCGGTGCTTAACCTCCTTAGAGCATGCACCAGGTGTCGCCTTGAATTAATTCTTACCGTCCTTAGGCTTCTGAATGCTACCAGGTGTTTCCACTTCCTTTCACTTGCCGCTGTGTTTGGAATGAGCTTTGACTGTGTCAGCCAGGCCTGAAAATGGGGCTTTGCATGGGTTTGCTGAGACTTTTGGGGGGGCTGAGGTGGTTGAAAGAATGATTTTCTTTAAACTAACCACTTGTGGTTCAGAATCAAACTCACATACAAGAAGGCACAAAGGAGGATTTTGGATGACAGTGTATTTACATTTGGAAACATGTGGAAAGGAACCAAAGAACTCCAAGAGATCATCTTAAATGACTCAAACAGCAACCTACCAAGTAGGGCCCAACATCTTCACCAGGGCAATCATCAGTCTGATGAGGGGGATCGTTCCAGGTCCTCTCAGTTCAAAGCATCAGTGGTTCTCATCCTTAATCACACCACGCCAAGGAAAACATGCTTCATGCAAACTTTGCCCACTGGATTGAGGCATTGCACATCCAGTGCATGTTCACTGCTCTTCACCCAGGCAGAGTTTGGGGCTTGATTCCTGCATTTCATCCTGTTTCCTTGGAAATTAATATGTTCAAACAAAAGATGAAGGCAGGAAAAAGCAAGTACCAGCTTCCAGTCACTTCTGTTATTAGGGCTGATTGCTCTGAGCTTTAAATTGAAGTCACACCTTTTCCTTAGATTAATCCAGCGGAAGTCACAGACACAACAGCACATGGGACATATTGAGCACAGGGCCCCTCTCGTCTCAGTGATAGAACAGACCGCACATTACGGTCAGCCCTTCACTGCTTTTCATTTCGAATCTGGTGATTGCCAGCCGGACCATTAATCACAGAAGCATTTGAGCTAAAGAGAGGTGGCAATTTTGCTGACGATTGATTGCCCTTTGAATTTTAGCATTTCTTATGCTCAGGACTCTTGCAAAAATGGGGGGGGGTACTTTACTAGAATTTTGTGGCACAAAATACCCTTCTATTACTGTATGCAAAAAATAATGTATAAAATGAAATAATCATTTTGTTAATGAAGACAAAGCAAGATGTAGCTGAAGGCACACTCATCCAGGTGCTTTAAAGGACTGAAGCCACTGGCTTTGACTTTATAGATATGTCTTATTTACATCTCATTTTTAATCTCATCTGATGCTTGAACGCTGCCCAGATGCTGTTGCTGATAATACCGGCACAATGGCATCTAGCTTTAAGTGGAATTTATTCAAAACAAATTAGAAATGCACACTGACTTTGGCATGCATGATGATTGTGAAATGTTAGTGAAGACCCAGGTATCTGAGCTGCTTGACTATTGCTGGGAAGAGACACCAGGACCAAGGCAAATTAGAGAAGAGAGCACTTACTGTGGGTCCATAGTCTCAGAGAGTTAGATTCCAGGACATGCAAATCATGACAGCATGCAAGCAAGCATGGGACAGGAGCAGTAGCTGAGAGCTTACCTCTTCAATTCATAAGCCCATAAACTTTTGAAACCTCCAAGCCCATCCCTAGTGACAATATTTTCTTCAACAAAGCCACACCACCTAGTTCTTCCCAAACAGTCCCACCATCTTGTGGGGATCAAGTATTCAGACATATGAGCCTCTGGGAGCCACCCTCTTATAAATCACAATACCAACTATGGATCTACCCCATATACAGTCACCAAACCCAGACACGATTGTGGATGCTGGGAAGAGCTTGCTTGCAGGAGCCTGATATAGCTCTCTCCTGAGAGACTTTGCCAGAGCCTGACAAATACAGCGATGAATGCTCACAGCCAACCATTGGACTGAGCACAGGGTCTCCAATGGAGGAGCTAGAGAAAGGATCTAAAGAGCTGAAGGGGTTTGCAGCCCCATAGGAGGAGCAACAACATGAACCAACTAGACCACCCCCACCCCAGAGCTCTCAGAGACTAAACCACCAACCAAAGAGTGTACATGGAGGAACCCATGGCTCCAGCTGCATATGTAGCAGAGGATGGCCTTGTCAAGCATCAATGGGAGGAGAGTCCTGTGAAGGCTCGATGGCCCCATGTAGGGGAAGGCCAGGACAGGGAAGGGGTGAGTGGGTAGGTAGGGGAACACCCTCATAGAAGCAGGGGGAGGAGGAATGGGCTAGGGGGATTCTGGAGGGTGGAAACTGGGAAAGGGGATGACATTTGAAATGTAAATAAGAAAAATATCTAATAAAAAAAGAAAAAATAATAAATAAATCTATAGAAAAAATCAGATAATTTTGTGTACTAAAACCTTATCATCAAGTTATAAATTTACATGAAAGATTTAAGTCAGCTATTCGGGATTTAAGGCATGCTATTGCTGCCAGTGAGAAGCGGTTTTAGAAATATGACTATAGGGGAATAGAAGTAAAGTTGTTAAAGAACGTGTCTGTTGTGATTTAAGTTATGTCTTTGACAAAGAAAAGACATGCTGAACTCTCAACTCTTATATCCTCAAACTGTCGCCTTCTTTGGGAAGCGTCTTACAAATATGAGCCACACTAACATGAATTCAGGATGGAAATGAGCCCTTAAGCCCCTGTGCCTGGAAGCACAGAAGAGAGCGATCCGAGAAGACAGGAAGCTGCCCATGGGGACCCGGGGATGGAGTGATAGGCCTACAAGCCAAGCAATGCCCTAGATAGCCAGCGGCCACCTGAGCAGCACTGAACCTGGCCACAGGAACTCTCTGTCTCTCTGTCTCTCTCTCTCTCTCTCTCTCTCTCTGTCTCTCTCTCTCTCTCTCTCTCTCATGGCTGTTGATTTCATCTTTCTAATTAGTGCCCTGATATGTGCAATGGAGTCGTATTGATGACATGATAAAAATGAACCCAACCATAGGTCATTCTCTGACAGTTGTTTAGAAAATGGCATTTTTTTTGTTGTGGATTGTATGTATCTCACTAATTCAATGGAACATAATCTTTAAAAGGTAGACGTGATCAAGAATAGAAAGCTTACGTGTGAAGTTTGCACCTAAAGTATGTGAATTGAGCAAGTCAGGAGGAATACAGTGACCAGAGCTGAGGAGGTGGGGGCTGCTTGCTGCAGAATGAGGCCCACTGAGCTGGCTCTACAGGAGAAGGACACAGAAAAGATGCATAGCCTGGATGTCTGGATGTCCATCTGCTTCAGCTACCTTGTGACATGCCAAAGTTCCTACCCTAGGGTCTACCAGGTGCTACCTTCTATGCTTCAGCCATGGCAAAATTAAATATATATTTGCAATAGGAATTGCTGCTCTAAGCAAGTAGAAGAAGGAAGAAATATAATGTCATGTAGTTGACTGGCTCTATTATTTTACAAAAGTGAAAATAAATCAACATGATTGTGTGTGTCTTTAAATGAAGCTCTGTTAAACACCATTTTGAACAGAGCTGCTCTCTACTAAAGAGGCTAAGCCACCGTGCATTCACAGAAAGACTATGAAAGAGAATTGATTAATCCACCGCTGAGCTGAGGCCCCTGCTTCACTTGAGAAATGGATTGTGTCTGATGACACATGTTATCTCATGGGTGGGGAAGGCTGATCCAATCAACATGCTGTTATTATACACATATAAATTATATATAATCTCTCTCTCTGCATGAAGAGACACACACAGAGAGAAAGAAACACACAAAGACAATAACAGCAAAGGATGGGGAAGGGCGACAAAGATGAGGAAAGAGAGTTATTTAAAATGAAGCTGAAAGAGCGACAACCTTGACTTAGGAAGTGCACA
The DNA here is from genome assembly GCF_978045245.1 of Mus caroli. Classification (NCBI taxonomy): domain Eukaryota; kingdom Metazoa; phylum Chordata; class Mammalia; order Rodentia; family Muridae; genus Mus; species Mus caroli. Next base: position 119,627,997 of record NW_028227265.1, on the reverse strand, counting down.
TCTTCTGAGCATGTGCTATCCACTTATGGTTCAGTCATGGTCTTCCCGGGAATGAGCAGTGGTTCAGTCTCAGTAGAAAGCAGCCTATCCTTTCCGGAGGGTGTTTACCACAGCATCATTTATAGATTTCATTTCAGAAAAGAAAAAACATGGTTATCCTACCAGGCCCTCTTCCGTCTCCTGCTTCTCTGCTCATGCGCCTCAACTAAAGGTGAATTAGCCTCCAGCAAGGAGCCGACAGAGAACTGCTCTTCCCTTCTCTGCCTTCAAGCTGACAGGTGCACATCATATCTGCCAAGGCTGCCAAGACAAACCTGTGTGTGTGTGTGTGTGTGTGTGTGTGTGTGTGTGTGTGTGCCCAGCAGTGATGTCTGTGCTGTGTTGTCTTACTCAGTAAGAACCTGGAGATCCGCAAAGACTAAACCAAAGGCGTGCACGAGGCTTTGCTTTTCTAAGCAAGTAGAGGAAGGAAGATAATGTCATGGAGTTAACTGGCTCCATTATTTTACAAAAGTGAAAGTAAAACAGGATGATTTTGTGTGTGTGTGCGCGCGCTCGTGCACATGCGTGCATGTGGTGTGTTTGGAAAAGGTATGTTTGAGACCACAACAAGGCTGGTAAGCACATGATATCACAGAGAAAGAATGTGATAATACAAAAGAATTTTCATGAGCTTAAGCCTGATAATACTCCACCATAAAGAAGTGGAAGTTGACACAAAGTCCTACAGCTAACCAAGAAGCTCTTTGTAGTTGATACCTGTTGGTATAACATTGAAAACTCAATGTTCTCCACTGGAATGACACAGGGTGTATCAAGCCCTCCAAGGCAGGCCCCATACCAGGGGTAAGTCTTCCAGAACACAATGGACTCTGTGTTTTCTGTATGCTTCTTGTTTTGTTTCTTTTTGATAGTTTTTGTATTACTGAGGGGTTTTGTTCATTTTTATTTTTATTTTATAAGAGAGGTGATACATAGGTTGATAGAGAAGTAATGATGATCTCAGGAGTTGGAAGAAAGAAAAGAGTATGATCAAAATATACTATATGAAAAAACATCTGCTAATATCGGTAAGTGGGAAAAAAAGAATCTGATGTATACATGTGCAGGTGTCCACATGCATGTGAACACACATGCACATGCACACACACGCACCCAAACACAAATGAAAACACACACATGTATGACCAAAGTATCTGGGTGTCTCATTTCATATCTGCAAAGAATTCGGTACTTGGAATAAAATAGTGATTCTCAGTTAGACATTTACACAAAATCCTTGGCTCCCTTGGACACAATCAAAAGGCGCATCTGCTTTTGCTCATCTAGATGAACAGGCCAGAGGAGGAAAGATTTCCACAGAGGACATCAACTAAGGCAGAATGAGTCTGGGAAGGGCCACCTTCCTCCTGACAGGATTTCTTTCAGTTCTGCCTGTCTAATTTGCAGGACTCGGTGCAAAAATGAAAATATGGGCTCCCCGCTAAGATGTTATTAATCATGTCAAGATGGCAGCAGAGTGTTAAACCAAGTCTGGCCCATCTGGGTCTGGTCTGGTGGGACTGCAGGACCTGTGCTCAGAGCTAGCACTGCCTGCATGGTATCACAGGACCACATTCTGTTTCCTTACACAGCCCTGAATGTTTATTTAGCACCGATCTGTGCTACTTCTGACAGGGAGACTGCTCGCTCTCTGCTTCCACATCCATGGTCTTTCTAGCAAAAGGCAGACCAAATGCTCTCTCTTTTCTGTTTTGTCTACGATGCACAGCCAACATTCTTTATAGGTATACAGACTTACTACACCAAATTTGTAACTGAGAATTACCAAAGGAGCATTTAAGTTATAGACAAAAACATAATAATTACTATTCTCAGATGAAAATGTTAGCACTGATATATCCAGTAGTAATTCAAAATTGACTTTATAACAAACCCCATTTTTTTTATTGACATCACTATTGTGATGGTTTGAATATGCTTGGCGCAGGGAATGGCACTATTAGAAGGTGTGGCCCTGTTGGAGTAGGTGTGGCCTTGTTGGAGTAGGTGTGTCACTGTGGGTGTGGGCATTAAGACCCTCAACCTAGCTGCCTGGAAGCTAGTATTCTGCAAGCAGCCATCAGATAAAGATGAAGAACTCTCAGCTCCTCCTACACTATGCCTGCCTGGATGCTGCCATGTTCCTCCCTTGACGATAATGGACTGAACCTCTGAGCATGTAAGCCAGACCCAATAAATGTTGTCCTCATAAGAGTTGCCTTGGTCATGGTGTCTGTTCACAACAGTAAAACCCTTACTAATACAACCATGAACTGAGGATTGCCAAATAGAAAAGTGATCTCGCCATTTCTCCAATTATTAATACTAGGGTTATACTGGGGAAGTAAGGTTATGAAGATCACAGGAAGTTACAAACTATATGTATTGCAATCAATCACCCTGTACAGACAGATAAGCAGACCCTGCCCTGGCAGTCAGTCATGTTTGATCTATTAGCCTCTGTTGGAGAGAGGGGAAAAAAAAACAATTAATGCCCATATTAATAAATCTGACAGATGTATACTACTTTCCTGAGGAACATTTGATATGCCAAGAAATTTACCTGTTACAGAGGTATACTTCAGTTATTTTACCACATGAGAAAGCTAGCATGGAAAACAGGCCCAGAGTGTCTCACGTGTCTGCTGAAAGCTCGGCTGTCCATTCACAGCAAACTGAACCAGGAGTCCACATTTGACAACACTGGAGCTGTGGGCTTCATGCTCTCTGATGTGTGGCTTTTCCAGCTTAGCATCCTCATTCACAATGGAGGACCTCAGTTCTTTGTTCTCATAAATGACTTGTTCTGTGTTGTATATTATTTTGGCCCTGTTTGCTACAGGGTTAATGTACTTTCCCACTTTGGAATATTGCTAGAAACGTACTATGAATATTCATGTGTACAAATTAATGTGGGCATAATTTTGTTCCTCATAATATTTTTTATTAAATAACCCACAGGGTCTAGCTTATACTATCCATAACCACATGAGAGTGGAGCCATCCACTGGTGTAAGATCAACCTTCAAGGGACTGTCACATATTTAAAAAACCTTACCCACCCCCAACAAGTCAGTACTACCTCAGCTGAGGGTGAACCTCTTGAGTCCTCCCCACTTAGGGCTGGAACATTGGCCTGCTTGATCTGGTTTTGAGGAGACGTCTAAGAGTGGGATTTTGGGATCCTACAGTGTGTTGTTGCTGTTCTTGTTTACCTTTGTGAGCAACTTGCCCAACTGTTTTCTAAAGAAGATACGCCATGTGACCTGTCCCAGAAACACGTGCGTGAAGCATTGCTCCACCGTGGTCTTACCAACATTTGTTTCAGAATGTGTAGTTAGTTACAACATCTCTGTAGGTGTGAAGTGGTTTCTCATTGTGTGTTTAATTTCCTTTTCCAAATGATTAATGACGCCAAATACTGTCTCTTGGGTATGCTAGCCAGAGGCGCAAAGCCTTGTGTGCGTTTGTCTTTACCGTTCCCTGTTTTCTTTCTTTCTTTTTAATAGATTTATGGAGCTGTGAGTGTTCTTTGTAATTCTCTATCGGATTGCTGCCATGCAGGGGTTTCTTCCATCTAATGTACATCTTATTTACTGAATGCTAGCCTTTTGTTATGTGAATTTTGAACATTGGTGGGTTTATCATCCTTCTTGGACGAACTGTACCTTTGACATCCTGTCTGAGAGACTGTTGCCTAACATGAAGGCTGAAAATTACCCTCCTGTGTTCTCTTCCACAGGTGGCCGTTTCAGAGACCTCACAGAAGTCTCTGCTTTGAGTGAATTTCGTGGGTGGTGCAAGGTGTGGTCTGATGTTGCATATGGTATCTGTTCGTCCCAGCACCATCTGGCGAACAGACTCTCCTTCCCCCAGTGATTATTTTTGGCCCCTTTGTCAGAAATAAAATGACTATAAATATAAATATGTATTTCTGGACCCAGAGTTCTGTCCCATTTGTCCATATGTCTGTGTGTACTGACTCGACAGCCGAGGACTCAGATGAAGAGGTTGTAAGTGGAAGTCCCCTGGCTTTGTCTGTTCCCAGGTTTCTTTGGTTCTTTTGATTTAAACTTGTTTGTTATTTTCCATGGACTGAAAGTCTGTGGAATTTTGCTATGGACTGAATTGAAATTACAAATCAAATTGGGGAAAATTGCCCTCTCTGAGTCTAGAAACACAGGAGTACAGCCTGTTTGTTTATTTATGTCTTCTTTGATTCCTACCAGGAGTTTTGTGGCCTGTTTCTTTCAGACGTACGTGAGCATTTTTCTCATGCTGGTGAGTGGGTCTTTATTCTTACTCTCCTCTTTGGATTCCATGCTTATAATCACACCTTAAGCTTGTTTTGTATTTGAGAGAATGGGATGACAAAGGGCGGCTCGCTATGTGTGGAAGAGAGTAGGAAATACCTCAGGAAGAGCAAATTCACTGCTCAAGTGAATTCGTGTGTCCTGTAGAACTGTCTCTCGATAGTAAATCAGAAAACCAAGCCTCTCCCTTTATTGTTTTACTTTCCTGAGCATTAAATCCCAACGTGGGGATGTAGCAAGGATGCCTGACCCACCACGGGGTCTATGTGCCGCAAGCACAGGTCCACTGTGCTTTGCATATGGTGTCCAAGAGGAGCAGCGCCATCTGCAGATCACATTGCAGGATACATGGGGTTGGGGGGGGGTGCAGCCCAGGCAGGGAGCCTTATCAGTCCCAGAGTCTCCTCTGCATAGGCAGAGGCAGAGCCAAGCAGACCTCCCACAAGCCCTGAGTGGTACCCGAGATGGTTGCCTCTTCTCTATTTCCATTTTTCTCAACTCCTCTATCCTTCCCTCATCCCCATCCTTCTCTCTTTCCCTTTCCTCCCTCTAATCTTTTTCTCCTGCCTTTCCTTTCTCTCCACCCATTTTTCCCCTCTCCCTCCTGCCCACTTTCTTCCTTCCCTTCCTTCTTCACCTGCTTTCCTCCCTCCCTCTCCCAGTTCCATTTCTTCATTCAACTCCTCTCTCCTCACTGTAGAGCCTTCCTTTGCTCCTTTCCTCCCTCCCTCCCTCCCTCCTTGTCTTCCTTCTTTGCTTTCTTCTCTTCTTTCTCCACTTGCTCCTCTCTCTCCTTCCCTCCCTCTCTCCCTCCTTCTCTTCTCTCTTTCCCCCCTCTCTCTCTGTCTCTCTGTCTCTCTCTCTTCCTCCTCTTCCCCTCCTCCTCCTTCCTACTTAACTCCACGACTCTGCTAAGTCCCATATAGAGTTCTCTGCCTACAGTAGCTCCTCCTGAACATCTTCTTAAACTTTGAGATGCTAAATTTACCGTCTCCCATTTTCATCTAATTTGAGGGCAGTGTTACAATAGTTCTTATACTAGTTACTTCTTAAGAACGGGTATATGGTATTTTGTTGTTGTTGTTTTCTTTTGTTTTCTCGGGTTCCAAAATTATGTACCATATGAAAAGAAACTCAAGCAGGAAAAGGACTCAAACTTCCTCAGTTCACACAGCATGAAGAGGGTGACTGAATGGCTGTCGCTCTGACCGTTTCAAGGTCCCTGTCACTCCTTTCAGAATGGCCATCACCAAGAAAACAGCTAAAACAAGCGCTCTGCAGATGAGGCCCACGGGAGCCTTACATGCTGCTGGCACTGTAAACCATCCAGTCACCGTGGAAACTGGTGTGAAGGCTCCCTAGGAAATTAAAAACAGTTCTGCCATGTGACTGAGCCTCACGGCATCTCAGGATTTACCCAAAAGATTCCAAATCATCATGTTGCAGACACTTGAATGCCAGTCCTTTTAAGTTATAATTTATCTCTACTCTTGAGAATTCCCTATGTGCATAGAGATGAAATCCTATGCAGCACCTATTTACCTCCAGTAACTCCCATCATGTGCCCCTTCCAGTTTCATATCCTGCTTATTTTATGTTTTGATTATGCGCTAAGTCTAATTACCATTTCCTGTATGTGAACTGATGTACGGTCATCCTACGGAACATGGAACGTCCACATCCTTAAACAACTGTTCCGCAGCAGCCTCACATGCCAAAGGCTGAGGAGACAGGCCCAATATATGCCAGAAATGTGGCTACGATGGTCTTGTACTGAAGTAGATGTGGGTTCATGATCGTACCATGTCAGTCAGAAGACTATAGTCCACAGCCCTCTGCCCCATCATCTAGCTCTTAAATTCCTCCCACGCAGCCTTCTGAGAGGTTCCCTGAGCCTTACAAAAAAGTGATAGAACTGCCCCACCCAAGGCCGAGCACTTGGCCCCTTATCTTCAGCACTCTGGCCAGCTGGTGAGTGCCCTGACTGATGCCTGTTGCAAACAAGCTGCTTCCTCCAGGACTTAGAGCAGCCGGCATCTGTGGGTGGGTATAAACACAAATATCAGGAAGACAACTTGTCAATACAGTCATTTAGCAAAATAAATAATAGGTGCAAGTTCTAGCTCAGAGCCCATGACCTCGGCAGCCGTGAGCTTTTGGGCAGGATTATACTACCAGGTATAAGATTCTCTCCAGTGGAACAAGCCTTGAATCCATTCAGACAGTGGTGAGTCAGGCCATACCAGTCACGTCATTATTGTACCAGTGGGCACATCTTGACCGTCAGGCTGGTATTGCAGCATGCAGATTCAACTGCTGGGTGAGATCACTGCTGTCCTTTCTAACCCTGCATCCTGCATATCGTAAGATCTAGCCAGCAGGAAGGGAGTTTCCAGATCAGTTTGAGGTTGAGTTCAGTGGCCTGCAGTTAACAAATGAAGTGTCTTCAGCTAAGGGGTCTTATCATGTGGCTGTGGTGGACAATGAAGGGTATAGTCTGTGTTATTTAGGAGACCTCTGGGGCCTCCTGAGCAACAAAACGCATATCCATGTTCACTGCGGCACTATGCAAGATAGCTAAATTCTGCCATCAGCCTAGGTGTCTATCCACAGAGGAAAGGAGGGAAGAAAAGGTGATGTTTTTGTATAATAGATTTTTCACCAGCCACAAAGAAGGAAATTATGTTGTTTGCAGGGGAAATTGATGTGACTAAAGATGATCGCATCAAGTGAATTAAGTCGGTCTTAGGAAGACAAATATGTTTTCTCTCATCTGCAGCTCCTAGACAATATAGATTTCTAAAGTCGTGTGTGTGTGTGTGTGTGTGTGTGTGCGTGTGTGTTAGTAACCGAGGAGCAAAGAAGACTGAGGAAAGGAGAGAGAGAAAAACAGGAGAGCTGTGAGGTGGGGGAGTGTGCAAAAGTGTGTTAAGTGCTTACATGTGTACTCTTAGATGATGCCATACAACAATAAACAACTGAATAAACAAACAAATGTAAGCTCTATCGAACAAAATCCCCCAAGTACCAGGAATTCAATCAGCCCAATGTTGTAAATAAAGAGTGAAAAATACACCTGTAAAAAGCCAAATTGACAGGGGCGGTTAAGCAACTTGAACATGAAATTCTTCAGCACAGCCATCCCCCTACCCCTACCCCAGCCTAAGGTAGGCAAGCAGGGCAATTTGAAAATACAGTCTAGAAAATATTCTCTTTATTTTTTTTTTTTTACCTATTCACTTTGCACCACACTCATTGTCTCCCTCCCAGTCACCCCCTCCCACAATCTTCCCCCCATTTCCCTCCCCTTCTCCTCTGAGCTGGTGGAGCCCCTTGGGTATCCCCCAACCTTGCCACTTCAAGTCTCTGGGAGGCTAGGCACTTCCTCTCCCACCGAGGCCAGACAAGGAAGCCCAGCTAAAACATATTCCGCATATAAGCAACAGCCTTTGGGATCGCGCCCACTCCAGAGAGCCACATGAAGACCAAGTTTCTGTGAAATCAGAGGTCATCATAGCCATGCCTGGGTCTCTCATATCCTGGGACTGTGGAAGGCACGTGTGGGGCCTCTTCCCTAGACTCACAGATGAGGAATCGTAGCAATAGCAAGGGGCCCCAGAAATGCTCTGCTGGGAACAAGAGATTTCTGTTGATTTTCAAACTCTATTGCTATATATATTTCCCCAGAGATCATATGAGTTTTGTAAACAATTCTGGGTGTAGCATTTTTGTTAAAATGTTAAAGTCAAATTTGAAGAGAAGGCAATGACAACACCACCAAACGATTTTCATGGAGTGGAGCTTGCCTTGTTTTTATGAAGATTCGGGTAGCGTTTCGAATGCCAGCAATATAAATCGCCACCAACATCCAAAATGCTAACATTGATCTGGGATGCAGTCTAGGTCTGATTGTACGACAGCCAGTTTCTAGAAACAGCAATATCCAAAGAAATATTCTTTACCTGATGTCTATCTATGTTCCTGCGTGATATATTTTGATACCATAATAGACATGGACTTAATATGTGCCTCGACATGAAACCCCTTAGCTCGTGTCCTGCTTAATGGTGAAATGCTTGGTGCCTGTTCCTGGTGAGAAATAAAACAAAAGATGGCGTTGTCGTTTATTAATGGTCTAGCTGAGGCAGGGAGCAATAAAGTACTTATAAGGAACATTCACAGGCGAGGACTGCATGGCTTGAGCATGTATTGCATGTTTGAAAAGAACAGACTGGGTCTAGAGAGATGGCTCAGAGGATAACCGCACAGGCTGCTCTTCCGGAGGACCTGGGCTCAGTTCTCATGTGGTGGTTCATAACCATCTGTAACTCTAATTCAGGTGATGCAGCGCCCTCTTCTGGCCTCCTTTTGCTCGGCTGACTCTCACGTGCTGCACAGACACACATGTAGGCAAAATACCCACACATATAAAGTAAAATTAAGATAATTTCTAAAATTGAGATTAGAAATAAAAGTTACACGCATTTTCTAGGTGGGGAGAAACTGGGAGGAGTAGAAGAAGGGGAAATCACAAGCAGGATATGTTATATGAAAAGGAAAAACTATTTTCAATTTAAAAAATCTCCCTTTAATAAAGCCTTTATTTTTTTCAAGAAGATGATTTATTCATTGAATAAAATGCTAAATTATTATTGCCAAATTATTCTCAATAACAAATTTCTCATTTACAAATCACCTTTTATATCATAAAGATACACATCTTTATAAATTGTTTCAATAAAGCTGAAAGGATGAGCATAAAAATAATAAAAGTAACATTGTGAAATCATGAAATGTAGAATGTTTCTGGAATAATAATCTACAAATGTATCTCTAACTGCCCCACTTGGGGATCCACCCCATAAACAACCACCAAACCCAGTCACTAGGCAGATGCCAATAAGAGCCTGCTGACAGGAGCCTGATATAGCTGTCTCCTGCGAGGCTCTGCCAGTGCCTGGCAAACACAGAAGTGAATGCTCACAGTCATCCATTGGATGGATCACAAGGTCCCCAATGAAGGAGTTAGAGAAATACCCAGGGAGCTGAAGGTGTCTGAAGCCCCATAGGAGGAACATCAATATGAACTAACCACTACCCCCAGAGCTCCTTGGAACTATACCACCAATCAAAGAAAACACATGGTGGAACTTGTGGCTCTAGCTATATATGTAGCAGAGGATGGCCTAGTCGGTCATCAATGGGAGGAGAGGCCCTTGGTCCTGTGAAGGTTCTATGGTCCAGTATAGGAGAATGCCAAGACCAGGAATGGGAGTGGGTGGGTTGGGGAGCAGGGGGAGGGGGAGATAGGGGATTTTTGGAGGGAAAACTAGGAAAGGGGATATCATTTGAAATGTAAATAAAGAAAATATCTAATTTTTAAAAAAGAAAAAAAGAAAAAAAAACAAATGTATCTCTAGGTAAACTAGAAAATGAAAAAAAAAACAAGAGGAATTCTTAGGTTCTGAAGAATAAAGCTAAATGATTTTTCTATAGAGTCTTGTAAAATAGGAAGTCTACTAGAACAGAAAAATCTCATTTTTCAACAGGAAATATTATCGTGTACATAGCTATCTTTAGAGCATTTTAGGAGTTAGGCTGACCCCATATCTCTGAATGAAGTGTGCAAAGGTTTCTAGTCCTTTGAAAGACTACTTTGAAATTTCCGGTTGTTCTACAAGAGCAGGCCCATCCAGAACAATGTTTACCTGGGCCCGTCTTCGCGAGCACCCAGCAATCCATGCGTGTATATGGACAGCGCTCCAGACGGAAGCTGATCCTGTTTTTATTCATGTAATGCTGCTGTCATGTACAATGCATGCGGTCTGAGATAACGAATTCTTCCACCCAGATTTCAAAGAAAGGCTCTGGAGACCAGGCATTTTATGGGAGGGTCGGGATTCCGGCATGCAGGAAGCCATGCAATGAGGAAAAGCCCAGCGAGGACCTTCAAGGTGACGGAGATGCCAGGAACCAGGAAACTGGACTGTCTGTTGAGGAGAACGGTAAGAGCGATACCAAGTCAAAGAAGAGTCACATGGGCAAAAAAAAGAAGCCTGCGTGATGGAGCTGCCCAAGCCCTTTGAAGCTTTCCTCATACCACAGATGCCCTCACTTCCAACCTAGGTTATTTGAAGTTCACAAATGCAGGACTCTAGTCTCATTGTGGCCCTATCCTTCCGTGTCTGTCCCCTTTGCTCTTTTTTTTTTTTGTAGAAATGAGAATGTTTTCTCCATCATGGTACATGAACTATGTAAAAAGTTATTTATTTCATTTTTTTATTTTTACAGTTAACTACAATTAACAATTGCCTTGAGCCTTGGAAGAGATGTTGAGTTTTGACGTGAGTTTTGACTTTAGACAAATTTGAGTTTAAACAAATTTGAAACTGTTAAGATCCTGTGACTCTTGGAGAGGAGATAAATACATTTTGCATGCTGAGGTGGGCATGAGCCTTTGATCAATAGCTAGGATCCTGTGTTTTGAACATAGAAAGTCTCCCACAGGCTCACAGTGTTACCTTTCGAAGGTGTGGGGACTTTAGGGGGACAGACCTACTTAAGGATGTCGATCACTAAGAGTTTTGGGAGCTTTTTCTTATCCTGGTCCCTTCCTTACTCTATGATACCTACTTTGAAAGCCTCATCTTCGTGTTCCTATCACTATATTTAGCCTCACCACAGGCCTCGACTTTATGGGACTAAGGGCTGCTAGTTGAAATCTCCAAGATGAATACATCTTTATTCCTCTTAAGCTGGAACATCAGGTACTCTGATCACAGTGTTAATACTTAGCCATTTTTGAGTCAACTGGGTGCTGGCTTGAGAGTAGACTCTGAGCTGGGAAAGTTTCTGCATCTCCACATGAAATGCCATTTATTCCAATGAGGACAAAGTGCTACCTCCTACAAGAGGCAAATGACTTTCCCTTCTGGCCATGGCGGATGTGAGTCAGGATTCCCTCTGCTCGTGGCACAGGAAACCTTACCTTCAGAACAGTCCTGCTGGAGGTGAGTTACAAGTGGGGTCTATGAGCAGTTCTTTCTGCTACTGAAGATTTGAACTTTGCCCCAGTTGAACAAACACTGGTAAGTTAGAGACAGAAGCTTGACCAAGAACTCCTGACATTCTCTTAACCGCCTCCTGGGGAACCACTGACCGCTGAAGGATGAGAGAAAAGAGAGTCATTGCTTTCAGTTTAGAATCCACACCTGTGGTCACATAGATGGCCCTGGATAACCTCAGTGGGTCACAAAATAGAATATAGACTTGAAAGTGGGTAGTGAATGGCCAGAGGTGACAGAAGTAAAATAGAGGTAAGAGAGGATGGGAATAAGAATTATCAAAGGAACATGTACTTATATGGAATTGCCTGATAACATTAATTAATATAAAACAATAGGATATAATGCAAAACAAATAAATGTAACCATTTATGTGAAGAATTATTTTCATTTTTGAGAGAATGAAGCATTAGATACATCCAAAGCCAGATTTTATAGCCAAACACATGCCTTGCTACTTAATTTAATAGAAAGATTAAATTGACAAAGTTAAAAAAAAATAAATGTTCTGTAACACTTTTTTTTTAAAAAAAAAACTACTTTTTCTAAAATGGATACAATAATAGATATCTTAAAAGTCATGTTTTATAAAATAAATATTCCTGGAGACAATGTTTTAAGCCCCATATTGTGAACACAGGGTAAATTTCCAGAGTGAGTATTTTGAGGTGTTAAAAGTTTTCTTGTCAAAACTTGATGGAGTTTAACTAAGCATGTTAATACATTGCCCTGAAACAGTACCCTCACCCAAAGCTAGTTTATGAAAATTATTAAGTTCATTTGTATGTCTCGTGAGTAGAATTGATATGTTTCTCTATGTTGTTCATGGGAAATGACTAAATATAGTTATGAACAATAGACTGAGCCCGAAATATTAAGTGGGAAGACTATGTTAATAAGTGAGGGAAGAAAGGCCAGCACTGAGTGATCTTCATACATGACTGGAGACTGTCACACAGCATTCAGAGAATCAGGACCCTATGTAAGGTGAGCAGATTTATTAAACATATAAAACATATTAAACATATAATCCAATTGTGTCTCTTTGCTTTCTGTAGATTTTTGGTGCTTGCCCAAATAGCCTTTCCTCCCCTTTCACATGCCAAACTTACAACACAGCCTTTGCTGATTTCAGAGTGTTCTGGTCATTGGCACCCTAGAGTCACTGCAAGTTAACCTATCATGAGTAAAGCTCACGTGACATGAAGGGACTTCTGTGCCGTGAAGTGAACATGGCACTCATTATCTTGTGTTTCTGTCATACACACAGTATCTAGGACTGTATCATTTGAATTACAAAAAGCAGCTTTACAGATCAGCATGAAGCCTTGGATGTAAACATGAAGCCAATGACCTGTAAAGCACAAGGACTTCTTTGGGTTTTGGCTGTTCTTCGTGATGGGCACATTTAACCTCTGCTGCAGGCTTCATTGCGGTAAATGACACAGCAATGTCACCTGCCACGAGCTTTTCAGAGAACATGGAGCTTTGCGAAAGACAAATATTTACTTCACAGAACACCAGATGGGAGGTACAGTAGGCACTAAAAATGAAAAACAATGTTACAGAAATCATGGAGAATTACATTTTATAATAAAAGAGTGTCAACCTAGAATCTACCACATTAGAGAGACCTAGGTGTTTGACCCACTTACATATGCTAATTTATGAAGAAATAGCTTGAAGGGCTGGCAAGGTGGCCCAATGGGTAAAGGGGCCATCTGAAAGGTGAGGACCTGGATTTTATCCTTTAGACCCACAGGGCAGAAGGGGAGAACCAACACCCAGAAGTCAACCTCTGAACTCCACACACTTACTGTGGTGTGTGCAACTACATATATTTATGAAAAATAAGGACAATTTTTAAAAATATAAAAAAAAAATTGAATTCTGTAGAAGGCAGAAGCTAATCGTTTGGTTTAGCAAAAACTATGTATCAAACTACTTAGATTAACTGTACTTAAAGGACAGGTCAGATGTACAGAGGAAGTATTTAGACCTGTCATTTGGACCTAAATATATTTCTACTAACATTTTAATTTAGGTCCAGAGGGAAGAAAATTGCTCAAAAGAGTAAAATTTCAACCAAACTAAATTCTTTGCATGAGCAACAGAATCACATCTTAATTACTGCCAAGAGAACAAGGATTTGTTCTAGGAGAATATTATTGAGTCAGGATATTCAACTCAGTGCCACCCATCCCTGTGTCCTGAAGGCAGAGGGGACGCTCACCCATCAAGATTGCCAGGACTCCTCCAGGCCTGGCTATGGTAAAAACTGTGAAGAAACTGGCAACACTAGGAAAGAATGTCTGACTATTTCCTGTTGGACTCACCCCAGGTATCACGGGCAGAGTGAATGTGCAGGAAGACCCTGTAGTGAACACAGGCTTTATTTATTATCTAATTTATGCATTTGGCTGGCGTGCAAAGTGACAGATTTTAATGTGCCTTGTGATGGAATATCAAACATGTCTTCTTTGGTTTTCCATGAACTTTATGACAGCTCAGACTATTTTTTTTATTTTTATTGGTTATTTTATTTATTTACATTTCAAATGTTATCCCCCTTCCCAGTCCCCGCCCCCTGCTAACCCACATCTCACCTGCCCTTTCCCCTGCTTCTATGAGGGTGCTCCCCCACTCAACTCCCCCTCTTGACTAACACCCTAGCATTCACCTACACTGGAATATCAAGCCTTCACAGGACCAAGGGCCTCCCCTCCCACTGATGCCAGACAAGGCCATCCTCTGCTACATGTGCGGCTGGAGCCATGGATCCCTCCATGTGTACTCTTTGGTTGGTGGTTTAGTCCCTTGGAGCTCTGGGGTATGGGGTGGAGTCTGGTTAGTTGATACTGTTGTTCTTCCTATGGAGTTGTAAACCCCTTCAGCTCCTTCAGTCCTTTCCCAGCTCCTCCATTGGGGACCCCCGTGCTCAGTCCAATGGTTGGCTGCAGACATTCGCATCTGTATTGGTCAGGCTCTGGCAGGGCCTCTCAGGGGATAGCCATACCAGGCTGCTGTCAGGAAGCGCTTCTTGGCATCAGCAATAGTGTCTGGGTTGGTGGCTGGAGATGGGATGGATCCCCAGGTGGACCAGTCTCTGGATGGCCTTCCTTCAGTCTCTGCTCCACTCTTTGCCCCTATATTTCCTTTAGACAGGAGCAATTCTGAGTTCAGACTTCTTATCAGACCATTTTTTCTTCTATGCAATAAGTTTAATGAAGCCTTTGGGTAATTGGGAATTTTTCTTTCTATACTCTTGTTTATTATAGATTCTGAAAACAGTTTTTTTAAGGTATGGAATTCTAAGATGCCATCATTTTGTGTTGAACATAAATTTTCATTCTCTGAATGTGCTACCCTTTTTGTCTGGAAGATGCCGGGTATCTTTGAAGATATTTGATCTCCTTGTGATTTGTTCAATATCTGAATGGCATGACTGGTGTCTTAGTTAGGCCAACTCATGATCTCCCAAGCACATCCCTGTTTCTCAATTCTTGGAATCTGTGGATGTGTCAGGTGGCACAATAAGAATAAACTCAGTGGCCAGAGATAAGGTTGCTGACCTGCTGACTTTGCAATGTGGAGGTCATCTGGGTTAATCAACTGGACCATTAACCAGGATCTGCGTGAGTTAGGGGGTTTTAAGATCCTCTGCTACCAACATGGAAGATGGAGGAGAAGTCATGATCTCATGACTGGCCAGTCCCCAGAAGCTGGGATAAGGAAGGGAGGAGACCCTCCCCTAGGCCTACAGCAACCACGTGGTCCAGGCACTGTGAGACCCATTCTGAATTACTCAGGACCGAGGTATGACTTCTTGAGTTAAGTTGCTTTTCTGAGTCAACAGAGAACTGAGACCCTCATACCAAAGCAGAGATCCAACAATTTTATCATTTCTAGAAAGTCTCAAAAATTCAGATACTTTTTTAATCTTACTCCCTCATGTGATTTTATTAACACACATGTTCCCTTATCTATTTTGTTCTTTAAAGTATCCTCTCAGTTTTAAGTTCATTTTTGCATGTTTTAATCATTTGTTTTCTTTTCAAGCACACCCAGGTGTTTTCATTCCCTTCCCTTTTTCTTACTGTTGACAAGACTACTCCTTTGTCTTCAAACATGCTGGGAAAATTTATTTTCAGACTGTTCAAAAAAATCAAAATCAATTCTTATGCTGTTGTCTTGAAGACTCTTTATAAGCCTTTTTGTTTCCCAGGATTTTCCTATGGTTTCTTGTTTAACGTTTCTTCTCTCATCTCCTCTATACTTTGATTTTCTCTAAGCCTCTTGATCCTTCAAACTTTGCCTGTGTCAGGTTTTGAAACCTGGGCTTGAATTCAAGAATGACCCACAGGAATTGCACTTGCTTCTTTTTCAATATTTATGAGCACAAATAAATCCAGGAGTGTTTCGTGGGCCTGTCTGCTAGACATTCTCACAGACTTTCATACTGAAAACTAAAATCCCCATGTAAGAAGACTGGACTTGTAGAATGAATATTTAGGTCTCTTTCCCCTATAGCAATGATTGGGAACCCACTCTTTCTGCCTCCTACAGGAGCAGTGAGGCACCATTGCCATGATTAGTGACAGTGTCAGGTGTCCCTCCTACCGCAGCTCTTCACTGTCCATGAGGTTAGCTAGCCAAACTGTCTACAAAGGACTTGGCTGTGACTTTCCCAATAAATAGAAGCTTGGACCATGGGTTTGGAAGAGGCCACCTTCTAAATTCTTCGGAGATGAGCCCAAAGGTCAATACTACATGAATTTCATTGGGACTGACTGTCCCTCAGGTCGGTAACTCCTAAACTCTGTTGAGATTGCCTCCAGGCTAGCATGTGGCAACCTCAGACCAAGCTGCCAGTAAGAATTCTGAAGGGAAGCTCAAAGTGTTTTCTATGGTCAAGCACATGGCCCTCAGTGTCTGGGCATCTGAATCATGAAATGCCTGACCATCACCTCCTTCTCCAACTCCTTCCAAACATCCCTTGCTTTTTCTCTGCTTGCATTCCCTATGTCAGGTCATTGCCCCCTCCCCCTCCTGTCCTGGGAAGAGCTTTTCTGCTAATGTGGGAGATAGATTGCTAGGGTGTGCTTGCATCACAAGACTCCGGTTGAGGGAGAGGCAAAGCAGACTGTTAGTATCCACACAGTGGTTGGGTGTGCACAGCTACTGCAGGACTTTTCTGGCCATTCAGTGCTGTGAAGAACAAATGGATGGTCAGTATTCTTATCATGTGACTGATATCTGCAGGTAAATGAACTGCCTGGAGCAACTGTTCTCAAAGAAGAACATAAAGAAGAGGCTTCACAAAAACACGTTAATTTTACCAATTTTTTTTTTCTCATTTGAAACACATCATTGAAAACCTGGTGTTGGTCAGTCTCAAGTCAGAAAAATCCATACTGGAGATGAAGAGAAAATACTAGCAGTTCAAGGGACAGACTAGAACAAGATAAGCCCTGAAACACTGGAGAGGGACTTGTACTTAATGGGACTGAGAGGACTGCAGACCACAGAAAGAGGGAAAACCTGAGATGGGATTCACAGAGCAGCTCTTAGACACTACCATGGGAGTCACAAGGAAGAGCTTTAGAAAATGCAGCCCCAACCCCCCGGGAGTTACAGTGGTAAAAGATATTACTTTCTTTTTTGTTGTTGTTGTTTAGGCATTTTTTATTAGATATTTTCTTCATTTACATTTCAAATGCTATCCCCAAAGCCCCCTATACCCTCCCCCTGGCCCTGCTCCCCAACTCAATCACTCCCACCTCCCAGCCCTGCCATTCCCCTGTACTGGGACATATGAACTTTGCAATACCAAGGGCCTCCCATTGATGGCTGACTAGGCCATCCTCTGCTACATATGCAACTAGAGACACAGCTCTGTGGGGGTACTGGTTAGTTCATATTGTTATTCCTCCTATAGGGTTGCAGACCCCTTTAGCTCCTTGGGTACTTTTTCCAGCTCCTTCATTCGGGGCCCTGTGCTCCATCCAATAGATGACTGTGAGCATCCACTTTTGTATTTGCCAGGCACTGGCATAGCCTCACAAGAGACAGCCATATCAGGGTCAGCAAAATCTTGCTGGCATATGCAATAGTGTCTGGCTTTGGTGGTTGTTTATGGGATGGATCCCCAGGTGGGGCAGTCTCTGGATGGTCCTTCCTTCCATCTCAGTTACAAATTTTGTCTCTGTAATTCCTTCCATGGGTATTTTGTTCCCCATTCTAAGAAGGAACGAAGTATCCACACTTTAGTCTTCCTTCTTCTTGAGTTTCATGTGTTTTGCAAATTGTATCTTGGGTATTCTAAGTTTCTGGGCTAATATCTACTTATCAGTGAGTGCATACCATGTGTGTTCTTTTGTGATTAGGTTATCTCACTCAGGATGATATCCTCCAGATGTATTCATTTGCCTAAGAATATCATCAATTCATTGTTTTTAATTGCTGAGGAGTACTCCATTGTGTAAATGTACCACATTTTCTGTATCCATTCCTCTGTTGAGGGACATCTGGGTTCTTTCCAGCTTCTGGCTGTTATAAATAAGGCTGGTACAACCACTCTGGAAATCAGTCTGGCAGTGCCTCGGAAAATTAGACATAGTACTACCGGAAGATCCAGCAATTCCTCTCCTGGGCATATACCCAGAAGATGTTCCAACCTGTAATAAGGACACATGCTCCACTATGTTCAAGATATTACTTTCTTAATAAAGAAAGTCCTTCACATAATTGTAAGAAATTAGAATTCAGTTTCAAAGAATCACATGGACACACAAATGCACACATATACATATATGTAGGAATATGTGTATGAGCCATCCCAATTCCCAACATACCCCACAACTTAGAAACCCAGATTTGAGGTCATGAAGGAAAAGTTTCCTAAACATTCTGATGAATACTGATCCCTGAGACGAGGAGCAGAGTCTGCGTAACAGTGGAGGCTGTGTTCTCATGGACAGATGGGAGCCTAGCTGCCTTTCTATCACTCAGTCTTTTATGAACATTTGTTTTGACTATTACAACCCTCAAAAATCAGGACATACCCCTTCTGTTAACTGTCTCGTGCTATTCTGTCCAACACCATGGCTAGTGAGCCCCAGAAACAGAGCTAATTTGAACTGAGAAGTGCTGGGAGTATAAAATAACACATGCATTTTCAAATACTTAGTGTGAAAATCTGTGTAGAGTAATTTAATAGTTACCATATACTATTAATAAGACAGAAATAATTAAAATCTGAGTTACTATTTTCATTATCTGTAGCTAAGTTAAATGTTAATAGAGTGACTTTCACCTGCTCATGGTATATTTCTTCCTATAGGACTCTTTAAAAGCTTGATTGGCGTGCTGCCTTCATTTCAATTTCACTGAATTTCTCTTATTTTTGTTAATACTTGTTTATACTTTGGGTGGGAAACCACGTGTCACAGCATGTGTGGGACTTAGAGAGAAACTTGTACAAGTTGGTTCTCTCCTTTTCCTGTGTAGGTTCCAGGGATCGATCTCAGGCTGTGAGGCTTGGCAGCGAGCATCTTTACTACTGAGCCACTTTGATGGCCCTGTATTTATCTTAGCTAGTTCAGCTGTTGTATTTCAACCCCACGAAGAGTGCCATTTAAATAAAACTATGCTTTAGCTGAGATGTGTTGAGTAATGTCTTATTTAAACAATAAAGCGCCGGGCTAATGTACAGCCACAGGAATTACACGGTATTTGCAGTATGTTTTAAGAAAGGGGTAAGTGCCAGTTTTGCAAGACAAATGTTTGTTAAATTAAAGTCAGAGGCAATTAATACAAGATGATTCAAATGTCCTCTGTGCTTAGAATGAGTGGCTTTTCAACTCTCTTTCATCTTGGCGTCTTGATAAAGTCACAGACAGTTGTGTGTATGTCCATCAGTAAGGTAATCCCATCTTAAAGGTGACTGTGACCGACTGCCCTATCAGCTTACTCCCCGGTGCTCCTCAGCACATTAATACATAAACACTCAGTGCATCACACACACTTTCCCAGGCTTAGACTCATATTAAAAGCATACATGTGGGCATGAATTATGTATTTCAGCATTTCACACATGCTGACAACTATATGTATATTAGATAGATGCATATGTGTGTTTCTTTGTTTTGAAAGATGGATTCATATGCTCATTTTTTTCAGAATCTTTCACATTTTAATGGTTCCTTAAAGCCATCTCTTCCAGGTTGGATGTGTATATTCATGTTTTCACCTGCTTCAGAGCAGAAAAGAAGATGTAAGTCAGAGGTAAGTGTGCTGTAACATAGATGCCTTGTAGTTGTGCTCCTCTTTTGATGAACATACTTCTGTTCATCTATTAGACCTTCCCCCTCTACTCCTCTCCCCTCCCTTCCTTCCCTTCTCCCTACTCCCCTTCTCTCCCTCCCCCTCCCTCCCCTCATCTTCCCTTCCCCTCCCCTTCCTACCCTTCTCCTCTTCCTTCCCTTCCTTTACTATTAGGAATGAGCTTTTGATAGATACCGTTATATGTATCATTTTGAGCATGGGATTTGATTATGTGAGAAGTGTTCCCAGCAATGAGGTCCCCATCAGAGAATTGATGTATTGTGTCTGCCCACGTGTGAGTAAATAAGTCAAGTAGAGCTTGCTGCTTTGCCTTTAAAACCGTGGAAGGAACCACAGTTCCGTAGTTGGAGTGAGAAAGGGTTACTGTAAAGAGAGTTCTACTCTTCTTAAGGTTGCCCACAGTGCTGATAACAGAAAACTTGAGTGGTTGCTGTTAATGCTGACAGATGGTTTTCCAGGAGCTGTGGACTGAACTGAGAGTTAGAAACGTTCTCCCGACACAGTGACTAACTGAAAACCAAATCTTCACATTTGTGAAATTTCCATTAACCTGAGTCCAAAAGGCACCTGTCATCCTGTGGGCCATGAAAATCATTTCCCACCTTTCTGGCTTTGGTCATCTTCCTGTTAGACTCAGACAAGATTGATACAGGACATTAATATTAACTATAGAAATTAATACTTTATTATCATTTGTGTTTATCTTTATATGTTACTCTTGATTGTTTATTATACTTAGTCTTGGGCGTATTGGGAAGATTTTGTGAGTTTTAATCAAATTTTCTCTGTAACTTCTCTTGATAGATTTTTGTATCTTGGTCAATGAGAGGAGAGAAAACAGCCCATGGTACCTCACTGATTTTCAGTGTGATACATGTTCTCAAGCTCTCTTTTGTATTTTAGTGTTTGCTGCTTGCCACTACTTTAGTTTTCAAGTATCTTCTGATCTTTTCCATATCTTAAAAACACCTTTTCCCTCTGCTTCTGTCTTCTACTAAAGATATGAACACTGTTCATATAGTAGTGCAGTGAGCTCTTAACCGACAAGTGATTCAGTAATAATCATATCAAACGTCTTCTTGGTGACAACTCACTCACTAGGATAGATAGGATATCAAAACTACCCTGTGGTTTTACTTTTCTACAGATTAAACCACTATGTGTGCTAGAAATTCATGCACCAGATTGTTGAGCCAAAAGCTGAGGTTGCAAGGTGTATAATCATAAGCTTTTTATGAAACGGTGCTATTGACTGGAACTCTTTCCACAGGAGTGTATATGAGAGTCCGGGTATTTATAAGGAGGCAATAGAATAAATTCTAACATACCCGATCTTCCCTTTCCCCATCACACAGCGCTGAGTCCAATCCAGGGAAAACATATCCTTCTGATAATGAAGGAACAATTAAAAATAAAGCAGTTACACTTTTTTTAAACCAAAATATGTTTAGGCACATGTCCAGACATTACTTGTGCAAAAATACAGTGTTGCAATTTTTAAAAGATGTTAAATGGTAATTGACTATTCAATCATACATTCTATTTATGTAGTTGCACTAAAATAATTTGCATTTATTTATTTTTGAGTTAACGAATTTGGGAATTTAGCCTTCTTTCCACTGTTGCTTCAATAATAAGCTTCCCATTTATAAAATTAAAATGTGCTTATTGGGAGATATTCAAAGGCTATGAAAAGCAACAAAGTTAAGACCTAAAAGTAAAATTGTAGGAAAAATGCTAGGAAGAGTCAAGTAAACTGAACTATTACTTTAAACTACAGAGATATGGTCATTACTGAATAACATGATATAAAAACCATTTCAAAATGTGTCAACAAAGCAGGAGACAACCTGTATCATTGAGAAGCACGGTTTTGTCTTGCCATGTCAAGGTGTTTCACACAACACACAAGAAAAGCCAAACCATTGTCCCCCTCAGTCTGCCATCAATGGGAGACAAACTAGAAATCTTTCTCATGATAGCAAGGTGAGGCTGTAGATCACTGAGCCAGACTTAGAGGTGCACTAGTGCAGGGTGGCTGTGGCTAAGATTAGGTAACATTGGACTTAAGCAGGTGATGTCTAGTGCCTTAACAAGCAAAATTACCATTTTAGAAAGGCATTGCTGGAAAGAAATCAGATCTCAAAATTGTTTATGCACGCCTGACTTAAAAGTTGTGTCTGAACTTCAGAAAAGCCCATATCCAAGGTTGTAACCTGTCTGTGCTTTCATTTCTAATTTTGAAGATTTTTTTTTCTTTTCAAGTCCAATGCTTATATTCTGGTAATTCTGTGTCCTCTGTGAGTGTATACATGCAAATAAATGCTAAGTGCAGACTAATAGTCTCAAAAACCTTTATATTACAGCTACCTCTCTGTAAGTGGCACATGGCTGAAGACTAACACTGGCAGGGGAACTTCTTACCCCTGAATTCAGTCTTGGCACCTGTCCTCATATCCACAGCCATCGTCTTATCTTTGGTTCTGCATCACACAGGGTTTCTCTAAAGAACCTCTAATGTCCTCTCTGTTCGCAGTACAGAATACAGAGTTTAACACGTGGCTGCTATGCCTTTCTCTTATACCTTTCAGCTCTGTTTGGAGCTATGAATCTCACTGGCCTTGTACTCATCTGGAATAAATGAGAGACTCAGGTCCATGCCTTCAAAACCAAGCACTGGGCACTCGGGTGTGAGCTGGTCACCTCCCCAGGCTCCCCTTATTGTACATGGTATGCACATCCTTCTAAGCTCGGGCTTTCCTGTGTGCGCCTTTCAGCTCCTCTGTCCCAGTCTCACTCTCAAGACTTCTCTTTTGTACATACTTACCACTGGCCAGACTTTTGTCAATTGGGCCACCAAATTATTAAACAGGTTTGGGAGCGATTCGAAGAAGAGAATTTGCATGTAATATTTAAGCTTTGAATAGATTACTTTTTTTCTTCCCTTAAACTTAAATTTCCCTTAGGATATTTTAGCAAGTTCAGCATACTAATGAGATGCCAACCACAATGACTGACAGCAGATGTGTGGTATCCAGTGCTCAGTTACTAACTCTGCAAGTTGTCTGTGGAATTTTTAATATCTCTAAGAATTTTTTAAACTCTTGTTTTTGAGGTGAGGCGTAAATTGCATTTAGCTGAGAATCATTTATTTCCAGCTCAAAACTTATGCATTATGTACCAAGCAGTACCCAGCTACATTTTCATAAATACATTAGAAATAAAAGGTCAGCCCACCAGATGTGAGTTGTACCTTTTCGGGCATGGGCCCAGGGTCCCAACTACGAGTTGCCTGTATGGCCAATAAGGATCCCTTTCAAACTCTGTAGACATTGTATTTATTCCTTTAATATTGAACAAAAACTTCAACTCTACCTCCATATTTCTGTTTATGCTACACAAACTTCTTTCTATTTTTTTAAATATATAAAAATATATTGAAATATAGGGACTATAAAATATGAATGGTAGACGAAAGAACCTTGCACCCAGGGGAAAAGTGAGTCTTCCAAATTCCATGTCCAGCACCGGATGCCTGCGGCCAGCCCCAGCCCTTGCTCTTTTCCTTCCTCCTGTTTCACTTTCTCAGGAAGCAGTGACTTATTTCCCTTCAGCCAGAATCAGCGTCTACGTTTGTGAATTAAACATAAGGAGGCTTTCTGCTCAGGGAAGATAAAAGCCATGTGAAGGGACTTTGCCAGGTTTCATCTGAAGGATGCTCACAGAATCAAGCTGGGGGTTGGGGGTGACTTAGGAAGTTGGCAAAAATGACAGTTTGCTTCCTTTGACACTGCCCCCTCCCACATTCTTCCTAATTAAATAAACTAGTTTAGCAAAACAAAACAAGAAGTGGAGTTTTACATTTATGGAAGACAGAAAAAGAAACAGCTGCCAATGGATCTGTGTGCACCGAGGAAAGCAAATGCATTTCCTCAGTTCCCTGGTTTGGTTTCTTTGTTTCTCTTTCTGAAAAGCACATCTACTCATCAATTTTCCCCATTAATAAGATAAGTAGTAACATCAGGTTTGCTATTATTCTAGAGAACTAGCTCGAAGTGTCACAACTGACTTTCCCTGAAGAAGCATGTTGGCATGGCAAACAGTACATTCCACAGTGGGAGTCCTGTCAGGGTAACGTGGTTTCTGCATTTTACAGTTGTTTCTGCAGTGGTTTTGTGACAGCAGATTCTGAGGTCTTTAGAGATGCTTGGTTTGTCAAGCATTGGCTTCTGTTAACTAAAGGAAGGAAGCTGAGGGTGGAGAGGGGGAATAAATACATAAATACATCTTTCAAACTGTGGCTGAAGGGCTGAGGCTTGGAGGTTCATGTGATGTTCACTGAAGAGCCATCACAGATGTCCACTTTGAGTCAGGACAAAAATGACTGCCCTCAACACCTGGATAGCAGAGCCCTGGACAGGAGACACACAAAATGAGTACTGTTTTCTCTGTGTGTGCCTATTTTGAGAGATTTTATGGTGATAGGGAAAAAAGGAGAAACTAGCCAGCTTAATAAGCTGAGGAGACAGAACTGAGGCCATGGATTCCAGGGTATAAAGCTGTTATAAAACAGAAAGAGGAGGAGGAAAGGAAGAGGGAGAGGGAGAGGGGGAGGGAGAGGGGGAGGGGGAGGGAGAGGGGGAGGGGGAGGGGGAGGGGGAGGGGGAGGGGGAGGGGGAGGGAGAGGGAGAGGGAGAGGGAGAGGGAGAGGGAGAGGGAGAGGGAGAGGGAGAGGGAGAGGGAGAGGGAGAGGGAGAGGGAGAGGGAGAGGGAGAGGGAGAGGGAGAGGGAGAGGGAGAGGGAGGAGGGAAAGGATATGAATCTGAGAATGGATCATGTAAATGGGAAAAACACTGAGAATATATAATGGGAGAGTATATTATAGGAGAGGGTGGTTCACAGAAGCCACACTAGAAAACCCATGGTTTGTTGGACACTGGGTTTTGTCTTTGCAGTGAAGAAAGTTGAGTGTCATCAGTGATCTTCTCCCCCTGGGTCTGCAGCCCTCACTTGGGTCCATTTCTGAAGCTTTCTTATCATAGCACATGGAAATTCTTCATCCTTTCACCCTCTCCTCCAACAATGTCCCTGACTCTGCAGGCCCTGGCAACCATTTTTCTCCTTTCCCTTCCCACAGAAATAACTACCTAGGTACCTCACATATACACAACAATGTAACCATCCTAAGTACCTCCCATACATGCAACAATGTAAATATCCCAAGGATCTCACATAATGCAACAATGTAACTACCTAAGTGCCTTCCGTATACACAACAATGTAACTATCCTAAGTACTTCACATACATGAAACAATGTAACTACCTAGGTACCTCACATATACACAGCCATGTAACTACCCTAAGTGCCTCTTATACACACAACAATGTAACTATCCTAGGTACTTCACAGACACACAACAACCTATCCTAGATAACCTCACATACACTCAGCAATGTATTTGTCAGTATATGTAGACCTTATTTTACTTAGAATAAAACTTACAGTCTTTGATGGTCATCAGTACTGTAGCACATACCAAAATTTCATTTAAGAGTTAATATTCAGAGGGCTGAACACAAAGGCCAATGACCTTGCTTGAGCAGGTGGCCAAATGGCAGATCAAATCCCTTGATTTCCACAAGTTGTCTTTCTCTTTAACATTTTGTTAACTTTTCCCACAGAACATATCAATGAGAGAGCAAATAATTTTAACTGATTGCTTCCTGGTTTGGAAAAATACAGACCATGGATCGATAGGTGTGAACTTCCAACTCAATTGCTAAATTCTGAATTTTGAAATTCATTTGACTACAGATATTTCCATGCAGAGATAAACTGTGCAAGTTCATATCAATAACAAAGCAGGAAGGGATGTGTATCATTGAAAAACACTTTTATTTTTCCATGTGGAGTTTCACATGATGACACACTAGAAATATCAAGGCAATGTCCCATGAGGACCACCATCAATGGGAGTCAAACTGGAGACTCTCCTCACTAAGCACTTTGGGGAAATTACTTAGAGAGGCTCTGCCAAGCGTGCAACAGGCCTGATGAAGACAGGAAAATGGAGTTTTCTGTCCTTTGGAGACCCATAAGAGCCTTCAGACAATACCTATAGCAGCTTCCTTCTCACTCACTGTCTACTGCCAGTAAAAATGTTGCAAAAGCCTACTTAGTATTTGTTCTTCCTGCCATTCAATCTACCTTTTATTGTATAAAAAAAAAGCCAGGAGAGTATAAACTAGTAAAACTGTTATAGAAACCAGTGGGGGTATGGTAGGAACTTAAGCTTATTCCCAACTAGTTTATAAATAATTGAGACTCAGACTACGGTTATTTTATGTGCCTCTGACAATCACTGGTGGTCACCCCTAATCTACTCTTCTAGCTGTAGGCTTGGCTGCCTCTCCAGTAGTGTACCCCAGATATTTTCTGTTTCTCCTGGCCATGTGCTCATGGTTCCTCTCCCTTCATGGTGACTTCCTCCCCCTCTTTGTCCTCCTCCTCGAACTCCTTCTCCTCCTCCTCCTCCTCCTCCTCCTCCTCCTCCCCCTTTCCTCCTGGTCTCTTCTCCTCCTACCAGGGCCCGCCTATCCCACCTACCACCAATCCCTTCAGTAATTGACTGTAGCTAATTTTATTTAACCAATATTTTTAAATCAAGGAGCAAGGTTTGTACAACTAAAGTTTGTAAACGTGAGAAGTCACTTGTAGGCCTAGATCTTCGGGTGTAGAATGTAACAATACAATACATATCAGTAGAACAAACTTCAACATAGGTGTTTCTCTAAAAGTAGAACTGTCATATACAATGCCTGGACATAAACCGGAGAACTTTATATCCTACCACAGACACCTGCACATCCATGTCTACTGCTGCTCCATTCACAATAGTAAGAAAGTGGACCCAACAATACTGAGGTCCATCAACAGGTAAATAAATAATGAAAATGTGTACATACACACAACAACGTTATGTTCAGACCAAGTGAAAACTGAAATTATGACATTTGCAGGAAAATGGATGGCTCTTCAAAGTCTTGGTAATCTAAAGTCAGAAAGACAAGAAGCACGTGTTCTCATTTATATGTGGATCCTACTCTATAATGTAGACATGTGTTTATATACAAGGGTATGACTGTAGGTGCAGCTTTTAAAAACAGAAAATAGATGAAGAGAGGGTAAAAATATGAGCTGTGAATGGAAGGAGGAAAATGGGGCAGACATGGACACGCAGAGTATGAAAACAGAAGGTGCATTAAGGGGGAGGTTGCTGAAAGTGTCAGAGAAGAGGGGTGAGGAGCTGAGGGAGGAGAATTTACTGAAGTGCACTTTGTTAAAGAAAACACAACAGTACCTTATAATGTGTAACTACTAAGTACAAATAGAAACAATGTAGGAATGCATTCAGCAATGAGGCTAACACTTGATCAGAGATTTAAAGGAGAGCCTACTCCCGAGGGTCTGCTCAGCATGCCTCCATCTTTGTCATACTCTTCCAATCTGCAGTGCTCAGCCACACTGGTCCTCCTGATCCCTACACTCCAATCACTCTACTAGGTTTCTGTCCCCTGGCTGAGCTGGAAGGAGCCTGTCTCAGACACTCAGATGGATGTAGTAATCAACTTATTTTCCTGTTCACCAGTGACTAGTAATGCCCCTTTCCCACCCTGGCATTGTCTAGGTTTGCTTTATAGTGAGGAAAGAAGCCTACACCACATGTAATGACATGAAGATCCTGTACCCAGGAATACTGCAGACATCTTTTTACACTCATAAATACTCATTTATATTATCAATTCCATGCCTAATAACTCAGCTCCTTGGGGACTTGGTAATTCATTTTACCATACATATCAATTGGGTTCATTACCACAGTATTCAGTGTGTCTATCACTGGAATAAAGTTAATTATTCTAAAAAAAAAAATCAGCCACACATTTATCTGAATATTCTGTAATGAGATGATTAAGTTACAAAGTTGTCTGTCAGCCATACTCAAATGTAAATTAATAACGGGCGAGGAGTAGAAAATTAGCATATGCATAACAGGTATATCAGTGAGGTTCATGTTATTAGAACAAAATACCAAAAGCCATTAACTTAGAGGGAAAAAGTTGATTTGCTTCAAGGCTGGGGGGGGTTCTTTTTTTCTTTCTTTCTTTCTTTTTTTCTTTCTTTCTTTCTTTCTTTTTATTTATTTATTTATTTGGTTTGTTTGGGTTTTTTTTTTTTTTTTTTTTTTTTTTTTTTAAGACAGGGTTTCTCTGTGTAGCCCTGGCTGTCCTGGAACTCACTCTGGAGACCAGGCTGGCCTCGAACTCAGAAATCCGTCTGACTCTGCCTCTCAAGTGCTGGGTTTAAAGGTGTGCGCCACCACTGCCTGGCTTGGGGGTTCTTTTCTAAGACAAAGTAATCTTGCAGAGAGACTCACATTATGAGGAAGGGGCACTTTACCAAAAACATAAGGAATTCTGATAAGCAGTCCCACCTTAAAAGGCCACAACACTCCAAACAATGCCTCTCTCCAGAGACCCAATCCAGTAACACACAGACCTTTGGGCCTTGCTTTTTGCCTACACTATAGCATCTTTCCATGTTTTTTTGTTCCATATCTTCAGTTTTAACTGTGGTGTGTTGAGGGGACTTCCTTTTCGGGTCTTATTTATTTGATGTTCTGTGTGTTTCTCTTGCCTACATGGGTGTGTATTTCCTTAATTCGGGCACATGATCTATGATCTTGTCCTTGGTCCATGCCATTGGCATAGGGCTCTTCTCCCTCATCTGTCCCTGTTATTGAATGATTTCATGCTCTTCACACATTTCTCACATGCTCCTGTCCAGTTTACTTGATGTTTTCATATCCTTTGCTTATGTGGTCTGA
Source organism: Mus caroli (assembly GCF_978045245.1). Lineage (NCBI taxonomy): Eukaryota > Metazoa > Chordata > Mammalia > Rodentia > Muridae > Mus > Mus caroli. The sequence continues at coordinate 119,599,343 of NW_028227265.1, read as the reverse complement.
ATTCTCTACTTCATCTTTGAGTCCTGATGTTCAATATTCTGCTTGAGGCATCACAGTTTTCTAATTGGGATGCTGAGATTTTATTATTATTATTATTCATTTTATTTGTTTACATTTCAAATGATATCCCCCTTCCCAGTTACCCCACACACCCCATCCTACCTCCTCTTTCCTCTCCCCCCTCCCCTTTACCTCTATGAGGGTGCTCCTCCACCCACTTACCCACTCCCACCTGTGCTGGGGCATCAAGCCTCCATAGGACCAAGGGCCTCTGCTCCTATTGATATCAGATAATGCTATCCTCTGCTACATATGTATCTGGCGTCCTGGCTCCTTCCATGTATACTTTTTGGTTGGTGGTTTAGTCCCTGGGTGATCTGGATGGTCCAGTTAGTTGATACTTTTCTTGCTATAAGGTTATAATCCCCTTCAGTTCCTTCAGTCCTCCCCCTAGCTCTTCCAATGGCATCCCCTGGCTCAGTCCACTATTTGGCTGTTAGTATCTGCATCTGTATCAGTCAGGTAATGGTAAAACCTCTCCAGGAACAACTATATCAGGCTCCTGTCCGTAAGCATTTCTTGACCTCTGCAATAGTGTGGGGGTTTGGTGTCTTCAGATGGGATGGATTCCTAGGTAGGGTAGTCTCTGGATGGCCTTTCCTTCTGTCTCTGCTCCATTTTTTTCTTGTCTTTCCTTTTGAGAGGAACATTTCCAGGTTAAAAATTTTGAGATAGTGCCGGGCGTGATGGCACATGCCTTTAATCCCAGCACTCAGGAGGCAGAGGCAGGCGGATTTCTGAGTTCAAGGCCAGCCTGGTCTACAGAGTGAGTTCCAGGACAGCCAGGGCTACACAGAGAAACCCTGTCTCGGAAAACAAAAGCAAACAAAAAACAAAAATTTTGAGATAGGTGATGGCCCTATCTCTCAACTGGGGGCCATACCTATCTACTGGAGGTGGTCCGGTTCTATCTTCCCTTTGTTGAGTATTTCAGCTAACGTCACAGCCATTGGTTCCTGGGAGCCTCTTGCTTCCCTGGAGTCTGGGACTTTCTAGTTGCTATTCCCAGTTCCCCATCCCCCACTGCTACATGTTTCTATTCAATTTCCTGACCCTCCTCTGTACTTTAATGCTTTTATCCCTTTATTGAATTTAGTTTTCAAATCCTGCTTTATCTTCATCATTTCTTTCAGCTGAGCATTTGTATTTTCTTGAACATCAGTCAAGCACTTACTATAAGCCTCTTGGAGCTCGATGAAGTGTTTGTTCATGTCGCCTTTAAATTCTCTGATTTCTTTGATAAAGTTTATAGATATTCTTTTAAATTCCATGGGAATCATCTATGTAGTTCTCATTAGAGAACACTTCTATATGACTAGTGGGTTTGATGGGAGACATGTTGTCTTGGCCGTTCATGGTTTTTTTGGTTTTATAACTTGAGCCGGCATTTTTACTTTTCTCTTTGGCTGTGTATCTGATGCAGGAATCTGGCTCATCTTATGTTGGGTCAGAGCAGAAGATTTATGACCTAAGCTAGGTCTGTTGAGGCTTGAAAATGAGATTTATTTGGACCCGGCAAAGATGGCTCCCAGACCATGGGTCTGGCATTTGATCTGAGGGTGTATATATATACAGGTAACTTACCAAACAAAAGTGGCTCAAGATAAAAAGCAAGTTAGAAGGCCATGCATCAGAAGCTATGCCTGTGGGTGTGGAGATAGCAACAGGTGGAGTGAAGAATGGGAAAGTAGAGAAGAGCAACTTACAGCAAGTTTGCCTTTGAACAAACTACATAGTAGCACAGGTAGACAGTGGACAGAAAAATGATAGAGGCTCATGAAAGACAGATGATGAATTGTATACGGAGGATAGATAGGCATAGATAATATAATGATAAATGTATACATAGTGGATACATTGATAGATAATAGATGGATCAACAGGAAATAAATGGTAAGTGACTATGTGATATGTAGATAGCTATTGATACATGGATAGATACATGAACCATGAACGGTGCATAGAGAGATGATCGGTACATAAGTCATAAGTACTGCTATTGCAATAGGCAATTTTGACCTCAGGCTATATATTATTGAATTATGAAATTGTAGTGATAGTCTTTAGTATCTTGTTATACATCATATAGATTTACAAATAGATAATACCCCATAAATGCACACACACAAATAGACAACAGGTAACTGGGTAATTAGACATACATACATGTGAGATTATACAGAAAGCTGGAACAAAACAGAAAACAGCATGCACAGGAGCCCTGCTGTCAAGTAAGAGGCAAGTGATTGGCATCTGACCCAGCCCTCCTTACTGAAATATGGTATTTATAGTTCCTTCAGCCATGTCCATTCTGTAAGCTGCTGCCCTGTGCTTGGACTTTGATTAGGAGGGATAAGAAGATTCATTGCTGCAGAGCCTGGGCCTTCAGACAGCCCGCCTTGCTCCCACTGCAGAGGCTTTCAGTTACTATTTACTCTGCAACCTGGGGTCTGTAGCATCCCTTGATCCTGGGCAGGTCCACGGCATCCTCTTTGCCCAAAACACACAGCAACCTGGAAGCAAGCCTTCAATACATGAGCTTTTGGGGGGAATCTAGGATTCAAACTATAACATAGGATCACAGATGTTTGCAGAAAGTCTCATGTGGTGATAGCCAGTGCTAGATACTAAGCTGCTACCCTGCCTTCACAACCCTCTGTCCCTCCCTTGCCTTAAGATTATGAGGATAAAATCCTTTCCACTCTTGGCATTCCACAGTTAGCATTCTGTCTGTGCACACCAACAAGAGCTGAAGGAAAAGCATGGGATGCAGAGGGAGCAGGATGCTCACTTCCTGGTTTCCTTCATACTGACAGCTTTGCCCGTGTGACCTTCTTAGCAGCAGCCTGGGACTTTTGTGGCTTTGTGATTCTGTTTCAGACACAATGCATTTGGCTGGCATTGTTTGAATGCTGGTGACCTGTCTGGGATCAGCAGTCATTTCTCCCTGTCTCCTTAGGAAAAGCTCCCAAACATATGGGAGCTGTGATATTTGCCAAAGAATGAGTGTTGGTAAAAATCTAATCTACTTAAAGAGATAAACAGCTTTCCATTTACATGCTGGAAGGAACCGTGTTGCTTCTTCACTGATATGTATCTAATCCCATTGATGGATTCTGGTGCTCTGCATTGCTTTGGCATGAATGTGTGGGCACATCAGAACTCTGCCTAGGTCTTCTTTTCTTTAAGTACATTTTACTAACATTTAAAAATAATTATTTTGGAATTGTAATTACATCATTCACCCTCCTCTTTCCTCTCTCCAAACCCTTCCATGTATAATCTATGTCCTATTTTTCTTTGTTTTTACACACACACACACACACACACACACACACACACACAGAGAGAGAGACAGACAGAGACAGACAGATAGAGAGACAGAGAGATAGAGAGACAGAGAGTTCCTAAACATACAATCTGTTCAGTCCGTATAATATTGCATTTTAATTATTTTATTTACTTCCATGAACATATGGCATTGTCCTCCCATTCTTTCTTTTTAAAATCATGTTAATAATTAACTTCAGTTCTTCAAAGGTAGTCAGATTAAATATGGATGAATTCTATGTCCTCATCAGTAACAGGAACAGAAATTATAATAGTCTCTTGAGATTTACAACTATTTTAGTACTCTTTACTTGAATTTCATATCTTTATATATTTAAGAAGCCTAGCATGCTATTTCAGTAGGCAATTTTGACCTCAGGCTACATATTATTGAATTGTGAAATTGTAGTGATAGTCTTTAGTATCTTGTTATTCACATCTTGTTATATTTAAGTATGTAGGGTAAATGGTATCTTTCAATGGAAACATACAAGCCCTTTATTTGTATTAAGAGAAAGTCCATAGTATCTACTTAAAAATGGTGCCAAATCTGCAGCATCTCTCAGACTCTGTAATTAATTTTGCTCCACACAAAGACAATTTGTTAACACTCGTTATTTCCCATGTCAGCTGAGCCTGTCCCTGTTGAAGCACAGGATCTAGTGAGTTGATGGTGACTAGTTATTTCACACTGTTCACAACGCCACCCAAGTCCTAGCTGCCCTGTGAGCTCCGTGATGTGTGTCCCCTTAGCCAGCAGGTGGTTGCTGACACCCAGGATTGAGCAGATGGTAGCATCTGGGTGGCCCCACACTGTCTCTCTACTTGCTGGAGCACACTGCTGGAGTGATTTTCTTTTTTTCTTTCTCATAAGCTCTCTTCACCTGCTGCAAGCACACAGCGCTCTTCGTTCTATAACACTTGTCAAAATGTCACGAAAGTTTAGAGAAAATACAGAATTTTGATGTAAAAGCTCAGGCATCCTGCTGCCATCTCTGGCTGCCTTGCCAACTACTCAGCAAACCTGCCTTGGCATAGCTGGTGCAAGTGAAGGGGACAGGGCCATTGCTCTCAGCAAACCTGCCTTGGCATAGCTGGTGCAAGTGAAGGGGACAGGGCCATTGCTCTCAGCAAACCTGCCTTGGCATAGCTGGTGCAAGTGAAGGGGACAGGGCCATTGCTCTCAGCAAACCTGCCTTGGCATAGTGCAAGTGAAGGGGACAGGGCCATTGCTCTCAGGAAAGCTGCTGGTGTGTTCAGCAGCATGTGTAAGTCAAAAGACAAACAAGTTTAGATTCCAGCCATGTATTATTAACACACTGCATATCTGCATGCCTGAACACCGCCCCTCCCCAGAAACCTTCACTTTAATGTCTGCTATAGCAGCTAAGTGACAGTCTGAGAACCATGCCTTTGTCACTGTGAGACAGGAGTTGGGTAGGATGCTGGATAAAGGAAGACGAAGTCTCATTTTAGAATTGCACATTTTGACTTGTTACGTTTTCACAATGCAACAAAAACTTTAGTAATAGCTTTTAGTAATAGTAAATGACCAGCTTGTAAACTAGCAGCTTAGCAGCTAATGTCAAGGCAAACTGAGCAACCATAGTCCCATTCCAGACTGTGTCACATAAACACAGTATATTTTGATTATCATATAATAACCACCAGATAAGGAGTCCTGGTGTTCATTAGTACTATTCTCAGGTACTATTAGTACTATTGCTAAGTCAACCACAGCAAATCATGGAGTGGGAGAGAAAAGACGAGTACCTTACTATGTAAAGTAGAAGAAAATGAATACTTTATACTGTATGTACCAAGAAATACTTCATGTTAGCATAATGCCTGCATCTGTCAAACTAAACTTTATGACCTAGTCTTCAATCTTTGACTTTGTGTCAGAGAAGTTCTACTGTGACACATTTAGTGGAAATTTATTTCTACTAAATAGGGCCTACACTAAAACCCTCCTAACCACTTTTATGTCAGACTACCTAAAAGAGTCATTTTTCTGGAAAGGCCAAACCCATTTCAAACTCATTTTCATAGGTTCCAAATACTTAATAATAGCTATCCTGCCTACAAGATACATTAAACTTCCTATATAGAGAACAGTCAGATGAAATTTTTCTTGTACCGTTGGTTTGTGTGGATAGCCAATAATGTTGGACATATAAAAACCACAAGATTCTGCTAAGAGGTTTTTCTAGACTTGAAAAGTTGTCTTCAAAAGTATAAATAATGAAGGTGGAAACAACAGAAATGTTTTAGGGACCTCTAAGAATCATGACATTCATATTGCCCAGCAAGGTGATACCATCTGGAAGTCCACTGCACCCAGGAAACCACACTGTTGCTTAAGAGCAGGGTGGGCTACATGATTACTCAACTTGATCCTAAGAAGAAAAATGAAATCTCTAAGTTAAAACAATAATCTACAATAATCTATATTTTCTATGATAGGTCTTCCTCCAACACTCAAAAATTGTTAGAATTAGTAATGTGAAAAGGACCATCCTATAAATTACCAAAAGTAATTTTCTGATTCAATGCAATTCCAATTAAAAAAAAAAAACATCATGTGCTGTAGACCCTCTGGGCCCCTTTGTTTGCGTGGAACGGGTCTCTAGTCTTGGGTGGGCAAAGCATTGGATGAAATACAGACAGATGCACACAGGAGAGGTTGTGTAGAATCTGAATGTATTTTGTCAAATTGAGCATCAGATTTTTTATGTAGAAGACAATATGGAAGTTGGGTGACACACCAGCAAGGTACAAAGAGGTTACTGGAATCTTACATAAAACAGAGGACTGCAAACACAAAAGGTCTAACGGGAACCACCTGGGATAGAATTCATTGTTAACAACTGGGATCAACAAGGGCTCTACCTAAGATTCACTAATCTTAGAAGCCAGGGTCAAGGGCTTTGTGCCCTTGCCATAGTTCCTATTTTAGTCTATTGTATAGTCCACCTTCCCCTTAGGCCACTGTAAATACGTGTGTATGGGTGTAACTCCGCTATAGTTCTAAGTATCTATTTTGGTTTCTCCTTTGGTCTGAAACTTTTTTCTTCCTTAGTGATGGTAAATTCCTGTGTAAGGGAGTGACTTAGCTTTTATTCAAAGTGATAGTGTAGTACTAGAGGCTATTCTGAATGTCAGTGAATAGCAACATTTTTACTGAATTTTAAGCCCATGGTCTTGCTCAAGGACGTTCTAGGACTGTTGGAACACTGGCGGAAGGCTTTAGCTATGTCAGAATTCAATTTAGCTATGTTGCATTCAATCTTAAAAGGCACTTATAATAGGATAATACTAAAAGCGAGCACATGGATCTATACACTAGATTAATGTGGGAATGGAAAATTAATGTATGGGTTAGAGAGAACGCCAGACTCCAGAAGCAAGTTTCTGTGAAACTCTTTTGCCTCGTGAGTAGCTTTTAAGTCTCAGCCTGTCAAACTGACTCAACCGGAGAGCGTGGCAATCCTGCAATTCATAGGAAATCTCAAAAAACCTCAGGTGGCCAATATAACCCTCAGAGAAAGAATAACAGACACCTTACTTTGGGTTACTTCTGAGCCTCAATAACAAGCAAAAAAACCCATGGTATCTCACAAATCCAGATTTGCTAATCAATGGAATAAGATAGAGAACACAAATAAAGTCCATGTAATTATGTCTAACTGGTTTTCTACATAGACTTCGAATAAAGATGGCTTCTTCAACAAAGGGTGCTGGTAAAACTGGATATTCATGAGTAGATGAATGACCTCAGACCCTTGTCTCTCATCCTGAAAAAAAAATTCCAAATGGAGCAAGACATCATTGTGAAGCCTGGAATTCTGAAACTGCTAGAGGCAAAGGTGGGGAGCATGCCACATGGTGCCATCTGATGCCCTCTGACCTCCTCTGGCACCAGACAAGCACATGGTACAAAAAAACTCATGCATACACACACACACACACCACATAAATACTAATAAAAACAATCCAATTAAAGTAGACTACAGGTGACCATTTAGTAATGGGTAACAGTTGGGTAACATTTTTGAAGATCATGTCTCACACTCTTGAATTCCCCAGTTGCCTGTAATTCTTTATCTGGGGTTGAGGCCCCACAAGCTTCCCTGTTTGCATGTTAGCATTGATCTCTTTGTATAGGTCTTATTCAGGCAGCCATATTGATGAGACTTCATGGATGTAGCCATTTTGACATTTCTAGGAATCATAGTCTCACAGCAAACTTCATGTTCCTCAGGCTCTTTAGAATCTCCCCACCCTCTTCTGCAATGATCTCTGAGTTTTAGTGCAGCATTGAGCTGTAGATGTATCTGCTGGGACTGGACACCAGACTAGCTCTTGGTCTCTGTATGTCAATCAATTGTATTTTTCAGTAATGGTCTCTGCCTGATGCAAAGAGAAATTTCTTTGATGACACAGATACAGATCTACCAAATGGCCCAACTTCACCACTCCTGGGCATCTACCCAAGTGACTCTACATCCTACTACAGAGATGCTTGATGGGCCATGTTCACTGCTGCTCGATGGAGTCACAGTAGCTAGAAAATGGAATTAGCCTAGATGAGGATCAGCTGATAAAGAGATAGTTAAATTTGGGATACTAAGACAGTGGAAGACTATTTAGCCATGAAGAAAAGCAGATTTGTAAAAATTGCAAGTTATTGAATGGAACTAGAAAAATATAGTGAGAGGAGTAACCCAGACAAAAAAATAAAAATGTTTTGTATTCTCTCATATTTGGGTCGCCTTCCTTCAAATCTTTAAATATGTAGAAACCAGGGGAACAACAAGAAGGCTATTGTGAGAGAAAGGAAGAGTTTAGTGAAGAGACAGGGTGACAGCACAGGTGTTATTACGTGGGGACAGAAGAGTAATTCAGAAGGATGTTTACACGGAGAGGGATTAGAAAGGTAGGTCAGGGGACAGGTGGAGAGAAGAATAACATCCTTCTCTCTGTCTCTCTCTTTCTCTCTCTCTCTCACTTTCTCTCTCTCTCAGTGTGTGTGTGTGTGTGTGTGTGTGTGTGTGTTTAAAGTTGCCCTACCTGGATAGATAATGCTCTTCTCCAAAGCTATTTTTTTTTTCAAATAAAACACATTATAAGACCCCACTGATGAAGACACCACATATGCCCACATCACAGGATGTGGAGAAATCAAGCTAATATTGACCTGGAAGCTTCCACCTTGTTGCCTAGCTTTCATAGCACCAAATGATACTTGGAGGATGCTAGGTAAGAAAACCCATCAAGAAAAGACGAGATGCACCAGGGTGGGGAGACACCCAGGAGCCCACCCTCTTAGAGGTGAAGAGGAGGGGGAGATAAAGGGAGGGACTCTATGAGAGGGTACCAGGAGGGGGGACAGATTTTGGGATGCTAATAAATAAGTAATATAATAAAATTTTTAAAATTAATAAAATAAAGAAAAGAAAATGGTATTCAAAATCTTCCCCAGAAGCTCAAAGCACATGGTCTGTCAAGGTCATTTGCAAAAGGGTGGCATGAAAGCTAGGAAGGTAGAGCCACTGGTGCATACCTTGCATGCCTTGGGTTCAGCCCCGATCCAAACTGCATGCTTTGGACGGTGTTTCTGGCTTCTCTTCTACAAAACTCTGCAAGGGGCATGTTCAGAACACCCTCGCCCCAGGCCTTTACTCTCTGCATAAAAAATAATAATCTGACCCACTCTGAAATATAACTAAATATAACTAACCGATTTTCCATAGCAAAACCATGCAAATTCATATAGACAAAAATCAAAGAACTATAATAGGATGTTGGATTTCCTAAAGATAGATCTGCCTCATGGACAGATGAACAAGTTTGAGAAGAAATGGAAAAAGAGACTATAAAAATTTTAAAAGATTTGAAAACATGGTAAAAATAAAACTATTGTTACATGTTGAAAACATACGCACTAAAATTAGAAAGTCGACGGTCAGGTTTAAGGACAAGCTGGATATGCAAGAGGGGGGGCGGGTTCACCTTCACGACCGGACCTATCACACTCACTTCTTAGCTCTTGCTGAATGGGTGTGCATCCTAGCATCTCAGGGGTAATGGAGCTGCCATAGAAGAAGGGAGGATAGCAGGAAGCCGCCAAGAGACAGCGTGGGAGGAAAGAGTGAGGAGGAAAGAAACAGATGGTAAGGACGGGAATGCGGTAAGACCAGGGATGGGAAGGAATCACCCCGCCACAGAGGAACCGTAGACACCACACAGCCAAGAATATGTTAGGGGGGGGGGGCGGGGAGAGTAAAAGAACACACTGTTATCTCTCTCTCTTTCTCAAGTTCTAAATGTAGACGTCTGAAGATGAGACAATGTAGATGAATCCATGACACAGAGTATTTCCAGACTGCGCTGCCAATGGGAGCAGGGAATCACCAAATACATTGGTTCCCAGGGCGGCTTTAACAAAGGCGCTCAAAACAATGGACTCTGTCTGCAAGCCCAAGGGAGCAAGGCAAGCTCAGGGAATAGTGCAGCCAGCCAACTGGGACTCCCCTCAGGGTAGGTTGTGCAGTACTGCCCCACAGTTGACAGCCTGAAGCCATTACCTGCATGACCGATAGTGGTCTGTAAGCAGTTCACAACCTATTAGCAAGCTATGACCCTCACGTGCACACAGCTGCAGGCACACTCATCTCTGAACAATTGCTTGGTTTTCTCCTGTCTTTAATAACCACAAAACTGAGACTCTCTTCAGTCTTGCTCCACCTATGTCCAGGAAGGCCCTTTGAGCAAATGTGCACATGTGCAATAGGACCAACTGTTGCTCAGAGTTCACGGAGAATCCCTTGTTTACCATCTTAGTGGAAAAGAAGATACCTTGATCTGCCAAGCAAAGTAAAGAACCACCCACATGAAGCCCCAGAACAAACAGCAATACCATAAAAGGAAGTCCTATCAGTAATTATGCCCACGAGCACCCTCATTCATGTGACCCATTATCCGTCTGGAAAGTATATGCCTTTCTAATCTGTATTGCCAATTTTGCTATGAATAAATTTCCCATAACACTTTGAAGTCTGTGTGAATTTATTTCAATCTTGAACAAGGTGCCAAGAACCTGAAGCACCTGGCCCTAACCCTGACCACTGACGAGGCCTATACATCTGAATATTGGGGGAGGGGGGGAATTCTGCATCTTTTTTAACTCTGATGTTGCCAGTCTCTGGGAGCAACATGACATGTTTTCTGTGTTTTTACTTTCTTTCCTGTCATCTATCTTAGTGTTATGATGTCTTCTCTCTCTCTCTCTCTCTCTCTCTCTCTCTCTCTCTCTCTCTCTCTCTCTATCTCCTTTACATCCTGATGGATCACAGACAGTCTCCCTCTCCCTCCTCTCTTCCAAGTCCTTCTTTCTTACCTCTCCTCCCCCATTCACTCCCTTCTCTTTCTCCTTGAAGAGGGGAGCTCTCCCACCTGATATCAATCCACCTTGGCCTATCAAGTAGCAGTAAGACTAAGTGCATCTTCTCCTATTGGGGACAAGACAAGGCAGCCCAGTCAGGGGAATGGGATCCAAAGGGATCAACAAAATCAGAGACAGCCCCAACTCCTGCTGTTAGACCACATGAAGACCAAGCTGCACAACTGTTACACGTGTGCACAGGGCCTATGTCTGTCCCATGCATGCCCTCTCTGTGAGCCTCTATGATCCAGGTGAGTTGATTCTATAGGTTTTCTTATGCTGTTCTTGACTTCTCTGGCTCCTTCAATACTTCCTCCCCCTTTTCCATAGGATTCCCTGAGCTCTACCTTATATTTGGCTGTGGGTCTCTGCATCTGTTTCCATCAGTTGCTGAGTGAAGCCTCTTTGATGATAGCTGGACTAGGCTCCTGTCTGCAACTGTAGCAGAATATCATCAATAGTGTCAGGGGTGGACATTTTCTCATGGCATGGGTCTCAAGCTAGGCCAGTCATTGGTTGGCCATTCCCTCAATTTCTGTTCCATCTTTACCCCTGCACATCTTGTAGGCAGATCAAATTGTGGGTCAAGGTTTTGCTGTGGAGTTGGTTCCCCAAACACTCCATTGTAAGTCTTGTCTGGTTATAGGAGATATCTGGTTCAGGTTCCAATCCCCCATTGCTAGGAGTCTTAGCTAGGGACACCTTCATAGAATCTTAGGACTTAACATTGTCCTAAGTTTCTATCTAGTCCCAGAGATGTGCCCCCCATTTTGGTTGTCTCTCCCATCATCCTCCCTCTACTTGATCCTTTCTGTTTCCATCTCTACCCTCTCCCCTGCCCAGCCCCCTCCTTCCATTTACCCCTGCTGTTTAGTCTATTTCCCCTTTTCAGTGAGATTCAAGTCCACTGCCTTGTTACTTAGCTTCTTTGGGTCTGTGTAGCATGGTTATCCTGTACTTTACAGCTAATATGTTGCAGGAACTATTTTAAAATGCAATGCATGCTAAGTCAGCAGGCCCTGGTGGGCATGGCCAGCCTGTTCTCATCTTGTGGAGATTCTCTGACTCAGAGCTCCGAAATCTTTCCACCCAGCTTGCTAAGTTCCCACTGGCAGATCACTACCACACCAACCCCACACTTCAAAATTCCCATGGCTTTTGGGGGTACACTGCTTGCAAATCCATGCTTTGCCACCGTACCTTTCTCTCTGGAACCCAGTTGAGCCACCACATGAAGGAAAACACCACACAAACTTAGTTCAGAATCAGTGGTAACTCAATAGCTGGGTGCAACAACTAGAATCCTAGTCTTTTAAGTCATATTAATTCTAAATCCTCCGGTGGTGAATCATGGCAGATTTGCCATCTAAGCCAGGGGCCACTTGTAGCTACATCTTGTCCTCCCACTGTCCCCATACTAAAGTCCATATCTCTTTCCTCCCTTGTCTCTTCCTCTCTCAGACCTGGAAGTCCCGCCTACTCACCCAGTGATTGGTGTCTTTATTCATTAGAAGGATCACATGAAGTCCCGAGTACTAATTCCCTCCTCATCCCAGGCAGCCCCTCTTGGGGAAGGCTGAATTAGCATCAAAATACAAACAGCACCAGGGCTATCCGCAACACTAATATCCACTTATAAGTGAGTACATACCATGTTTATCTTTCTGCGTCTGGGTTACCGCGCTCAGGATGATCTTTTCTAGTTCTATCCATTTGCCTGCAAATTTCCTAGATGTCTCTCAACCAAAATGTGGATAAAGAAAATATGGTTGATTTACACAATTGAATATTACTTAGCTATTAAAAGCAATGATATCTCCCAGTTTTAAAAGCATGTGTTACGGTGAATTGTGATATAAAATAACAAGAGACCCTATTTCCAAGTAAATTCACATATTGGGTTCCTGGATGTACTTATTCGAAAACACATAATTTTGGATACTCAAAAATTCAGTCTCCTGTTTAATCATACCGAGAACCTTGACAGAAATTTAATTAAAGGAATATATAGAAACCTAAAAATAAAATTCTAAGCAAAATGTCGGATTATGATAGCATGGTGCTTAGACTTTCCATTGCAGTGACAAACGCTGGCTGGAAACAGTTTCAAAGCAGACGAATAGGTATCAACTTCAGCTTTAGACGGTTCAGGCCTTGGCAGGGAGGGTTCAGCACAGGGCAGTGGCAGGGAAAGCTTGTGTTATAACATGTAAATGTAAAAATCATATATACTTCAATATAAAAAAAATCCTACATTTTAAAAATATTTTACCTGTTATCAGGTTAGTGCTTCTTTTAGTCACATCAGAAGTCAAATGGTTTGAAATCTTCTCTGATTGTACAGAGACAGAAGTTGGACTTTTTTAGCAAAGTAAAACATGACAAATACTAAGGTCCCAGTCCAGGGATGGCAGGTCACTTCACAGACCGCCGTGTGTGCAAACATGAATAGCTGGTCGTTAGAAGAGCAGTCTGTGATGTGTCTGCGAAGGTTCCTCTCGGGGAGCTTCACATTTGAAGAGAATAGCTCTATCTTCACCAGTGTGGGTGAACGTCAAATGTCCACTGAGACCAGCACAGAGCAGAGGAAGACTAGATGCTTCTTCCCTCCCAGTACTCCATCACCGTTCCCTCCCGGTACTCCATCACCGTGTCCTGCCAGGAAGCAGAGCCTGCTCTTGCCCTCAGCCATTTGTATTTCAGCGGAAACATTCTAGCCAATTTCTTGTTTCTCCAGCTTGGACCTAGCCCACAGTTGACTCATCCTTGTAGCTGTGTGTACCAGTTCCTCCCATCTCCTCATATGTACATTATCCACTGGCCACGATACTGATGGGGTTCTATGATTTTTCTTCTTTTAGATAAGAAAAACATGCAGAGTATAAGAAGTTGGTGATTTTGAAGACATTTATGCTAACAAATGTAAAGGAAGATTTTTTTTAACTAAGTGCTGAATTTCATTTAAATGTGTGCAGCAGTACTGTTCAAGAACCAGGAGGAATTTAAACAAAACACAGTTAAAAAGTAGAGGTTCCATGCTAGAGAATGGATCTGGATATGTTATCAAGGATAGAGAAAAGGCCTGGAGAGGTGGCTTAGTGATTAAGAACATGGGGTGCTCTTTCAGAAGAAACAAGGTCACTTCCCAGCAGCCACATTGGGCAGCTCCCAGACACTAGTTCTGGGAGATCAAGTGCCCTCTTCTGGCCTCTGCAGGCACCCATATTCATGTACACATACTCCCACACAGATGCACATGAGTGCATATACTTAGAAATAAACAAGTAAATAGAATACAGATGCAAAGTCGATGAGCCTCTGAAAATGTTTGAAGAGTGGATTAGACAGTGCGTGCCAGCTGATACTCCAGAACTTTTGTGGGGAGAAGTTGAGGCTTTGCACCATGAAGAGAAAGGAAAGTCTGTTTGGAGCACAGCCCCATTGCAGCAGACTTTGGAGATGTCAATACCACGGCATGGCTGCCAAGAACAGCAGTAGTCTAGAGTGAAGCCAGCCAGAGCCTAAAAGACAAATTGTGTGTCTGTGTGTGTCTGTGTGTGTGTGTGTGTGTGTGTGCAGATGGCAGAGCTGGAGAAGTGACCCAAGCCCTTAGAAGGAGTCCAGGATGGTGAGTCAACTCCAGATAATTGGAGATTGAGTTCTTGACACTTTTGGAGTTAGGTTTCCAGCCTTGGTAAGGTTTATTACTATTGAAAAATAGGAGATGGTATTGTTTTTCTCATCATAAAATTCATTTGCAAGGCTGGGGAGACAGCTCAGTGGGTAAATCACTTGCTGTGTAACAATAAAGGCTTGAGTTCATATACCCCAAACCCACATAAAAATTCCATACAGGAAAGCAAGTGACTGTAATCTTAGTGCTGAGAAGCAGAACTGGGCGGATCCTGAGGCTGTCTAGCCAGTCAGTGTGACTAATCAGCAAGCTTCAGGTGAGCGGAAAGAGGCTCGCTCCACTCCACTGTATTAGGTCATAACTCATTGCAACAAGTGCCTTTGAAAATGGGGATATCATGACATCCTCTAGACAGACGCGCACACAGGAGAAAGCTGCGTGGGGCGTGACCTCCAAGGACCTTGGCCAACATCAGTTTCAGGTGTATAGATCCCATGTTACCCAGCTGTCAGGAGCTGGGCCAGGTGCTGCTGGGGTTTGGGCAAATAATAAGGGGAAGAGTGATAAAAATAGTGTCGTGGCTTGGGTGAGAATGACCCCAGCAAGCGCATCTATTTGAATGCTTGGTCACCAGGGAGTGTATGGTTTAAGAATTAGGAGGTGTGACCCTGTTGAAGTAGGTATGGCCTTGCTGGAGGACGTGTGTCTTGAGGGGTAGCCTCTGAGGTTTCAAAGACTCACACCAGGCCCAGTCTACTTTCTTTCTTTCTTTCTTTCTTTCTTTCTTTCTTTCTTTCTTTCTTTCTTTCTTTCTTTCTTTCTTTCTTTCTTTCTTTCTTTCTTCCTTCCTTCCTTCCTTCCTTCCTTCCTTCCTTCCTTCCTTCCTTCTTTCTTTCTTTCTTTCTTTCTTTTCTTTCTTTCTTTTGTTTTTGTTTTTTAAGACAGGGTTTCTCTGTATAGCCCTGACTGTCCTGGAACTCACTTTGTAGACCAGACTGGCCTTGAACTCAGAAATCTGCCTGCCTCTGCTGCCCCAGTGCTGGGATTAAAGGCTTGCACCACCACACCCGGCTTCTTTCCTTTTAAAATTGAATTCATGTTTAATAATTACAGGCACCGTGCCCCTCCCCTTTCCCCTGCCCAGGCAGCAGCAGGAGTAGTGCAGGAACTGGGGCATATGCCCACAACAGCAAGGATCATAGTTCCAAGAGTGATTTCAAAAAATAAAAAAGGACCCTAGTGGCAGGAGGTAGTGTCCCTCTCCTCCCAAGAGTGAATTCAGAAATTAAAAAGGGGCAGGCAGTAGTGCCCCCCCAAGACAACAAATTTCAAGACTATATATATATATATATATATGCTTCATTGTTTCTTTGTCTTTCTTTCTGTCTGTCTGTCTGTCTGTCTGTCTGTCTTTCTGTCTTTCCTTCTTTCCATCCATCCATCTGTCATCTATCTATCTGTCATCATTATCTTTCTATGTAGATCAGGATGCAAGCTTTCAACTGCTTTTTATGACCATGGCTGCATGCATACCGCCATGCTCCCCACCATGATTGTAATGGACTAATTCTCTGAAACTGTAAGCCAACCCCAATTAAATAACTACACTCTCTTATAAGAGTGGCCTTGGTCATAGTGCTCTTCACAGAAATAGATTAGTGACTAAGACAGACACTGAACATTAACCTTCACACACATGCGTGTGTGTGTGTGTGTATATGTATGTATATATGTGTATATATATATGTATATATATACATATATATATACACACACACATATACATGCACACATAAACACATGCACATACATGCACACATATGCATATACATGCACACATGAGCACATACCCATACACATTCCTTCAGATATTTTATTATCTCTTTTCTTTCAGTTGTACTTTATTCTGTCATATATCAAAATTTTCCTACTTTAACCCTTGATCTGCTATCTTTTTTGTGTCCTCTCTTCACAATTGGTCTACAAATATGTTCTTTAAAGAACCAATTCAGTCCCTAATATCCAAGACCTCTCTCTACAGGGTCCTGCTTGTCTTTTGCTGTCTGTTTCCAGCTTTGCTAACATTTCCCCTGCAGCATTTCAGCTTTGCCTTTGCTCCCATTTGCTGATATGAACATTTTCCTTCCTAGGGAAATAGAGACGCTACATTGTTTGCAGAGACTCCACTTCAAAAACACACATTTCCAATCTTCTCTTGGCATATGCTCTCATTGCTTTTTGTGGCAATATTTTTCCATATATCCCAGTTGGACTTTTCTCTGTTTACTCAACAATACAAAAAGACTTCTATTTTGATGGCTAAGTCTTCTCCCCTCTCCCTAGAGCATCTTTTCAGGCAATACCAGCATGCTATGGAGAGAAAAGCAGAGCCAAAATGATGCACAAATATTTTGACTTGTTCACAGTGGCCTGCTGGGACCATTCAACAAGAGAAATAACCAGCAAGACTGATGCTCAAAACGATCTTGAAAAATCTCCAAGTTCAACAAAGTGTATGGCTCTTTATCAGCCTCACTCATACACATTATTTCCCCACTAATTTGTACATTTTTTTCCTGTACATAGTTTGTACATACATTTGTACATAGTTGTACCTTAGTTCTTCCCTTTCTTGTGGTTGAAACTGTATAAATATGATGACTTATTCAGTTCTATCATTGTGTCATTTTCATGTCACAAACTGTCTCCCTTCGTATCTTTTTATATGCATCTAATGACTCTGTATATTCTACTTTTACAAAGTATGGTGTAATGTGTATTGTAATTGCAAATGTATAAGGCCAAATGATGTTTCTCACATATGTATGTCTTGTTTTATATTCCAACAAAATGTGTAATTTTACCAATACTTTTCAAGGGAAGTTTTACATCTGTAAGAACTGGATGTATAATGGTCTGTGAGCATTTGGCAAGTGTATAAAACCTTATGAGATATGAAGGAATCTCTTTGATATAATCTAAATGAAGTTATCAGTTGGAAAGACAGGCAAAACACTTGAAGGATAAAAGAATCCCAATTTGAGAAATATATTGGAAGAGGTATAAGAATAAAAACTATGATTTTCCCAAATTATTATGCAATTTGAAAAGGAGCATGTATTATGTCACTTGACCATATGAAATAGAGTTTAACAGCTAGTTGTCCTACTCACTAAGGACACCCTTTGGCAATGACAGAAATGAGATTACCACCATAATCACCATCATTATCACTACCACAATCCCCATCAACATCACTGTAATCACCACCATTATCTCCACCACAATACCCATTGGCATCACCAAAAAAACCATCATTGCCACTACCACAATACCCATTGGCATCACCATAATCAGCATCATGGTCACTATTACCATCATCAACACAATAGCCATCACTACATCATCATCATCAACATCACAATCCCTATCACTATCATCATAACCCATGCCATCGACATCATCATCATCACCCTCATCGCCACCATTGTCATCTCTGTCACCAGTTCATCAGGATTGTTGCCATGAGCATTACCACCATCACTATTACTGCTACCATTATCTTGTTTCTTTTGAAATGTGTGGTTTTAAAACGTCTTGTATTTGCTGATTCTATGAAGTGTTCCTCAAAGTCCTGGGTGTGGTGGTACTCACTTAGAATTCTAATACTGGAAAAGTGGAAGCAGATGGAGTCTGAGGTCAAGGCTAATGTGGATCATGGAGAAAATGGTCTTCCCTGAAAATCCTGATGATGGTGGTGGCAATGAAGATGAAGATGATGACGACGATGATGATAGTAGGGACAGGTCATGAATACAGCTGTGGATTTTTAAAAACGTGACCTTGGTAATTAACTCATGTCCTAATAATTTACCCACTGAGACACACAAGAACGTATCAAGGTGAAGCTGTAGTGTGGTTTTACTCTCCATCTCTGAGTGGCAAGGAGAGACTATAATCTCATAAATATGGGATACAGTAGCTGTAAGAGCCCCTGTTACCAAGCTCAAGGCTGCTTCATTCTTCTTCTGTTAAGGGCTTTAATTTCACTTGAAGCTACCAGAGGTTTGTGAGGAGAAGTGTATCCTTGTAAACCTGTCCTGAGAACAGAGGAGAGAAACACAGGAAGAAATCACTACAGCTTTGAACAAGGTATTGGTAAGGAACGCAAACTTGGTAGACATATTTTGTGTTTATCAAATCAGAGCCTGCTGAACTGGCAAATCACAGATAAGATGTAAAAGACAGATTTGTCAGTATGGTTTCAATATTTTCCTAGATCCCAGAAAGGAATGCAGCAGGCTGGAGGGCATGAGGCTAAGTAGGGGTTCACCGTGTATAAAAGGCAGACACCATATTCTTCAACATATGTGGAAGCTTCAACAAGGACTAGAAAGCATAATCCTGATGACTAGGGATGCAAACATATATAAGAGAGGGATGGGGAAAGGCATTTGCATCTGATCATGGATGAAAAATTTGAACTCCACTAATATGCACGATTAATCTAAGTTACTCAAAATAAAACAGTTTTTAAAATATGGGTGATATTTATTGAGAAGATGGTAAAAAAAGAACAAATTTGAAAAAGAAAATCAAACTTGTAAGGTTATTATAGAGCTGTCAGTTTGTTGGTTGGTTGGTTGGTTTGGCATGGTGTATTTTTTTTTTTTTTGAGGCAGTGTCTAACACTAAAGCCCAGATTACTTGGTACCTCAAAGGGTAGTCCAGGCTAGCTTCAACTTCATGACAATTTTCCTACTTCCCCATCCAAAACAGTAATTTCTAAGCACCACTGATGCTGTGCCACCTATTTGCTGTGATTTTCACAAGAGGACTTTACACAGACAATAGTAGAACACAGGGCTGGTGATTCAGGGGTGTGCTCTGGATGATATAGACCCACATTTAGGTATCATTGACATAGAGAAGGCATTTATAACTCTGTAGCCAGAGAAGATGACCCCAGACACTAGTGTGGTGAAGAAGAAGGATGGCCTGAACATTTAGTCCTTAGACTTCAGTGGAAGGAAGCATATGCTGAAAGCCTCCAAGAGACTGCTTCCCCAGAAGCCAGATAAAGAGGGACTTGCAAGATGTGATAACTTGCTCTATAGTAATGAGTGGTTAAAGGGGAGGAGGAGGAGAAGGAGGAGGAAAGGAAGAGGAAGAAGAGAAAGAGGAAGGGGAGGAGGAAGAGGATGGGGAGGGGAGGAACAAAAAGAAGGGGAGGGGAGAGAGGGGGAAGGGGAGGAGTTTACAGAGGAGGAGAAAAAAAGAGGAGGAGGAATAAAGAAGAAGAGGGGAGGGGAGGGAGACGGATAGAGGGAGGCAGAGGAGGAGGAAAAGGAGGAAGAGGACCCATGACTGGTCCTGGCATCTGTAACATCACTCACAACTCTTTGGGTGAATCTTCAGAGATGGTAGCCCTACAGCATGGGAACAACATGGGAAATGAAGACATATGTGCAGAAAGCTCTTGTGACAAATGGCATTGGTGACTGGAAGCTTACGATTGAGCCATAGCTAAGAACAGGGCCAGAGAGTGAGTTCTATGTACTAAGAAATAGAAATAAAAGGCTTCTCTTACAGAAACATGAGTACTCAAATCTTAAGGTACATGTATTGGCATATGACTCTGCAAGCTGGTAGAAAACTTATGGTAGAGTTTGTGTTTGGCATCAACTAATAATGAAAACTGGGCAAGAGGTGTGAAGAAGTCCTGTAAACCTGGACTGAACAGCTAGCAGAGCATCAATTATCTGCTGCTGTCAGTCAGACCACCTGAAGACCCAGTGACTTTCAAAAGAAAGGTTGATAAATGCTGCCCTTGCTAACATGCTGTTTGCTAGGCATGGTTGGCTATAAAGAAGATCTGTGGTCAAGATGACGCATCCACTGGTGAGAGAGAGCAGCTGTATACATGGTTGTTGAGTCAACATCTCAGGCAGGGGTGTGTGCTGCAGGCTGTCTGTGTGGCTGCTCCACAGGTTCTGTGGTGCTGGAGGCCAGTTCCAGAATGTTTTCAGCAATCCAAGGAGGTGTGGAGTTGGAAAGGATTTAAAGCAGGCACACACACACACACGCACACAGACACACACACTCACACATATACACAGAGACACACACACAGAGAGACACAGACAGACAGACAGACACACGCACACTACACAGACACACAGATACACACACAGATACACACACACACACAGATACACACACACATACTCTCACATACACAGGGAGACACACACACACAGAGACACAGACAGACACACACACACTCACACAGACACAGACACACAAACTCACAGAGACACACACACACTCACACAGACACACAGAAAGACACACACACACAGATACACACAGAGAGACACAGACAGACACATACATACTCACATAGACACACACACTCACACAAACACACAGACACACACACAGATACACACACAGAGACACAGACAGACAGACAGAGACACACACACACACATAAACATACTGGGTAGTGTTCCAACAACTTCTTTCTTAGACCTTTTATAGCACGTAAGATAAAAAAAAAGTCTATGATCACCTCATGGCCACAAGTTACATATTCTCCAAAAACAATCAGCACAAAGCCATATTCTTCAAAAATATATTAAAATAATTACACAAAGAAATTACAATATAATTATTGATTATATGATTTTCTTTCAAAATCCAACCTGACTGAACATTTTCCATCTATCTTTCTGTCCAAAAATTCATCCTAACCCAAGACAATAACTCTTTTGTCGTTTATTAATAAAATTTAAGCGAGTCAAATCTATTACAGCTAGGTTCTCCCTATGCTAGCTGATGACAGTTTGTATTTTCCAAGAAACAAATCATTTATCTTACATCTTATTTTTTTTGAAACCTTGTTTTACTAAACTGGCTAATCAACTGTTCTCCCTTCTTATACTCATAATATGATCATTTATTCTTTGTTCATAATCCTGCCTTCTCATGGTGCCCACAAAGACCTGTGACCACATCCTTGGATTGCAAGATCAAGGAATCCAGATCCAACTAGAATGACTGTTTTCTTTGATCATGGGTTTGTCTCAAACTGTTTTCCACTCCCCAAGTACAACTATGTGCTTATAATGCATAAGAGCTTAATGTGCTCCTTGTCTAACCTGTACATCCCTCACTACTCTACAAGGATGGGGCACATTCTACTCTAGGTTCCTGCCTGCCTTTGTTATATTTTCCTGGTCAAACAACCTAAACCATCTCCTTAATCTTTCTCAGCAACTATCCCAACTTCCCAAAATTAAATCCTACTAAGAATTTTGTAAAATCATTAATTCATCTAAAATATTATTCTATGAACATTCATCTTCATATTGATCTACAGGAAAATTCCCCAATAGAGTAGGCTGTCTCCCAAGAAGCAGTCACACCAGACTAGGCAGTGAGTGTTTTCCATGCCAGATACAGGAGGAATATAGCAGTGACAAACATGAGAAAGCACAGCAGCAGCAAGAAACAATCCTGGGATGAAGCCCTATGGGGCTGTGCCTCTCTGAGGTATGTCCATCACAGCTGTGCAAGACAGTGGCCCATCTCTAGGAAGTTGACCCTCTCCACGGCAGTTCCTCTTGCATGTTGTCTACACTGAGGTTTACCAAATTAATAATGTCTGGGTGCTCAGTTCAAGCCTCCAAATAGCAGCTAGTAGACCCTGCGTTACCTTGTGTGTTAAACTTCACATCCAATAGAGCCAGTTTATCAACAGTCCATGGGAAAAGACAGGCTCAAACTCTCAGCCAGTTTCAAGGAAAGGTAAAATAGGTCTCCTGGTTCTGTGAGGAAAGGTATTGTCCTGGTTAGCTTTAACTCTCAACTTGCTATAACCTAGAGTCATCTAAGAAGTGAATCTCAGTTATGGAGCTGACTAGATCAGATTTGCCTATGGTGGGATTACCTTGATTGTTCATTGATATGGAAAGGTTCAACTCCCTGCAGGCATTGCAGTACCCTTCCTGGGGCAGATGTGCCTGATCTTCCGGAGAAAGCTAATTGGGGTTAAATTGGCCAGCCACCACGCCAGCAAACACTGGCTTCCATTATTGCTACTACAGTTTAACTGTGAGTTAAGCTCCTTGGTTGGGGATAACACTGTTTGGAATAACAAGCAGGTTTATATTTAAGTTGCTGCCTTGGGTTCCTGCCTTGACCTACCTACTGAAATGGTAAGCCAAATAATTCCTTGCTACCACAAAGGTCCTGTAGGTTAGGATATATGCCACAGGTAAAATTAAGGAGACATAATGATCAGATTATGAGAAGGACTTTAGTTGGGATGTTTTCATCACACCATATTGCCTGGAAGTGACTCGCTCAGATGACGTGTGACCACCGAAAGGTCTGAACTCCAATGAGATTAATCATAATGTGTTTACAGGATTTTAATGTATTTTGCTACCCACATTGGAGTATAAAAATTCTTGTTTATTCCAGATACAGAAATTTCAAATAGGTTTCAGATTTTCCACAGGAAAATGATTAGAAAAGATGTTTATGGAAGAGAACAGGACACACGAAGGTCGAAAAGTGGGAAGGCAGTGTGAGGAAAGGATCAGAGACCATAAGCAGTGGATCGTAAGTCCCACTGACATCATGAAAGCCTGATGTAGTTGAGAGATTAAAGCTAGCTGGCAGGGCGGATTCGAAAGCTGGATGATTGACAGTGAAGTGAAATAATGATGTCTATTATTAATAATAGTAACATCTATGCTACTACCATGAGAATGATTTAAAAGTAAATTAAATGGCAGGAATTCGAGTAGCTAAGAGGCTATGATGGTTCGAGAGCAATCCGTGTAGATATTGAAAACGCTAAGAGAAGTACAGGAAGCAGCTATGAAGAGAGTGATAGAAGCTTGATGTTGTGGGTAAACAGGAAGTCTGCAAGTGGTTGCAGTAAATCCAGGGGTCGAGGAAACATGGCATGGCATTTCTGGTGCTGAAAGAAGCAGAGCCTGGGTTGGTATCTGGTAAAATGTCCAGTCTTAACCTCACTCCCCCAGTTCCAAGGGGTGAAGGTTGAGCCACACCCACCATCTCCTTCTTTCAAGCTAGGAAAAGAATCAAGGTGTCTGATTAATGGCATCTGCATCTGACTCTGTGGAGAATGATTCTCTGTAAGTCATGTCCTATGCCATTACATCTCTAATCTTTCAATTTTGTATTCTGGCAGCATCTTATCATGTGTACATCTATAATATCAACTGATGGCTATCTAGTAGGGTTATCTCAGTACCATACATATAAATTCATTAGCACCTAATATTTCTTATACGCAAAATTCACTCAATAGCTCCCAATGTCCTTAGATATCTTTCTCTCCTAGAGGGAACTGTATGCATAATCACATATCTGTTCTAAGCATACATGACTGCTTCCATTAGTAGATGTACTTCTATACACCAAAACCTATAGCTCATCCATACATGGCAGACCAGCAGAACTCACACACAGAGCTTCCATCCGGCCCAATGGCAGGTGTTGGCTGCTTATACTGGGTAAAGGCACTGGACTCAGGTCCCAGAGCATCTCTTTCCTGGGTGTGATTTGGGCTTTCTCACCTCAGCCTGGTGATGTTAAACTGCTTTGGAATGTCTTGCAGAGGCCTGGACACAGAAACAGAAAGGGTGAAGCAAAACCCACCAGGATACATGTAATTTTATATTCCAAGGCATGGAGCTCTGTGTGTGTTTATGAGGGGATTTGGCAAAAATACAGAGAGCTCTTCCCCCACAACAGCTGCTGTCTGAAAACCCAAGTGCGCTCTGACTGCTGAAGGTCAACTGCGGACCAACACAAAGAAGCAGCTGGTCAGCACAATACCCTGTCTTCCCTGTAAGAAGTATGCCTCATCTTTTAGGCTGTTTTCTTAAGACAAACCCCGGTTCTGCAGAACTTTCTGTGTGCATTCCGTTTAGATGCAATGGCACATGGCTTTACAGCTTCTGATGCCTGTGTCTAGTTTTATATCCTTCTTCCTCTTGCTAACACAATTAAAACACATCTTGCTGTCTTCACAGTAATCAGGACATGAAATGTTACCCGGTGTTCCAAATGCAACCCATGGGGTTGCCTAACATGTCTCTACAAGACTCTTGGGGGGTTCTGCACAAATGCTGGAGAAACACATGCTGGCAATGTCATTAACAGAGGAAGAAAACAGATGGTTCTCAGACCTGAATTTATGCAGGCAATTTTATGTGTTCAGGACAAGTTCAATGAAATAACTATTTCATTATGATTGCAGCTAACCAGTAACTGTCCACCCCTCCCTTCTTGTTCAGAAAAGGCGATTCTTCCTTTCTTCCACTTCTCCCTCTTATCCTACCCTCAGGGAATGCATCCTAGAGCAGTAAACCATGAAAAAGGTAGCTTTTTCCTGATGCCATAAGTTATAAGCACCAACATTGAAGAGAGACAGCAAGGCTGCTGGGAGTTTGTGTTGTGCGATAGCCTCATTCTGGGATAGCCCCATCAACCTCAAACCCTTGGTAATTCAACACCGTGAGGAAGGACAGAGGTGTCTATTCCATAACCGCCCTAAGAAGAGAGAATATTCAGAAAGCCATGAACACGGGTCAAAGGTAATCAAATGCCAATATCTCTTCCTGGTGAGACGTGTGTGTTTGGAGACGCAGACACAAGGCAGTACATGTTGCCCCTGGGCTTAGGGTTCTTGCAAAAAATAAAAACACCAGCTTCACATTTGTATCTCAATGTCTACCTGAGTGGCTCTCCACTCTAGCTTGTCATTAATGAGAAGCAAACACCTGTCATGCAAAAGAAGACATTTCCTTATCAATAATGAATAGTTACACTTGCTTATCAATAATGAAGAGTTACATTTGCTTACTAATAATGAAGATTTACATTTACTTATCAATAATGAGTCCTTTAAGCCCCCTCAGGATACTCTTTGCACACTGGCGCTGAGACATATATGTAGCCAGTCATGGTGTGATACCTAATAGGGAGAGAAATAAGAGAGTTAATAATCAATTAGTTGTGAACAGGATGACCTCTGCCTGGGACTTTGCTTCATCCTCTCCCCTCAGTACTGTCAGTGAAGACCTGTGAGTGGTGGTTAACAGCTGGAGTTTCTAGGGCTTGCTTTATAAAATAGGAATAATAGCACACATGAGCGGATTCCATCCAGGAAGGGATCTATCCTGCAGAACTGAAGACCTCATTCCCCAGGTGCCTGGACTTGCTACTTCCTCAATGGCTCCAATTACAAAGATCAAGCAGAATTTCTGTAACACTGGGCCACTGACCGATGTGGAGCACATTGGCTGTGCATTACCAGCCAAGACCATGCAGCAGAAGGCCCACACCCAGAGTGTGATCTTATTCTCTGTGCCCTTCATCCTTTCTTAGACAAATAGCAGTACGTATATTTATCATACACAGTATGGCATTTGAGGGGAGAAACTAGTTAACAAGTCACCATCTCACATGACTCTTCCATGCTGTGAGCATGTTACCCTGCTCAAGTCACCATCTCACATGACTCTTCCATGCTGTGAGCATGTTACCCTGCTCACAGGAACGCCACTGTCGTCCCTGTAGCCACCTGTTCTACCTGTCTCTTAGAAATGGGAATTTATGACCACAAAACTTGGCTTCACTGTACCAAAATAGTAGTTACACTGGGATATTTTGCTGAAATTCTTTTTTTCAAATATAGATATCTACTAACAGTCTCATTTTTATTTTAAAAGGATTCTGAAAGCATTGAACCAGCATATAAGGGGTCTATGTGCCTAGTAGAAACATGGCTCAGTAAGCCATTGATTACAGACTGGTTAGCTGATCAAACATAAACTTGCTTATTGTACATTTGCAGGTATCAATTTAAAAAAATACATATCTAATTAACGATCCATTTCAAAGTCTGTGAGTGATTTAAAGCCAGAGGCATCTGAAACTATTTGCATTATATATAGACTTGCTTGCCAACAATTTTACAATTCATGTCAGTTTTTCAGTGTTAAAGATAAGCTCGTCCAAACGAACCTTCTATAAAATAACACATATTTTGAACACGCCTCTGTAGCTGCCTGGTCTTCACAACCTACCAACCTCATGTTCTTTTAATATTTTTCTTTTTTAAAAATGAATTTACTTTTATACTACATATTCCATTCCCTGCCCCCCCATCTACCCTCCACATCACACACCTCCTCCCCACCCACCCACATCACCACGTGGATGCCCTCATCCCCCACCCCACCTGACCTCTAAACTCTCTGGGGCCTCCAGTCTCTTGAGGGTTAGATGCATCATCTCTGAATGAACACAGACCTGGAAGTCCTCTACTGTATATGTGTTGGGGGCCTCATATCAGCTGGTGTATGCTGTCTGTTCGGTGGTCCAGTGTTTGAGAGATCTCACAGGTCCAGATTAATTGAGACTGCTGGTCCTTAAAACACTCATATGCTTGCCAGAATCCCAGGTACCACTGACAAGGCCTCTCTTGTGAACACGTTGCACATATTCCTCAGACGTTTCTCTCTAATGAGGACCAGAATAGGGCACCAGAGAATCATGCTGCATGGGGAAAAGGCTTTAAAATTGTCTGTTCACAAACTGGGGAAGGAAATGTACTTCTTTTTTTTTTGTTTTTTTTTTTTTTGTTTTTTTTTTGTTGTTGTTTTTTTTTGTTTTTCGAGACAGGGTTTCTCTGTGTAGCCCTGGCTGATCCTGGAACTCACTCTGTAGACCAGGCTGGCCTCGAACTCAGAAATCCACCTGCCTCTGCCTCCCGAGTGCTGGGATTAAAGGCGTGCGCCACCACGCCCAGCAGGAAATGTACTTCTTATACAGATTCTGCATCTCAAAGTTGCTCTGAAGTCTGGCAATGAACTAAGCCACACTGATGAAACTTCAGATGCTGTATTAGCTTCAGAGTGCAGGCAGCAATCACTGCGCACTGTATTACATCATGCTTTTTGGCCTTCCAAGTTCCCAGTGCCCTTACCCATAATGCAAGAGAAGGCTTATCTCCTGTATTTAGGGTGTTGGCTCAATGGTAAAGTACACCACCAGGGCATATGAAGCCCAGAGTTTGATTCCTGGCACTTCAAGAAATTTATGTTGCTCAACATGTCAGTAGTCTTTCCTACTTCTGTGTAAACATACCACACTTTTTGAAAGCTCTTGTAGCTGGATGTTAACATAAGTCAGTGTGTTACAGATTTTATTAAATATTTTCACAATGAACATCTCCAAAAAATCACTAGAAATGTAGTAACATACATATACATACATGTTCATATGTGCACACATACATGTACACACACACACACACACATGGCACGTGTCACTGTATATCTCTCTGTTCCCAGGTAAAGTGACAACTGAACAGCTGGCCTCTTTGGGTAAAAATTTCCTAAAATTAGTTTTCAATTTTCATCAATTTAACATTCCATGATCTGAAATGACAATACTCAAATAAAGAGCAATCTTCCTGTGAAGCTGCATAATTGAGAAATGATGTTCCATATATAATATGTTAAATTGACAAAGACAGAATCAGCCTCATAAGTCATTTGTATTCACAGTCAAGGACACATGTGTTATTACATTATTAATGCTGCCTGAGAGATTTAGGAGAGTTGTGATATTTGTTTCCATTTTTATTTACTCATATTCAAGACTGAAATACAGAATTAATATGAATATGTTAAAATGTTTACTGATCTTAAATACTGCACTGAACATGTAACTAATGAAAATATATGTCATCATCTTAAACTATTAGAAGTTAGGAACTGACAAAAGGAATCCTTATTGTATTCCTGCCAGTTCAGTAGAAAACATTTAAACTATGCAGATTTTACAGAAGAGACTAGGATAGGGAACAGAAAAAACAAAACAAAACCTGATGAATCTTTAAATATTTGTACATCCATCCATTGTGTACTGTCTACTCCATTTCCAAACCACGGCCTGCACAACTTTCCTTCTTGTTTCTATCCCACCTCTCCACACCTCCCACCTCTGTGCCCTCCCCTTTTTGTATCTTAGCTATAGCTTTCCACAGTATTCCAACATCCCTCCTCCAGCTACTTTTCCCCATTGATTAAATGCTAATCCTCCTCTAGCCAATCTCCATTCCAGCAATAAACTTTGTAACTAGTGTCTAAGTACACACTGTATCATCCTTGTTTCTTTATATACCAGTAGTTACTGAAGTTCAAAGGGAAGGTGATTTTAACTGTAAGAATACTGCAGGCAGAGCAATGAGATCCCCATCTCTCCCTGTCTCCCTGAAGGACTTTCTGAAAGGAATGTTAGCTAGTGAGTAAATAATGCAGCAACTCGCACGGAAGACATCCCGAAAGTAAAACCTTCTGCACAGCGAAGAGAGAGGAAATCAAATGAAGAGGAAGCCTCAGAAGAAGGGGCCTATACATCCCACAGAGGACTGAAGTACATAGAGAACTCAGAAACCTCCATACAAAAAACCTCGATGACTGGGGCTGGAGAGATGGCTCAGTGGTTAGGAGCACTGACTGTTCTTCCAGAGGTTCTAAGTTCAATTTCCAGCAACCACATGGTGGCTCACAACCATCTGTAATGGGTTCTGATGCCCTCTTTTAAAATAAATAAATAAATAATCACCTCAATCACTGAATCAATAAATAGGCTAGTGAGACAAACAGAGAGTTCTCTAAAGGTGGAGCACAGACGAGCAATAAACACAACAGAAAATGCTTAAATTCCCTAGCCATCAGGGAATGGGAACTAAAACCACACCACAATCCAATTCATTAAGAGAGCAAGTAGTTTTTGGTAATTTAGCTTCTTGAGTTCTTTATATATTTTGGATATTTGCCCTCTATCGGATGTGGGGTTAGTGAAGATTTTTTCCCATAGGTTGCCGGTTTGCCCATGGTTGAATTAGGGAAAATCTGGCAGAAGCTGAAGAGGAGGGCGACCTTGTAGGAAGACCCGAGATCTCTCAAACACTGGATTACCAACCAGGCAGCATAATCCATCTGATATGAGGCCCCCCAACATACATACAGCAGAGGACTGCTGGGTCTGTGTTTATTCAAGCGACTGGAGGCCCCAGGGAGTTTAGAGGTCAGGTGGGGTTGGGGGTGGGGGCACCCATTTGGAGACGGGGTAGGGTGGGGAGGAGGTATGGTATGTGGAATGGTCAGAGGGTGGATGAGGAGGGGAGTAAAATATGAAGTGTGGATAAATAAATAAAAATATAATTTAAAAAAGAAAAAGAAAAAGAAAGCAAGTAGTGACCACTTATGGGGGCATGGACTGAAAGGAACGCTTCACACTGCTGGTGGACTCTGGCTTGTGCTCCATTCTCCCTAGTCTTTAAGCACAATATCTTCTAACATATTTTTCTTCAGATTATCTCCTCTTTTGTGGGCAGTCAAATCACCCTCTGTTTCTTGGTAATCGGAATGCCTTGAGATAGTGAGATAGTGTGTGGGACCCACCTGGGAAATCAGGAATTATCCCCCTATCCAGGTCCTTAATTAGTCACACATATCTATCACTGCCTGTCTTAGTTAGGGTTTTTCTGCTGTGAACAGACACCATGACAGAGGCAAGTCTTATAAAGGACAACATTTAATTGGAGCTGTCTTTCAGGTTCAGAGGTTCAGTTCATAATCATCAAGGTGGCAGTATGGCAGCATCTAGGCAGGCATGGTGCAGACAGAGCTGAGAGTTCTACATCTTTATCTGAAGGCTGCTAGTGGAAGACTGGTTTCAGGGCCATTAAGATGAGGGTCTTAAAGCCCAAGCCCACAGAGACACACCTATTCTAACAAGGCCACGCCTCCAAATAGTGCCACTCCCTGGGCCAAACATATTCAAATCATGACACTGCCCATCTGAAGAAATGTTCTGTAGGGCAGAAACAGCAGTAAGTTTCCTTACCCACTGCAAAGGCATGGCTGACACCCCGTAACAAAAACAGACGTAAAAGACAGCACAACACATTTATTTAACTAACATTCTGTGTGCTGGGATAACCTGAAATGAAACCCTCATCCCCCTAGTCAGAGTGTATATATGAAAAAAAGTCAAGAAAAGCTCACGAGAACATTGGAAGAGAGTAACCCTTACAGACTTCCAGTGGAAATAACTATAAACCGTAGACACTCAGTCAGTCTACCACAGAGACACCGGCATATCATAGTTTTTTGGTTTTTTTTTTCTGCAGTTAAACTACAGCACCGATGTGGGTGTCCATCAACCAAGCCACAGATAAGAGAATGGGGTGTGTGCTGTATGCACAATGGACTTCTGAGGCGTCATCAAGGAAAGAATTCTGTTGTGTGCATGAAAATGGCTGCTACCAGCGGTTTCCTGCTGACTGAGTTAAGTCATTTGCACACACTTCTCACGCTGTGATCCTAACTTTCACAAATGATCCATAAAATCAAGCAACCCAAAGCAAATGTAACCATGCAAGTGAAAGCAAATGTGTCTGTGAGAGAAGGGGGCTATGAGTGAGGGAAAGGGAGCAAGACAGTGGGGGATGAATCTCCTAAAGCACATTGTAAAACAACCTCCCCAAACTCCCTACTGTGTGCAGCAGATGCACAAAATAGAACTACAATGATCTAGCAATGGCTAGACAAAGGGAGAACGGACTCCAGTTGTGAGACCTGCACAGAGAGGCACAGTGAGCTTTCCCTTCCTTCCTGTAGCTCGTGAATTTGGAACCTAATGTTTCTCGTGAGCTTATTTTTGTAAATGTGCTAAGTAAATGCAGAGTTGAAACAAACCATCTAATTCTTTGAGAGAGAGAGAGAGAGAGAGAGAGAGAGATGTGAGTGTTCAAAAGCATCATAAGAAGCCTGGAATACTCACAGTTTTATGCTGGGTTTGGTAAAGATTTCTTCTAAAACAAAAGGATATTAATCGTAAGTTAACTTTGGTTTTCTACTTGACTGGATCTAGGGTCAAGTGAAAGTCACAGCTCTGGCTGGATATGAGAGGTTGCGGTGGTTTGACCACATATTTAAATACTCATACTTAATGGCTTCAGGAGGTGTGGCCTTGCTGGAGTAGGTGTGACTTTGTTGGACTAAATGTATCACTGTAGGCAGTTGGGCTTTGAGATTTGAGAAGATCAAGCCAAAATCAGTCTCTGTAGTGGTTTGAATAGGTTTGGCCCCGGGGATTCATGTGTTTGAATGCTTGGCCCATCGGAAGTGATACTTTTATGAGGTGTGTCCTTGTTGGAGGAAGTGTGTCATTGTTAGGGTAGGCTTTGCCAGTCTTCTCCTGTTTGCCTTCAGAACAAGATGTAGAACTCTCAGCCCCGCTAGCACCATGCCTGCCTGGACCTGGATGCTGCCATGCTTCACACCATGATGATACTGGACTTAACTTCTGAAACTGTAAAGCAGCCTCAACTAAATGTTTTCCTTATAAGAGTTGCCTTAGTCATGATGTCTCTTCACAGCAATGGAAACCCTAACTAAGACAATCTCCTCTCTCTTCCTGCTGCCTACCATGTCTACCTGCATGCTACCCCACTTCCAATCATGATGACAATGTAATCCGCCTCAGAACTGTAAGCTAGCCCCATTTAAATACTTTCCTTTATAGGAGAAGCTGTGGTCACTGTGTCTTTTCATAGGAATAAAAGACCTAACTAGGACAAAGGGGAATTCCCAGGATTAACAGGAAAGGGAGGACTTTCTCCCAGAGAAAGCTTTCTCTCCAGTGACAGCTCAGATATGAAGAAGGGAAGAGGGTCTTAGTCAGGGTTTCTATTCCTGCACAAACATCATGACCAAGAAGCAAGTTGGGGAGGAAAAGGTTTATTCAGCTTACACTTCCATACTGCTGTTCATCACCAAGGAAGTCAGGACTGGAACTCAGGCAGGTCAGGAAGCAGGAGCTGATGCAGAGGCCATGGAGGGAAGTTACTTACTGGCTTGCTTCCCCTGGCTTGCTCAGCTTGCTTTCTTATAGAACCCAAGACTACCAGCCCAGAGATGGTCCCACAAGGGGTCTTTCCCCCTTGATCACTAATTGAGAAAATACCCCACAGCTGGATCTCATGGAGGCACTTCCTCAACTGAAGAGCCAGGCTGTTTTGCCTGTCCTTCTGCCTTGTTCCTTGCTAGTAATTGTGCCTCTGCCCTGTTGCCACTGCTGACATCCTTTGCCTACAACAGAACCAAGGTTTCTTGCCCTTCCAAGTGGGCTGATTAGCAGCAGCCCTTAGAGACCAGGCCTTGACATCACTGAGGATAGCTTTGCACACTAACCATTCTCGGCTCTCAAATGTACAGATACCCACTGTTGGATAATCCAAGCCCTAATGTGTACACTGTAGTGATAAATTCTCTCTGTAAACATGATCATTCCCTTGGACCTGTTTCTCTCAAGAACACTGACAAACACAGCCTGTGACATAAGAACAAAAAGAGAAACTGGAAGACACACGTTTGAGCAGGGTCGGTGTTATAGTAAGGGGAAAGCAGCCTTGGTGACAAGAGGTGACAAGACAGCAAATGCAGGGAAGCATACTGAGTTCCAGAGCCCACATCATAGACCCCAGTGGCAAACATTGCTAGTGTTTGCTTTGTCCTCATGTACTACCAATCAAGAAGTAGTTTCCATCAATAGTTATGGTCTCATGTGCCAGTGGATGATAATAATCACAGGTCCATGAAGGACATGTGACAAGTGGAATGCTGTCTGCCCTTCTCACTACACGCTACAAGCAACATTGACATCTATACATAGCAGGCTTTCTTGAGTGTTCAGCTTGCCCTGGATCTACTAGCCTGGTGGATTCTAATGACACAGGTGTGAAGCATCTCTCTGGGAGAGAAAGTACCCAAAGGGCAGCAGACACTTGTTTCCTTTTGTAAAATGCACATGATGGTTTCTCACAACTGTCATACATATAATTATGCACAAATTATACAATTCAACAAAAATCAGTTACAGGTGAGATTTAAATTATAAAAAGGGACCTGAAAGAAAACTTACCTCCACTGTTATATGTTGCTAACAAAATACAAATTTAATTTCCATGTCTTTACCTCTACTGTTAAATGTTGTTAACAAAATACAAATTTAATTTTCAGGTATCAGAAGTCCTAAGTCACAACAGGCCCATGAAGGAGATGACACACAGCCGATGACAAGACCAGTCATAATGGTGACTGTCTGGGGTTTGGACCATACGCAAAGCTTGAAATCCAGGGAGGAGTCTAGCCTGGCTTGATGACTCTTCCTTGTCCAGTAGACCCCAAATAAATATTTGTTAAATAGAACTAATTATCTGTTTAAATGTCCCACCAGCACTCGTGTTCAACCTAGTCTGAACTAAACTGTTTTCCTTTCTCCGAGACTGTTTTGACACCCACTTATCCTGTCTTAATCTGATTTTCATTTTTGCAGACACAGAACCAGGGATTTCTACGTCAGCTTTACTTTTTCCCCTTGCTTTTATTCACTCATAAATAATTCATTAATTCTACAAATATTGCTGCTAAGAACTAAAATAAATGCAGATGACACATAGTCAAAGAAAATGCAGCCTCGGTGTCTAATGATAATTATACCTTTGGGCTAAAGGAGGCAGCAACAGGAGCCATGCAGGACAACCTGAGGAACATAGTGGCAGAAGAAGGGAGGACTCTGGGACAGCCTGGGTGAGGCAGGACACCCTCTCTGTAAGGGGCTGTGTCTGCTGTAGGGGGTGGGAAACAGCAAAGAGGCCTGGAGATGCTCACAGGAGCTAATGTCCAAAAAAGCAGAGTAGTTTGGCATGAGCATATCCTAGTAGGGTGCAAGCAGATCCCAGCCCCAGAGTGTAATGCAGACATCAGGAAAGTTGAACAACACCAGTAGGTAGGCTTTCTTGATATGGCACCCATGGGGGACAAGAAGAGGAAACAGAAGGCTCCAGGGGTTCTGAACTGGCAGGTAAGTCTTCACCCTGACAGCTCTGGAGAGTGGTCATAAGACTTTATTCAGGCTTTAAATGTGTGAATGTCCTCTCTCTCTCTCTCTCTCTCTCTCTCTCTCTCTCTCTCTCTCTCTCTCTCTCTCTCTGTGTGTGTGTGTGTGTGTGTGTGTGTGTGTGTGTGTGTCCGTGTCCGTGTCCTAAGACTGTATTCCTCATTGTACACAGGGATTTTTGCGGGTTCTATGATTTACTGTTCTGTGTTCTCAGTAATTCTCATGTGTTCTGAACAAGCTTACAATGGAAACATCTCCTTTGTTGTGGGTACCGAGGACTCAGACCTGGTTCCTACCATTGGGTCTTCCAAATCCTTGTTAGTCCCTGCACGTGTGGTATGATGTGAGAAGCCAATTGATGAGAGCAGGCAGCTTCCTAAGGAGAGAAGAAACCATGGGTCCTGGTAACCAGGCTCAGATCTCCAGGTTCTCACAACCATTTAAGAGTCTCCATCAGGAAGGATAGCAGCATGTCTCTCTGTGGAAGGTGTAGTTTCTCTCTGTAATATAGTTCTAATGAAAACTAATTTTTCTTGATATACTTAGAACTTAAAACTTAATTAGAGCTAGTACTTCAGTAGTATGATCATTCACTACTGTTATACACAAACAAAAACCGCTTTGACACTAACCCCACTGCAGGTGCATTGGCACTGTGCATCTCTCTCCTGGCAGAGATAATTACAAATTACACATTACAGGTCATGTGCTATAAATTCCACTCTGGTCCCAAGTCCTCTGAGGAAATATCCAGGGTCATAGTTCCCGGTAACTAACAAAATCATTATGTATATAGTATTGTTAATAATTAGCAGAACTCGCCGGGCATGGCAGCACACGCCTTTAATCCCAGCACTTGGGAGGCAAAGGCAGGCAGGTTTCTGAGTTCAAGGCCAGTCTGGTCTACAGAGTGAGTTCCAGGACAGCCAAGGCTATACAGAGAAACCCTGTCTTGAAAAACCAAAATAATAATAATAATAATAATGAGCCGAACTCATTCACATGTTGTTATTTTCCTTTACACTACTTCAGTGATATTCTTAACAAAATAATATTCACCCTATAACCACTCAGAAGAATCAGTTGATAATGTTACCAAAACCTCCAAAATAACCCATAATATATTCCATATCTGATAACTCTGATTCAAAAGCTATTTACAATCTTCCATTTCTTTTTTTTTAATGCTTTTGATTTATTTATTTATTATATGTAAGTACACTGTAGCTGTCTTCAGACGCACCGGAAGAGGGCATCAGATCTCATTACGGGTGGTTGTGAGCCACCATGTGGTTGCTGGGATTTGAACTTCAGACCTTTGGAAGAGCAGTCGGGTGCTCTTACCCACTGAGCCATCTCACCAGCCCACAATCTTCCATTTCAAATCCAAAGTGAATCTTCAAAAAATAAAGTAAAATAAAATGACAAGTTAGGGAGCGCTTGAAGCCACTCAAGTGTTTGCCAGTTGAATGACTACAAATGCGATCCACAGTGAGCTACTTCATCCCCAATGCAATGCCTGGGGTTGAAAGGACAGACACTGAGTCCCAGCAAGAATATAGAGAGGTTGGCCTCATCAGAGAGGCAACATCTAACCCTCTCAAAACGGTTCAGGTTTTACAGTGACCTCCATCTTCCTCAACATGAGACCTTCCTTATTGGGATTATCAAAAATATTGGTAGGTGTCAGAACTGGAAGGTATCAAAAACTTGTAAATTGAGAAAAACATGTCATTAGACAAAAAGATCGAGGATGGAACTCCACAAGAAAGATAAATGGTGCAAGGTCAAATTTCACCAGAAATTCTCCTGGGAGCCTTTGGTGATGGCTGCTGCCACATTTACTGCTAAGTTCCAGGTGCCAGGCAACACGAGATCTTATTCACTGTCTCATTTGGCAAAGAAAAAAGGATGGGACCCTATGGAGAAAACAAGAATGTCACAGGCTTCAAATATACTAGGTGGTTGGCTCATAGGGAATCAAATTCTAGTTTTAAAAACAAGAGAAACAGAGGAGGCGTGGATCAGGGGGAGCAGAGAAATGAGGGAGAGGAGGGAGGGTCAACTGTGGTCAGGATGGAATATATAATAGAGGAGTAAATGACAAAATAAGCCGAGGTTCTGTTGGCTTACACAGCATGGTGCCGTGAGGGATGCAAGAGAACAGTCCTTGATGGTCAAAGGCAGCCAAGATGAGTCTGATGCAGATATCAGTCTGGACTTAACCTGACAAGACAACAGAAAAGTCCAGAAGGATGACCAGTGGACTCTGTGAGAACAGTTAAATGAAAATATGAGGAATAGAATGTTACCGTAAGAAACACTACAGATCTCATCAGGGAGATGGTCCTTGATAAGAGGGGGACATGCCAGACTGTGTTCCCTGTAAGAAATAAAACCTAATGGTCCATTTTCAAGACACCTTAGGTCCATACAGATAAACAGAAAATGTCATACCTCTGCTAGAGTTGCCTAGCTATCCACCCAGACGCCCAAACTAAAAGCTGATTGTAGGAAACGGCTCACAGCTGAGCTTACCTGCAAGATCCTGCATTGAAGAGCTTTGAATGGATAGGAAGTGACACATAGGGTTGAACCCAGAAGCATCGCATCGTTTGTTCATAAAAGAACAGAGGCAAATAGCCGACTGGAAGATAAGAGCTAGGCATCTCCGGAGGTTAGTACCTCCACAACAGTTGAGGAGAGGCAGGGTGGGGCTCACTGGGCCCAGGCTTTGAGGCCAGCTCTCTGGATGCCCTCAGCTCACCTGCCATCCTGGGCTGATGCCCCATTTTGCAGAGACATAAAAATAACTACCTCGATGTAACTACTCTGAGTGTCCAGAGCTCTGTTTCTCACATGCCCCCTCCCCCCAGGCTTCCCCCTCTTAAGACTCTGGCCATATCTAGGGAATAAGAAAAGTGGGCTGAAGAAGATGGAAAGAACCCAGATGCCCCTCGGCAGAGGAATGGATACAGAAAATGTGGTACATTTACACAATGGAGTACTACTCAGCTATGAAAAACAATGAACTTATGAAATTATTAGGCAAATGAATGGACCTGGAGGGCATCATCCTGAGTGAGGTAACCCAATCACAAAAGAACTCACATGATATGTACTCACTGATAAGTGGATATTAGCCCAGAAACTTAGAATACCCAGGTTACAAGTTGCAAAACACATGAAACTCAAGAAGAACAAAGACCAAAGTGTGGTCACTTTGGTGCTTCTTAAAATTGGGAGCAAAACACCCATGGAAGGAGTTACAGAGACAAAGTTTGGAGCTGAGACGAAAGGATGGAACATCTAGAGACTGCAGCACCCAGGGATCCATCCCATAATCAGCCTCCAAACGCAGATACCATCGCATACTCCAGCAAGATTTTTCTGAAAGGACCCTTATATAGCTGTCTCTTGAGAGGCTATGCCAGTGCCTGACAAATACAGAAGTGGATGCTCACAGTCAGCTATCGGATGGAACACAGGGCCCCCAATGGTGGAGCTAGAGAAAGTACCCAAGGAGCTGAAGGGGTCTGCAACCCTATAGGTAGAACAACAATATGAACTAACCAGTACCCCCCAGAATTCGTGTCTCTAGCTGCATATGTAGCAGAAGATGGCCTAGTCAGCCATCATTGGAAAGAGAGGCCCATTGGTTGTGCAAACTTTATATGCCTAAGTACAGGGGAACGCAAGGGCCAAGAAGTGGGAGTGGGTGGGTAGGGGGGGGCGGTAATGGGGGACTTTTGGGATAGCATTTGAAATGTAAATAAAGAAAATACCTAATTAAAAATAATAAATAAATCTTTAAAAAAATGTTACTTTCCACAATCTTTCTACAATATACTCTAATGTTTAATTTTCCTCTATTCTTGAGTGTTTCATAGATATATACAATGAAACATAATCACATTCACCTCCATCCCTCCCCCAGCTTTCCCCAGAACTGTAGCTTCTTACGTTTCATTGCTGTAGCTCTCCAGTTTTCTTCTATTTGGGACATCTCAGTCAGGGTCGTCGCTCATGCTTGTAATCTCAGCATTTAGGAGGCTGGCCAGGAGGAGCTCATTGAGTCTCAGGCCCGTGACTGGGCTATAGAATGAGACCGAGTCTAAAACAACAACGCACACAAAGAAAGAAAGAAAGAAAGAAAGAGAGAGAGAGAGAGAGAGAGAGAGAGAGAGAGAGAGAGAGAGAGAGAGAGAGAGAGAGAAGCG
Organism: Mus caroli; assembly: GCF_978045245.1. Classification (NCBI taxonomy): domain Eukaryota; kingdom Metazoa; phylum Chordata; class Mammalia; order Rodentia; family Muridae; genus Mus; species Mus caroli. Next base: position 119,560,624 of record NW_028227265.1, on the reverse strand, counting down.
GGCTGAGAAGTGTCAGGGGTAAGTAATATCTAAAGGAACTGTGATGCCCCATCCTATCCATCCCCCTTCCCCCACCCACCCCCCCCCCCCAGGGAACCACTGTGCCTAGAAGAGGATGGGCTGGCTTGTGTTATGGGTATAAAAGCAAACTGCGTATCAAAATTTGTACAATCCGTAGGAAGGTGTGTTTAGGCATGAGCTGCCCTAAGTGCACCTCTGTTCCCTGTGGGACGGTAAAGGCAGCGGGAATCGCTCCTTTGTTATTGTTAGAGCAGATTAGGACGCACATGTCTCTATGCTACTGTGTTACTGCATGCAGCAATTCTTCCAAGGAAGTCGCTGCTTTGAAGATCACAGCTCCTGCCCACAGGCTGCCTCGGCTTTGTCTGAGCAGCTCTATCCTTTGGCCACCAGCTTAATTCATGCCTTTATTCCACTGAATTTCATTGCAAACTCTAAGCATTCTATGTCTGCCCTGCCTGTGTTACTTTGCTGACTAATGTAGCTTTATTGGTGAACTGGCTCATTATGTGATGACTCTAATAACGCGGAATCATTTTCTGTAAGTCCACCCGCTGGACTAATGCCACCTGGAGATGGTGGTTCTCTACTGTGCCTCTTTCCCAGTGCTGGCAGATCTCGCTCTGCAGGGTGTACGTGGTGAGCATTGACAACCAGCTGAAGTCTGTTTTTGTGAAGGCCATGACTCCTGTCAGTGTTGTTAACTTGGGAGGAACCCAGAGTGGAGGTGTCATGAGTGCCCAAATGGCAGCCTTTGCTTGGAGAGTCCCCAAGGCTGTCTTTCCCAGAGCTCTGATTGCTTGTCTTCTAACCATACTCACTTTTCATTGCTCCCTGGCTGCCCCTGGTCCCCCTTGATAGTGTTCATTCATACTTCTGCTTTCTTTGCACATCTGATTATCACAGGGGTCTCTGCTCTACAGAGAGCACAAAGTGACACATTATCATAAGTTAAGCACTTGGTATTTATTAAGGCTAATTTGCACAAGTATCACTCTCTCTATATTTCACAACGATTAAAAATTACTCAGGTTTGAAGAACCTGAATATCGCAGCTGGAGAGGTAGCTCAGCAGGTAGGTGTACTCGCTGCTGCTTCCTAAGACCAGAGTCAGATTTCTAGTACCTGTGTCAGGCAAGCCACTACTTCCTGTAAATCCAGCTCCAAGGGATCCAATACCTTCTTCTGGCCTCTGTGAAACCTGCATTTGCACACACACGCACATACACACACACATGCACACACATACACACAAACATGCACACACAGGCACATGCTCACATATCTACATGCATGCACACATGCACATGCAAACATGCACAGACAATGCACACACATGTGTGCACATACACACACATGCTCACATGCACATGCTCACACACACATCCAATAAAATAATTTGAATCTGGACTTCGTTCTACTTGGTTTCCAGTTTCTGTACTCCTTCAACACTGGTCGCACAGATGATGTTGTCCCTATCCAAATTAACCAAATGATTCATGATGACATATAAAAAAATCCATTCACTTGTACTATATTTCTATATACCAGAAGATGCCATATATCAACCCTCCTTTGATTAGTTGTATCTGTCTTATCTATTTCAATATCAGCTACATGCTTAACCTCAATTCTACAAATGTAGGAGATTGAAAATCAGAGCAATTCCATGAAGTAAAAATTCCTGCTATGTAGTCCTTGGAAATAACATTAAATCCCTTTTTGTGCCAGGACTTTGAGATTGGCAATTCTGTATAGTAGGTTCCATATCAAAAGCCACTCAGATTATCTACATACATAAGCGAGAATGAAGGACTTTTAATGACAACTGGAAGGCTTGGAACTGAACCCTGAAATGGATATGCTTTGTGATGCAGATGGATGATGTTCTGCCACTTGGAACCAAAGAAACTGTGAAAATCTTAGTTGTAACTCGGAGGTGGCATCTCTGCGGCTGAATTCACTATGTTAGAGCAGAGAAAAATTTCCATCCGCTAAAATCTGTTAAACTTTTTGAAAGACGAGCAGCTCAACCTAACCCTCTGAACTTCAACTGAATGGGCGAGGATGGCAAGCAAGCCAACAGTTCACCAGAGACTCCCCGCAAGAGTGGGTGGCCTGAGCGTCCCCAAACACCGGGGCTCTGCTATAAGGTTCATAAGTTCTTTTATAAATGTGATGCTGTTCTCTACTTCACATGATTAATATGTACCCTGTTTAAGGCTAACAAAATGGGGAAATATGACCAAATACATTGCACATACATTATGCAACTTTGAGGAATGAATTAAGAAATGAACAAGCCACATATGTTTATGAAGAAGTTCATCTTGAAACGTAAGGGGGTTACTGATTTTCCTGAATTTTCAGTGTGCAATTAGGTATTGGCAATATTTGATTGGTAACAAATCATAGGAAATGGGCATGAGAAAAATGAGAAGCCTGAGCTCAAATCCTGTTTCTCTTCCTAAGGATAAATGTGCACGTTCCTTCATTGATCAAGTCAATCTGGATGAGTTAGCTCTGCTATATGAGTGGCAGCCATCCATTTTCTGATTGGGTTTGAGACCCACAGGAAGAAATGTCACCTGGTGCTGCCAACCAAGGGAAGAATGTATAACTGGAGATGTCACAAACCCTAGGGCAAGATCTACTACTGACATTAAGCTAAATAAGTAAGCATCCAAGGTGCCTCGTCAACACTTATACTTAGAGCCTTAAAACAGCCCTGCTCTCTGCCTGGTCAGCATAATTTCATTGTGCAGATAGTGGTTAATACAGAGATTCATAACTCATCAGAAGCTGAGAATAAATGCAATATCTGTCTCAGCTTCTCAAATGCAAGAGACACTGCAGAAAAGAGTGAATAAAAAGTGAAAGAGCTGAAGGGTGAGAGGGAGGACTGTGAAATTCTGTCCTCTAAACATGACATGCTAACACACATACATGCACACACATACATACACATGCACACTCACATACACATATGCCCATGCACACATGTGCACACACATATGCACATGCATGTACATGCACATACATGCACACATCCTAGGACTTGAATGGAGACGGACTGACTGGAAAGATGATGAGGATTTGTAGAAAGCAGAGAGGAGAGGATGAGAGAGTACAAAAGGATGAGAGTGTTCATAAGACGTTGCACACTTAGAAAACTGTCAAATGTGTCAAGCCTAAACGTGATTGCTAGCTTAATGTTGCACATACAGCACTTGTGAACCACATATCGTTTTTCATGATGCTGATTATTCAATACAAAGAGAGGATTCAACAAAAAGTTGTATGAATTGGCTCAATAATCTTATTTTGAGATGAACGTTAGAAATTCCCTTTCAAAATAGTTGTCCACTGGCAAATGCTTATGAGAGTAGTCTGTACGAGCTGAGCCTGCTCCTCCCCCACCCCCCCCCCAAAAAAATGAGGAAGAAAGCTCTGAGTGACAGATGCTTGACATAGAGTTAAGCCAACGGTGCTTTCAAAGCAAATCAGTAACATGTGTTCCTTTAGTGATTGGTAGCTAAAGAGGGAGATGGCTTAGTGACTCTGAGGAATTGTGTGCTATTGAATGTATGCATGGAGTTTTGAGTAAAGACTGAGGGTGAGAGGAAGAGCTTGTCCATTTGGTCAAGGTCAGCACCTCAGATATGTATGTGCACGCGCATGTGAGTACACACATATGCACTACACATGTACACACACACTCACACATATGCATGCTTCACACATCACACACATGCATATGTGTGCACAATACACTCATACATGTGCAGGCACTCACACATGCTCACACAGACTCACACACTCTACACACACACATACACACACACACAAACACACACACTGCACAGGAATGAATGTGCCTCTTCTGTGGTTACATACTATAACTGTAATAATCTATTTTTAGCATGAAAGGTAACTGTTCTTCCCCTCTTTACCACCTTCACATTTTGCACTTCCAAGGTCACAGTTCATGTATTTCATTACTATTTCAATTCAGCTATTCATAGTGTGTGTGTGCCAAAATCATGTATCACAGCATAAACATATGTAATCTTTACTTAGAATAAAAGTAAAATTTAAAATATGCATTTTGTTCTTGTGCATTATAAATAGTTAAATCAATAAATTATTCAAACTCAAAATATCTGACTTTACAGTGGTGGGAAAGCCATGTGCACTCAGTGCCATACATGCTGTAAGTTTTGATTTCAGGCCTTTCCCTGAGGCTGTAATGGGAGATGTGAGAGCCACTTGTGCCTCCAGGCAGGAACTCCCAGTCAGCCTCATGGTCGCCGTGTAAACCAGATGTTCTCCAATGCACTTGGCTGCTAAGTGGGATGCTCTTTCAATGCGGTGAAATCAAATACTTTCTGCTTACTTATTTGCACCTTCCTGATGGGGTTTTCAGGATGTAACCCACCATAGCCTAAAGATACCAAGAAATAGTTATTCAGTTTGTCATGTGTAGTTACCTGTGCCCAGGTGTGCGTATGTGTATAGTGTATGTGTGTGTGTGGGGGGGTGTATGTCTGTGTATGTGTGCATATATGTAAGTATGTATGTGCATGTGTGTAGGTCTATGTGTTTATATGTGTGCACATGTGTAAGTGTGTATCTGTGTATACATGTATGTGTTTATATGTCTATATGTGCACCTGTGTATGTGTATCTATGTATGGCTGTGTAAATTGTACTAAAATAAGAAATGGCACAAGCTTTTCCTCCTAATGATTAAATTCCAAACTGATTTTTAGAGCTTGTGCATTTTTCTTAAGTTGAAATAAATCACAACCCCTTAAAAGTTCCACATGTCTTCTATGCCACCTTTAAATGGAGGCCCTCATGCAGACTCTCAGTAATTGTCACAAGTGTCTCTCTATACATGGAAATAAAAGTGATGTGTATGGACCCTGCGAACAATGAGACCCCAAGAGCCAGGTGTTCTGCCCCAAATATCAACACTTCTCTTCTTGATACCATGCATCCCAGACAAAGGGAGCTAGGAGAAACAAAAAAGACAGATTTACATGGGATCTCCCAGTATGTACGGGGTACGTATGGCATTAATCACAATATGTATACTAGCTTCTCAATTAAATTAGTGGTGTCCTGTGTGTAAAATTCCAGTGTATATTGTTCACACTTACATGGCATGCCTAAAGCAATGCCTTGCAAAAAATGACCACTCACATTTGTAACTCTGAATGTGGCAAGCAAAAAGAAACATCAGGGGGAAAAATACCAAGTGCCATCCCCTTCTCATATTCCCTAGTCACCATGGGGTCTGAATAAAGCCCCAACGACCTTGAAGGCTGCCCATAAATACTTGGTGAAGTTAAGTTGCAAATTCTGCCAACAGTGACCCTGACGAGAAAATAGGGATTGGGAGCAGGGATAACTGAGACCAAGAGCATCATGATTGTGTCCCACCTATCAGGTGGACTTCCTCAGGCTGGACTGGTTCTCTTTTGTGAATCAGTTCACTCATGGTGTGGCTTTGGTCCACATCTCATACACGGTTGTGCTACCATCTGTTAACCATTGTTCCTAAGGTGAGTCAGAGTGAGGCAACTGGTTAGCATTGCTTAGTCCTTACACTTAGACCCCTACTGCACCCCCATTTTCCTTCTTGAAGGTGACAGTCTTTCCCTCTACCTTTGACTATGTAAAAAAAAAAAAAATAGAAGAATCAATTGTCCCAATGCTCTTGTCTTAAAGTGGCCCTGTCTACTAAAATACCACTACATTCAGGTAAAGCCTGTCTCTTTGTGCTTTTGTAGCATCCCTGTGAGTTCACTAAGGTCCCATGAGATGGTGCTTTGGATGTCTGGTCATTTTCACTATTGCTGTTATCAGTGGTGCCCTATAAATTCTTGTGCAAGTGAGCAAACATGTATGACAGAGACAATGTGCCCTGTGTCATCTGCAAAACACTTGCAAGCAAGGTGGATGCTCAGCCTGTCGCATTCATTCCCCATTTATTGTGTTAATTAGTTTCTCAAGGCTGAAGCATCTCATTAAGAATCTTAAAACACTTCTCATATAGGCTTAATGGTGAAAAGTGGGACAGAGTTGGTGGAAATGTTTTATCCAGAGAATAGGAAAGAAGCAGAAACCTATAAACTATAAACCTATAAACCTTCAAACTATAACTAGTCAGAGGAGAGGGAAAGGCAGAAAGCCCGGGAGTAAATGTGAAAGTTACACAGCCACTATGATTAAGACCATTGGTTTTCTGTGCCCAGATGCCTTTCATGTGACACACAGCTAACACCAAGCTAATTACACAGTGACACAGACTAACCAGCTGTGCAGTAAGGCTGAGCAGTCCTGGGCTCTTCTGTACCCAAGGTTAGACAATCTACTCCTGGCAGGATGTCTTCATGGGGTGTCCCTGGTGAAGAGCCCTGACATTACTCTGGCAGAGTGTTTGATGAGAAATTACACTGAAAAGGTGTAATTTCTCCAGGTTTGCTGGTCTGTCAGAGAAGCCCACAGATCTCCCCCAGTGTTTGAGAACACTGTGGAATGCCTGGTGTCCTCCTGCCTTCCTTGGGAGGCGTGCACCTTGGGTGGCTGCATTAAGATTTCAGTTTTTCTGAGCCCCACAGACATCATAAGGGACCACTGTCTTCTCCCAGGTCTGCCAGAAATTGCTCTGAGGCAGATAGTGCCTTGGAAAGTGTCCTCCCCTCAGGGCCGGGACACTGCATGTGCAGTGACAACTGATCTGAAGACACGGAGAGCACCTGAACCAAGCTCAGCCATCTTTACATCATTACGTATTTTCTGATTACATATTATGGAATAAAATACAACTCATAAAGTGAGGGTTTTTTTTTCTTCTCAATTTATCAAGACAGTTTTAAGTTCAATAATTTGTATGCAATCATGATTCGAAGAAGGACTCAATTATTTTTAGTTAATAAACTAAATAAAAACTCCAGACAGTTGAAGTCCCCTTAATATAGAGCAACAACCAAACACAGGAAAAGATGCCATGATGCTTTCAGGAGACCACCGTGTTCAGGATGAGTGTACTCAGCTTGACCTATAGACAGCTGCACAGCCTTGGTTCAGAGACCACTGTAGTCCACAATCCCTCAAGGTATGGCATTGACATGAATCTGCTCACTGCATTCCAACTCTGTGTCGCTAGAATTTTGCAAATGGTTCAGTGGGCATAAAGACAAGCATTTCTGAATCTCACAGTGCAGGGTCCCTTACAAGTGAGCTGTTGGGAGACTGGCTCTAGGTTTTCAGTACTGAAGTGTAGATAAAGGTATTTCCTACACCAGTGACATCCTGAAGGAATCATCTTCAAAAATGGTTTCAAGTCTAAAAAATGCCCAGTGCTGAGCTGACCAAAGCAGCAGCTTTTGAAACCATGTGACTTTCTGTGACAGCTTCATGTTGACTTCCTGATTCTGAGAACTGCCAGAAGGGAAACTGGCTGTCACACTTATGTCCCAACATCCCTGGGAGATGAAGGAGGTATGTAACAAGACAGCATCTGCCTCTAGTTTCTTTCAAAAGCCTGTTCCATTTCTTTCTCCCATGGTGTTCTCTGTGGGAAACTGGATACATGGTTTGCATTTAACTCCAGCAAGTGGAACAAGAGCTCACATCCTTGGAATATGATTGACAGACGTCCAGATCTATGCCAGGCAAGTCCAGCAGTGCCCAGCAGATGTTATTATCACAGAAAACATGACAACACAGTCCTCATCACCCCACATCTGACTAGTGAAGCTGAGGAGAAGACAGAACACGGAGGGTCAACAGACAGCAAGAGTTGGTGCAAAATGCAATGAAGTTCAATTTCTCTGTCAAAGGGAAGGGCTTCATTAAGAAAAAAAATAAAATACACGTAAATGGCTGGAAGCATAATCTTCCCTCAGTGATGCTTCAGTAGCTTTTCTTATTCTCAAGCACAGCTATTCTGTAGAGTTTGCAAGTGAATGCCGAGTATACACAAAACCTCGCCAGAACCTCAGAACACAGCTTTAGTTTTAAAAAAGGACTCTGCAGACATCGTTGAAGAAAAGTTCTAGCAATGGTCTCAGCCTGGGTAGTGTGTGTGTGTGTGTGTGTGTGTGTGTGTGTGTGAATGGGTGTTCATCCTGGGTAGTGGGAGGGGGGCTTACTGACCATGAGAGATACTGGGAGAACAGTCTAAGAGGTAAGGCATACTTGGAGCCATCAGCTGGGACAAGGGACTCTGCTGTGGAGTCATCAGGAGCAGTGACACTCCCCTGAGACACAAAGGGAGATTATGAAGGGATAAATTCCTACTACTTGAGGATGTTTTTCAGAGCAGACCTGGAAAGAGAAGATGCGTCCTTAGGTAGAAGGTAAATCCGCAATGAGAAAGCCTCATGAAACTGTAAAGTCATCTCCTGCCAAATGCAGATGTTTGCAGAAAGATTCACTAAGCTTAATGAGATACGGAATCTGGCAATCCCCTTATCTGGCAATCCCCTTCCGTGGATGAAAAATCGAAGGCACAAAAAATGGACAGGAAGCACAAATATTTAAAAGTGGGGGGACTTATAATTCATCTCGAGCATGGCCACAGTAGTTTCTAGTTTGTGATTAAAGTAAGCAATGTAGACTCAGATTACTGGAGAAATTTAGCAAGGAGGGTAAGTAGAATGTACAGGACGTGTTGTATGCTATTTATACAACGATTGATAGTATTAACGTTAAATTCTGTGCATGGTAAGATACCCAGGAGAAACATCTAAAATATAGCAGGGAAATATAACATCCCTGAAAAAATAAAACATAGGGGAAAAAAGCAAGCAATAAATTTTCAGAAAATTCAAAGCATGAAATGAAGTAAAAGGAAAAAGCTACCTAGATGAAGGCTCCACACAGACAAAACTTCTACAACAGGTAAAGACTCACAAAAGTTTATCCTCACACTGGGATCAAAAGCAACTTTAGAGATATGTCCACAAAAGAGCAGAAATCACCCTTAGAAAATGAGACTCTGGGCTCTGAGCCTGAGTCACAACTCTGGACACACAGATAAAGGGCCTGGCTTCACTGGTTTCCTGAGTCTACCTGCATATGACCTTCCTTTCTCCCTGCAAGTCTGCTTGCTTTTCATCTCCATTTTATGCCTTTCTTCTGCTTCATGGCATTTCTGTCTACAGCAATGACATACTACAACTCTAGATTTTCAGATCTCAGCAGTGTGCACATGAGAGATACCTTCAGGTGTGAACTATACACATGAGAGAAACCTTCAGGTGTGAACTGTGTGAACATGAGAGATACTTTCAGGTATAAACTGTGTGTATTTGAGAGATACCTTCAGGTGTGAACTGTGCACATGAGAAAAAACTTCAGGTGTGAGCTACATGCACATGAGAGATACCTTCAGGTGTGAACTGTGTGCACATAAGAGATACCTTCAGATGTGAACTGTGTGCACATGAGAAACACCTTCAGGTATAAACTGTGTGTACATGAGAGATGACTTCAGATGTGAACTGTGTGTACATGAGAGATGGCTTCAGGTGTGAACTATGTGCACATGAAAGATACCTTCAGGTGTGAACTGTGTGTACATGAGAGATACCTTCAGGTATAAATGGGAAAAACCTGAGAGATGCAGGAAAACATAATGCGATGCTCCCCAAGGCTTCCTGTGAGGAAAGAAGCAGTCCAGACCAAGTCCTGTTCTTGCAGATTCCCCATGTGGGTGGGTGACAGAGGCAAGACTGTTTCCATAAAGGGACTTCAAAGTGAATAAAAGAGTAGAAATCTCACTATCTGGGAATTCATATAAGAAAAAGAAACGTTGCCTGATTTCAAACAAGAGAGGTTACTTTGTTTGTTTGTTTGTTTGTTTTGTCTTTATTCTGATTCTGCTCTTTGTTCCTACATACAAATGAAGAAGGGTTGACTGAAAGGGTACCCTCAAGTCTCCATGGTAGAAAGCCCTTATGTATTTACATCCAAAAGAAGAGAAATGTCTGTTTTTTAATAATTAAATGTGGCTGTTTCAGCAAACAGAACAAGAAATCAAAACTGAAAGAAGGCCTGGGAGTCCAATGTGTTGAGCAGTCTTGGAGCTGGAAGGACCTAGAGTCCAGCCAGAAAGCACCAGATGCAGGCTGCTCAGGTTAGAAGGCCACCTCACTTCCCAGAAGCCCTCCAGAGGCACTAGTTTAGAATCTTAATTTTTGGTTACTATCCTGCAACTAGACTCAGATGCCAATTGCAGTGTAAATGCTTATAAATAGTATTCTTATAATATAAAAACCATCTGGGCTATTTAAAAAGCATATTTCCAAGAAAAGTCACCAATTTTTTCAAATTTTGTGTGCATAGAAACAAAGCAGCAAAGTTATTTTTGTTTTGTTTTCTACTTTTTCTCAGACCATTTTACAACAAAAGAGTTTATCATGTGTTGTTTGCCTTTCTAAAAAAAAAAAGACTGGGTATGTAGGCACATTAACAACTTCAACTTCAGAGAAGAAATTCAGATTTCCATTTCTAAAGGTTAGAGATGTTTGCATGAGGAATCTACTTGCAAACTTTCTCTACTCACTTTTCCAGTTTCTCTGTGGACTCTCTCCGATATTTCTGCAGATCGAAGGGGACTGAGACCCACCTGTATATAACTTTGGGTGGTAGCAAAGCAGAGCACCCAGAAAAGGAGTCCACACCCAAGGCTTCACTGCTCACGCACAATCAAAGGAAGCCAGTGCTATCTTGTCAACTGTAGTAACATGAGAGGTAAAAGTGTGAGTTAGGAGAAAATGAAATTTAAATTAAAATGTCAGCAGTAGAGAAGTAACAATCTTTTATGCGGTTTACAGTAAATGAGAAAAGAATTCTGTTGGTGTATAACTCTAGGGAAGAGCAGGGGTATAGAAAGGGAGAGAGAGATGGAGAGGCAGTAAGAGAACTAAATGGAGAGAAAGATGATGGATGGATAGACATATGATAAATTGATAGATTATAGATAATAGATAAATAAATCAATGATAGATAGATATAGATAGATAGACAGACAGACAGACAGACAGACAGATAGATAGATAGATAGATAGATAGATATGATTTATAGAGATAGATAGATAGATGATAAATTATAGATGATAAATGATAATAGATAGATTATAGTTTATAGATGATAAATAGATTATAGGTAATGCATAGTTGGATAGATAGGTTATAGATAGATAATATATAATTGAATAGATAGGTAGATTATAGATAGATGACAAATAATAGATGATAGATTAGTAGATGCATAGATAGATGGCATATAGATAGATTGGCTGATTGATTGATTGATTGATTGATTGATTGATTATAAAGAGATGATAGAGATCTTATGTTTCTAAGTACTTTGGAATTACTTCCATACCCGTTTTATTTTTTACTATATACGATTACTATTCAGTGCCCTTTAAAATGTAGCCTTAGAGGGCAGGTTACTTTAAAAAGGAAATTATCTTACAACAATGATGCACTAGGGAAGATTTTCCCTAAGCCCAAGTTACCTTAAAGCAAACAGCACTGATTCGAGGCTTGTTCTAACATAATTCAAGGGCCAGGAGAGAATGAAATTTGATTCTTCTTGGATAGATGAGGTGGTGAAAAGAGAGCGGTGACTTAAATGTGCGCTCCTTAGTGATGAGCAGCTTCTCACATAGAATCATCTTCTTTGAGTGCTGCATTCTGTATCCCCCAGGTAAGAGTAAAAGACACGTGAGAGAGGAGCAGTAGAGCTGGGCAGCTCTCCTTACAAACACGATTGGTGTATCACATTACCTATTATAGGATTATAGCTAACTCTCCATCAATTTTCACATTGAATATATTCTTCACTTTATAGAGACTTTAATAAAGTGTGCAACTGGCAATTCTGCTGGTCCTAGGTACTTGTGTCTTATATAGTAATATTAAAAAGTATCTATAGGCTCACAGAAAAGCCCAGTCCATAAAGTGTTTTCCTAGCAAGCTCAAGGGCCTGTGTCCAGTCCCTAGAACCCACATAGAAGAAGCCAGGCATGATGCTACGTGCTTACCATCTCAGCACTGGGGAGGCTGGGATAGGTGGTTCCCTGCGAATATTGGAACAGTCAGCCTAACCTACTTGGGGAATTGCAGGCCACTGAGAGCCCCTGTCACAAAGAAAAGGTAAAGTGTTATCCCTGAGGAAGAAGACTGAAGGTGACCTCTGTCATGTCAACACACTTGAGTACACCTGCACACACGTGAACACTAACACATACACAAAGATGGGGACAGAGACCCATTGTGACAGCAAAAATATTACAATAGTTACCAACAACAGCGATGACAAAATCCAAAACTGACTAAGTTAACAAAAGGGAAGCATAAAAATTGTTGTCTAAGTCCAGACTCAGGAATTGAAATTTCTCAAAATATGTTCTCACTTAGGGAGGGTTGGCAACATAAACCTTTTACAACTTGGAAACGTGTAATTAGTAGGAGAAGAATATATTTATGCGTAGTGCAATTTTTAATCTTATCACAGATAGACAAAACCCACTCCATGGTTTTTGAGCCCTGACTGACCTAAGTCACACTGTACATCATGATCAGCATTGAGCTGCTCTCTGTCTCTTACCAAAAGGCAAGATTTATTCACAGGCTTTGGGCTCTTTTTGGGTTTGGGTTTGGGTTTGGGTTTGGGTTTGGTTTGGTTTTGGTTGTGCTTTAATTTAAAACAAAAACAAAACAAAGCAAAACAAAACAAAACAAAACAAAACAAAACAAAACAAAACAAAACAAAACCTTCTCCCTTTCCTTTTCTCCTTCCAAACACTCCCATACACCCCTCTCTGCCTTCCAATTTTGTGGCTCAATTATTGTATATGTATGTGTGTGTGTGTATACATGTATATTCCAAAATATTGAGTCCAAATCATGTTACTTGCTCATATGTTTCCCAGGCTGACAGAAATGCTCCCTCCCTGAGGACTAGCTTTCATAGCTTCCTTGTAAGCTTCCAGGAAAGAAGGGTAAATAACAGTCCTACCCAGCCATGATGCCTATAGCCATGTCAACAACCAGAGTGGCACAATAACCCTATGGGTGTTGTAGTGGCACACATACCTTGGTGGCAACATATGGCTCTCTAACTGAACTTAAGACCCACTCAACGCGAAGGAGGCCATGCCTAGTAATAGAAACCTAGCTAAGTACTCTGTGCTAGAGAAGCCCTGGTCTTTAGAGGAGAATCTCCAATCACTAGCTTACTAAATCAGCATAGTCACTGGTGAGGATCTTTAGACATGTGTCCTTACACCCACTGAAGACTGTAGTCTGCACCCCGAATTAAAGTACCCTCTCTTTGCATCAGAGACTACAGAAAACCACACCCAATCAACATACAGAGTTCTGTAGCCCAGGCTACATCTACAAAACTCCCACATCTTAAGTCTCAGCGAGCACTGCAGAAGAGGGAGGGGAAAGATTTTTAAGAGCCCAGAGGATCAGTGACTCTGCTGTGAGATGTGTCCCCTAAAAATGGCAGAGGCGACACTTACAAAGTCTCCCAAGATGACCTCCCGAACATGAGCTAAACAAAAAGGGCAAATTGTACAGGGAAAAGTCCACGAGTCATCAGCTCTGCACAAAAAGCCACAGGCAAGTGAGAAAAGCTGGGAACAGGAAAGGTGACCCTCCCCAGGGAAGAGCACACCAATCAGTTGTCTAGTGACTTGCTGACTTTTACAAATCAAATTTAATTGAGAGTCAATAGTTTCTCACACATAACATGGAATTTTTCAAGTCTGAATTTTCTCTGAGCTTAATTATAACAAACTTTCAACAGTTATAACTTGTTACCTACACTGTTTAACACCTGTGATAATCGGGTGTCTTCCACCGCAGGCTCACTCTGGGTTAACTGTTGGTACATCAGAATACTAACAGTTAGCAACACAGTACAAATTTCAAATGAAGCCATCTCAGCTTCCATGGAAGGGATGGTGCCAACGTCCATGGCTTCAGTTACTTCACTGTTTATAAAGAAGCAAGACAAACCTAAGTCAGTATTCAGATTTTATTTCTTCTATTTGGGACTATAAAATTAGGATATCAGCAGAAGAAACTAAATATATAATTGATGTTCTAAACTCTGTCTAATACATTCTGAGACCTGTAGAAATGAAGCTAACTATCCAGCCGGCAAGTCTAAGAAAGATGCAGGTGAAGACCAGGACAGCTCAGAGGAACAGCAATGCATTGGAATCACAGACAGATCCCTGTCTCAGTTGCTCATTTGTCCAGGCTTCTCCTTGAGGCTGGTAGGAGAAAATGCCCTTCCCACACTGCCCTTCTTCTGCCTGTGCGGTTTCCATGCTAATGAGCATTGCAAGTTCAAAGACAGGACAAGCGCGCCACAGTGCCAAGAAGGCAGAAAGTGAGCTACCTAGGTAACCTGCCTCCTGGCAGAGCAATCCAGCTGTCCTTCTGAAACAGCAGGACAGAATATATTAATCATCATGCATTTGCACATTGGCGCTATTTCCCAAAAGATCAATGTTTGTCAGCATGATCCTTGTGCTGTTTAAGAAGTAAATGGTAGAGACAGTATCCTTTCAATTAAAAGCAGGTAAGAAAGTTAATGAGCTTTGCCCAGAGCTCTACTGGTGGGCCAGACTCAGAACAGCATGCCTGCAAGCACCCTCTGGCCAAGGAAAATCTCTTTTGGACCCTGTGAGATTTTTTTTAAATGGCAGGCAATGCTTGGAGACCAGTCACTGTAGCATGTTGGGAGAAGAAAGGAATCTATCTTTTAAGAACACTGTGTAACCTGTGTTAAATATTGGGTTAGCAATGGCTTACAAAAGGCAAGAGCTTGGGATACAATCACTGATTACTGGATTTTGAAGGAAACTTACCCATGAGCTAGTCCTATCTCACATCTCAAAGCCAATCCTGACTGTGAGAGTATAGCTTAGTTCATGATGGTTGGGATTTCTTAATTGCTATAACTCAGGCTAGGGTGACAAAGCCACTTACGATGCAAAAGCAGGCTTGTTGCAGCCAATAGTTCAATGGAACAGTATATTATAGCCAAGAAGTGGAGGCAGCAGGAACTTAAGGCAAGTGGTCACATTGCATTTTCTCGTAGGAACTAGAGCCATCAATATCAACACTCTTTAGCTTTCTCTCATTCATCCCAGGACCTCAGCCACGGGAATACTGTGGCCCACAGCTAAGGTGGGGCTTTTCATCTCAATTAACCTAATCTATACTGGTATGTCCGAGGGTCAGTCTCCTAGGTGGTTCTAGGTCCTGCCAAGTTGGTGAATTTTAAGCATCACACTTGAGAAGCAAGGGGACGAGCTATGTCCTGTCTTCCTGCTCTACGTGGTATTCATTGACAGACACATTATTCCTTGACTTTGTAATTTCAGTCATTGCATCTGTTCACACATTGCAAACTCAGTAAGAACTGGAGACTGTATGTTTGTGGGTTAAAAATAGTGGGAAAGAAAGCAGAGAAAACAAAAATACATCCCATTCTATCCTCAAAGATGCTTGGCTCCCAGTCTTAAGTTAGGATGAACATTCACAATGGTTCTGCTCCTGGGATGCTGAGTCCTCTTGTCTTCTGTGACAGCGTTTGTGCTCACCTCTCTCTGTCAGATTTGACAGAGGTTCAAGGTTCTCCCATACACCAGGCAGACTCAAACTTGTCAACATTTTAAGTAACTTCTTAGGAGTCTAGTCACAGATGGAAAGTGATTCCATAAAAGTGATGTGTGTGTGTGTGTGTGTGTGTGTGTGTGTGTGTGTGTGTAATCCTTTCATTCATTCATTCATTCATTCATTCATTCATTAGTAAAATGTTGAATGATCCCTGGTTTCTTGACCATGAGGAAGGCCTTTGTGGCAAATAGAGTGAAGAAGGAAGGCCTTGAGTGTCTTACAGATATTCCATTACACGGTACATACAAGACACAAAAAAATATTTCACGGTTGTCTAGAGGGGTCTTCTGAGGCTACAAAATAGTCCAACCTAATTTTTTCCTTCATGGTCCCACAATGGGTTTTAAAATATAAAGTTCCAGTTGTAGTAAGTTATTCTTTGGAGTGTTATGACTGTGCTACAGAGATAGAAGGTCTTAAACTGATTCCTAGAATATATGTGTATTACTCAATGACCATACCACATGAGTAAATTTAGCTTCCTTTATTTAAAATCCTATCAATCATCTGGCCATGGCAGTATTTACATCCAGTAACCAGCCCTTGGGAGGCAGAGGTGGGAAGATTTCTGAGATTGAAGCCAACCTAGTCTACGGAGCAAATTCCAGGACACTCAGGGATACACAGAGAAACACTGTCTCAAACACTCCAAAATGAATAAATTAATTAAATGAAAATAAATAAAAATTCTTTCAATCTGTCCTATAAAATTGAAAATATTTAAAACTCTTCCAGATAACCACAACCCTTAAGGTTTAGTTTTTCAAATGTGATTTTTGGTATGTCCTCATGAGCTTATATGGATTCTGTCCCCAGCTGATGGGAAACCAGCACCTCTGCGCTGTTAGCTTGCCTTTCGTGCCCCCAGCGCCCAGCCAGGCCTCTTCCCACTCTGGAGCTTGCCTTTCGTGCCCCCAGCGCCCAGCCAGGCCTCTTCCCACTCTGGAGCTTGCCTTTCGTGCCCCCAGCGTTCAGCCATGCCTCTTCCCACTCTGGAGCTTGCCTTTCGTGCCCCCAGCGTTCAGCCAGGCCTCTTCCCACTCTGGACACGCTCTCCATAGTTTCTTTGCATTCTCTGCTGTCTTAATGTCACAAGTGCTCCTTCATTTTGTATGATACTGGAAAAATTCCTACTTATTGCTCAAAACCTTACATATTGTTCTGTTCTCACCTCAGAGAGCTGCCAAGGCTGTCTACTAGAGCCCTAACCAATGTACAGTGAGAGACGCCGTCTGCCATTGTCTGCCTAACCTAACTAGGCCATGAGGCTTCAAAGCCAAGGTGAATTCTTCATTTTTGTATTCATGGTGATTTAGGTTCAGTCAAGTGGATAGAAAATGTCAGGGATTTTCTGAATTTCAGAAAACCATTGTAGGTATCTCCCAGCAACAGGAGACATAAAAAGGGGGATTGACTAAAAAAAAAATCAAAAGTTTTCATAATAAAATTGTACAGATATTCTAACATGACCTTGGGGAAATGCCTAGTGGAAGACACATGTAATTGTATAAGTTACTCCCTTATGAGTTTAGATAACAATAAATGTGCATGGGAGACAGAAAAATATCAAAAAGAGAGAGAGAGAGATAAGATGGGACTCCATTGAAGGCGATTCATGCTGGGGCATGGAACTATCTACTTCATTTCTCCATGAAGAAGCAAGACTGGAAGTAATATTATAATGTCCAGCAGGGAATTTATCAATGTCCAAGGAAAAGCAATGACCTGAGAAGCATCATCCAGATAACAAGACCTACCTGCTTTCCATGACAGCTGGTGGTAGGAAAATCAGTAGGGTCTTCAGTACAGATTAAACTTCAGCTGGCATGGGGGAAAGATGTCAGTAAAAGGGTAGTCATGCTGTTGATAGCAGAATAGGTAGTCAGTTTTAACATCAACTTGTCCCCATCTGGTATCACCAGGGAAGACAGCCCAAAGTCGAGTTAGTACAGTCAAGTTAGCTTGTGGGCATGTCTATGAGAAGGAGTCTTGATTGCCTAAATTGGTGAGAAGGGCCAGGGTGAATATGAGTGGTAGCATTCCATGGCTGAGCCTTGAGCTTTGTAAGTGGAGAAAGTGAGTTGAGCAGCAGGCAAGCAAGCAAGGGCACATTTATTCATTCTTTCTTTGTTCTTACTACAGATGTAACGTGACCAGATGATCAGAAATCAGATGCCAGTGAACTCTTTTCTTCCTAAGTTGTTTTGGTCTGGATGTTCGACTGCGAAAGTATCTCCTAAAGCTCCATCAAGATGAGTGGTGGGGCCTCTGCAGCCTTGCACGAGACTATAGCAGAATGCAGGAGGTCAGCTATTAAGCTGGAAACTTAGTGGCATAGATAGTGAGGTTGGATAACTATGAGCTGGTCGCAGATACACAGGGAGAGAAGACAGGGTCAATCACCACTGAAACTACAGGGCACCACACTCAGGCAGGATTGACTCTGCCAAGAGGGAACTGTGTTAGCTATGGTCTGTAGTAGAAGAAGTTATTAGATAAAATCAGATTAAAGTATCATTAATTCAGTATGGCTACTACATTCTCTTCAATCCAACCCTCATCAATAAGAAAAACGAGTGTCATTGTAGTATCTGAAATAAAATATGATCATTAGTCTCCACATTTAAAAGTCTCAGTGTATACCTAGTGTTAGACCATAGAATTCCTTCCTAATTTTCTTTGGGCTTCTATAAGTATCACCCTTTTAAAATGTGATATCGAAAATGTATATGATTGGTGAGTAGGCACATAGACATAGCAAGACTGGTGACTGCCTCATAGACTGTAAGCATCAGGCTTTTCTGCATGCACAGAAATGTAACTTTAGCTCCTTCATACAGATCAATATGATGGATGGATACTCCATGTGTGGTCCTCATTTACACCCTTCTACACTCCTCTAGGGGGATATACAGCAGTGGCCATCACTGTGCATTTGTGGATGACAGCCTTGTGTCATCCACGTCAACCTGAATCGCAATGTCTGATAACCTAAGAATGTGACTAAATGCCTGCTTCCCACAGCCATCCTTTTATTTGTGGTAGAAATAACGTAATGGAAAAATTTATTTGTGAGCACGTGTTTTAGACACAAATATGATAAATGTCATAGTAACTAGTTTCTAAAGTTAACCAATTACCCATGATTGACACCCACAATCTGACCTCTACATGTCTGTCTCATTCCTACTGTCTCAGTCTCACCACACCAAGAGGGATGTGATTTATCTGGGTGTGTAGAATCGGGGAGCCTTTGCCATGTGGCTTGTTAGGTCTTTTATACCTTAGGACACTCATCAGAGCCAGGTGCCCAGTGCTTCTCTCCCACACCACATCACCAGTTTGTCTGCACTGTAAAGTAACAAAGCCACTTGATGATAGAATTTTTGGAGGTCCACTGGATTCAGGATGTGAGAAGTCAAATACAGAAAGTCAGCAGTCTTTGTTATAATCTGGATGTCTGAATAAAAACCACCTTCCCCACAGCTTGCATGCTGAAGGCTTGTCACAGATGACGGAGCCATGGAGAGAAATGATGACTAAGGCATGGTCCCCACTCCTATGTGCACCAATGGGTTCATAGCTGAGTGAGGGTCTGCAGGAAGAGCTTAGCTGGGGAAGTGCTTTTGAAGGCTTTGTTCTGTTCGTTCGTGTCCATATCTATTATCTATCTATCATCTCTATATAATCTATCACCTATGTATCTATTACCTATCATCTATCTATCTATCTTCTATTATCTGTCTATCATCTATATATCTATCAGTTATGTATCTATCATCTATCTACTAACCTTCATCTATCTATCTATCATCTATCTATCATCTATTATCCTTCATCTATCTACCTACCATCTATCGATCAATCATCTATTTTTCATCTGTCATCTATCATCTACCTAGCATCCTCTCGCTCTTTCTCTCCCTCTCTTTCTCTCTTTCTCTCTCTTGTCCTCTTGTCAGGAAGGAGGCGAGTAGCCTCCTATCCACACATTCACAACAGATTAATACTTTGTCCCACGTTGGTCCCAAAGTAGTAGATCCACAGATCCTCTGACACCATCATGACTCATCCTGTGGATGTTCAGGTATTTTTTGACAATGAAAGACAGGAAGAAGACTAGCATGGTTTCAATCAAATGGTTGTTATATCCTATGGTAGAACAATGAGGCTATGTTATAGCCTCACCTCTCCCTTGTCACTAAGACTCCTGAACAAGCAGAGCCGATACTCTCGGAAGTGGAAACAAACATCACATGGTTGTGCCTTTGGGTGGCAGCTACAGTGCTTCCTTTCACTTGGGGCAGAGTGAATCTTCCCTTAAAGATCCTTCATCACACACACACAGCATCCCCTGCGATGACATCCCAATTTACAGAGTATCTTCTCCCAGTTGACAATAACCTGGACTGTTACCTTTATTTTGAATTGTACCTTTGAAGGTATCAAGATGACTTTGCTCCCTGAGTGTTTCCAGAAGGAAGAAAACAATGAAGACAGGCAAACAACTACAAGAGGAGAAATGGCTGAGAGAGTTGCTGCTTTTCAGATTCTGTTTTCTCTCTGTTTAGCGAAGAATACATCCCTGTGTTCCAAGAGTTGTCACAAGCTAGCAGTGTGACTAACCAGGACCATGTGAGCCACAGGAAAGAAGCTCTGAGCTTCTTCTGAACACCCCTGGGTTCAGACAGCTTCAGGACTCCTTTGGAGTAAAGGGTTAGATGTAGCAATAGTGAGACACAGCCTTTTGTCTGACAAGGAGTGCTAAGAAAAGCCATGCCTTCTCCTCCAGCCTCTTTTCTGTCCCCTTCCTATACATCCTAGCCAGCATGGGCTATCACTTGAGTTTTTTATCTTAGCCATTCTGATTGGTATAAGGTGGGATACCAGGGTCATTCTGACAGCCCAGCATTGGACTGAAGTCGGGGACCCTATGGAAGAGTTAGGGGAGGGATTGAAGGAACTGAAGAAGATGGCAACCTCACAGGAAGATCAACAGTGTCAACAGATCTGGACTGCTAGGAGCTCCTAGAGACTACACCACTAACCAAAGAGCATATAGTGGCTGACCCAAGGCCCCTGGCACATATGTAGCAGAGGACTGCCTTGTCTGGCCTCAGGGGGAGAAGATGTGCCTAATCCTGTAGACACTTGATACCTCAGGGTTGGGGGATGCCCGGGAGGGGTAGCCTCTGAGGGGAGAATGGGGAGTGGGGTGGATGGAAAAACTCTGGGAGGAGGGACTGGAATGGGGGCAACATTTGGGATGTAAATAGATGAATAATTAATTTTAAAAATAAAAATGCCAAGCTTGAAGCAGATATTTAAAAAAATTTTGTCTGAACTTCAGAAAGTACTTCTTAACTCTCTTACAATGCTACATTTGCTATATATTAGATCCATCTTCAAGTATCGTACTTAGCCATTCGTGGAGGAAAAGCCTATTTGGGGTGCTGAATCCATATGGGGCCCTTTAATTATTATTAGCAACCTGTATGTATTATATAGTATGTCGGTAGGTTAAAAAAAAAAATCAAGCATTTTACCTTCCAGAATCTTAGGTCTGACTGTAACAGAGTCCCTTGTAAGTGAGTATCATGTGAGTTCACTTCCTTAATTTGTCGGAGCAAATTACTACATGGTTGGCTATTTTATATTATCTTTTATAATCATAAAATAACAACCATTATTCAGTACACTATAACGAATAACTTCATGTTAGTTAAAATATGGTTTGTCTCTTAATTTCCTATTTGCTGGAGTCTTGATCCCAGTAAAGTTGAACTGAGAAATGGTGGAGCTTTTAAGAGGTAGCTAGGTCATGTTCCACCCCAGGGATCTATCCAGTTCTCCTGAGAATGGGTTAGTTGTCATGACAGCAGATGTTACTATCCAGCCTGGTGCCTGTCTCTCACTTTCTGACCACATGGCCTCTATTTCACCTACTCTGCTTCTACACTTTATGCTGTGGTGTTCCCAGCCAAAACCAAAAGCTTGGTGCCATGTTTAGTGTGTTTTCGAATCTGTAAACTTAGTAAATGTTTGCCTTTTTGAATTATTTAGCTTTCATTCTCCTATTACAGACTTTCAAAGAATAGGACATGGAACACTGTTGAAAGGGACTCACAATACCAGCCTCCTCAGAGGTGGTGACCCTTTAAACACAGGCAGCAGGCGCCATCACTCCCCACGCCAATGGAAATGCACTCACCTTATCTCTTCTACATCCCAAGCCTATGACATACCCTGTGCCAGTCAGTGGCATGAATGTCTCTGTCAACTGGAAATTCAGTGACTCTGAATATAGAGCTCTTACCACTCTATTTCACAGATGAAGAAACCAAGGTTGACAGACTGTGTGTCAAGTCCAAGTTCCCACACATTGCCTAGTCAGGCCCTAAAGCCAGTCTGAGACATTGCTGTTAACCTCAACATGACCTTGTATATATGCAAAACCAGTTATTTGTATGAGAGCATGCTCCATTTGTAGTCTGATATCTAGTTTACATGTAAACACTATGAGTAACTGTAGCAGTGAGGGCCTTGGCTCCCCGCTAGTCGCATGCACATGCCTGCCCAAGAGCTATTTTTGGATCCACAAATGAAACACTGAAACACACACACACACACACACACTGGGGGGGGGGGGGGGGCACGGAGGGAGGGAGAGGAGGGGCAGAGAGGAGAGAGAGAGAGAGAGAGATTAGCTTTTTTTTTTAACAGGCCTTACTAGCTCAGTGGCTCTGCACTTCTAAGCCTCCTGCACCTAGCATGCCCTTCCCTCTGGTACTCCTGGCTCAACACCTTCTAAATCTACTTTTAACTTTGGTCTTCACTGCCTAAGACGCTTCTGGACAGCCCTTCGGGGATGGGGCAGTCCCCCTTTACTCCTACAGTTTGAATGATCTCCCTCTGCAGCTCAAAATCTGTTCTGCCTATCTCTCTCAGGTCCTGGTGACTCTCTCTGCTTCTGCATCTTAGCCCCTGTAACTCTCAGGGTCCCGCCCCTTCTCCCTTTGCTCAGCCATTGGCTGTACGGCAATTCTTTATTGCCAATCAAATACAGCTGGGGCAGGCTTCCTTTAGCCTGCGTGCTCCGGACATTGCAAACAGGTCAGCCCAGCTGCTACAAATAACTTTTTTTTTTTAATTTACTTTGTGGTTGAACATGACAGACAGCTACAAGACTGGTGTGGTTTTAATCTTACTCCTGCCACACTACAAGGTTTGAGTGTGTACATTACACACACAATGTCAGCATGAGATAACATGGCCAATGCAATCAGAAAGCTTTAGAATTCATAGAACCACAGTGGGGCATACACTAGCAAGAGCATCAATCCTTATCCCAGGAAATGAGTCAAGACTTATCCTAACTCCCACCGCCCTGGTTCCCTCTGCCGTCCCTCCATCTCCAGCTATTTAAACTCGTGGCTTATTTTCGACCAGTGGTAGCTCATCACAGTCAACTGATTTATGTAATTCTGGAAGTCATTCATTCCTGCAGAGTCTGACTGAGTTGTTAGAAGGCCTCATTCGTGGTGGAGGATTCCAGCTATGGAAGTTGGTGAGAAAATTTCTACTTCACTCAGATGAACTTCAGCTACAGCGGAAACTGTCATTCTGAGATCCACAATGGATAAGATTCCTGAGTGTGGTTGGTCGTCTAAGCAGAATCTCAACCACATGGGGAACATCTCCATACCATGCCCCTTCGTGGCCTTTGTTCTGAAAGGCTTATCAATACAATTGTAGATCGAATGGTAATTTGTATGTGTGATATCAATAGTGCCTGAATATTTTCTCAATCTGAGCTGTAGATGTAGTTAGAGCTCTCAAAGCGAACAAGAAATAGTTAACGTAGTGGTTTTGCCTTTCTTAAATATACTTCAGATACCCAGTGTGTAACTCTCAGGTGGCTGGAGCTCTCACCCCTCAACAAGGAAGCTTTGTTTTTAAAGCATCAGATAGACATGGCTAAAGCGAGCCAAAAGTGGCAAAAACTCAGCGAGTAAGTGACCCAAGGTGTCCATTATCAGTGATATACCTACAACACAAGCCTGACACCTAAGGTTCACGGGACATGTTGGGCAATGGGGCAGAAAGATGGTAAGAGCCAGAAACTGGTGTGAGACAGTATCTTCTAGACATGACACACCGAAGTCTCAACAGCCTGATTTTATAAGCAAGACCTGCATCATGAACACACCCATCAACATGACAATATGAACGAAGAAGTTTCACAAGGTGCCCACCTCAGATGAGGTGCAGCAGAGAGTCACTGACTGCTGAGAGATGGGGAACCAGTTTTCTCCAGGGACGAGCCCCCAATAGGTTATCCAATCCCAGTGATCAACCCAAAACACATACACACAAACAACACTAGGTGGACTCAGCTGTGTGTGTGTGTTCGTAAAACAATAATTAAAGACTTTGTCATGAATTTGAAAGGGAGTGGGGTAGACACAAGAGGAATTAGAAGGAAAATGGGTAGAAATTATGGAAATACCATACTCAGTCATGTATGAAATTCTCAAAAACAAAACCTTTTCATTAAATAACATATTTAAAAAAAAAAAACAAAAAACTTTAAATCATCCAATCTGTGTACTTAGAGAAAAATGTCTCAACCTGGAGCAGGAACAGCAGGGCCGCCATCATCATGTAAATGCCAGGGGCTGCACAGATGCAACAGCATCTCCTACAGGAGGACCTAGTTGAGGACTGCCTGAGAGAGCAAGGATTGCTGGTGCAGACAATGGCAGCCAATCAGGAACTGCTGTTTAGAAGAGATGCTTCCTTAGGACCAATGGGGCAAGGGCGGAGGGTATTGAAGCTTGCAGCAGTGTTCAGAGAGCTGCATGGGGCGTTTCTCACCTGCTAAGGTTAGGTAGTGTTAGAGCAAGCAGTCCAAAGCACAGACAACATTAACCTGCTTAACATTCTCAATCCTTTATCTGTAGCTCAGTGTTGTTTTATTTGCATTGACTTCTGCTTCATGAAATTCAGCACACACCAAATGAATCAGAGTCTTTAGGAGGTAGCTACAGTCAAGAGCTGCTGCTGCTGCTGCTTCGCCCCGCTGAGAGACTTCTGTGCGCATAACCCCAGTCTCTCCTAGCTTCCCTTTCAGACTTTCTTATCCTGCATCCCACAGTTCACAGTGACATCATTCCCTCTTACTCTTGTTCTCTAATGAGGTCGAGGGCTGTTAGAGTTTTCTGTTCCATCTACCTGGTATTAACAAGCTATGGTAGGCACAGCTATGACTAAGAGGTAATGATGATCAGGCTAAAAATTGTTCTCTTCCTTTAGAGCATCTTGTTAACATACAATTCCATTAGAACCCAATTGACCTCTGTCCCACTCTCCTAGAGCTCAGAAATATCACCAAATATTTTTATTGGTAAAGACAATGTGTACTTTAAAACAACCCAAAAAAGAATCAGCCTGAGAGAAGAATGAAAATAATCATAGTCCCTGAAATGATCCATCTGTTAACACTTGTCCTGTGTGGTCCTCACCCACAGAGACTGTATAAGTACTATCTACTTCTAGTCACTGAAGCAGGGACACAAGACACAAGGACCCATGGACTTGATGAAACTCTGACCAAGGCTGAAAACAAGATGTTAAAATAAAAAGCCTTCATTGCCAAGTATGGAGCCAGTAACTGTTAATAGTGTGACATGTGCTGTCTGGGAAAAAAATCATGCTTTAAGTTCATATAACTCTCCCCAAATCCTAGATCACTAATGTACCACTGACGTGTTACTTGAAGTCACCATCAACTTAGCTCGTCAGCTAAGTGATGGTCTTTGCTTCAGCTGTAGCTGACTGGGATGAGGGGAGCTGAGCTTGATCATGGATGCATGGCATATTAGCCTGTGGGAACTGTGAAATTCAAGTGTAATAATGAATTCAAATCTGTGAAATGTTCTCTCTGCAGTCACCCGGGAGTCAACACACATCTTCCGAGCCCAGGGAGAACTGAGGGCAAACCTAAAAGAATAGATGGTGTTAAATGTTAAACGTATCATAGTTGACTTTGGGTTGGCTCCTTGACTATTTCTCATCCTAAGCTTCTGTGTGAGTTACTTCTTGTAGCACTGTGGTGAAGTGCCTTCCAGGAAAAAAGAAGAAAAAGAAGAAGAAGAGGAGGAGGAAGGAGAGGAGGAGGGAGAAGAGGAAGAGGAAGAGGAGGAGGAAGAAGAGGAGGAAGAGGAGGAGAAAAGGGAAGAAGAGGAGGAGGAGCAAATGGAGAATGCATTCTGCTCACAGCTCAGTGGGAACAACGGTCTATCATAGTGGGGAAGGCATGGTGGCAGGACTGGTGTGATCTATTCCAGTAGGAGTGTGATGCAGCCACCTGCTACATGGCAGAGAGCTTGAGAAAAAGTGTAACCCACTTCCTTTATCCAGTCCCCAGGAACCAAAGGTTTCATGACTTCCTAAAATGCCCCTACCAGCTATGAACTAAGTGTTTAAACATGTGAGCCGATGGGAGCCAACACATATGTAGACTAATTACTGAATATTAAACACTAAATAACATGGTATAAAAAGAAAAAGAGATATGATACTGTGCCAACTAGGGTTGGAAGAAACATGGTGACATTTTACTGACATCATGTCCATTGACCATAGAGTAATAATCATCCCTAGCTCTTGCCATTGGTAAGGGACATGTGACAGAGTCTGGGCCATGAATTGTGAATGGAAGTTACCTGTGTCATGAACAGGGGGAGACAGGAAAAAGTCATTGTCAAGTTCTCTAGTTTTAACTTACAATCACTAAGGCAACCAAGGCAGCATAGGACTACAATAGTCCAAACCCAAGACCAAAGCATCCCAGGCTGTGGCCCCACTTCATGGTGAGGGGGTTAGAATAATACAGTAGGCACAGAAACCTAAGGCAGGCTTCCATAGTTGGTTACTTCTTGTTCCCAGAAGACTGAGGAGAATCAACGAGCAGGCACAGGGTCAATACTTAGGCAGGGCGATAAACACAAGAAGTTCCAAGGACCCTTTTATACAGAGAAACCCTGTCTCAAAAAAAAAAAAAAAAAAAACCAAGCTAGCATGCATCGAAAGGACTTCCAGTCGTAGGCTTCTCACATGCTGACAGTATAAAGCTTCCCTTTCTCTGTAACTTGCCCTTCCATCTTTCTAGATGTTCAATTCTTTGTTTGTGCCAGGGAACAAACTCAGGAATCCCCTAGACCACCACCAGTATCTGCCTTGCAGGAGTGGTGCTAGGGATTTGCCTTGCTCCCTACGAGACTTTTCCTGACCAAGTGTGAACATTTGGTGCACATGTAGAAACATCGAAGTGAACACCAATGGCAGATACAATTAACACCGTATCCATAAAACAGATAGCTGTGGAGTAAGGCATTAACTTGTGTTGAGCTTAGGTCATCAGCACTGAGCTATACCCAAGCCTTACCCAGCTCATCTCTCATTAACAGTCTAAATTCAGTGATCCCATGAACTCCTTTAGCACCCAGCTCACTTATAGATATTCTAACCTCCTTATACCTCAAAAATCAAGGCTCTTTATCTGTGCACCTGCTATCACCACACTGTTCCCTGGAAGCCTTCCAAGCAACCACTGTTTATACATGCTTTCTTCTAATGTGCACCTACAGCCATGAGTTCCTGAGCCTAGAACAGGCTGGTTCTGCTCATCTGCTATTTGCAAACCACCAAAACAGATTACTACTGAAATTGTCTGTTTATTAATCTGCCACCTCCACTGAGTTATAAGATATTTGAATTATTTCTGATATTTGTAATATGTATATATAATAATTCAGGAGATAATTTTAGGTTATTAAATGTAAGAATATATAAAAGATGGGTAGCCTGTGCATTTTGTCCTTTGATTTCAATTCTGTCCCCACAGCATCTTGCTTAGTTCCAGTGGACAGCAGGACTTTCATATATTAACACATTTGACATGAATAATGAGCTGTATTATAATAGGGTAAAATTATATGAATAATTAAAGTTTCAGTCAAGGTCTATAATAGAGAACATGGCTTTCTTCCACTTAGAAAGGGCACAGAATACTTGCTAAATGACAAGACTGACGACTTGTTAATACCCTAGGAAAAGTGTGGCCATTAACACTTGTCTATTTTGCCTCCCATGGAAGGGCTGTGTTCACTGAGCCTTAATATGTTGGCTCATGAAATCCAATTCTCTTGTTGCTTTGTGTTTACTTATTAGAATGTTCATTAACACTGATAGCCACAAGTCTAGTTTGATGATCCACATGATGAAAGGTGTAGTTCCTTCTCTAAAACTGTAGAATCTTAGAGAGAGAATAGGGGTGACTTCATGAGTATGTAGAAAACAAATAAAATGTGTCCTTACTGGAGGCTGAAGGCCAAGGCAAGGACTGACACTTCCACTCCATTAAATAGCAGTACTCTAATGGTCAGAGGAGAATGTCTCCTAAAAATAAATGCCTAAAATAATGATTATTATTGGTGAAGTCCTAAGATCATAAAACATAATAAATGTTGGAAATAGGATTGAATAAAGTCACTGAAGCAGAGGACCTGTGTGCCAACACATTACCCTTGTGTTATCTGGAATTTGACATAACAGGATAATCTCTTCTCTAAGTATAATTTATAGACCTCAGAATCCATTTACAGGAAATCTATAAAGTTCCCTCCAGGTTACAGTGATAGATCACTACTACAAACAAAACCAAGGGCTGTCTCCCACACTGACCTCTCACTCCACATTTTTCCCCACATTGTACTTCTGGAGTACACATTTCTTGAGGCTGATCAGTGTAAGCACCCACACTGAAGTGCATACCATAAATGAGAAGTCTCTACAGATCACTTATGTCAAAGGAAAAACAGGGTCTTAAGAGATTAATTTTAAACTGTAGTCACTTCGATTTCCTATCTAAAGGCAGTTTTTTTCATCCAAGGACTAAACTGCATGATGTTTATGGTAAAGGGTCATGCATGGCCTGTCCTCAGGTATCATTCACCCAGATACTGTATGCTTTAAAGGAACCTTTATATTTGGGACAATAGCCTTGTAGAAGCTTGTGACATAGTTAGTGCCTAGTGTCTACCTTGAAGTAGCAGATATTCTCTAACATCTGGAGTGTGTGGTCACTTGCTTATGAGAGTGTATTGCTTTGCAATATTATCACAATCTATCATGATTATCTCTCAGACTTGTGGCCTTGAGCTAGGTGCTCTGTATCTGGCTCCTTTATCTGATTTCTGTAAATGACCCACAGTCAGGACTCCACGTGGTTAAAAAGTATCACTGCAAGAGAATCTAAATTTATCCTAGTTGAGACAGAACTCACTGAGGACACAGAACAAAAGAAAGCATACACATAAATAAACTTAACTAACAAGTAAATTAGAACTTAAAGTGAAAATGACAGTTTATATAATACTTGGTGATACATAGTGGAATTGAAATCTTTCTGAGGAATCAACAACTTGGAGGTGACAGAAAGGACACACATTTCCAGAACGGTGTCCCTCTTTTACTTTCACTTCAGCATTTCAAAAAGCAAGCACCTTAAAAACGCGTCCCCCATGGAATGATGTAAATGCCACATGGCAGAATGTCACCCTTGTTCTGCATAGCCTATGGTTGGATTATTCTGACTCAAATGGAACTTCCCTCAATGTGCTTGAAGGTATGAAGGCTTAACTTTCAAATAGACCAATGAAGAGAATCTTGTGCAATCAAAACACACTGATGAGTGAGCATACATTCAGTGCTGCTGTGTAGTCTAGGTGTGTGCACGTGCACACATGAGTGTATGCATGGGTGTGTGTGTGTATTTAATTCTACTGGAGTGGATATTTTGCCTGTATGCAGGTCTGTGCATCTCATAAACGCCTGCTGCTCATGAAGGGTAGTCTTCTAGAGTGTAGAATCCTCTGAAACTGGAGATACTGGTGGTTGTGAGCCATCATGTGGATGTTAGGAATTGATCCAAAGTCCCCTGAAAGAGCAACAAGTGCTCCTAACCACTGAGCAATCTCTCAAGCCTCTGGGGCATTTTTTTAAATTTGAAATTGTAAGGAGAACGTTCATAGAAAAACAAGTAACATTGTACCACCTAAGAAACGATTGTTAAAATAAAAAGGAAAAACAGTCAGTAAAGAAATAAAACAAAATGATTCCCATGTGAAAAAAAAAAGGTTATAAGGGACTTAACACAAGATAGAGAAAAGGATTCCAATGAAGGGTAATGGGAATTTTGAACAAATCACAAAAACAAAGCATCGTCTGGATCCTCAGTATCCAGCGTATCAGCAGAGGTCCTGGGGCCTGCGAGACGCTTAGCAGGTAAAGAGATGTGCTGCCAAGCCCAGCGCCCTGAGTTCAATCCCCCAAACACACACACACGTACAAAAACATAGATCTCAGCCCTGGTAGTCATCTCCCTTCTGGAGCTATGAAATGGGGGCGTTGGAGCCTGGGGATGTTAAGGAACCTCTCCAGCTATGTGAAGAGGGGTTGGGACAGTCACAGAGCCTGGAGAGTAATGCCAGGGACAGCCTGAAATAAACACCACGTAGGGTGAAGCCCGAGAATGACACAGCCTGGGTGCACTAGAGCCAGGACCGGAGGCTCCTCCATGCCACACTTCTACCCATCAAATCCAATACTGCCTTAAAGTGAGTCTCCCTTAACTTAAAACACAAAATATTCTAAGGAATGCACATGCAAGCTGATACTTTCTCAAACCATTTCCTCTTTTTTTTAAAAAAAAAAAAATTTTACAGGCTGCTTTAGAGTCATCCACAGACAGCTCCAAATTATGGAAATCCGTAGTTATAAAACAGGAAGAAACTTCTCTACTCATAAATAATTCATGATGGGACTCCACTGCGTTATAATCTACCCCGGTATATTTT
Source organism: Mus caroli (assembly GCF_978045245.1). NCBI lineage: Eukaryota > Metazoa > Chordata > Mammalia > Rodentia > Muridae > Mus > Mus caroli. Next base: position 119,529,950 of record NW_028227265.1, on the reverse strand, counting down.
AAGTGGAAACTGAGTTATAAACGATGTCTATTCTCTTAATGTAATAGCCTTTGACTCTGAGGATCCCACAATGAGTGAAGTTTTTTTATATGAATTGTCTCCCTCAATCTAGGAAAGTGAACACAGCTGGTATGGGCCAGGAGGATGCTTTTAGAAGGAGCTGACGTCCATCCTCAGCCAGATGACACTGATACTGGCTGGCTTTGCCGTCTTCCACAGTCATGGCTGTGGCATACGTCCAGGGTACCACTCACTTGTCACCCCGTCTCCTACACTGCAAACCCCACACACTGTCTGGCGACCACACAGGTTCTGCAGCCTCGCTGCCAAGTGAGTTTTGGACTTCTTGGGAGACAGATTGAGCTTAAAAGTGCCCACACGTACTGAAGCTACAACATTTGGGAGGGAATTTAAACACGTGGAGTCTTTGGTTTAACATGAGAAAGTGGGAATAATAAACACCCACATGCTCTAAGTGGCGAACAAGAAGACTCTCTGCATCCAATTACTATTCTATAGCCCTGTCTGAGCCGCAGCAGTCCTTCTTTCCCCCCATTCTGCTAATTTATAAGCCTGATCATCTATTTCCCAAGTGTAAAATCTCTCAAGGACTCCTTAAAGAATACAGATTAGTCCTTGGGTCAGGGTTTTCAAGCCTGTACATGCCCTGGCCTAACCCCTGACTCACTTCTGCTCTCTCGGCCACCTAGAAATGTCATATGCACCCATGGCCACAAAGCACAGATCCCAACTTAAACAGCCCAATATTTCCTAAATACAACTGAACTTCAGTACCCAGGCACTGTTCTCAGAGTACATACATAGGTTACTTCCTCTGTCCCCTCTGATTGATGTAAATCTTCTCAAAGCCCCAGCTTGGTTTTGCAATTCAGGACTGTCATTTTCAAGAAACATGGCGTCATCCTTTGAAATGTGAGCATCAGGAAAGCAGCCCTGCGTCTATCAATACATCTTTAACATGCCCTTCTATGTTTACCACAGATCCCCAGAGTATGTTTAAAAAATAAGATACAGAACAGTTTAGTATAATAGTTGCAGAAACATGAAAAAAGGCAAAAGATGGAAGATGAAGAATTCATGAATATTGAGAACTGTATTAGTTTCTTCTGCATCACTGTGATCAAAACACCAAATGAGAACACTTTATCAAAAAGTGATTTCCACAGTGTCTCATAAGCAGCTATGGCAGCTTGGACTCATGCACTTGAGCAAAATGTAATGGTGGCAGGTATGCAAAAAAGAAGCAGTCCTCTACCTCATGGAGGACAGAAGGCAGAAAGAGGAAAGATGGGCCATGTGTGAGCTCTGCAATTATCTCTACCAGTCACCTACTTCCTCCAGGTAAGAGCTCATATTAGCAAGGATTTTCTAGAGAAACAATTTATAGAGTAGATAGATAGATAGATAGATAGGCAGTCAGACAGACAGACAGATAGACAGAAGACACATAGATAGATAGATAGATAGATAGATAGATAGATAGATAGATAGATAGATAGATACATTAATGATTTGTAGATACATTGTTACCTAGATGATTTAGATTAGATAGAGATAGAGGATTTATTAGAATGGCTTACAGGTTTTGGTCCAGGTTTTGGTCCAGCTAGTTGAACAATGGCTGCCAAACAATGGAAGAACCAAGTATTCAAGGCTGGATGGCTTTCCTGGTTTTTAGTATCCATCAGAATCCCAAAGAAGTAAGCTTTAATGCTAGTGAAGGAATGGAGTTGCTGGCCAGAGTGAGGGCAAACAGGCAAAGAGAAAGCAGGCTTCTTTCTTTTAATCTCCTTTATATAGGCTTCCAGCAGAAGGTATAGTTCAGATTAAAGATGGATATTTACAACTCAAAAGATGTAGATAAGAAGTGGATCTCCCCACTTCAAATGACTTAATGAAGAAAAAAAATCTCTCACAGGTTCACGCAGCCATTTTGGTTTTAGTTAATTCCAGGTGCAGTCAAGTTGACAACCGAGAACATCCATCGTGGGGTCCACCTCCTAAAGCTTCACCGCTCCCTCAATAGCGCCAGCAGCAAAAGGGCAGCTGCCCCACACAGGAGCCAGAGTGGGGACTGTAGGCAAACCACAGGCAAAGGTCTGTGGACATGTCACAAGGGAAAAATGTACTTATTCAAACTTCATAGGTCTTGAATCTGGGTGGTATCTTCCAGGAGTCTGATAGTAAATTACCCAAATGTCCCACTAATCATTGCTTGTTTGCAAGTTTTGACATAGTAAGGGAACTGCCTCTCAAAGTCTGTCTTCAGGAGAAATTAAAGATAAATATTTTTTCAGTTAAACATTTTTTTTTATTTTTTAAAAAATAATTAAAGTTCTACCTGAAGATCTTTGTTTCTCCAAAAATTAATCAGACTTCTGTATGAAAAATTATCCTTTTATTTATGTATTTCCATCCTCAGTCATTTATGCACATCTAGCATGATGCTAAGTATTTATTTTATACTTTATGTCCTGTGATTCCAACTGCCCCAGCCTTGGAATTGACGGTCCTTTGTGTTTTCTCCATTGTCCTTTCGATGTGGCCCCATTGCTGTGGGTCTCTCTGATACCCTCCTGCACCATTTTAGTTAGGGTTTTACTGCTGTGAACAGGCACCATGACCAAGGCATCTCTTATAAAGGACAACATTACATTTAATTGGGGCTGGCTTACAGATTCAGAGGTTCAACCCATTATCATCAAGATGGGAGCATGGCAGTGTCCAGGCAGGCATGGTACAGGAGAATCTGAGAGTCCTATATCTTGTTCTAAGGGAAAATAGGAGAATACTGATTTCTGGGCAGGTAGGATGAAGGTATTAAAGCCCATGTCCACAGTGACACACCTACTCCAACAAGGCTACACCTCCTAATAGTGCCACTCCCTGGGCGAGCATATTCAAACCACCACATGCTCTTACTCTGCTTCTCCAATAGATGCTCCACCTATTTCCTGCACTGATCCTGGAATTGGCCATTTTCCCAGAAGCCCTTAGCTCCTCTTGTTGGCAACAAGAATTGAAACTAGCTATGCTCTGTGGTGCTGGGACACACTAATTCTCTTATGCCCTCTGAGCTGACAGAGCAAAGAAGTACGCAGCTCTAGTCGGGGTGAGATAGTTCTCTCTTTAGCTTGTGAACTGAGAATAATTCAATGTTTTGACACTGTTGACACTTTCAGAGTTGTGGTCTCTGTCTTGCACACTTCTCAGGGCCTGGTCCTCAAGCTCTCAGATGGCACCACCGCTGAGAGTCCAGGATGTCTAACAGATAACTTCCTTCCTTCATGACAGCTCGTTTCTCTGGTGCTTAGAAAAGTCCCACCTACTCCTCAAACTGAGTCTCTTGGACAGTAAGGGCTGAGGGAGGACAAGTGACTCAGACTGCCTAGGTCCTCTCTCCAAGCCCTAGCTGGATTGATGAACAATCTAAATCAAATGTTGCATCCTGACTGCTCTGAGACAGTCTGAAGCAGTGCCCAGCTGTTCCATTCTGATGGGGATTTTAAGCCTTTTGTCCAGCTTTATTTCAAAACCACTAAATGCTGCAGGGGAGCATACAGTGTAGAATGGCAGGGTCCACACAATGCAGTTGGTTGCTCTCAGGCATTGTTGACCTTCAAGTTCAGTGGCCGGGGTAGATTTCCACTGCCTCTGCTCAGGGTTGCTTTCTTGGCATTTATTTTAGCAGGGAGGTTACCTTACAGGGAGCTTAGAGAATGCTTTAAAATGTCGTGTTTTACATCTAGGAGGGAGACATTTGCTCTGCTAGAATACCATCCATCATAGCTAAATCAGAAACCCCAACAAGGTGATCTTAAAGCCCACTTTGAGTACCTTATTAATCTGGCTTTAATTGTTCCAGGGTGCATTTTCATTCTTAACACAATTCTGTTAGAACAAAACAACAACTGCTTCTTAATAGTCCATGCCAGCCTTTCTAGCTGCCTGCCTGAAGTACTTCAAGAGGATCTTTGGTCAGAGTTGGATGCAGATGAATTTCAAGCTTAGCTTTGTGTTTCTTTTTAATCTATTCGAGTCCCTCCCTTTTTTAAAAAATTAGAAATAAAAGTGGTTCGTTTTCCATGCAAGAACCCTCTTGGAACAGTAACCAAAAGGATAAAATGGTGACATGAATACTTTGGCGATAACCAACAGCTCTCTAATTAGATTAAGGCATAATTAGCAAGAGAAAAATTATGCCGGGTGCTGAAAAATCTAGCCAAGTACTAGTGAAGTCACAGTTGCTGGAGAAGCACCTACAACTGTCCCTTTACTAAGCTAGCATAATCCTTAGCTACATTGTAAATATTTCTCCTTGTATCCACTGGTAACTGCAGTCCTCACCTCTCATCAAAGAAACTTCTCTTTGCAACAGATGAATATACAGAAAATCATAACCAATCAAAATAGAGAGTTGTAGAGCCCAATTCCAATGGATACATCTCCAAAAAAACCTCAGGCACCTAGACTCAGGAAACCTTGTGGAAAGGGGATCAGAAAGAGTGTAAGGGCCAAAGGTTCAAGGGGTTTGCTGTCAGATTGTGTCTCATAGAAATATCAGAAGCTACACTCATGAAGTCTCACCAGCATGACTGCCCAAACATGACCTGAACGAGGAGGACAATAGACATGTCAGAGTGGACTGCAGAAAGACCACGAGGCCTCAGCCTACACAAGGAACTACAGGCAGCCAAGGAATGCTCAGAGTAGGGGAAATGGCTCACATCAAGGAAGAGCATACCAATTAGTTATCCAATACCAAATGGCCAGCCCACATACATACAGTGCATGTGCATGTGCGTGCCTGTGTGTGTGTGAGTGTGTGTGTGCTCATTCCACCTCCCATTAGCCATGGCTGCAGAATAGTCAGGCTGGGCCATTCTTGGGCTCAACAAAATAAACCAGGGGTCACTTGGGCTGGCCATGCTCTTTCTGCCTGCATGGAGCTAGGCAAGAAAGAGTGAGGCGTCACACTGTACACACAATCACTCTAGAAAGAGAAAGTGCAAAACTAAGTCACACCCAGCCTCCCCTTTTAAGAGATTGTGCAATGCATCCAGGTAGAGGGAATGAGGAATACAGAGAGCCACTGTGAATGAGAAGGCTCTAGGTTTGTTGGTTTTCTGCTGTTTATTCCCACCCCTAACATTCTTCTGCTGTTCAGGCTGCCTTTCCTTTGGCCAATATTGACATTAGTCCAATAACCATTACTGAAAGAGCCAGGGAGGTATGCCGTATCGCAACAGTGGGAAGTACACCGTATTACAACACAGGACCTGGGAGGCACAGGTCTAGGCCCAACCTTTGATGTTAACCTCCGTGTGATGAACGTCTCTCCAGGAAAGACCTATTATTTCACACCTTTAACACACTCGCCTGCTATCACCACAGTAAATAGAGATGGAGAGCGGCTCAGTCACATCAGAGAAGAACCAGGCAGTCCACTCTGTTGATGCAGGTTTTCTGAGATTCTTGCCTCTGTGGCATTGGATGCTGCCACCTGGTGGAGATACAAAGAATTGTTCCAGTTGCCTGAGGTGATTTTGATGGGTTGTGACCCTGGTTGACACTGGTTCCCTAAATGAGGGATTGGATCTTGTTGTTAGGAGACCGCACAGGTAGAGTGTGAGGAGCCCCTCCCCCCCCCCCCGGTTGCATTTACACGACATTCTACAACCCCACTCCCCGGTCTGAGTTCTTCCAACAATCTAAGAATCTCTTAAGTGAAAATTTCCAGAAATAAATACTTCACAACCTTTTACACTGAAGTCCATTCTGAGGACCTTGGTGAAATGGTGTGGGTTTCTGACCCGTTCTACTAAGGCACACAGGGAACCACACATGTGTGCTCTATGTCCAGGCTGTATGTGACCCGTCCCACTGGGGCGTACGGGGAATCACTTGTATGCTGTACCCACACGTGTGCACTACACCCACACGTGTGCGCCGTACCCATGCTACATTGCTGTTTCCCTGTCATTTGCCCAGCAACCATTTTGAGAATCAGAGCAGCTGTCACAAATGTCTCTATGCTTCTACTCCAATAACCCGTATTTTACTCAATAATGGTCTCAGAGTGCAGAGTTGGGGTGCTTGTGGCTTCCCAGGGCATCACTAGAACCATTTTTGTTGTGTTATTTGATATGCACCACCTTCCCACAAATATATCCATAAGAAAGGAACCTACAAGATCCAGTCCTACCCAGTTTTACACCTACATTGTGCCTGCCATCAGGAAGCAGACAGGGGTTGGGGTAGTTCTAATCCATTACTGTGGTTATAATTCACATGTTCGCATAAACATAGGTATGTGTGACATTTGAAAACTGAGTTTTCCTTTAAATTAGAAGAAATTAAGTTGTTGATATTATGAGATACTTTAAAATTTTAAATGGATGAAAGGCAAAACAAAACTGGGAAACCAGCAATCTCCTCCCAGAGCATCAAGGGAAAATACTAAACTTATTTTTACGTTTTTTTCCCACTAGTCCCCCTAGATATCAGCTTTTTGTCAGAGTGTTAAGTTCTATAATGAGAACCATATTTTTGATATATTCTATTTTGGAGCTTGGCTCCCAAGCCAAAGACAAATTTATATGAAATCCCAGAATATGATATGGCACAATTTCATAAATAATGCCTAGAAAAGATAGCACTTCATGGTTCCAAAGTACTCACCCTCAAATAGACTCTCAACACACATGAGATTCACAAAGCTAGGAGCACTGGGGACACAAGGTGACATAGCTTCAGCTGTCAGAGTCCTGGGACTCACTTCCAAGAGTTCTGCATAGCAGATGCATGCATCCCATAATAACCCCTGCATCCATGACTACTCTATCTAGGAGGAGCTTAGGTGAGGGCCAAGATGCCCATATGACAAAATTTCTTTTCCTAGTTACTATGCGAGGGCAAACTTCTGAATCTCTCAGGACTCTGTGCTGTGACCATCATACCCTGTGCGTCTGGTGGGTGTTGAGGAAAAAGTGATAATGAAAAGGTGTCTTTATGGATATCTTCCCAAAATTCTGCTTAACACACACACACACACACACACACACACACACACACACACACACACACACACACTGAATTCCTTTCTTGAGATTCTAGGGATAATTTATCTTGCCCTAATCACAACCAACAAACCCTCCAAAACTAGACTCCAGGTAGTAAATATACTCGAGTTGAGTCTGTTCAGAGAGAACCATGGCTTGAACTGTCTCCTATACTCCAGAGTTTTGAGATGCAACTCACAATGCAACTCAGGCTTAAGTCACAAAATCTATTTTGGGAGGATTTGAGGATGAAATCTTCGAGAACAACTTTAATACTTATGCTTTAAATATTGTTGGACAGTCTATCCTGCCCAAGTCAGATCTAGAAGTGTCCTTATGTATCAGTTTCTTTTTATAAGATAGCCATTGCGGAATGCTACTTTTAACAACATTTAGCTTGTAAACTAACCTGTCAGATAGATAGATAGATAGATAGATAGATAGATAGATAGATAGATAGATAGATAGATAGATAGATAGATATCACATTCATTTCTGGATGTAAACAAATATTTAATCAGCCAAATTTAACGAGGTTGTCTATCAAGTCTTAAATTCAAACAGATGTTTCAGTTTCACCTTATGATGTGAGGCTGGTGGGTGTGTTGCTTACCAAGGTTTGTGAATAAAGAGGAGATACAGTAAATTTTTCTGGAACTGTTTTGCAGAATTGATAAGGGCCTATGAAGTCTGCCATGAGTCTGTGGCATGCCACGGTGGTGGCACAGGGAGTGAAACGCACAAGACAACCATAGAGCTCATCCCCATGTAACAGCTGGATTCAGAGAATATGAGTGTGGTTAAAAAAGAAAATTTAAAAAATCCCAACGTGGGAGTTGGAAGGGGGATTCTACCTGCCTTAAACCATATATGTTCCCGGATGAAAGACACACACAAGCCTTGTAATTTTTTTTCTTTTATTGGATATTTTCTTTATTTACATTTCAAATGTTATCCCTTAACAGGTCTCCCCTCCAGAAACCCTCTATCCCGTACCCCTTCCCCTTGTCTCTAGGAGGGTGATCCCCCCAACCCACCCCCACCCCCATCTTCCTACCCTGGCATTCCCCTACATTGGGACATTGAACACCCTCAGGCCCAAGGGCCTCTCCTCCCACTGATGCCCAACAAGACTGCAACATATGCGGCCAGAGCCATGGGTCCATCAAAGTGTACTCTTTGGTTGGTGGTCCAGTCCCTGGGAACTCCACGGGCGGGGGCGGGGGGTTGGGGGGCGTCTGGTCGGTTGACACTGTTGCTCCCTGCTGGAGCTGCAAACCCCTCAGCTCCTTCAGTCCCTACTCCAAGTTCTCCATCGGAGACCCCACACTCAATCCAGGGGCTGGAGAGAAGGCTCAGCGATTAAGAGCACTGACTGCTCTCTCGGAGGTCCTGAGTTCATTTCTCAGCAAACACATGGTGACTCATAACCATCTGTAATGGGAACTGATGCCCTCTTCTGGTGTGTCTGGAAACAGCTAACAAAATCTTAACAAACACAACTAGTATTACAGCCTTGTATTTTTAAATATGCCTTAGGCAGCACAAGAGCAGAGCAGCCTACCCTCCATCAACTTCCATGGTGGCTCCTTTCTCCTCTTCTTTTTCCTCTCCTTGTGGTCCCAAGTTCGGAAAACCTGACCTGTCTCTCTTCTGTTCAGCTATTGGCATCTTTATTCACCAATCAAAATTAAACTAGGGGCACGGTCCCAGAGGCTATGTGCAGACTACAGATCTTGGAGGCCAGTGCTTAGCATTACAATAAACAGTAAAAGACAAAATGCATCATAAGGGGACCCACCAATCGCTGCACTGAGAGGCTGGAAGCCCTGCAACAGTTGTCTGTGCTTCTCCCGGCATGCCGAGCGAGGGGGCAAATCGAAGCACCTTGTGTATGAGGCTACAGGGCAGTGCTATAACAGGATCAAACTTCCTCCTCGTCATCAACGCATTAAAAATAGTCAGCCGGAAATCTCAGAGCATGTAGGGTGAAGGTGTAACGTGTGCTTGTGAGTACCAAGTTGACAGGACCTAGACTCTCCTGGAGACAAAAGCTCTGCGCCTGCCTGAGAAGGAGTATGTCGACCAGGTTGACTGACATAGGGCGAGCCATTCCTAGTACTTGTGGCACTTTTCTCTGGTCTCAAGTGGTCTGAACCCTCAGGGCATTCATCCCTGTCTACCTCTAGATAGCAGGTATGGTGCATCCTGCCATCGTGCCTTCTCTGCCATGACAGAGAGTCGCTCAACTGTGAGCCGACATAAACTTCGCTAGTTTACACTGTTCTTACAAGGACCACTGTTGTGGCAATGAGAAAAGCAACAGAGGCACATGTGTGTATAAAATAATAGTGATCCGGGTGTGATCCCCCTCTGTGAAAGGCAACGCCCTCTATCCCTGTTTCCGCTACACCACTCACAATAGCCGAGATATAGAACCAGCTGAAATGCACCTCCATCCATGGTTGGAAAAACCAACTGTGACACACAGATGCCCTGGAATGTTATTCAATATCAAGAAAAATGAAACTAAGCCGTGTGCAAGAAAATGGATGGAAAAGAGATTACGTCCAACAAAATATGCTGCCACGTTCAGAAGGAGTCTTACTCCTGTAAGTGAAATCTAAATTTGACTATATTTCTGTGTTCATATGAATATGTATGCAGGACATGAAAGTAGAAAGTGGATTTGAGACAGAGGAAAGAGTCTTGGAGGGAGGGAGAGGAGGAAAAGGAAAAGAAGTGGAATACGTATTTGTGTATATATATGATATATCACAGAAACAAATCAGAAACGCACAGAAGCAAATATTTTAGTACACATTTCTCCCAGTTAAAAAGGGGAATAGATAAAAGACCTGGCAACCCATTCTTTTTTCTAGAACAGGAGAGAAAGAGTCGAGTTTTCTGGGGTTAAAAGGAAAGAGAGATACAGACAAGCAATGTTGCCTTTCATTGTGTGGCTTTTCTCTAAGAGATCATCACGACCAATGTTTACTGACTCTAGATAATGCATCAAAGCATTCCAAAGAAACAGCTCCAAACATACTCAGGGTGGTCGGCCAATGTGCTCCTTGGGGTTACTCACTAGATCAAGAATGACTGTGTCCACAAGGCCACCCCTGCCTGGGGAATAACTCAGGATCCAGTTTCTTGCCCATCACATGGACGGTGCTACCATCTCTTCTTCCTTGAGGAAGGAGATCCTGCATGAGTCTTGCAATCTTTCATGAGATTTGCCTGTTTCCCTCTGTGGGGAATGCTTCAATCTAGAGAAAATGGCTACACAACACTCACTCCCTTTTCCACAGAGGGTGGTTTATCATGGCTGGTACTCACATGGAGACTTCTTCTTGTACCCCAGAAAGCACCAGAATTCTGTCTGGAATTTCTGTTTAAATGGTGGCATGGATTTGCCCAAAAATAGGTCTCCTAGCTTTTGGGTTTGGTTTCACCTAAGTCATTAAGTAGTGACTTGTGTTGCTCATCTCAGAGTAACAGCCTGAATACCCCTAACTTCCTCTTAGGAATCTGTGAACACTCAGAACCAGTGTCAAGTCACCATCACCTACTGGTTTATTTCAGACAAGTAAAAGGGATGCTGGTTTGGCTGGTTGGCCCCATCCACATCCAGAATTATGCTATACTCATCCTAAAGACAGGACTGAGGGGAGCTGTGGACAGGCAGAGCCTAAAGCTCTCAGCAGAAGCCACGGTGGCTGACAGATATACAGAGAAGCAAAGAATGGCTAAAGCTTAACGTTTTCAATAGTTAACTCGCCTTGAACACATCAGATGCCCAAGATATATATGTACAAAGATGGACATACGTAAGACAGATCCGACAGCAGCCTTCCGAGGAAGGTGTTGTGAGCCGAATGATTCTCCATAGTGAATATCAGGCTCAGAGTGAGGTCACTTACAAGTGGCTGACCGACCAATGATCTGAGTTTGTTTGGAAGACAGACCATCAACATCTGGCAGTCCTTACAGCTGAAACACAGAAGGCACACTGAAGCTCCTTGCCTTGCTATACGCGTGAGCATTTAATGCCACCAAGCAACAGATTCTAATGCCGCAAGCCAAATGATTGCATTCATCTGGAGGAACACGCATCAGTACCAAACAGAAGGACTTCTTACAATAAAGCTGATTCGTTTTTGTCAGATGCTGCATCCCTATTTTTACAACATATTTTGGGAAACCATCTAAGGAAATACCAAGTGTCTCTTCATTCTAGCTCGTTAATAGTTGTGATCCATTCCACCCATCTCAGTGTGCCGCAGAAAGAGCAAGGCTTTGTGTCAGAGAACTTGATGTTAACCCCAGTAGAAAGTGATTTCCCCTGCAGTGACCTGAAAATTCCAGTCTCCTGTGACTATGACTGAACAGCCTGGCTGTACCTAGGCTTGTGGAAGGCACTGTCTCCTCTGCCACTATCCCACCATGGGGACCCTGCTCTCCTTGTGTCTGTTAGCATGCTTATTTGTGTTTAGCAGACTCTGCAGAGTGGTGCCATTTAAGTACCTCTCTGAAGGTGATGTCAATCAGCATGGCTGTCCCAGAGCTTGCTCAGGAAAGCAGACCCTTTGGGTAGCAAATTAGTAGTGTCCAGCTAAGGACCATTATCTTTTGGTGTATTGGGAAGCAGGCCAAGTGGCTACAGGATGTGATTCCCACTCCCTGCTAAGAGACATGAAGAGAGCTGTGTTAGCAGAAGTTCCTGCCATACATCTGCTTCTTATTTCTTCATAGCAAATCCTTAAGATAAACCCAGCTTGGAGCAGCAGCCAGGAGCAAGCAGTCCATTCTGCCTCTCGCACTGACCTCACACTCCCAGAGACCCCTTCTGTGCTGCTCTTCTCTCCCTGCTGCAAGCTCCCTGAGCTGGCTGAGACCATGGAGTGCAGAGATGGGGAGGTCTGTGTGTGCATCTCAGCTCTCAGCATCTCCAAGTTTTCTCAGTCTTTCTGAAACACAAGGGTGACACCTATTTCGAAGCACTGTTGGTGACATCACAGGAGAGCACGGTACTTGCACACAGTGGTGCTGCAGGTGCTAGACACAGGTGTTTCCACTGAAGGCCAGAGAAGAGCTCCTGCCTTCAAGACTCACCTATGGATAAGGCTGGGAGGGAATCCGATGCCTGAGGGAAGGAGGTTTTGATAAAAGGTGTTGAGCCTGGGCTCCAGTCACTTAGGCATCACTATGGAAACCGCCAAACTGAGACACAGAGAGACAGCAAGCTTGTTGGCTAGAACTTAGAGGTAACAGAGAGGGCGTTGTTTTCATCGGGGCAGTGTGGATAGGGAAGCTTGTCCCCCACTCTTGCCCACATCTGTTTCTGGTACTCATGAGATGCTCTACACATTTCTAGAGTGTTTTTGTCGCTTGATACTGGGTCACTGCTCAGAGCTCTTTCAGAGGTCTGCCTGCCTACAGTTAACTTCTCTCCCAGAAACTACATGAGACGTGGGTCTGCTTCATATGTATGTATGTATGTACATACATACACACACACATACATACATACATACATACATACATACACACACACACTAAATCAGCACAGCCGCAAGGAGAAATTCAATCCTTCACCACAAAAGAGAGCTTAATAACAGTTTGCTAGAGCAATCTCTTCTGTGCTAACAAATTCCATTACACTTGACTCCCTGTCATTATTTAGCACCAAAACAAAACTGGCTTACTTATTCCATAAGCAATATTTACATCGAATTTGCCCTCTGTTCACCCCAATTATAAAAAGATACATTTACAAAGAACTGGAAGATCATTTTATAGATTTTACTTGTCTGCTTAACCTGTGATTTCAGTACATGCATGACACATGTCGAAGCGTGAAAGCCTACTTTCCTCTTGTGGCATATTTGTGGTTCAAATCGGTCTGTCTATAGCAACACTGAAGTTATTCCAGTGACGCTTATTAAGCCTGAAAAAGGAAGAGGGAGCTGCATGCAGACAAGGCTCCCTGTAGATTTTACCATAGACCAAACAGTTCAAAGAAAAGTCTCAGTAATATGAACAATGCCCATCCCCTTACCAATGTAAAATCCAATCCTGCTGTGTCCCTCACCCAACTCCTGTCCTGCTGAACCACCAAGGACCTGGTCCCACTGCAGCAGCTGCATGTCCCCTCCTTCCTACCCAGTTTCTAAGATGGTGACACTGGGTCACAGACCATGGTTACAGCGAGAAAGACAGAAGTGCTCACTCCAGGTCACCGAGGACAAGGGTCACCTGTGCCTTCGAGTTACTAGGGTTTAGTGGCTACTGGCTAAATCTAAAGGGTATAATGGATCCATCTGCAGACACTAAGCCCAGGCACTATTACTGATGCCAAGAAGGGCTTGCTGGCAGGAGCCTAGTATGGCTGACCCCTGAGAGGCTCTGCCAGAGCCTGAACAATACAGATGTGGATGCTCACAGCCAACCATCGGACTGAGTGCGGGGACCCCAATCAAGGAGTGAGGGGAAGGACTAAAGAAGCTGAAGGAGTTTGCAACCCCACAGGAAGAACAACAATATCAACCAACCAGACCCTCCTCCCCCAGTGCTGCCAGGGACTAAACCACCAACCAGAGAGTACTCATGGAGGGATCCATGGCTCCAGCTACATATGTAGCAGAGGATGACCTTATCTGGCATCAATGGGAGGAGAGGCCCTTGGTCTTGTGGAGGCTTGATGCCCCAGCATAGAGGAATGCTAGGGCAGTGAGGTGGAGGAGCACCCTCATAGAAGTGGGGTGAAGTGGGGTGGGGGGAGAATGGGATGGAGGTTTGCAGCGAGGAAACTGGGAAGGGGGATAACATTTGAAATGTAAATAAATAAAATAACTAATAAAAAACCCAAGGGATTCTTAATTGAATTTTTATTTCATGTACATAGTTAGTTACTATATTGGATGTTATTCTAAAAAACAAACAAAAGAAAACCCCATCATTTTCAGAAATCCATGATACATCTCTTTCTAATTGAGCTAAAGAATAGTTTTAAATTATTTCCTAGTGCATGATAAATGGTCCAGAATTCAGTGACTCTAAGTAATACTAAGTTAATTCTATTTCACAATTTCATGTGAAATTGCACAAGGTCAGGGCTACCCTAGACACTTTCCACACCAGGCCACTAGATACCTTACATTAATGGTTAGAGTCCAAGACCCAAATGAAAGCTGCCGATCCTCTTACAGGGTAGGTGAGAACTGCTAAGTCTCACTCCCACCATGGTCTAATAATAAAGGCACCACGGTTTGCTGAGGATCAAGAAAGAGACCCTGTGAGGGAAGGTGCAGCACATGTGTATCTCTGATGGTTACTCAGAGTTAGAAAGCAACATCCGCACCATGGATCAGTGTGTGTCTGCAATCACAAGAGAGCTAGGAAGGATGACGTACACACCCATTTGCTTCTTCTTTTATCTAACTGACAGTGGGGCTGGAGAGATGCCTCAGTGGCTAAAAGAGCTTGCTACACAGCCATGGGGTCCTGAGTTCTGATCCCAGCACTCAGGAGACAAGCATGCTGTGGTTTCACTTGATGTTTCCCAGCACTACTGAGACAGAAGGATAAATAAATTGCTGACTGTGTGCCTAGCTCAAAAAAAGCAAGCTGTAGGTTCAGGAAGAGATTCTGCCTCAAAGGAATAGGCTGAGAGGGATAAAGAAGGATTCCAGTGCCAGCCTTTGGCCTCCACTCATAGGCACATAAGCACACACACACTTGCACATACACCACACACTAAATTAATTAATTGGTCAATAAGTAAACGTTGTCCATATTTCACATTGTATTAAACTATCTCTTATATCCACTGGGCTTTCATATTCATCTGGGAAAAACTTAGCTTTTCCAACATATTTCCATTTTTAATGTGGCAAGTGTGTACAGTGTCAGTAATTGCCAACTTTGGTACTGAATTAAAAATAAGAATTTTTGTGCTAGTCTCCCTAGAATGCCTCATGATTCAAGATTACCTAGCCTTCTCTGTTGTCCCTGTGCAAAATACCTAAAATGTTTTTTTTCAGTCTTCAGTAATTTCGTGTCTCAAAATCAAACTTCCTTACACAGTGTGCATGTGTGTGCATATGTACATGTGCACACAAGCAGGACCTTGGGATGTGCACCTGTGCATATGTAGATATACGGGACACTCGCTGTTTACATGCACTCTACCTTAGCTCTCACACCAGCAGCATTCTAAAAGAGCGTCTTCATAATTTATCTACCACTTGTTTAAAGATTAAGCACTTTAATTATAGATATCCTCCCTCTTTGAAAATGTTTCAGCTGTGCAGAGAAACGTGTTAGCTTGCTCAAGATCGTGCAATTAACTATGCAACATAGTTTCTTAAAGACTCCTGGCATTTTCAAATTCAAAGTGCTATTGTCTGTTTCATTTCTGAACTTTCATAGTTATTTTATATTTTTATATGACCTCTTAAGTTTTAGCTAGAATTTCAAAGTATTAGAATATCAAAGGATGTCATCTCTGCTATCTCTGGCCTACTCCAGATTCAGGCGATTGGCTCTAAGACCAAGGAAAGGGGGAGACATAGAAGGTCTATACTATCATAAAGATCTCATCCAACATTTCTGAAGGTTTTTTTTTTTAATCTGTTAGTACTACTGACTTCTATAAAGAGTAAACATCAGACATGGTGTATGAGTTACAAATAAGGATCAAACGAGCTAAAAGACAAGACAGTGTGTAGAAGGAAGCAGAGAGGCATCTGAGGTGTGGGGCTAGAAGTCACCGATGGGCAAGGGCTCCAAAGCGTCAAAGGATGTGCAAAGGTTAGTGAGACCCATGGCAGCATGCCCGAGACTCAGCTGGGCTGCGTTTCCGCAGACAGAGTGAAGACCACATGACCACATGACCACAGGAGATCACTGTGGGTAAGCAGCCTTTGCAAGCCAAGGAGACTTCAGAAATAACCAAACTTGATAATGCCCAGATCTTGAACCTCTGCTCTCCTAAACTATCATTAAACAAGCTCTGCTGTTTGTTCTGCTCATTTGTGCCATTTTGTTAGCATGGTTCTGGGACCTAGTGTGCTTAAGTCTCTGTCAGTGTAGACCTTGAAAAAGGAAGTCTTTGCCGCCTTATAACAGTTTTAGATTTACAGAAAATGGGCATTTTTTATGGGTTTGTTTATTTGTTTGTTTGCTTGCTTGCTTGCTTTTAAGGTTCTACCAATGACACCTAGTATCCCATAGCACTGGTGTCACAGTCACACAGTGGTTGTCTTACTTACTTACCTATTACTGTGACAAAACACCGTGACCAAGGCCACTTGGCCACTTATGAAAGGACGAGTTTAATCTGGTTTACAGTTCCAGAAGGTTAGAACCTAAGATGATGGAGTGGAGCTAAAGACAGGGCAGGAAAAACAGCTGAGAGAGAGCTCACATTCTTAACCACAAGAAGGAGGCAGAGCGCACCCTGGGAAGCGGCACCAGACTCTTCAAGCCTCAGAGCCCACTCTCAGCTACTCAGGGAGCTCTTCCCAAGCAACCCCACTGACTGAAAACCAGGTTTCCACCTCTGAGCCTATGAGGGCAGGGGCGGGTATTCTCATTCAAACCTCCACAGTGATGAACCAGGATTGTTTACTTGGACCACACCCAGAATATCTTTCCTTTGGGACTCGTCTTACGTTTTCCTCCGTTAGACCTAGGCTTTGCTTTGGGGAAGAAGATGAGTCTTATGGCACTCCAATCCTGTCCCATCACACTGAGGCTCCACCCACTCAACACTCCAATCCTGTCCCATCACACTGAGGCTCCACCCACTCAACACTCCAATCCTGTCCCATCACACTGAGGCTCCACCCACTCAATTTGGCTTTCCGTTGCTTATTTTACCTTTGTCATCTATCAAGTTTCTCCGCCAGAACGTTAATTTCCCCCCATTTGCATAAAGCAAAGTTAACCTCTCCAACCCCCAGACCTCAGTTTCTTCCAGTAAAACATAAGGGCTGGGGATTAGGTCAATGAAAAAGCAATGTCCTACCTTGCATGAAGTGCTGGGTTTAATTCCCAGAACATAAATACACAGAATTTTAAAATGCAACTCCTTTCATTTTTATGGGAGGTGATGGTTCTCAGAGTGCTGTCTTGAAAGGAAATTTTTGTTCCTGAGGTCATAGGGTTGCTAAGCCCTTGCCAGATACTAACTGATTTGACCCCCATCACAATCCCAGGAAGAGAGTCTATATTA
Source organism: Mus caroli (assembly GCF_978045245.1). Classification (NCBI taxonomy): domain Eukaryota; kingdom Metazoa; phylum Chordata; class Mammalia; order Rodentia; family Muridae; genus Mus; species Mus caroli. Next base: position 119,512,628 of record NW_028227265.1, on the reverse strand, counting down.
TCACAATGCGATACAGAACTGGACGCCAGCTCAGAGCTACCAATAGCCCAATGTCACCCTCCAGAACACCACATGTAGCTGCTATGCTCCCTGCTACTGTTCAGCCCAGGCTCACTCTGAGCTCACGGTCAGCCATCTTCTCTCCACACAGACTTTTCAAAGGTGTCTTAGGATGCCTTCTAGAGGTATCCTATACCCTAGCTGCCTGTTCTTCCTTACCACAGATATTTTGTTCATTGGAGTTAGATTACACATCATTACCCTCACACAACACTGCCTCAAACACATATTTAAGCTGACAGGCTCTGGAACACGGTCTTCTCCAATGCCCAAGGATCCCTGCTTCTGTTCTTACTTAGACAGAGGTACAATGTAATGTGAAGTTGCAGTGACATCCAATTCGTTCAATAAGAATGTGTATAATGCCAATACAAATCAAAACTGAGGAGGGAGTCATGAAAATGTAAGCAGGAAGCTGAAATTCCCTGGAAGAGCCATTGAGATTGCTTAGTTAAAACGGGGATAAGTCTCAAGTCATATGATTCAGGCCCAAATCACAGGAGGAGCTCAGCAAAGGGAGGGAGTAATTAAAATACAGTGTGTGGATCAAGGGGTTCCAGGAATGGACACTGCCTACCCCAGGCATTCCTGATCCTATCTCTGTCAACACAGACAGGGCCATAAATATCAGAGCACTCACGCCTGCTTTTTTTTTTTTCCTTTAGAAACAAGAACACAAATCATGTGGGAAGCCTTGTGAATGGAGAAGAGATCTCACATTGAGAGACCGGAGCACACCCTGAACTTTGGAGAGGAGGTGGGTGTTCAGAGAGAATGGGGTAGCTATTTTGAATCATTCCTCGTGGTCTCAGGGTTGGGCATCCTGCATCATAAGATGAGTGCTATTTTATGACATTGGGAAGCTTCCTGGATTTTTCACTATTACAGAAATCACTGTGGTAAACACCGTGGCATATGCTTCTTTCCATTTATAGAGAATTTCATTTCGAAGAGCTGTGCTAACCAGGGAGATCATGAACACAGGAACTTGCCATTCTCACAGCATCCACGGAGGTGAATTTGACTAAAATCTACCTGTCACCTCACCTCTCCAGTCAGGCATCTGATGGTAACTGACACTAGCAATTGCCCCTGCTGTGATCTCATTTACACTAATTAACAAAGTCAGGTAAAGCTGAAAACACTGTCTTCCTGTTCAGTGACTCTCCTCCAGTCTGGCAGCTGTCAGGACTAAGGCCTGCTCTTTGTGCTTGGCAGGGAACACGTTGTCTGCAAAGGTGTTTTGCTCACAACTTCTGATGAACGACGCAACACGACCATGTTGTTTAATTTCTCTGTTGAAAAAGACTTAAACTGATTTAACACTGGGATTTCCTATGCTAGAGAGACTCCTTTAATTAATAAATTCACATGAGGGGAGATGAGGACACCTTGGGTAACAGGGTATTCTATGTATTGTGTGTTCTTCTGGTGGTGGAAGGACAGGTCAGAGAAAGGGGACATGGAGAATGCAGCAGTACTGTCTAACAGGTCACCTCACTGTCCGTGCAGACCAGCATGTGATAGATGCAGCAAGACTTACCGCATTGTCTATAACACAGACCACCCCTGGTTAGAACTTACCTTTTACCTTCTGTTGATAGCAGGAGGTCACTAGTGAGATACCCAGTGTGTTCAATGTCCCTACATCTATACAGCTAATGAGATTATTTATGACATGTTCTTAAAAGCAATGCATGCCAAATACAAATGCCCGTCCATGTGAGTCTCTGGAAACACAAATGCTAGTCCATGTGGCTCTTTATAAACATGTGCCTAGAATACCACTGGGGCTTCCCAATCTAGGCTGTTCCAACTTGATGACATCCTCCAGTCCCAATAGAATTTCACTGTGAATAAATTAGTCTTTTGAGTTATTTTCATTTAGTTAGTTAGTCTTACAGGTTTTATAATACTGAATAATTCCATCTGATATAATTTCTCAATAATAAAATCTATGTAAATGCAAAATTTTTATAACAGGAAGATAGTCACCACAGTCACTTGCATAGAAGCCAAAACATTTCCTACATGACATTACACCACATGACATGTGTGTTGTAAAGCTCCAAAGAGTTTGGGGAAATAAATATAGAGAACGAGGTTCCCAGGCCCAGCCAGCCATATGCTTTGTCTTATCCCTTGTTTGTGGATCCCAGTTCTAAGGCTTCTAAGATGTGTATGCATTGGAGTTTCCAGAAAAGCAAGGAAAATAGAAAGAGATTGTGAGGGAAGAGAATGACCTCCAGAGAGAACAGAAGGCATTTCTGTAATGAGGGGGAAATAGGGAAACAGAGGAAAGGTACTTTAACTCTGGAGTCCCTCCACAATTACCCAAGGAGCCATAGGCCGTCTAATAAAAAGCCCAGTGCCAGACACAGGAAACCTCCCTCCATGTGTTGCCTAGGCTTCTCCAGGAGATTCCCCAAGCAATGCCAACTATTGCTGTTGTCCTTAGTTGCCTCCAAGAACCTGAAGGTAAGACTCCATGCTGAGAACAACACCCTTTGTATCCAGGGCCTGGAGAAATGGAGCTATAACTCACTTGCAAGCCTCCTCCTAGAGAACCAGCTTTCATGCTATCAGAAGATGTCATAAGTTTCCACGAGAGGGAGGCCACCAATAGCCTTACCCAGATGTGAGAGCTATGAACCACAATGGCCAGCATGGCAAAATATCCCAAAACCGTGTATTAGTGGCATTTATATATCAGAAACAACCAGCCATCTAATTAGATTTATAGGCAGTTTAATAGAAGGTAATTTGTGTTTGGTACTGTAAACCTGGTCAACTACCAGTTGCTGGAGAAGCTATAAGCTCTAAAGGAGAAACTAGTATATCCATTTTCACACGATGTTATACTTCCTAACTATATCTGTGATGCCTATTCCTGGTTGTTGACTTGACTACATCTGGAATAAACTACAATCCAGAAATGGAAGGCACACCCGTGATCCAGACACAGGCTTCTGATCCAGTTCTTGACATGGAATAACACACTGTTCTGATCCAGATCTTGAGATGCAGTATCCATGAAAAGTTTAAGCCCAGGCAAAGTAGTACATGCCTCTAATTCCAGGAGACTTAGGCAAGCA